>NW_026536039.1:2500-1202500 GCF_028551555.1 Melozone crissalis | reverse complement strand
CTGTCTGGCAAGGAGAAACTGTGCCAGCACAGAAAACATCTCCCATCGTGTTCTAGAGGCTGCACGGAGGTCTGCAGAGTGTTTTGCAAGAAGAGAAAGAAAGTTGTCCAAAAGAGCTTGCAATCGAATGTTCATGTGATTACAAAAGGCAGGAGAGTGGTCAGGTACTGTTTTCTCTCAGTTGTCATGCTGCGCACACAATCGCAGTGTTGTACAGCTTGTTTCATCACCTTTGCGAAGTTGCCGCTCTCTCCGGCTCCCGGAGACGAAGAAGCTGCTTCTTCGCGCAAAGACGATTCTTCCGCTCACTGTGCTCTGCGGTGTGCGCCTTCTGCCGAAAGAGGTCCGGGAGCGGTGCTTAGCTCTGCAGAGCATCGTACCGTCGTCTTTAGCCTCTCTTCTCGTCTACATCTTAGCAAAAAGCTTTTCCACTCTGTCTGGCCAGGAGAAACTTTGCCAGCACATAAAACATCTCCCATCGTGTTCTAGAAGCTGCACGGAGATCTGCCGAGTGTTTTGCAAGAAAAGAAAGAAAGTTGTCCAAAACATCTTGCAATAAAATGTTCATGTGAATAGAAAAGGCAGGAGAGTGGTCAGGTACTGTTTTCTCTCAGTTGGCAAGCTGCGCACACAATCGCAGTGTTGTACAGCTTGTTTCATCACCTTTGCGAAGTTGCCGCTCTCTCCGGCTCCCGGAGACGAAGAAGCTGCTTCTTCGCGCAAAGACGATTCTGCCCCTCACAGTGCTCTGTGGTGTGCGCCTTCTGCCGAAAGTGGTCCGGGAGCGGTGCTTTGCTCTGCAGAGCACCGTACCTTCGTCTTTAGCCTCTCTTCTCGTCTACATCTTAGCAAAAAGCTTTTCCACTCTGTCTGGCAAGGAGAAACTGTACCAGCACAGAAAACATCTCCCATCGTGTTCTAGAGGCTGCACGCAGGTCTGCCGAGTGTTTTGCAAGAAGAGAAAGAAAGTTGTCCAAAACAGCTTGCAATCGAATGTTCATGTGAATAGAAAATGCAGGAGAGTGGTCAGGTACTGTTTTCTCCAGGTTGGCCAGCTGCGCACACAATCGCAGTGTCGTACGGCTTGTTTCATCACCTTTGCGAAGTTGCCGCTCTCTCCGGCTCCCGGAGACGAAGAAGCTGCTTCTTCGCGCAAAGACGATTCTGCCCCTCACAGTGCTCTGTGGTGTGCGCCTTCTGCCGAAAGTGGTCCGGGAGCGGTGCTTTGCTCTGCAGAGCACCGTACCTTCGTCTTTAGCCTCTCTTCTCGTCTACATCTTAGCAAAAAGCTTTTCCACTCTGTCTGGCAAGGAGAAACTGTACCAGCACAGAAAACATCTCCCATCGTGTTCTAGAGGCTGCACGCAGGTCTGCCGAGTGTTTTGCAAGAAGAGAAAGAAAGTTGTCCAAAACAGCTTGCAATCGAATGTTCATGTGAATAGAAAATGCAGGAGAGTGGTCAGGTACTGTTTTCTCCAGGTTGGCCAGCTGCGCACACAATCGCAGTGTCGTACGGCTTGTTTCATCACCTTTGCGAAGTTGCCGCTCTGTCCGGCTCCCGGAGACGAAGAAGCTGCTTCTTCGCGCAAAGACGATTCTGCCGCTCACTGTGCTCTGCAGTGTGCGTCTTCTGCCGAAAGAGGCCCGGGAGCTGTGCTTAGCTCTGCCGAGCACCATACCTGCTTCTTTAGCCTCTCTTCTCGTCTACATCTTAGCAAAAAGCTTTTCCACTCTGTCTGGCAAGGAGAAACTGTGCCAGCACATAAAACATCTCCCATCGTGTTCTAGAAGCTGCACGGAGATCTGCCGAGTGTTTTGCAAGAAAAGAAAGAAAGTTGTCCAAAACAGCTTGCAATCGAATGTTCATGTGAATAGAAAAGGCAGGAGAGTGGTCAGGTACTGTTTTCTCTCAGTTGGCAAGCTGCGCACACAATCGCAGTGTCGTACAGCTTGTTTCATCACCTTTGCGAAGTTGCCGCTCTCTCCGGCTCCCGGAGACGAAGAAGCTGCTTCTTCGCGCAAAGACGATTCTGCCGCTCACAGTGCTCTGCGGTGTGCGCCTTCTGCCGAAAGAGGTCCGGGAGCGGTGCTTAGCTCTGCAGAGCACCGTACCTTCGTCTTTAGCCTCTCTTCTCGTCTACATCTTAGCAAAAAGCTTTTCCACTCTGTCTGGCAAGGAGAAACTGTGCCAGCACAGAAAACATCTCCCATCGTGTTCTAGAAGCTGCACGGAGATCTGCCGAGTGTTTTGCAAGAAGAGAAAGAAAGTTGTCCAAAACAGCTTGCAATCGAATGTTCATGTGATTAGAAAAGGCAGGAGAGTGGTCAGGTACTGTTTTCTCTCAGTTGGCAAGCTGCGCACACAATCGCAGTGTTGTACAGCTTGTTTCATCACCTTTGCGAAGTTGCCGCTCTCTCCGGCTCCCGGAGACGAAGAAGCTGCTTCTTCGCGCAAAGACGATTCTGCCGCTCACAGTGCTCTGCGGTGTGCGCCTTCTGCCGAAAGAGGTCCGGGAGCGGTGCTTAGCTCTGCAGAGCACCGTACCTTCGTCTTTAGCCTCTCTTCTCGTCTACATCTTAGCAAAAAGCTTTTCCACTCTGTCTGGCAAGGAGAAACTGTGCCAGCACAGAAAACATCTCCCATCGTGTTCTAGAGGCTGCACGGAGGTCTGCAGAGTGTTTTGCAAGAAGAGAAAGAAAGTTGTCCAAAACAGCTTGCAATCGAATGTTCATGTGAATAGAAAAGGCAGGAGAGTGGTCAGGTACTGTTTTCTCTCAGTTGGCAAGCTGCGCACACAATCGCAGTGTTGTACAGCTTGTTTCATCACATTTGGGAAGTTGCCGCTCTCTCCGGCTCCCGGAGACGAAGAAGCTGCTTCTTCGCGCAAAGACGATTCTGCCGCTCACAGTGCTCTGCGGTGTGCGCCTTCTGCCGAAAGAGGACCGGGAGCGGTGCTTAGCTCTGCAGAGCACCGTACCTTCGTCTTTAGCCTCTCTTCTCGTCTACATCTTAGCAAAAAGCTTTTCCACTCTGTCTGGCAAGGAGAAACTGTGCCAGCACAAAAAACATCTCCCATCGTGTTCTAGAGGCTGCACGCAGGTCTGCCGAGTGTTTTGCAAGAAGAGAAAGAAAGTTGTCCAAAACAGCTTGCAATCGAATGTTCATGTGAATAGAAAAGGCAGGAGAGTGGTCAGGTACTGTTTTCTCTCAGTTGGCAAGCTGCGCACACAATCGCAGTGTTGTACAGCTTGTTTCATCACCTTTGCGAAGTTGCCGCTCTCTCCGGCTCCCGGAGACGAAGAAGCTGCTTCTTCGCGCAAAGACGATTCTGCCGCTCACAGTGCTCTGCGGTGTGCGCCTTCTGCCGAAAGAGGTCCGGGAGCGGTGCTTAGCTCTGCAGAGCACCGTACCTTCGTCTTTAGCCTCTCTTCTCGTCTACATCTTAGCAAAAAGCTTTTCCACTCTGTCTGGCAAGGAGAAACTGTTCCAGCACAGAAAACATCTCCCATCGTGTTCTAGAGGCTGCACGCAGGTCTGACGAGTGTTTTGCAAGAAGAGAAAGAAAGTTGTCCAAAACAGCTTGCAATCGAATGTTCAAGTGATTAGAAAAGGCAGCAGAGTGGTCAGGTACTGTTTTCTCTCAGTTGGCAAGCTGCGCACACAATCGCAGTGTTGTACAGCTTGTTTCATCACCTTTGCGAAGTTGCCGCTCTCTCCGGCTCCCGGAGACGAAGAAGCTGCTTCTTCGCGCAAAGACGATTCTGCCGCTCACAGTGCTCTGCGGTGTGCGCCTTCTGCCGAAAGAGGTCCGGGAGCGGTGCTTAGCTCTGCAGAGCACCGTACCTTCGTCTTTAGCCTCTCTTCTCGTCTACATCTTAGCAAAAAGCTTTTCCACTCTGTCTGGCAAGGAGAAACTGTGCCAGCACAGAAAACATCTCCCATCGTGTTCTAGAGGCTGCACGGAGGTGTGCCGAGTGTTTTGCAAGAAGAGAAAGAAAGTTGTCCAAAACAGCTTGCAATCGAATGTTCATGTGAATAGAAAAGGCAGGAGAGTGGTCAGGTACTGTTTTCTCTCAGTTGGCAAGCTGCGCACACAATCGCAGTGTCGTACAGCTTGTTTCATCACCTTTGCGAAGTTGCCGCTCTCTCCGGCTCCCGGAGACGAAGAAGCTGCTTCTTCGCGCAAAGACGATTCTGCCGCTCACAGTGCTCTGCGGTGTGCGCCTTCTGCCGAAAGAGGTCCGGGAGCGGTGCTTAGCTCTGCAGAGCACCGTACCTTCGTCTTTAGCCTCTCTTCTCGTCTACATCTTAGCAAAAAGCTTTTCCACTCTGTCTGGCAAGGAGAAACTGTGCCAGCACAGAAAACATCTCCCATCGTGTTCTAGAGGCTGCACGGAGGTCTGCAGAGTGTTTTGCAAGAAGAGAAAGAAAGTTGTCCAAAACAGCTTGTAATCCAATGTTCATGTGAATAGAAAAGGCAGGAGAGTGGTCAGGTACTGTTTTCTCTCAGTTGGCAAGCTGCGCACACAATCGCAGTGTTGTACAGCTTGTTTCATCACATTTGGGAAGTTGCCGCTCTCTCCGGCTCCCGGAGACGAAGAAGCTGCTTCTTCGCGCAAAGACGATTCTGCCGCTCACAGTGCTCTGCGGTGTGCGCCTTCTGCCGAAAGAGGTCCGGGAGCGGTGCTTAGCTCTGCAGAGCACCGTACCTTCGTCTTTAGCCTCTCTTCTCGTCTACATCTTAGCAAAAAGCTTTTCCACTCTGTCTGGCAAGGAGAAACTGTGCCTGCACAAAAAACATCTCCCATCGTGTTCTAGAAGCTGCACGGAGGTCTGACGAGTGTTTTGCAAGAAGAGAAAGAAAGTTGTCCAAAACAGCTTCCAATCGAATGTTCAAGTGATTAGAAAAGGCAGGAGAGTGGTCAGGTACTGTTTTCTCTCAGTTGGCAAGCTGCGCACACAATCGCAGTGTTGTACAGCTTGTTTCATCACCTTTGCGAAGTTGCCGCTCTCTCCGGCTCCCGGAGACGAAGAAGCTGCTTCTTCGCGCAAAGACGATTCTGCCGCTCACAGTGCTCTGCGGTGTGCGCCTTCTGCCGAAAGAGGTCCGGGAGCGGTGCTTAGCTCTGCAGAGCACCGTACCTTCGTCTTTAGCCTCTCTTCTCGTCTACATCTTAGGAAAAAGCTTTTCCACTCTGTCTGGCAAGGAGAAACTGTGCCAGCACAGAAAACATCTCCCATCGTGTTCTAGAGGCTGCACGGAGGTCTGCCGAGTGTTTTGCAAGAAGAGAAAGAAAGTTGTCCAAAAGAGCTTCCAATCGAATGTTCATGTGATTACAAAAGGCAGGAGAGTGGTCAGGTACTGTTTTCTCTCAGTTGTCATGCTGCGCACACAATCGCAGTGTTGTACAGCTTGTTTCATCACCTTTGCGAAGTTGCCGCTCTCTCCGGCTCCCGGAGACGAAGAAGCTGCTTCTTCGCGCAAAGACGATTCTTCCGCTCACTGTGCTCTGCGGTGTGCGCCTTCTGCCGAAAGAGGTCCGGGAGCGGTGCTTAGCTCTGCAGAGCACCGTACCTTCGTCTTTAGCCTCTCTTCTCGTCTACATCTTAGCAAAAAGCTTTTACACTCTGTCTGGCCAGGAGAAACTTTGCCAGCACATAAAACATCTCCCATCGTGTTCTAGAAGCTGCACGGAGATCTGCCAAGTGTTTTGCAAGAAAAGAAAGAAAGTTGTCCAAAACATCTTGCAATAAAATGTTCATGTGAATAGAAAAGGCAGGAGAGTGGTCAGGTACTGTTTTCTCTCAGTTGGCAAGCTGCGCACACAATCGCAGTGTTGTACAGCTTGTTTCATCACCTTTGCGAAGTTGCCGCTCTCTCCGGCTCCCGGAGACGAAGAAGCTGCTTCTTCGCGCAAAGACGATTCTGCCCCTCACAGTGCTCTGTGGTGGGCGCCTTCTGCCGAAAGTGGTCCGGGAGCGGTGCTTTGCTCTGCAGAGCACCGTACCTTCGTCTTTAGCCTCTCTTCTCGTCTACATCTTAGCAAAAAGCTTTTCCACTCTGTCTGGCAAGGAGAAACTGTGCCAGCACAGAAAACATCTCCCATCGTGTTCTAGAGGCTGCACGCAGGTCTGCCGAGTGTTTTGCAAGAAGAGAAAGAAAGTTGTCCAAAACAGCTTGCAATCGAATGTTCATGTGAATAGAAAATGCAGGAGAGTGGTCAGGTACTGTTTTCTCCAGGTTGGCCAGCTGCGCACACAATCGCAGTGTCGTACGGCTTGTTTCATCACCTTTGCGAAGTTGCCGCTCTCTCCGGCTCCCGGAGACGAAGAAGCTGCTTCTTCGCGCAAAGACGATTCTGCCGCTCACAGTGCTCTGCGGTGTGCGTCTTCTGCCGAAAGAGGCCCGGGAGCTGTGCTTAGCTCTGCAGAGCACCATACGTGCTTCTTTAGCCTCTCTTCTCGTCTACATCTTAGCAAAAAGCTTTTCCACTCTGTCTGGCAAGGAGAAACTGTGCCAGCACATAAAACATCTCCCATCGTGTTCTAGAAGCTGCACGGAGATCTGCCGAATGTTTTGCAAGAAAAGAAAGAAAGTTGTCCAAAACATCTTGCAATCGAATGTTCATGTGAATAGAAAAGGCAGGAGAGTGGTCAGGTACTGTTTTCTCTCAGTTGGCAAGCTGCGCACACAATCGCAGTGTTGTACAGCTTGTTTCATCACATTTGGGAAGTTGCCGCTCTCTCCGGCTCCCGGAGACGAAGAAGCTGCTTCTTCGCGCAAAGACGATTCTGCCGCTCACAGTGCTCTGCGGTGTGCGCCTTCTGCCGAAAGAGGACCGGGAGCGGTGCTTAGCTCTGCAGAGCACCGTACATTCGTCTTTAGCCTCTCTTCTCGTCTACATCTTAGCAAAAAGCTTTTCCACTCTGTCTGGCAAGGAGAAACTGTGCCAGCACAAAAAACATCTCCCATCGTGTTCTAGAGGCTGCACGGAGGTGTGCCGAGTGTTTTGCAAGAAGAGAAAGAAAGTTGTCCAAAACAGCTTGCAATCGAATGTTCAAGTGATTAGAAAAGGCAGGAGAGTGGTCAGGTACTGTTTTCTCTCAGTTGGCAAGCTGCGCACACAATCGCAGTGTTGTACAGCTTGTTTCATCACCTTTGCGAAGTTGCCGCTCTCTCCGGCTCCCGGAGACGAAGAAGCTGCTTCTTCGCCAAAGGTGATTCTGCCGCTCACAGTGCTCTGCGGTGTGCGCCTTCTGCCGAAAGAGGTCCGGGAGCGGTGCTTAGCTCTGCAGAGCACCGTACCTTCGTCTTTAGCCTCTCTTCTCGTCTACATCTTAGCAAAAAGCTTTTCCACTCTGTCTGGCAAGGAGAAACTTTGCCAGCACATAAAACATCTCCCATCGTGTTCTAGAAGCTGCACGGAGATCTGCCGAATGTTTTGCAAGAAAAGAAAGAAAGTTGTCCAAAACATCTTGCAATCGAATGTTCATGTGAATAGAAAAGGCAGGAGAGTGGTCAGGTACTGTTTTCTCTCAGTTGGCAAGCTGCGCACACAATCGCAGTGTCGTACAGCTTGTTTCATCACCTTTGCGAAGTTGCCGCTCTCTCCGGCTCCCGGAGACGAAGAAGCTGCTTCTTCGCGCAAAGACGATTCTGCCGCTCACAGTGCTCTGCGGTGTGCGCCTTCTGCCGAAAGAGGTCCGGGAGCGGTGCTTAGCTCTGCAGAGCACCGTACCTTCGTCTTTAGCCTCTCTTCTCGTCTACATCTTAGCAAAAAGCTTTTCCACTCTGTCTGGCAAGGAGAAACTGTGCCAGCACAGAAAACATCTCCCATCGTGTTCTAGAGGCTGCACGGAGGTCTGCAGAGTGTTTTGCAAGAAGAGAAAGAAAGTTGTCCAAAACAGCTTGCAATCGAATGTTCATGTGAATAGAAAAGGCAGGAGAGTGGTCAGGTACTGTTTTCTCTCAGTTGGCAAGCTGCGCACACAATCGCAGTGTTGTACAGCTTGTTTCATCACATTTGGGAAGTTGCCGCTCTCTCCGGCTCCCGGAGACGAAGAAGCTGCTTCTTCGCGCAAAGACGATTCTGCCGCTCACAGTGCTCTGCGGTGTGCGCCTTCTGCCGAAAGAGGACCGGGAGCGGTGCTTAGCTCTGCAGAGCACCGTACCTTCGTCTTTAGCCTCTCTTCTCGTCTACATCTTAGCAAAAAGCTTTTCCACTCTGTCTGGCAAGGAGAAACTGTGCCAGCACAAAAAACATCTCCCATCGTGTTCTAGAGGCTGCACGGAGGTCTGACGAGTGTTTTGCAAGAAGAGAAAGAAAGTTGTCCAAAACAGCTTCCAATCGAATGTTCATGTGAATAGAAAAGGCAGGAGAGTGGTCAGGTACTGTTTTCTCTCAGTTGGCAAGCTGCGCACACAATCGCAGTGTTGTACAGCTTGTTTCATCACCTTTGCGAAGTTGCCGCTCTCTCCGGCTCCCGGAGACGAAGAAGCTGCTTCTTCGCGCAAAGACGATTCTGCCGCTCACAGTGCTCTGCGGTGTGCGCCTTCTGCCGAAAGAGGTCCGGGAGCGGTGCTTAGCTCTGCAGAGCACCGTACCTTCGTCTTTAGCCTCTCTTCTCGTCTACATCTTAGCAAAAAGCTTTTCCACTCTGTCTGGCAAGGAGAAACTGTTCCAGCACAGAAAACATCTCCCATCGTGTTCTAGAGGCTGCACGCAGGTCTGCCGAGTGTTTTGCAAGAAGAGAAAGAAAGTTGTCCAAAACAGCTTGCAATCGAATGTTCAAGTGATTAGAAAAGGCAGCAGAGTGGTCAGGTACTGTTTTCTCTCAGTTGGCAAGCTGCGCACACAATCGCAGTGTTGTACAGCTTGTTTCATCACCTTTGCGAAGTTGCCGCTCTCTCCGGCTCCCGGAGACGAAGAAGCTGCTTCTTCGCGCAAAGACGATTCTGCCGCTCACAGTGCTCTGCGGTGTGCGCCTTCTGCCGAAAGAGGTCCGGGAGCGGTGCTTAGCTCTGCAGAGCACCGTACCTTCGTCTTTAGCCTCTCTTCTCGTCTACATCTTAGCAAAAAGCTTTTCCACTCTGTCTGGCAAGGAGAAACTGTGCCAGCACAGAAAACATCTCCCATCGTGTTCTAGAGGCTGCACGGAGGTGTGCCGAGTGTTTTGCAAGAAGAGAAAGAAAGTTGTCCAAAACAGCTTGCAATCGAATGTTCATGTGAATAGAAAAGGCAGGAGAGTGGTCAGGTACTGTTTTCTCTCAGTTGGCAAGCTGCGCACACAATCGCAGTGTCGTACAGCTTGTTTCATCACCTTTGCGAAGTTGCCGCTCTCTCCGGCTCCCGGAGACGAAGAAGCTGCTTCTTCGCGCAAAGACGATTCTGCCGCTCACAGTGCTCTGCGGTGTGCGCCTTCTGCCGAAAGAGGTCCGGGAGCGGTGCTTAGCTCTGCAGAGCACCGTACCTTCGTCTTTAGCCTCTCTTCTCGTCTACATCTTAGCAAAAAGCTTTTCCACTCTGTCGGGCAAGGAGAAACTGTGCCAGCACAGAAAACATCTCCCATCGTGTTCTAGAGGCTGCACGGAGGTCTGCAGAGTGTTTTGCAAGAAGAGAAAGAAAGTTGTCCAAAAGAGCTTCCAATCGAATGTTCATGTGAATAGAAAAGGCAGGAGAGTGGTCAGGTACTGTTTTCTCTCAGTTGGCAAGCTGCGCACACAATCGCAGTGTTGTACAGCTTGTTTCATCACCTTTGCGAAGCTGCCGCTCTCTCCGGCTCCCGGAGACGAAGAAGCTGCTTCTTCGCGCAAAGACGATTCTTCCGCTCACAGTGCTCTGCGGTGTGCGCCTTCTGCCGAAAGAGGTCCGGGAGCGGTGCTTAGCTCTGCAGAGCACCGTACCTTCGTCTTTAGCCTCTCTTCTCGTCTACATCTTAGCAAAAAGCTTTTCCACTCTGTCTGGCCAGGAGAAACTTTGCCAGCACATAAAACATCTCCCATCGTGTTCTAGAAGCTGCACGGAGGTCTGCCGAGTGTTTTGCAAGAAGAGAAAGAAAGTTGTCCAAAACAGCTTCCAATCGAATGTTCAAGTGATTAGAAAAGGCAGGAGAGTGGTCAGGTACTGTTTTCTCTCAGTTGGCAAGCTGCGCACACAATCGCAGTGTTGTACAGCTTGTTTCATCACCTTTGCGAAGTTGCCGCTCTCTCCGGCTCCCGGAGACGAAGAAGCTGCTTCTTCGCGCAAAGACGATTCTGCCGCTCACAGTGCTCTGCGGTGTGCGCCTTCTGCCGAAAGAGGTCCGGGAGCGGTGCTTAGCTCTGCAGAGCACCGTACCTTCGTCTTTAGCCTCTCTTCTCGTCTACATCTTAGCAAAAAGCTTTTCCACTCTGTCTGGCAAGGAGAAACTGTGCCAGCACAGAAAACATCTCCCATCGTGTTCTAGAGGCTGCACGGAGGTGTGCCGAGTGTTTTGCAAGAAGAGAAAGAAAGTTGTCCAAAAGAGCTTCCAATCGAATGTTCATGAGATTACAAAAGGCAGGAGAGTGGTCAGGTACTGTTTTCTCTCAGTTGTCATGCTGCGCACACAATCGCAGTGTTGTACAGCTTGTTTCATCACCTTTGCCAAGTTGCCGCTCTCTCCGGCTCCCGGAGACGAAGAAGCTGCTTCTTCGCGCAAAGACGATTCTTCCGCTCACTGTGCTCTGCGGTGTGCGCCTTCTGCCGAAAGAGGTCCGGGAGCGGTGCTTAGCTCTGCAGAGCACCGTACCTTCGTCTTTAGCCTCTCTTCTCGTCTACATCTTAGCAAAAAGCTTTTACACTCTGTCTGGCCAGGAGAAACTTTGCCAGCACATAAAACATCTCCCATCGTGTTCTAGAAGCTGCACGGAGATCTGCCGAGTGTTTTGCAAGAAAAGAAAGAAAGTTGTCCAAAACATCTTGCAATAAAATGTTCATGTGAATAGAAAAGGCAGGAGAGTGGTCAGGTACTGTTTTCTCTCAGTTGGCAAGCTGCGCACACAATCGCAGTGTTGTACAGCTTGTTTCATCACCTTTGCGAAGTTGCCGCTCTCTCCGGCTCCCGGAGACGAAGAAGCTGCTTCTTCGCGCAAAGACGATTCAGCCCCTCACAGTGCTCTGTGGTGGGCGCCTTCTGCCGAATGTGGTCCGGGAGCGGTGCTTTGCTCTGCAGAGCACCGTACCTTCGTCTTTAGACTCTCTTCTCGTCTACATCTTAGCAAAAAGCTTTTCCACTCTGTCTGGCAAGGAGAAACTGTGCCAGCACAGAAAACATCTCCCATCGTGTTCTAGAGGCTGCACGGAGGTCTGCCGAGTGTTTTGCAAGAAGAGAAAGAAAGTTGTCCAAAACAGCTTGCAATCGAATGTTCATGTGAATAGAAAATGCAGGAGAGTGGTCAGGTACTGTTTTCTCCAGGTTGGCCAGCTGCGCACACAATCGCAGTGTCGTACAGCTTGTTTCATCACCTTTGCGAAGTTGCCGCTCTCTCCGGCTCCCGGAGACGAAGAAGCTGCTTCTTCGCGCAAAGACGATTCTGCCGCTCACTGTGCTCTGCAGTGTGCGTCTTCTGCCGAAAGAGGCCCGGGAGCTGTGCTTAGCTCTGCCGAGCACCATACCTGCTTCTTTAGCCTCTCTTCTCGTCTACATCTTAGCAAAAAGCTTTTCCACTCTGTCTGGCAAGGAGAAACTGTGCCAGCACATAAAACATCTCCCATCGTGTTCTAGAAGCTGCACGGAGATCTGCCGAATGTTTTGCAAGAAAAGAAAGAAAGTTGTCCAAAACATCTTGCAATCGAATGTTCATGTGAATAGAAAATGCAGGAGAGTGGTCAGGTACTGTTTTCTCTCAGTTGGCAAGCTGCGCACACAATCGCAGTGTTGTACAGCTTGTTTCATCACATTTGGGAAGTTGCCGCTCTCTCCGGCTCCCGGAGACGAAGAAGCTGCTTCTTCGCGCAAAGACGATTCTGCCGCTCACAGTGCTCTGCGGTGTGCGCCTTCTGCCGAAAGAGGACCGGGAGCGGTGCTTAGCTCTGCAGAGCACCGTACCTTCGTCTTTAGCCTCTCTTCTCGTCTACATCTTAGCAAAAAGCTTTTCCACTCTGTCTGGCAAGGAGAAACTGTGCCAGCACAAAAAACATCTCCCATCGTGTTCTAGAGGCTGCACGGAGGTCTGCCGAGTGTTTTGCAAGAAGAGAAAGAAAGTTGTCCAAAACAGCTTGCAATCGAATGTTCATGTGAATAGAAAAGGCAGCAGAGTGGTCAGGTACTGTTTTCTCTCAGTTGGCAAGCTGCGCACACAATCGCAGTGTCGTACAGCTTGTTTCATCACCTTTGCGAAGTTGCCGCTCTCTCCGGCTCCCGGAGACGAAGAAGCTGCTTCTTCGCGCAAAGACGATTCTGCCGCTCACAGTGCTCTGCGGTGTGCGCCTTCTGCCGAAAGAGGTCCGGGAGCGGTGCTTAGCTCTGCAGAGCACCGTACCTTCGTCTTTAGCCTCTCTTCTCGTCTACATCTTAGCAAAAAGCTTTTCCACTCTGTCTGGCAAGGAGAAACTGTGCCAGCACAGAAAACATCTCCCATCGTGTTCTAGAGGCTGCACGGAGGTGTGCCGAGTGTTTTGCAAGAAGAGAAAGAAAGTTGTCCAAAACAGCTTGCAATCGAATGTTCAAGTGATTAGAAAAGGCAGGAGAGTGGTCAGGTACTGTTTTCTCTCAGTTGGCAAGCTGCGCACACAATCGCAGTGTTGTACAGCTTGTTTCATCACCTTTGCGAAGTTGCCGCTCTCTCCGGCTCCCGGAGACGAAGAAGCTGCTTCTTCGCGCAAAGGTGATTCTGCCGCTCACAGTGCTCTGCGGTGTGCGCCTTCTGCCGAAAGAGGTCCGGGAGCGGTGCTTAGCTCTGCAGAGCACCGTACCTTCGTCTTTAGCCTCTCTTCTCGTCTACATCTTAGCAAAAAGCTTTTCCACTCTGTCTGGCAAGGAGAAACTTTGCCAGCACATAAAACATCTCCCATCGTGTTCTAGAAGCTGCACGGAGATCTGCCGAATGTTTTGCAAGAAAAGAAAGAAAGTTGTCCAAAACATCTTGCAATCGAATGTTCATGTGAATAGAAAAGGCAGGAGAGTGGTCAGGTACTGTTTTCTCTCAGTTGGCAAGCTGCGCACACAATCGCAGTGTCGTACAGCTTGTTTCATCACCTTTGCGAAGTTGCCGCTCTCTCCGGCTCCCGGAGACGAAGAAGCTGCTTCTTCGCGCAAAGACGATTCTGCCGCTCACAGTGCTCTGCGGTGTGCGCCTTCTGCCGAAAGAGGTCCGGGAGCGGTGCTTAGCTCTGCAGAGCACCGTACCTTCGTCTTTAGCCTCTCTTCTCGTCTACATCTTAGCAAAAAGCTTTTCCACTCTGTCTGGCAAGGAGAAACTGTGCCAGCACAGAAAACATCTCCCATCGTGTTCTAGAGGCTGCACGGAGGTCTGACGAGTGTTTTGCAAGAAGAGAAAGAAAGTTGTCCAAAACAGCTTGCAATCGAATGTTCATGTGAATAGAAAAGGCAGGAGAGTGGTCAGGTACTGTTTTCTCTCAGTTGGCAAGCTGCGCACACAATCGCAGTGTCGTACAGCTTGTTTCATCACCTTTGCGAAGTTGCCGCTCTCTCCGGCTCCCGGAGACGAAGAAGCTGCTTCTTCGCGCAAAGACGATTCTGCCGCTCACAGTGCTCTGCGGTGTGCGCCTTCTGCCGAAAGAGGCCCGGGAGCGGTGCTTAGCTCTGCAGAGCACCGTACCTTCGTCTTTAGCCTCTCTTCTCGTCTACATCTTAGCAAAAAGCTTTTCCACTCTGTCTGGCAAGGAGAAACTGTGCCAGCACAGAAAACATCTCCCATCGTGTTCTAGAGGCTGCACGGAGGTCTGCCGAGTGTTTTGCAAGAAGAGAAAGAAAGTTGTCCAAAACAGCTTGCAATCGAATGTTCATGTGAATAGAAAAGGCAGGAGAGTGGTCAGGTACTGTTTTCTCTCAGTAGGCAAGCTGCGCACACAATCGCAGTGTTGTACAGCTTGTTTCATCACCTTTGCGAAGCTGCCGCTCTCTCCGGCTCCCGGAGACGAAGAAGCTGCTTCTTCGCGCAAAGACGATTCTGCCGCTCACAGTGCTCTGCGGTGTGCGCCTTCTGCCGAAAGAGGCCCGGGAGCTGTGCTTAGCTCTGCGGAGCACTCTACCTGCTTCTTTAGCCTCTCTTCTCGTCTACATCTTAGCAAAAAGCTTTTCCACTCTGTCTGGCAAGGAGAAACTGTGCCTGCACAAAAAACATCTCCCATCGTGTTCTAGAAGCTGCACGGAGGTCTGCCGAGTGTTTTGCAAGAAGAGAAAGAAAGTTGTCCAAAACAGCTTGCAATCGAATGTTCATGTGAATAGAAAAGGCAGGAGAGTGGTCAGGTACTGTTTTCTCTCAGTTGGCAAGCTGCGCACACAATCGCAGTGTCGTACAGCTTGTTTCATCACCTTTGCGAAGTTGCCGCTCTCTCCGGCTCCCGGTGACGAAGAAGCTGCTTCTTCGCGCAAAGACGATTCTGCAGCTCACAGTGCTCTGCGGTGTGCGCCTTCTGCCGAAAGAGGTCCGGGAGCGGTGCTTAGCTCTGCAGAGCACCGTACCTTCGTCTTTAGCCTCTCTTCTCGTCTACATCTTAGCAAAAAGCTTTTCCACTCTGTCTGGCAAGGAGAAACTGTGCCAGCACAGAAAACATCTCCCATCGTGTTCTAGAGGCTGCACGGAGGTCTGCCGAGTGTTTTGCAAGAAGAGAAAGAAAGTTGTCCAAAACAGCTTCCAATCGAATGTTCATGTGAATAGAAAAGGCAGGAGAGTGGTCAGGTACTGTTTTCTCTCAGTTGGCAAGCTGCGCACACAATCGCAGTGTTGTACAGCTTGTTTCATCACCTTTGCGAAGCTGCCGCTCTCTCCGGCTCCCGGAGACGAAGAAGCTGCTTCTTCGCGCAAAGACGATTCTGCCGCTCACAGTGCTCTGCGGTGTGCGCCTTCTGCCGAAAGAGCCCCGGGAGCTGTGCTTAGCTCTGAGAAGCACCATACGTGGTTCTTTAGCCTCTCTTCTCGTCTACATCTTAGCAAAAAGCTTTTCCACTCTGTCTGGCAAGGAGAAACTGTGCCTGCACAAAAAACATCTCCCATCGTGTTCTAGAGGCTGCACGCAGGTCTGCAGAGTGTTTTGCAAGAAGAGAAAGAAAGTTGTCCAAAACAGCTTCCAATCGAATGTTCATGTGAATAGAAAAGGCAGCAGAGTGGTCAGGTACTGTTTTCTCTCAGTTGGCAAGCTGCGCACACAATCGCAGTGTTGTACAGCTTGTTTCATCACCTTTGCGAAGTTGCCACTCTCTCCGGCTCCCGGAGACGAAGAAGCTGCTTCTTCGCGCAAAGACGATTCTGCCGCTCACAGTGCTCTGCGGTGTGCGCCTTATGCCGAAAGAGGTCCGGGAGCGGTGCTTAGCTCTGCAGAGCATCGTACCTTCGTCTTTAGCCTCTCTTCTCGTCTACATCTTAGCAAAAAGCTTTTCCACTCTGTCTGGCAAGGAGAAACTGTGCCAGCACAGAAAACATCTCCCATCGTGTTCTAGAGGCTGCACGCAGGTCTGCCGAGTGTTTTGCAAGAAGAGAAAGAAAGTTGTCCAAAACAGCTTGCAATCGAATGTTCATGTGAATAGAAAAGGCAGGAGAGTGGTCAGGTACTGTTTTCTCTCAGTTGGCAAGCTGCGCACACAATCGCAGTGTTGTACAGCTTGTTTCATCACCTTTGCGAAGTTGCCGCTCTCTCCGGCTCCCGGAGACGAAGAAGCTGCTTCTTCGCGCAAAGACGATTCTGCCGCTCACAGTGCTCTGCGGTGTGCGTCTTCTGCCGAAAGAGGTCCGGGAGCGGTGCTTAGCTCTGCAGAGCACCGTACCTTCGTCTTTAGCCTCTCTTCTCGTCTACATCTTAGCAAAAAGCTTTTCCACTCTGTCTGGCAAGGAGAAACTGTTCCAGCACAGAAAACATCTCCCATCGTGTTCTAGAGGCTGCACGCAGGTCTGCCGAGTGTTTTGCAAGAAGAGAAAGAAAGTTGTCCAAAACAGCTTGCAATCGAATGTTCAAGTGATTAGAAAAGGCAGCAGAGTGGTCAGGTACTGTTTTCTCTCAGTTGGCAAGCTGCGCACACAATCGCAGTGTTGTACAGCTTGTTTCATCACCTTTGCGAAGTTGCCGCTCTCTCCGGCTCCCGGAGACGAAGAAGCTGCTTCTTCGCGCAAAGACGATTCTGCCGCTCACAGTGCTCTGCGGTGTGCGCCTTCTGCCGAAAGAGGTCCGGGAGCGGTGCTTAGCTCTGCAGAGCACCGTACCTTCGTCTTTAGCCTCTCTTCTCGTCTACATCTTAGCAAAAAGCTTTTCCACTCTGTCTGGCAAGGAGAAACTGTGCCAGCACAGAAAACATCTCCCATCGTGTTCTAGAGGCTGCACGGAGGTGTGCCGAGTGTTTTGCAAGAAGAGAAAGAAAGTTGTCCAAAACAGCTTGCAATCGAATGTTCATGTGAATAGAAAAGGCAGGAGAGTGATCAGGTACTGTTTTCTCTCAGTTGGCAAGCTGCGCACACAATCGCAGTGTCGTACAGCTTGTTTCATCACCTTTGCGAAGTTGCCGCTCTCTCCGGCTCCCGGAGACGAAGAAGCTGCTTCTTCGCGCAAAGACGATTCTGCCGCTCACAGTGCTCTGCGGTGTGCGCCTTCTGCCGAAAGAGGTCCGGGAGCGGTGCTTAGCTCTGCAGAGCACCGTACCTTCGTCTTTAGCCTCTCTTCTCGTCTACATCTTAGCAAAAAGCTTTTCCACTCTGTCGGGCAAGGAGAAACTGTGCCAGCACAGAAAACATCTCCCATCGTGTTCTAGAGGCTGCACGGAGGTCTGCAGAGTGTTTTGCAAGAAGAGAAAGAAAGTTGTCCAAAAGAGCTTCCAATCGAATGTTCATGTGAATAGAAAAGGCAGGAGAGTGGTCAGGTACTGTTTTCTCTCAGTTGGCAAGCTGCGCACACAATCGCAGTGTTGTACAGCTTGTTTCATCACCTTTGCGAAGCTGCCGCTCTCTCCGGCTCCCGGAGACGAAGAAGCTGCTTCTTCGCGCAAAGACGATTCTTCCGCTCACAGTGCTCTGCGGTGTGCGCCTTCTGCCGAAAGAGGCCCGGGAGCGGTGCTTAGCTCTGCAGAGCACCATACCTGCTTCTTTAGCCTCTCTTCTCGTCTACATCTTAGCAAAAAGCTTTTCCACTCTGTCTGGCAAGGAGAAACTGTGCCAGCACAGAAAACATCTCCCATCGTGTTCTAGAGGCTGCACGGAGATCTGCCGAGTGTTTTGCAAGAAGAGAAAGAAAGTTGTCCAAAACAGCTTGCAATCCAATGTTTATGTGAATAGAAAAGGCAGGAGAGTGGTCAGGTACTGTTTTCTCTCAGTTGGCAAGCTGCGCACACAATCGCAGTGTTGTACAGCTTGTTTCATCATATTTGGGAAGTTGCCGCTCTCTCCGGCTCCCGGAGACGAAGAAGCTGCTTCTTCGCGCAAAGACGATTCTGCCGCTCACAGTGCTCTGCGGTGTGCGCCTTCTGCCGAAAGAGGTCCGGGAGCGGTGCTTAGCTCTGCAGAGCACCGTACCTTCGTCTTTAGCCTCTCTTCTCGTCTACATCTTAGCAAAAAGCTTTTCCACTCTGTCTGGCAAGGAGAAACTGTGCCTGCACAAAAAACATCTCCCATCGTGTTCTAGAAGCTGCACGGAGGTCTGCCGAGTGTTTTGCAAGAAGAGAAAGAAAGTTGTCCAAAACAGCTTCCAATCGAATGTTCAAGTGATTAGAAAAGGCAGGAGAGTGGTCAGGTACTGTTTTCTCTCAGTTGGCAAGCTGCGCACACAATCGCAGTGTTGTACAGCTTGTTTCATCACCTTTGCGAAGTTGCCGCTCTCTCCGGCTCCCGGAGACGAAGAAGCTGCTTCTTCGCGCAAAGACGATTCTGCCGCTCACAGTGCTCTGCGGTGTGCGCCTTCTGCCGAAAGAGGTCCGGGAGCGGTGCTTAGCTCTGCAGAGCACCGTACCTTCGTCTTTAGCCTCTCTTCTCGTCTACATCTTAGCAAAAAGCTTTTCCACTCTGTCTGGCAAGGAGAAACTGTGCCAGCACAAAAAACATCTCCCATCGTGTTCTAGAGGCTGCACGGAGGTCTGCCGAGTGTTTTGCAAGAAGAGAAAGAAAGTTGTCCAAAAGAGCTTCCAATCGAATATTCATGTGATTACAAAAGGCAGGAGAGTGGTCAGGTACTGTTTTCTCTCAGTTGTCATGCTGCGCACACAATCGCAGTGTTGTACAGCTTGTTTCATCACCTTTGCGAAGTTGCCGCTCTCTCCGGCTCCCGGAGACGAAGAAGCTGCTTCTTCGCGCAAAGACGATTCTGCCGCTCACAGTGCTCTGCGGTGTGCGTCTTCTGCCGAAAGAGGTCCGGGAGCGGTGCTTAGCTCTGCAGAGCACCGTACCTTCGTCTTTAGCCTCTCTTCTCGTCTACATCTTAGCAAAAAGCTTTTCCACTCTGTCTGGCAAGGAGAAACTGTGCCTGCACAAAAAACATCTCCCATCGTGTTCTAGAAGCTGCACGGAGGTCTGCCGAGTGTTTTGCAAGAAGAGAAAGAAAGTTGTCCAAAACAGCTTCCAATCGAATGTTCAAGTGATTAGAAAAGGCAGGAGAGTGGTCAGGTACTGTTTTCTCTCAGTTGGCAAGCTGCGCACACAATCGCAGTGTTGTACAGCTTGTTTCATCACCTTTGCGAAGTTGCCGCTCTCTCCGGCTCCCGGAGACGAAGAAGCTGCTTCTTCGCGCAAAGACGATTCTGCCGCTCACAGTGCTCTGCGGTGTGCGCCTTCTGCCGAAAGAGGTCCGGGAGCGGTGCTTAGCTCTGCAGAGCACCGTACCTTCGTCTTTAGCCTCTCTTCTCGTCTACATCTTAGCAAAAAGCTTTTCCACTCTGTCTGGCAAGGAGAAACTGTGCCAGCACAGAAAACATCTCCCATCGTGTTCTAGAGGCTGCACGGAGGTCTGCCGAGTGTTTTGCAAGAAGAGAAAGAAAGTTGTCCAAAAGAGCTTCCAATCGAATGTTCATGTGATTACAAAAGGCAGGAGAGTGGTCAGGTACTGTTTTCTCTCAGTTGTCATGCTGCGCACACAATCGCAGTGTTGTCCAGCTTGTTTCATCACCTTTGCGAAGTTGCCGCTCTCTCCGGCTCCCGGAGACGAAGAAGCTGCTTCTTCGCGCAAAGACGATTCTTCCGCTCACTGTGCTCTGCGGTGTGCGCCTTCTGCCGAAAGAGGTCCGGGAGCGGTGCTTAGCTCTGCAGAGCACCGTACCTTCGTCTTTAGCCTCTCTTCTCGTCTACATCTTAGCAAAAAGCTTTTACACTCTGTCTGGCCAGGAGAAACTTTGCCAGCACATAAAACATCTCCCATCGTGTTCTAGAATCTGCACGGAGATCTGCCGAGTGTTTTGCAAGAAAAGAAAGAAAGTTGTCCAAAACATCTTGCAATAAAATGTTCATGTGAATAGAAAAGGCAGGAGAGTGGTCAGGTACTGTTTTCTCTCAGTTGGCAAGCTGCGCACACAATCGCAGTGTTGTACAGCTTGTTTCATCACCTTTGCGAAGTTGCCGCTCTCTCCGGCTCCCGGAGACGAAGAAGCTGCTTCTTCGCGCAAAGACGATTCTGCCCCTCACAGTGCTCTGTGGTGGACGCCTTCTGCCGAAAGTGGTCCGGGAGCGGTGCTTTGCTCTGCAGAGCACCGTACCTTCGTCTTTAGCCTCTCTTCTCGTCTACATCTTAGCAAAAAGCTTTTCCACTCTGTCTGGCAAGGAGAAACTGTGCCAGCACAGAAAACATCTCCCATCGTGTTCTAGAGGCTGCACGCAGGTCTGCCGAGTGTTTTGCAAGAAGAGAAAGAAAGTTGTCCAAAACAGCTTGCAATCGAATGTTCATGTGAATAGAAAATGCAGGAGAGTGGTCAGGTACTGTTTTCTCCAGGTTGGCCAGCTGCGCACACAATCGCAGTGTCGTACAGCTTGTTTCATCACCTTTGCGAAGTTGCCGCTCTCTCCGGCTCCCGGAGACGAAGAAGCTGCTTCTTCGCGCAAAGACGATTCTGCCGCTCACTGTGCTCTGCAGTGTGCGTCTTCTGCCGAAAGAGGCCCGGGAGCTGTGCTTAGCTCTGCCGAGCACCATACCTGCTTCTTTAGCCTCTCTTCTCGTCTACATCTTAGCAAAAAGCTTTTCCACTCTGTCTGGCAAGGAGAAACTGTGCCAGCACATAAAACATCTCGCATCGTGTTCTAGAAGCTGCACGGAGATCTGCCGAATGTTTTGCAAGAAAAGAAAGAAAGTTGTCCAAAACAGCTTGCAATCGAATGTTCATGTGAATAGAAAAGGCAGGAGAGTGGTCAGGTACTGTTTTCTCTCAGTTGGCAAGCTGCGCACACAATCGCAGTGTTGTACAGCTTGTTTCATCACATTTGGGAAGTTGCCGCTCTCTCCGGCTCCCGGAGACGAAGAAGCTGCTTCTTCGCGCAAAGACGATTCTGCCGCTCACAGTGCTCTGCGGTGTGCGCCTTCTGCCGAAAGAGGACCGGGAGCGGTGCTTAGCTCTGCAGAGCACCGTACCTTCGTCTTTAGCCTCTCTTCTCGTCTACATCTTAGCAAAAAGCTTTTCCACTCTGTCTGGCAAGGAGAAACTGTGCCAGCACAAAAAACATCTCCCATCGTGTTCTAGAGGCTGCACGGAGGTCTGCCGAGTGTTTTGCAAGAAGAGAAAGAAAGTTGTCCAAAACAGCTTGCAATCGAATGTTCATGTGAATAGAAAAGGCAGCAGAGTGGTCAGGTACTGTTTTCTCTCAGTTGGCAAGCTGCGCACACAATCGCAGTGTCGTACAGCTTGTTTCATCACCTTTGCGAAGTTGCCGCTCTCTCCGGCTCCCGGAGACGAAGAAGCTGCTTCTTCGCGCAAAGACGATTCTGCCGCTCACAGTGCTCTGCGGTGTGCGCCTTCTGCCGAAAGAGGTCCGGGAGCGGTGCTTAGCTCTGCAGAGCACCGTACCTTCGTCTTTAGCCTCTCTTCTCGTCTACATCTTAGCAAAAAGCTTTTCCACTCTGTCTGGCAAGGAGAAACTGTGCCAGCACAGAAAACATCTCCCATCGTGTTCTAGAGGCTGCACGGAGGTGTGCCGAGTGTTTTGCAAGAAGAGAAAGAAAGTTGTCCAAAACAGCTTGCAATCGAATGTTCAAGTGATTAGAAAAGGCAGGAGAGTGGTCAGGTACTGTTTTCTCTCAGTTGGCAAGCTGCGCACACAATCGCAGTGTTGTACAGCTTGTTTCATCACCTTTGCGAAGTTGCCGCTCTCTCCGGCTCCCGGAGACGAAGAAGCTGCTTCTTCGCGCAAAGGTGATTCTGCCGCTCACAGTGCTCTGCGGTGTGCGCCTTCTGCCGAAAGAGGTCCGGGAGCGGTGCTTAGCTCTGCAGAGCACCGTACCTTCGTCTTTAGCCTCTCTTCTCGTCTACATCTTAGCAAAAAGCTTTTCCACTCTGTCTGGCAAGGAGAAACTTTGCCAGCACATAAAACATCTCCCATCGTGTTCTAGAAGCTGCACGGAGATCTGCCGAATGTTTTGCAAGAAGAGAAAGAAAGTTGTCCAAAACATCTTGCAATCGAATGTTCATGTGAATAGAAAAGGCAGAGAAGTGGTCAGGTACTGTTTTCTCTCACTTGGCAAGCTGCGCACACAATCGCAGTGTCGTACAGCTTGTTTCATCACCTTTGCCAAGTTGCCGCTCTCTCCGGCTGCCGGAGACGAAGAAGCTGCTTTTTCGCGCAAAGACGATTCTGCCGCTCACAGTGCTCTGCGGTGTGCGCCTTCTGCCGAAAGAGGTCCGGGAGCGGTGCTTAGCTCTGCAGAGCACCGTACCTTCGTCTTTAGCCTCTCTTCTCGTCTACATCTTAGCAAAAAGCTTTTCCACTCTGTCTGGCAAGGAGAAACTGTGCCAGCACAGAAAACATCTCCCATCGTGTTCTAGAGGCTGCACGGAGGTCTGCGAGTGTTTTGCAAGAAGAGAAAGAAAGTTGTCCAAAAGAGCTTCCAATCGAATGTTCATGTGATTACAAAAGGCAGGAGAGTGGTCAGGTACTGTTTTCTCTCAGTTGTCATGCTGCGCACACAATCGCAGTGTTGTACAGCTTGTTTCATCACCTTTGCGAAGTTGCCGCTCTCTCCGGCTCCCGGAGACGAAGAAGCTGCTTCTTCGCGCAAAGACGATTCTGCCGCTCACTGTGCTCTGCGGTGTGCGCCTTCTGCCGAAAGAGGTCCGGGAGCGGTGCTTAGCTCTGCAGAGCACCGTACCTTCGTCTTTAGCCTCTCTTCTCGTCTACATCTTAGCAAAAAGCTTTTCCACTCTGTCTGGCCAGGAGAAACTTTGCCAGCACATAAAACATCTCCCATCGTGTTCTAGAAGCTGCACGGAGATCTGCCGAGTGTTTTGCAAGAAAGAAAGAAAGTTGTCCAAAACATCTTGCAATAAACTGTTCATGTGAATAGAAAAGGCAGGAGAGTGGTCAGGTACTGTTTTCTCTCAGTTGGCAAGCTGCGCACACAATCGCAGTGTTGTACAGCTTGTTTCATCACCTTTGCGAAGTTGCCGCTCTCTCCGGCTCCCGGAGACGAAGAAGCTGCTTCTTCGCGCAAAGACGATTCTGCCGCTCACAGTGCTCTGCGGTGTGCGCCTTCTGCCGAAAGAGGCCCGGGAGCGGTGCTTAGCTCTGCAGAGCACCGTACCTTCGTCTTTAGCCTCTCTTCTCGTCTACATCTTAGCAAAAAGCTTTTCCACTCTGTCTGGCAAGGAGAAACTGTGCCAGCACAGAAAACATCTCCCATCGTGTTCTAGAGGCTGCACGGAGGTCTGCCGAGTGTTTTGCAAGAAGAGAAAGAAAGTTGTCCAAAACAGCTTGCAATCGAATGTTCATGTGAATAGAAAAGGCAGGAGAGTGGTCAGGTACTGTTTTCTCTCAGTAGGCAAGCTGCGCACACAATCGCAGTGTTGTACAGCTTGTTTCATCACCTTTGCGAAGCTGCCGCTCTCTCCGGCTCCCGGAGACGAAGAAGCTGCTTCTTCGCGCAAAGACGATTCTGCCGCTCACAGTGCTCTGCGGTGTGCGCCTTCTGCCGAAAGAGGCCCGGGAGCTGTGCTTAGCTCTGCGGAGCACTCTACCTGCTTCTTTAGCCTCTCTTCTCGTCTACATCTTAGCAAAAAGCTTTTCCACTCTGTCTGGCAAGGAGAAACTGTGCCTGCACAAAAACATCTCCCATCGTGTTCTAGAAGCTGCACGGAGGTCTGCCGAGTGTTTTGCAAGAAGAGAAAGAAAGTTGTCCAAAACAGCTTGCAATCGAATGTTCATGTGAATAGAAAAGGCAGGAGAGTGGTCAGGTACTGTTTTCTCTCAGTTGGCAAGCTGCGCACACAATCGCAGTGTCGTACAGCTTGTTTCATCACCTTTGCGAAGTTGCCGCTCTCTCCGGCTCCCGGTGACGAAGAAGCTGCTTCTTCGCGCAAAGACGATTCTGCCGCTCACAGTGCTCTGCGGTGTGCGCCTTCTGCCGAAAGAGGTCCGGGAGCGGTGCTTAGCTCTGCAGAGCACCGTACCTTCGTCTTTAGCCTCTCTTCTCGTCTACATCTTAGCAAAAAGCTTTTCCACTCTGTCTGGCAAGGAGAAACTGTGCCAGCACAGAAAACATCTCCCATCGTGTTCTAGAGGCTGCACGGAGGTCTGCCGAGTGTTTTGCAAGAAGAGAAAGAAAGTTGTCCAAAACAGCTTCCAATCGAATGTTCATGTGATTACAAAAGGCAGGAGAGTGGTCAGGTACTGTTTTCTCTCAGTTGGCAAGCTGCGCACACAATCGCAGTGTTGTACAGCTTGTTTCATCACCTTTGCGAAGCTGCCGCTCTCTCCGGCTCCCGGAGACGAAGAAGCTGCTTCTTCGCACAAAGACGATTCTTCCGCTCACAGTGCTCTGCGGTGTGCGCCTTATGCCGAAAGAGGTCCGGGAGCGGTGCTTAGCTCTGCAGAGCACCGTACCTTCGTCTTTAGCCTCTCTTCTCGTCTACATCTTAGCAAAAAGCTTTTCCACTCTGTCTGGCAAGGAGAAACTGTGCCAGCACAAAAAACATCTCCCATCGTGTTCTAGAGGCTGCACGGAGGTCTGCCGAGTGTTTTGCAAGAAGAGAAAGAAAGTTGTCCAAAACAGCTTGCAATCGAATGTTCATGTGAATAGAAAAGGCAGGAGAGTGGTCAGGTACTGTTTTCTCTCAGTTGGCAAGCTGCGCACACAATCGCAGTGTCGTACAGCTTGTTTCATCACCTTTGCGAAGTTGCCGCTCTCTCCGGCTCCAGAGACGAAGAAGCTGCTTCTTCGCACAAAGACGATTCTGCCGCTCACAGTGCTCTGCGGTGTGCGCCTTCTGCCGAAAGAGGTCCGGGAGCTGTGCTTTGCTCTGCAGAGCACTCTACCTGCTTCTTTAGCCTCTCTTCTCGTCTACATCTTAGCAAAAAGCTTTTCCACTCTGTCTGGCAAGGAGAAACTGTGCCAGCACAGAAACATCTCCCATCGTGTTCTAGAGGCTGCACGCAGGTCTGCCGAGTGTTTTGCAAGAAGAGAAAGAAAGTTGTCCAAAACAGCTTGCAATCGAATGTTCATGTGAATAGAAAAGGCAGCAGAGTGGTCAGGTACTGTTTTCTCTCAGTTGGCAAGCTGCGCACACAATCGCAGTGTTGTACAGCTTGTTTCATCACCTTTGCCAAGTTGCCGCTCTCTCCGGCTCCCGGAGACGAAGAAGCTGCTTCTTCGCGCAAAGACGATTCTGCCCCTCACAGTGCTCTGTGGTGTGCGCCTTCTGCCGAAAGTGGTCCGGGAGCGGTGCTTTGCTCTGCAGAGCACCGTACCTTCGTCTTTAGCCTCTCTTCTCGTCTACATCTTAGCAAAAAGCTTTTCCACTCTGTCTGGCAAGGAGAAACTGTGCCAGCACAGAAAACATCTCCCATCGTGTTCTAGAGGCTGCACGCAGGTCTGCCGAATGTTTTGCAAGAAGAGAAAGAAAGTTGTCCAAAACAGCTTGCAATCGAATGTTCATGTGAATAGAAAATGCAGGAGAGTGGTCAGGTACTGTTTTCTCCAGGTTGGCCAGCTGCGCACACAATCGCAGTGTCGTACGGCTTGTTTCATCACCTTTGCGAAGTTGCCGCTCTGTCCGGCTCCCGGAGACGAAGAAGCTGCTTCTTCGCGCAAAGACGATTCTGCCGCTCACTGTGCTCTGCAGTGTGCGTCTTCTGCCGAAAGAGGTCCGGGAGCTGTGCTTAGCTCTGCCGAGCACCATACCTGCTTCTTTAGCCTCTCTTCTCGTCTACATCTTAGCAAAAGCTTTTCCACTCTGTCTGGCAAGGAGAAACTGTGCCAGCACATAAAACATCTCCCATCGTGTTCTAGAAGCTGCACGGAGATCTGCCGAGTGTTTTGCAAGAAAAGAAAGAAAGTTGTCCAAAACAGCTTGCAATCGAATGTTCATGTGAATAGAAAAGGCAGGAGAGTGGTCAGGTACTGTTTTCTCTCAGTTGGCAAGCTGCGCACACAATCGCAGTGTTGTACAGCTTGTTTCATCACCTTTGCGAAGTTGCCGCTCTCTCCGGCTCCCGGAGACGAAGAAGCTGCTTTTTCGCGCAAAGACGATTCTGCCGCTCACAGTGCTCTGCGGTGTGCGCCTTCTGCCGAAAGAGGTCCGGGAGCGGTGCTTAGCTCTGCAGAGCACCGTACCTTCGTCTTTAGCCTCTCTTCTCGTCTACATCTTAGCAAAAAGCTTTTCCACTCTGTCTGGCAAGGAGAAACTGTGCCAGCACAAAAAACATCTCCCATCGTGTTCTAGAAGCTGCACGGAGATCTGCCGAGTGTTTTGCAAGAAGAGAAAGAAAGTTGTCCAAAACAGCTTGCAATCGAATGTTCATGTGAATAGAAAATGCAGGAGAGTGGTCAGGTACTGTTTTCTCCAGGTTGGCCAGCTGCGCACACAATCGCAGTGTCGTACGGCTTGTTTCATCACCTTTGCGAAGTTGCCGCTCTGTCCGGCTCCCGGAGACGAAGAAGCTGCTTCTTCGCGCAAAGACGATTCTGCCGCTCACTGTGCTCTGCAGTGTGCGTCTTCTGCCGAAAGAGGCCCGGGAGCTGTGCTTAGCTCTGCCGAGCACCATACCTGCTTCTTTAGCCTCTCTTCTCGTCTACATCTTAGCAAAAAGCTTTTCCACTCTGTCTGGCAAGGAGAAACTGTGCCAGCACATAAAACATCTCCCATCGTGTTCTAGAAGCTGCACGGAGATCTGCCGAGTGTTTTGCAAGAAAAGAAAGAAAGTTGTCCAAAACAGCTTGCAATCGAATGTTCATGTGAATAGAAAAGGCAGGAGAGTGGTCAGGTACTGTTTTCTCTCAGTTGGCAAGCTGCGCACACAATCGCAGTGTTGTACAGCTTGTTTCATCACCTTTGCGAAGTTGCCGCTCTCTCCGGCTCCCGGAGACGAAGAAGCTGCTTTTTCGCGCAAAGACGATTCTGCCGCTCACAGTGCTCTGCGGTGTGCGCCTTCTGCCGAAAGAGGTCCGGGAGCGGTGCTTAGCTCTGCAGAGCACCGTACCTTCGTCTTTAGCCTCTCTTCTCGTCTACATCTTAGCAAAAAGCTTTTCCACTCTGTCTGGCAAGGAGAAACTGTGCCAGCACAAAAAAACATCTCCCATCGTGTTCTAGAAGCTGCACGGAGATCTGCCGAGTGTTTTGCAAGAAGAGAAAGAAAGTTGTCCAAAACAGCTTGCAATCGAATGTTCATGTGAATAGAAAAGGCAGCAGAGTGGTCAGGTACTGTTTTCTCTCAGTTGGCAAGCTTCGCACACAATCGCAGTGTTGTACAGCTTGTTTCATCACCTTTGCGTAGTTGCCGCTCTCTCCGGCTCCCGGAGACGAAGAAGCTGCTTCTTCGCGCAAAGACGATTCTGCGCTCACAGTGCTCTGCGGTGTGCGCCTTCTGCCGAAAGAGGACCGGGAGCGGTGCTTAGCTCTGCAGAGCACCGTACCTTCGTCTTTAGCCTCTCTTCTCGTCTACATCTTAGCAAAAAGCTTTTCCACTCTGTCTGGCAAGGAGAAACTGTGCCAGCACAGAAAACATCTCCCATCGTGTTCTAGAGGCTGCACGGAGGTCTGCAGAGTGTTTTGCAAGAAGAGAAAGAAAGTTGTCCAAAACAGCTTGCAATCGAATGTTCATGTGAATAGAAAAGGCAGGAGAGTGGTCAGGTACTGTTTTCTCTCAGTTGGCAAGCTGCGCACACAATCGCAGTGTTGTACAGCTTGTTTCATCACCTTTGCGAAGTTGCCGCTCTCTCCGGCTCCCGGAGACGAAGAAGCTGCTTTTTCGCGCAAAGACGATTCTGCCGCTCACAGTGCTCTGCGGTGTGCGCCTTCTGCCGAAAGAGGTCCGGGAGCGGTGCTTAGCTCTGCAGAGCACCGTACCTTCGTCTTTAGCCTCTCTTCTCGTCTACATCTTAGCAAAAAGCTTTTCCACTCTGTCTGGCAAGGAGAAACTGTGCCAGCACAGAAAACATCTCCCATCGTGTTCTAGAGGCTGCACGGAGGTGTGCCGAGTGTTTTGCAAGAAGAGAAAGAAAGTTGTCCAAAACAGCTTGCAATCGAATGTTCATGTGAATAGAAAAGGCAGGAGAGTGGTCAGGTACTGTTTTCTCTCAGTTGGCAAGCTGCGCACACAATCGCAGTGTCGTACAGCTTGTTTCATCACCTTTGGCGAAGTTGCCGCTCTCTCCGGCTCCCGGAGACGAAGAAGCTGCTTCTTCGCGCAAAGACGATTCTGCCGCTCACAGTGCTCTGCGGTGTGCGCCTTCTGCCGAAAGAGGTCCGGGAGCGGTGCTTAGCTCTGCAGAGCACCGTACCTTCGTCTTTAGCCTCTCTTCTCGTCTACATCTTAGCAAAAAGCTTTTCCACTCTGTCTGGCAAGGAGAAACTGTGCCAGCACAGAAAACATCTCCCATCGTGTTCTAGAGGCTGCACGGAGGTCTGCAGAGTGTTTTGCAAGAAGAGAAAGAAAGTTGTCCAAAACAGCTTGCAATCGAATGTTCATGTGAATAGAAAAGGCAGGAGAGTGGTCAGGTACTGTTTTCTCTCAGTTGGCAAGCTGCGCACACAATCGCAGTGTTGTACAGCTTGTTTCATCACCTTTGCGAAGCTGCCGCTCTGTCCGGCTCCCGGAGACGAAGAAGCTGCTTCTTCGCGCAAAGACGATTCTTCCGCTCACAGTGCTCTGCGGTGTGCGCCTTCTGCCGAAAGAGGTCCGGGAGCGGTGCTTAGCTCTGCAGAGCACCGTACCTTCGTCTTTAGCCTCTCTTCTCGTCTACATCTTAGCAAAAAGCTTTTCCACTCTGTCTGGCCAGGAGAAACTTTGCCAGCACATAAAACATCTCCCATCGTGTTCTAGAAGCTGCACGGAGGTCTGCCGAGTGTTTTGCAAGAAGAGAAAGAAAGTTGTCCAAAACAGCTTCCAATCGAATGTTCAAGTGATTAGAAAAGGCAGGAGAGTGGTCAGGTACTGTTTTCTCTCAGTTGGCAAGCTGCGCACACAATCGCAGTGTTGTACAGCTTGTTTCATCACCTTTGGGAAGTTGCCGCTCTCTCCGGCTCCCGGAGACGAAGAAGCTGCTTCTTCGCGCAAAGACGATTCTGCCGCTCACAGTGCTCTGCGGTGTGCGCCTTCTGCCGAAAGAGGTCCGGGAGCGGTGCTTAGCTCTGCAGAGCACCGTACCTTCGTCTTTAGCCTCTCTTCTCGTCTACATCTTAGCAAAAAGCTTTTCCACTCTGTCTGGCAAGGAGAAACTGTGCCAGCACAGAAAACATCTCCCATCGTGTTCTAGAGGCTGCACGGAGGTGTGCCGAGTGTTTTGCAAGAAGAGAAAGAAAGTTGTCCAAACAGCTTGCAATCGAATGTTCATGTGAATAGAAAAGGCAGGAGAGTGGTCAGGTACTGTTTTCTCTCAGTTGGCAAGCTGCGCACACAATCGCAGTGTTGTACAGCTTGTTTCATCACCTTTGCGAAGTTGCCGCTCTCTCCGGCTCCCGGAGACGAAGAAGCTGCTTCTTCGCGCAAAGGTGATTCTGCCGCTCACAGTGCTCTGCGGTGTGCGCCTTCTGCCGAAAGAGGTCCGGGAGCGGTGCTTAGCTCTGCAGAGCACCGTACCTTCGTCTTTAGCCTCTCTTCTCGTCTACATCTTAGCAAAAAGCTTTTCCACTCTGTCTGGCAAGGAGAAACTTTGCCAGCACATAAAACATCTCCCATCGTGTTCTAGAAGCTGCACGGAGATCTGCCGAATGTTTTGCAAGAAGAGAAAGAAAGTTGTCCAAAACATCTTGCAATCGAATGTTCATGTGAATAGAAAAGGCAGAGAAGTGGTCAGGTACTGTTTTCTCTCACTTGGCAAGCTGCGCACACAATCGCAGTGTCGTACAGCTTGTTTCATCACCTTTGCCAAGTTGCCGCTCTCTCCGGCTGCCGGAGACGAAGAAGCTGCTTTTTCGCGCAAAGACGATTCTGCCGCTCACAGTGCTCTGCGGTGTGCGCCTTCTGCCGAAAGAGGTCCGGGAGCGGTGCTTAGCTCTGCAGAGCACCGTACCTTCGTCTTTAGCCTCTCTTCTCGTCTACATCTTAGCAAAAAGCTTTTCCACTCTGTCTGGCAAGGAGAAACTGTGCCAGCACAGAAAACATCTCCCATCGTGTTCTAGAGGCTGCACGGAGGTCTGCCGAGTGTTTTGCAAGAAGAGAAAGAAAGTTGTCCAAAAGAGCTTCCAATCGAATGTTCATGTGATTACAAAAGGCAGGAGAGTGGTCAGGTACTGTTTTCTCTCAGTTGTCATGCTGCGCACACAATCGCAGTGTTGTACAGCTTGTTTCATCACCTTTGCGAAGTTGCCGCTCTCTCCGGCTCCGGAGACGAAGAAGCTGCTTCTTCGCGCAATGACGATTCTGCCGCTCACAGTGCTCTGCGGTGTGCGCCTTCTGCCGAAAGAGGTCCGGGAGCGGTGCTTAGCTCTGCAGAGCACCGTACCTTCGTCTTTAGCCTCTCTTCTCGTCTACATCTTAGCAAAAAGCTTTTCCACTCTGTCTGGCCAGGAGAAACTTTGCCAGCACATAAAACATCTCCCATCGTGTTCTAGAAGCTGCACGGAGATCTGCCGAGTGTTTTGCAAGAAAAGAAAGAAAGTTGTCCAAAACATCTTGCAATAAACTGTTCATGTGAATAGAAAAGGCAGGAGAGTGGTCAGGTACTGTTTTCTCTCAGTTGGCAAGCTGCGCACACAATCGCAGTGTTGTACAGCTTGTTTCATCACCTTTGCGAAGTTGCCGCTCTCTCCGGCTCCCGGAGACGAAGAAGCTGCTTCTTCGCGCAAAGACGATTCTGCCCCTCACAGTGCTCTGTGGTGTGCGCCTTCTGCCGAAAGTGGTCCGGGAGCGGTGCTTTGCTCTGCAGAGCACCGTACCTTCGTCTTTAGCCTCTCTTCTCGTCTACATCTTAGCAAAAAGCTTTTCCACTCTGTCTGGCAAGGAGAAACTGTGCCAGCACAGAAAACATCTCCCATCGTGTTCTAGAGGCTGCACGCAGGTCTGCCGAGTGTTTTACAAGAAGAGAAAGAAAGTTGTCCAAAACAGCTTGCAATCGAATGTTCATGTGAATAGAAAATGCAGGAGAGTTGTCAGGTACTGTTTTCTCCAGGTTGGCCAGCTGCGCACACAATCGCAGTGTCGTACAGCTTGTTTCATCACCTTTGCGAAGTTGCCGCTCTCTCCGGCTCCCGGAGACGAAGAAGCTGCTTCTTCGCGCAAAGACGATTCTGCCGCTCACTGTGCTCTGCAGTGTGCGTCTTCTGCCGAAAGAGGCCCGGGAGCTGTGCTTAGCTCTGCAGAGCACCATACCTGCTTCTTTAGCCTCTCTTCTCGTCTACATCTTAGCAAAAAGCTTTTCCACTCTGTCTGGCAAGGAGAAACTGTGCCAGCACATAAAACATCTCGCATCGTGTTCTAGAAGCTGCACGGAGATCTGCCGAATGTTTTGCAAGAAAAGAAAGAAAGTTGTCCAAAACAGCTTGCAATCGAATGTTCATGTGAATAGAAAAGGCAGGAGAGTGGTCAGGTACTGTTTTCTCTCAGTTGGCAAGCTGCGCACACAATCGCAGTGTTGTACAGCTTGTTTCATCACATTTGGGAAGTTGCCGCTCTCTCCGGCTCCCGGAGACGAAGAAGCTGCTTCTTCGCGCAAAGACGATTCTGCCGCTCACAGTGCTCTGCGGTGTGCGCCTTCTGCCGAAAGAGGACCGGGAGCGGTGCTTAGCTCTGCAGAGCACCGTACCTTCGTCTTTAGCCTCTCTTCTCGTCTACATCTTAGCAAAAAGCTTTTCCACTCTGTCTGGCAAGGAGAAACTGTGCCAGCACAAAAAACATCTCCCATCGTGTTCTAGAGGCTGCACGGAGGTCTGCAGAGTGTTTTGCAAGAAGAGAAAGAAAGTTGTCCAAAACAGCTTGCAATCGAATGTTCATGTGAATAGAAAAGGCAGCAGAGTGGTCAGGTACTGTTTTCTCTCACTTGGCAAGCTGCGCACACAATCGCAGTGTCGTACAGCTTGTTTCATCACCTTTGCGAAGTTGCCGCTCTCTCCGGCTCCCGGAGACGAAGAAGCTGCTTCTTCGCGCAAAGACGATTCTGCCGCTCACAGTGCTCTGCGGTGTGCGCCTTCTGCCGAAAGAGGTCCGGGAGCGGTGCTTAGCTCTGCAGAGCACCGTACCTTCGTCTTTAGCCTCTCTTCTCGTCTACATCTTAGCAAAAAGCTTTTCCACTCTGTCTGGCAAGGAGAAACTGTGCCAGCACAGAAAACATCTCCCATCGTGTTCTAGAGGCTGCACGCAGGTCTGCCGAGTGTTTTGCAAGAAGAGAAAGAAAGTTGTCCAAAACAGCTTGCAATCGAATGTTCATGTGAATAGAAAAGGCAGCAGAGTGGTCAGGTACTGTTTTCTCTCAGTTGGCAAGCTGCGCACACAATCGCAGTGTTGTACAGCTTGTTTCATCACCTTTGCGAAGTTGCCGCTCTCTCCGGCTCCCGGAGACGAAGAAGCTGCTTCTTCGCGCAAAGACGATTCTGCCGCTCACAGTGCTCTGCGGTGTGCGCCTTCTGCCGAAAGAGGTCCGGGAGCGGTGCTTAGCTCTGCAGAGCACCGTACCTTCGTCTTTAGCCTCTCTTCTCGTCTACATCTTAGCAAAAAGCTTTTCCACTCTGTCTGGCAAGGAGAAACTGTGCCAGCACAGAAAACATCTCCCATCGTGTTCTAGAGGCTGCACGCAGGTCTGCCGAGTGTTTTGCAAGAAGAGAAAGAAAGTTGTCCAAAACAGCTTGCAATCGAATGTTCATGTGAATAGAAAAGGCAGCAGAGTGGTCAGGTACTGTTTTCTCTCAGTTGGCAAGCTGCGCACACAATCGCAGTGTTGTACAGCTTGTTTCATCACCTTTGCGAAGTTGCCGCTCTCTCCGGCTCCCGGAGACGAAGAAGCTGCTTCTTCGCGCAAAGACGATTCTGCCGCTCACAGTGCTCTGCGGTGTGCGCCTTCTGCCGAAAGAGGTCCGGGAGCGGTGCTTAGCTCTGCAGAGCACCGTACCTTCGTCTTTAGCCTCTCTTCTCGTCTACATCTTAGCAAAAAGCTTTTCCACTCTGTCTGGCAAGGAGAAACTGTGCCAGCACAGAAAACATCTCCCATCGTGTTCTAGAGGCTGCACGGAGGTCTGACGAGTGTTTTGCAAGAAGAGAAAGAAAGTTGTCCAAAACAGCTTGCAATCGAATGTTCATGTGAATAGAAAAGGCAGGAGAGTGGTCAGGTACTGTTTTCTCTCAGTTGGCAAGCTGCGCACACAATCGCAGTGTTGTACAGCTTGTTTCATCACCTTTGCGAAGTTGCCGCTCTCTCCGGCTCCCGGAGACGAAGAAGCTGCTTCTTCGCGCAAAGACGATTCTGCCGCTCACAGTGCTCTGCGGTGTGCGCCTTCTGCCGAAAGAGGCCCGGGAGCGGTGCTTAGCTCTGCAGAGCACCGTACCTTCGTCTTTAGCCTCTCTTCTGGTCTACATCTTAGCAAAAAGCTTTTCCACTCTGTCTGGCAAGGAGAAACTGTGCCAGCACAGAAAACATCTCCCATCGTGTTCTAGAGGCTGCACGGAGGTCTGCCGAGTGTTTTGCAAGAAGAGAAAGAAAGTTGTCCAAAACAGCTTGCAATCGAATGTTCATGTGAATAGAAAAGGCAGGAGAGTGGTCAGGTACTGTTTTCTCTCAGTAGGCAGCTGCGCACACAATCGCAGTGTTGTACAGCTTGTTTCATCACCTTTGCGAAGCTGCCGCTCTCTCCGGCTCCCGGAGACGAAGAAGCTGCTTCTTCGCGCAAAGACGATTCTGCCGCTCACAGTGCTCTGCGGTGTGCGCCTTCTGCCGAAAGAGGCCCGGGAGCTGTGCTTAGCTCTGCGGAGCACTCTACCTGCTTCTTTAGCCTCTCTTCTCGTCTACATCTTAGCAAAAAGCTTTTCCACTCTGTCTGGCAAGGAGAAACTGTGCCTGCACAAAAACATCTCCCATCGTGTTCTAGAAGCTGCACGGAGGTCTGCCGAGTGTTTTGCAAGAAGAGAAAGAAAGTTGTCCAAAACAGCTTGCAATCGAATGTTCATGTGAATAGAAAAGGCAGGAGAGTGGTCAGGTACTGTTTTCTCTCAGTTGGCAAGCTGCGCACACAATCGCAGTGTCGTACAGCTTGTTTCATCACCTTTGCGAAGTTGCCGCTCTCTCCGGCTCCCGGTGACGAAGAAGCTGCTTCTTCGCGCAAAGACGATTCTGCCGCTCACAGTGCTCTGCGGTGTGCGCCTTCTGCCGAAAGAGGTCCGGGAGCGGTGCTTAGCTCTGCAGAGCACCGTACCTTCGTCTTTAGCCTCTCTTCTCGTCTACATCTTAGCAAAAAGCTTTTCCACTCTGTCTGGCAAGGAGAAACTGTGCCAGCACAGAAAACATCTCCCATCGTGTTCTAGAGGCTGCACGGAGGTCTGCCGAGTGTTTTGCAAGAAGAGAAAGAAAGTTGTCCAAAACAGCTTCCAATCGAATGTTCATGTGATTACAAAAGGCAGGAGAGTGGTCAGGTACTGTTTTCTCTCAGTTGGCAAGCTGCGCACACAATCGCAGTGTTGTACAGCTTGTTTCATCACCTTTGCGAAGCTGCCGCTCTCTCCGGCTCCCGGAGACGAAGAAGCTGCTTCTTCGCACAAAGACGATTCTTCCGCTCACAGTGCTCTGCGGTGTGCGCCTTATGCCGAAAGAGGTCCGGGAGCGGTGCTTAGCTCTGCAGAGCACCGTACCTTCGTCTTTAGCCTCTCTTCTCGTCTACATCTTAGCAAAAAGCTTTTCCACTCTGTCTGGCAAGGAGAAACTGTGCCAGCACAAAAAACATCTCCCATCGTGTTCTAGAGGCTGCACGGAGGTCTGCCGAGTGTTTTGCAAGAAGAGAAAGAAAGTTGTCCAAAACAGCTTGCAATCGAATGTTCATGTGAATAGAAAAGGCAGGAGAGTGGTCAGGTACTGTTTTCTCTCAGTTGGCAAGCTGCGCACACAATCGCAGTGTCGTACAGCTTGTTTCATCACCTTTGCGAAGTTGCCGCTCTCTCCGGCTCCCAGAGACGAAGAAGCTGCTTCTTCGCACAAAGACGATTCTGCCGCTCACAGTGCTCTGCGGTGTGCGCCTTCTGCCGAAAGAGGTCCGGGAGCTGTGCTTAGCTCTGCAGAGCACTCTACCTGCTTCTTTAGCCTCTCTTCTCGTCTACATCTTAGCAAAAAGCTTTTCCACTCTGTCTGGCAAGGAGAAACTGTGCCAGCACAGAAAACATCTCCCATCGTGTTCTAGAGGCTGCACGCAGGTCTGCCGAGTGTTTTGCAAGAAGAGAAAGAAAGTTGTCCAAAACAGCTTGCAATCGAATGTTCATGTGAATAGAAAAGGCAGCAGAGTGGTCAGGTACTGTTTTCTCTCAGTTGGCAAGCTGCGCACACAATCGCAGTGTTGTACAGCTTGTTTCATCACCTTTGCCAAGTTGCCGCTCTCTCCGGCTCCCGGAGACGAAGAAGCTGCTTCTTCGCGCAAAGACGATTCTGCCCCTCACAGTGCTCTGTGGTGTGCGCCTTCTGCCGAAAGTGGTCCGGGAGCGGTGCTTTGCTCTGCAGAGCACCGTACCTTCGTCTTTAGCCTCTCTTCTCGTCTACATCTTAGCAAAAAGCTTTTCCACTCTGTCTGGCAAGGAGAAACTGTGCCAGCACAGAAAACATCTCCCATCGTGTTCTAGAGGCTGCACGCAGGTCTGCCGAATGTTTTGCAAGAAGAGAAAGAAAGTTGTCCAAAACAGCTTGCAATCGAATGTTCATGTGAATAGAAAATGCAGGAGAGTGGTCAGGTACTGTTTTCTCCAGGTTGGCCAGCTGCGCACACAATCGCAGTGTCGTACGGCTTGTTTCATCACCTTTGCGAAGTTGCCGCTCTGTCCGGCTCCCGGAGACGAAGAAGCTGCTTCTTCGCGCAAAGACGATTCTGCCGCTCACTGTGCTCTGCAGTGTGCGTCTTCTGCCGAAAGAGGCCCGGGAGCTGTGCTTAGCTCTGCCGAGCACCATACCTGCTTCTTTAGCCTCTCTTCTCGTCTACATCTTAGCAAAAAGCTTTTCCACTCTGTCTGGCAAGGAGAAACTGTGCCAGCACATAAAACATCTCCCATCGTGTTCTAGAAGCTGCACGGAGATCTGCCGAGTGTTTTGCAAGAAAAGAAAGAAAGTTGTCCAAAACAGCTTGCAATCGAATGTTCATGTGAATAGAAAAGGCAGGAGAGTGGTCAGGTACTGTTTTCTCTCAGTTGGCAAGCTGCGCACACAATCGCAGTGTTGTACAGCTTGTTTCATCACCTTTGCGAAGTTGCCGCTCTCTCCGGCTCCCGGAGACGAAGAAGCTGCTTTTTCGCGCAAAGACGATTCTGCCGCTCACAGTGCTCTGCGGTGTGCGCCTTCTGCCGAAAGAGGTCCGGGAGCGGTGCTTAGCTCTGCAGAGCACCGTACCTTCGTCTTTAGCCTCTCTTCTCGTCTACATCTTAGCAAAAAGCTTTTCCACTCTGTCTGGCAAGGAGAAACTGTGCCAGCACAAAAAACATCTCCCATCGTGTTCTAGAAGCTGCACGGAGATCTGCCGAGTGTTTTGCAAGAAGAGAAAGAAAGTTGTCCAAAACAGCTTGCAATCGAATGTTCATGTGAATAGAAAATGCAGGAGAGTGGTCAGGTACTGTTTTCTCCAGGTTGGCCAGCTGCGCACACAATCGCAGTGTCGTACGGCTTGTTTCATCACCTTTGCGAAGTTGCCGCTCTGTCCGGCTCCCGGAGACGAAGAAGCTGCTTCTTCGCGCAAAGACGATTCTGCCGCTCACTGTGCTCTGCAGTGTGCGTCTTCTGCGAAAGAGGCCCGGGAGCTGTGCTTAGCTCTGCCGAGCACCATACCTGCTTCTTTAGCCTCTCTTCTCGTCTACATCTTAGCAAAAAGCTTTTCCACTCTGTCTGGCAAGGAGAAACTGTGCCAGCACATAAAACATCTCCCATCGTGTTCTAGAAGCTGCACGGAGATCTGCCGAGTGTTTTGCAAGAAAAGAAAGAAAGTTGTCCAAAACAGCTTGCAATCGAATGTTCATGTGAATAGAAAAGGCAGGAGAGTGGTCAGGTACTGTTTTCTCTCAGTTGGCAAGCTGCGCACACAATCGCAGTGTTGTACAGCTTGTTTCATCACCTTTGCGAAGTTGCCGCTCTCTCCGGCTCCCGGAGACGAAGAAGCTGCTTTTTCGCGCAAAGACGATTCTGCCGCTCACAGTGCTCTGCGGTGTGCGCCTTCTGCCGAAAGAGGTCCGGGAGCGGTGCTTAGCTCTGCAGAGCACCGTACCTTCGTCTTTAGCCTCTCTTCTCGTCTACATCTTAGCAAAAAGCTTTTCCACTCTGTCTGGCAAGGAGAAACTGTGCCAGCACAAAAAACATCTCCCATCGTGTTCTAGAAGCTGCACGGAGATCTGCCGAGTGTTTTGCAAGAAGAGAAAGAAAGTTGTCCAAAACAGCTTGCAATCGAATGTTCATGTGAATAGAAAAGGCAGCAGAGTGGTCAGGTACTGTTTTCTCTCAGTTGGCAAGCTTCGCACACAATCGCAGTGTTGTACAGCTTGTTTCATCACCTTTGCGTAGTTGCCGCTCTCTCCGGCTCCCGGAGACGAAGAAGCTGCTTCTTCGCGCAAAGACGATTCTGCCGCTCACAGTGCTCTGCGGTGTGCGCCTTCTGCCGAAAGAGGACCGGGAGCGGTGCTTAGCTCTGCAGAGCACCGTACCTTCGTCTTTAGCCTCTCTTCTCGTCTACATCTTAGCAAAAAGCTTTTCCACTCTGTCTGGCAAGGAGAAACTGTGCCAGCACAGAAAACATCTCCCATCGTGTTCTAGAGGCTGCACGGAGGTCTGCAGAGTGTTTTGCAAGAAGAGAAAGAAAGTTGTCCAAAACAGCTTGCAATCGAATGTTCATGTGAATAGAAAAGGCAGGAGAGTGGTCAGGTACTGTTTTCTCTCAGTTGGCAAGCTGCGCACACAATCGCAGTGTTGTACAGCTTGTTTCATCACCTTTGCGAAGTTGCCGCTCTCTCCGGCTCCCGGAGACGAAGAAGCTGCTTTTTCGCGCAAAGACGATTCTGCCGCTCACAGTGCTCTGCGGTGTGCGCCTTCTGCCGAAAGAGGTCCGGGAGCGGTGCTTAGCTCTGCAGAGCACCGTACCTTCGTCTTTAGCCTCTCTTCTCGTCTACATCTTAGCAAAAAGCTTTTCCACTCTGTCTGGCAAGGAGAAACTGTGCCAGCACAGAAAACATCTCCCATCGTGTTCTAGAGGCTGCACGGAGGTGTGCCGAGTGTTTTGCAAGAAGAGAAAGAAAGTTGTCCAAAACAGCTTGCAATCGAATGTTCATGTGAATAGAAAAGGCAGGAGAGTGGTCAGGTACTGTTTTCTCTCAGTTGGCAAGCTGCGCACACAATCGCAGTGTCGTACAGCTTGTTTCATCACCTTTGCGAAGTTGCCGCTCTCTCCGGCTCCCGGAGACGAAGAAGCTGCTTCTTCGCGCAAAGACGATTCTGCCGCTCACAGTGCTCTGCGGTGTGCGCCTTCTGCCGAAAGAGGTCCGGGAGCGGTGCTTAGCTCTGCAGAGCACCGTACCTTCGTCTTTAGCCTCTCTTCTCGTCTACATCTTAGCAAAAAGCTTTTCCACTCTGTCTGGCAAGGAGAAACTGTGCCAGCACAGAAAACATCTCCCATCGTGTTCTAGAGGCTGCACGGAGGTCTGCAGAGTGTTTTGCAAGAAGAGAAAGAAAGTTGTCCAAAACAGCTTGCAATCGAATGTTCATGTGAATAGAAAAGGCAGGAGAGTGGTCAGGTACTGTTTTCTCTCAGTTGGCAAGCTGCGCACACAATCGCAGTGTTGTACAGCTTGTTTCATCACCTTTGCGAAGCTGCCGCTCTGTCCGGCTCCCGGAGACGAAGAAGCTGCTTCTTCGCGCAAAGACGATTCTTCCGCTCACAGTGCTCTGCGGTGTGCGCCTTCTGCCGAAAGAGGTCCGGGAGCGGTGCTTAGCTCTGCAGAGCACCGTACCTTCGTCTTTAGCCTCTCTTCTCGTCTACATCTTAGCAAAAAGCTTTTCCACTCTGTCTGGCCAGGAGAAACTTTGCCAGCACATAAAACATCTCCCATCGTGTTCTAGAAGCTGCACGGAGGTCTGCCGAGTGTTTTGCAAGAAGAGAAAGAAAGTTGTCCAAAACAGCTTCCAATCGAATGTTCAAGTGATTAGAAAAGGCAGGAGAGTGGTCAGGTACTGTTTTCTCTCAGTTGGCAAGCTGCGCACACAATCGCAGTGTTGTACAGCTTGTTTCATCACCTTTGGGAAGTTGCCGCTCTCTCCGGCTCCCGGAGACGAAGAAGCTGCTTCTTCGCGCAAAGGCGATTCTGCCGCTCACAGTGCTCTGCGGTGTGCGCCTTCTGCCGAAAGTGGTCCGGGAGCGGTGCTTAGCTCTGCAGAGCACCGTACCTTCGTCTTTAGCCTCACTTCTCGTCTACATCTTAGCAAAAAGCTTTTCCACTCTGTCTGGCAAGGAGAAACTGTGCCAGCACAGAAAACATCTCCCATCGTGTTCTAGAGGCTGCACGCAGGTCTGCCGAGTGTTTTGCAAGAAGAGAAACAAAGTTGTCCAAAACAGCTTGCAATCGAATGTCCATGTGAATAGAAAAGGCAGGAGAGTGGTCAGGTACTGTTTTCTCTCAGTTGGCAAGCTGCGCACACAATCGCAGTGTCGTACAGCTTGTTTCATCACCTTTGCGAAGTTGCCGCTCTCTCCGGCTCCCGGAGACGAAGAAGCTGCTTCTTCGCGCAAAGACGATTCTGCCGCTCACAGTGCTCTGCGGTGTGCGCCTTCTGCCGAAAGAGGTCCGGGAGCGGTGCTTAGCTCTGCAGAGCACCGTACCTTCGTCTTTAGCCTCTCTTCTCGTCTACATCTTAGCAAAAAGCTTTTCCACTCTGTCTGGCAAGGAGAAACTGTGCCAGCACAGAAAACATCTCCCATCGTGTTCTAGAGGCTGCACGCAGGTCTGCCGAGTGTTTTGCAAGAAGAGAAAGAAAGTTGTCCAAAACAGCTTGCAATCGAATGTTCATGTGAATAGAAAAGGCAGGAGAGTGGTCAGGTACTGTTTTCTCTCAGTTGGCAAGCTGCGCACACAATCGCAGTGTTGTACAGCTTGTTTCATCACCTTTGCGAAGTTGCCGCTCTCTCCGGCTCCCGGAGACGAAGAAGCTGCTTCTTCGCGCAAAGACGATTCTGCCGCTCACAGTGCTCTGCGGTGTGCGCCTTCTGCCGAAAGAGGTCCGGGAGCTGTGCTTAGCTCTGCAGAGCACCGTACCTTCGTCTTTAGCCTCTCTTCTCGTCTACATCTTAGCAAAAAGCTTTTCCACTCTGTCTGGCAAGGAGAAACTGTGCCAGCACAGAAAACATCTCCCATCGTGTTCTAGAGGCTGCACGGAGGTGTGCCGAGTGTTTTGCAAGAAGAGAAAGAAAGTTGTCCAAAACAGCTTGCAATCGAATGTTCATGTGAATAGAAAAGGCAGGAGAGTGGTCAGGTACTGTTTTCTCTCAGTTGGCAAGCTGCGCACACAATCGCAGTGTTGTACAGCTTGTTTCATCACCTTTGCGAAGTTGCCGCTCTCTCCGGCTCCCGGAGACGAAGAAGCTGCTTCTTCGCGCAAAGACGATTCTGCCGCTCACAGTGCTCTGCGGTGTGCGCCTTCTGCCGAAAGAGGTCCGGGAGCGGTGCTTAGCTCTGCAGAGCACCGTACCTTCGTCTTTAGCCTCTCTTCTCGTCTACATCTTAGCAAAAAGCTTTTCCACTCTGTCTGGCAAGGAGAAACTGTGCCAGCACAGAAAACATCTCCCATCGTGTTCTAGAGGCTGCACGCAGGTCTGCCGAGTGTTTTGCAAGAAGAGAAAGAAAGTTGTCCAAAACAGCTTGCAATCGAATGTTCAAGTGATTAGAAAAGGCAGCAGAGTGGTCAGGTACTGTTTTCTCTCAGTTGGCAAGCTGCGCACACAATCGCAGTGTTGTACAGCTTGTTTCATCACCTTTGCGAAGTTGCCGCTCTCTCCGGCTCCCGGAGACGAAGAAGCTGCTTTTTCGCGCAAAGACGATTCTGCCGCTCACAGTGCTCTGCGGTGTGCGCCTTCTGCCGAAAGAGGTCCGGGAGCGGTGCTTAGCTCTGCAGAGCACCGTACCTTCGTCTTTAGCCTCTCTTCTCGTCTACATCTTAGCAAAAAGCTTTTCCACTCTGTCTGGCAAGGAGAAACTGTGCCAGCACAGAAAACATCTCCCATCGTGTTCTAGAGGCTGCACGGAGGTGTGCCGAGTGTTTTGCAAGAAGAGAAAGAAAGTTGTCCAAAACAGCTTGCAATCGAATGTTCATGTGAATAGAAAAGGCAGGAGAGTGGTCAGGTACTGTTTTCTCTCAGTTGGCAAGCTGCGCACACAATCGCAGTGTCGTACAGCTTGTTTCATCACCTTTGCGAAGTTGCCGCTCTCTCCGGCTCCCGGAGACGAAGAAGCTGCTTCTTCGCGCAAAGACGATTCTGCCGCTCACAGTGCTCTGCGGTGTGCGCCTTCTGCCGAAAGAGGTCCGGGAGCGGTGCTTAGCTCTGCAGAGCACCGTACCTTCGTCTTTAGCCTCTCTTCTCGTCTACATCTTAGCAAAAAGCTTTTCCACTCTGTCTGGCAAGGAGAAACTGTGCCAGCACAGAAAACATCTCCCATCGTGTTCTAGAGGCTGCACGGAGGTGTGCCGAGTGTTTTGCAAGAAGAGAAAGAAAGTTGTCCAAAACAGCTTGCAATCGAATGTTCATGTGAATAGAAAAGGCAGGAGAGTGGTCAGGTACTGTTTTCTCTCAGTTGGCAAGCTGCGCACACAATCGCAGTGTTGTACAGCTTGTTTCATCACCTTTGCGAAGTTGCCGCTCTCTCCGGCTCCCGGAGACGAAGAAGCTGCTTCTTCGCGCAAAGACGATTCTGCCGCTCACAGTGCTCTGCGGTGTGCGCCTTCTGCCGAAAGACGCCCGGGAGCGGTGCTTAGCTCTGCAGAGCACCGTAACTTCGTCTTTAGCCTCTCTTCTCGTCTACATCTTAGCAAAAAGATTTTCCACTCTGTCTGGCAAGGAGAAACTGTGCCAGCACAGAAAACATCTCCCATCGTGTTCTAGAGGCTGCACGCAGGTCTGCGAGTGTTTTGCAAGAAGAGAAAGAAAGTTGTCCAAAACAGCTTGCAATCGAATGTTCATGTGAATAGAAAAGGCAGCAGAGTGGTCAGGTACTGTTTTCTCTCAGTTGGCAAGCTGCGCACACAATCGCAGTGTTGTACAGCTTGTTTCATCACCTTTGCGAAGTTGCCGCTCTCTCCGGCTCCCGGAGACGAAGAAGCTGCTTCTTCGCGCAAAGACGATTCTGCCGCTCACAGTGCTCTGCGGTGTGCGCCTTCTGCCGAAAGAGGTCCGGGAGCGGTGCTTAGCTCTGCAGAGCACCGTACCTTCGTCTTTAGCCTCTCTTCTCGTCTACATCTTAGCAAAAAGCTTTTCCACTCTGTCTGGCAAGGAGAAACTGTGCCAGCACAGAAAACATCTCCCATCGTGTTCTAGAGGCTGCACGGAGGTCTGCCGAGTGTTTTGCAAGAAGAGAAAGAAAGTTGTCCAAAACAGCTTGCAATCGAATGTTCATGTGAATAGAAAAGGCAGGAGAGTGGTCAGGTACTGTTTTCTCTCAGTTGGCAAGCTGCGCACACAATCGCAGTGTTGTACAGCTTGTTTCATCACCTTTGCGAAGTTGCCGCTCTCTCCGGCTCCCGGAGACGAAGAAGCTGCTTCTTCGCGCAAAGACGATTCTGCCGCTCACAGTGCTCTGCGGTGTGCGCCTTCTGCCGAAAGAGGTCCGGGAGCGGTGCTTAGCTCTGCAGAGCACCGTACCTTCGTCTTTAGCCTCTCTTCTCGTCTACATCTTAGCAAAAAGCTTTTCCACTCTGTCTGGCAAGGAGAAACTGTGCCTGCACAAAAAACATCTCCCATCGTGTTCTAGAAGCTGCACGGAGGTCTGCCGAGTGTTTTGCAAGAAGAGAAAGAAAGTTGTCCAAAACAGCTTGCAATCGAATGTTCAAGTGATTAGAAAAGGCAGCAGAGTGGTCAGGTACTGTTTTCTCTCAGTTGGCAAGCTGCGCACACAATCGCAGTGTTGTACAGCTTGTTTCATCACCTTTGGGAAGTTGCCGCTCTCTCCGGCTCCCGGAGACGAAGAAGCTGCTTCTTCGCGCAAAGGTGATTCTGCCGCTCACAGTGCTCTGCGGTGTGCGCCTTCTGCCGAAAGAGGTCCGGGAGCGGTGCTTAGCTCTGCAGAGCACCGTACCTTCGTCTTTAGCCTCTCTTCTCGTCTACATCTTAGCAAAAGCTTTTCCACTCTGTCTGGCAAGGAGAAACTTTGCCAGCACATAAAACATCTCCCATCGTGTTCTTGAAGCTGCACGGAGATCTGCCGAATGTTTTGCAAGAAAAGAAAGAAAGTTGTCCAAAACATCTTGCAATCGAATGTTCATGTGAATAGAAAAGGCAGGAGAGTGGTCAGGTACTGTTTTCTCTCAGTTGGCAAGCTGCGCACACAATCGCAGTGTTGTACAGCTTGTTTCATCACATTTGGGAAGTTGCCGCTCTCTCCGGCTCCCGGAGACGAAGAAGCTGCTTCTTCGCGCAAAGACGATTCTGCCGCTCACAGTGCTCTGCGGTGTGCGCCTTCTGCCGAAAGAGGACCGGGAGCGGTGCTTAGCTCTGCAGAGCACCGTACCTTCGTCTTTAGCCTCTCTTCTCGTCTACATCTTAGCAAAAAGCTTTTCCACTCTGTCTGGCAAGGAGAAACTGTGCCAGCACAAAAACATCTCCCATCGTGTTCTAGAGGCTGCACGGAGGTCTGCCGAGTGTTTTGCAAGAAGAGAAAGAAAGTTGTCCAAAACAGCTTGCAATCGAATGTTCATGTGAATAGAAAAGGCAGGAGAGTGGTCAGGTACTGTTTTCTCTCAGTTGGCAAGCTGCGCACACAATCGCAGTGTCGTACAGCTTGTTTCATCACCTTTGCGAAGTTGCCGCTCTCTCCGGCTCCCGGAGACGAAGAAGCTGCTTCTTCGCGCAAAGACGATTCTGCCGCTCACAGTGCTCTGCGGTGTGCGCCTTCTGCCGAAAGAGGTCCGGGAGCGGTGCTTAGCTCTGCAGAGCACCGTACCTTCGTCTTTAGCCTCTCTTCTCGTCTACATCTTAGCAAAAGCTTTTCCACTCTGTCTGGCAAGGAGAAACTGTGCCAGCACAAAAAACATCTCCCATCGTGTTCTAGAGGCTGCACGGAGGTGTGCCGAGTGTTTTGCAAGAAGAGAAAGAAAGTTGTCCAAAACAGCTTGCAATCGAATGTTCATGTGAATAGAAAAGGCAGGAGAGTGGTCAGGTACTGTTTTCTCTCAGTTGGCAAGCTGCGCACACAATCGCAGTGTCGTACAGCTTGTTTCATCACCTTTGCGAAGTTGCCGCTCTCTCCGGCTCCCGGAGACGAAGAAGCTGCTTCTTCGCGCAAAGACGATTCTGCCGCTCACAGTGCTCTGCGGTGTGCGCCTTCTGCCGAAAGACGCCCGGGAGCGGTGCTTAGCTCTGCAGAGCACCGTACCTTCGTCTTTAGCCTCTCTTCTCGTCTACATCTTAGCAAAAAGATTTTCCACTCTGTCTGGCAAGGAGAAACTGTGCCAGCACAGAAAACATCTCCCATCGTGTTCTAGAGGCTGCACGCAGGTCTGCCGAGTGTTTTGCAAGAAGAGAAAGAAAGTTGTCCAAAACAGCTTGCAATCGAATGTTCATGTGAATAGAAAAGGCAGGAGAGTGGTCAGGTACTGTTTTCTCTCAGTTGGCAAGCTGCGCACACAATCGCAGTGTTGTACAGCTTGTTTCATCACCTTTGCGAAGTTGCCGCTCTCTCCGGCTCCCGGAGACGAAGAAGCTGCTTCTTCGCGCAAAGACGATTCTGCCGCTCACAGTGCTCTGCGGTGTGCGCCTTCTGCCGAAAGAGGTCCGGGAGCGGTGCTTAGCTCTGCAGAGCACCGTACCTTCGTCTTTAGCCTCTCTTCTCGTCTACATCTTAGCAAAAAGCTTTTCCACTCTGTCTGGCAAGGAGAAACTGTGCCAGCACAGAAAACATCTCCCATCGTGTTCTAGAGGCTGCACGGAGGTCTGCCGAGTGTTTTGCAAGAAGAGAAAGAAAGTTGTCCAAAACAGCTTGCAATCGAATGTTCATGTGAATAGAAAAGGCAGGAGAGTGGTCAGGTACTGTTTTCTCTCAGTTGGCAAGCTGCGCACACAATCGCAGTGTTGTACAGCTTGTTTCATCACCTTTGCGAAGTTGCCGCTCTCTCCGGCTCCCGGAGACGAAGAAGCTGCTTCTTCGCGCAAAGACGATTCTGCCGCTCACAGTGCTCTGCGGTGTGCGCCTTCTGCCGAAAGAGGTCCGGGAGCGGTGCTTAGCTCTGCAGAGCACCGTACCTTCGTCTTTAGCCTCTCTTCTCGTCTACATCTTAGCAAAAAGCTTTTCCACTCTGTCTGGCAAGGAGAAACTGTGCCAGCACAGAAAACATCTCCCATCGTGTTCTAGAGGCTGCACGGAGGTGTGCCGAGTGTTTTGCAAGAAGAGAAAGAAAGTTGTCCAAAACAGCTTGCAATCGAATGTTCATGTGAATAGAAAAGGCAGGAGAGTGGTCAGGTACTGTTTTCTCTCAGTTGGCAAGCTGCGCACACAATCGCAGTGTCGTACAGCTTGTTTCATCACCTTTGCGAAGTTGCCGCTCTCTCCGGCTCCCGGAGACGAAGAAGCTGCTTCTTCGCGCAAAGACGATTCTGCCGCTCACAGTGCTCTGCGGTGTGCGCCTTCTGCCGAAAGAGGTCCGGGAGCGGTGCTTAGCTCTGCAGAGCACCGTACCTTCGTCTTTAGCCTCTCTTCTCGTCTACATCTTAGCAAAAAGCTTTTCCACTCTGTCTGGCAAGGAGAAACTGTGCCAGCACAGAAAACATCTCCCATCGTGTTCTAGAGGCTGCACGGAGGTGTGCCGAGTGTTTTGCAAGAAGAGAAAGAAAGTTGTCCAAAACAGCTTGCAATCGAATGTTCATGTGAATAGAAAAGGCAGGAGAGTGGTCAGGTACTGTTTTCTCTCAGTTGGCAAGCTGCGCACACAATCGCAGTGTTGTACAGCTTGTTTCATCACCTTTGCGAAGTTGCCGCTCTCTCCGGCTCCCGGAGACGAAGAAGCTGCTTCTTCGCGCAAAGACGATTCTGCCGCTCACAGTGCTCTGCGGTGTGCGCCTTCTGCCGAAAGACGCCCGGGAGCGGTGCTTAGCTCTTCAGAGCACCGTACCTTCGTCTTTAGCCTCTCTTCTCGTCTACATCTTAGCAAAAAGATTTTCCACTCTGTCTGGCAAGGAGAAACTGTGCCAGCACAGAAAACATCTCCCATCGTGTTCTAGAGGCTGCACGCAGGTCTGCCGAGTGTTTTGCAAGAAGAGAAAGAAAGTTGTCCAAAACAGCTTGCAATCGAATGTTCATGTGAATAGAAAAGGCAGGAGAGTGGTCAGGTACTGTTTTCTCTCAGTTGGCAAGCTGCGCACACAATCGCAGTGTTGTACAGCTTGTTTCATCACCTTTGCGAAGTTGCCGCTCTCTCCGGCTCCCGGAGACGAAGAAGCTGCTTCTTCGCGCAAAGACGATTCTGCCGCTCACAGTGCTCTGCGGTGTGCGCCTTCTGCCGAAAGAGGTCCGGGAGCGGTGCTTAGCTCTGCAGAGCACCGTACCTTCGTCTTTAGCCTCTCTTCTCGTCTACATCTTAGCAAAAAGCTTTTCCACTCTGTCTGGCAAGGAGAAACTGTGCCAGCACAGAAAACATCTCCCATCGTGTTCTAGAGGCTGCACGGAGGTCTGCCGAGTGTTTTGCAAGAAGAGAAAGAAAGTTGTCCAAAACAGCTTGCAATCGAATGTTCATGTGAATAGAAAAGGCAGGAGAGTGGTCAGGTACTGTTTTCTCTCAGTTGGCAAGCTGCGCACACAATCGCAGTGTTGTACAGCTTGTTTCATCACCTTTGCGAAGTTGCCGCTCTCTCCGGCTCCCGGAGACGAAGAAGCTGCTTCTTCGCGCAAAGACGATTCTGCCGCTCACAGTGCTCTGCGGTGTGCGCCTTCTGCCGAAAGAGGTCCGGGAGCGGTGCTTAGCTCTGCAGAGCACCGTACCTTCGTCTTTAGCCTCTCTTCTCGTCTACATCTTAGCAAAAAGCTTTTCCACTCTGTCTGGCAAGGAGAAACTGTGCCAGCACAGAAAACATCTCCCATCGTGTTCTAGAGGCTGCACGGAGGTCTGCCGAGTGTTTTGCAAGAAGAGAAAGAAAGTTGTCCAAAACAGCTTGCAATCGAAGGTTCAAGTGATTAGAAAAGGCAGCAGAGTGGTCAGGTACTGTTTTCTCTCAGTTGGCAAGCTGCGCACACAATCGCAGTGTTGTACAGCTTGTTTCATCACCTTTGGGAAGTTGCCGCTCTCTCCGGCTCCCGGAGACGAAGAAGCTGCTTCTTCGCGCAAAGGTGATTCTGCCGCTCACAGTGCTCTGCGGTGTGCGCCTTCTGCCGAAAGAGGTCCGGGAGCGGTGCTTAGCTCTGCAGAGCACCGTACCTTCGTCTTTAGCCTCTCTTCTCGTCTACATCTTAGCAAAAAGCTTTTCCACTCTGTCTGGCAAGGAGAAACTTTGCCAGCACATAAAACATCTCCCATCGTGTTCTTGAAGCTGCACGGAGATCTGCCGAATGTTTTGCAAGAAAAGAAAGAAAGTTGTCCAAAACATCTTGCAATCGAATGTTCATGTGAATAGAAAAGGCAGGAGAGTGGTCAGGTACTGTTTTCTCTCAGTTGGCAAGCTGCGCACACAATCGCAGTGTTGTACAGCTTGTTTCATCACATTTGGGAAGTTGCCGCTCTCTCCGGCTCCCGGAGACGAAGAAGCTGCTTCTTCGCGCAAAGACGATTCTGCCGCTCACAGTGCTCTGCGGTGTGCGCCTTCTGCCGAAAGAGGACCGGGAGCGGTGCTTAGCTCTGCAGAGCACCGTACCTTCGTCTTTAGCCTCTCTTCTCGTCTACATCTTAGCAAAAAGCTTTTCCACTCTGTCTGGCAAGGAGAAACTGTGCCAGCACAAAAAACATCTCCCATCGTGTTCTAGAGGCTGCACGGAGGTCTGCCGAGTGTTTTGCAAGAAGAGAAAGAAAGTTGTCCAAAACAGCTTGCAATCGAATGTTCATGTGAATAGAAAAGGCAGGAGAGTGGTCAGGTACTGTTTTCTCTCAGTTGGCAAGCTGCGCACACAATCGCAGTGTCGTACAGCTTGTTTCATCACCTTTGCGAAGTTGCCGCTCTCTCCGGCTCCCGGAGACGAAGAAGCTGCTTCTTCGCGCAAAGACGATTCTGCCGCTCACAGTGCTCTGCGGTGTGCGCCTTCTGCCGAAAGAGGTCCGGGAGCGGTGCTTAGCTCTGCAGAGCACCGTACCTTCGTCTTTAGCCTCTCTTCTCGTCTACATCTTAGCAAAAAGCTTTTCCACTCTGTCTGGCAAGGAGAAACTGTGCCAGCACAAAAAACATCTCCCATCGTGTTCTAGAGGCTGCACGGAGGTGTGCCGAGTGTTTTGCAAGAAGAGAAAGAAAGTTGTCCAAAACAGCTTGCAATCGAATGTTCATGTGAATAGAAAAGGCAGGAGAGTGGTCAGGTACTGTTTTCTCTCAGTTGGCAAGCTGCGCACACAATCGCAGTGTCGTACAGCTTGTTTCATCACCTTTGCGAAGTTGCCGCTCTCTCCGGCTCCCGGAGACGAAGAAGCTGCTTCTTCGCGCAAAGACGATTCTGCCGCTCACAGTGCTCTGCGGTGTGCGCCTTCTGCCGAAAGACGCCCGGGAGCGGTGCTTAGCTCTGCAGAGCACCGTACCTTCGTCTTTAGCCTCTCTTCTCGTCTACATCTTAGCAAAAAGATTTTCCACTCTGTCTGGCACGGAGAAACTGTGCCAGCACAGAAAACATCTCCCATCGTGTTCTAGAGGCTGCACGCAGGTCTGCCGAGTGTTTTGCAAGAAGAGAAAGAAAGTTGTCCAAAACAGCTTGCAATCGAATGTTCATGTGAATAGAAAAGGCAGGAGAGTGGTCAGGTACTGTTTTCTCTCAGTTGGCAAGCTGCGCACACAATCGCAGTGTTGTACAGCTTGTTTCATCACCTTTGCGAAGTTGCCGCTCTCTCCGGCTCCCGGAGACGAAGAAGCTGCTTCTTCGCGCAAAGACGATTCTGCCGCTCACAGTGCTCTGCGGTGTGCGCCTTCTGCCGAAAGAGGTCCGGGAGCGGTGCTTAGCTCTGCAGAGCACCGTACCTTCGTCTTTAGCCTCTCTTCTCGTCTACATCTTAGGAAAAAGCTTTTCCACTCTGTCTGGCAAGGAGAAACTGTGCCAGCACAGAAAACATCTCCCATCGTGTTCTAGAGGCTGCACGGAGGTCTGCCGAGTGTTTTGCAAGAAGAGAAAGAAAGTTGTCCAAAACAGCTTGCAATCGAATGTTCATGTGAATAGAAAAGGCAGGAGAGTGGTCAGGTACTGTTTTCTCTCAGTTGGCAAGCTGCGCACACAATCGCAGTGTTGTACAGCTTGTTTCATCACCTTTGCGAAGTTGCCGCTCTCTCCGGCTCCCGGAGACGAAGAAGCTGCTTCTTCGCGCAAAGACGATTCTGCCGCTCACAGTGCTCTGCGGTGTGCGCCTTCTGCCGAAAGAGGTCCGGGAGCGGTGCTTAGCTCTGCAGAGCACCGTACCTTCGTCTTTAGCCTCTCTTCTCGTCTACATCTTAGCAAAAAGCTTTTCCACTCTGTCTGGCAAGGAGAAACTGTGCCTGCACAAAAAACATCTCCCATCGTGTTCTAGAAGCTGCACGGAGGTCTGCCGAGTGTTTTGCAAGAAGAGAAAGAAAGTTGTCCAAAACAGCTTGCAATCGAATGTTCAAGTGATTAGAAAAGGCAGCAGAGTGGTCAGGTACTGTTTTCTCTCAGTTGGCAAGCTGCGCACACAATCGCAGTGTTGTACAGCTTGTTTCATCACCTTTGCGAAGTTGCCGCTCTCTCCGGCTCCCGGAGACGAAGAAGCTGCTTCTTCGCGCAAAGGTGATTCTGCCGCTCACAGTGCTCTGCGGTGTGCGCCTTCTGCCGAAAGAGGTCCGGGAGCGGTGCTTAGCTCTGCAGAGCACCGTACCTTCGTCTTTAGCCTCTCTTCTCGTCTACATCTTAGCAAAAAGCTTTTCCACTCTGTCTGGCAAGGAGAAACTTTGCCAGCACATAAAACATCTCCCATCGTGTTCTTGAAGCTGCACGGAGATCTGCCGAATGTTTTGCAAGAAAAGAAAGAAAGTTGTCCAAAACATCTTGCAATCGAATGTTCATGTGAATAGAAAAGGCAGGAGAGTGGTCAGGTACTGTTTTCTCTCAGTTGGCAAGCTGCGCACACAATCGCAGTGTCGTACAGCTTGTTTCATCACATTTGGGAAGTTGCCGCTCTCTCCGGCTCCCGGAGACGAAGAAGCTGCTTCTTCGCGCAAAGACGATTCTGCCGCTCACAGTGCTCTGCGGTGTGCGCCTTCTGCCGAAAGAGGACCGGGAGCGGTGCTTAGCTCTGCAGAGCACCGTACCTTCGTCTTTAGCCTCTCTTCTCGTCTACATCTTCGCAAAAAGCTTTTCCACTCTGTCTGGCAAGGAGAAACTGTGCCAGCACAAAAAACATCTCCCATCGTGTTCTAGAGGCTGCACGGAGGTGTGCCGAGTGTTTTGCAAGAAGAGAAAGAAAGTTGTCCAAAACAGCTTGCAATCGAATGTTCATGTGAATAGAAAAGGCAGGAGAGTGGTCAGGTACTGTTTTCTCTCACTTGGCAAGCTGCGCACACAATCGCAGTGTCGTACAGCTTGTTTCATCACCTTTGCGAAGTTGCCGCTCTCTCCGGCTCCCGGAGACGAAGAAGCTGCTTCTTCGCGCAAAGACGATTCTGCCGCTCACAGTGCTCTGCGGTGTGCGCCTTCTGCCGAAAGAGGTCCGGGAGCGGTGCTTAGCTCTGCAGAGCACCGTACCTTCGTCTTTAGCCTCTCTTCTCGTCTACATCTTAGCAAAAAGCTTTTCCACTCTGTCTGGCAAGGAGAAACTGTGCCAGCACAAAAAACATCTCCCATCGTGTTCTAGAGGCTGCACGGAGGTGTGCCGAGTGTTTTGCAAGAAGAGAAAGAAAGTTGTCCAAAACAGCTTGCAATCGAATGTTCATGTGAATAGAAAAGGCAGGAGAGTGGTCAGGTACTGTTTTCTCTCAGTTGGCAAGCTGCGCACACAATCGCAGTGTCGTACAGCTTGTTTCATCACCTTTGCGAAGTTGCCGCTCTCTCCGGCTCCCGGAGACGAAGAAGCTGCTTCTTCGCGCAAAGACGATTCTGCCGCTCACAGTGCTCTGCGGTGTGCGCCTTCTGCCGAAAGAGGTCCGGGAGCGGTGCTTAGCTCTGCAGAGCACCGTACCTTCGTCTTTAGCCTCTCTTCTCGTCTACATCTTAGCAAAAAGCTTTTCCACTCTGTCTGGCAAGGAGAAACTGTGCCAGCACAGAAAACATCTCCCATCGTGTTCTAGAGGCTGCACGGAGGTGTGCCGAGTGTTTTGCAAGAAGAGAAAGAAAGTTGTCCAAAACAGCTTGCAATCGAATGTTCATGTGAATAGAAAAGGCAGGAGAGTGGTCAGGTACTGTTTTCTCTCAGTTGGCAAGCTGCGCACACAATCGCAGTGTTGTACAGCTTGTTTCATCACCTTTGCGAAGTTGCCGCTCTCTCCGGCTCCCGGAGACGAAGAAGCTGCTTCTTCGCGCAAAGACGATTCTGCCGCTCACAGTGCTCTGCGGTGTGCGCCTTCTGCCGAAAGAGGTCCGGGAGCGGTGCTTAGCTCTGCAGAGCACCGTACCTTCGTCTTTAGCCTCTCTTCTCGTCTACATCTTAGCAAAAAGCTTTTCCACTCTGTCTGGCAAGGAGAAACTGTGCCAGCACAGAAAACATCTCCCATCGTGTTCTAGAGGCTGCACGCAGGTCTGCCGAGTGTTTTGCAAGAAGAGAAAGAAAGTTGTCCAAAACAGCTTGCAATCGAATGTTCAAGTGATTAGAAAAGGCAGCAGAGTGGTCAGGTACTGTTTTCTCTCAGTTGGCAAGCTGCGCACACAATCGCAGTGTTGTACAGCTTGTTTCATCACCTTTGCGAAGTTGCCGCTCTCTCCGGCTCCCGGAGACGAAGAAGCTGCTTTTTCGCGCAAAGACGATTCTGCCGCTCACAGTGCTCTGCGGTGTGCGCCTTCTGCCGAAAGAGGTCCGGGAGCGGTGCTTAGCTCTGCAGAGCACCGTACCTTCGTCTTTAGCCTCTCTTCTCGTCTACATCTTAGCAAAAAGCTTTTCCACTCTGTCTGGCAAGGAGAAACTGTGCCAGCACATAAAACATCTCCCATCGTGTTCTAGAAGCTGCACGGAGATCTGCCGAGTGTTTTGCAAGAAGAGAAAGAAAGTTGTCCAAAACAGCTTGCAATCGAATGTTCATGTGAATAGAAAAGGCAGGAGAGTGGTCAGGTACTGTTTTCTCTCAGTTGGCAAGCTGCGCACACAATCGCAGTGTTGTACAGCTTGTTTCATCACCTTTGCGAAGTTGCCGCTCTCTCCGGCTCCCGGAGACGAAGAAGCTGCTTCTTCGCGCAAAGGCGATTCTGCCGCTCACAGTGCTCTGCGGTGTGCGCCTTCTGCCGAAAGAGGTCCGGGAGCGGTGCTTAGCTCTGCAGAGCACCGTACCTTCGTCTTTAGCCTCTCTTCTCGTCTACATCTTAGCAAAAAGCTTTTCCACTCTGTCTGGCAAGGAGAAACTGTGCCAGCACAGAAAACATCTCCCATCGTGTTCTAGAGGCTGCACGCAGGTCTGCCGAGTGTTTTGCAAGAAGAGAAAGAAAGTTGTCCAAAACAGCTTGCAATCGAATGTTCAAGTGATTAGAAAAGGCAGGAGAGTGGTCAGGTACTGTTTTCTCTCAGTTGGCAAGCTGCGCACACAATCGCAGTGTCGTACAGCTTGTTTCATCACCTTTGCGAAGTTGCCGCTCTCTCCGGCTCCCGGAGACGAAGAAGCTGCTTCTTCGCGCAAAGACGATTCTGCCGCTCACAGTGCTCTGCGGTGTGCGCCTTCTGCCGAAAGAGGTCCGGGAGCGGTGCTTAGCTCTGCAGAGCACCGTACCTTCGTCTTTAGCCTCTCTTCTCGTCTACATCTTAGCAAAAAGCTTTTCCACTCTGTCTGGCAAGGAGAAACTTTGCCAGCACATAAAACATCTCCCATCGTGTTCTAGAAGCTGCACGGAGATCTGCCGAATGTTTTGCAAGAAAAGAAAGAAAGTTGTCCAAAACATCTTGCAATCGAATGTTCATGTGAATAGAAAAGGCAGGAGAGTGGTCAGGTACTGTTTTCTCTCAGTTGGCAAGCTGCGCACACAATCGCAGTGTTGTACAGCTTGTTTCATCACCTTTGCCAAGTTGCCGCTCTCTCCGGCTCCCGGAGACGAAGAAGCTGCTTCTTCGCGCAAAGACGATTCTGCCGCTCACAGTGCTCTGCGGGTGTGCGCCTTCTGCCGAAAGAGGACCGGGAGCGGTGCTTAGCTCTGCAGAGCACCGTACCTTCGTCTTTAGCCTCTCTTCTCGTCTACATCTTAGCAAAAAGCTTTTCCACTCTGTCTGGCAAGGAGAAACTGTGCCAGCACAAAAAACATCTCCCATCGTGTTCTAGAGGCTGCACGGAGATCTGCCGAGTGTTTTGCAAGAAGAGAAAGAAAGTTGTCCAAAACAGCTTGCAATCGAATGTTCATGTGAATAGAAAAGGCAGGAGAGTGGTCAGGTACTGTTTTCTCTCAGTTGGCAAGCTGCGCACACAATCGCAGTGTCGTACAGCTTGTTTCATCACCTTTGCGAAGTTGCCGCTCTCTCCGGCTCCCGGAGACGAAGAAGCTGCTTCTTCGCGCAAAGACGATTCTGCCGCTCACAGTGCTCTGCGGTGTGCGCCTTCTGCCGAAAGAGGTCCGGGAGCGGTGCTTAGCTCTGCAGAGCACCGTACCTTCGTCTTTAGCCTCTCTTCTCGTCTACATCTTAGGAAAAAGCTTTTCCACTCTGTCTGGCAAGGAGAAACTGTGCCAGCACAGAAAACATCTCCCATCGTGTTCTAGAGGCTGCACGGAGGTGTGCCGAGTGTTTTGCAAGAAGAGAAAGAAAGTTGTCCAAAACAGCTTGCAATCGAATGTTCAAGTGATTAGAAAAGGCAGGAGAGTGGTCAGGTACTGTTTTCTCTCAGTTGGCAAGCTGCGCACACAATCGCAGTGTTGTACAGCTTGTTTCATCACCTTTGCGAAGTTGCCGCTCTCTCCGGCTCCCGGAGACGAAGAAGCTGCTTCTTCGCGCAAAGGTGATTCTGCCGCTCACAGTGCTCTGCGGTGTGCGCCTTCTGCCGAAAGAGGTCCGGGAGCGGTGCTTAGCTCTGCAGAGCACCGTACCTTCGTCTTTAGCCTCTCTTCTCGTCTACATCTTAGCAAAAAGCTTTTCCACTCTGTCTGGCAAGGAGAAACTTTGCCAGCACATAAAACATCTCCCATCGTGTTCTAGAAGCTGCACGGAGATCTGCCGAATGTTTTGCAAGAAAAGAAAGAAAGTTGTCCAAAACATCTTGCAATCGAATGTTCATGTGAATAGAAAAGGCAGGAGAGTGGTCAGGTACTGTTTTCTCTCAGTTGGCAAGCTGCGCACACAATCGCAGTGTGGTACAGCTTGTTTCATCACCTTTGCGAAGTTGCCGCTCTCTCCGGCTGCCGGAGACGAAGAAGCTGCTTTTTCGCGCAAAGACGATTCTGCCGCTCACAGTGCTCTGCGGTGTGCGCCTTCTGCCGAAAGAGGTCCGGGAGCGGTGCTTAGCTCTGCAGAGCACCGTACCTTCGTCTTTAGCCTCTCTTCTCGTCTACATCTTAGCAAAAAGCTTTTCCACTCTGTCTGGCAAGGAGAAACTGTGCCAGCACAGAAAACATCTCCCATCGTGTTCTAGAGGCTGCACGCAGGTCTGCCGAGTGTTTTGCAAGAAGAGAAAGAAAGTTGTCCAAAACAGCTTGCAATCGAATGTTCATGTGAATAGAAAAGGCAGCAGAGTGGTCAGGTACTGTTTTCTCTCAGTTGGCAAGCTGCGCACACAATCGCAGTGTTGTACAGCTTGTTTCATCACCTTTGCGAAGTTGCCGCTCTCTCCGGCTCCCGGAGACGAAGAAGCTGCTTCTTCGCGCAAAGACGATTCTGCCGCTCACAGTGCTCTGCGGTGTGCGCCTTCTGCCGAAAGAGGTCCGGGAGCGGTGCTTAGCTCTGCAGAGCACCGTACCTTCGTCTTTAGCCTCTCTTCTCGTCTACATCTTAGCAAAAAGCTTTTCCACTCTGTCTGGCAAGGAGAAACTGTGCCAGCACAGAAAACATATCCCATCGTGTTCTAGAGGCTGCACGGAGGTCTGACGAGTGTTTTGCAAGAAGAGAAAGAAAGTTGTCCAAAACAGCTTGCAATCGAATGTTCATGTGAATAGAAAAGGCAGCAGAGTGGTCAGGTACTGTTTTCTCTCAGTTGGCAAGCTGCGCACACAATCGCAGTGTTGTACAGCTTGTTTCATCACCTTTGCGAAGTTGCCGCTCTCTCCGGCTCCCGGAGACGAAGAAGCTGCTTCTTCGCGCAAAGACGATTCTGCCGCTCACAGTGCTCTGCGGTGTGCGCCTTCTGCCGAAAGAGGCCCGGGAGCGGTGCTTAGCTCTGCAGAGCACCGTACCTTCGTCTTTAGCCTCTCTTCTCGTCTACATCTTAGCAAAAAGCTTTTCCACTCTGTCTGGCAAGGAGAAACTGTGCCAGCACAGAAAACATATCCCATCGTGTTCTAGAGGCTGCACGGAGGTCTGACGAGTGTTTTGCAAGAAGAGAAAGAAAGTTGTCCAAAACAGCTTGCAATCGAATGTTCATGTGAATAGAAAAGGCAGCAGAGTGGTCAGGTACTGTTTTCTCTCAGTTGGCAAGCTGCGCACACAATCGCAGTGTTGTACAGCTTGTTTCATCACCTTTGCGAAGTTGCCGCTCTCTTCCGGCTCCCGGAGACGAAGAAGCTGCTTCTTCGCGCAAAGACGATTCTGCCGCTCACAGTGCTCTGCGGTGTGCGCCTTCTGCCGAAAGAGGCCCGGGAGCGGTGCTTTGCTCTGCAGAGCACCGTACCTTCGTCTTTAGCCTCTCTTCTCGTCTACATCTTAGCAAAAAGCTTTTCCACTCTGTCTGGCAAGGAGAAACTGTGCCAGCACAGAAAACATCTCCCATCGTGTTCTAGAGGCTGCACGGAGGTCTGCAGAGTGTTTTGCAAGAAGAGAAAGAAAGTTGTCCAAAACAGCTTCCAATCGAATGTTCATGTGAATAGAAAAGACAGGAGAGTGGTCAGGTACTGTTTTCTCTCAGTTGGCAAGCTGCGCACACAATCGCAGTGTTGTACAGCTTGTTTCATCACCTTTGCGAAGTTTCCGCTCTCTCCGGCTCCCGGAGACGTAGAAGCTGCTTCTTCGCGCAAAGACGATTCTGCCGCTCACAGTGCTCTGCGGTGTGCGCCTTCTGCCGAAAGAGGTCCGGGAGCGGTGCTTAGCTCTGCAGAGCACCATACCTGCTTCTTTAGCCTCTCTTCTCGTCTACATCTTAGCAAAAATCTTTTCCACTCTGTCTGGCAAGGAGAAACTGTGCCAGCACAAAAAACATCTCCCATCGTGTTCTAGAGGCTGCACGGAGGTCTGCCGAGTGTTTTGCAAGAAGAGAAAGAAAGTTGTCCAAAACAGCTTGCAATCGAATGTTCATGTGAATAGAAAAGGCAGGAGAGTGGTCAGGTACTGTTTTCTCTCAGTTGGCAAGCTGCGCACACAATCGCAGTGTCGTACAGCTTGTTTCATCACCTTTGCGAAGTTGCCGCTCTCTCCGGCTCCCGGAGACGAAGAAGCTGCTTCTTCGCGCAAAGACGATTCTGCCGCTCACAGTGCTCTGCGGTGTGCGCCTTCTGCCGAAAGAGGTCCGGGAGCTGTGCTTAGCTCTGCAGAGCACTCTACCTGCTTCTTTAGCCTCTCTTCTCGTCTACATCTTAGCAAAAATCTTTTCCACTCTGTCTGGCAAGGAGAAACTGTGCCAGCACAGAAAACATCTCCCATCGTGTTCTAGAGGCTGCACGCAGGTCTGCCGAGTGTTTTGCAAGAAGAGAAAGAAAGTTGTCCAAAACAGCTTGCAATCGAATGTTCATGTGAATAGAAAAGGCAGCAGAGTGGTCAGGTACTGTTTTCTCTCAGTTGGCAAGCTGCGCACACAATCGCAGTGTTGTACAGCTTGTTTCATCACCTTTGCGAAGCTGCCGCTCTCTCCGGCTCCCGGAGACGAAGAAGCTGCTTCTTCGCGCAAAGACGATTCTGCCGCTCACAGTGCTCTGCGGTGTGCGTCTTCTGCCGAAAGAGGTCCGGGAGCGGTGCTTAGCTCTGCAGAGCACCGTACCTTCGTCTTTAGCCTCTCTTCTCGTCTACATCTTAGCAAAAAGCTTTTCCACTCTGTCTGGCAAGGAGAAACTGTGCCAGCACAGAAAACATCTCCCATCGTGTTCTAGAAGCTGCACGGAGATCTGCCGAGTGTTTTGCAAGAAGAGAAAGAAAGTTGTCCAAAACAGCTTGCAATCGAATGTTCATGTGAATAGAAAAGGCAGCAGAGTGGTCAGGTACTGTTTTCTCTCAGTTGGCAAGCTGCGCACACAATCGCAGTGTTGCACAGCTTGTTTCATCACATTTGGGAAGTTGCCGCTCTCTCCGGCTCCCGGAGACGAAGAAGCTGCTTCTTCGCGCAAAGACGATTCTGCCGCTCACAGTGCTCTGCGGTGTGCGCCTTCTGCCGAAAGAGGTCCGGGAGCGGTGCTTAGCTCTGAGAAGCACCATACGTGGTTCTTTAGCCTCTCTTCTCGTCTACATCTTAGCAAAAAGCTTTTCCACTCTGTCTGGCAAGGAGAAACTGTGCCAGCACAGAAAACATCTCCCATCGTGTTCTAGAGGCTGCACGGAGGTCTGCCGAGTGTTTTGCAAGAAGAGAAAGAAAGTTGTCCAAAACAGCTTCCAATCGAATGTTCATGTGAATAGAAAAGGCAGCAGAGTGGTCAGGTACTGTTTTCTCTCAGTTGGCAAGCTGCGCACACAATCGCAGTGTTGTACAGCTTGTTTCATCACCTTTGCGAAGTTGCCGCTCTCTCCGGCTCCCGGAGACGAAGAAGCTGCTTCTTCGCACAAAAACTATTCTTCCGCTCACAGTGCTCTGCGGTGTGCGCCTTCTGCCGAAAGAGGTCCGGGAGCGGTGCTTAGCTCTGCAGAGCACTCTACCTGCTTCTTTAGCCTCTCTTCTCGTCTACATCTTAGCAAAAAGCTTTTCCACTCTGTCTGGCAAGGAGAAACTGTGCCAGCACAGAAAACATCTCCCATCGTGTTCTAGAGGCTGCACGCAGGTCTGCCGAGTGTTTTGCAAGAAGAGAAAGAAAGTTGTCCAAAACAGCTTGCAATCGAATGTTCATGTGAATAGAAAAGGCAGCAGAGTGGTCAGGTACTGTTTTCTCTCAGTTGGCAAGCTGCGCACACAATCGCAGTGTTGTACAGCTTGTTTCATCACCTTTGCGAAGCTGCCGCTCTCTCCGGCTCCCGGAGACGAAGAAGCTGCTTCTTCGCGCAAAGACGATTCTGCCGCTCACAGTGCTCTGCGGTGTGCGTCTTCTGCCGAAAGAGGTCCGGGAGCGGTGCTTAGCTCTGCAGAGCACCGTACCTTCGTCTTTAGCCTCTCTTCTCGTCTACATCTTAGCAAAAAGCTTTTCCACTCTGTCTGGCAAGGAGAAACTGTGCCTGCACAAAAAACATCTCCCATCGTGTTCTAGAAGCTGCACGGAGGTCTGCCGAGTGTTTTGCAAGAAGAGAAAGAAAGTTGTCCAAAACAGCTTGCAATCGAATGTTCAAGTGATTAGAAAAGGCAGGAGAGTGGTCAGGTACTGTTTTCTCTCAGTTGGCAAGCTGCGCACACAATCGCAGTGTTGTACAGCTTGTTTCATCACCTTTGCGAAGTTGCCGCTCTCTCCGGCTCCCGGAGACGAAGAAGCTGCTTCTTCGCGCAAAGACGATTCTGCCGCTCACAGTGCTCTGCGGTGTGCGCCTTCTGCCGAAAGAGGTCCGGGAGCGGTGCTTAGCTCTGCAGAGCACCGTACCTTCGTCTTTAGCCTCTCTTCTCGTCTACATCTTAGCAAAAAGCTTTTCCACTCTGTCTGGCAAGGAGAAACTGTGCCAGCACAGAAAACATCTCCCATCGTGTTCTAGAGGCTGCACGCAGGTCTGCAGAGTGTTTTGCAAGAAGAGAAAGAAAGTTGTCCAAAAGAGCTTCCAATCGAATGTTCATGTGATTACAAAAGGCAGGAGAGTGGTCAGGTACTGTTTTCTCTCAGTTGTCATGCTGCGCACACAATCGCAGTGTTGTACAGCTTGTTTCATCACCTTTGCCAAGTTGCCGCTCTCTCCGGCTCCCGGAGACGAAGAAGCTGCTTCTTCGCGCAAAGACGATTCTTCCGCTCACTGTGCTCTGCGGTGTGCGCCTTCTGCCGAAAGAGGTCCGGGAGCGGTGCTTAGCTCTGCAGAGCATCGTACCGTCGTCTTTAGCCTCTCTTCTCGTCTACATCTTAGCAAAAAGCTTTTCCACTCTGTCTGGCCAGGAGAAACTTTGCCAGCACATAAAACATCTCCCATCGTGTTCTAGAAGCTGCACGGAGATCTGCCGAGTGTTTTGCAAGAAAAGAAAGAAAGTTGTCCAAAACATCTTGCAATAAAATGTTCATGTGAATAGAAAAGGCAGGAGAGTGGTCAGGTACTGTTTTCTCTCAGTTGGCAAGCTGCGCACACAATCGCAGTGTTGTACAGCTTGTTTCATCACCTTTGCGAAGTTGCCGCTCTCTCCGGCTCCCGGAGACGAAGAAGCTGCTTCTTCGCGCAAAGACGATTCTGCCCCTCACAGTGCTCTGTGGTGTGCGCCTTCTGCCGAAAGTGGTCCGGGAGCGGTGCTTAGCTCTGCAGAGCACCGTACCTTCGTCTTTAGCCTCTCTTCTCGTCTACATCTTAGCAAAAAGCTTTTCCACTCTGTCTGGCAAGGAGAAACTGTGCCAGCACAGAAAACATCTCCCATCGTGTTCTAGAGGCTGCACGCAGGTCTGCCGAGTGTTTTGCAAGAAGAGAAAGAAAGTTGTCCAAAACAGCTTGCAATCGAATGTTCATGTGAATAGAAAATGCAGCAGAGTGGTCAGGTACTGTTTTCTCCAGGTTGGCCAGCTGCGCACACAATCGCAGTGTCGTACGGCTTGTTTCATCACCTTTGCGAAGTTGCCGCTCTGTCCGGCTCCCGGAGACGAAGAAGCTGCTTCTTCGCGCAAAGACGATTCTGCCGCTCACTGTGCTCTGCAGTGTGCGTCTTCTGCCGAAAGAGGCCCGGGAGCTGTGCTTAGCTCTGCCGAGCACCATACCTGCTTCTTTAGCCTCTCTTCTCGTCTACATCTTAGCAAAAAGCTTTTCCACTCTGTCTGGCAAGGAGAAACTGTGCCAGCACATAAAACATCTCCCATCGTGTTCTAGAAGCTGCACGGAGATCTGCCGAGTGTTTTGCAAGAAAAGAAAGAAAGTTGTCCAAAACAGCTTGCAATCGAATGTTCATGTGAATAGAAAATGCAGGAGAGTGGTCAGGTACTGTTTTCTCTCACTTGGCAAGCTGCGCACACAATCGCAGTGTTGTACAGCTTGTTTCATCACCTTTGCGAAGTTGCCGCTCTCTCCGGCTCCCGGAGACGAAGAAGCTGCTTTTTCGCGCAAAGACGATTCTGCCGCTCACAGTGCTCTGCGGTGTGCGCCTTCTGCCGAAAGAGGTCCGGGAGCGGTGCTTAGCTCTGCAGAGCACCGTACCTTCGTCTTTAGCCTCTCTTCTCGTCTACATCTTAGCAAAAAGCTTTTCCACTCTGTCTGGCAAGGAGAAACTGTGCCAGCACAGAAAACATCTCCCATCGTGTTCTAGAAGCTGCACGGAGATCTGCCGAGTGTTTTGCAAGAAGAGAAAGAAAGTTGTCCAAAACAGCTTGCAATCGAATGTTCATGTGAATAGAAAAGGCAGGAGAGTGGTCAGGTACTGTTTTCTCTCAGTTGGCAAGCTTCGCACACAATCGCAGTGTTGTACAGCTTGTTTCATCACATTTGGGAAGTTGCCGCTCTCTCCGGCTCCCGGAGACGAAGAAGCTGCTTCTTCGCGCAAAGACGATTCTGCCGCTCACAGTGCTCTGCGGTGTGCGCCTTCTGCCGAAAGACGCCCGGGAGCGGTGCTTAGCTCTGCAGAGCACCGTACCTTCGTCTTTAGCCTCTCTTCTCGTCTACATCTTAGCAAAAAGCTTTTCCACTCTGTCTGGCAAGGAGAAACTGTGCCTGCACAGAAAACATCTCCCATCGTGTTCTAGAAGCTACACGGAGGTTTGCCGAGTGTTTTGCAAGAAGAGAAAGAAAGTTGTCCAAAACAGCTTGCAATCGAATGTTCAAGTGATTAGAAAAGGCAGGAGAGTGGTCAGGTACTGTTTTCTCTCAGTTGGCAAGCTGCGCACACAATCGCAGTGTTGTACAGCTTGTTTCATCACCTTTGCGAAGTTGCCGCTCTCTCCGGCTCCCGGAGACGAAGAAGCTGCTTCTTCGCGCAAAGACGATTCTGCCGCTCACAGTGCTCTGCGGTGTGCGCCTTCTGCCGAAAGAGGACCGGGAGCGGTGCTTAGCTCTGCAGAGCACCGTACCTTCGTCTTTAGCCTCTCTTCTCGTCTACATCTTAGCAAAAAGCTTTTCCACTCTGTCTGGCAAGGAGAAACTGTGCCAGCACAGAAAACATCTCCCATCGTGTTCTAGAGGCTGCACGGAGGTCTGCAGAGTGTTTTGCAAGAAGAGAAAGAAAGTTGTCCAAAACAGCTTGCAATCGAATGTTCATGTGAATAGAAAAGGCAGGAGAGTGGTCAGGTACTGTTTTCTCTCAGTTGGCAAGCTGCGCACACAATCGCAGTGTTGTACAGCTTGTTTCATCACCTTTGGGAAGTTGCCGCTCTCTCCGGCTCCCGGAGACGAAGAAGCTGCTTCTTCGCGCAAAGACGATTCTGCCGCTCACAGTGCTCTGCGGTGTGCGCCTTCTGCCGAAAGAGGACCGGGAGCGGTGCTTAGCTCTGCAGAGCACCGTACCTTCGTCTTTAGCCTCTCTTCTCGTCTACATCTTAGCAAAAAGCTTTTCCACTCTGTCTGGCAAGGAGAAACTGTTCCAGCACAGAAAACATCTCCCATCGTGTTCTAGAGGCTGCACGGAGGTGTGCCGAGTGTTTTGCAAGAAGAGAAAGAAAGTTGTCCAAAACAGCTTGCAATCGAATGTTCAAGTGATTAGAAAAGGCAGCAGAGTGGTCAGGTACTGTTTTCTCTCAGTTGGCAAGCTGCGCACACAATCGCAGTGTTGTACAGCTTGTTTCATCACCTTTGCGAAGTTGCCGCTCTCTCCGGCTCCCGGAGACGAAGAAGCTGCTTCTTCGCGCAAAGACGATTCTGCCGCTCACAGTGCTCTGCGGTGTGCGCCTTCTGCCGAAAGAGGTCCGGGAGCGGTGCTTAGCTCTGCAGAGCACCGTACCTTCGTCTTTAGCCTCTCTTCTCGTCTACATCTTAGCAAAAAGCTTTTCCACTCTGTCTGGCAAGGAGAAACTGTGCCAGCACAGAAAACATCTCCCATCGTGTTCTAGAGGCTGCACGGAGGTGTGCCGAGTGTTTTGCAAGAAGAGAAAGAAAGTTGTCCAAAACAGCTTGCAATCGAATGTTCATGTGAATAGAAAAGGCAGGAGAGTGGTCAGGTACTGTTTTCTCTCAGTTGGCAAGCTGCGCACACAATCGCAGTGTCGTACAGCTTGTTTCATCACCTTTGCGAAGTTGCCGCTCTCTCCGGCTCCCGGAGACGAAGAAGCTGCTTCTTCGCGCAAAGACGATTCTGCCGCTCACAGTGCTCTGCGGTGTGCGCCTTCTGCCGAAAGAGGTCCGGCAGCGGTGCTTAGCTCTGCAGAGCACCGTACCTTCGTCTTTAGCCTCTCTTCTCGTCTACATCTTAGCAAAAAGCTTTTCCACTCTGTCTGGCAAGGAGAAACTGTGCCAGCACAGAAAACATCTCCCATCGTGTTCTAGAGGCTGCACGGAGGTCTGCAGAGTGTTTTGCAAGAAGAGAAAGAAAGTTGTCCAAAAGAGCTTCCAATCGAATGTTCATGTGAATAGAAAAGGCAGGAGAGTGGTCAGGTACTGTTTTCTCTCAGTTGGCAAGCTGCGCACACAATCGCAGTGTTGTACAGCTTGTTTCATCACCTTTGCGAAGCTGCCGCTCTCTCCGGCTCCCGGAGACGAAGAAGCTGCTTCTTCGCGCAAAGACGATTCTGCCGCTCACAGTGCTCTGCGGTGTGCGCCTTCTGCCGAAAGAGGTCCGGGAGCGGTGCTTAGCTCTGCAGAGCACCGTACCTTCGTCTTTAGCCTCTCTTCTCGTCTACATCTTAGCAAAAAGCTTTTCCACTCTGTCTGGCAAGGAGAAACTTTGCCAGCACATAAAACATCTCCCATCGTGTTCTTGAAGCTGCACGGAGGTCTGCCGAGTGTTTTGCAAGAAGAGAAAGAAAGTTGTCCAAAACAGCTTCCAATCGAATGTTCAAGTGATTAGAAAAGGCAGGAGAGTGGTCAGGTACTGTTTTCTCTCAGTTGGCAAGCTGCGCACACAATCGCAGTGTTGTACAGCTTGTTTCATCACCTTTGGGAAGTTGCCGCTCTCTCCGGCTCCCGGAGACGAAGAAGCTGCTTCTTCGCGCAAAGGCGATTCTGCCGCTCACAGTGCTCTGTGGTGTGCGCCTTCTGCCGAAAGTGGTCCGGGAGCGGTGCTTAGCTCTGCAGAGCACCGTACCTTCGTCTTTAGCCTCTCTTCTCGTCTACATCTTAGCAAAAAGCTTTTCCACTCTGTCTGGCAAGGAGAAACTGTGCCAGCACAGAAAACATCTCCCATCGTGTTCTAGAGGCTGCACGCAGGTCTGCCGAGTGTTTTGCAAGAAGAGAAAGAAAGTTGTCCAAAACAGCTTGCAATCGAATGTCCATGTGAATAGAAAAGGCAGGAGAGTTGTCAGGTACTGTTTTCTCTCAGTTGGCAAGCTGCGCACACAATCGCAGTGTTGTACAGCTTGTTTCATCACCTTTGCGAAGTTGCCGCTCTCTCCGGCTCCCGGAGACGAAGAAGCTGCTTCTTCGCGCAAAGACGATTCTGCCGCTCACAGTGCTCTGCGGTGTGCGCCTTCTGCCGAAAGAGGCCCGGGAGCGGTGCTTAGCTCTGCAGAGCACCATACCTGCTTCTTTAGCCTCTCTTCTCGTCTACATCTTAGCAAAAAGCTTTTCCACTCTGTCTGGCAAGGAGAAACTGTGCCAGCACAGAAAACATCTCCCATCGTGTTCTAGAGGCTGCACGTAGGTGTGCCGAGTGTTTTGCAAGAAGAGAAAGAAAGTTGTCCAAAACAGCTTGCAATCCAATGTTCATGTGAATAGAAAAGGCAGGAGAGTGGTCAGGTACTGTTTTCTCTCAGTTGGCAAGCTGCGCACACAATCGCAGTGTTGTACAGCTTGTTTCATCACATTTGGGAAGTTGCCGCTCTCTCCGGCTCCCGGAGACGAAGAAGCTGCTTCTTCGCGCAAAGACGATTCTGCCGCTCACAGTGCTCTGCGGTGTGCGCCTTCTGCCGAAAGAGGTCCGGGAGCGGTGCTTAGCTCTGCAGAGCACCGTACCTTCGTCTTTAGCCTCTCTTCTCGTCTACATCTTAGCAAAAAGCTTTTCCACTCTGTCTGGCAAGGAGAAACTGTGCCTGCACAAAAAACATCTCCCATCGTGTTCTAGAAGCTGCACGGAGGTCTGACGAGTGTTTTGCAAGAAGAGAAAGAAAGTTGTCCAAAACAGCTTCCAATCGAATGTTCAAGTGATTAGAAAAGGCAGGAGAGTGGTCAGGTACTGTTTTCTCTCAGTTGGCAAGCTGCGCACACAATCGCAGTGTTGTACAGCTTGTTTCATCACCTTTGCGAAGTTGCCGCTCTCTCCGGCTCCCGGAGACGAAGAAGCTGCTTCTTCGCGCAAAGACGATTCTGCCGCTCACAGTGCTCTGCGGTGTGCGCCTTCTGCCGAAAGAGGTCCGGGAGCGGTGCTTAGCTCTGCAGAGCACCGTACCTTCGTCTTTAGCCTCTCTTCTCGTCTACATCTTAGGAAAAAGCTTTTCCACTCTGTCTGGCAAGGAGAAACTGTGCCAGCACAGAAAACATCTCCCATCGTGTTCTAGAGGCTGCACGGAGGTGTGCCGAGTGTTTTGCAAGAAGAGAAAGAAAGTTGTCCAAAAGAGCTTCCAATCGAATGTTCATGTGATTACAAAAGGCAGGAGAGTGGTCAGGTACTGTTTTCTCTCAGTTGTCATGCTGCGCACACAATCGCAGTGTTGTACAGCTTGTTTCATCACCTTTGCGAAGTTGCCGCTCTCTCCGGCTCCCGGAGACGAAGAAGCTGCTTCTTCGCGCAAAGACGATTCTTCCGCTCACAGTGCTCTGCGGTGTGCGCCTTCTGCCGAAAGAGGTCCGGGAGCGGTGCTTAGCTCTGCAGAGCACCGTACCTTCGTCTTTAGCCTCTCTTCTCGTCTACATCTTAGCAAAAAGCTTTTACACTCTGTCTGGCCAGGAGAAACTGTGCCAGCACATAAAACATCTCCCATCGTGTTCTAGAAGCTGCATGGAGATCTGCCGAGTGTTTTGCAAGAAAAGAAAGAAAGTTGTCCAAAACATCTTGCAATAAAATGTTCATGTGAATAGAAAAGGCAGGAGAGTGGTCAGGTACTGTTTTCTCTCAGTTGGCAAGCTGCGCACACAATCGCAGTGTTGTACAGCTTGTTTCATCACCTTTGCGAAGTTGCCGCTCTTTCCGGCTCCCGGAGACGAAGAAGCTGCTTCTTCGCGCAAAGACGATTCAGCCCCTCACAGTGCTCTGTGGTGGGCGCCTTCTGCCGAAAGTGGTCCGGGAGCGGTGCTTTGCTCTGCAGAGCACCGTACCTTCGTCTTTAGCCTCTCTTCTCGTCTACATCTTAGCAAAAAGCTTTTCCACTCTGTCTGGCAAGGAGAAACTGTGCCAGCACAGAAAACATCTCCCATCGTGTTCTAGAGGCTGCACGCAGGTCTGCCGAGTGTTTTGCAAGAAGAGAAAGAAAGTTGTCCAAAACAGCTTGCAATCGAATGTTCATGTGAATAGAAAATGCAGGAGAGTGGTCAGGTACTGTTTTCTCCAGGTTGGCCAGCTGCGCACACAATCGCAGTGTCGTACAGCTTGTTTCATCACCTTTGCGAAGTTGCCGCTCTCTCCGGCTCCCGGAGACGAAGAAGCTGCTTCTTCGCGCAAAGACGATTCTGCCGCTCACTGTACTCTGCAGTGTGCGTCTTCTGCCGAAAGAGGCCCGGGAGCTGTGCTTAGCTCTGCCGAGCACCATACCTGCTTCTTTAGCCTCTCTTCTCGTCTACATCTTAGCAAAAAGCTTTTCCACTCTGTCTGGCAAGGAGAAACTGTGCCAGCACATAAAACATCTCCCATCGAGTTCTAGAAGCTGCACGGAGATCTGCCGAATGTTTTGCAAGAAAAGAAAGAAAGTTGTCCAAAACATCTTGCAATCGAATGTTCATGTGAATAGAAAATGCAGGAGAGTGGTCAGGTACTGTTTTCTCTCAGTTGGCAAGCTGCGCACACAATCGCAGTGTTGTACAGCTTGTTTCATCACATTTGGGAAGTTGCCGCTCTCTCCGGCTCCCGGAGACGAAGAAGCTGCTTCTTCGCGCAAAGACGATTCTGCCGCTCACAGTGCTCTGCGGTGTGCGCCTTCTGCAGAAAGAGGACCGGGAGCGGTGCTTAGCTCTGCAGAGCACCGTACCTTCGTCTTTAGCCTCTCTTCTCGTCTACATCTTAGCAAAAAGCTTTTCCACTCTGTCTGGCAAGGAGAAACTGTGCCAGCACAAAAAACATCTCCCATCGTGTTCTAGAGGCTGCACGGAGGTCTGCCGAGTGTTTTGCAAGAAGAGAAAGAAAGTTGTCCAAAACAGCTTGCAATCGAATGTTCATGTGAATAGAAAAGGCAGCAGAGTGGTCAGGTACTGTTTTCTCTCAGTTGGCAAGCTGCGCACACAATCGCAGTGTCGTACAGCTTGTTTCATCCCCTTTGCGAAGTTGCCGCTCTCTCCGGCTCCCGGAGACGAAGAAGCTGCTTCTTCGCGCAAAGACGATTCTGCCGCTCACAGTGCTCTGCGGTGTGCGCCTTCTGCCCAAAGAGGTCCGGGAGCGGTGCTTAGCTCTGCAGAGCACCGTACCTTCGTCTTTAGCCTCTCTTCTCGTCTACATCTTAGCAAAAAGCTTTTCCACTCTGTCTGGCAAGGAGAAACTGTGCCAGCACAGAAAACATCTCCCATCGTGTTCTAGAGGCTGCACGGAGGTGTGCCGAGTGTTTTGCAAGAAGAGAAAGAAAGTTGTCCAAAACAGCTTGCAATCGAATGTTCAAGTGATTAGAAAAGGCAGGAGAGTGGTCAGGTACTGTTTTCTCTCAGTTGGCAAGCTGCGCACACAATCGCAGTGTTGTACAGCTTGTTTCATCACCTTTGCGAAGTTGCCGCTCTCTCCGGCTCCCGGAGACGAAGAAGCTGCTTCTTCGCGCAAAGGTGATTCTGCCGCTCACAGTGCTCTGCGGTGTGCGCCTTCTGCCGAAAGAGGTCCGGGAGCGGTGCTTAGCTCTGCAGAGCACCGTACCTTCGTCTTTAGCCTCTCTTCTCGTCTACATCTTAGCAAAAAGCTTTTCCACTCTGTCTGGCAAGGAGAAACTTTGCCAGCACATAAAACATCTCCCATCGTGTTCTAGAAGCTGCACGGAGATCTGCCGAATGTTTTGCAAGAAAAGAAAGAAAGTTGTCCAAAACATCTTGCAATCGAATGTTCATGTGAATAGAAAAGGCAGGAGAGTGGTCAGGTACTGTTTTCTCTCAGTTGGCAAGCTGCGCACACAATCGCAGTGTCGTACAGCTTGTTTCATCACCTTTGCGAAGTTGCCGCTCTCTCCGGCTCCCGGAGACGAAGAAGCTGCTTTTTCGCGCAAAGACGATTCTGCCGCTCACAGTGCTCTGCGGTGTGCGCCTTCTGCCGAAAGAGGTCCGGGAGCGGTGCTTAGCTCTGCAGAGCACCGTACCTTCGTCTTTAGCCTCTCTTCTCGTCTACATCTTAGCAAAAAGCTTTTCCACTCTGTCTGGCAAGGAGAAACTGTGCCAGCACAGAAAACATCTCCCATCGTGTTCTAGAGGCTGCACGCAGGTCTGCCGAGTGTTTTGCAAGAAGAGAAAGAAAGTTGTCCAAAACAGCTTGCAATCGAATGTTCATGTGAATAGAAAAGGCAGCAGAGTGGTCAGGTACTGTTTTCTCTCAGTTGGCAAGCTGCGCACACAATCGCAGTGTTGTACAGCTTGTTTCATCACCTTTGCGAAGTTGCCGCTCTCTCCGGCTCCCGGAGACGAAGAAGCTGCTTCTTCGCGCAAAGACGATTCTGCCGCTCACAGTGCTCTGCGGTGTGCGCCTTCTGCCGAAAGAGGTCCGGGAGCGGTGCTTAGCTCTGCAGAGCACCGTACCTTCGTCTTTAGCCTCTCTTCTCGTCTACATCTTAGCAAAAAGCTTTTCCACTCTGTCTGGCAAGGAGAAACTGTGCCAGCACAGAAAACATCTCCCATCGTGTTCTAGAGGCTGCACGGAGGTCTGACGAGTGTTTTGCAAGAAGAGAAAGAAAGTTGTCCAAAACAGCTTGCAATCGAATGTTCATGTGAATAGAAAAGGCAGGAGAGTGGTCAGGTACTGTTTTCTCTCAGTTGGCAAGCTGCGCACACAATCGCAGTGTTGTACAGCTTGTTTCATCACCTTTGCGAAGTTGCCGCTCTCTCCGGCTCCCGGAGACGAAGAAGCTGCTTCTTCGCGCAAAGACGATTCTGCCGCTCACAGTGCTCTGCGGTGTGCGCCTTCTGCCGAAAGAGGCCCGGGAGCGGTGCTTAGCTCTGCAGAGCACCGTACCTTCGTCTTTAGCCTCTCTTCTCGTCTACATCTTAGCAAAAAGCTTTTCCACTCTGTCTGGCAAGGAGAAACTGTGCCAGCACAGAAAACATCTCCCATCGTGTTCTAGAGGCTGCACGGAGGTCTGCCGACTGTTTTGCAAGAAGAGAAAGAAAGTTGTCCAAAACAGCTTGCAATCGAATGTTCATGTGAATAGAAAAGGCAGGAGAGTGGTCAGGTACTGTTTTCTCTCAGTAGGCAAGCTGCGCACACAATCGCAGTGTTGTACAGCTTGTTTCATCACCTTTGCGAAGCTGCCGCTCTCTCCGGCTCCCGGAGACGAAGAAGCTGCTTCTTCGCGCAAAGACGATTCTGCCGCTCACAGTGCTCTGCGGTGTGCGCCTTCTGCCGAAAGAGGCCCGGGAGCTGTGCTTAGCTCTGCGGAGCACTCTACCTGCTTCTTTAGCCTCTCTTCTCGTCTACATCTTAGCAAAAAGCTTTTCCACTCTGTCTGGCAAGGAGAAACTGTGCCTGCACAAAAAACATCTCCCATCGTGTTCTAGAAGCTGCACGGAGGTCTGCCGAGTGTTTTGCAAGAAGAGAAAGAAAGTTGTCCAAAACAGCTTGCAATCGAATGTTCATGTGAATAGAAAAGGCAGGAGAGTGGTCAGGTACTGTTTTCTCTCAGTTGGCAAGCTGCGCACACAATCGCAGTGTCGTACAGCTTGTTTCATCACCTTTGCGAAGTTGCCGCTCTCTCCGGCTCCCGGTGACGAAGAAGCTGCTTCTTCGCGCAAAGACGATTCTGCCGCTCACAGTGCTCTGCGGTGTGCGCCTTCTGCCGAAAGAGGTCCGGGAGCGGTGCTTAGCTCTGCAGAGCACCGTACCTTCGTCTTTAGCCTCTCTTCTCGTCTACATCTTAGCAAAAAGCTTTTCCACTCTGTCTGGCAAGGAGAAACTGTGCCAGCACAGAAAACATCTCCCACCGTGTTCTAGAGGCTGCACGGAGGTCTGCAGAGTGTTTTGCAAGAAGAGAAAGAAAGTTGTCCAAAACAGCTTCCAATCGAATGTTCATGTGAATAGAAAAGGCAGGAGAGTGGTCAGGTACTGTTTTCTCTCAGTTGGCAAGCTGCGCACACAATCGCAGTGTTGTACAGCTTGTTTCATCACCTTTGCGAAGCTGCCGCTCTCTCCGGCTCCCGGAGACGAAGAAGCTGCTTCTTCGCACAAAGACGATTCTTCCGCTCACAGTGCTCTGCGGTGTGCGCCTTATGCCGAAAGAGGTCCGGGAGCGGTGCTTAGCTCTGCAGAGCACCGTACCTTCGTCTTTAGCCTCTCTTCTCGTCTACATCTTAGCAAAAAGCTTTTCCACTCTGTCTGGCAAGGAGAAACTGTGCCAGCACAAAAAACATCTCCCATCGTGTTCTAGAGGCTGCACGGAGGTCTGCCGAGTGTTTTGCAAGAAGAGAAAGAAAGTTGTCCAAAAGAGCTTGCAATCGAATGTTCATGTGAATAGAAAAGGCAGCAGAGTGGTCAGGTACTGTTTTCTCTCAGTTGGCAAGCTGCGCACACAATCGCAGTGTCGTACAGCTTGTTTCATCACCTTTGCGAAGTTGCCGCTCTCTCCGGCTCCCGGAGACGAAGAAGCTGCTTCTTCGCGCAAAGACGATTCTGCCGCTCACAGTGCTCTGCGGTGTGCGCCTTCTGCCGAAAGAGGTCCGGGAGCGGTGCTTAGCTCTGCAGAGCACCGTACCTTCGTCTTTAGCCTCTCTTCTCGTCTACATCTTAGCAAAAAGCTTTTCCACTCTGTCTGGCAAGGAGAAACTGTTCCAGCACAGAAAACATCTCCCATCGTGTTCTAGAGGCTGCACGCAGGTCTGCCGAGTGTTTTGCAAGAAGAGAAACAAAGTTGTCCAAAACAGCTTGCAATCGAATGTTCAAGTGATTAGAAAAGGCAGCAGAGTGGTCAGGTACTGTTTTCTCTCAGTTGGCAAGCTGCGCACACAATCGCAGTGTTGTACAGCTTGTTTCATCACCTTTGCGAAGTTGCCGCTCTCTCCGGCTCCCGGAGATGAAGAAGCTGCTTCTTCGCGCAAAGACGATTCTGCCGCTCACAGTGCTCTGCGGTGTGCGCCTTCTGCCGAAAGAGGTCCGGGAGCGGTGCTTAGCTCTGCAGAGCACCGTACCTTCGTCTTTAGCCTCTCTTCTCGTCTACATCTTAGCAAAAAGCTTTTCCACTCTGTCTGGCAAGGAGAAACTGTGCCAGCACAGAAAACATCTCCCATCGTGTTCTAGAGGCTGCACGGAGGTGTGCCGAGTGTTTTGCAAGAAGAGAAAGAAAGTTGTCCAAAACAGCTTGCAATCGAATGTTCATGTGAATAGAAAAGGCAGGAGAGTGATCAGGTACTGTTTTCTCTCAGTTGGCAAGCTGCGCACACAATCGCAGTGTCGTACAGCTTGTTTCATCACCTTTGCGAAGTTGCCGCTCTCTCCGGCTCCCGGAGACGAAGAAGCTGCTTCTTCGCGCAAAGACGATTCTGCCGCTCACAGTGCTCTGCGGTGTGCGCCTTCTGCCGAAAGAGGTCCGGGAGCGGTGCTTAGCTCTGCAGAGCACCGTACCTTCGTCTTTAGCCTCTCTTCTCGTCTACATCTTAGCAAAAAGCTTTTCCACTCTGTCGGGCAAGGAGAAACTGTGCCAGCACAGAAAACATCTCCCATCGTGTTCTAGAGGCTGCACGGAGGTCTGCAGAGTGTTTTGCAAGAAGAGAAAGAAAGTTGTCCAAAAGAGCTTCCAATCGAATGTTCATGTGAATAGAAAAGGCAGGAGAGTGGTCAGGTACTGTTTTCTCTCAGTTGGCAAGCTGCGCACACAATCGCAGTGTTGTACAGCTTGTTTCATCACCTTTGCGAAGCTGCCGCTCTCTCCGGCTCCCGGAGACGAAGAAGCTGCTTCTTCGCGCAAAGACGATTCTTCCGCTCACAGTGCTCTGCGGTGTGCGCCTTCTGCCGAAAGAGGTCCGGGAGCGGTGCTTAGCTCTGCAGAGCACCGTACCTTCGTCTTTAGCCTCTCTTCTCGTCTACATCTTAGCAAAAAGCTTTTCCACTCTGTCTGGCCAGGAGAAACTTTGCCAGCACAAAAAACATCTCCCATCGTGTTCTAGAAGGTGCACGGAGGTCTGCCGAGTGTTTTGCAAGAAGAGAAAGAAAGTTGTCCAAAACAGCTTCCAATCGAATGTTCAAGTGATTAGAAAAGGCAGGAGAGTGGTCAGGTACTGTTTTCTCTCAGTTGGCAAGCTGCGCACACAATCGCAGTGTTGTACAGCTTGTTTCATCACCTTTGGGAAGTTGCCGCTCTCTCCGGCTCCCGGAGACGAAGAAGCTGCTTCTTCGCGCAAAGGCGATTCTGCCCCTCACAGTGCTCTGCGGTGTGCGCCTTCTGCCGAAAGTGGTCCGGGAGCGGTGCTTAGCTCTGCAGAGCACCGTACCTTCGTCTTTAGCCTCTCTTCTCGTCTACATCTTAGCAAAAAGCTTTTCCACTCTGTCTGGCAAGGAGAAACTGTGCCAGCACAGAAAACATCTCCCATCGTGTTCTAGAGGCTGCACGCAGGTCTGCCGAGTGTTTTGCAAGAAGAGAAACAAAGTTGTCCAAAACAGCTTGCAATCGAATGTCCATGTGAATAGAAAAGGCAGGAGAGTGGTCAGGTACTGTTTTCTCTCAGTTGGCAAGCTGCGCACACAATCGCAGTGTTGTACAGCTTGTTTCATCACCTTTGCGAAGTTGCCGCTCTCTCCGGCTCCCGGAGACGTAGAAGCTGCTTCTTCGCGCAAAGACGATTCTGCCGCTCACAGTGCTCTGCGGTGTGCGCCTTCTGCCGAAAGAGGCCCGGGAGCGGTGCTTAGCTCTGCAGAGCACCATACCTGCTTCTCTAGCCTCTCTTCTCGTCTACATCTTAGCAAAAAGCTTTTCCACTCTGTCTGGCAAGGAGAAACTGTGCCAGCACAGAAAACATCTCCCATCGTGTTCTAGAGGCTGCACGGAGATCTGCCGAGTGTTTTGCAAGAAGAGAAAGAAAGTTGTCCAAAACAGCTTGCAATCCAATGTTCATGTGAATAGAAAAGGCAGGAGAGTGGTCAGGTACTGTTTTCTCTCAGTTGGCAAGCTGCGCACACAATCGCAGTGTTGTACAGCTTGTTTCATCACATTTGGGAAGTTGCCGCTCTCTCCGGCTCCCGGAGACGAAGAAGCTGCTTCTTCGCGCAAAGACGATTCTGCCGCTCACAGTGCTCTGCGGTGTGCGCCTTCTGCCGAAAGAGGTCCGGGAGCGGTGCTTAGCTCTGCAGAGCACCGTACCTTCGTCTTTAGCCTCTCTTCTCGTCTACATCTTAGCAAAAAGCTTTTCCACTCTGTCTGGCAAGGAGAAACTGTGCCTGCACAAAAAACATCTCCCATCGTGTTCTAGAAGCTGCACGGAGGTCTGCCGAGTGTTTTGCAAGAAGAGAAAGAAAGTTGTCCAAAACAGCTTGCAATCGAATGTTCATGTGAATAGAAAAGGCAGGAGAGTGGTCAGGTACTGTTTTCTCTCAGTTGGCAAGCTGCGCACACAATCGCAGTGTTGTACAGCTTGTTTCATCACCTTTGCGAAGTTGCCGCTCTCTCCGGCTCCCGGAGACGAAGAAGCTGCTTCTTCGCGCAAAGACGATTCTGCCGCTCACAGTGCTCTGCGGTGTGCGCCTTCTGCCGAAAGAGGTCCGGGAGCGGTGCTTAGCTCTGCAGAGCACCGTACCTTCGTCTTTAGCCTCTCTTCTCGTCTACATCTTAGCAAAAAGCTTTTCCACTCTGTCTGGCAAGGAGAAACTGTGCCAGCACAGAAAACATCTCCCATCGTGTTCTAGAGGCTGCACGGAGGTGTGCCGAGTGTTTTGCAAGAAGAGAAAGAAAGTTGTCCAAAAGAGCTTCCAATCGAATGTTCATGTGATTACAAAAGGCAGGAGAGTGGTCAGGTACTGTTTTCTCTCAGTTGTCATGCTGCGCACACAATCGCAGTGTTGTACAGCTTGTTTCATCACCTTTGCGAAGTTGCCGCTCTCTCCGGCTCCCGGAGACGAAGAAGCTGCTTCTTCGCGCAAAGACGATTCTTCCGCTCACTGTGCTCTGCGGTGTGCGCCTTCTGCCGAAAGAGGTCCGGGAGCGGTGCTTAGCTCTGCAGAGCACCGTACCTTCGTCTTTAGCCTCTCTTCTCGTCTACATCTTAGCAAAAAGCTTTTACACTCTGTCTGGCCAGGAGAAACTTTGCCAGCACATAAAACATCTCCCATCGTGTTCTAGAAGCTGCACGGAGATCTGCCGAGTGTTTTGCAAGAAAAGAAAGAAAGTTGTCCAAAACATCTTGCAATAAAATGTTCATGTGAATAGAAAAGGCAGGAGAGTGGTCAGGTACTGTTTTCTCTCAGTTGGCAAGCTGCGCACACAATCGCAGTGTTGTACAGCTTGTTTCATCACCTTTGCGAAGTTGCCGCTCTCTCCGGCTCCCGGAGACGAAGAAGCTGCTTCTTCGCGCAAAGACGATTCTGCCCCTCACAGTGCTCTGTGGTGGGCGCCTTCTGCCGAAAGTGGTCCGGGAGCGGTGCTTTGCTCTGCAGAGCACCGTACCTTCGTCTTTAGCCTCTCTTCTCGTCTACATCTTAGCAAAAAGCTTTTCCACTCTGTCTGGCAAGGAGAAACTGTGCCAGCACAGAAAACATCTCCCATCGTGTTCTAGAGGCTGCACGCAGGTCTGCCGAGTGTTTTGCAAGAAGAGAAAGAAAGTTGTCCAAAACAGCTTGCAATCGAATGTTCATGTGAATAGAAAATGCAGGAGAGTGGTCAGGTACTGTTTTCTCCAGGTTGGCCAGCTGCGCACACAATCGCAGTGTCGTACAGCTTGTTTCATCACCTTTGCGAAGTTGCCGCTCTCTCCGGCTCCCGGAGACGAAGAAGCTGCTTCTTCGCGCAAAGACGATTCTGCCGCTCACTGTGCTCTGCAGTGTGCGTCTTCTGCCGAAAGAGGCCCGGGAGCTGTGCTTAGCTCTGCCGAGCACCATACCTGCTTCTTTAGCCTCTCTTCTCGTCTACATCTTAGCAAAAAGCTTTTCCACTCTGTCTGGCAAGGAGAAACTGTGCCAGCACATAAAACATCTCCCATCGTGTTCTAGAAGCTGCACGGAGATCTGCCGAATGTTTTGCAAGAAAAGAAAGAAAGTTGTCCAAAACAGCTTGCAATCGAATGTTCATGTGAATAGAAAAGGCAGGAGAGTGGTCAGGTACTGTTTTCTCTCAGTTGGCAAGCTGCGCACACAATCGCAGTGTTGTACAGCTTGTTTCATCACATTTGGGAAGTTGCCGCTCTCTCCGGCTCCCGGAGACGAAGAAGCTGCTTCTTCGCGCAAAGACGATTCTGCCGCTCACAGTGCTCTGCGGTGTGCGCCTTCTGCCGAAAGAGGACCGGGAGCGGTGCTTAGCTCTGCAGAGCACCGTACCTTCGTCTTTAGCCTCTCTTCTCGTCTACATCTTAGCAAAAAGCTTTTCCACTCTGTCTGGCAAGGAGAAACTGTGCCAGCACAAAAAACATCTCCCATCGTGTTCTAGAGGCTGCACGCAGGTCTGCCGAGTGTTTTGCAAGAAGAGAAAGAAAGTTGTCCAAAACAGCTTGCAATCGAATGTTCATGTGAATAGAAAAGGCAGCAGAGTGGTCAGGTACTGTTTTCTCTCACTTGGCAAGCTGCGCACACAATCGCAGTGTCGTACAGCTTGTTTCATCACCTTTGCGAAGTTGCCGCTCTCTCCGGCTCCCGGAGACGAAGAAGCTGCTTCTTCGCGCAAAGACGATTCTGCCGCTCACAGTGCTCTGCGGTGTGCGCCTTCTGCCGAAAGAGGTCCGGGAGCGGTGCTTAGCTCTGCAGAGCACCGTACCTTCGTCTTTAGCCTCTCTTCTCGTCTACATCTTAGCAAAAAGCTTTTCCACTCTGTCTGGCAAGGAGAAACTGTGCCAGCACAGAAAACATCTCCCATCGTGTTCTAGAGGCTGCACGCAGGTCTGCCGAGTGTTTTGCAAGAAGAGAAACAAAGTTGTCCAAAACAGCTTGCAATCGAATGTTCAAGTGATTAGAAAAGGCAGGAGAGTGGTCAGGTACTGTTTTCTCTCACTTGGCAAGCTGCGCACACAATCGCAGTGTTGTACAGCTTGTTTCATCACCTTTGCGAAGTTGCCGCTCTCTCCGGCTCCCGGAGACGAAGAAGCTGCTTCTTCGCGCAAAGGTGATTCTGCCGCTCACAGTGCTCTGCGGTGTGCGCCTTCTGCCGAAAGAGGTCCGGGAGCGGTGCTTAGCTCTGCAGAGCACCGTACCTTCGTCTTTAGCCTCTCTTCTCGTCTACATCTTAGCAAAAAGCTTTTCCACTCTGTCTGGCAAGGAGAAACTTTGCCAGCACATAAAACATCTCCCATCGTGTTCTAGAAGCTGCACGGAGATCTGCCGAATGTTTTGCAAGAAAAGAAAGAAAGTTGTCCAAAACATCTTGCAATCGAATGTTCATATGAATAGAAAAGGCAGGAGAGTGGTCAGGTACTGTTTTCTCTCACTTGGCAAGCTGCGCACACAATCGCAGTGTCGTACAGCTTGTTTCATCACCTTTGCCAAGTTGCCGCTCTCTCCGGCTGCCGGAGACGAAGAAGCTGCTTTTTCGCGCAAAGACGATTCTGCCGCTCACAGCGCTCTGCGGTGTGCGCCTTCTGCCGAAAGAGGTCCGGGAGCGGTGCTTAGCTCTGCAGAGCACCGTACCTTCGTCTTTAGCCTCTCTTCTCGTCTACATCTTAGCAAAAAGCTTTTCCACTCTGTCTGGCAAGGAGAAACTGTGCCAGCACAGAAAACATCTCCCATCGTGTTCTAGAGGCTGCACGGAGGTGTGCCGAGTGTTTTGCAAGAAGAGAAAGAAAGTTGTCCAAAACAGCTTGCAATCGAATGTTCATGTGAATAGAAAAGGCAGGAGAGTGGTCAGGTACTGTTTTCTCTCAGTTGGCAAGCTGCGCACACAATCGCAGTGTTGTACAGCTTGTTTCATCACCTTTGCGAAGTTGCCGCTCTCTCCGGCTCCCGGAGACGAAGAAGCTGCTTCTTCGCGCAAAGACGATTCTGCCGCTCACAGTGCTCTGCGGTGTGCGCCTTCTGCCGAAAGAGGTCCGGGAGCGGTGCTTAGCTCTGCAGAGCACCGTACCTTCGTCTTTAGCCTCTCTTCTCGTCTACATCTTAGCAAAAAGCTTTTCCACTCTGTCTGGCAAGGAGAAACTGTGCCAGCACAGAAAACATCTCCCATCGTGTTCTAGAGGCTGCACGGAGGTCTGACGAGTGTTTTGCAAGAAGAGAAAGAAAGTTGTCCAAAACAGCTTGCAATCGAATGTTCATGTGAATAGAAAAGGCAGGAGAGTGGTCAGGTACTGTTTTCTCTCAGTTGGCAAGCTGCGCACACAATCGCAGTGTTGTACAGCTTGTTTCATCACCTTTGCGAAGCTGCCGCTCTCTCCGGCTCCCGGAGACGAAGAAGCTGCTTCTTCGCGCAAAGACGATTCTGCCGCTCACAGTGCTCTGCGGTGTGCGCCTTCTGCCGAAAGAGGCCCGGGAGCTGTGCTTAGCTCTGCGGAGCACTCTACCTGCTCCTTTAGCCTCTCTTCTCGTCTACATCTTAGCAAAAAGCTTTTCCACTCTGTCTGGCAAGGAGAAACTGTGCCTGCACAAAAAACATCTCCCATCGTGTTCTAGAAGCTGCACGGAGGTCTGCCGAGTGTTTTGCAAGAAGAGAAAGAAAGTTGTCCAAAACAGCTTGCAATCGAATGTTCATGTGAATAGAAAAGGCAGGAGAGTGGTCAGGTACTGTTTTCTCTCAGTTGGCAAGCTGCGCACACAATCGCAGTGTCGTACAGCTTGTTTCATCACCTTTGCGAAGTTGCCGCTCTCTCCGGCTCCCGGTGACGAAGAAGCTGCTTCTTCGCGCAAAGACGATTCTGCCGCTCACAGTGCTCTGCGGTGTGCGCCTTCTGCCGAAAGAGGTCCGGGAGCGGTGCTTAGCTCTGCAGAGCACCGTACCTTCGTCTTTAGCCTCTCTTCTCGTCTACATCTTAGCAAAAAGCTTTTCCACTCTGTCTGGCAAGGAGAAACTGTGCCAGCACAGAAAACATCTCCCATCATGTTCTAGAGGCTGCACGGAGGTCTGCAGAGTGTTTTGCAAGAAGAGAAAGAAAGTTGTCCAAAACAGCTTCCAATCGAATGTTCATGTGAATAGAAAAGGCAGGAGAGTGGTCAGGTACTGTTTTCTCTCACTTGGCAAGCTGCGCACACAATCGCAGTGTTGTACAGCTTGTTTCATCACCTTTGCGAAGCTGCCGCTCTCTCCGGCTCCCGGAGACGAAGAAGCTGCTTCTTCGCACAAAGACGATTCTTCCGCTCACAGTGCTCTGCGGTGTGCGCCTTATGCCGAAAGAGGTCCGGGAGCGGTGCTTAGCTCTGCAGAGCACCGTACCTTCGTCTTTAGCCTCTCTTCTCGTCTACATCTTAGCAAAAAGCTTTTCCACTCTGTCTGGCAAGGAGAAACTGTGCCAGCACAAAAAACATCTCCCATCGTGTTCTAGAGGCTGCACGGAGGTGTGCCGAGTGTTTTGCAAGAAGAGAAAGAAAGTTGTCCAAAAGAGCTTGCAATCGAATGTTCATGTGAATAGAAAAGGCAGCAGAGTGGTCAGGTACTGTTTTCTCTCAGTTGGCAAGCTGCGCACACAATCGCAGTGTCGTACAGCTTGTTTCATCACCTTTGCGAAGTTGCCGCTCTCTCCGGCTCCCGGAGACGAAGAAGCTGCTTCTTCGCGCAAAGACGATTCTGCCGCTCACAGTGCTCTGCGGTGTGCGCCTTCTGCCGAAAGAGGTCCGGGAGCTGTGCTTAGCTCTGCAGAGCACTCTACCTGCTTCTTTAGCCTCTCTTCTCGTCTACATCTTAGCAAAAAGCTTTTCCACTCTGTCTGGCAAGGAGAAACTGTGCCAGCACAGAAAACATCTCCCATCGTGTTCTAGAGGCTGCACGCAGGTCTGCCGAGTGTTTTGCAAGAAGAGAAAGAAAGTTGTCCAAAACAGCTTGCAATCGAATGTTCATGTGAACAGAAAAGGCAGTAGAGTGGTCAGGTACTGTTTTCTCTCAGTTGGCAAGCTGCGCACACAATCGCAGTGTTGTACAGCTTGTTTCTGCACCTTTGCGAAGCTGCCGCTCTCTCCGGCTCCCGGAGACGAAGAAGCTGCTTCTTCGCGCAAAGACGATTCTGCCGCTCACAGTGCTCTGCGGTGTGCGCCTTCTGCCGAAAGAGCCCCGGGAGCTGTGCTTAGCTCTGAGAAGCACCATACGTGGTTCTTTAGCCTCTCTTCTCGTCTACATCTTAGCAAAAAGCTTTTCCACTCTGTCTGGCAAGGAGAAACTGTGCCTGCACAAAAAACATCTCCCATCGTGTTCTAGAGGCTGCACGCAGGTCTGCAGTGTGTTTTGCAAGAAGAGAAAGAAAGTTGTCCAAAAGAGCTTCCAATCGAATGTTCATGTGAATAGAAAAGGCAGCAGAGTGGTCAGGTACTGTTTTCTCTCAGTTGGCAAGCTGCGCACACAATCGCAGTGTTGTACAGCTTGTTTCATCACCTTTGCGAAGTTGCCGCTCTCTCCGGCTCCCGGAGACGAAGAAGCTGCTTCTTCGCGCAAAGACGATTCTGCCGCTCACAGTGCTCTGCGGTGTGCGCCTTATGCCGAAAGAGGTCCGGGAGCGGTGCTTAGCTCTGCAGAGCATCGTACCTTCGTCTTTAGCCTCTCTTCTCGTCTACATCTTAGCAAAAAGCTTTTCCACTCTGTCTGGCCAGGAGAAACTTTGCCAGCACAGAAAACATCTCCCATCGTGTTCTAGAGGCTGCACGGAGGTCTGCCGAGTGTTTTGCAAGAAGAGAAAGAAAGTTGTCCAAAACAGCTTGCAATCGAATGTTCATGTGAATAGAAAAGGCAGGAGAGTGGTCAGGTACTGTTTTCTCTCAGTTGGCAAACTGCGCACACAATCGCAGTGTTGTACAGCTTGTTTCATCACCTTTGGGAAGTTGCCGCTCTCTCCGGCTCCCGGAGACGAAGAAGCTGCTTCTTCGCGCAAAGACGATTCTGCCCCTCACAGTGCTCTGTGGTGTGCGCCTTCTGCCGAAAGTGGTCCGGGAGCGGTGCTTTGCTCTGCAGAGCACCGTACCTTCGTCTTTAGCCTCTCTTCTCGTCTACATCTTAGCAAAAAGCTTTTCCACTCTGTCTGGCAAGGAGAAACTGTGCCAGCACAGAAAACATCTCCCATCGTGTTCTAGAGGCTGCACGCAGGTCTGCCGAATGTTTTGCAAGAAGAGAAAGAAAGTTGTCCAAAACAGCTTGCAATCGAATGTTCATGTGAATAGAAAATGCAGGAGAGTGGTCAGGTACTGTTTTCTCCAGGTTGGCCAGCTGCGCACACAATCGCAGTGTCGTACGGCTTGTTTCATCACCTTTGCGAAGTTGCCGCTCTGTCCGGCTCCCGGAGACGAAGAAGCTGCTTCTTCGCGCAAAGACGATTCTGCCGCTCACTGTGCTCTGCAGTGTGCGTCTTCTGCCGAAAGAGGCCCGGGAGCTGTGCTTAGCTCTGCCGAGCACCATACCTGCCTCTTTAGCCTCTCTTCTCGTCTACATCTTAGCAAAAAGCTTTTCCACTCTGTCTGGCAAGGAGAAACTGTGCCAGCACATAAAACATCTCCCATCGTGTTCTAGAGGCTGCACGGAGATCTGCCGAGTGTTTTGCAAGAAGAGAAAGAAAGTTGTCCAAAACAGCTTGCAATCGAATGTTCATGTGAATAGAAAAGGCAGGAGAGTGGTCAGGTACTGTTTTCTCTCACTTGGCAAGCTGCGCACACAATCGCAGTGTTGTACAGCTTGTTTCATCACCTTTGCGAAGTTGCCGCTCTCTCCGGCTCCCGGAGACGAAGAAGCTGCTTTTTCGCGCAAAGACGATTCTGCCGCTCACAGTGCTCTGCGGTGTGCGCCTTCTGCCGAAAGAGGTCCGGGAGCGGTGCTTAGCTCTGCAGAGCACCGTACCTTCGTCTTTAGCCTCTCTTCTCGTCTACATCTTAGCAAAAAGCTTTTCCACTCTGTCTGGCAAGGAGAAACTGTGCCAGCACAAAAAACATCTCCCATCGTGTTCTAGAAGCTGCACGGAGATCTGCCGAGTGTTTTGCAAGAAGAGAAAGAAAGTTGTCCAAAACAGCTTGCAATCGAATGTTCATGTGAATAGAAAAGGCAGGAGAGTGGTCAGGTACTGTTTTCTCTCAGTTGGCAAGCTTCGCACACAATCGCAGTGTTGTACAGCTTGTTTCATCACCTTTGCGAAGTTGCCGCTCTCTCCGGCTCCCGGAGACGAAGAAGCTGCTTCTTCGCGCAAAGACGATTCTGCCGCTCACAGTGCTCTGCGGTGTGCGCCTTCTGCCGAAAGAGGTCCGGGAGCGGTGCTTAGCTCTGCAGAGCACCGTACCTTCGTCTTTAGCCTCTCTTCTCGTCTACATCTTAGCAAAAAGCTTTTCCACTCTGTCTGGCAAGGAGAAACTGTGCCAGCACAGAAAACATCTCCCATCGTGTTCTAGAGGCTGCACGGAGGTCTGCAGAGTGTTTTGCAAGAAGAGAAAGAAAGTTGTCCAAAACAGCTTGCAATCGAATGTTCATGTGAATAGAAAATGCAGGAGAGTGGTCAGGTACTGTTTTCTCTCAGTTGGCAAGCTGCGCACACAATCGCAGTGTTGTACAGCTTGTTTCATCACATTTGGGAAGTTGCCGCTCTCTCCGGCTCCCGGAGACGAAGAAGCTGCTTCTTCGCGCAAAGACGATTCTGCCGCTCACAGTGCTCTGCGGTGTGCGCCTTCTGCCGAAAGAGGACCGGGAGCGGTGCTTAGCTCTGCAGTGCACCGTACCTTCGTCTTTAGCCTCTCTTCTCGTCTACATCTTAGCAAAAAGCTTTTCCACTCTGTCTGGCAAGGAGAAACTGTGCCAGCACAAAAAACATCTCCCATCGTGTTCTAGAGGCTGCACGGAGGTGTGCCGAGTGTTTTGCAAGAAGAGAAAGAAAGTTGTCCAAAACAGCTTGCAATCGAATGTTCAAGTGATTAGAAAAGGCAGCAGAGTGGTCAGGTACTGTTTTCTCTCAGTTGGCAAGCTGCGCACACAATCGCAGTGTTGTACAGCTTGTTTCATCACCTTTGCGAAGTTGCCGCTCTCTCCGGCTCCCGGAGACGAAGAAGCTGCTTTTTCGCGCAAAGACGATTCTGCCGCTCACAGTGCTCTGCGGTGTGCGCCTTCTGCCGAAAGAGGTCCGGGAGCGGTGCTTAGCTCTGCAGAGCACCGTACCTTCGTCTTTAGCCTCTCTTCTCGTCTACATCTTAGCAAAAAGCTTTTCCACTCTGTCTGGCAAGGAGAAACTGTGCCAGCACAGAAAACATCTCCCATCGTGTTCTAGAGGCTGCACGGAGGTGTGCCGAGTGTTTTGCAAGAAGAGAAAGAAAGTTGTCCAAAACAGCTTGCAATCGAATGTTCATGTGAATAGAAAAGGCAGGAGAGTGGTCAGGTACTGTTTTCTCCAGGTTGGCCAGCTGCGCACACAATCGCAGTGTCGTACAGCTTGTTTCATCACCTTTGCGAAGTTGCCGCTCTCTCCGGCTCCCGGAGACGAAGAAGCTGCTTCTTCGCGCAAAGACGATTCTGCCGCTCACAGTGCTCTGCGGTGTGCGCCTTCTGCCGAAAGAGGTCCGGGAGCGGTGCTTAGCTCTGCAGAGCACCGTACCTTCGTCTTTAGCCTCTCTTCTCGTCTACATCTTAGCAAAAAGCTTTTCCACTCTGTCTGGCAAGGAGAAACTGTGCCAGCACAGAAAACATCTCCCATCGTGTTCTAGAGGCTGCACGGAGGTCTGCAGAGTGTTTTGCAAGAAGAGAAAGAAAGTTGTCCAAAAGAGCTTCCAATCGAATGTTCATGTGAATAGAAAAGGCAGGAGAGTGGTCAGGTACTGTTTTCTCTCAGTTGGCAAGCTGCGCACACAATCGCAGTGTTGTACAGCTTGTTTCATCACCTTTGCGAAGCTGCCGCTCTCTCCGGCTCCCGGAGACGAAGAAGCTGCTTCTTCGCGCAAAGACGATTCTTCCGCTCACAGTGCTCTGCGGTGTGCGCCTTCTGCCGAAAGAGGTCCGGGAGCGGTGCTTAGCTCTGCAGAGCACCGTACCTTCGTCTTTAGCCTCTCTTCTCGTCTACATCTTAGCAAAAAGCTTTTCCACTCTGTCTGGCCAGGAGAAACTTTGCCAGCACATAAAACATCTCCCATCGTGTTCTAGAAGCTGCACGGAGGTCTGCCGAGTGTTTTGCAAGAAGAGAAAGAAAGTTGTCCAAAACAGCTTCCAATCGAATGTTCAAGTGATTAGAAAAGGCAGGAGAGTGGTCAGGTACTGTTTTCTCTCAGTTGGCAAGCTGCGCAAACAATCGCAGTGTTGTACAGCTTGTTTCATCACCTTTGGGAAGTTGCCGCTCTCTCCGGCTCCCGGAGACGAAGAAGCTGCTTCTTCGCGCAAAGGCGATTCTGCCGCTCACAGTGCTCTGCGGTGTGCGCCTTCTGCCGAAAGTGGTCCGGGAGCGGTGCTTAGCTCTGCAGAGCACCGTACCTTCGTCTTTAGCCTCTCTTCTCGTCTACATCTTAGCAAAAAGCTTTTCCACTCTGTCTGGCAAGGAGAAACTGTGCCAGCACAGAAAACATCTCCCATCGTGTTCTAGAGGCTGCACGCAGGTCTGCCGAGTGTTTTGCAAGAAGAGAAACAAAGTTGTCCAAAACAGCTTGCAATCGAATGTCCATGTGAATAGAAAAGGCAGGAGAGTGGTCAGGTACTGTTTTCTCTCAGTTGGCAAGCTGCGCACACAATCGCAGTGTCGTACAGCTTGTTTCATCACCTTTGCGAAGTTGCCGCTCTCTCCGGCTCCCGGAGACGAAGAAGCTGCTTCTTCGCGCAAAGACGATTCTGCCGCTCACAGTGCTCTGCGGTGTGCGCCTTCTGCCGAAAGAGGTCCGGGAGCGGTGCTTAGCTCTGCAGAGCACCGTACCTTCGTCTTTAGCCTCTCTTCTCGTCTACATCTTAGCAAAAAGCTTTTCCACTCTGTCTGGCAAGGAGAAAATGTGCCAGCACAGAAAACATCTCCCATCGTGTTCTAGAGGCTGCACGCAGGTCTGCCGAGTGTTTTGCAAGAAGAGAAAGAAAGTTGTCCAAAACAGCTTGCAATCGAATGTTCATGTGAATAGAAAAGGCAGGAGAGTGGTCAGGTACTGTTTTCTCCCAGTTGGCAAGCTGCGCACACAATCGCAGTGTTGTACAGCTTGTTTCATCACCTTTGCGAAGTTGCCGCTCTCTCCGGCTCCCGGAGACGAAGAAGCTGCTTCTTCGCGCAAAGACGATTCTGCCGCTCACAGTGCTCTGCGGTGTGCGCCTTCTGCCGAAAGAGGTCCGGGAGCGGTGCTTAGCTCTGCAGAGCACCGTACCTTCGTCTTTAGCCTCTCTTCTCGTCTACATCTTAGCAAAAAGCTTTTCCACTCTGTCTGGCAAGGAGAAACTTTGCCAGCACATAAAACATCTCCCATCGTGTTCTAGAAGCTGCACGGAGATCTGCCGAATGTTTTGCAAGAAAAGAAAGAAAGTTGTCCAAAACATCTTGCAATCGAATGTTCATATGAATAGAAAAGGCAGGAGAGTGGTCAGGTACTGTTTTCTCTCACTTGGCAAGCTGCGCACACAATCGCAGTGTCGTACAGCTTGTTTCATCACCTTTGCCAAGTTGCCGCTCTCTCCGGCTGCCGGAGACGAAGAAGCTGCTTTTTCGCGCAAAGACGATTCTGCCGCTCACAGTGCTCTGCGGTGTGCGCCTTCTGCCGAAAGAGGTCCGGGAGCGGTGCTTAGCTCTGCAGAGCACCGTACCTTCGTCTTTAGCCTCTCTTCTCGTCTACATCTTAGCAAAAAGCTTTTCCACTCTGTCTGGCAAGGAGAAACTGTGCCAGCACAGAAAACATCTCCCATCGTGTTCTAGAGGCTGCACGCAGGTCTGCCGAGTGTTTTGCAAGAAGAGAAAGAAAGTTGTCCAAAACAGCTTGCAATCGAATGTTCATGTGAATAGAAAAGGCAGCAGAGTGGTCAGGTACTGTTTTCTCTCAGTTGGCAAGCTGCGCACACAATCGCAGTGTTGTACAGCTTGTTTCATCACCTTTGCGAAGTTGCCGCTCTCTCCGGCTCCCGGAGACGAAGAAGCTGCTTCTTCGCGCAAAGACGATTCTGCCGCTCACAGTGCTCTGCGGTGTGCGCCTTCTGCCGAAAGAGGTCCGGGAGCGGTGCTTAGCTCTGCAGAGCACCGTACCTTCGTCTTTAGCCTCTCTTCTCGTCTACATCTTAGCAAAAAGCTTTTCCACTCTGTCTGGCAAGGAGAAACTGTGCCAGCACAGAAAACATCTCCCATCGTGTTCTAGAGGCTGCACGGAGGTCTGACGAGTGTTTTGCAAGAAGAGAAAGAAAGTTGTCCAAAACAGCTTGCAATCGAATGTTCATGTGAATAGAAAAGGCAGGAGAGTGGTCAGGTACTGTTTTCTCTCAGTTGGCAAGCTGCGCACACAATCGCAGTGTTGTACAGCTTGTTTCATCACCTTTGCGAAGCTGCCGCTCTCTCCGGCTCCCGGAGACGAAGAAGCTGCTTCTTCGCGCAAAGACGATTCTGCCGCTCACAGTGCTCTGCGGTGTGCGCCTTCTGCCGAAAGAGGCCCGGGAGATGTGCTTAGCTCTGCGGAGCACTCTACCTGCTTCTTTAGCCTCTCTTCTCGTCTACATCTTAGCAAAAAGCTTTTCCACTCTGTCTGGCAAGGAGAAACTGTGCCTGCACAAAGAACATCTCCCATCGTGTTCTAGAAGCTGCACGGAGGTCTGCCGAGTGTTTTGCAAGAAGAGAAAGAAAGTTGTCCAAAACAGCTTGCAATCGAATGTTCATGTGAATAGAAAAGGCAGGAGAGTGGTCAGGTACTGTTTTCTCTCAGTTGGCAAGCTGCGCACACAATCGCAGTGTCGTACAGCTTGTTTCATCACCTTTGCGAAGTTGCCGCTCTCTCCGGCTCCCGGTGACGAAGAAGCTGCTTCTTCGCGCAAAGACGATTCTGCCGCTCACAGTGCTCTGCGGTGTGCGCCTTCTGCCGAAAGAGGTCCGGGAGCGGTGCTTAGCTCTGCAGAGCACCGTACCTTCGTCTTTAGCCTCTCTTCTCGTCTACATCTTAGCAAAAAGCTTTTCCACTCTGTCTGGCAAGGAGAAACTGTGCCAGCACAGAAAACATCTCCCATCGTGTTCTAGAGGCTGCACGGAGGTCTGCAGAGTGTTTTGCAAGAAGAGAAAGAAAGTTGTCCAAAACAGCTTCCAATCGAATGTTCATGTGAATAGAAAAGGCAGGAGAGTGGTCAGGTACTGTTTTCTCTCACTTGGCAAGCTGCGCACACAATCGCAGTGTTGTACAGCTTGTTTCATCACCTTTGCGAAGCTGCCGCTCTCTCCGGCTCCCGGAGACGAAGAAGCTGCTTCTTCGCGCAAAGACGATTCTGCCGCTCACAGTGCTCTGCGGTGTGCGCCTTATGCCGAAAGAGGTCCGGGAGCGGTGCTTAGCTCTGCAGAGCACCGTACCTTCGTCTTTAGCCTCTCTTCTCGTCTACATCTTAGCAAAAAGCTTTTCCACTCTGTCTGGCAAGGAGAAACTGTGCCAGCACAAAAAACATCTCCCATCGTGTTCTAGAGGCTGCACGGAGGTGTGCCGAGTGTTTTGCAAGAAGAGAAAGAAAGTTGTCCAAAAGAGCTTGCAATCGAATGTTCATGTGAATAGAAAAGGCAGCAGAGTGGTCAGGTACTGTTTTCTCTCAGTTGGCAAGCTGCGCACACAATCGCAGTGTCGTACAGCTTGTTTCATCACCTTTGCGAAGTTGCCGCTCTCTCCGGCTCCCGGAGACGAAGAAGCTGCTTCTTCGCGCAAAGACGATTCTGCCGCTCACAGTGCTCTGCGGTGTGCGCCTTCTGCCGAAAGAGGTCCGGGAGCTGTGCTTAGCTCTGCAGAGCACTCTACCTGCTTCTTTAGCCTCTCTTCTCGTCTACATCTTAGCAAAAAGCTTTTCCACTCTGTCTGGCAAGGAGAAACTGTGCCAGCACAGAAAACATCTCCCATCGTGTTCTAGAGGCTGCACGCAGGTCTGCCGAGTGTTTTGCAAGAAGAGAAAGAAAGTTGTCCAAAACAGCTTGCAATCGAATGTTCATGTGAATAGAAAAGGCAGCAGAGTGGTCAGGTACTCTTTTCTCTCAGTTGGCAAGCTGCGCACACAATCGCAGTGTTGTACAGCTTGTTTCATCACCTTTGCGAAGTTGCCGCTCTCTCCGGCTCCCGGAGACGAAGAAGCTGCTTCTTCGCGCAAAGACGATTCTGCCGCTCACAGTGCTCTGCGGTGTGCGCCTTATGCCGAAAGAGGTCCGGGAGCGGTGCTTAGCTCTGCAGAGCATCGTACCTTCGTCTTTAGCCTCTCTTCTCGTCTACATCTTAGCAAAAAGCTTTTCCACTCTGTCTGGCCAGGAGAAACTGTGCCAGCACAGAAAACATCTCCCATCGTGTTCTAGAGGCTGCACGGAGGTCTGCCGAGTGTTTTGCAAGAAGAGAAAGAAAGTTGTCCAAAACAGCTTGCAATCGAATGTTCATGTGAATAGAAAAGGCAGGAGAGTGGTCAGGTACTGTTTTCTCTCAGTTGGCAAACTGCGCACACAATCGCAGTGTTGTACAGCTTGTTTCATCACCTTTGGGAAGTTGCCGCTCTCTCCGGCTCCCGGAGACGAAGAAGCTGCTTCTTCGCGCAAAGACGATTCTGCCCCTCACAGTGCTCTGTGGTGTGCGCCTTCTGCCGAAAGTGGTCCGGGAGCGGTGCTTTGCTCTGCAGAGCACCGTACCTTCGTCTTTAGCCTCTCTTCTCGTCTACATCTTAGCAAAAAGCTTTTCCACTCTGTCTGGCAAGGAGAAACTGTGCCAGCACAGAAAACATCTCCCATCGTGTTCTAGAGGCTGCACGCAGGTCTGCCGAATGTTTTGCAAGAAGAGAAAGAAAGTTGTCCAAAACAGCTTGCAATCGAATGTTCATGTGAATAGAAAATGCAGGAGAGTGGTCAGGTACTGTTTTCTCCAGGTTGGCCAGCTGCGCACACAATCGCAGTGTCGTACGGCTTGTTTCATCACCTTTGCGAAGTTGCCGCTCTGTCCGGCTCCCGGAGACGAAGAAGCTGCTTCTTCGCGCAAAGACGATTCTGCCGCTCACTGTGCTCTGCAGTGTGCGTCTTCTGCCGAAAGAGGCCCGGGAGCGGTGCTTAGCTCTGCCGAGCACCATACCTGCTTCTTTAGCCTCTCTTCTCGTCTACATCTTAGCAAAAAGCTTTTCCACTCTGTCTGGCAAGGAGAAACTGTGCCAGCACATAAAACATCTCCCATCGTGTTCTAGAAGCTGCACGGAGATCTGCCGAGTGTTTTGCAAGAAGAGAAAGAAAGTTGTCCAAAACAGCTTGCAATCGAATGTTCATGTGAATAGAAAAGGCAGGAGAGTGGTCAGGTACTGTTTTCTCTCACTTGGCAAGCTGCGCACACAATCGCAGTGTTGTACAGCTTGTTTCATCACCTTTGCGAAGTTGCCGCTCTCTCCGGCTCCCGGAGACGAAGAAGCTGCTTTTTCGCGCAAAGACGATTCTGCCGCTCACAGTGCTCTGCGGTGTGCGCCTTCTGCCGAAAGAGGTCCGGGAGCGGTGCTTAGCTCTGCAGAGCACCGTACCTTCGTCTTTAGCCTCTCTTCTCGTCTACATCTTAGCAAAAAGCTTTTCCACTCTGTCTGGCAAGGAGAAACTGTGCCAGCACAAAAAACATCTCCCATCGTGTTCTAGAAGCTGCACGGAGATCTGCCGAGTGTTTTGCAAGAAGAGAAAGAAAGTTGTCCAAAACAGCTTGCAATCGAATGTTCATGTGAATAGAAAAGGCAGGAGAGTGGTCAGGTACTGTTTTCTCTCAGTTGGCAAGCTTCGCACACAATCGCAGTGTTGTACAGCTTGTTTCATCACCTTTGCGAAGTTGCCGCTCTCTCCGGCTCCCGGAGACGAAGAAGCTGCTTCTTCGCGCAAAGACGATTCTGCCGCTCACAGTGCTCTGCGGTGTGCGCCTTCTGCCGAAAGAGGTCCGGGAGCGGTGCTTAGCTCTGCAGAGCACCGTACCTTCGTCTTTAGCCTCTCTTCTCGTCTACATCTTAGCAAAAAGCTTTTCCACTCTGTCTGGCAAGGAGAAACTGTGCCAGCACAGAAAACATCTCCCATCGTGTTCTAGAGGCTGCACGGAGGTCTGCAGAGTGTTTTGCAAGAAGAGAAAGAAAGTTGTCCAAAACAGCTTGCAATCGAATGTTCATGTGAATAGAAAAGGCAGGAGAGTGGTCAGGTACTGTTTTCTCTCAGTTGGCAAGCTGCGCACACAATCGCAGTGTTGTACAGCTTGTTTCATCACATTTGGGAAGTTGCCGCTCTCTCCGGCTCCCGGAGACGAAGAAGCTGCTTCTTCGCGCAAAGACGATTCTGCCGCTCACAGTGCTCTGCGGTGTGCGCCTTCTGCCGAAAGAGGACCGGGAGCGGTGCTTAGCTCTGCAGTGCACCGTACCTTCGTCTTTAGCCTCTCTTCTCGTCTACATCTTAGCAAAAAGCTTTTCCACTCTGTCTGGCAAGGAGAAACTGTGCCAGCACAAAAAACATCTCCCATCGTGTTCTAGAGGCTGCACGGAGGTCTGCCGAGTGTTTTGCAAGAAGAGAAAGAAAGTTGTCCAAAACAGCTTGCAATCGAATGTTCAAGTGATTAGAAAAGGCAGCAGAGTGGTCAGGTACTGTTTTCTCTCAGTTGGCAAGCTGCGCACACAATCGCAGTGTTGTACAGCTTGTTTCATCACCTTTGCGAAGTTGCCGCTCTCTCCGGCTCCCGGAGACGAAGAAGCTGCTTTTTCGCGCAAAGGCGATTCTGCCGCTCACAGTGCTCTGCGGTGTGCGCCTTCTGCCGAAAGAGGTCCGGGAGCGGTGCTTAGCTCTGCAGAGCACCGTACCTTCGTCTTTAGCCTCTCTTCTCGTCTACATCTTAGCAAAAAGCTTTTCCACTCTGTCTGGCAAGGAGAAACTGTGCCAGCACAGAAAACATCTCCCATCGTGTTCTAGAGGCTGCACGGAGGTGTGCCGAGTGTTTTGCAAGAAGAGAAAGAAAGTTGTCCAAAACAGCTTGCAATCGAATGTTCATGTGAATAGAAAAGGCAGGAGAGTGGTCAGGTACTGTTTTCTCTCAGTTGGCAAGCTGCGCACACAATCGCAGTGTCGTACAGCTTGTTTCATCACCTTTGCGAAGTTGCCGCTCTCTCCGGCTCCCGGAGACGAAGAAGCTGCTTCTTCGCGCAAAGACGATTCTGCCGCTCACAGTGCTCTGCGGTGTGCGCCTTCTGCCGAAAGAGGTCCGGGAGCGGTGCTTAGCTCTGCAGAGCACCGTACCTTCGTCTTTAGCCTCTCTTCTCGTCTACATCTTAGCAAAAAGCTTTTCCACTCTGTCTGGCAAGGAGAAACTGTGCCAGCACAGAAAACATCTCCCATCGTGTTCTAGAGGCTGCTCGGAGGTCTGCAGAGTGTTTTGCAAGAAGAGAAAGAAAGTTGTCCAAAAGAGCTTCCAATCGAATGTTCATGTGAATAGAAAAGGCAGGAGAGTGGTCAGGTACTGTTTTCTCTCACTTGGCAAGCTGCGCACACAATCGCAGTGTTGTACAGCTTGTTTCATCACCTTTGCGAAGCTGCCGCTCTCTCCGGCTCCCGGAGACGAAGAAGCTGCTTCTTCGCGCAAAGACGATTCTTCCGCTCACAGTGCTCTGCGGTGTGCGCCTTCTGCCGAAAGAGGTCCGGGAGCGGTGCTTAGCTCTGCAGAGCACCGTACCTTCGTCTTTAGCCTCTCTTCTCGTCTACATCTTAGCAAAAAGCTTTTCCACTCTGTCTGGCCAGGAGAAACTTTGCCAGCACATAAAACATCTCCCATCGTGTTCTAGAAGCTGCACGGAGGTCTGCCGAGTGTTTTGCAAGAAGAGAAAGAAAGTTGTCCAAAACAGCTTCCAATCGAATGTTCAAGTGATTAGAAAAGGCAGGAGAGTGGTCAGGTACTGTTTTCTCTCAGTTGGCAAGCTGCGCACACAATCGCAGTGTTGTACAGCTTGTTTCATCACCTTTGGGAAGTTGCCGCTCTCTCCGGCTCCCGGAGACGAAGAAGCTGCTTCTTCGCGCAAAGGCGATTCTGCCGCTCACAGTGCTCTGCGGTGTGCGCCTTCTGCCGAAAGTGGTCCGGGAGCGGTGCTTAGCTCTGCAGAGCACCGTACCTTCGTCTTTAGCCTCTCTTCTCGTCTACATCTTAGCAAAAAGATTTTCCACTCTGTCTGGCAAGGAGAAACTGTGCCAGCACAGAAAACATCTCCCATCGTGTTCTAGAGGCTGCACGCAGGTCTGCCGAGTGTTTTGCAAGAAGAGAAACAAAGTTGTCCAAAACAGCTTGCAATCGAATGTCCATGTGAATAGAAAAGGCAGGAGAGTGGTCAGGTACTGTTTTCTCTCAGTTGGCAAGCTGCGCACACAATCGCAGTGTCGTACAGCTTGTTTCATCACCTTTGCGAAGTTGCCGCTCTCTCCGGCTCCCGGAGACGAAGAAGCTGCTTCTTCGCGCAAAGACGATTCTGCCGCTCACAGTGCTCTGCGGTGTGCGCCTTCTGCCGAAAGAGGTCCGGGAGCGGTGCTTAGCTCTGCAGAGCACCGTACCTTCGTCTTTAGCCTCTCTTCTCGTCTACATCTTAGCAAAAAGCTTTTCCACTCTGTCTGGCAAGGAGAAACTGTGCCAGCACAGAAAACATCTCCCATCGTGTTCTAGAGGCTGCACGCAGGTCTGCCGAGTGTTTTGCAAGAAGAGAAAGAAAGTTGTCCAAAACAGCTTGCAATCGAATGTTCATGTGAATAGAAAAGGCAGGAGAGTGGTCAGGTACTGTTTTCTCTCAGTTGGCAAGCTGCGCACACAATCGCAGTGTTGTACAGCTTGTTTCATCACCTTTGCGAAGTTGCCGCTCTCTCCGGCTCCCGGAGACGAAGAAGCTGCTTCTTCGCGCAAAGACGATTCTGCCGCTCACAGTGCTCTGCGGTGTGCGCCTTCTGCCGAAAGAGGTCCGGGAGCGGTGCTTAGCTCTGCAGAGCACCGTACCTTCGTCTTTAGCCTCTCTTCTCGTCTACATCTTAGCAAAAAGCTTTTCCACTCTGTCTGGCAAGGAGAAACTGTGCCAGCACAGAAAACATCTCCCATTGTGTTCTAGAGGCTGCACGCAGGTCTGCCGAGTGTTTTGCAAGAAGAGAAAGAAAGTTGTCCAAAACAGCTTGCAATCGAATGTTCAAGTGATTAGAAAAGGCAGCAGAGTGGTCAGGTACTGTTTTCTCTCAGTTGGCAAGCTGCGCACACAATCGCAGTGTTGTACAGCTTGTTTCATCACCTTTGCGAAGTTGCCGCTCTCTCCGGCTCCCGGAGACGAAGAAGCTGCTTTTTCGCGCAAAGACGATTCTGCCGCTCACAGTGCTCTGCGGTGTGCGCCTTCTGCCGAAAGAGGTCCGGGAGCGGTGCTTAGCTCTGCAGAGCACCGTACCTTCGTCTTTAGCCTCTCTTCTCGTCTACATCTTAGCAAAAAGCTTTTCCACTCTGTCTGGCAAGGAGAAACTGTGCCAGCACAGAAAACATCTCCCATCGTGTTCTAGAGGCTGCACGGAGGTGTGCCGAGTGTTTTGCAAGAAGAGAAAGAAAGTTGTCCAAAACAGCTTGCAATCGAATGTTCATGTGAATAGAAAAGGCAGGAGAGTGGTCAGGTACTGTTTTCTCTCAGTTGGCAAGCTGCGCACACAATCGCAGTGTCGTACAGCTTGTTTCATCACCTTTGCGAAGTTGCCGCTCTCTCCGGCTCCCGGAGACGAAGAAGCTGCTTCTTCGCGCAAAGACGATTCTGCCGCTCACAGTGCTCTGCGGTGTGCGCCTTCTGCCGAAAGAGGTCCGGGAGCGGTGCTTAGCTCTGCAGAGCACCGTACCTTCGTCTTTAGCCTCTCTTCTCGTCTACATCTTAGCAAAAAGCTTTTCCACTCTGTCTGGCAAGGAGAAACTGTGCCAGCACAGAAAACATCTCCCATCGTGTTCTAGAGGCTTCACGGAGGTGTGCCGAGTGTTTTGCAAGAAGAGAAAGAAAGTTGTCCAAAACAGCTTGCAATCGAATGTTCATGTGAATAGAAAATGCAGGAGAGTGGTCAGGTACTGTTTTCTCTCAGTTGGCAAGCTGCGCACACAATCGCAGTGTTGTACAGCTTGTTTCATCACCTTTGCGAAGTTGCCGCTCTCTCCGGCTCCCGGAGACGAAGAAGCTGCTTCTTCGCGCAAAGACGATTCTGCCGCTCACAGTGCTCTGCGGTGTGCGCCTTCTGCCGAAAGAGGCCCGGGAGCGGTGCTTAGCTCTGCAGAGCACCGTACCTTCGTCTTTAGCCTCTCTTCTCGTCTACATCTTAGCAAAAAGATTTTCCACTCTGTCTGGCAAGGAGAAACTGTGCCAGCACAGAAAACATCTCCCATCGTGTTCTAGAGGCTGCACGCAGGTCTGCCGAGTGTTTTGCAAGAAGAGAAAGAAAGTTGTCCAAAACAGCTTGCAATCGAATGTTCATGTGAATAGAAAAGGCAGGAGAGTGGTCAGGTACTGTTTTCTCTCAGTTGGCAAGCTGCGCACACAATCGCAGTGTCGTACAGCTTGTTTCATCACCTTTGCGAAGTTGCCGCTCTCTCCGGCTCCCGGAGACGAAGAAGCTGCTTCTTCGCGCAAAGACGATTCTGCCGCTCACAGTGCTCTGCGGTGTGCGCCTTCTGCCGAAAGAGGTCCGGGAGCGGTGCTTAGCTCTGCAGAGCACCGTACCTTCGTCTTTAGCCTCTCTTCTCGTCTACATCTTAGCAAAAAGCTTTTCCACTCTGTCTGGCAAGGAGAAACTGTGCCAGCACAGAAAACATCTCCCATCGTGTTCTAGAGGCTGCACGGAGGTCTGCCGAGTGTTTTGCAAGAAGAGAAAGAAAGTTGTCCAAAACAGCTTGCAATCGAATGTTCATGTGAATAGAAAAGGCAGGAGAGTGGTCAGGTACTGTTTTCTCTCAGTTGGCAAGCTGCGCACACAATCGCAGTGTTGTACAGCTTGTTTCATCACCTTTGCGAAGTTGCCGCTCTCTCCGGCTCCCGGAGACGAAGAAGCTGCTTCTTCGCGCAAAGACGATTCTGCCGCTCACAGTGCTCTGCGGTGTGCGCCTTCTGCCGAAAGAGGTCCGGGAGCGGTGCTTAGCTCTGCAGAGCACCGTACCTTCGTCTTTAGCCTCTCTTCTCGTCTACATCTTAGCAAAAAGCTTTTCCACTCTGTCTGGCAAGGAGAAACTGTGCCTGCACAAAAAACATCTCCCATCGTGTTCTAGAAGCTGCACGGAGGTCTGCCGAGTGTTTTGCAAGAAGAGAAAGAAAGTTGTCCAAAACAGCTTGCAATCGAATGTTCAAGTGATTAGAAAAGGCAGCAGAGTGGTCAGGTACTGTTTTCTCTCAGTTGGCAAGCTGCGCACACAATCGCAGTGTTGTACAGCTTGTTTCATCACCTTTGCGAAGTTGCCGCTCTCTCCGGCTCCCGGAGACGAAGAAGCTGCTTCTTCGCGCAAAGGTGATTCTGCCGCTCACAGTGCTCTGCGGTGTGCGCCTTCTGCCGAAAGAGGTCCGGGAGCGGTGCTTAGCTCTGCAGAGCACCGTACCTTCGTCTTTAGCCTCTCTTCTCGTCTACATCTTAGCAAAAAGCTTTTCCACTCTGTCTGGCAAGGAGAAACTTTGCCAGCACAGAAAACATCTCCCATCGTGTTCTTGAAGCTGCACGGAGATCTGCCGAATGTTTTGCAAGAAAAGAAAGAAAGTTGTCCAAAACATCTTGCAATCGAATGTTCATGTGAATAGAAAAGGCAGGAGAGTGGTCAGGTACTGTTTTCTCTCACTTGGCAAGCTGCGCACACAATCGCAGTGTTGTACAGCTTGTTTCATCACATTTGGGAAGTTGCCGCTCTCTCCGGCTCCCGGAGACGAAGAAGCTGCTTCTTCGCGCAAAGACGATTCTGCCGCTCACAGTGCTCTGCGGTGTGCGCCTTCTGCCGAAAGAGGACCGGGAGCGGTGCTTAGCTCTGCAGAGCACCGTACCTTCGTCTTTAGCCTCTCTTCTCGTCTACATCTTAGCAAAAAGCTTTTCCACTCTGTCTGGCAAGGAGAAACTGTGCCAGCACAGAAAACATCTCCCATCGTGTTCTAGAGGCTGCACGGAGGTGTGCCGAGTGTTTTGCAAGAAGAGAAAGAAAGTTGTCCAAAACAGCTTGCAATCGAATGTTCATGTGAATAGAAAAGGCAGGAGAGTGGTCAGGTACTGTTTTCTCTCAGTTGGCAAGCTGCGCACACAATCGCAGTGTCGTACAGCTTGTTTCATCACCTTTGCGAAGTTGCCGCTCTCTCCGGCTCCCGGAGACGAAGAAGCTGCTTCTTCGCGCAAAGACGATTCTGCCGCTCACAGTGCTCTGCGGTGTGCGCCTTCTGCCGAAAGAGGTCCGGGAGCGGTGCTTAGCTCTGCAGAGCACCGTACCTTCGTCTTTAGCCTCTCTTCTCGTCTACATCTTAGCAAAAAGCTTTTCCACTCTGTCTGGCAAGGAGAAACTGTGCCAGCACAAAAAACATCTCCCATCGTGTTCTAGAGGCTGCACGGAGGTGTGCCGAGTGTTTTGCAAGAAGAGAAAGAAAGTTGTCCAAAACAGCTTGCAATCGAATGTTCATGTGAATAGAAAAGGCAGGAGAGTGGTCAGGTACTGTTTTCTCTCAGTTGGCAAGCTGCGCACACAATCGCAGTGTCGTACAGCTTGTTTCATCACCTTTGCGAAGTTGCCGCTCTCTCCGGCTCCCGGAGACGAAGAAGCTGCTTCTTCGCGCAAAGACGATTCTGCCGCTCACAGTGCTCTGCGGTGTGCGCCTTCTGCCGAAAGACGCCCGGGAGCGGTGCTTAGCTCTGCAGAGCACCGTACCTTCGTCTTTAGCCTCTCTTCTCGTCTACATCTTAGCAAAAAGATTTTCCACTCTGTCTGGCAAGGAGAAACTGTGCCAGCACAGAAAACATCTCCCATCGTGTTCTAGAGGCTGCACGCAGGTCTGCCGAGTGTTTTGCAAGAAGAGAAACAAAGTTGTCCAAAACAGCTTGCAATCGAATGTTCATGTGAATAGAAAAGGCAGGAGAGTGGTCAGGTACTGTTTTCTCTCAGTTGGCAAGCTGCGCACACAATCGCAGTGTTGTACAGCTTGTTTCATCACCTTTGCGAAGTTGCCGCTCTCTCCGGCTCCCGGAGACGAAGAAGCTGCTTCTTCGCGCAAAGACGATTCTGCCGCTCACAGTGCTCTGCGGTGTGCGCCTTCTGCCGAAAGAGGTCCGGGAGCGGTGCTTAGCTCTGCAGAGCACCGTACCTTCGTCTTTAGCCTCTCTTCTCGTCTACATCTTAGCAAAAAGCTTTTCCACTCTGTCTGGCAAGGAGAAACTGTGCCAGCACAGAAAACATCTCCCATCGTGTTCTAGAGGCTGCACGGAGGTCTGCCGAGTGTTTTGCAAGAAGAGAAAGAAAGTTGTCCAAAACAGCTTGCAATCGAATGTTCATGTGAATAGAAAAGGCAGGAGAGTGGTCAGGTACTGTTTTCTCTCAGTTGGCAAGCTGCGCACACAATCGCAGTGTTGTACAGCTTGTTTCATCACCTTTGCGAAGTTGCCGCTCTCTCCGGCTCCCGGAGACGAAGAAGCTGCTTCTTCGCGCAAAGGTGATTCTGCCGCTCACAGTGCTCTGCGGTGTGCGCCTTCTGCCGAAAGAGGTCCGGGAGCGGTGCTTAGCTCTGCAGAGCACCGTACCTTCGTCTTTAGCCTCTCTTCTCGTCTACATCTTAGCAAAAAGCTTTTCCACTCTGTCTGGCAAGGAGAAACTTTGCCAGCACATAAAACATCTCCCATCGTGTTCTTGAAGCTGCACGGAGATCTGCCGAATGTTTTGCAAGAAAAGAAAGAAAGTTGTCCAAAACATCTTGCAATCGAATGTTCATGTGAATAGAAAAGGCAGGAGAGTGGTCAGGTACTGTTTTCTCTCAGTTGGCAAGCTGCGCACACAATCGCAGTGTTGTACAGCTTGTTTCATCACATTTGGGAAGTTGCCGCTCTCTCCGGCTCCCGGAGACGAAGAAGCTGCTTCTTCGCGCAAAGACGATTCTGCCGCTCACAGTGCTCTGCGGTGTGCGCCTTCTGCCGAAAGAGGCCCGGGAGCGGTGCTTAGCTCTGCAGAGCACCGTACCTTCGTCTTTAGCCTCTCTTCTCGTCTACATCTTAGCAAAAAGCTTTTCCACTCTGTCTGGCAAGGAGAAACTGTGCCAGCACAAAAAACATCTCCCATCGTGTTCTAGAGGCTGCACGGAGGTCTGCCGAGTGTTTTGCAAGAAGAGAAAGAAAGTTGTCCAAAACAGCTTGCAATCGAATGTTCATGTGCATAGAAAAGGCAGGAGAGTGGTCAGGTACTGTTTTCTCTCAGTTGGCAAGCTGCGCACACAATCGCAGTGTCGTACAGCTTGTTTCATCACCTTTGCGAAGTTGCCGCTCTCTCCGGCTCCCGGAGACGAAGAAGCTGCTTCTTCGCGCAAAGACGATTCTGCCGCTCACAGTGCTCTGCGGTGTGCGCCTTCTGCCGAAAGAGGTCCGGGAGCGGTGCTTAGCTCTGCAGAGCACCGTACCTTCGTCTTTAGCCTCTCTTCTCGTCTACATCTTAGCAAAAAGCTTTTCCACTCTGTCTGGCAAGGAGAAACTGTGCCAGCACAAAAAACATCTCCCATCGTGTTCTAGAGGCTGCACGGAGGTGTGCCGAGTGTTTTGCAAGAAGAGAAAGAAAGTTGTCCAAAACAGCTTGCAATCGAATGTTCATGTGAATAGAAAAGGCAGGAGAGTGGTCAGGTACTGTTTTCTCTCAGTTGGCAAGCTGCGCACACAATCGCAGTGTCGTACAGCTTGTTTCATCACCTTTGCGAAGTTGCCGCTCTCTCCGGCTCCCGGAGACGAAGAAGCTGCTTTTTCGCGCAAAGACGATTCTGCCGCTCACAGTGCTCTGCGGTGTGCGCCTTCTGCCGAAAGAGGTCCGGGAGCGGTGCTTAGCTCTGCAGAGCACCGTACCTTCGTCTTTAGCCTCTCTTCTCGTCTACATCTTAGCAAAAAGCTTTTCCACTCTGTCTGGCAAGGAGAAACTGTGCCAGCACATAAAACATCTCCCATCGTGTTCTAGAAGCTGCACGGAGATCTGCCGAGTGTTTTGCAAGAAGAGAAAGAAAGTTGTCCAAAACAGCTTCCAATCGAATGTTCATGTGAATAGAAAAGGCAGGAGAGTGGTCAGGTACTGTTTTCTCTCAGTTGGCAAGCTGCGCACACAATCGCAGTGTTGTACAGCTTGTTTCATCACCTTTGCGAAGTTGCCGCTCTCTCCGGCTCCCGGAGACGAAGAAGCTGCTTCTTCGCGCAAAGGCGATTCTGCCGCTCACAGTGCTCTGCGGTGTGCGCCTTCTGCCGAAAGAGGTCCGGGAGCGGTGCTTAGCTCTGCAGAGCACCGTACCTTCGTCTTTAGCCTCTCTTCTCGTCTACATCTTAGCAAAAAGCTTTTCCACTCTGTCTGGCAAGGAGAAACTGTGCCAGCACAGAAAACATCTCCCATCGTGTTCTAGAGGCTGCACGCAGGTCTGCCGAGTGTTTTGCAAGAAGAGAAAGAAAGTTGTCCAAAACAGCTTGCAATCGAATGTTCAAGTGATTAGAAAAGGCAGGAGAGTGGTCAGGTACTGTTTTCTCTCACTTGGCAAGCTGCGCACACAATCGCAGTGTCGTACAGCTTGTTTCATCACCTTTGCGAAGTTGCCGCTCTCTCCGGCTCCCGGAGACGAAGAAGCTGCTTCTTCGCGCAAAGACGATTCTGCCGCTCACAGTGCTCTGCGGTGTGCGCCTTCTGCCGAAAGAGGTCCGGGAGCGGTGCTTAGCTCTGCAGAGCACCGTACCTTCGTCTTTAGCCTCTCTTCTCGTCTACATCTTAGCAAAAAGCTTTTCCACTCTGTCTGGCAAGGAGAAACTTTGCCAGCACATAAAACATCTCCCATCGTGTTCTAGAAGCTGCACGGAGATCTGCCGAATGTTTTGCAAGAAAAGAAAGAAAGTTGTCCAAAACATTTTGCAATCGAATGTTCATGTGAATAGAAAAGGCAAGAGAGTGGTCAGGTACTGTTTTCTCTCAGTTGGCAAGCTGCGCACACAATCGCAGTGTTGTACAGCTTGTTTCATCACCTTTGCGAAGTTGCCGCTCTCTCCGGCTCCCGGAGACGAAGAAGCTGCTTCTTCGCGCAAAGACGATTCTGCCGCTCACAGTGCTCTGCGGTGTGCGCCTTCTGCCGAAAGAGGACCGGGAGCGGTGCTTAGCTCTGCAGAGCACCGTACCTTCGTCTTTAGCCTCTCTTCTCGTCTACATCTTAGCAAAAAGCTTTTCCACTCTGTCTGGCAAGGAGAAACTGTGCCAGCACAAAAAACATCTCCCATCGTGTTCTAGAGGCTGCACGGAGGTGTGCCGAGTGTTTTGCAAGAAGAGAAAGAAAGTTGTCCAAAACAGCTTCCAATCGAATGTTCATGTGAATAGAAAAGGCAGCAGAGTGGTCAGGTACTGTTTTCTCTCACTTGGCAAGCTGCGCACACAATCGCAGTGTTGTACAGCTTGTTTCGTCACATTTGGGAAGTTGCCGCTCTCTCCGGCTCCCGGAGACGAAGAAGCTGCTTCTTCGCGCAAAGACGATTCTGCCGCTCACAGTGCTCTGCGGTGTGCGCCTTCTGCCGAAAGAGGTCCGGGAGCGGTGCTTAGCTCTGCAGAGCACCGTACCTTCGTCTTTAGCCTCTCTTCTCGTCTACATCTCAGCAAAAATCTTTTCCACTCTGTCTGGCAAGGAGAAACTGTGCCTGCACAAAAAACATCTGCCATCGTGTTCTAGAAGCTGCACGGAGGTCTGCCGAGTGTTTTGCAAGAAGAGAAAGAAAGTTGTCCAAAACAGCTTGCAATCGAATGTTCAAGTGATTAGAAAAGGCAGGAGAGTGGTCAGGTACTGTTTTCTCTCAGTTGGCAAGCTGCGCACACAATCGCAGTGTCGTACAGCTTGTTTCATCACCTTTGCGAAGTTGCCGCTCTCTCCGGCTCCCGGAGACGAAGAAGCTGCTTCTTCGCGCAAAGGTGATTCTGCCGCTCACAGTGCTCTGCGGTGTGCGCCTTCTGCCGAAAGAGGTCCGGGAGCGGTGCTTAGCTCTGCAGAGCACCGTACCTTCGTCTTTAGCCTCTCTTCTCGTCTACATCTTAGCAAAAAGCTTTTCCACTCTGTCTGGCAAGGAGAAACTGTGCCAGCACAGAAAACATCTCCCATCGTGTTCTAGAGGCTGCACGGAGGTGTGCCGAGTGTTTTGCAAGAAGAGAAAGAAAGTTGTCCAAAAGAGCTTCCAATCGAATGTTCATGTGATTACAAAAGGCAGGAGAGTGGTCAGGTACTGTTTTCTCTCAGTTGTCATGCTGCGCACACAATCGCAGTGTTGTACAGCTTGTTTCATCACCTTTGCGAAGTTGCCGCTCTCTCCGGCTCCCGGAGACGAAGAAGCTGCTTCTTCGCGCAAAGACGATTCTTCCGCTCACTGTGCTCTGCGGTGTGCGCCTTCTGCCGAAAGAGGTCCGGGAGCGGTGCTTAGCTCTGCAGAGCATCGTACCTTCGTCTTTAGCCTCTCTTCTCGTCTACATCTTAGCAAAAAGCTTTTCCACTCTGTCTGGCCAGGAGAAACTTTGCCAGCACATAAAACATCTCCCATCGTGTTCTAGAAGCTGCACGGAGATCTGCCGAGTGTTTTGCAAGAAAAGAAAGAAAGTTGTCCAAAACATCTTGCAATAAAATGTTCATGTGAATAGAAAAGGCAGGAGAGTGGTCAGGTACTGTTTTCTCTCAGTTGGCAAGCTGCGCACACAATCGCAGTGTTGTACAGCTTGTTTCATCACCTTTGCGAAGTTGCCGCTCTCTCCGGCTCCCGGAGACGAAGAAGCTGCTTCTTCGCGCAAAGACGATTCTGCCCCTCACAGTGCTCTGTGGTGTGCGCCTTCTGCCGAAAGTGGTCCGGGAGCGGTGCTTTGCTCTGCAGAGCACCGTACCTTCGTCTTTAGCCTCTCTTCTCGTCTACATCTTAGCAAAAAGCTTTTCCACTCTGTCTGGCAAGGAGAAACTGTGCCTGCACAGAAAACATCTCCCATCGTGTTCTAGAAGCTACACGGAGGTTTGCCGAGTGTTTTGCAAGAAGAGAAAGAAAGTTGTCCAAAACAGCTTGCAATCGAATGTTCATGTGAATAGAAAAGGCAGGAGAGTGGTCAGGTACTGTTTTCTCTCAGTTGGCAAGCTGCGCACACAATCGCAGTGTTGTACAGCTTGTTTCATCACCTTTGCGAAGTTGCCGCTCTCTCCGGCTCCCGGAGACGAAGAAGCTGCTTCTTCGCGCAAAGGTGATTCTGCCGCTCACAGTGCTCTGCGGTGTGCGCCTTCTGCCGAAAGAGGTCCGGGAGCGGTGCTTAGCTCTGCAGAGCACCGTACCTTCGTCTTTAGCCTCTCTTCTCGTCTACCTCTTAGCAAAAAGCTTTTCCACTCTGTCTGGCAAGGAGAAACTGTGCCAGCACAGAAAACATCTCCCATCGTGTTCTAGAGGCTGCACGGAGGTCTGCCGAGTGTTTTGCAAGAAGAGAAAGAAAGTTGTCCAAAACAGCTTGCAATCGAATGTTCATGTGAATAGAAAAGGCAGGAGAGTGGTCAGGTACTGTTTTCTCTCAGTTGGCAAGCTGCGCACACAATCGCAGTGTTGTACAGCTTGTTTCATCACATTTGGGAAGTTGCCGCTCTCTCCGGCTCCCGGAGACGAAGAAGCTGCTTCTTCGCGCAAAGACGATTCTGCCGCTCACAGTGCTCTGCGGTGTGCGCCTTCTGCCGAAAGAGGTCCGGGAGCGGTGCTTAGCTCTGCAGAGCACCGTACCTTCGTCTTTAGCCTCTCTTCTCGTCTACATCTTAGCAAAAAGCTTTTCCACTCTGTCTGGCAAGGAGAAACTGTGCCAGCACAAAAAACATCTCCCATCGTGTTCTAGAGGCTGCACGCAGGTCTGCCGAGTGTTTTGCAAGAAGAGAAAGAAAGTTGTCCAAAACAGCTTGCAATCGAATGTTCATGTGAATAGAAAAGGCAGGAGAGTGGTCAGGTACTGTTTTCTCTCAGTTGGCAAGCTGCGCACACAATCGCAGTGTCGTACAGCTTGTTTCATCACCTTTGCGAAGTTGCCGCTCTCTCCGGCTCCCGGAGACGAAGAAGCTGCTTCTTCGCGCAAAGACGATTCTGCCGCTCACAGTGCTCTGCGGTGTGCGCCTTCTGCCGAAAGAGGTCCGGGAGCGGTGCTTAGCTCTGCAGAGCACCGTACCTTCGTCTTTAGCCTCTCTTCTCGTCTACATCTTAGCAAAAAGCTTTTCCACTCTGTCTGGCAAGGAGAAACTGTGCCAGCACAGAAAACATCTCCCATCGTGTTCTAGAGGCTGCACGGAGGTGTGCCGAGTGTTTTGCAAGAAGAGAAAGAAAGTTGTCCAAAACAGCTTGCAATCGAATGTTCATGTGAATAGAAAAGGCAGGAGAGTGGTCAGGTACTGTTTTCTCTCAGTTGGCAAGCTGCGCACACAATCGCAGTGTCGTACAGCTTGTTTCATCACCTTTGCGAAGTTGCCGCTCTCTCCGGCTCCCGGAGACGAAGAAGCTGCTTCTTCGCGCAAAGACGATTCTGCCGCTCACAGTGCTCTGCGGTGTGCGCCTTCTGCCGAAAGAGGTCCGGGAGCGGTGCTTAGCTCTGCAGAGCACCGTACCTTCGTCTTTAGCCTCTCTTCTCGTCTACATCTTAGCAAAAAGCTTTTCCACTCTGTCTGGCAAGGAGAAACTGTGCCAGCACAGAAAACATCTCCCATCGTGTTCTAGAGGCTGCACGCAGGTCTGCCGAGTGTTTTGCAAGAAGAGAAAGAAAGTTGTCCAAAACAGCTTGCAATCGAATGTTCATGTGAATAGAAAAGGCAGGAGAGTGGTCAGGTACTGTTTTCTCTCAGTTGGCAAGCTGCGCACACAATCGCAGTGTTGTACAGCTTGTTTCATCACCTTTGCGAAGTTGCCGCTCTCTCCGGCTCCCGGAGACGAAGAAGCTGCTTCTTCGCGCAAAGACGATTCTGCCGCTCACAGTGCTCTGCGGTGTGCGCCTTCTGCCGAAAGAGGTCCGGGAGCGGTGCTTAGCTCTGCAGAGCACCGTACCTTCGTCTTTAGCCTCTCTTCTCGTCTACATCTTAGCAAAAAGCTTTTCCACTCTGTCTGGCAAGGAGAAACTGTGCCAGCACAGAAAACATCTCCCATCGTGTTCTAGAGGCTGCACGCAGGTCTGCCGAGTGTTTTGCAAGAAGAGAAAGAAAGTTGTCCAAAACAGCTTGCAATCGAATGTTCAAGTGATTAGAAAAGGCAGCAGAGTGGTCAGGTACTGTTTTCTCTCAGTTGGCAAGCTGCGCACACAATCGCAGTGTTGTACAGCTTGTTTCATCACCTTTGCGAAGTTGCCGCTCTCTCCGGCTCCCGGAGACGAGGAAGCTGCTTTTTCGCGCAAAGACGATTCTGCCGCTCACAGTGCTCTGCGGTGTGCGCCTTCTGCCGAAAGAGGTCCGGGAGCGGTGCTTAGCTCTGCAGAGCACCGTACCTTCGTCTTTAGCCTCTCTTCTCGTCTACATCTTAGCAAAAAGCTTTTCCACTCTGTCTGGCAAGGAGAAACTTTGCCAGCACAGAAAACATCTCCCATCGTGTTCTAGAGGCTGCACGGAGGTGTGCCGAGTGTTTTGCAAGAAGAGAAAGAAAGTTGTCCAAAACAGCTTGCAATCGAATGTTCATGTGAATAGAAAAGGCAGGAGAGTGGTCAGGTACTGTTTTCTCTCAGTTGGCAAGCTGCGCACACAATCGCAGTGTCGTACAGCTTGTTTCATCACCTTTGCGAAGTTGCCGCTCTCTCCGGCTCCCGGAGACGAAGAAGCTGCTTCTTCGCGCAAAGACGATTCTGCCGCTCACAGTGCTCTGCGGTGTGCGCCTTCTGCCGAAAGACGCCCGGGAGCGGTGCTTAGCTCTGCAGAGCACCGTACCTTCGTCTTTAGCCTCTCTTCTCGTCTACATCTTAGCAAAAAGATTTTCCACTCTGTCTGGCAAGGAGAAACTGTGCCAGCACAGAAAACATCTCCCATCGTGTTCTAGAGGCTGCACGGAGGTGTGCCGAGTGTTTTGCAAGAAGAGAAAGAAAGTTGTCCAAAACAGCTTGCAATCGAATGTTCATGTGAATAGAAAAGGCAGGAGAGTGGTCAGGTACTGTTTTCTCTCAGTTGGCAAGCTGCGCACACAATCGCAGTGTTGTACAGCTTGTTTCATCACCTTTGCGAAGTTGCCGCTCTCTCCGGCTCCCGGAGACGAAGAAGCTGCTTCTTCGCGCAAAGACGATTCTGCCGCTCACAGTGCTCTGCGGTGTGCGCCTTCTGCCGAAAGAGGTCCGGGAGCGGTGCTTAGCTCTGCAGAGCACCGTACCTTCGTCTTTAGCCTCTCTTCTCGTCTACATCTTAGCAAAAAGCTTTTCCACTCTGTCTGGCAAGGAGAAACTGTGCCAGCACAAAAAACATCTCCCATCGTGTTCTAGAAGCTGCACGGAGGTCTGCCGAGTGTATTGCAAGAAGAGAAAGAAAGTTGTCCAAAAAGCTTGCAATCGAATGTTCATGTGAATAGAAAAGGCAGGAGAGTGGTCAGGTACTGTTTTCTCTCAGTTGGCAAGCTGCGCACACAATCGCAGTGTCGTACAGCTTGTTTCATCACCTTTGCGAAGTTGCCGCTCTCTCCGGCTCCCGGAGACGAAGAAGCTGCTTCTTCGCGCAAAGACGATTCTGCCGCTCACAGTGCTCTGCGGTGTGCGCCTTCTGCCGAAAGAGGTCCGGGAGCGGTGCTTAGCTCTGCAGAGCACCGTACCTTCGTCTTTAGCCTCTCTTCTCGTCTACATCTTAGCAAAAAGCTTTTCCACTCTGTCTGGCAAGGAGAAACTGTGCCAGCACAAAAAACATCTCACATCGTGTTCTAGAGGCTGCACGGAGGTGTGCCGAGTGTTTTGCAAGAAGAGAAAGAAAGTTGTCCAAAACAGCTTGCAATCGAATGTTCATGTGAATAGAAAAGGCAGGAGAGTGGTCAGGTACTGTTTTCTCTCAGTTGGCAAGCTGCGCACACAATCGCAGTGTCGTACAGCTTGTTTCATCACCTTTGCGAAGTTGCCGCTCTCTCCGGCTCCCGGAGACGAAGAAGCTGCTTCTTCGCGCAAAGACGATTCTGCCGCTCACAGTGCTCTGCGGTGTGCGCCTTCTGCCGAAAGAGGTCCGGGAGCGGTGCTTAGCTCTGCAGAGCACCGTACCTTCGTCTTTAGCCTCTCTTCTCGTCTACATCTTAGCAAAAAGCTTTTCCACTCTGTCTGGCAAGGAGAAACTGTGCCAGCACAGAAAACATCTCCCATCGTGTTCTAGAGGCTGCACGGAGGTCTGCCGAGTGTTTTGCAAGAAGAGAAAGAAAGTTGTCCAAAACAGCTTGCAATCGAATGTTCATGTGAATAGAAAAGGCAGGAGAGTGGTCAGGTACTGTTTTCTCTCAGTTGGCAAGCTGCGCACACAATCGCAGTGTTGTACAGCTTGTTTCATCACCTTTGCGAAGTTGCCGCTCTCTCCGGCTCCCGGAGACGAAGAAGCTGCTTCTTCGCGCAAAGACGATTCTGCCGCTCACAGTGCTCTGCGGTGTGCGCCTTCTGCCGAAAGAGGTCCGGGAGCGGTGCTTAGCTCTGCAGAGCACCGTACCTTCGTCTTTAGCCTCTCTTCTCGTCTACATCTTAGCAAAAAGCTTTTCCACTCTGTCTGGCAAGGAGAAACTGTGCCAGCACAGAAAACATCTCCCATCGTGTTCTAGAGGCTGCACGCAGGTCTGCCGAGTGTTTTGCAAGAAGAGAAAGAAAGTTGTCCAAAACAGCTTGCAATCGAATGTTCAAGTGATTAGAAAAGGCAGCAGAGTGGTCAGGTACTGTTTTCTCTCAGTTGGCAAGCTGCGCACACAATCGCAGTGTTGTACAGCTTGTTTCATCACCTTTGCGAAGTTGCCGCTCTCTCCGGCTCCCGGAGACGAAGAAGCTGCTTTTTCGCGCAAAGACGATTCTGCCGCTCACAGTGCTCTGCGGTGTGCGCCTTCTGCCGAAAGAGGTCCGGGAGCGGTGCTTAGCTCTGCAGAGCACCGTACCTTCGTCTTTAGCCTCTCTTCTCGTCTACATCTTAGCAAAAAGCTTTTCCACTCTGTCTGGCAAGGAGAAACTGTGCCAGCACATAAAACATCTCCCATCGTGTTCTAGAAGCTGCACGGAGATCTGCCGAGTGTTTTGCAAGAAGAGAAAGAAAGTTGTCCAAAACAGCTTGCAATCGAATGTTCATGTGAATAGAAAAGGCAGGAGAGTTGTCAGGTACTGTTTTCTCTCAGTTGGCAAGCTGCGCACACAATCGCAGTGTTGTACAGCTTGTTTCATCACCTTTGCGAAGTTGCCGCTCTCTCCGGCTCCCGGAGACGAAGAAGCTGCTTCTTCGCGCAAAGGCGATTCTGCCGCTCACAGTGCTCTGCGGTGTGCGCCTTCTGCCGAAAGAGGTCCGGGAGCGGTGCTTAGCTCTGCAGAGCACCGTACCTTCGTCTTTAGCCTCTCTTCTCGTCTACATCTTAGCAAAAAGCTTTTCCACTCTGTCTGGCAAGGAGAAACTGTGCCAGCACAGAAAACATCTCCCATCGTGTTCTAGAGGCTGCACGCAGGTCTGCCGAGTGTTTTGCAAGAAGAGAAAGAAAGTTGTCCAAAACAGCTTGCAATCGAATGTTCAAGTGATTAGAAAAGGCAGGAGAGTGGTCAGGTACTGTTTTCTCTCACTTGGCAAGCTGCGCACACAATCGCAGTGTCGTACAGCTTGTTTCATCACCTTTGCGAAGTTGCCGCTCTCTCCGGCTCCCGGAGACGAAGAAGCTGCTTCTTCGCGCAAAGACGATTCTGCCGCTCACAGTGCTCTGCGGTGTGCGCCTTCTGCCGAAAGAGGTCCGGGAGCGGTGCTTAGCTCTGCAGAGCACCGTACCTTCGTCTTTAGCCTCTCTTCTCGTCTACATCTTAGCAAAAAGCTTTTCCACTCTGTCTGGCAAGGAGAAACTTTGCCAGCACATAAAACATCTCCCATCGTGTTCTAGAAGCTGCACGGAGATCTGCCGAGTGTTTTGCAAGAAAAGAAAGAAAGTTGTCCAAAACATCTTGCAATCGAATGTTCAAGTGATTAGAAAAGGCAGGAGAGTGGTCAGGTACTGTTTTCTCTCAGTTGGCAAGCTGCGCACACAATCGCAGTGTTGTACAGCTTGTTTCATCACCTTTGCCAAGTTGCCGCTCTCTCCGGCTCCCGGAGACGAAGAAGCTGCTTCTTCGCGCAAAGACGATTCTGCCGCTCACAGTGCTCTGCGGTGTGCGCCTTCTGCCGAAAGAGGACCGGGAGCGGTGCTTAGCTCTGCAGAGCACCGTACCTTCGTCTTTAGCCTCTCTTCTCGTCTACATCTTAGCAAAAAGCTTTTCCACTCTGTCTGGCAAGGAGAAACTGTGCCTGCACAAAAAACATCTCCCATCGTGTTCTAGAGGCTGCACGGAGATCTGCCGAGTGTTTTGCAAGAAGAGAAAGAAAGTTGTCCAAAACAGCTTGCAATCGAATGTTCATGTGAATAGAAAAGGCAGGAGAGTGGTCAGGTACTGTTTTCTCTCAGTTGGCAAGCTGCGCACACAATCGCAGTGTCGTACAGCTTGTTTCATCACCTTTGCGAAGTTGCCGCTCTCTCCGGCTCCCGGAGACGAAGAAGCTGCTTCTTCACGCAAAGACGATTCTGCCGCTCACAGTGCTCTGCGGTGTGCGCCTTCTGCCGAAAGAGGTCCGGGAGCGGTGCTTAGCTCTGCAGAGCACCGTACCTTCGTCTTTAGCCTCTCTTCTCGTCTACATCTTAGCAAAAAGCTTTTCCACTCTGTCTGGCAAGGAGAAACTGTGCCAGCACAGAAAACATCTCCCATCGTGTTCTAGAGGCTGCACGGAGGTGTGCCGAGTGTTTTGCAAGAAGAGAAAGAAAGTTGTCCAAAACATCTTGCAATCGAATGTTCATGTGAATAGAAAAGGCAGGAGAGTGGTCAGGTACTGTTTTCTCTCAGTTGGCAAGCTGCGCACACAATCGCAGTGTTGTACAGCTTGTTTCATCACCTTTGCGAAGTTGCCGCTCTCTCCGGCTCCCGGAGACGAAGAAGCTGCTTCTTCGCGCAAAGACGATTCTGCCGCTCACAGTGCTCTGCGGTGTGCGCCTTCTGCCGAAAGAGGTCCGGGAGCGGTGCTTAGCTCTGCAGAGCACCGTACCTTCGTCTTTAGCCTCTCTTCTCGTCTACATCTTAGCAAAAAGCTTTTCCACTCTGTCTGGCAAGGAGAAACTGTGCCAGCACAGAAAACATCTCCCATCGTGTTCTAGAGGCTGCACGCAGGTCTGCCGAGTGTTTTGCAAGAAGAGAAAGAAAGTTGTCCAAAGCAGCTGGCAATCGAATGTTCAAGTGATTAGAAAAGGCAGGAGAGTGGTCAGGTACTGTTTTCTCTCAGTTGGCAAGCTGCGCACACAATCGCAGTGTTGTACAGCTTGTTTCATCACCTTTGCGAAGTTGCCGCTCTCTCCGGCTGCCGGAGACGAAGAAGCTGCTTTTTCGCGCAAAGACGATTCTGCCGCTCACAGTGCTCTGCGGTGTGCGCCTTCTGCCGAAAGAGGTCCGGGAGCGGTGCTTAGCTCTGCAGAGCACCGTACCTTCGTCTTTAGCCTCTCTTCTCGTCTACATCTTAGCAAAAAGCTTTTCCACTCTGTCTGGCAAGGAGAAACTGTGCCAGCCCAGAAAACATCTCCCATCGTGTTCTAGAAGCTGCACGGAGATCTGCCGAGTGTTTTGCAAGAAGAGAAAGAAAGTTGTCCAAAACAGCTTCCAATCGAATGTTCATGTGAATAGAAAAGGCAGCAGAGTGGTCAGGTACTGTTTTCTCTCACTTGGCAAGCTGCGCACACAATCGCAGTGTTGTACAGCTTGTTTCGTCACATTTGGGAAGTTGCCGCTCTCTCCGGCTCCCGGAGACGAAGAAGCTGCTTCTTCGCGCAAAGACGATTCTGCCGCTCACAGTGCTCTGCGGTGTGCGCCTTCTGCCGAAAGAGGTCCGGGAGCGGTGCTTAGCTCTGCAGAGCACCGTACCTTCGTCTTTAGCCTCTCTTCTCGTCTACATCTCAGCAAAAATCTTTTCCACTCTGTCTGGCAAGGAGAAACTGTGCCTGCACAAAAAACATCTGCCATCGTGTTCTAGAAGCTGCACGGAGGTCTGCCGAGTGTTTTGCAAGAAGAGAAAGAAAGTTGTCCAAAACAGCTTGCAATCGAATGTTCATGTGAATAGAAAAGGCAGGAGAGTGGTCAGGTACTGTTTTCTCTCAGTTGGCAAGCTGCGCACACAATCGCAGTGTCGTACAGCTTGTTTCATCACCTTTGCGAAGTTGCCGCTCTCTCCGGCTCCCGGAGACGAAGAAGCTGCTTCTTCGCGCAAAGACGATTCTGCCGCTCACAGTGCTCTGCGGTGTGCGCCTTCTGCCGAAAGAGGTCCGGGAGCGGTGCTTAGCTCTGCAGAGCACCGTACCTTCGTCTTTAGCCTCTCTTCTCGTCTACATCTTAGCAAAAAGCTTTTCCACTCTGTCTGGCAAGGAGAAACTGTGCCAGCACAGAAAACATCTCCCATCGTGTTCTAGAGGCTGCACGCAGGTCTGCAGAGTGTTTTGCAAGAAGAGAAAGAAAGTTGTCCAAAAGAGCTTCCAATCGAATGTTCATGTGATTACAAAAGGCAGGAGAGTGGTCAGGTACTGTTTTCTCTCAGTTGTCATGCTGCGCACACAATCGCAGTGTTGTACAGCTTGTTTCATCACCTTTGCGAAGTTGCCGCTCTCTCCGGCTCCCGGAGACGAAGAAGCTGCTTCTTCGCGCAAAGACGATTCTTCCGCTCACTGTGCTCTGCGGTGTGCGCCTTCTGCCGAAAGAGGTCCGGGAGCGGTGCTTAGCTCTGCAGAGCATCGTACCTTCGTCTTTAGCCTCTCTTCTCGTCTACATCTTAGCAAAAAGCTTTTCCACTCTGTCTGGCCAGGAGAAACTTTGCCAGCACATAAAACATCTCCCATCGTGTTCTAGAAGCTGCACGGAGATCTGCCGAGTGTTTTGCAAGAAAAGAAAGAAAGTTGTCCAAAACATCTTGCAATAAAATGTTCATGTGAATAGAAAAGGCAGGAGAGTGGTCAGGTACTGTTTTCTCTCAGTTGGCAAGCTGCGCACACAATCGCAGTGTTGTACAGCTTGTTTCATCACCTTTGCGAAGTTGCCGCTCTCTCCGGCTCCCGGAGACGAAGAAGCTGCTTCTTCGCGCAAAGACGATTCTGCCCCTCACAGTGCTCTGTGGTGTGCGCCTTCTGCCGAAAGTGGTCTGGGAGCGGTGCTTTGCTCTGCAGAGCACCGTACCTTCGTCTTTAGCCTCTCTTCTCGTCTACATCTTAGCAAAAAGCTTTTCCACTCTGTCTGGCAAGGAGAAACTGTGCCTGCACAGAAAACATCTCCCATCGTGTTCTAGAAGCTACACGGAGGTTTGCCGAGTGTTTTGCAAGAAGAGAAAGAAAGTTGTCCAAAACAGCTTGCAATCGAATGTTCATGTGAATAGAAAAGGCAGCAGAGTGGTCAGGTACTGTTTTCTCTCAGTTGGCAAGCTGCGCACACAATCGCAGTGTTGTACAGCTTGTTTCATCACCTTTGCGAAGTTGCCGCTCTCTCCGGCTCCCGGAGACGAAGAAGCTGCTTCTTCGCGCAAAGGTGATTCTGCCGCTCACAGTGCTCTGCGGTGTGCGCCTTCTGCCGAAAGAGGTCCGGGAGCGGTGCTTAGCTCTGCAGAGCACCGTACCTTCGTCTTTAGCCTCTCTTCTCGTCTACCTCTTAGCAAAAAGCTTTTCCACTCTGTCTGGCAAGGAGAAACTGTGCCAGCACAGAAAACATCTCCCATCGTGTTCTAGAGGCTGCACGGAGGTCTGCCGAGTGTTTTGCAAGAAGAGAAAGAAAGTTGTCCAAAACAGCTTGCAATCGAATGTTCATGTGAATAGAAAAGGCAGGAGAGTGGTCAGGTACTGTTTTCTCTCAGTTGGCAAGCTGCGCACACAATCGCAGTGTTGTACAGCTTGTTTCAGCACATTTGGGAAGTTGCCGCTCTCTCCGGCTCCCGGAGACGAAGAAGCTGCTTCTTCGCGCAAAGACGATTCTTCCGCTCACTGTGCTCTGCGGTGTGCGCCTTCTGCCGAAAGAGGTCCGGGAGCGGTGCTTAGCTCTGCAGAGCATCGTACCTTCGTCTTTAGCCTCTCTTCTCGTCTACATCTTAGCAAAAAGCTTTTCCACTCTGTCTGGCCAGGAGAAACTTTGCCAGCACATAAAACATCTCCCATCGTGTTCTAGAAGCTGCACGGAGATCTGCCGAGTGTTTTGCAAGAAAAGAAAGAAAGTTGTCCAAAACATCTTGCAATAAAATGTTCATGTGAATAGAAAAGGCAGGAGAGTGGTCAGGTACTGTTTTCTCTCAGTTGGCAAGCTGCGCACACAATCGCAGTGTTGTACAGCTTGTTTCATCACCTTTGCGAAGTTGCCGCTCTCTCCGGCTCCCGGAGACGAAGAAGCTGCTTCTTCGCGCAAAGACGATTCTGCCCCTCACAGTGCTCTGTGGTGTGCGCCTTCTGCCGAAAGTGGTCCGGGAGCGGTGCTTTGCTCTGCAGAGCACCGTACCTTCGTCTTTAGCCTCTCTTCTCGTCTACATCTTAGCAAAAAGCTTTTCCACTCTGTCTGGCAAGGAGAAACTGTGCCTGCACAGAAAACATCTCCCATCGTGTTCTAGAAGCTACACGGAGGTTTGCCGAGTGTTTTGCAAGAAGAGAAAGAAAGTTGTCCAAAACAGCTTGCAATCGAATGTTCATGTGAATAGAAAAGGCAGCAGAGTGGTCAGGTACTGTTTTCTCTCAGTTGGCAAGCTGCGCACACAATCGCAGTGTTGTACAGCTTGTTTCATCACCTTTGCGAAGTTGCCGCTCTCTCCGGCTCCCGGAGACGAAGAAGCTGCTTCTTCGCGCAAAGGTGATTCTGCCGCTCACAGTGCTCTGCGGTGTGCGCCTTCTGCCGAAAGAGGTCCGGGAGCGGTGCTTAGCTCTGCAGAGCACCGTACCTTCGTCTTTAGCCTCTCTTCTCGTCTACCTCTTAGCAAAAAGCTTTTCCACTCTGTCTGGCAAGGAGAAACTGTGCCAGCACAGAAAACATCTCCCATCGTGTTCTAGAGGCTGCACGGAGGTCTGCCGAGTGTTTTGCAAGAAGAGAAAGAAAGTTGTCCAAAACAGCTTGCAATCGAATGTTCATGTGAATAGAAAAGGCAGGAGAGTGGTCAGGTACTGTTTTCTCTCAGTTGGCAAGCTGCGCACACAATCGCAGTGTTGTACAGCTTGTTTCAGCACATTTGGGAAGTTGCCGCTCTCTCCGGCTCCCGGAGACGAAGAAGCTGCTTCTTCGCGCAAAGACGATTCTGCCGCTCACAGTGCTCTGCGGTGTGCGCCTTCTGCCGAAAGAGGTCCGGGAGCGGTGCTTAGCTCTGCAGAGCACCGTACCTTCGTCTTTAGCCTCTCTTCTCGTCTACATCTTAGCAAAAAGCTTTTCCACTCTGTCTGGCAAGGAGAAACTGTGCCAGCACAAAAAACATCTCCCATCGTGTTCTAGAGGCTGCACGCAGGTCTGCCGAGTGTTTTGCAAGAAGAGAAAGAAAGTTGTCCAAAACAGCTTGCAATCGAATGTTCATGTGAATAGAAAAGGCAGGAGAGTGGTCAGGTACTGTTTTCTCTCAGTTGGCAAGCTGCGCACACAATCGCAGTGTCGTACAGCTTGTTTCATCACCTTTGCGAAGTTGCCGCTCTCTCCGGCTCCCGGAGACGAAGAAGCTGCTTCTTCGCGCAAAGACGATTCTGCCGCTCACAGTGCTCTGCGGTGTGCGCCTTCTGCCGAAAGAGGTCCGGGAGCGGTGCTTAGCTCTGCAGAGCACCGTACCTTCGTCTTTAGCCTCTCTTCTCGTCTACATCTTAGGAAAAAGCTTTTCCACTCTGTCTGGCAAGGAGAAACTGTGCCAGCACAGAAAACATCTCCCATCGTGTTCTAGAGGCTGCACGGAGGTGTGCCGAGTGTTTTGCAAGAAGAGAAAGAAAGTTGTCCAAAACAGCTTGCAATCGAATGTTCATGTGAATAGAAAAGGCAGGAGAGTGGTCAGGTACTGTTTTCTCTCAGTTGGCAAGCTGCGCACACAATCGCAGTGTCGTACAGCTTGTTTCATCACCTTTGCGAAGTTGCCGCTCTCTCCGGCTCCCGGAGACGAAGAAGCTGCTTCTTCGCGCAAAGACGATTCTGCCGCTCACAGTGCTCTGCGGTGTGCGCCTTCTGCCGAAAGAGGTCCGGGAGCGGTGCTTAGCTCTGCAGAGCACCGTACCTTCGTCTTTAGCCTCTCTTCTCGTCTACATCTTAGCAAAAAGCTTTTCCACTCTGTCTGGCAAGGAGAAACTGTGCCAGCACAGAAAACATCTCCCATCGTGTTCTAGAGGCTGCACGGAGGTGTGCCGAGTGTTTTGCAAGAAGAGAAAGAAAGTTGTCCAAAACAGCTTGCAATCGAATGTTCATGTGAATAGAAAAGGCAGGAGAGTGGTCAGGTACTGTTTTCTCTCAGTTGGCAAGCTGCGCACACAATCGCAGTGTTGTACAGCTTGTTTCATCACCTTTGCGAAGTTGCCGCTCTCTCCGGCTCCCGGAGACGAAGAAGCTGCTTCTTCGCGCAAAGACGATTCTGCCGCTCACAGTGCTCTGCGGTGTGCGCCTTCTGCCGAAAGAGGTCCGGGAGCGGTGCTTAGCTCTGCAGAGCACCGTACCTTCGTCTTTAGCCTCTCTTCTCGTCTACATCTTAGCAAAAAGCTTTTCCACTCTGTCTGGCAAGGAGAAACTGTGCCAGCACAGAAAACATCTCCCATCGTGTTCTAGAGGCTGCACGCAGGTCTGCCGAGTGTTTTGCAAGAAGAGAAAGAAAGTTGTCCAAAACAGCTTGCAATCGAATGTTCAAGTGATTAGAAAAGGCAGGAGAGTGGTCAGGTACTGTTTTCTCTCAGTTGGCAAGCTGCGCACACAATCGCAGTGTTGTACAGCTTGTTTCATCACCTTTGCGAAGTTGCCGCTCTCTCCGGCTCCCGGAGACGAAGAAGCTGCTTTTTCGCGCAAAGATGATTCTGCCGCTCACAGTGCTCTGCGGTGTGCGCCTTCTGCCGAAAGAGGTCCGGGAGCGGTGCTTAGCTCTGCAGAGCACCGTACCTTCGTCTTTAGCCTCTCTTCTCGTCTACATCTTAGCAAAAAGCTTTTCCACTCTGTCTGGCAAGGAGAAACTTTGCCAGCACAGAAAACATCTCCCATCGTGTTCTAGAGGCTGCACGGAGGTGTGCCGAGTGTTTTGCAAGAAGAGAAAGAAAGTTGTCCAAAACAGCTTGCAATCGAATGTTCATGTGAATAGAAAAGGCAGCAGAGTGGTCAGGTACTGTTTTCTCTCAGTTGGCAAGCTGCGCACACAATCGCAGTGTCGTACAGCTTGTTTCATCACCTTTGCGAAGTTGCCGCTCTCTCCGGCTCCCGGAGACGAAGAAGCTGCTTCTTCGCGCAAAGACGATTCTGCCGCTCACAGTGCTCTGCGGTGTGCGCCTTCTGCCGAAAGACGCCCGGGAGCGGTGCTTAGCTCTGCAGAGCACCGTACCTTCGTCTTTAGCCTCTCTTCTCGTCTACATCTTAGCAAAAAGATTTTCCACTCTGTCTGGCAAGGAGAAACTGTGCCAGCACAGAAAACATCTCCCATCGTGTTCTAGAGGCTGCACGCAGGTCTGCCGAGTGTTTTGCAAGAAGAGAAAGAAAGTTGTCCAAAACAGCTTGCAATCGAATGTTCATGTGAATAGAAAAGGCAGGAGAGTGGTCAGGTACTGTTTTCTCTCAGTTGGCAAGCTGCGCACACAATCGCAGTGTTGTACAGCTTGTTTCATCACCTTTGCGAAGTTGCCGCTCTCTCCGGCTCCCGGAGACGAAGAAGCTGCTTCTTCGCGCAAAGACGATTCTGCCGCTCACAGTGCTCTGCGGTGTGCGCCTTCTGCCGAAAGAGGTCCGGGAGCGGTGCTTAGCTCTGCAGAGCACCGTACCTTCGTCTATAGCCTCTCTTCTCGTCTACATCTTAGGAAAAAGCTTTTCCACTCTGTCTGGCAAGGAGAAACTGTGCCAGCACAGAAAACATCTCCCATCGTGTTCTAGAGGCTGCACGGAGGTCTGCCGAGTGTTTTGCAAGAAGAGAAAGAAAGTTGTCCAAAACAGCTTGCAATCGAATGTTCATGTGAATAGAAAAGGCAGCAGAGTGGTCAGGTACTGTTTTCTCTCAGTTGGCAAGCTGCGCACACAATCGCAGTGTCGTACAGCTTGTTTCATCACCTTTGCGAAGTTGCCGCTCTCTCCGGCTCCCGGAGACGAAGAAGCTGCTTCTTCGCGCAAAGACGATTCTGCCGCTCACAGTGCTCTGCGGTGTGCGCCTTCTGCCGAAAGAGGTCCGGGAGCGGTGCTTAGCTCTGCAGAGCACCGTACCTTCGTCTTTAGCCTCTCTTCTCGTCTACATCTTAGCAAAAAGCTTTTCCACTCTGTCTGGCAAGGAGAAACTGTGCCAGCACAGAAAACATCTCCCATCGTGTTCTAGAGGCTGCACGCAGGTCTGCCGAGTGTTTTGCAAGAAGAGAAAGAAAGTTGTCCAAAACAGCTTGCAATCGAATGTTCATGTGAATAGAAAAGGCAGGAGAGTGGTCAGGTACTGTTTTCTCTCAGTTGGCAAGCTGCGCACACAATCGCAGTGTTGTACAGCTTGTTTCAGCACATTTGGGAAGTTGCCGCTCTCTCCGGCTCCCGGAGACGAAGAAGCTGCTTCTTCGCGCAAAGACGATTCTGCCGCTCACAGTGCTCTGCGGTGTGCGCCTTCTGCCGAAAGAGGTCCGGGAGCGGTGCTTAGCTCTGCAGAGCACCGTACCTTCGTCTTTAGCCTCTCTTCTCGTCTACATCTTAGCAAAAAGCTTTTCCACTCTGTCTGGCAAGGAGAAACTGTGCCAGCACAGAAAACATCTCCCATCGTGTTCTAGAGGCTGCACGCAGGTCTGCCGAGTGTTTTGCAAGAAGAGAAAGAAAGTTGTCCAAAACAGCTTGCAATCGAATGTTCAAGTGATTAGAAAAGGCAGCAGAGTGGTCAGGTACTGTTTTCTCTCAGTTGGCAAGCTGCGCACACAATCGCAGTGTTGTACAGCTTGTTTCATCACCTTTGCGAAGTTGCCGCTCTCTCCGGCTCCCGGAGACGAAGAAGCTGCTTTTTCGCGCAAAGATGATTCTGCCGCTCACAGTGCTCTGCGGTGTGCGCCTTCTGCCGAAAGAGGTCCGGGAGCGGTGCTTAGCTCTGCAGAGCACCGTACCTTCGTCTTTAGCCTCTCTTCTCGTCTACATCTTAGCAAAAAGCTTTTCCACTCTGTCTGGCAAGGAGAAACTTTGCCAGCACAGAAAACATCTCCCATCGTGTTCTAGAGGCTGCACGGAGGTGTGCCGAGTGTTTTGCAAGAAGAGAAAGAAAGTTGTCCAAAACAGCTTGCAATCGAATGTTCATGTGAATAGAAAAGGCAGGAGAGTGGTCAGGTACTGTTTTCTCTCAGTTGGCAAGCTGCGCACACAATCGCAGTGTCGTACAGCTTGTTTCATCACCTTTGCGAAGTTGCCGCTCTCTCCGGCTCCCGGAGACGAAGAAGCTGCTTCTTCGCGCAAAGACGATTCTGCCGCTCACAGTGCTCTGCGGTGTGCGCCTTCTGCCGAAAGACGCCCGGGAGCGGTGCTTAGCTCTGCAGAGCACCGTACCTTCGTCTTTAGCCTCTCTTCTCGTCTACATCTTAGCAAAAAGATTTTCCACTCTGTCTGGCAAGGAGAAACTGTGCCAGCACAGAAAACATCTCCCATCGTGTTCTAGAGGCTGCACGGAGGTCTGCCGAGTGTTTTGCAAGAAGAGAAAGAAAGTTGTCCAAAACAGCTTGCAATCGAATGTTCATGTGAATAGAAAAGGCAGGAGAGTGGTCAGGTACTGTTTTCTCTCAGTTGGCAAGCTGCGCACACAATCGCAGTGTTGTACAGCTTGTTTCATCACCTTTGCCAAGTTGCCGCTCTCTCCGGCTCCCGGAGACGAAGAAGCTGCTTCTTCGCGCAAAGACGATTCTGCCGCTCACAGTGCTCTGCGGTGTGCGCCTTCTGCCGAAAGAGGTCCGGGAGCGGTGCTTAGCTCTGCAGAGCACCGTACCTTCGTCTTTAGCCTCTCTTCTCGTCTACATCTTAGCAAAAAGCTTTTCCACTCTGTCTGGCAAGGAGAAACTGTGCCTGCACAAAAAACATCTCCCATCGTGTTCTAGAAGCTGCACGGAGGTCTGCCGAGTGTTTTGCAAGAAGAGAAAGAAAGTTGTCCAAAACAGCTTGCAATCGAATGTTCAAGTGATTAGAAAAGGCAGGAGAGTGGTCAGGTACTGTTTTCTCTCAGTTGGCAAGCTGCGCACACAATCGCAGTGTTGTACAGCTTGTTTCATCACCTTTGCGAAGTTGCCGCTCTCTCCGGCTCCCGGAGACGAAGAAGCTGCTTCTTCGCGCAAAGGTGATTCTGCCGCTCACAGTGCTCTGCGGTGTGCGCCTTCTGCCGAAAGAGGTCCGGGAGCGGTGCTTAGCTCTGCAGAGCACCGTACCTTCGTCTTTAGCCTCTCTTCTCGTCTACATCTTAGCAAAAAGCTTTTCCACTCTGTCTGGCAAGGAGAAACTTTGCCAGCACATAAAACATCTCCCATCGTGTTCTTGAAGCTGCACGGAGATCTGCCGAATGTTTTGCAAGAAAAGAAAGAAAGTTGTCCAAAACATCTTGCAATCGAATGTTCATGTGAATAGAAAAGGCAGCAGAGTGGTCAGGTACTGTTTTCTCTCAGTTGGCAAGCTGCGCACACAATCGCAGTGTTGTACAGCTTGTTTCATCACATTTGGGAAGTTGCCGCTCTCTCCGGCTCCCGGAGACGAAGAAGCTGCTTCTTCGCGCAAAGACGATTCTGCCGCTCACAGTGCTCTGCGGTGTGCGCCTTCTGCCGAAAGAGGACCGGGAGCGGTGCTTAGCTCTGCAGAGCACCGTACCTTCGTCTTTAGCCTCTCTTCTCGTCTACATCTTAGCAAAAAGCTTTTCCACTCTGTCTGGCAAGGAGAAACTGTGCCAGCACAAAAAACATCTCCCATCGTGTTCTAGAGGCTGCACGGAGGTCTGCCGAGTGTTTTGCAAGAAGAGAAAGAAAGTTGTCCAAAACAGCTTGCAATCGAATGTTCAAGTGATTAGAAAAGGCAGGAGAGTGGTCAGGTACTGTTTTCTCTCAGTTGGCAAGCTGCGCACGCAATCGCAGTGTCGTACAGCTTGTTTCATCACCTTTGCGAAGTTGCCGCTCTCTCCTGCTCCCGGAGACGAAGAAGCTGCTTCTTCGCGCAAAGACGATTCTGCCGCTCACAGTGCTCTGCGGTGTGCGCCTTCTGCCGAAAGAGGTCCGGGAGCGGTGCTTAGCTCTGCAGAGCACCGTACCTTCGTCTTTAGCCTCTCTTCTCGTCTACATCTTAGCAAAAAGCTTTTCCACTCTGTCTGGCAAGGAGAAACTGTGCCAGCACAGAAAACATCTCCCATCGTGTTCTAGAGGCTGCACGCAGGTCTGCCGAGTGTTTTGCAAGAAGAGAAAGAAAGTTGTCCAAAACAGCTTGCAATCGAATGTTCATGTGAATAGAAAAGGCAGGAGAGTGGTCAGGTACTGTTTTCTCTCAGTTGGCAAGCTGCGCACACAATCGCAGTGTTGTACAGCTTGTTTCATCACCTTTGCGAAGTTGCCGCTCTCTCCGGCTCCCGGAGACGAAGAAGCTGCTTCTTCGCGCAAAGACGATTCTGCCGCTCACAGTGCTCTGCGGTGTGCGCCTTCTGCCGAAAGAGGACCGGGAGCGGTGCTTAGCTCTGCAGAGCACCGTACCTTCGTCTTTAGCCTCTCTTCTCGTCTACATCTTAGCAAAAAGCTTTTCCACTCTGTCTGGCAAGGAGAAACTGTGCCAGCACAGAAAACATCTCCCATCGTGTTCTAGAGGCTGCACGGAGGTCTGCCGAGTGTTTTGCAAGAAGAGAAAGAAAGTTGTCCAAAACAGCTTGCAATCGAATTTTCATGTGAATAGAAAAGGCAGGAGAGTGGTCAGGTACTGTTTTCTCTCAGTTGGCAAGCTGCGCACACAATCGCAGTGTTGTACAGCTTGTTTCATCACCTTTGCGAAGTTGCCGCTCTCTCCGGCTCCCGGAGACGAAGAAGCTGCTTCTTCGCGCAAAGACGATTCTGCCGCTCACAGTGCTCTGCGGTGTGCGCCTTCTGCCGAAAGAGGCCCGGGAGCGGTGCTTAGCTCTGCAGAGCACCGTACCTTCGTCTTTAGCCTCTCTTCTCGTCTACATCTTAGCAAAAAGCTTTTCCACTCTGTCTGGCAAGGAGAAACTGTGCCAGCACAGAAAACATCTCCCATCGTGTTCTAGAGGCTGCACGGAGGTCTGCCGAGTGTTTTGCAAGAAGAGAAAGAAAGTTGTCCAAAACAGCTTGCAATCGAATGTTCATGTGAATAGAAAAGGCAGGAGAGTGGTCCGGTACTGTTTTCTCTCACTTGGCAAGCTGCGCACACAATCGCAGTGTTGTACAGCTTGTTTCATCACCTTTGCCAAGTTGCCGCTCTCTCCGGCTCCCGGAGACGAAGAAGCTGCTTCTTCGCGCAAAGACGATTCTGCCGCTCACAGTGCTCTGCGGTGTGCGCCTTCTGCCGAAAGAGGTCCGGGAGCGGTGCTTAGCTCTGCAGAGCACCGTACCTTCGTCTTTAGCCTCTCTTCTCGTCTACATCTTAGCAAAAAGCTTTTCCACTCTGTCTGGCAAGGAGAAACTGTGCCAGCACAGAAAACATCTCCCATCGTGTTCTAGAGGCTGCACGGAGGTGTGCCGAGTGTTTTGCAAGAAGAGAAAGAAAGTTGTCCAAAACAGCTTGCAATCGAATGTTCATGTGAATAGAAAAGGCAGGAGAGTGGTCAGGTACTGTTTTCTCTCAGTTGGCAAGCTGCGCACACAATCGCAGTGTTGTACAGCTTGTTTCATCACCTTTGCGAAGCTGCCGCTCTCTCCGGCTCCCGGAGACGAAGAAGCTGCTTCTTCGCACAAAGACGATTCTTCCGCTCACAGTGCTCTGCGGTGTGCGCCTTCTGCCGAAAGAGGTCCGGGAGCGGTGCTTAGCTCTGCAGAGCACCGTACCTTCGTCTTTAGCCTCTCTTCTCGTCTACATCTTAGCAAAAAGCTTTTCCACTCTGTCTGGCCAGGAGAAACTTTGCCAGCACAAAAAACATCTCCCATCGTGTTCTAGAAGCTGCACGAAGGTCTGCCGAGTGTTTTGCAAGAAGAGAAAGAAAGTTGTCCAAAACAGCTTGCATTCGAATGTTCAAGTGATTAGAAAAGGCAGGAGAGTGGTCAGGTACTGTTTTCTCTCAGTTGGCAAGCTGCGCACACAATCGCAGTGTTGTACAGCTTGTTTCATCACCTTTGCGAAGTTGCCGCTCTCTCCGGCTCCCGGAGACGAAGAAGCTGCTTCTTCGCGCAAAGACGATTCTGCCGCTCACAGTGCTCTGCGGTGTGCGCCTTCTGCCGAAAGAGGACCGGGAGCGGTGCTTAGCTCTGCAGAGCACCGTACCTTCGTCTTTAGCCTCTCTTCTCGTCTACATCTTAGCAAAAAGCTTTTCCACTCTGTCTGGCAAGGAGAAACTGTGCCAGCACAGAAAACATCTCCCATCGTGTTCTAGAGGCTGCACGCAGGTCTGCCGAGTGTTTTGCAAGAAGAGAAAGAAAGTTGTCCAAAACAGCTTGCAATCGAATGTTCATGTGATTAGAAAAGGCAGGAGAGTGGTCAGGTACTGTTTTCTCTCAGTTGGCAAGCTGCGCACACAATCGCAGTGTTGTACAGCTTGTTTCATCACCTTTGCGAAGTTGCCGCTCTCTCCGGCTCCCGGAGACGTAGAAGCTGCTTCTTCGCGCAAAGACGATTCTGCCGCTCACAGTGCTCTGCGGTGTGCGCCTTCTGCCGAAAGAGGTCCGGGAGCGGTGCTTAGCTCTGCAGAGCACCATACCTGCTTCTTTAGCCTCTCTTCTCGTCTACATCTTAGCAAAAAGCTTTTCCACTCTGTCTGGCAAGGAGAAACTGTGCCAGCACAAAAAACATCTCCCATCGTGTTCTAGAGGCTGCACGGAGGTCTGCCGAGTGTTTTGCAAGAAGAGAAAGAAAGTTGTCCAAAAGAGCTTGCAATCGAATGTTCATGTGAATAGAAAAGGCAGCAGAGTGGTCAGGTACTGTTTTCTCTCAGTTGGCAAGCTGCGCACACAATCGCAGTGTCGTACAGCTTGTTTCATCACCTTTGCGAAGTTGCCGCTCTCTCCGGCTCCCGGAGACGAAGAAGCTGCTTCTTCGCGCAAAGACGATTCTGCCGCTCACAGTGCTCTGCGGTGTGCGCCTTCTGCCGAAAGAGGTCCGGGAGCTGTGCTTAGCTCTGCAGAGCACTCTACCTGCTTCTTTAGCCTCTCTTCTCGTCTACATCTTAGCAAAAAGCTTTTCCACTCTGTCTGGCAAGGAGAAACTGTGCCAGCACAAAAAACATCTCCCATCGTGTTCTAGAGGCTGCACGCAGGTCTGCCGAGTGTTTTGCAAGAAGAGAAAGAAAGTTGTCCAAAACAGCTTGCAATCGAATGTTCATGTGAATAGAAAAGGCAGCAGAGTGGTCAGGTACTGTTTTCTCTCAGTTGGCAAGCTGCGCACACAATCGCAGTGTTGTACAGCTTGTTTCATCACCTTTGCGAAGCTGCCGCTCTCTCCGGCTCCCGGAGACGAAGAAGCTGCTTCTTCGCGCAAAGACGATTCTGCCGCTCACAGTGCTCTGCGGTGTGCGTCTTCTGCCGAAAGAGGTCCGGGAGCGGTGCTTAGCTCTGCAGAGCACCGTACCTTCGTCTTTAGCCTCTCTTCTCGTCTACATCTCAGCAAAAAGCTTTTCCACTCTGTCTGGCAAGGAGAAACTGTGCCTGCACAAAAAACATCTGCCATCGTGTTCTAGAAGCTGCACGGAGGTCTGCCGAGTGTTTTGCAAGAAGAGAAAGAAAGTTGTCCAAAACAGCTTGCAATCGAATGTTCAAGTGATTAGAAAAGGCAGGAGAGTGGTCAGGTACTGTTTTCTCTCAGTTGGCAAGCTGCGCACACAATCGCAGTGTCGTACAGCTTGTTTCATCACCTTTGCGAAGTTGCCGCTCTCTCCGGCTCCCGGAGACGAAGAAGCTGCTTCTTCGCGCAAAGGTGATTCTGCCGCTCACAGTGCTCTGCGGTGTGCGCCTTCTGCCGAAAGAGGTCCGGGAGCGGTGCTTAGCTCTGCAGAGCACCGTACCTTCGTCTTTAGCCTCTCTTCTCGTCTACATCTTAGCAAAAAGCTTTTCCACTCTGTCTGGCCAGGAGAAACTTTGCCAGCACATAAAACATCTCCCATCGTGTTCTAGAAGCTGCACGGAGATCTGCCGAATGTTTTGCAAGAAAAGAAAGAAAGTTGTCCAAAACATCTTGCAATCGAATGTTCATGTGAATAGAAAAGGCAGCAGAGTGGTCAGGTACTGTTTTCTCTCAGTTGGCAAGCTGCGCACACAATCGCAGTGTTGTACAGCTTGTTTCATCACATTTGGGAAGTTGCCGCTCTCTCCGGCTCCCGGAGACGAAGAAGCTGCTTCTTCGCGCAAAGACGATTCTGCCGCTCACAGTGCTCTGCGGTGTGCGCCTTCTGCCGAAAGAGGCCCGGGAGCGGTGCTTAGCTCTGCAGAGCACCGTACCTTCGTCTTTAGCCTCTCTTCTCGTCTACATCTTAGCAAAAAGCTTTTCCACTCTGTCTGGCAAGGAGAAACTGTGCCAGCACAAAAAACATCTCCCATCGTGTTCTAGAGGCTGCACGGAGGTCTGCCGAGTGTTTTGCAAGCAGAGAAAGAAAGTTGTCCAAAACAGCTTGCAATCGAATGTTCATGTGAATAGAAAAGGCAGGAGAGTGGTCAGGTACTGTTTTCTCTCACTTGGCAAGCTGCGCACACAATCGCAGTGTCGTACAGCTTGTTTCATCACCTTTGCGAAGTTGCCGCTCTCTCCGGCTCCCGGAGACGAAGAAGCTGCTTCTTCGCGCAAAGACGATTCTGCCGCTCACAGTGCTCTGCGGTGTGCGCCTTCTGCCGAAAGAGGTCCGGGAGCGGTGCTTAGCTCTGCAGAGCACCGTACCTTCGTCTTTAGCCTCTCTTCTCGTCTACATCTTAGCAAAAAGCTTTTCCACTCTGTCTGGAAAGGAGAAACTGTGCCAGCACAGAAAACATCTCCCATCGTGTTCTAGAGGCTGCACGCAGGTCTGCCGAGTGTTTTGCAAGAAGAGAAAGAAAGTTGTCCAAAACAGCTGGCAATCGAATGTTCAAGTGATTAGAAAAGGCAGCAGAGTGGTCAGGTACTGTTTTCTCTCACTTGGCAAGCTGCGCACACAATCGCAGTGTTGTACAGCTTGTTTCATCACCTTTGCGAAGTTGCCGCTCTCTCCGGCTGCCGGAGACGAAGAAGATGCTTTTTCGCGCAAAGACGATTCTGCCGCTCACAGTGCTCTGCGGTGTGCGCCTTCTGCCGAAAGAGGTCCGGGAGCGGTGCTTAGCTCTGCAGAGCACCGTACCTTCGTCTTTAGCCTCTCTTCTCGTCTACATCTTAGCAAAAAGCTTTTCCACTCTGTCTGGCAAGGAGAAACTGTGCCAGCACAGAAAACATCTCCCATCGTGTTCTAGAGGCTGCACGCAGGTCTGCCGAGTGTTTTGCAAGAAGAGAAAGAAAGTTGTCCAAAACAGCTTGCAATCGAATGTTCATGTGAATAGAAAAGGCAGGAGAGTGGTCAGGTACTGTTTTCTCTCACTTGGCAAGCTGCGCACACAATCGCAGTGTTGTACAGCTTGTTTCATCACCTTTGCGAAGTTGCCGCTCTCTCCGGCTCCCGGAGACGAAGAAGCTGCTTCTTCGCGCAAAGACGATTCTGCCGCTCACAGTGCTCTGCGGTGTGCGCCTTCTGCCGAAAGAGGACCGGGAGCGGTGCTTAGCTCTGCAGAGCACCGTACCTTCGTCTTTAGCCTCTCTTCTCGTCTACATCTTAGCAAAAAGCTTTTCCACTCTGTCTGGCAAGGAGAAACTGTGCCAGCACAGAAAACATCTCCCATCGTGTTCTAGAGGCTGCACGCAGGTCTGCCGAGTGTTTTGCAAGAAGAGAAAGAAAGTTGTCCAAAACAGCTTGCAATCGAATGTTCATGTGAATAGAAAAGGCAGGAGAGTGGTCAGGTACTGTTTTCTCTCAGTTGGCAAGCTGCGCACACAATCGCAGTGTTGTACAGCTTGTTTCATCACCTTTGCGAAGCTGCCGCTCTCTCCGGCTCCCGGAGACGAAGAAGCTGCTTCTTCGCGCAAAGACGATTCTGCCGCTCACAGTGCTCTGCGGTGTGCGCCTTCTGCCGAAAGAGGTCCGGGAGCTGTGCTTAGCTCTGCGGAGCACTCTACCTGCTTCTTTAGCCTCTCTTCTCGTCTACATCTTAGCAAAAAGCTTTTCCACTCTGTCTGGCAAGGAGAAACTGTGCCTGCACAAAAAACATCTCCCATCGTGTTCTAGAAGCTGCACGGAGGTCTGCCGAGTGTTTTGCAAGAAGAGAAAGAAAGTTGTCCAAAACAGCTTGCAATCGAATGTTCATGTGAATAGAAAAGGCAGGAGAGTGGTCAGGTACTGTTTTCTCTCAGTTGGCAAGCTGCGCACACAATCGCAGTGTTGTACAGCTTGTTTCATCACCTTTGCGAAGTTGCCGCTCTCTCCGGCTCCCGGAGACGAAGAAGCTGCTTCTTCGCGCAAAGACGATTCTGCCGCTCACAGTGCTCTGCGGTGTGCGCCTTCTGCCGAAAGAGGCCCGGGAGCGGTGCTTAGCTCTGCAGAGCACCGTACCTTCGTCTTTAGCCTCTCTTCTCGTCTACATCTTAGCAAAAAGCTTTTCCACTCTGTCTGGCAAGGAGAAACTGTGCCAGCACAGAAAACATCTCCCATCTTGTTCTAGAGGCTGCACGCAGGTCTGCCGAGTGTTTTGCAAGAAAAGAAAGAAAGTTGTCCAAAACAGCTTGCAATCGAATGTTCATGTGAATAGAAAAGGCAGGAGAGTGGTCAGGTACTGTTTTCTCTCAGTTGGCAAGCTGCGCACACAATCGCAGTGTTGTACAGCTTGTTTCATCACCTTTGCGAAGCTGCCGCTCTCTCCGGCTCCCGGAGACGAAGAAGCTGCTTCTTCGCGCAAAGACGATTCTGCCGCTCACAGTGCTCTGCGGTGTGCGCCTTCTGCCGAAAGAGGTCCGGGAGCTGTGCTTAGCTCTGCGGAGCACTCTACCTGCTTCTTTAGCCTCTCTTCTCGTCTACATCTTAGCAAAAAGCTTTTCCACTCTGTCTGGCAAGGAGAAACTGTGCCTGCACAAAAAACAACTCCCATCGTGTTCTAGAAGCTGCACGGAGGTCTGCCGAGTGTTTTGCAAGAAGAGAAAGAAAGTTGTCCAAAACAGCTTGCAATCGAATGTTCATGTGAATAGAAAAGGCAGCAGAGTGGTCAGGTACTGTTTTCTCTCAGTTGGCAAGCTGCGCACACAATCGCAGTGTCGTACAGCTTGTTTCATCACCTTTGCGAAGTTGCCGCTCTCTCCGGCTCCCGGAGACGAAGAAGCTGCTTCTTCGCGCAAAGACGATTCTGCCGCTCACAGTGCTCTGCGGTGTGCGCCTTCTGCCGAAAGAGGTCCGGGAGCGGTGCTTAGCTCTGCAGAGCACCGTACCTTCGTCTTTAGCCTCTCTTCTCGTCTACATCTTAGCAAAAAGCTTTTCCACTCTGTCTGGCCAGGAGAAACTGTGCCAGCACAGGAAACATCTCCCATCGTGTTCTAGAGGCTGCACGCAGGTCTGCCGAGTGTTTTGCAAGAAGAGAAAGAAAGTTGTCCAAAACAGCTTCCAATCGAATGTTCATGTGAATAGAAAAGGCAGGAGAGTGGTCAGGTACTGTTTTCTCTCAGTAGGCAAGCTGCGCACACAATCGCAGTGTTGTACAGCTTGTTTCATCACCTTTGCGAAGTTGCCGCTCTCTCCGGCTCCCGGAGACGAAGAAGCTGCTTCTTCGCGCAAAGACGATTCTGCCGCTCACAGTGCTCTGCGGTGTGCGCCTTCTGCCGAAAGAGGACCGGGAGCGGTGCTTAGCTCTGCAGAGCACCGTACCTTCGTCTTTAGCCTCTCTTCTCGTCTACATCTTAGCAAAAAGCTTTTCCACTCTGTCTGGCAAGGAGAAACTGTGCCAGCACAGAAAACATCTCCCATCGTGTTCTAGAGGCTGCACGCAGGTCTGCCGAGTGTTTTGCAAGAAGAGAAAGAAAGTTGTCCAAAACAGCTTCCAATCGAATGTTCATGTGAATAGAAAAGGCAGGAGAGTGGTCAGGTACTGTTTTCTCTCAGTTGGCAAGCTGCGCACACAATCGCAGTGTTGTACAGCTTGTTTCATCACCTTTGCGAAGTTGCCGCTCTCTCCGGCTCCCGGAGACGAAGAAGCTGCTTCTTCGCGCAAAGGTGATTCTGCCGCTCACAGTGCTCTGCGGTGTGCGCCTTCTGCCGAAAGAGGTCCGGGAGCGGTGCTTAGCTCTGCAGAGCACCGTACCTTCGTCTTTAGCCTCTCTTCTCGTCTACATCTTAGCAAAAAGCTTTTCCACTCTGTCTGGCAAGGAGAAACTTTGCCAGCACATAAAACATCTCCCATCGTGTTCTTGAAGCTGCACGGAGATCTGCCGAATGTTTTGCAAGAAAAGAAAGAAAGTTGTCCAAAACATCTTGCAATCGAATGTTCATGTGAATAGAAAAGGCAGGAGAGTGGTCAGGTACTGTTTTCTCTCAGTTGGCAAGCTGCGCACACAATCGCAGTGTTGTACAGCTTGTTTCATCACATTTGGGAAGTTGCCGCTCTCTCCGGCTCCCGGAGACGAAGAAGCTGCTTCTTCGCGCAAAGACGATTCTGCCGCTCACAGTGCTCTGCGGTGTGCGCCTTCTGCCGAAAGAGGACCGGGAGCGGTGCTGAGCTCTGCAGAGCACCGTACCTTCGTCTTTAGCCTCTCTTCTCGTCTACATCTTAGCAAAAAGCTTTTCCACTCTGTCTGGCAAGGAGAAACTGTGCCAGCACAAAAAACATCTCCCATCGTGTTCTAGAGGCTGCACGGAGGTCTGCCGAGTGTTTTGCAAGAAGAGAAAGAAAGTTGTCCAAAACAGCTTGCAATCGAATGTTCATGTGCATAGAAAAGGCAGGAGAGTGGTCAGGTACTGTTTTCTCTCAGTTGGCAAGCTGCGCACACAATCGCAGTGTCGTACAGCTTGTTTCATCACCTTTGCGAAGTTGCCGCTCTCTCCGGCTCCCGGAGACGAAGAAGCTGCTTCTTCGCGCAAAGACGATTCTGCCGCTCACAGTGCTCTGCGGTGTGCGCCTTCTGCCGAAAGAGGTCCGGGAGCGGTGCTTAGCTCTGCAGAGCACCGTACCTTCGTCTTTAGCCTCTCTTCTCGTCTACATCTTAGCAAAAAGCTTTTCCACTCTGTCTGGCAAGGAGAAACTGTGCCAGCACAGAAAACATCTCCCATCGTGTTCTAGAGGCTGCACGGAGGTGTGCCGAGTGTTTTGCAAGAAGAGAAAGAAAGTTGTCCAAAACAGCTTGCAATCGAATGTTCATGTGAATAGAAAAGGCAGGAGAGTGGTCAGGTACTGTTTTCTCTCAGTTGGCAAGCTGCGCACACAATCGCAGTGTTGTACAGCTTGTTTCATCACCTTTGCGAAGTTGCCGCTCTCTCCGGCTCCCGGAGACGAAGAAGCTGCTTCTTCGCGCAAAGACGATTCTGCCGCTCACAGTGCTCTGCGGTGTGCGCCTTCTGCCGAAAGAGGTCCGGGAGCGGTGCTTAGCTCTGCAGAGCACCGTACCTTCGTCTTTAGCCTCTCTTCTCGTCTACATCTTAGCAAAAAGCTTTTCCACTCTGTCTGGCAAGGAGAAACTGTGCCAGCACAGAAAACATCTCCCATCGTGTTCTAGAGGCTGCACGCAGGTCTGCCGAGTGTTTTGCAAGAAGAGAAAGAAAGTTGTCCAAAACAGCTTGCAATCGAATGTTCAAGTGATTAGAAAAGGCAGCAGAGTGGTCAGGTACTGTTTTCTCTCAGTTGGCAAGCTGCGCACACAATCGCAGTGTTGTACAGCTTGTTTCATCACCTTTGCGAAGTTGCCGCTCTCTCCGGCTCCCGGAGACGAAGAAGCTGCTTTTTCGCGCAAAGACGATTCTGCCGCTCACAGTGCTCTGCGGTGTGCGCCTTCTGCCGAAAGAGGTCCGGGAGCGGTGCTTAGCTCTGCAGAGCACCGTACCTTCGTCTTTAGCCTCTCTTCTCGTCTACATCTTAGCAAAAAGCTTTTCCACTCTGTCTGGCAAGGAGAAACTGTGCCAGCACATAAAACATCTCCCATCGTGTTCTAGAAGCTGCACGGAGATCTGCCGAGTGTTTTGCAAGAAGAGAAAGAAAGTTGTCCAAAACAGCTTGCAATCGAATGTTCATGTGAATAGAAAAGGCAGGAGAGTGGTCAGGTACTGTTTTCTCTCAGTTGGCAAGCTGCGCACACAATCGCAGTGTTGTACAGCTTGTTTCATCACCTTTGCGAAGTTGCCGCTCTCTCCGGCTCCCGGAGACGAAGAAGCTGCTTCTTCGCGCAAAGGCGATTCTGCCGCTCACAGTGCTCTGCGGTGTGCGCCTTCTGCCGAAAGAGGTCCGGGAGCGGTGCTTAGCTCTGCAGAGCACCGTACCTTCGTCTTTAGCCTCTCTTCTCGTCTACATCTTAGCAAAAAGCTTTTCCACTCTGTCTGGCAAGGAGAAACTGTGCCAGCACAGAAAACATCTCCCATCGTGTTCTAGAGGCTGCACGCAGGTCTGCCGAGTGTTTTGCAAGAAGAGAAAGAAAGTTGTCCAAAACAGCTTGCAATCGAATGTTCAAGTGATTAGAAAAGGCAGGAGAGTGGTCAGGTACTGTTTTCTCTCACTTGGCAAGCTGCGCACACAATCGCAGTGTCGTACAGCTTGTTTCATCACCTTTGCGAAGTTGCCGCTCTCTCCGGCTCCCGGAGACGAAGAAGCTGCTTCTTCGCGCAAAGACGATTCTGCCGCTCACAGTGCTCTGCGGTGTGCGCCTTCTGCCGAAAGAGGTCCGGGAGCGGTGCTTAGCTCTGCAGAGCACCGTACCTTCGTCTTTAGCCTCTCTTCTCGTCTACATCTTAGCAAAAAGCTTTTCCACTCTGTCTGGCAAGGAGAAACTTTGCCAGCACATAAAACATCTCCCATCGTGTTCTAGAAGCTGCACGGAGATCTGCCGAATGTTTTGCAAGAAAAGAAAGAAAGTTGTCCAAAACATCTTGCAATCGAATGTTCATGTGAATAGAAAAGGCAAGAGAGTGGTCAGGTACTGTTTTCTCTCAGTTGGCAAGCTGCGCACACAATCGCAGTGTTGTACAGCTTGTTTCATCACCTTTGCCAAGTTGCCGCTCTCTCCGGCTCCCGGAGACGAAGAAGCTGCTTCTTCGCGCAAAGACGATTCTGCCGCTCACAGTGCTCTGCGGTGTGCGCCTTCTGCCGAAAGAGGACCGGGAGCGGTGCTTAGCTCTGCAGAGCACCGTACCTTCGTCTTTAGCCTCTCTTCTCGTCTACATCTTAGCAAAAAGCTTTTCCACTCTGTCTGGCAAGGAGAAACTGTGCCAGCACAAAAAACATCTCCCATCGTGTTCTAGAGGCTGCACGGAGATCTGCCGAGTGTTTTGCAAGAAGAGAAAGAAAGTTGTCCAAAACAGCTTGCAATCGAATGTTCATGTGAATAGAAAAGGCAGGAGAGTGGTCAGGTACTGTTTTCTCTCAGTTGGCAAGCTGCGCACACAATCGCAGTGTCGTACAGCTTGTTTCATCACCTTTGCGAAGTTGCCGCTCTCTCCGGCTCCCGGAGACGAAGAAGCTGCTTCTTCGCGCAAAGACGATTCTGCCGCTCACAGTGCTCTGCGGCGTGCGCCTTCTGCCGAAAGAGGTCCGGGAGCGGTGCTTAGCTCTGCAGAGCACCGTACCTTCGTCTTTAGCCTCTCTTCTCGTCTACATCTTAGCAAAAAGCTTTTCCACTCTGTCTGGCAAGGAGAAACTGTGCCAGCACAGAAAACATCTCCCATCGTGTTCTAGAGGCTGCACGGAGGTGTGCCGAGTGTTTTGCAAGAAGAGAAAGAAAGTTGTCCAAAACAGCTTCCAATCGAATGTTCATGTGAATAGAAAAGGCAGGAGAGTGGTCAGGTACTGTTTTCTCTCAGTTGGCAAGCTGCGCACACAATCGCAGTGTTGTACAGCTTGTTTCATCACCTTTGCGAAGTTGCCGCTCTCTCCGGCTCCCGGAGACGAAGAAGCTGCTTCTTCGCGCAAAGACGATTCTGCCGCTCACAGTGCTCTGCGGTGTGCGCCTTCTGCCGAAAGAGGTCCGGGAGCGGTGCTTAGCTCTGCAGAGCACCGTACCTTCGTCTTTAGCCTCTCTTCTCGTCTACATCTTAGCAAAAAGCTTTTCCACTCTGTCTGGCAAGGAGAAACTGTGCCAGCACAGAAAACATCTCCCATCGTGTTCTAGAGGCTGCACGCAGGTCTGCCGAGTGTTTTGCAAGAAGAGAAAGAAAGTTGTCCAAAGCAGCTGGCAATCGAATGTTCAAGTAATTAGAAAAGGCAGGAGAGTGGTCAGGTACTGTTTTCTCTCAGTTGGCAAGCTGCGCACACAATCGCAGTGTTGTACAGCTTGTTTCATCACCTTTGCGAAGTTGCCGCTCTCTCCGGCTGCCGGAGACGAAGAAGCTGCTTTTTCGCGCAAAGACGATTCTGCCGCTCACAGTGCTCTGCGGTGTGCGCCTTCTGCCGAAAGAGGTCCGGGAGCGGTGCTTAGCTCTGCAGAGCACCGTACCTTCGTCTTTAGCCTCTCTTCTCGTCTACATCTTAGCAAAAAGCTTTTCCACTCTGTCTGGCAAGGAGAAACTGTGCCAGCACAGAAAACATCTCCCATCGTGTTCTAGAAGCTGCACGGAGATCTGCCGAGTGTTTTGCAAGAAGAGAAAGAAAGTTGTCCAAAACAGCTTCCAATCGAATGTTCATGTGAATAGAAAAGGCAGCAGAGTGGTCAGGTACTGTTTTCTCTCACTTGGCAAGCTGCGCACACAATCGCAGTGTTGTACAGCTTGTTTCGTCACATTTGGGAAGTTGCCGCTCTCTCCGGCTCCCGGAGACGAAGAAGCTGCTTCTTCGCGCAAAGACGATTCTGCCGCTCACAGTGCTCTGCGGTGTGCGCCTTCTGCCGAAAGAGGTCCGGGAGCGGTGCTTAGCTCTGCAGAGCACCGTACCTTCGTCTTTAGCCTCTCTTCTCGTCTACATCTCAGCAAAAATCTTTTCCACTCTGTCTGGCAAGGAGAAACTGTGCCTGCACAAAAAACATCTGCCATCGTGTTCTAGAAGCTGCACGGAGGTCTGCCGAGTGTTTTGCAAGAAGAGAAAGAAAGTTGTCCAAAACAGCTTGCAATCGAATGTTCAAGTGATTAGAAAAGGCAGGAGAGTGGTCAGGTACTGTTTTCTCTCAGTTGGCAAGCTGCGCACACAATCGCAGTGTCGTACAGCTTGTTTCATCACCTTTGCGAAGTTGCCGCTCTCTCCGGCTCCCGGAGACGAAGAAGCTGCTTCTTCGCGCAAAGGTGATTCTGCCGCTCACAGTGCTCTGCGGTGTGCGCCTTCTGCCGAAAGAGGTCCGGGAGCGGTGCTTAGCTCTGCAGAGCACCGTACCTTCGTCTTTAGCCTCTCTTCTCGTCTACATCTTAGCAAAAAGCTTTTCCACTCTGTCTGGCAAGGAGAAACTGTGCCAGCACAGAAAACATCTCCCATCGTGTTCTAGAGGCTGCACGCAGGTCTGCAGAGTGTTTTGCAAGAAGAGAAAGAAAGTTGTCCAAAAGAGCTTCCAATCGAATGTTCATGTGATTACAAAAGGCAGGAGAGTGGTCAGGTACTGTTTTCTCTCAGTTGTCATGCTGCGCACACAATCGCAGTGTTGTACAGCTTGTTTCATCACCTTTGCGAAGTTGCCGCTCTCTCCGGCTCCCGGAGACGAAGAAGCTGCTTCTTCGCGCAAAGACGATTCTTCCGCTCACTGTGCTCTGCGGTGTGCGCCTTCTGCCGAAAGAGGTCCGGGAGCGGTGCTTAGCTCTGCAGAGCATCGTACCTTCGTCTTTAGCCTCTCTTCTCGTCTACATCTTAGCAAAAAGCTTTTCCACTCTGTCTGGCCAGGAGAAACTTTGCCAGCAGATAAAACATCTCCCATCGTGTTCTAGAAGCCGCACGCAGGTCTGCCGAGTGTTTTGCAAGAAAAGAAAGAAAGTTGTCCAAAACATCTTGCAATAAAATGTTCATGTGAATAGAAAAGGCAGGAGAGTGGTCAGGTACTGTTTTCTCTCAGTTGGCAAGCTGCGCACACAATCGCAGTGTTGTACAGCTTGTTTCATCACCTTTGCGAAGTTGCCGCTCTCTCCGGCTCCCGGAGACGAAGAAGCTGCTTCTTCGCGCAAAGACGATTCTGCCCCTCACAGTGCTCTGTGGTGTGCGCCTTCTGCCGAAAGTGGTCCGGGAGCGGTGCTTTGCTCTGCAGAGCACCGTACCTTCGTCTTTAGCCTCTCTTCTCGTCTACATCTTAGCAAAAAGCTTTTCCACTCTGTCTGGCAAGGAGAAACTGTGCCTGCACAGAAAACATCTCCCATCGTGTTCTAGAAGCTACACGGAGGTTTGCCGAGTGTTTTGCAAGAAGAGAAAGAAAGTTGTCCAAAACAGCTTGCAATCGAATGTTCATGTGAATAGAAAAGGCAGCAGAGTGGTCAGGTACTGTTTTCTCTCAGTTGGCAAGCTGCGCACACAATCGCAGTGTTGTACAGCTTGTTTCATCACCTTTGCGAAGTTGCCGCTCTCTCCGGCTCCCGGAGACGAAGAAGCTGCTTCTTCGCGCAAAGGTGATTCTGCCGCTCACAGTGCTCTGCGGTGTGCGCCTTCTGCCGAAAGAGGTCCGGGAGCGGTGCTTAGCTCTGCAGAGCACCGTACCTTCGTCTTTAGCCTCTCTTCTCGTCTACCTCTTAGCAAAAAGCTTTTCCACTCTGTCTGGCAAGGAGAAACTGTGCCAGCACAGAAAACATCTCCCATCGTGTTCTAGAGGCTGCACGGAGGTCTGCCGAGTGTTTTGCAAGAAGAGAAAGAAAGTTGTCCAAAACAGCTTGCAATCGAATGTTCATGTGAATAGAAAAGGCAGGAGAGTGGTCAGGTACTGTTTTCTCTCAGTTGGCAAGCTGCGCACACAATCGCAGTGTTGTACAGCTTGTTTCATCACATTTGGGAAGTTGCCGCTCTCTCCGGCTCCCGGAGACGAAGAAGCTGCTTCTTCGCGCAAAGACGATTCTGCCGCTCACAGTGCTCTGCGGTGTGCGCCTTCTGCCGAAAGAGGACCGGGAGCGGTGCTTAGCTCTGCAGAGCACCGTACCTTCGTCTTTAGCCTCTCTTCTCGTCTACATCTTAGCAAAAAGCTTTTCCACTCTGTCTGGCAAGGAGAAACTGTGCCAGCACAAAAAACATCTCCCATCGTGTTCTAGAGGCTGCACGCAGGTCTGCCGAGTGTTTTGCAAGAAGAGAAAGAAAGTTGTCCAAAACAGCTTGCAATCGAATGTTCATGTGAATAGAAAAGGCAGGAGAGTGGTCAGGTACTGTTTTCTCTCAGTTGGCAAGCTGCGCACACAATCGCAGTGTCGTACAGCTTGTTTCATCACCTTTGCGAAGTTGCCGCTCTCTCCGGCTCCCGGAGACGAAGAAGCTGCTTCTTCGCGCAAAGACGATTCTGCCCCTCACAGTGCTCTGCGGTGTGCGCCTTCTGCCGAAAGAGGTCCGGGAGCGGTGCTTAGCTCTGCAGAGCACCGTACCTTCGTCTTTAGCCTCTCTTCTCGTCTACATCTTAGCAAAAAGCTTTTCCACTCTGTCTGGCAAGGAGAAACTGTGCCAGCACAGAAAACATCTCCCATCGTGTTCTAGAAGCTACACGGAGGTTTGCCGAGTGTTTTGCAAGAAGAGAAAGAAAGTTGTCCAAAACAGCTTGCAATCGAATGTTCATGTGAATAGAAAAGGCAGCAGAGTGGTCAGGTACTGTTTTCTCTCAGTTGGCAAGCTGCGCACACAATCGCAGTGTTGTACAGCTTGTTTCATCACCTTTGCGAAGTTGCCGCTCTCTCCGGCTCCCGGAGACGAAGAAGCTGCTTCTTCGCGCAAAGGTGATTCTGCCGCTCACAGTGCTCTGCGGTGTGCGCCTTCTGCCGAAAGAGGTCCGGGAGCGGTGCTTAGCTCTGCAGAGCACCGTACCTTCGTCTTTAGCCTCTCTTCTCGTCTACCTCTTAGCAAAAAGCTTTTCCACTCTGTCTGGCAAGGAGAAACTGTGCCAGCACAGAAAACATCTCCCATCGTGTTCTAGAGGCTGCACGGAGGTCTGCCGAGTGTTTTGCAAGAAGAGAAAGAAAGTTGTCCAAAACAGCTTGCAATCGAATGTTCATGTGAATAGAAAAGGCAGGAGAGTGGTCAGGTACTGTTTTCTCTCAGTTGGCAAGCTGCGCACACAATCGCAGTGTTGTACAGCTTGTTTCATCACATTTGGGAAGTTGCCGCTCTCTCCGGCTCCCGGAGACGAAGAAGCTGCTTCTTCGCGCAAAGACGATTCTGCCGCTCACAGTGCTCTGCGGTGTGCGCCTTCTGCCGAAAGAGGACCGGGAGCGGTGCTTAGCTCTGCAGAGCACCGTACCTTCGTCTTTAGCCTCTCTTCTCGTCTACATCTTAGCAAAAAGCTTTTCCACTCTGTCTGGCAAGGAGAAACTGTGCCAGCACAAAAAACATCTCCCATCGTGTTCTAGAGGCTGCACGCAGGTCTGCCGAGTGTTTTGCAAGAAGAGAAAGAAAGTTGTCCAAAACAGCTTGCAATCGAATGTTCATGTGAATAGAAAAGGCAGGAGAGTGGTCAGGTACTGTTTTCTCTCAGTTGGCAAGCTGCGCACACAATCGCAGTGTCGTACAGCTTGTTTCATCACCTTTGCGAAGTTGCCGCTCTCTCCGGCTCCCGGAGACGAAGAAGCTGCTTCTTCGCGCAAAGACGATTCTGCCGCTCACAGTGCTCTGCGGTGTGCGCCTTCTGCCGAAAGAGGTCCGGGAGCGGTGCTTAGCTCTGCAGAGCACCGTACCTTCGTCTTTAGCCTCTCTTCTCGTCTACATCTTAGCAAAAAGCTTTTCCACTCTGTCTGGCAAGGAGAAACTGTGCCAGCACAGAAAACATCTCCCATCGTGTTCTAGAGGCTGCACGGAGGTGTGCCGAGTGTTTTGCAAGAAGAGAAAGAAAGTTGTCCAAAACAGCTTGCAATCGAATGTTCATGTGAATAGAAAAGGCAGGAGAGTGGTCAGGTACTGTTTTCTCTCAGTTGGCAAGCTGCGCACACAATCGCAGTGTCGTACAGCTTGTTTCATCACCTTTGCGAAGTTGCCGCTCTCTCCGGCTCCCGGAGACGAAGAAGCTGCTTCTTCGCGCAAAGACGATTCTGCCGCTCACAGTGCTCTGCGGTGTGCGCCTTCTGCCGAAAGAGGTCCGGGAGCGGTGCTTAGCTCTGCAGAGCACCGTACCTTCGTCTTTAGCCTCTCTTCTCGTCTACATCTTAGCAAAAAGCTTTTCCACTCTGTCTGGCAAGGAGAAACTGTGCCAGCACAGAAAACATCTCCCATCGTGTTCTAGAGGCTGCACGCAGGTCTGCCGAGTGTTTTGCAAGAAGAGAAAGAAAGTTGTCCAAAACAGCTTGCAATCGAATGTTCATGTGAATAGAAAAGGCAGGAGAGTGGTCAGGTACTGTTTTCTCTCAGTTGGCAAGCTGCGCACACAATCGCAGTGTTGTACAGCTTGTTTCATCACCTTTGCGAAGTTGCCGCTCTCTCCGGCTCCCGGAGACGAAGAAGCTGCTTCTTCGCGCAAAGACGATTCTGCCGCTCACAGTGCTCTGCGGTGTGCGCCTTCTGCCGAAAGAGGTCCGGGAGCGGTGCTTAGCTCTGCAGAGCACCGTACCTTCGTCTTTAGCCTCTCTTCTCGTCTACATCTTAGCAAAAAGCTTTTCCACTCTGTCTGGCAAGGAGAAACTTTGCCAGCACAGAAAACATCTCCCATCGTGTTCTAGAGGCTGCACGGAGGTGTGCCGAGTGTTTTGCAAGAAGAGAAAGAAAGTTGTCCAAAACAGCTTGCAATCGAATGTTCATGTGAATAGAAAAGGCAGGAGAGTGGTCAGGTACTGTTTTCTCTCAGTTGGCAAGCTGCGCACACAATCGCAGTGTCGTACAGCTTGTTTCATCACCTTTGCGAAGTTGCCGCTCTCTCCGGCTCCCGGAGACGAAGAAGCTGCTTCTTCGCGCAAAGACGATTCTGCCGCTCACAGTGCTCTGCGGTGTGCGCCTTCTGCCGAAAGACGCCCGGGAGCGGTGCTTAGCTCTGCAGAGCACCGTACCTTCGTCTTTAGCCTCTCTTCTCGTCTACATCTTAGCAAAAAGATTTTCCACTCTGTCTGGCCAGGAGAAACTGTGCCAGCACAGAAAACATCTCCCATCGTGTTCTAGAGGCTGCACGGAGGTCTGCCGAGTGTTTTGCAAGAAGAGAAAGAAAGTTGTCCAAAACAGCTTGCAATCGAATGTTCATGTGAATAGAAAAGGCAGGAGAGTGGTCAGGTACTGTTTTCTCTCAGTTGGCAAGCTGCGCACACAATCGCAGTGTTGTACAGCTTGTTTCATCACCTTTGCGAAGTTGCCGCTCTCTCCGGCTCCCGGAGACGAAGAAGCTGCTTCTTCGCGCAAAGACGATTCTGCCGCTCACAGTGCTCTGCGGTGTGCGCCTTCTGCCGAAAGAGGTCCGGGAGCGGTGCTTAGCTCTGCAGAGCACCGTACCTTCGTCTTTAGCCTCTCTTCTCGTCTACATCTTAGCAAAAAGCTTTTCCACTCTGTCTGGCAAGGAGAAACTGTGCCAGCACAAAAAACATCTCCCATCGTGTTCTAGAGGCTGCACGGAGGTCTGCCGAGTGTTTTGCAAGAAGAGAAAGAAAGTTGTCCAAAACAGCTTGCAATCGAATGTTCATGTGAATAGAAAAGGCAGGAGAGTGGTCAGGTACTGTTTTCTCTCAGTTGGCAAGCTGCGCACACAATCGCAGTGTCGTACAGCTTGTTTCATCACCTTTGCGAAGTTGCCGCTCTCTCCGGCTCCCGGAGACGAAGAAGCTGCTTCTTCGCGCAAAGACGATTCTGCCGCTCACAGTGCTCTGCGGTGTGCGCCTTCTGCCGAAAGAGGTCCGGGAGCGGTGCTTAGCTCTGCAGAGCACCGTACCTTCGTCTTTAGCCTCTCTTCTCGTCTACATCTTAGCAAAAAGCTTTTCCACTCTGTCTGGCAAGGAGAAACTGTGCCAGCACAAAAAACATCTCCCATCGTGTTCTAGAGGCTGCACGGAGGTGTGCCGAGTGTTTTGCAAGAAGAGAAAGAAAGTTGTCCAAAACAGCTTGCAATCGAATGTTCATGTGAATAGAAAAGGCAGGAGAGTGGTCAGGTACTGTTTTCTCTCAGTTGGCAAGCTGCGCACACAATCGCAGTGTCGTACAGCTTGTTTCATCACCTTTGCGAAGTTGCCGCTCTCTCCGGCTCCCGGAGACGAAGAAGCTGCTTCTTCGCGCAAAGACGATTCTGCCGCTCACAGTGCTCTGCGGTGTGCGCCTTCTGCCGAAAGAGGTCCGGGAGCGGTGCTTAGCTCTGCAGAGCACCGTACCTTCGTCTTTAGCCTCTCTTCTCGTCTACATCTTAGCAAAAAGCTTTTCCACTCTGTCTGGCAAGGAGAAACTGTGCCAGCACAGAAAACATCTCCCATCGTGTTCTAGAGGCTGCACGGAGGTCTGCCGAGTGTTTTGCAAGAAGAGAAAGAAAGTTGTCCAAAACAGCTTGCAATCGAATGTTCATGTGAATAGAAAAGGCAGGAGAGTGGTCAGGTACTGTTTTCTCTCAGTTGGCAAGCTGCGCACACAATCGCAGTGTTGTACAGCTTGTTTCATCACCTTTGCGAAGTTGCCGCTCTCTCCGGCTCCCGGAGACGAAGAAGCTGCTTCTTCGCGCAAAGACGATTCTGCCGCTCACAGTGCTCTGCGGTGTGCGCCTTCTGCCGAAAGAGGTCCGGGAGTGGTGCTTAGCTCTGCAGAGCACCGTACCTTCGTCTTTAGCCTCTCTTCTCGTCTACATCTTAGCAAAAAGCTTTTCCACTCTGTCTGGCAAGGAGAAACTGTGCCAGCACAGAAAACATCTCCCATCGTGTTCTAGAGGCTGCACGCAGGTCTGCCGAGTGTTTTGCAAGAAGAGAAAGAAAGTTGTCCAAAACAGCTTGCAATCGAATGTTCAAGTGATTAGAAAAGGCAGCAGAGTGGTCAGGTACTGTTTTCTCTCAGTTGGCAAGCTGCGCACACAATCGCAGTGTTGTACAGCTTGTTTCATCACCTTTGCGAAGTTGCCGCTCTCTCCGGCTCCCGGAGACGAAGAAGCTGCTTTTTCGCGCAAAGACGATTCTGCCGCTCACAGTGCTCTGCGGTGTGCGCCTTCTGCCGAAAGAGGTCCGGGAGCGGTGCTTAGCTCTGCAGAGCACCGTACCTTCGTCTTTAGCCTCTCTTCTCGTCTACATCTTAGCAAAAAGCTTTTCCACTCTGTCTGGCAAGGAGAAACTGTGCCAGCACATAAAACATCTCCCATCGTGTTCTAGAAGCTGCACGGAGATCTGCCGAGTGTTTTGCAAGAAGAGAAAGAAAGTTGTCCAAAACAGCTTGCAATCGAATGTTCATGTGAATAGAAAAGGCAGGAGAGTGGTCAGGTACTGTTTTCTCTCAGTTGGCAAGCTGCGCACACAATCGCAGTGTTGTACAGCTTGTTTCATCACCTTTGCGAAGTTGCCGCTCTCTCCGGCTCCCGGAGACGAAGAAGCTGCTTCTTCGCGCAAAGGCGATTCTGCCGCTCACAGTGCTCTGCGGTGTGCGCCTTCTGCCGAAAGAGGTCCGGGAGCGGTGCTTAGCTCTGCAGAGCACCGTACCTTCGTCTTTAGCCTCTCTTCTCGTCTACATCTTAGCAAAAAGCTTTTCCACTCTGTCTGGCAAGGAGAAACTGTGCCAGCACAGAAAACATCTCCCATCGTGTTCTAGAGGCTGCACGCAGGTCTGCCGAGTGTTTTGCAAGAAGAGAAAGAAAGTTGTCCAAAACAGCTTGCAATCGAATGTTCAAGTGATTAGAAAAGGCAGGAGAGTGGTCAGGTACTGTTTTCTCTCACTTGGCAAGCTGCGCACACAATCGCAGTGTCGTACAGCTTGTTTCATCACCTTTGCGAAGTTGCCGCTCTCTCCGGCTCCCGGAGACGAAGAAGCTGCTTCTTCGCGCAAAGACGATTCTGCCGCTCACAGTGCTCTGCGGTGTGCGCCTTCTGCCGAAAGAGGTCCGGGAGCGGTGCTTAGCTCTGCAGAGCACCGTACCTTCGTCTTTAGCCTCTCTTCTCGTCTACATCTTAGCAAAAAGCTTTTCCACTCTGTCTGGCAAGGAGAAACTTTGCCAGCACATAAAACATCTCCCATCGTGTTCTAGAAGCTGCACGGAGATCTGCCGAATGTTTTGCAAGAAAAGAAAGAAAGTTGTCCAAAACATCTTGCAATCGAATGTTCAAGTGATTAGAAAAGGCAGGAGAGTGGTCAGGTACTGTTTTCTCTCAGTTGGCAAGCTGCGCACACAATCGCAGTGTTGTACAGCTTGTTTCATAACCTTTGCCAAGTTGCCGCTCTCTCCGGCTCCCGGAGACGAAGAAGCTGCTTCTTCGCGCAAAGACGATTCTGCCGCTCACAGTGCTCTGCGGTGTGCGCCTTCTGCCGAAAGAGGACCGGGAGCGGTGCTTAGCTCTGCAGAGCACCGTACCTTCGTCTTTAGCCTCTCTTCTCGTCTACATCTTAGCAAAAAGCTTTTCCACTCTGTCTGGCAAGGAGAAACTGTGCCTGCACAAAAAACATCTCCCATCGTGTTCTAGAGGCTGCACGGAGATCTGCCGAGTGTTTTGCAAGAAGAGAAAGAAAGTTGTCCAAAACAGCTTGCAATCGAATGTTCATGTGAATAGAAAAGGCAGGAGAGTGGTCAGGTACTGTTTTCTCTCAGTTGGCAAGCTGCGCACACAATCGCAGTGTCGTACAGCTTGTTTCATCACCTTTGCGAAGTTCCCGCTCTCTCCGGCTCCCGGAGACGAAGAAGCTGCTTCTTCGCGCAAAGACGATTCTGCCGCTCACAGTGCTCTGCGGTGTGCGCCTTCTGCCGAAAGAGGTCCGGGAGCGGTGCTTAGCTCTGCAGAGCACCGTACCTTCGTCTTTAGCCTCTCTTCTCGTCTACATCTTAGCAAAAAGCTTTTCCACTCTGTCTGGCAAGGAGAAACTGTGCCAGCACAGAAAACATCTCCCATCGTGTTCTAGATGCTGCACGGAGGTGTGCCGAGTGTTTTGCAAGAAGAGAAAGAAAGTTGTCCAAAACATCTTGCAATCGAATGTTCATGTGAATAGAAAAGGCAGGAGAGTGGTCAGGTACTGTTTTCTCTCAGTTGGCAAGCTGCGCACACAATCGCAGTGTTGTACAGCTTGTTTCATCACCTTTGCGAAGTTGCCGCTCTCTCCGGCTCCCGGAGACGAAGAAGCTGCTTCTTCGCGCAAAGACGATTCTGCCGCTCACAGTGCTCTGCGGTGTGCGCCTTCTGCCGAAAGAGGCCCGGGAGCGGTGCTTAGCTCTGCAGAGCACCGTACCTTCGTCTTTAGCCTCTCTTCTCGTCTACATCTTAGCAAAAAGCTTTTCCACTCTGTCTGGCAAGGAGAAACTGTGCCAGCACAGAAAACATCTCCCATCGTGTTCTAGAGGCTGCACGCAGGTCTGCCGAGTGTTTTGCAAGAAGAGAAAGAAAGTTGTCCAAAGCAGCTGGCAATCGAATGTTCAAGTGATTAGAAAAGGCAGGAGAGTGGTCAGGTACTGTTTTCTCTCAGTTGGCAAGCTGCGCACACAATCGCAGTGTTGTACAGCTTGTTTCATCACCTTTGCGAAGTTGCCGCTCTCTCCGGCTGCCGGAGACGAAGAAGCTGCTTTTTCGCGCAAAGACGATTCTGCCGCTCACAGTGCTCTGCGGTGTGCGCCTTCTGCCGAAAGAGGTCCGGGAGCGGTGCTTAGCTCTGCAGAGCACCGTACCTTCGTCTTTAGCCTCTCTTCTCGTCTACATCTTAGCAAAAAGCTTTTCCACTCTGTCTGGCAAGGAGAAACTGTGCCAGCCCAGAAAACATCTCCCATCGTGTTCTAGAAGCTGCACGGAGATCTGCCGAGTGTTTTGCAAGAAGAGAAAGAAAGTTGTCCAAAACAGCTTCCAATCGAATGTTCATGTGAATAGAAAAGGCAGCAGAGTGGTCAGGTACTGTTTTCTCTCACTTGGCAAGCTGCGCACACAATCGCAGTGTTGTACAGCTTGTTTCGTCACATTTGGGAAGTTGCCGCTCTCTCCGGCTCCCGGAGACGAAGAAGCTGCTTCTTCGCGCAAAGACGATTCTGCCGCTCACAGTGCTCTGCGGTGTGCGCCTTCTGCCGAAAGAGGTCCGGGAGCGGTGCTTAGCTCTGCAGAGCACCGTACCTTCGTCTTTAGCCTCTCTTCTCGTCTACATCTCAGCAAAAATCTTTTCCACTCTGTCTGGCAAGGAGAAACTGTGCCTGCACAAAAAACATCTGCCATCGTGTTCTAGAAGCTGCACGGAGGTCTGCCGAGTGTTTTGCAAGAAGAGAAAGAAAGTTGTCCAAAACAGCTTGCAATCGAATGTTCAAGTGATTAGAAAAGGCAGGAGAGTGGTCAGGTACTGTTTTCTCTCAGTTGGCAAGCTGCGCACACAATCGCAGTGTCGTACAGCTTGTTTCATCACCTTTGCGAAGTTGCCGCTCTCTCCGGCTCCCGGAGACGAAGAAGCTGCTTCTTCGCGCAAAGACGATTCTGCCGCTCACAGTGCTCTGCGGTGTGCGCCTTCTGCCGAAAGAGGTCCGGGAGCGGTGCTTAGCTCTGCAGAGCACCGTACCTTCGTCTTTAGCCTCTCTTCTCGTCTACATCTTAGCAAAAAGCTTTTCCACTCTGTCTGGCAAGGAGAAACTGTGCCAGCACAGAAAACATCTCCCATCGTGTTCTAGAGGCTGCACGCAGGTCTGCAGAGTGTTTTGCAAGAAGAGAAAGAAAGTTGTCCAAAAGAGCTTCCAATCGAATGTTCATGTGATTACAAAAGGCAGGAGAGTGGTCAGGTACTGTTTTCTCTCAGTTGTCATGCTGCGCACACAATCGCAGTGTTGTACAGCTTGTTTCATCACCTTTGCGAAGTTGCCGCTCTCTCCGGCTCCCGGAGACGAAGAAGCTGCTTCTTCGCGCAAAGACGATTCTTCCGCTCACTGTGCTCTGCGGTGTGCGCCTTCTGCCGAAAGAGGTCCGGGAGCGGTGCTTAGCTCTGCAGAGCACCGTACCTTCGTCTTTAGCCTCTCTTCTCGTCTACATCTTAGCAAAAAGCTTTTCCACTCTGTCTGGCCAGGAGAAACTTTGCCAGCACATAAAACATCTCCCATCGTGTTCTAGAAGCTGCACGGAGATCTGCCGAGTGTTTTGCAAGAAAAGAAAGAAAGTTGTCCAAAACATCTTGCAATAAAATGTTCATGTGAATAGAAAAGGCAGGAGAGTGGTCAGGTACTGTTTTCTCTCAGTTGGCAAGCTGCGCACACAATCGCAGTGTTGTACAGCTTGTTTCATCACCTTTGCGAAGTTGCCGCTCTCTCCGGCTCCCGGAGACGAAGAAGCTGCTTCTTCGCGCAAAGACGATTCTGCCGCTCACAGTGCTCTGTGGTGTGCGCCTTCTGCCGAAAGTGGTCCGGGAGCGGTGCTTTGCTCTGCAGAGCACCGTACCTTCGTCTTTAGCCTCTCTTCTCGTCTACATCTTAGCAAAAAGCTTTTCCACTCTGTCTGGCAAGGAGAAACTGTGCCTGCACAGAAAACATCTCCCATCGTGTTCTAGAGGCTACACGGAGGTTTGCCGAGTGTTTTGCAAGAAGAGAAAGAAAGTTGTCCAAAACAGCTTGCAATCGAATGTTCATGTGAATAGAAAAGGCAGCAGAGTGGTCAGGTACTGTTTTCTCTCAGTTGGCAAGCTGCGCACACAATCGCAGTGTTGTACAGCTTGTTTCATCACCTTTGCGAAGTTGCCGCTCTCTCCGGCTCCCGGAGACGAAGAAGCTGCTTCTTCGCGCAAAGGTGATTCTGCCGCTCACAGTGCTCTGCGGTGTGCGCCTTCTGCCGAAAGAGGTCCGGGAGCGGTGCTTAGCTCTGCAGAGCACCGTACCTTCGTCTTTAGCCTCTCTTCTCGTCTACCTCTTAGCAAAAAGCTTTTCCACTCTGTCTGGCAAGGAGAAACTGTGCCAGCACAGAAAACATCTCCCATCGTGTTCTAGAGGCTGCACGCAGGTCTGCCGAGTGTTTTGCAAGAAGAGAAAGAAAGTTGTCCAAAACAGCTTGCAATCGAATGTTCATGTGAATAGAAAAGGCAGGAGAGTGGTCAGGTACTGTTTTCTCTCAGTTGGCAAGCTGCGCACACAATCGCAGTGTTGTACAGCTTGTTTCATCACATTTGGGAAGTTGCCGCTCTCTCCGGCTCCCGGAGACGAAGAAGCTGCTTCTTCGCGCAAAGACGATTCTGCCGCTCACAGTGCTCTGCGGTGTGCGCCTTCTGCCGAAAGAGGACCGGGAGCGGTGCTTAGCTCTGCAGAGCACCGTACCTTCGTCTTTAGCCTCTCTTCTCGTCTACATCTTAGCAAAAAGCTTTTCCACTCTGTCTGGCAAGGAGAAACTGTGCCAGCACAAAAAACATCTCCCATCGTGTTCTAGAGGCTGCACGGAGGTGTGCCGAGTGTTTTGCAAGAAGAGAAAGAAAGTTGTCCAAAACAGCTTGCAATCGAATGTTCATGTGAATAGAAAAGGCAGCAGAGTGGTCAGGTACTGTTTTCTCTCAGTTGGCAAGCTGCGCACACAATCGCAGTGTCGTACAGCTTGTTTCATCACCTTTGCGAAGTTGCCGCTCTCTCCGGCTCCCGGAGACGAAGAAGCTGCTTCTTCGCGCAAAGACGATTCTGCCGCTCACAGTGCTCTGCGGTGTGCGCCTTCTGCCGAAAGAGGTCCGGGAGCGGTGCTTAGCTCTGCAGAGCACCGTACCTTCGTCTTTAGCCTCTCTTCTCGTCTACATCTTAGGAAAAAGCTTTTCCACTCTGTCTGGCAAGGAGAAACTGTGCCAGCACAGAAAACATCTCCCATCGTGTTCTAGAGGCTGCACGCAGGTCTGCCGAGTGTTTTGCAAGAAGAGAAACAAAGTTGTCCAAAACAGCTTGCAATCGAATGTTCATGTGAATAGAAAAGGCAGGAGAGTGGTCAGGTACTGTTTTCTCTCAGTTGGCAAGCTGCGCACACAATCGCAGTGTCGTACAGCTTGTTTCATCACCTTTGCGAAGTTGCCGCTCTCTCCGGCTCCCGGAGACGAAGAAGCTGCTTCTTCGCGCAAAGACGATTCTGCCGCTCACAGTGCTCTGCGGTGTGCGCCTTCTGCCGAAAGAGGTCCGGGAGCGGTGCTTAGCTCTGCAGAGCACCGTACCTTCGTCTTTAGCCTCTCTTCTCGTCTACATCTTAGCAAAAAGCTTTTCCACTCTGTCTGGCAAGGAGAAACTGTGCCAGCACAGAAAACATCTCCCATCGTGTTCTAGAAGCTGCACGGAGGTCTGCCGAGTGTTTTGCAAGAAGAGAAAGAAAGTTGTCCAAAACAGCTTGCAATCGAATGTTCATGTGAATAGAAAAGGCAGGAGAGTGGTCAGGTACTGTTTTCTCTCAGTTGGCAAGCTGCGCACACAATCGCAGTGTTGTACAGCTTGTTTCATCACCTTTGCGAAGTTGCCGCTCTCTCCGGCTCCCGGAGACGAAGAAGCTGCTTCTTCGCGCAAAGACGATTCTGCCGCTCACAGTGCTCTGCGGTGTGCGCCTTCTGCCGAAAGAGGTCCGGGAGCGGTGCTTAGCTCTGCAGAGCACCGTACCTTCGTCTTTAGCCTCTCTTCTCGTCTACATCTTAGCAAAAAGCTTTTCCACTCTGTCTGGCAAGGAGAAACTGTGCCAGCACAGAAAACATCTCCCATCGTGTTCTAGAGGCTGCACGGAGGTCTGCCGAGTGTTTTGCAAGAAGAGAAAGAAAGTTGTCCAAAACAGCTTGCAATCGAATGTTCAAGTGATTAGAAAAGGCAGCAGAGTGGTCAGGTACTGTTTTCTCTCAGTTGGCAAGCTGCGCACACAATCGCAGTGTTGTACAGCTTGTTTCATCACCTTTGCGAAGTTGCCGCTCTCTCCGGCTCCCGGAGACGAAGAAGCTGCTTTTTCGCGCAAAGACGATTCTGCCGCTCACAGTGCTCTGCGGTGTGCGCCTTCTGCCGAAAGAGGTCCGGGAGCGGTGCTTAGCTCTGCAGAGCACCGTACCTTCGTCTTTAGCCTCTCTTCTCGTCTACATCTTAGCAAAAAGCTTTTCCACTCTGTCTGGCAAGGAGAAACTTTGCCAGCACAGAAAACATCTCCCATCGTGTTCTAGAGGCTGCACGGAGGTGTGCCGAGTGTTTTGCAAGAAGAGAAAGAAAGTTGTCCAAAACAGCTTGCAATCGAATGTTCATGTGAATAGAAAAGGCAGGAGAGTGGTCAGGTACTGTTTTCTCTCAGTTGGCAAGCTGCGCACACAATCGCAGTGTCGTACAGCTTGTTTCATCACCTTTGTGAAGTTGCCGCTCTCTCCGGCTCCCGGAGACGAAGAAGCTGCTTCTTCGCGCAAAGACGATTCTGCCGCTCACAGTGCTCTGCGGTGTGCGCCTTCTGCCGAAAGACGCCCGGGAGCGGTGCTTAGCTCTGCAGAGCACCGTACCTTCGTCTTTAGCCTCTCTTCTCGTCTACATCTTAGCAAAAAGATTTTCCACTCTGTCTGGCAAGGAGAAACTGTGCCAGCACAGAAAACATCTCCCATCGTGTTCTAGAGGCTGCACGGAGGTGTGCCGAGTGTTTTGCAAGAAGAGAAAGAAAGTTGTCCAAAACAGCTTGCAATCGAATGTTCATGTGAATAGAAAAGGCAGGAGAGTGGTCAGGTACTGTTTTCTCTCAGTTGGCAAGCTGCGCACACAATCGCAGTGTTGTACAGCTTGTTTCATCACCTTTGCGAAGTTGCCGCTCTCTCCGGCTCCCGGAGACGAAGAAGCTGCTTCTTCGCGCAAAGACGATTCTGCCGCTCACAGTGCTCTGCGGTGTGCGCCTTCTGCCGAAAGAGGTCCGGGAGCGGTGCTTAGCTCTGCAGAGCACCGTACCTTCGTCTTTAGCCTCTCTTCTCGTCTACATCTTAGCAAAAAGCTTTTCCACTCTGTCTGGCAAGGAGAAACTGTGCCTGCACAAAAAACATCTCCCATCGTGTTCTAGAAGCTGCACGGAGGTCTGCCGAGTGTTTTGCAAGAAGAGAAAGAAAGTTGTCCAAAACAGCTTGCAATCGAATGTTCAAGTGATTAGAAAAGGCAGGAGAGTGGTCAGGTACTGTTTTCTCTCAGTTGGCAAGCTGCGCACACAATCGCAGTGTTGTACAGCTTGTTTCATCACCTTTGCGAAGTTGCCGCTCTCTCCGGCTCCCGGAGACGAAGAAGCTGCTTCTTCGCGCAAAGGTGATTCTGCCGCTCACAGTGCTCTGCGGTGTGCGCCTTCTGCCGAAAGAGGTCCGGGAGCGGTGCTTAGCTCTGCAGAGCACCGTACCTTCGTCTTTAGCCTCTCTTCTCGTCTACATCTTAGCAAAAAGCTTTTCCACTCTGTCTGGCAAGGAGAAACTTTGCCAGCACATAAAACATCTCCCATCGTGTTCTTGAAGCTGCACGGAGATCTGCCGAATGTTTTGCAAGAAAAGAAAGAAAGTTGTCCAAAACATCTTGCAATCGAATGTTCATGTGAATAGAAAAGGCAGCAGAGTGGTCAGGTACTGTTTTCTCTCAGTTGGCAAGCTGCGCACACAATCGCAGTGTTGTACAGCTTGTTTCATCACATTTGGGAAGTTGCCGCTCTCTCCGGCTCCCGGAGACGAAGAAGCTGCTTCTTCGCGCAAAGACGATTCTGCCGCTCACAGTGCTCTGCGGTGTGCGCCTTCTGCCGAAAGAGGACCGGGAGCGGTGCTTAGCTCTGCAGAGCACCGTACCTTCGTCTTTAGCCTCTCTTCTCGTCTACATCTTAGCAAAAAGCTTTTCCACTCTGTCTGGCAAGGAGAAACTGTGCCAGCACAAAAAACATCTCCCATCGTGTTCTAGAGGCTGCACGCAGGTCTGCCGAGTGTTTTGCAAGAAGAGAAAGAAAGTTGTCCAAAACAGCTTGCAATCGAATGTTCATGTGAATAGAAAAGGCAGGAGAGTGGTCAGGTACTGTTTTCTCTCAGTTGGCAAGCTGCGCACACAATCGCAGTGTCGTACAGCTTGTTTCATCACCTTTGCGAAGTTGCCGCTCTCTCCGGCTCCCGGAGACGAAGAAGCTGCTTCTTCGCGCAAAGACGATTCTGCCGCTCACAGTGCTCTGCGGTGTGCGCCTTCTGCCGAAAGAGGTCCGGGAGCGGTGCTTAGCTCTGCAGAGCACCGTACCTTCGTCTTTAGCCTCTCTTCTCGTCTACATCTTAGCAAAAAGCTTTTCCACTCTGTCTGGCAAGGAGAAACTGTGCCAGCACAAAAAACATCTCCCATCGTGTTCTAGAGGCTGCACGGAGGTGTGCCGAGTGTTTTGCAAGAAGAGAAAGAAAGTTGTCCAAAACAGCTTCCAATCGAATGTTCATGTGAATAGAAAAGGCAGGAGAGTGGTCAGGTACTGTTTTCTCTCAGTTGGCAAGCTGCGCACACAATCGCAGTGTCGTACAGCTTGTTTCATCACCTTTGCGAAGTTGCCGCTCTCTCCTGCTCCCGGAGACGAAGAAGCTGCTTCTTCGCGCAAAGACGATTCTGCCGCTCACAGTGCTCTGCGGTGTGCGCCTTCTGCCGAAAGAGGTCCGGGAGCGGTGCTTAGCTCTGCAGAGCACCGTACCTTCGTCTTTAGCCTCTCTTCTCGTCTACATCTTAGCAAAAAGCTTTTCCACTCTGTCTGGCAAGGAGAAACTGTGCCAGCACAGAAAACATCTCCCATCGTGTTCTAGAGGCTGCACGGAGGTGTGCCGAGTGTTTTGCAAGAAGAGAAAGAAAGTTGTCCAAAACAGCTTGCAATCGAATGTTCATGTGAATAGAAAAGGCAGGAGAGTGGTCAGGTACTGTTTTCTCTCAGTTGGCAAGCTGCGCACACAATCGCAGTGTTGTACAGCTTGTTTCATCACCTTTGCGAAGTTGCCGCTCTCTCCGGCTCCCGGAGACGAAGAAGCTGCTTCTTCGCGCAAAGACGATTCTGCCGCTCACAGTGCTCTGCGGTGTGCGCCTTCTGCCGAAAGAGGTCCGGGAGCGGTGCTTAGCTCTGCAGAGCACTCTACCTGCTTCTTTAGCCTCTCTTCTCGTCTACATCTTAGCAAAAAGCTTTTCCACTCTGTCTGGCAAGGAGAAACTGTGCCAGCACAAAAAACATCTCCCATCGTGTTCTAGAGGCTGCACGCAGGTCTGCCGAGTGTTTTGCAAGAAGAGAAAGAAAGTTGTCCAAAACAGCTTGCAATCGAATGTTCATGTGAATAGAAAAGGCAGCAGAGTGGTCAGGTACTGTTTTCTCTCAGTTGGCAAGCTGCGCACACAATCGCAGTGTTGTACAGCTTGTTTCATCACCTTTGCGAAGCTGCCGCTCTCTCCGGCTCCCGGAGACGAAGAAGCTGCTTCTTCGCGCAAAGACGATTCTGCCGCTCACAGTGCTCTGCGGTGTGCGTCTTCTGCCGAAAGAGGTCCGGGAGCGGTGCTTAGCTCTGCAGAGCACCATACCTTCGTCTTTAGCCTCTCTTCTCGTCTACATCTCAGCAAAAAGCTTTTCCACTCTGTCTGGCAAGGAGAAACTGTGCCTGCACAAAAAACATCTGCCATCGTGTTCTAGAAGCTGCACGGAGGTCTGCCGAGTGTTTTGCAAGAAGAGAAAGAAAGTTGTCCAAAACAGCTTGCAATCGAATGTTCAAGTGATTAGAAAAGGCAGGAGAGTGGTCAGGTACTGTTTTCTCTCAGTTGGCAAGCTGCGCACACAATCGCAGTGTCGTACAGCTTGTTTCATCACCTTTGCGAAGTTGCCGCTCTCTCCGGCTCCCGGAGACGAAGAAGCTGCTTCTTCGCGCAAAGGTGATTCTGCCGCTCACAGTGCTCTGCGGTGTGCGCCTTCTGCCGAAAGAGGTCCGGGAGCGGTGCTTAGCTCTGCAGAGCACCGTACCTTCGTCTTTAGCCTCTCTTCTCGTCTACATCTTAGCAAAAAGCTTTTCCACTCTGTCTGGAAAGGAGAAACTGTGCCAGCACAGAAAACATCTCCCATCGTGTTCTAGAGGCTGCACGGAGGTCTGCCGAGTGTTTTGCAAGAAGAGAAAGAAAGTTGTCCAAAACAGCTGGCAATCGAATGTTCAAGTGATTAGAAAAGGCAGCAGAGTGGTCAGGTACTGTTTTCTCTCACTTGGCAAGCTGCGCACACAATCGCAGTGTTGTACAGCTTGTTTCATCACCTTTGCGAAGTTGCCGCTCTCTCCGGCTGCCGGAGACGAAGAAGATGCTTTTTCTCGCAAAGACGATTCTGCCGCTCACAGTGCTCTGCGGTGTGCGCCTTCTGCCGAAAGAGGTCCGGGAGCGGTGCTTAGCTCTGCAGAGCACCGTACCTTCGTCTTTAGCCTCTCTTCTCGTCTACATCTTAGCAAAAAGCTTTTCCACTCTGTCTGGCAAGGAGAAACTGTGCCAGCACAGAAAACATCTCCCATCGTGTTCTAGAGGCTGCACGCAGGTCTGCCGAGTGTTTTGCAAGAAGAGAAAGAAAGTTGTCCAAAACAGCTTGCAATCGAATGTTCATGTGAATAGAAAAGGCAGGAGAGTGGTCAGGTACTGTTTTCTCTCACTTGGCAAGCTGCGCACACAATCGCAGTGTTGTACAGCTTGTTTCATCACCTTTGCGAAGTTGCCGCTCTCTCCGGCTCCCGGAGACGAAGAAGCTGCTTCTTCGCGCAAAGACGATTCTGCCGCTCACAGTGCTCTGCGGTGTGCGCCTTCTGCCGAAAGAGGACCGGGAGCGGTGCTTAGCTCTGCAGAGCACCGTACCTTCGTCTTTAGCCTCTCTTCTCGTCTACATCTTAGCAAAAAGCTTTTCCACTCTGTCTGGCAAGGAGAAACTGTGCCAGCACAGAAAACATCTCCCATCGTGTTCTAGAGGCTGCACGCAGGTCTGCCGAGTGTTTTGCAAGAAGAGAAAGAAAGTTGCCCAAAACAGCTTGCAATCGAATGTTCATGTGAATAGAAAAGGCAGGAGAGTGGTCAGGTACTGTTTTCTCTCAGTTGGCAAGCTGCGCACACAATCGCAGTGTTGTACAGCTTGTTTCATCACCTTTGCGAAGCTGCCGCTCTCTCCGGCTCCCGGAGACGAAGAAGCTGCTTCTTCGCGCAAAGACGATTCTGCCGCTCACAGTGCTCTGCGGTGTGCGCCTTCTGCCGAAAGAGGTCCGGGAGCTGTGCTTAGCTCTGCGGAGCACTCTACCTGCTTCTTTAGCCTCTCTTCTCGTCTACATCTTAGCAAAAAGCTTTTCCACTCTGTCTGGCAAGGAGAAACTGTGCCTGCACAAAAAACATCTCCCATCGTGTTCTAGAAGCTGCACGGAGGTCTGCCGAGTGTTTTGCAAGAAGAGAAAGAAAGTTGTCCCAAACAGCTTGCAATCGAATGTTCATGTGAATAGAAAAGGCAGGAGAGTGGTCAGGTACTGTTTTCTCTCAGTTGGCAAGCTGCGCACACAATCGCAGTGTTGTACAGCTTGTTTCATCACCTTTGCGAAGTTGCCGCTCTCTCCGGCTCCCGGAGACGAAGAAGCTGCTTCTTCGCGCAAAGACGATTCTGCCGCTCACAGTGCTCTGCGGTGTGCGCCTTCTGCCGAAAGAGGTCCGGGAGCGGTGCTTAGCTCTGCAGAGCACCGTACCTTCGTCTTTAGCCTCTCTTCTCGTCTACATCTTAGCAAAAAGCTTTTCCACTCTGTCTGGCAAGGAGAAACTGTGCCAGCACAGAAAACATCTCCCATCGTGTTCTAGAGGCTGCACGGAGGTCTGCCGAGTGTTTTGCAAGAAGAGAAAGAAAGTTGTCCAAAACAGCTTCCAATCGAATATTCATGTGAATAGAAAAGGCAGGAGAGTGGTCAGGTACTGTTTTCTCTCAGTTGGCAAGCTGCGCACACAATCGCAGTGTTGTACAGCTTGTTTCATCACCTTTGCGAAGTTGCCGCTCTCTCCGGCTCCCGGAGACGAAGAAGCTGCTTCTTCGCGCAAAGGCGATTCTGCCGCTCACAGTGCTCTGCGGTGTGCGCCTTCTGCCGAAAGAGGACCGGGAGCGGTGCTTAGCTCTGCAGAGCACCGTACCTTCGTCTTTAGCCTCTCTTCTCGTCTACATCTTAGCAAAAAGCTTTTCCACTCTGTCTGGCAAGGAGAAACTGTGCCAGCACAGAAAACATCTCCCATCGTGTTCTAGAGGCTGCACGCAGGTCTGCCGAGTGTTTTGCAAGAAGAGAAAGAAAGTTGTCCAAAACAGCTTGCAATCGAATGTTCATGTGAATAGAAAAGGCAGGAGAGTGGTCAGGTACTGTTTTCTCTCAGTTGGCAAGCTGCGCACACAATCGCAGTGTTGTACAGCTTGTTTCATCACCTTTGCGAAGTTGCCGCTCTCTCCGGCTCCCGGAGACGAAGAAGCTGCTTCTTCGCGCAAAGACGATTCTGCCGCTCACAGTGCTCTGCGGTGTGCGCCTTCTGCCGAAAGAGGTCCGGGAGCGGTGCTTAGCTCTGCAGAGCACCGTACCTTCGTCTTTAGCCTCTCTTCTCGTCTACATCTTAGCAAAAAGCTTTTCCACTCTGTCTGGAAAGGAGAAACTGTGCCAGCACAGAAAACATCTCCCATCGTGTTCTAGAGGCTGCACGGAGGTGTGCCGAGTGTTTTGCAAGAAGAGAAAGAAAGTTGTCCAAAACAGCTTGCAATCGAATGTTCATGTGAATAGAAAAGGCAGGAGAGTGGTCAGGTACTGTTTTCTCTCAGTTGGCAAGCTGCGCACACAATCGCAGTGTTGTACAGCTTGTTTCATCACCTTTGCGAAGTTGCCGCTCTCTCCGGCTCCCGGAGACGAAGAAGCTGCTTCTTCGCGCAAAGACGATTCTGCCGCTCACAGTGCTCTGCGGTGTGCGCCTTCTGCCGAAAGAGGTCCGGGAGCGGTGCTTAGCTCTGCAGAGCACCGTACCTTCGTCTTTAGCCTCTCTTCTCGTCTACATCTTAGCAAAAAGCTTTTCCACTCTGTCTGGCAAGGAGAAACTGTGCCAGCACAGAAAACATCTCCCATCATGTTCTAGAGGCTGCACGCAGGTCTGCCGAGTGTTTTGCAAGAAGAGAAAGAAAGTTGTCCAAAACAGCTTGCAATCGAATGTTCAAGTGATTAGAAAAGGCAGCAGAGTGGTCAGGTACTGTTTTCTCTCAGTTGGCAAGCTGCGCACACAATCGCAGTGTTGTACAGCTTGTTTCATCACCTTTGCGAAGTTGCCGCTCTCTCCGGCTCCCGGAGACGAAGAAGCTGCTTTTTCGCGCAAAGACGATTCTGCCGCTCACAGTGCTCTGCGGTGTGCGCCTTCTGCCGAAAGAGGTCCGGGAGCGGTGCTTAGCTCTGCAGAGCACCGTACCTTCGTCTTTAGCCTCTCTTCTCGTCTACATCTTAGCAAAAAGCTTTTCCACTCTGTCTGGCAAGGAGAAACTGTGCCAGCACAGAAAACATCTCCCATCGTGTTCTAGAGGCTGCACGGAGGTGTGCCGAGTGTTTTGCAAGAAGAGAAAGAAAGTTGTCCAAAACAGCTTGCAATCGAATGTTCATGTGAATAGAAAAGGCAGCAGAGTGGTCAGGTACTGTTTTCTCTCAGTTGGCAAGCGGCGCACACAATCGCAGTGTCGTACAGCTTGTTTCATCACCTTTGCGAAGTTGCCGCTCTCTCCGGCTCCCGGAGACGAAGAAGCTGCTTCTTCGCGCAAAGACGATTCTGCCGCTCACAGTGCTCTGCGGTGTGCGCCTTCTGCCGAAAGAGGTCCGGGAGCGGTGCTTAGCTCTGCAGAGCACCGTACCTTCGTCTTTAGCCTCTCTTCTCGTCTACATCTTAGCAAAAAGCTTTTCCACTCTGTCTGGCAAGGAGAAACTGTGCCAGCACAGAAAACATCTCCCATCGTGTTCTAGAGGCTGCACGCAGGTCTGCCGAGTGTTTTGCAAGAAGAGAAAGAAAGTTGTCCAAAACAGCTTGCAATCGAATGTTCATGTGAATAGAAAAGGCAGGAGAGTGGTCAGGTACTGTTTTCTCTCAGTTGGCAAGCTGCGCACACAATCGCAGTGTTGTACAGCTTGTTTCATCACCTTTGCGAAGTTGCCGCTCTCTCCGGCTCCCGGAGACGAAGAAGCTGCTTCTTCGCGCAAAGACGATTCTGCCGCTCACAGTGCTCTGCGGTGTGCGCCTTCTGCCGAAAGAGGTCCGGGAGCGGTGCTTAGCTCTGCAGAGCACCGTACCTTCGTCTTTAGCCTCTCTTCTCGTCTACATCTTAGCAAAAAGATTTTCCACTCTGTCTGGCAAGGAGAAACTGTGCCAGCACAGAAAACATCTCCCATCGTGTTCTAGAGGCTGCACGCAGGTCTGACGAGTGTTTTGCAAGAAGAGAAAGAAAGTTGTCCAAAACAGCTTGCAATCGAATGTTCATGTGAATAGAAAAGGCAGGAGAGTGGTCAGGTACTGTTTTCTCTCAGTTGGCAAGCTGCGCACACAATCGCAGTGTTGTACAGCTTGTTTCATCACCTTTGCGAAGTTGCCGCTCTCTCCGGCTCCCGGAGACGAAGAAGCTGCTTCTTCGCGCAAAGACGATTCTGCCGCTCACAGTGCTCTGCGGTGTGCGCCTTCTGCCGAAAGAGGTCCGGGAGCGGTGCTTAGCTCTGCAGAGCACCGTACCTTCGTCTTTAGCCTCTCTTCTCGTCTACATCTTAGCAAAAAGCTTTTCCACTCTGTCTGGCAAGGAGAAACTGTGCCTGCACAAAAAACATCTCCCATCGTGTTCTAGAAGCTGCACGGAGGTCTGCCGAGTGTTTTGCAAGAAGAGAAAGAAAGTTGTCCAAAACAGCTTGCAATCGAATGTTCAAGTGATTAGAAAAGGCAGGAGAGTGGTCAGGTACTGTTTTCTCTCAGTTGGCAAGCTGCGCACACAATCGCAGTGTTGTACAGCTTGTTTCATCACCTTTGCGAAGTTGCCGCTCTCTCCGGCTCCCGGAGACGAAGAAGCTGCTTCTTCGCGCAAAGGTGATTCTGCCGCTCACAGTGCTCTGCGGTGTGCGCCTTCTGCCGAAAGAGGTCCGGGAGCGGTGCTTAGCTCTGCAGAGCACCGTACCTTCGTCTTTAGCCTCTCTTCTCGTCTACATCTTAGCAAAAAGCTTTTCCACTCTGTCTGGCAAGGAGAAACTTTGCCAGCACATAAAACATCTCCCATCGTGTTCTTGAAGCTGCACGGAGATCTGCCGAATGTTTTGCAAGAAAAGAAAGAAAGTTGTCCAAAACATCTTGCAATCGAATGTTCATGTGAATAGAAAAGGCAGGAGAGTGGTCAGGTACTGTTTTCTCTCAGTTGGCAAGCTGCGCACACAATCGCAGTGTTGTACAGCTTGTTTCATCACATTTGCGAAGTTGCCGCTCTCTCCGGCTCCCGGAGACGAAGAAGCTGCTTCTTCGCGCAAAGACGATTCTGCCGCTCACAGTGCTCTGCGGTGTGCGCCTTCTGCCGAAAGAGGACCGGGAGCGGTGCTTAGCTCTGCAGAGCACCGTACCTTCGTCTTTAGCCTCTCTTCTCGTCTACATCTTAGCAAAAAGCTTTTCCACTCTGTCTGGCAAGGAGAAACTGTGCCAGCACAAAAAACATCTCCCATTGTGTTCTAGAGGCTGCACGGAGGTCTGCCGAGTGTTTTGCAAGAAGAGAAAGAAAGTTGTCCAAAACAGCTTGCAATCGAATGTTCATGTGAATAGAAAAGGCAGGAGAGTGGTCAGGTACTGTTTTCTCTCAGTTGGCAAGCTGCGCACACAATCGCAGTGTCGTACAGCTTGTTTCATCACCTTTGCGAAGTTGCCGCTCTCTCCGGCTCCCGGAGACGAAGAAGCTGCTTCTTCGCGCAAAGACGATTCTGCCGCTCACAGTGCTCTGCGGTGTGCGCCTTCTGCCGAAAGAGGTCCGGGAGCGGTGCTTAGCTCTGCAGAGCACCGTACCTTCGTCTTTAGCCTCTCTTCTCGTCTACATCTTAGCAAAAAGCTTTTCCACTCTGTCTGGCAAGGAGAAACTGTGCCAGCACAAAAAACATCTCCCATCGTGTTCTAGAGGCTGCACGCAGGTCTGCCGAGTGTTTTGCAAGAAGAGAAAGAAAGTTGTCCAAAACAGCTTGCAATCGAATGTTCATGTGAATAGAAAAGGCAGGAGAGTGGTCAGGTACTGTTTTCTCTCAGTTGGCAAGCTGCGCACACAATCGCAGTGTTGTACAGCTTGTTTCATCACCTTTGCGAAGTTGCCGCTCTCTCCGGCTCCCGGAGACGAAGAAGCTGCTTCTTCGCGCAAAGACGATTCTGCCGCTCACAGTGCTCTGCGGTGTGCGCCTTCTGCCGAAAGAGGTCCGGGAGCGGTGCTTAGCTCTGCAGAGCACCGTACCTTCGTCTTTAGCCTCTCTTCTCGTCTACATCTTAGCAAAAAGCTTTTCCACTCTGTCTGGCAAGGAGAAACTGTGCCAGCACAGAAAACATCTCCCATCGTGTTCTAGAGGCTGCACGGAGGTGTGCCGAGTGTTTTGCAAGAAGAGAAAGAAAGTTGTCCAAAACAGCTTGCAATCGAATGTTCATGTGAATAGAAAAGGCAGGAGAGTGGTCAGGTACTGTTTTCTCTCAGTTGGCAAGCTGCGCACACAATCGCAGTGTTGTACAGCTTGTTTCATCACCTTTGCGAAGTTGCCGCTCTCTCCGGCTCCCGGAGACGAAGAAGCTGCTTCTTCGCGCAAAGACGATTCTGCCGCTCACAGTGCTCTGCGGTGTGCGCCTTCTGCCGAAAGAGGTCCGGGAGCGGTGCTTAGCTCTGCAGAGCACCGTACCTTCGTCTTTAGCCTCTCTTCTCGTCTACATCTTAGCAAAAAGCTTTTCCACTCAGTCTGGCAAGGAGAAACTGTGCCAGCACAGAAAACATCTCCCATCGTGTTCTAGAGGCTGCACGGAGGTCTGCCGAGTGTTTTGCAAGAAGAGAAAGAAAGTTGTCCAAAACAGCTTGCAATCGAATGTTCAAGTGATTAGAAAAGGCAGCAGAGTGGTCAGGTACTGTTTTCTCTCAGTTGGCAAGCTGCGCACACAATCGCAGTGTTGTACAGCTTGTTTCATCACCTTTGCGAAGTTGCCGCTCTCTCCGGCTCCCGGAGACGAAGAAGCTGCTTTTTCGCGCAAAGACGATTCTGCCGCTCACAGTGCTCTGCGGTGTGCGCCTTCTGCCGAAAGAGGTCCGGGAGCGGTGCTTAGCTCTGCAGAGCACCGTACCTTCGTCTTTAGCCTCTCTTCTCGTCTACATCTTAGCAAAAAGCTTTTCCACTCTGTCTGGCAAGGAGAAACTGTGCCAGCACAGAAAACATCTCCCATCGTGTTCTAGAGGCTGCACGGAGGTGTGCCGAGTGTTTTGCAAGAAGAGAAAGAAAGTTGTCCAAAACAGCTTGCAATCGAATGTTCATGTGAATAGAAAAGGCAGGAGAGTGGTCAGGTACTGTTTTCTCTCAGTTGGCAAGCTGCGCACACAATCGCAGTGTCGTACAGCTTGTTTCATCACCTTTGCGAAGGTGCCGCTCTCTCCGGCTCCCGGAGACGAAGAAGCTGCTTCTTCGCGCAAAGACGATTCTGCCGCTCACAGTGCTCTGCGGTGTGCGCCTTCTGCCGAAAGAGGTCCGGGAGCGGTGCTTAGCTCTGCAGAGCACCGTACCTTCGTCTTTAGCCTCTCTTCTCGTCTACATCTTAGCAAAAAGCTTTTCCACTCTGTCTGGCAAGGAGAAACTGTGCCAGCACAGAAAACATCTCCCATCGTGTTCTAGAGGCTGCACGGAGGTCTGCCGAGTGTTTTGCAAGAAGAGAAAGAAAGTTGTCCAAAACAGCTTGCAATCGAATGTTCATGTGAATAGAAAAGGCAGGAGAGTGGTCAGGTACTGTTTTCTCTCACTTGGCAAGCTGCGCACACAATCGCAGTGTGGTACAGCTTGTTTCATCACCTTTGCGAAGTTGCCGCTCTCTCCGGCTCCCGGAGACGAAGAAGCTGCTTCTTCGCGCAAAGACGATTCTGCCGCTCACAGTGCTCTGCGGTGTGCGCCTTCTGCCGAAAGACGCCCGGGAGCGGTGCTTAGCTCTGCAGAGCACCGTACCTTCGTCTTTAGCCTCTCTTCTCGTCTACATCTTAGCAAAAAGATTTTCCACTCTGTCTGGCAAGGAGAAACTGTGCCAGCACAGAAAACATCTCCCATCGTGTTCTAGAGGCTGCACGGAGGTGTGCCGAGTGTTTTGCAAGAAGAGAAAGAAAGTTGTCCAAAACAGCTTGCAATCGAATGTTCATGTGAATAGAAAAGGCAGGAGAGTGGTCAGGTACTGTTTTCTCTCAGTTGGCAAGCTGCGCACACAATCGCAGTGTTGTACAGCTTGTTTCATCACCTTTGCGAAGTTGCCGCTCTCTCCGGCTCCCGGAGACGAAGAAGCTGCTTCTTCGCGCAAAGACGATTCTGCCGCTCACAGTGCTCTGCGGTGTGCGCCTTCTGCCGAAAGAGGTCCGGGAGCGGTGCTTAGCTCTGCAGAGCACCGTACCTTCGTCTTTAGCCTCTCTTCTCGTCTACATCTTAGGAAAAAGCTTTTCCACTCTGTCTGGCAAGGAGAAACTGTGCCAGCACAGAAAACATCTCCCATCGTGTTCTAGAGGCTGCACGCAGGTCTGCCGAGTGTTTTGCAAGAAGAGAAAGAAAGTTGTCCAAAACAGCTTGCAATCGAATGTTCATGTGAATAGAAAAGGCAGGAGAGTGGTCAGGTTCTGTTTTCTCTCAGTTGGCAAGCTGCGCACACAATCGCAGTGTTGTACAGCTTGTTTCATCACCTTTGCGAAGTTGCCGCTCTCTCCGGCTCCCGGAGACGAAGAAGCTGCTTCTTCGCGCAAAGACGATTCTGCCGCTCACAGTGCTCTGCGGTGTGCGCCTTCTGCCGAAAGAGGTCCGGGAGCGGTGCTTAGCTCTGCAGAGCACCGTACCTTCGTCTTTAGCCTCTCTTCTCGTCTACATCCTAGCAAAAAGCTTTTCCACTCTGTCTGGCAAGGAGAAACTGTGCCTGCACAAAAAACATCTCCCATCGTGTTCTAGAAGCTGCACGGAGATCTGCCTAGTGTTTTGCAAGAAGAGAAAGAAAGTTGTCCAAAACAGCTTGCAATCGAATGTTCAAGTGATTAGAAAAGGCAGCAGAGTGGTCAGGTACTGTTTTCTCTCAGTTGGCAAGCTGCGCACACAATCGCAGTGTTGTACAGCTTGTTTCATCACCTTTGCGAAGTTGCCGCTCTCTCCGGCTCCCGGAGACGAAGAAGCTGCTTCTTCGCGCAAAGGTGATTCTGCCGCTCACAGTGCTCTGCGGTGTGCGCCTTCTGCCGAAAGAGGTCCGGGAGCGGTGCTTAGCTCTGCAGAGCACCGTACCTTCGTCTTTAGCCTCTCTTCTCGTCTACATCTTAGCAAAAAGCTTTTCCACTCTGTCTGGCAAGGAGAAACTTTGCCAGCACATAAAACATCTCCCATCGTGTTCTTGAAGCTGCACGGAGATCTGCCGAATGTTTTGCAAGAAAAGAAAGAAAGTTGTCCAAAACATCTTGCAATCGAATGTTCATGTGAATAGAAAAGGCAGGAGAGTGGTCAGGTACTGTTTTCTCTCAGTTGGCAAGCTGCGCACACAATCGCAGTGTTGTACAGCTTGTTTCATCACCTTTGCGAAGTTGCCGCTCTCTCCGGCTCCCGGAGACGAAGAAGCTGCTTCTTCGCGCAAACACGATTCTGCCGCTCACAGTGCTCTGCGGTGTGCGCCTTCTGCCGAAAGAGGTCCGGGAGCGGTGCTTAGCTCTGCAGAGCACCGTACCTTCGTCTTTAGCCTCTCTTCTCGTCTACATCTTAGCAAAAAGCTTTTCCACTCAGTCTGGCAAGGAGAAACTGTGCCAGCACAGAAAACATCTCCCATCGTGTTCTAGAGGCTGCACGGAGGTCTGCCGAGTGTTGTGCAAGAAGAGAAAGAAAGTTGTCCAAAACAGCTTGCAATCGAATGTTCAAGTGATTAGAAAAGGCAGCAGAGTGGTCAGGTACTGTTTTCTCTCAGTTGGCAAGCTGCGCACACAATCGCAGTGTTGTACAGCTTGTTTCATCACCTTTGCGAAGTTGCCGCTCTCTCCGGCTCCCGGAGACGAAGAAGCTGCTTTTTCGCGCAAAGACGATTCTGCCGCTCACAGTGCTCTGCGGTGTGCGCCTTCTGCCGAAAGAGGTCCGGGAGCGGTGCTTAGCTCTGCAGAGCACCGTACCTTCGTCTTTAGCCTCTCTTCTCGTCTACATCTTAGCAAAAAGCTTTTCCACTCTGTCTGGCAAGGAGAAACTGTGCCAGCACAGAAAACATCTCCCATCGTGTTCTAGAGGCTGCACGGAGGTGTGCCGAGTGTTTTGCAAGAAGAGAAAGAAAGTTGTCCAAAACAGCTTGCAATCGAATGTTCATGTGAATAGAAAAGGCAGGAGAGTGGTCAGGTACTGTTTTCTCTCAGTTGGCAAGCTGCGCACACAATCGCAGTGTCGTACAGCTTGTTTCATCACCTTTGCGAAGTTGCCGCTCTCCTCCGGCTCCCGGAGACGAAGAAGCTGCTTCTTCGCGCAAAGACGATTCTGCCGCTCACAGTGCTCTGCGGTGTGCGCCTTCTGCCGAAAGAGGTCCGGGAGCGGTGCTTAGCTCTGCAGAGCACCGTACCTTCGTCTTTAGCCTCTCTTCTCGTCTACATCTTAGCAAAAAGCTTTTCCACTCTGTCTGGCAAGGAGAAACTGTGCCAGCACAGAAAACATCTCCCATCGTGTTCTAGAGGCTGCACGGAGGTCTGCCGAGTGTTTTGCAAGAAGAGAAAGAAAGTTGTCCAAAACAGCTTGCAATCGAATGTTCATAGTGAATAGAAAAGGCAGGAGAGTGGTCAGGTACTGTTTTCTCTCACTTGGCAAGCTGCGCACACAATCGCAGTGTGGTACAGCTTGTTTCATCACCTTTGCGAAGTTGCCGCTCTCTCCGGCTCCCGGAGACGAAGAAGCTGCTTCTTCGCGCAAAGACGATTCTGCCGCTCACAGTGCTCTGCGGTGTGCGCCTTCTGCCGAAAGACGCCCGGGAGCGGTGCTTAGCTCTGCAGAGCACCGTACCTTCGTCTTTAGCCTCTCTTCTCGTCTACATCTTAGCAAAAAGATTTTCCACTCTGTCTGGCAAGGAGAAACTGTGCCAGCACAGAAAACATCTCCCATCGTGTTCTAGAGGCTGCACGGAGGTGTGCCGAGTGTTTTGCAAGAAGAGAAAGAAAGTTGTCCAAAACAGCTTGCAATCGAATGTTCATGTGAATAGAAAAGGCAGGAGAGTGGTCAGGTACTGTTTTCTCTCAGTTGGCAAGCTGCGCACACAATCGCAGTGTTGTACAGCTTGTTTCATCACCTTTGCGAAGTTGCCGCTCTCTCCGGCTCCCGGAGACGAAGAAGCTGCTTCTTCGCGCAAAGACGATTCTGCCGCTCACAGTGCTCTGCGGTGTGCGCCTTCTGCCGAAAGAGGTCCGGGAGCGGTGCTTAGCTCTGCAGAGCACCGTACCTTCGTCTTTAGCCTCTCTTCTCGTCTACATCTTAGGAAAAAGCTTTTCCACTCTGTCTGGCAAGGAGAAACTGTGCCAGCACAGAAAACATCTCCCATCGTGTTCTAGAGGCTGCACGCAGGTCTGCCGAGTGTTTTGCAAGAAGAGAAAGAAAGTTGTCCAAAACAGCTTGCAATCGAATGTTCATGTGAATAGAAAAGGCAGGAGAGTGGTCAGGTTCTGTTTTCTCTCAGTTGGCAAGCTGCGCACACAATCGCAGTGTTGTACAGCTTGTTTCATCACCTTTGCGAAGTTGCCGCTCTCTCCGGCTCCCGGAGACGAAGAAGCTGCTTCTTCGCGCAAAGACGATTCTGCCGCTCACAGTGCTCTGCGGTGTGCGCCTTCTGCCGAAAGAGGTCCGGGAGCGGTGCTTAGCTCTGCAGAGCACCGTACCTTCGTCTTTAGCCTCTCTTCTCGTCTACATCTTAGCAAAAAGCTTTTCCACTCTGTCTGGCAAGGAGAAACTGTGCCTGCACAAAAAACATCTCCCATCGTGTTCTAGAAGCTGCACGGAGATCTGCCTAGTGTTTTGCAAGAAGAGAAAGAAAGTTGTCCAAAACAGCTTGCAATCGAATGTTCAAGTGATTAGAAAAGGCAGCAGAGTGGTCAGGTACTGTTTTCTCTCAGTTGGCAAGCTGCGCACACAATCGCAGTGTTGTACAGCTTGTTTCATCACCTTTGCGAAGTTGCCGCTCTCTCCGGCTCCCGGAGACGAAGAAGCTGCTTCTTCGCGCAAAGGTGATTCTGCCGCTCACAGTGCTCTGCGGTGTGCGCCTTCTGCCGAAAGAGGTCCGGGAGCGGTGCTTAGCTCTGCAGAGCACCGTACCTTCGTCTTTAGCCTCTCTTCTCGTCTACATCTTAGCAAAAAGCTTTTCCACTCTGTCTGGCAAGGAGAAACTTTGCCAGCACATAAAACATCTCCCATCGTGTTCTTGAAGCTGCACGGAGATCTGCCGAATGTTTTGCAAGAAAAGAAAGAAAGTTGTCCAAAACATCTTGCAATCGAATGTTCATGTGAATAGAAAAGGCAGGAGAGTGGTCAGGTACTGTTTTCTCTCAGTTGGCAAGCTGCGCACACAATCGCAGTGTTGTACAGCTTGTTTCATCACATTTGGGAAGTTGCCGCTCTCTCCGGCTCCCGGAGACGAAGAAGCTGCTTCTTCGCGCAAAGACGATTCTGCCGCTCACAGTGCTCTGCGGTGTGCGCCTTCTGCCGAAAGAGGACCGGGAGCGGTGCTTAGCTCTGCAGAGCACCGTACCTTCGTCTTTAGCCTCTCTTCTCGTCTACATCTTAGCAAAAAGCTTTTCCACTCTGTCTGGCAAGGAGAAACTGTGCCAGCACAAAAAAACATCTCCCATCGTGTTTTAGAGGCTGCACGGAGGTCTGCCGAGTGTTTTGCAAGAAGAGAAAGAAAGTTGTCCAAAACAGCTTGCAATCGAATGTTCATGTGAATAGAAAAGGCAGGAGAGTGGTCAGGTACTGTTTTCTCTCAGTTGGCAAGCTGCGCACACAATCGCAGTGTCGTACAGCTTGTTTCATCACCTTTGCGAAGTTGCCGCTCTCTCCGGCTCCCGGAGACGAAGAAGCTGCTTCTTCGCGCAAAGACGATTCTGCCGCTCACAGTGCTCTGCGGTGTGCGCCTTCTGCCGAAAGAGGTCCGGGAGCGGTGCTTAGCTCTGCAGAGCACCGTACCTTCGTCTTTAGCCTCTCTTCTCGTCTACATCTTAGCAAAAAGCTTTTCCACTCTGTCTGGCAAGGAGAAACTGTGCCAGCACAAAAAACATCTCCCATCGTGTTCTAGAGGCTGCACGGAGGTGTGCCGAGTGTTTTGCAAGAAGAGAAAGAAAGTTGTCCAAAACAGCTTGCAATCGAATGTTCATGTGAATAGAAAAGGCAGGAGAGTGGTCAGGTACTGTTTTCTCTCAGTTGGCAAGCTGCGCACACAATCGCAGTGTCGTACAGCTTGTTTCATCACCTTTGCGAAGTTGCCGCTCTCTCCGGCTCCCGGAGACGAAGAAGCTGCTTCTTCGCGCAAAGACGATTCTGCCGCTCACAGTGCTCTGCGGTGTGCGCCTTCTGCCGAAAGACGCCCGGGAGCGGTGCTTAGCTCTGCAGAGCACCGTACCTTCGTCTTTAGCCTCTCTTCTCGTCTACATCTTAGCAAAAAGCTTTTCCACTCTGTCTGGCAAGGAGAAACTGTGCCAGCACAGAAAACATCTCCCATCGTGTTCTAGAGGCTGCACGCAGGTCTGCCGAGTGTTTTGCAAGAAGAGAAAGAAAGTTGTCCAAAACAGCTTGCAATCGAATGTTCATGTGAATAGAAAAGGCAGGAGAGTGGTCAGGTACTGTTTTCTCTCAGTTGGCAAGCTGCGCACACAATCGCAGTGTTGTACAGCTTGTTTCATCACCTTTGCGAAGTTGCCGCTCTCTCCGGCTCCCGGAGACGAAGAAGCTGCTTCTTCGCGCAAAGACGATTCTGCCGCTCACAGTGCTCTGCGGTGTGCGCCTTCTGCCGAAAGAGGTCCGGGAGCGGTGCTTAGCTCTGCAGAGCACCGTACCTTCGTCTTTAGCCTCTCTTCTCGTCTACATCTTAGGAAAAAGCTTTTCCACTCTGTCTGGCAAGGAGAAACTGTGCCAGCACAGAAAACATCTCCCATCGTGTTCTAGAGGCTGCACGGAGGTCTGCCGAGTGTTTTGCAAGAAGAGAAAGAAAGTTGTCCAAAACAGCTTGCAATCGAATGTTCATGTGAATAGAAAAGGCAGGAGAGTGGTCAGGTACTGTTTTCTCTCAGTTGGCAAGCTGCGCACACAATCGCAGTGTCGTACAGCTTGTTTCATCACCTTTGCGAAGTTGCCGCTCTCTCCGGCTCCCGGAGACGAAGAAGCTGCTTCTTCGCGCAAAGACGATTCTGCCGCTCACAGTGCTCTGCGGTGTGCGCCTTCTGCCGAAAGAGGTCCGGGAGCGGTGCTTAGCTCTGCAGAGCACCGTACCTTCGTCTTTAGCCTCTCTTCTCGTCTACATCTTAGCAAAAAGCTTTTCCACTCTGTCTGGCAAGGAGAAACTGTGCCAGCACAAAAATCATCTCCCATCGTGTTCTAGAGGCTGCACGGAGGTGTGCCGAGTGTTTTGCAAGAAGAGAAAGAAAGTTGTCCAAAACAGCTTGCAATCGAATGTTCATGTGAATAGAAAAGGCAGGAGAGTGGTCAGGTACTGTTTTCTCTCAGTTGGCAAGCTGCGCACACAATCGCAGTGTCGTACAGCTTGTTTCATCACCTTTGCGAAGTTGCCGCTCTCTCCGGCTCCCGGAGACGAAGAAGCTGCTTCTTCGCGCAAAGACGATTCTGCCGCTCACAGTGCTCTGCGGTGTGCGCCTTCTGCCGAAAGACGCCCGGGAGCGGTGCTTAGCTCTGCAGAGCACCGTACCTTCGTCTTTAGCCTCTCTTCTCGTCTACATCTTAGCAAAAAGATTTTCCACTCTGTCTGGCAAGGAGAAACTGTGCCTGCACAAAAAACATCTCCCATCGTGTTCTAGAAGCTGCACGGAGGTCTGCCGAGTGTTTTGCAAGAAGAGAAAGAAAGTTGTCCAAAACAGCTTGCAATCGAATGTTCAAGTGATTAGAAAAGGCAGGAGAGTGGTCAGGTACTGTTTTCTCTCAGTTGGCAAGCTGCGCACACAATCGCAGTGTTGTACAGCTTGTTTCATCACCTTTGCGAAGTTGCCGCTCTCTCCGGCTCCCGGAGACGAAGAAGCTGCTTCTTCGCGCAAAGGTGATTCTGCCGCTCACAGTGCTCTGCGGTGTGCGCCTTCTGCCGAAAGAGGTCCGGGAGCGGTGCTTAGCTCTGCAGAGCACCGTACCTTCGTCTTTAGCCTCTCTTCTCGTCTACATCTTAGCAAAAAGCTTTTCCACTCTGTCTGGCAAGGAGAAACTTTGCCAGCACATAAAACATCTCCCATCGTGTTCTTGAAGCTGCACGGAGATCTGCCGAATGTTTTGCAAGAAAAGAAAGAAAGTTGTCCAAAACATCTTGCAATCGAATGTTCATGTGAATAGAAAAGGCAGGAGAGTGGTCAGGTACTGTTTTCTCTCAGTTGGCAAGCTGCGCACACAATCGCAGTGTTGTACAGCTTGTTTCATCACATTTGGGAAGTTGCCGCTCTCTCCGGCTCCCGGAGACGAAGAAGCTGCTTCTTCGCGCAAAGACGATTCTGCCGCTCACAGTGCTCTGCGGTGTGCGCCTTCTGCCGAAAGAGGACCGGGAGCGGTGCTTAGCTCTGCAGAGCACCGTACCTTCGTCTTTAGCCTCTCTTCTCGTCTACATCTTAGCAAAAAGCTTTTCCACTCTCTCTGGCAAGGAGAAACTGTGCCAGCACAAAAAACATCTCCCATCGTGTTCTAGAGGCTGCACGGAGGTCTGCCGAGTGTTTTGCAAGAAGAGAAAGAAAGTTGTCCAAAACAGCTTGCAATCGAATGTTCATGTGAATAGAAAAGGCAGGAGAGTGGTCAGGTACTGTTTTCTCTCAGTTGGCAAGCTGCGCACACAATCGCAGTGTCGTACAGCTTGTTTCATCACCTTTGCGAAGTTGCCGCTCTCTCCGGCTCCCGGAGACGAAGAAGCTGCTTCTTCGCGCAAAGACGATTCTGCCGCTCACAGTGCTCTGCGGTGTGCGCCTTCTGCCGAAAGAGGTCCGGGAGCGGTGCTTAGCTCTGCAGAGCACCGTACCTTCGTCTTTAGCCTCTCTTCTCGTCTACATCTTAGCAAAAAGCTTTTCCACTCTGTCTGGCAAGGAGAAACTGTGCCAGCACAAAAAACATCTCCCATCGTGTTCTAGAGGCTGCACGGAGGTGTGCCGAGTGTTTTGCAAGAAGAGAAAGAAAGTTGTCCAAAACAGCTTGCAATCGAATGTTCATGTGAATAGAAAAGGCAGGAGAGTGGTCAGGTACTGTTTTCTCTCAGTTGGCAAGCTGCGCACACAATCGCAGTGTCGTACAGCTTGTTTCATCACCTTTGCGAAGTTGCCGCTCTCTCCGGCTCCCGGAGACGAAGAAGCTGCTTCTTCGCGCAAAGACGATTCTGCCGCTCACAGTGCTCTGCGGTGTGCGCCTTCTGCCGAAAGAGGTCCGGGAGCGGTGCTTAGCTCTGCAGAGCACCGTACCTTCGTCTTTAGCCTCTCTTCTCGTCTACATCTTAGCAAAAAGCTTTTCCACTCTGTCTGGCAAGGAGAAACTGTGCCAGCACAGAAAACATCTCCCATCGTGTTCTAGAGGCTGCACGGAGGTGTGCCGAGTGTTTTGCAAGAAGAGAAAGAAAGTTGTCCAAAACAGCTTGCAATCGAATGTTCATGTGAATAGAAAAGGCAGGAGAGTGGTCAGGTACTGTTTTCTCTCAGTTGGCAAGCTGCGCACCACAATCGCAGTGTTGTACAGCTTGTTTCATCACCTTTGCGAAGTTGCCGCTCTCTCCGGCTCCCGGAGACGAAGAAGCTGCTTCTTCGCGCAAAGACGATTCTGCCGCTCACAGTGCTCTGCGGTGTGCGCCTTCTGCCGAAAGAGGTCCGGGAGCGGTGCTTAGCTCTGCAGAGCACCGTACCTTCGTCTTTAGCCTCTCTTCTCGTCTACATCTTAGCAAAAAGCTTTTCCACTCTGTCTGGCAAGGAGAAACTGTGCCAGCACAGAAAACATCTCCCATCGTGTTCTAGAGGCTGCACGCAGGTCTGCCGAGTGTTTTGCAAGAAGAGAAAGAAAGTTGTCCAAAACAGCTTGCAATCGAATGTTCAAGTGATTAGAAAAGGCAGCAGAGTGGTCAGGTACTGTTTTCTCTCAGTTGGCAAGCTGCGCACACAATCGCAGTGTTGTACAGCTTGTTTCATCACCTTTGCGAAGTTGCCGCTCTCTCCGGCTCCCGGAGACGAAGAAGCTGCTTTTTCGCGCAAAGACGATTCTGCCGCTCACAGTGCTCTGCGGTGTGCGCCTTCTGCCGAAAGAGGTCCGGGAGCGGTGCTTAGCTCTGCAGAGCACCGTACCTTCGTCTTTAGCCTCTCTTCTCGTCTACATCTTAGCAAAAAGCTTTTCCACTCTGTCTGGCAAGGAGAAACTGTGCCAGCACAGAAAACATCTCCCATCGTGTTCTAGAGGCTGCACGGAGGTCTGCCGAGTGTTTTGCAAGAAGAGAAAGAAAGTTGTCCAAAACAGCTTGCAATCGAATGTTCATGTGAATAGAAAAGGCAGGAGAGTGGTCAGGTACTGTTTTCTCTCAGTTGGCAAGCTGCGCACACAATCGCAGTGTCGTACAGCTTGTTTCATCACCTTTGCGAAGTTGCCGCTCTCTCCGGCTCCCGGAGACGTAGAAGCTGCTTCTTCGCGCAAAGACGATTCTGCCGCTCACAGTGCTCTGCGGTGTGCGCCTTCTGCCGAAAGAGGACCGGGAGCGGTGCTTAGCTCTGCAGAGCACCGTACCTTCGTCTTTAGCCTCTCTTCTCGTCTACATCTTAGCAAAAAGCTTTTCCACTCTGTCTGGCAAGGAGAAACTGTGCCAGCACAGAAAACATCTCCCATCGTGTTCTAGAGGCTGCACGGAGGTGTGCCGAGTGTTTTGCAAGAAGAGAAAGAAAGTTGTCCAAAACAGCTTGCAATCGAATGTTCATGTGAATAGAAAAGGCAGCAGAATGGTCAGGTACTGTTTTCTCTCAGTTGGCAAGCTGCGCACACAATCGCAGTGTTGTACAGCTTGTTTCATCACCTTTGCGAAGTTGCCGCTCTCTCCGGCTCCCGGAGACGAAGAAGCTGCTTCTTCGCGCAAAGACGATTCTGCCGCTCACAGTGCTCTGCGGTGTGCGCCTTCTGCCGAAAGAAGCCCGGGAGCGGTGCTTAGCTCTGCAGAGCACCGTACCTTCGTCTTTAGCCTCTCTTCTCGTCTACATCTTAGCAAAAAGATTTTCCACTCTGTCTGGCAAGGAGAAACTGTGCCAGCACAGAAAACATCTCCCATCGTGTTCTAGAGGCTGCACGCAGGTCTGCCGAGTGTTTTGCAAGAAGAGAAAGAAAGTTGTCCAAAACAGCTTGCAATCGAATGTTCAAGTGATTAGAAAAGGCAGCAGAGTGGTCAGGTACTGTTTTCTCTCAGTTGGCAAGCTGCGCACACAATCGCAGTGTTGTACAGCTTGTTTCATCACCTTTGCGAAGCTGCCGCTCTCTCCGGCTCCCGGAGACGAAGAAGCTGCTTTTTCTCGCAAAGACGATTCTGCCGCTCACAGTGCTCTGCGGTGTGCGCCTTCTGCCGAAAGAGGTCCGGGAGCGGTGCTTAGCTCTGCAGAGCACCGTACCTTCGTCTTTAGCCTCTCTTCTCGTCTACATCTTAGCAAAAATCTTTTCCACTCTGTCTGGCAAGGAGAAACTGTGCCAGCACATAAAACATCTCCCATCGTGTTCTAGAAGCTGCACGGAGATCTGCCGAGTGTTTTGCAAGAAGAGAAAGAAAGTTGTCCAAAACAGCTTGCAATCGAATGTTCATGTGAATAGAAAAGGCAGGAGAGTGGTCAGGTACTGTTTTCTCTCAGTTGGCAAGCTGCGCACACAATCGCAGTGTTGTACAGCTTGTTTCATCACCTTTGCGAAGTTGCCGCTCTCTCCGGCTCCCGGAGACGAAGAAGCTGCTTCTTCGCGCAAAGGCGATTCTGCCGCTCACAGTGCTCTGCGGTGTGCGGCTTCTGCCGAAAAAGATCCGGGAGCGGTGCTTAGCTCTGCAGAGCACCGTACCTTCGTCTTTAGCCTCTCTTCTCGTCTACATCTTAGCAAAAAGCTTTTCCACTCTGTCTGGCAAGGAGAAACTGTGCCAGCACAGAAAACATCTCCCATCGTGTTCTAGAGGCTGCACGCAGGTCTGCCGAGTGTTTTGCAAGAAGAGAAAGAAAGTTGTCCAAAACAGCTTGCAATCGAATGTTCAAGTGATTAGAAAAGGCAGGAGAGTGGTCAGGTACTGTTTTCTCTCACTTGGCAAGCTGCGCACACAATCGCAGTGTCGTACAGCTTGTTTCATCACCTTTGCGAAGTTGCCGCTCTCTCCGGCTCCCGGAGACGAAGAAGCTGCTTCTTCGCGCAAAGACGATTCTGCCGCTCACAGTGCTCTGCGGTGTGCGCCTTCTGCCGAAAGACGCCCGGGAGCGGTGCTTAGCTCTGCAGAGCACCGTACCTTCGTCTTTAGCCTCTCTTCTCGTCTACATCTTAGCAAAAAGCTTTTCCACTCTGTCTGGCAAGGAGAAACTTTGCCAGCACATAAAACATCTCCCATCGTGTTCTAGAAGCTGCACGGAGATCTGCCGAATGTTTTGCAAGAAAAGAAAGAAAGTTGTTCAAAACATCTTGCAATCGAATGTTCATGTGAATAGAAAAGGCAGGAGAGTGGTCAGGTACTGTTTTCTCTCAGTTGGCAAGCTGCGCACACAATCGCAGTGTTGTACAGCTTGTTTCATCACCTTTGCGAAGTTGCCGCTCTCTCCGGCTCCCGGAGACGAAGAAGCTGCTTCTTCGCGCAAAGACGATTCTGCCGCTCACAGTGCTCTGCGGTGTGCGCCTTCTGCCGAAAGAGGACCGGGAGCGGTGCTTAGCTCTGCAGAGCACCGTACCTTCGTCTTTAGCCTCTCTTCTCGTCTACATCTTAGCAAAAAGCTTTTCCACTCTGTCTGGCAAGGAGAAACTGTGCCTGCACAAAAAACATCTCCCATCGTGTTCTAGAAGCTGCACGCAGGTCTGCCGAGTGTTTTGCAAGAAGAGAAACAAAGTTGTCCAAAACAGCTTGCAATCGAATGTTCATGTGAATAGAAAAGGCAGGAGAGTGGTCAGGTACTGTTTTCTCTCAGTTGGCAAGCTGCGCACACAATCGCAGTGTCGTACAGCTTGTTTCATCACCTTTGCGAAGTTGCCGCTCTCTCCGGCTCCCGGAGACGAAGAAGCTGCTTCTTCGCGCAAAGACGATTCTGCCGCTCACAGTGCTCTGCGGTGTGCGCCTTCTGCCGAAAGAGGTCCGGGAGCGGTGCTTAGCTCTGCAGAGCACCGTACCTTCGTCTTTAGCCTCTCTTCTCGTCTACATCTTAGCAAAAAGCTTTTCCACTCTGTCTGGCAAGGAGAAACTGTGCCAGCACAGAAAACATCTCCCATCGTGTTCTAGAGGCTGCACGGAGGTGTGCCGAGTGTTTTGCAAGAAGAGAAAGAAAGTTGTCCAAAACAGCTTCCATTCCAATGTTCATGTGAATAGAAAAGGCAGGAGAGTGGTCAGGTACTGTTTTCTCTCAGTTGGCAAGCTGCGCACACAATCGCAGTGTTGTACAGCTTGTTTCATCACCTTTGCGAAGTTGCCGCTCTCTCCGGCTCCCGGAGACGAAGAAGCTGCTTCTTCGCGCAAAGACGATTCTGCCGCTCACAGTGCTCTGCGGTGTGCGCCTTCTGCCGAAAGAGGTCCGGGAGCGGTGCTTAGCTCTGCAGAGCACCGTACCTTCGTCTTTAGCCTCTCTTCTCGTCTACATCTTAGCAAAAAGCTTTTCCACTCTGTCTGGCAAGGAGAAACTGTGCCAGCACAGAAAACATCTCCCATCGTGTTCTAGAGGCTGCACGCAGGTCTGCCGAGTGTTTTGCAAGAAGAGAAAGAAAGTTGTCCAAAACAGCTGGCAATCGAATGTTCAAGTGATTAGAAAAGGCAGGAGAGTGGTCAGGTACTGTTTTCTCTCAGTTGGCAAGCTGCGCACACAATCGCAGTGTTGTACAGCTTGTTTCATCACCTTTGCGAAGTTGCCGCTCTCTCCGGCTGCCGGAGACGAAGAAGCTGCTTTTTCGCGCAAAGACGATTCTGCCGCTCACAGTGCTCTGCGGTGTGCGCCTTCTGCCGAAAGAGGTCCGGGAGCGGTGCTTAGCTCTGCAGAGCACCGTACCTTCGTCTTTAGCCTCTCTTCTCGTCTACATCTTAGCAAAAAGCTTTTCCACTCTGTCTGGCAAGGAGAAACTGTGCCAGCACAGAAAACATCTCCCATCGTGTTCTAGAAGCTGCACGGAGATCTGCCGAGTGTTTTGCAAGAAGAGAAAGAAAGTTGTCCAAAACAGCTTCCAATCGAATGTTCATGTGAATAGAAAAGGCAGCAGAGTGGTCAGGTACTGTTTTCTCTCACTTGGCAAGCTGCGCACACAATCGCAGTGTTGTACAGCTTGTTTCGTCACATTTGGGAAGTTGCCGCTCTCTCCGGCTCCCGGAGACGAAGAAGCTGCTTCTTCGCGCAAAGACGATTCTGCCGCTCACAGTGCTCTGCGGTGTGCGCCTTCTGCCGAAAGAGGTCCGGGAGCGGTGCTTAGCTCTGCAGAGCACCGTACCTTCGTCTTTAGCCTCTCTTCTCGTCTACATCTCAGCAAAAATCTTTTCCACTCTGTCTGGCAAGGAGAAACTGTGCCTGCACAAAAAACATCTCCCATCGTGTTCTAGAAGCTGCACGGAGGTGTGCCGAGTGTTTTGCAAGAAGAGAAAGAAAGTTGTCCAAAACAGCTTGCAATCGAATGTTCAAGTGATTAGAAAAGGCAGGAGAGTGGTCAGGTACTGTTTTCTCTCAGTTGGCAAGCTGCGCACACAATCGCAGTGTCGTACAGCTTGTTTCATCACCTTTGCGAAGTTGCCGCTCTCTCCGGCTCCCGGAGACGAAGAAGCTGCTTCTTCGCGCAAAGGTGATTCTGCCGCTCACAGTGCTCTGCGGTGTGCGCCTTCTGCCGAAAGAGGTCCGGGAGCGGTGCTTAGCTCTGCAGAGCACCGTACCTTCGTCTTTAGCCTCTCTTCTCGTCTACATCTTAGCAAAAAGCTTTTCCACTCTGTCTGGCAAGGAGAAACTGTGCCAGCACAGAAAACATCTCCCATCGTGTTCTAGAGGCTGCACGCAGGTCTGCAGAGTGTTTTGCAAGAAGAGAAAGAAAGTTGTCCAAAAGAGCTTCCAATCGAATGTTCATGTGATTACAAAAGGCAGGAGAGTGGTCAGGTACTGTTTTCTCTCAGTTGTCATGCTGCGCACACAATCGCAGTGTTGTACAGCTTGTTTCATCACCTTTGCGAAGTTGCCGCTCTCTCCGGCTCCCGGAGACGAAGAAGCTGCTTCTTCGCGCAAAGACGATTCTTCCGCTCACTGTGCTCTGCGGTGTGCGCCTTCTGCCGAAAGAGGTCCGGGAGCGGTGCTTAGCTCTGCAGAGCACCGTACCTTCGTCTTTAGCCTCTCTTCTCGTCTACATCTTAGCAAAAAGCTTTTCCACTCTGTCTGGCCAGGAGAAACTTTGCCAGCACATAAAACATCTCCCATCGTGTTCTAGAAGCTGCACGGAGATCTGCCGAGTGTTTTGCAAGAAAAGAATAAAGTTGTCAAAAACATCTTGCAATAAAATATTCATGTGAATAGAAAAGGCAGGAGAGTGGTCAGGTACTGTTTTCTCTCACTTGGCAAGCTGCGCACACAATCGCAGTGTTGTACAGCTTGTTTCATCACCTTTGCGAAGTTGCCGCTCTCTCCGGCTCCCGGAGACGAAGAAGCTGCTTCTTCGCGCAAAGACGATTCTGCCGCTCACAGTGCTCTGCGGTGTGCGCCTTCTGCCGAAAGAGGTCCGGGAGCGGTGCTTAGCTCTGCAGAGCACCGTACCTTCGTCTTTAGCCTCTCTTCTCGTCTACATCTTAGCAAAAAGCTTTTCCACTCTGTCTGGCAAGGAGAAACTGTGCCTGCACAAAAAACATCTCCCATCGTGTTCTAGAAGCTGCACGGAGGTCTGCCGAGTGTTTTGCAAGAAGAGAAAGAAAGTTGTCCAAAACAGCTTGCAATCGAATGTTCAAGTGATTAGAAAAGGCAGCAGAGTGGTCAGGTACTGTTTTCTCTCAGTTGGCAAGCTGCGCACACAATCGCAGTGTTGTACAGCTTGTTTCATCACCTTTGCGAAGTTGCCGCTCTCTCCGGCTCCCGGAGACGAAGAAGCTGCTTCTTCGCGCAAAGGTGATTCTGCCGCTCACAGTGCTCTGCGGTGTGCGCCTTCTGCCGAAAGAGGTCCGGGAGCGGTGCTTAGCTCTGCAGAGCACCGTACCTTCGTCTTTAGCCTCTCTTCTCGTCTACATCTTAGCAAAAAGCTTTTCCACTCTGTCTGGCAAGGAGAAACTTTGCCAGCACATAAAACATCTCCCATCGTGTTCTTGAAGCTGCACGGAGATCTGCCGAATGTTTTGCAAGAAAAGAAAGAAAGTTGTCCAAAACATCTTGCAATCGAATGTTCATGTGAATAGAAAAGGCAGCAGAGTGGTCAGGTACTGTTTTCTCTCAGTTGGCAAGCTGCGCACACAATCGCAGTGTTGTACAGCTTGTTTCATCACATTTGGGAAGTTGCCGCTCTCTCCGGCTCCCGGAGACGAAGAAGCTGCTTCTTCGCGCAAAGACGATTCTGCCGCTCACAGTGCTCTGCGGTGTGCGCCTTCTGCCGAAAGAGGACCGGGAGCGGTGCTTAGCTCTGCAGAGCACCGTACCTTCGTCTTTAGCCTCTCTTCTCGTCTACATCTTAGCAAAAAGCTTTTCCACTCTGTCTGGCAAGGAGAAACTGTGCCAGCACAAAAAACATCTCCCATCGTGTTCTAGAGGCTGCACGGAGGTGTGCCGAGTGTTTTGCAAGAAGAGAAAGAAAGTTGTCCAAAACAGCTTGCAATCGAATGTTCATGTGAATAGAAAAGGCAGGAGAGTGGTCAGGTACTGTTTTCTCTCAGTTGGCAAGCTGCGCACACAATCGCAGTGTCGTACAGCTTGTTTCATCACCTTTGCGAAGTTGCCGCTCTCTCCGGCTCCCGGAGACGAAGAAGCTGCTTCTTCGCGCAAAGACGATTCTGCCGCTCACAGTGCTCTGCGGTGTGCGCCTTCTGCCGAAAGAGGTCCGGGAGCGGTGCTTAGCTCTGCAGAGCACCGTACCTTCGTCTTTAGCCTCTCTTCTCGTCTACATCTTAGCAAAAAGCTTTTCCACTCTGTCTGGCAAGGAGAAACTGTGCCAGCACAGAAAACATCTCCCATCGTGTTCTAGAGGCTGCACGCAGGTCTGCCGAGTGTTTTGCAAGAAGAGAAAGAAAGTTGTCCAAAACAGCTTGCAATCGAATGTTCATGTGAATAGAAAAGGCAGGAGAGTGGTCAGGTACTGTTTTCTCTCAGTTGGCAAGCTGCGCACACAATCGCAGTGTTGTACAGCTTGTTTCATCACCTTTGCGAAGTTGCCGCTCTCTCCGGCTCCCGGAGACGAAGAAGCTGCTTCTTCGCGCAAAGACGATTCTGCCGCTCACAGTGCTCTGCGGTGTGCGCCTTCTGCCGAAAGAGGTCCGGGAGCGGTGCTTAGCTCTGCAGAGCACCGTACCTTCGTCTTTAGCCTCTCTTCTGGTCTACATCTTAGCAAAAAGCTTTTCCACTCTGTCTGGCAAGGAGAAACTGTGCCAGCACAGAAAACATCTCCCATCGTGTTCTAGAGGCTGCACGGAGGTCTGCCGAGTGTTTTGCAAGAAGAGAAAGAAAGTTGTCCAAAACAGCTTGCAATCGAATGTTCATGTGAATAGAAAAGGCAGCAGAGTGGTCAGGTACTGTTTTCTCTCAGTTGGCAAGCTGCGCACACAATCGCAGTGTTGTACAGCTTGTTTCATCACCTTTGCGAAGTTGCCGCTCTCTCCGGCTCCCGGAGACGAAGAAGCTGCTTCTTCGCGCAAAGACGATTCTGCCGCTCACAGTGCTCTGCGGTGTGCGCCTTCTGCCGAAAGAGGCCCGGGAGCGGTGCTTAGCTCTGCAGAGCACCGTACCTTCGTCTTTAGCCTCTCTTCTCGTCTACATCTTAGCAAAAAGCTTTTCCACTCTGTCTGGCAAGGAGAAACTGTGCCAGCACAGAAAACATCTCCCATCGTGTTCTAGAGGCTGCACGCAGGTCTGCCGAGTGTTTTGCAAGAAGAGAAAGAAAGTTGTCCAAAACAGCTTCCAATCGAATGTTCATGTGAATAGAAAAGGCAGGAGAGTGGTCAGGTACTGTTTTCTCTCACTTGGCAAGCTGCGCACACAATCGCAGTGTTGTACAGCTTGTTTCATCACCTTTGCGAAGTTGCCGCTCTCTCCGGCTCCCGGAGACGAAGAAGCTGCTTCTTCGCGCAAAGACGATTCTGCCGCTCACAGTGCTCTGCGGTGTGCGCCTTCTGCCGAAAGAGGTCCGGGAGCGGTGCTTAGCTCTGCAGAGCACCGTACCTTCGTCTTTAGCCTCTCTTCTCGTCTACATCTTAGCAAAAAGCTTTTCCACTCTGTCTGGCAAGGAGAAACTGTGCCAGCACAGAAAACATCTCCCATCGTGTTCTAGAGGCTGCACGGAGGTGTGCCGAGTGTTTTGCAAGAAGAGAAAGAAAGTTGTCCAAAACAGCTTGCAATCGAATGTTCATGTGAATAGAAAAGGCAGGAGAGTGGTCAGGTACTGTTTTCTCTCAGTTGGCAAGCTGCGCACACAATCGCAGTGTTGTACAGCTTGTTTCATCACCTTTGCGAAGCTGCCGCTCTCTCCGGCTCCCGGAGACGAAGAAGCTGCTTCTTCGCACAAAGACGATTCTTCCGCTCACAGTGCTCTGCGGTGTGCGCCTTCTGCCGAAAGAGGTCCGGGAGCGGTGCTTAGCTCTGCAGAGCACCGTACCTTCGTCTTTAGCCTCTCTTCTCGTCTACATCTTAGCAAAAAGCTTTTCCACTCTGTCTGGCCAGGAGAAACTTTGCCAGCACAAAAAACATCTCCCATCGTGTTCTAGAAGCTGCACGGAGGTCTGCCGAGTGTTTTGCAAGAAGAGAAAGAAAGTTGTCCAAAACAGCTTGCAATCGAATGTTCATGTGAATAGAAAAGGCAGCAGAGTGGTCAGGTACTGTTTTCTCTCAGTTGGCAAGCTGCGCACACAATCGCAGTGTCGTACAGCTTGTTTCACCACCTTTGCGAAGTTGCCGCTCTCTCCGGCTCCCGGAGACGAAGAAGCTGCTTCTTCGCGCAAAGACGATTCTGCCGCTCACAGTGCTCTGCGGTGTGCGCCTTCTGCCGAAAGAGGTCCGGGAGCTGTGCTTAGCTCTGCAGAGCACTCTACCTGCTTCTTTAGCCTCTCTTCTCGTCTACATCTTAGCAAAAAGCTTTTCCACTCTGTCTGGCAAGGAGAAACTGTGCCAGCACAGAAAACATCTCCCATCGTGTTCTAGAGGCTGCACGCAGGTCTGCCGAGTGTTTTGCAAGAAGAGAAAGAAAGTTGTCCAAAACAGCTTGCAATCGAATGTTCATGTGAATAGAAAAGGCAGCAGAGTGGTCAGGTACTGTTTTCTCTCAGTTGGCAAGCTGCGCACACAATCGCAGTGTTGTACAGCTTGTTTCATCACCTTTGCGAAGCTGCCGCTCTCTCCGGCTCCCGGAGACGAAGAAGCTGCTTCTTCGCGCAAAGGTGATTCTGCCGCTCACAGTGCTCTGCGGTGTGCGCCTTCTGCCGAAAGAGGTCCGGGAGCGGTGCTTGGCTCTGCAGAGCACCGTACCTTCGTCTTTAGCCTCTCTTCTCGTCTACATCTTAGCAAAAAGCTTTTCCACTCTGTCTGGCCAGGAGAAACTTTGCCAGCACATAAAACATCTCCCATCGTGTTCTAGAAGCTGCACGGATATCTGCCGAATGTTTTGCAAGAAAAGAAAGAAAGTTGTCCAAAACATCTTGCAATCGAATGTTCATGTGAATAGAAAAGGCAGCAGAGTGGTCAGGTACTGTTTTCTCTCAGTTGGCAAGCTGCGCACACAATCGCAGTGTTGTACAGCTTGTTTCATCACATTTGGGAAGTTGCCGCTCTCTCCGGCTCCCGGAGACGAAGAAGCTGCTTCTTCGCGCAAAGACGATTCTGCCGCTCACAGTGCTCTGCGGTGTGCGCCTTCTGCCGAAAGAGGCCCGGGAGCGGTGCTTAGCTCTGCAGAGCACCGTACCTTCGTCTTTAGCCTCTCTTCTCGTCTACATCTTAGCAAAAAGCTTTTCCACTCTGTCTGGCAAGGAGAAACTGTGCCAGCACAAAAAACATCTCCCATCGTGTTCTAGAGGCTGCACGGAGGTCTGCCGAGTGTTTTGCAAGCAGAGAAAGAAAGTTGTCCAAAACAGCTTGCAATCGAATGTTCATGTGAATAGAAAAGGCAGGAGAGTGGTCAGGTACTGTTTTCTCTCACTTGGCAAGCTGCGCACACAATCGCAGTGTCGTACAGCTTGTTTCATCACCTTTGCGAAGTTGCCGCTCTCTCCGGCTCCCGGAGACGAAGAAGCTGCTTCTTCGCGCAAAGATGATTCTGCCGCTCACAGTGCTCTGCGGTGTGCGCCTTCTGCCGAAAGAGGTCCGGGAGCGGTGCTTAGCTCTGCAGAGCACCGTACCTTCGTCTTTAGCCTCTCTTCTCGTCTACATCTTAGCAAAAAGCTTTTCCACTCTGTCTGGCAAGGAGAAACTGTGCCAGCACAGAAAACATCTCCCATCGTGTTCTAGAGGCTGCACGGAGGTGTGCCGAGTGTTTTGCAAGAAGAGAAAGAAAGTTGTCCAAAACAGCTTGCAATCGAATGTTCATGTGAATAGAAAAGGCAGGAGAGTGGTCAGGTACTGTTTTCTCTCAGTTGGCAAGCTGCGCACACAATCGCAGTGTTGTACAGCTTGTTTCATCACCTTTGCGAAGTTGCCGCTCTCTCCGGCTCCCGGAGACGAAGAAGCTGCTTCTTCGCGCAAAGACGATTCTGCCGCTCACAGTGCTCTGCGGTGTGCGCCTTCTGCCGAAAGAGGTCCGGTAGCGGTGCTTAGCTCTGCAGAGCACCGTACCTTCGTCTTTAGCCTCTCTTCTCGTCTACATCTTAGCAAAAAGCATTTCCACTCTGTCTGGAAAGGAGAAACTGTGCCAGCACAGAAAACATCTCCCATCGTGTTCTAGAGGCTGCACGCAGGTCTGCCGAGTGTTTTGCAAGAAGAGAAAGAAAGTTGTCCAAAACAGCTGGCAATCGAATATTCAAGTGATTAGAAAAGGCAGCAGAGTGGTCAGGTACTGTTTTCTCTCACTTGGCAAGCTGCGCACACAATCGCAGTGTTGTACAGCTTGTTTCATCACCTTTGCGAAGTTGCCGCTCTCTCCGGCTGCCGGAGACGAAGAAGATGCTTTTTCGCGCAAAGACGATTCTGCCGCTCACAGTGCTCTGCGGTGTGCGCCTTCTGCCGAAAGAGGTCCGGGAGCGGTGCTTAGCTCTGCAGAGCACCGTACCTTCGTCTTTAGCCTCTCTTCTCGTCTACATCTTAGCAAAAAGCTTTTCCACTCTGTCTGGCAAGGAGAAACTGTGCCAGCACAGAAAACATCTCCCATCGTGTTCTAGAGGCTGCACGCAGGTCTGCCGAGTGTTTTGCAAGAAGAGAAAGAAAGTTGTCCAAAACAGCTTGCAATCGAATGTTCATGTGAATAGAAAAGGCAGGAGAGTGGTCAGGTACTGTTTTCTCTCAGTTGTCATGCTGCGCACACAATCGCAGTGTTGTACAGCTTGTTTCATCACCTTTGCGAAGTTGCCGCTCTCTCCGGCTCCCGGAGACGAAGAAGCTGCTTCTTCGCGCAAAGACGATTCTGCCGCTCACAGTGCTCTGCGGTGTGCGCCTTCTGCCGAAAGAGGACCGGGAGCGGTGCTTAGCTCTGCAGAGCACCGTACCTTCGTCTTTAGCCTCTCTTCTCGTCTACATCTTAGCAAAAAGCTTTTCCACTCTGTCTGGCAAGGAGAAACTGTGCCAGCACAGAAAACATCTCCCATCGTGTTCTAGAGGCTGCACGCAGGTCTGCCGAGTGTTTTGCAAGAAGAGAAAGAAAGTTGTCCAAAACAGCTTGCAATCGAATGTTCATGTGAATAGAAAAGGCAGGAGAGTGGTCAGGTACTGTTTTCTCTCAGTTGGCAAGCTGCGCACACAATCGCAGTGTTGTACAGCTTGTTTCATCACCTTTGCGAAGCTGCCGCTCTCTCCGGCTCCCGGAGACGAAGAAGCTGCTTCTTCGCGCAAAGACGATTCTGCCGCTCACAGTGCTCTGCGGTGTGCGCCTTCTGCCGAAAGAGGTCCGGGAGCTGTGCTTAGCTCTGCGGAGCACTCTACCTGCTTCTTTAGCCTCTCTTCTCGTCTACATCTTAGCAAAAAGCTTTTCCACTCTGTCTGGCAAGGAGAAACTGTGCCTGCACAAAAAACATCTCCCATCGTGTTCTAGAAGCTGCACGGAGGTCTGCCGAGTGTTTTGCAAGAAGAGAAAGAAAGTTGTCCAAAACAGCTTGCAATCGAATGTTCATGTGAATAGAAAAGGCAGGAGAGTGGTCAGGTACTGTTTTCTCTCAGTTGGCAAGCTGCGCACACAATCGCAGTGTTGTACAGCTTGTTTCATCACCTTTGCGAAGTTGCCGCTCTCTCCGGCTCCCGGAGACGAAGAAGCTGCTTCTTCGCGCAAAGACGATTCTGCCGCTCACAGTGCTCTGCGGTGTGCGCCTTCTGCCGAAAGAGGTCCGGGAGCGGTGCTTAGCTCTGCAGAGCACCGTACCTTCGTCTTTAGCCTCTCTTCTCGTCTACATCTTAGCAAAAAGCTTTTCCACTCTGTCTGGCAAGGAGAAACTGTGCCAGCACAGAAAACATCTCCCATCGTGTTCTAGAGGCTGCACGCAGGTCTGCCGAGTGTTTTGCAAGAAGAGAAAGAAAGTTGTCCAAAACAGCTTCCAATCGAATGTTCATGTGAATAGAAAAGGCAGGAGAGTGGTCAGGTACTGTTTTCTCTCAGTTGGCAAGCTGCGCACACAATCGCAGTGTTGTACAGCTTGTTTCATCACCTTTGCGAAGTTGCCGCTCTCTCCGGCTCCCGGAGACGAAGAAGCTGCTTCTTCGCGCAAAGACGATTCTGCCGCTCACAGTGCTCTGCGGTGTGCGCCTTCTGCCGAAAGAGGACCGGGAGCGGTGCTTAGCTCTGCAGAGCACCGTACCTTCGTCTTTAGCCTCTCTTCTCGTCTACATCTTAGCAAAAAGCTTTTCCACTCTGTCTGGCAAGGAGAAACTGTGCCAGCACAGAAAACATCTCCCATCGTGTTCTAGAGGCTGCACGCAGGTCTGCCGAGTGTTTTGCAAGAAGAAAAAGAAAGTTGTCCAAAACAGCTTGCAATCGAATGTTCATGTGAATAGAAAAGGCAGCAGAGTGGTCAGGTACTGTTTTCTCTCAGTTGGCAAGCTGCGCACACAATCGCAGTGTCGTACAGCTTGTTTCATCACCTTTGCGAAGTTGCCGCTCTCTCCGGCTCCCGGAGACGAAGAAGCTGCTTCTTCGCGCAAAGACGATTCTGCCGCTCACACTGCTCTGCGGTGTGCGCCTTCTGCCGAAAGAGGCCCGGGAGCTGTGCTTAGCTCTGCAGAGCACTCTACCTGCTTCTTTAGCCTCTCTTCTCGTCTACATCTTAGCAAAAAGCTTTTCCACTCTGTCTGGCAAGGAGAAACTGTGCCAGCACAGAAAACATCTCCCATCGTGTTCTAGAGGCTGCACGGAGGTCTGCCGAGTGTTTTGCAAGAAGAGAAAGAAAGTTGTCCAAAACAGCTTGCAATCGAATGTTCATGTGAATAGAAAAGGCAGGAGAGTGGTCAGGTACTGTTTTCTCTCAGTTGGCAAGCTGCGCACACAATCGCAGTGTTGTACAGCTTGTTTCATCACCTTTGCGAAGCTGCCGCTCTCTCCGGCTCCCGGAGACGAAGAAGCTGCTTCTTCGCGCAAAGACGATTCTGCCGCTCACAGTGCTCTGCGGTGTGCGTCTTCTGCCGAAAGAGGTCCGGGAGCGGTGCTTAGCTCTGCAGAGCACCGTACCTTCGTCTTTAGCCTCTCTTCTCGTCTACATCTTAGCAAAAAGCTTTTCCACTCTGTCTGGCAAGGAGAAACTGTGCCTGCACAAAAAACATCTCCCATCGTGTTCTAGAAGCTGCACGGAGGTGTGCCGAGTGTTTTGCAAGAAGAGAAAGAAAGTTGTCCAAAACAGCTTGCAATCGAATGTTCAAGTGATTAGAAAAGGCAGGAGAGTGGTCAGGTACTGTTTTCTCTCAGTTGGCAAGCTGCGCACACAATCGCAGTGTCGTACAGCTTGTTTCATCACCTTTGCGAAGTTGCCGCTCTCTCCGGCTCCCGGAGACGAAGAAGCTGCTTCTTCGCGCAAAGACGATTCTGCCGCTCACAGTGCTCTGCGGTGTGCGCCTTCTGCCGAAAGAGGTCCGGGAGCGGTGCTTAGCTCTGCAGAGCACCGTACCTTCGTCTTTAGCCTCTCTTCTCGTCTACATCTTAGCAAAAAGCTTTTCCACTCTGTCTGGCAAGGAGAAACTGTGCCAGCACAGAAAACATCTCCCATCGTGTTCTAGAGGCTGCACGCAGGTCTGCCGAGTGTTTTGCAAGAAGAGAAAGAAAGTTGTCCAAAACAGCTTGCAATCGAATGTTCATGTGAATAGAAAAGGCAGGAGAGTGGTCAGGTACTGTTTTCTCTCACTTGGCAAGCTGCGCACACAATCGCAGTGTTGTACAGCTTGTTTCATCACCTTTGCGAAGTTGCCGCTCTCTCCGGCTCCCGGAGACGAAGAAGCTGCTTCTTCGCGCAAAGACGATTCTGCCGCTCACAGTGCTCTGCGGTGTGCGCCTTCTGCCGAAAGAGGACCGGGAGCGGTGCTTAGCTCTGCAGAGCACCGTACCTTCGTCTTTAGCCTCTCTTCTCGTCTACATCTTAGCAAAAAGCTTTTCCACTCTGTCTGGCAAGGAGAAACTGTGCCAGCACAGAAAACATCTCCCATCGTGTTCTAGAGGCTGCACGCAGGTCTGCCGAGTGTTTTGCAAGAAGAGAAAGAAAGTTGTCCAAAACAGCTTCCAATCGAATGTTCATGTGAATAGAAAAGGCAGGAGAGTGGTCAGGTACTGTTTTCTCTCAGTTGGCAAGCTGCGCACACAATCGCAGTGTTGTACAGCTTGTTTCATCACCTTTGCGAAGCTGCCGCTCTCTCCGGCTCCCGGAGACGAAGAAGCTGCTTCTTCGCGCAAAGACGATTCTGCCGCTCACAGTGCTCTGCGGTGTGCGCCTTCTGCCGAAAGAGGTCCGGGAGCTGTGCTTAGCTCTGCGGAGCACTCTACCTGCTTCTTTAGCCTCTGTTCTCGTCTACATCTTAGCAAAAAGCTTTTCCACTCTGTCTGGCAAGGAGAAACTGTGCCTGCACAAAAAACATCTCCCATCGTGTTCTAGAAGCTGCACGGAGGTCTGCCGAGTGTTTTGCAAGAAGAGAAAGAAAGTTGTCCAAAACAGCTTGCAATCGAATGTTCATGTGAATAGAAAAGGCAGGAGAGTGGTCAGGTACTGTTTTCTCTCAGTTGGCAAGCTGCGCACACAATCGCAGTGTTGTACAGCTTGTTTCATCACCTTTGCGAAGTTGCCGCTCTCTCCGGCTCCCGGAGACGAAGAAGCTGCTTCTTCGCGCAAAGACGATTCTGCCGCTCACAGTGCTCTGCGGTGTGCGCCTTCTGCCGAAAGAGGCCCGGGAGCGGTGCTTAGCTCTGCAGAGCACCGTACCTTCGTCTTTAGCCTCTCTTCTCGTCTACATCTTAGCAAAAAGCTTTTCCACTCTGTCTGGCAAGGAGAAACTGTGCCAGCACAGAAAACATCTCCCATCGTGTTCTAGAGGCTGCACGCAGGTCTGCCGAGTGTTTTGCAAGAAGAGAAAGAAAGTTGTCCAAAACAGCTTGCAATCGAATGTTCATGTGAATAGAAAAGGCAGGAGAGTGGTCAGGTACTGTTTTCTCTCAGTTGGCAAGCTGCGCACACAATCGCAGTGTTGTACAGCTTGTTTCATCACCTTTGCGAAGCTGCCGCTCTCTCCGGCTCCCGGAGACGAAGAAGCTGCTTCTTCGCGCAAAGACGATTCTGCCGCTCACAGTGCTCTGCGGTGTGCGCCTTCTGCCGAAAGAGGTCCGGGAGCTGTGCTTAGCTCTGCGGAGCACTCTACCTGCTTCTTTAGCCTCTCTTCTCGTCTACATCTTAGCAAAAAGCTTTTCCACTCTGTCTGGCAAGGAGAAACTGTGCCTGCACAAAAAACAACTCCCATCGTGTTCTAGAAGCTGCACGGAGGTCTGCCGAGTGTTTTGCAAGAAGAGAAAGAAAGTTGTCCAAAACAGCTTGCAATCGAATGTTCATGTGAATAGAAAAGGCAGGAGAGTGGTCAGGTACTGTTTTCTCTCAGTTGGCAAGCTGCGCACACAATCGCAGTGTCGTACAGCTTGTTTCATCACCTTTGCGAAGTTGCCGCTCTCTCCGGCTCCCGGAGACGAAGAAGCTGCTTCTTCGCGCAAAGACGATTCTGCCGCTCACAGTGCTCTGCGGTGTGCGCCTTCTGCCGAAAGAGGTCCGGGAGCGGTGCTTAGCTCTGCAGAGCACCGTACCTTCGTCTTTAGCCTCTCTTCTCGTCTACATCTTAGCAAAAAGCTTTTCCACTCTGTCTGGCAAGGAGAAACTGTGCCAGCACAGAAAACATCTCCCATCGTGTTCTAGAGGCTGCACGGAGGTCTGCCGAGTGTTTTGCAAGAAGAGAAAGAAAGTTGTCCAAAACAGCTTGCAATCGAATGTTCATGTGAATAGAAAAGGCAGGAGAGTGGTCAGGTACTGTTTTCTCTCAGTTGGCAAGCTGCGCACACAATCGCAGTGTTGTACAGCTTGTTTCATCTCCTTTGCGAAGCTGCCGCTCTCTCCGGCTCCCGGAGACGAAGAAGCTGCTTCTTCGCGCAAAGACGATTCTGCCGCTCACAGTGCTCTGCGGTGTGCGTCTTCTGCCGAAAGAGGTCCGGGAGCGGTGCTTAGCTCTGCAGAGCACCGTACCTTCGTCTTTAGCCTCTCTTCTCGTCTACATCTTAGCAAAAAGCTTTTCCACTCTGTCTGGCAAGGAGAAACTGTGCCTGCACAAAAAACAACTCCCATCGTGTTCTAGAAGCTGCACGGAGGTGTGCCGAGTGTTTTGCAAGAAGAGAAAGAAAGTTGTCCAAAACAGCTTGCAATCGAATGTTCAAGTGATTAGAAAAGGCAGGAGAGTGGTCAGGTACTGTTTTCTCTCAGTTGGCAAGCTGCGCACACAATCGCAGTGTTGTACAGCTTGTTTCATCACCTTTGCGAAGCTGCCGCTCTCTCCGGCTCCCGGAGACGAAGAAGCTGCTTCTTCGCGCAAAGACGATTCTGCCGCTCACAGTGCTCTGCGGTGTGCGCCTTCTGCCGAAAGAGGTCCGGGAGCGGTGCTTAGCTCTGCAGAGCACCGTACCTTCGTCTTTAGCCTCTCTTCTCGTCTACATCTTAGCAAAAAGCTTTTCCACTCTGTCTGGCAAGGAGAAACTGTGCCAGCACAGAAAACATCTCCCATCGTGTTCTAGAGGCTGCACGGAGGTGTGCCGAGTGTTTTGCAAGAAGAGAAAGAAAGTTGTCCAAAAGAGCTTCCAATCGAATGTTCATGTGATTACAAAAGGCAGGAGAGTGGTCAGGTACTGTTTTCTCTCAGTTGTCATGCTGCGCACACAATCGCAGTGTTGTACAGCTTGTTTCATCACCTTTGCGAAGTTGCCGCTCTCTCCGGCTCCCGGAGACGAAGAAGCTGCTTCTTCGCGCAAAGACGATTCTTCCGCTCACTGTGCTCTGCGGTGTGCGCCTTCTGCCGAAAGAGGTCCGGGAGCGGTGCTTAGCTCTGCAGAGCACCGTACCTTCGTCTTTAGCCTCTCTTCTCGTCTACATCTTAGCAAAAAGCTTTTCCACTCTGTCTGGCCAGGAGAAACTTTGCCAGCACATAAAACATCTCCCATCGTGTTCTAGAAGCTGCACGGAGATCTGCCGAGTGTTTTGCAAGAAAAGAAAGAAAGTTGTCCAAAACATCTTCCAATAAAATGTCATGTGAATAGAAAAGGCAGGAGAGTGGTCAGGTACTGTTTTCTCTCAGTTGGCAAGCTGCGCACACAATCGCAGTGTTGTACAGCTTGTTTCATCACCTTTGCGAAGTTGCCGCTCTCTCCGGCTCCCGGAGACGAAGAAGCTGCTTCTTCGCGCAAAGACGATTCTGCCCCTCACAGTGCTCTGTGGTGTGCGCCTTCTGCCGAAAGTGGTCCGGGAGCGGTGCTTTGCTCTGCAGAGCACCGTACCTTCGTCTTTAGCCTCTCTTCTCGTCTACATCTTAGCAAAAAGCTTTTCCACTCTGTCTGGCAAGGAGAAACTGTGCCAGCACAGAAAACATCTCCCATCGTGTTCTAGAGGCTGCACGCAGGTCTGCCGAGTGTTTTGCAAGAAGAGAAAGAAAGTTGTCCAAAACAGCTTGCAATCGAATGTTCATGTGAATAGAAAATGCAGGAGAGTGGTCAGGTACTGTTTTCTCCAGGTTGGCCAGCTGCGCACACAATCGCAGTGTCGTACGGCTTGTTTCATCACCTTTGCGAAGTTGCCGCTCTCTCCGGCTCCCGGAGACGAAGAAGCTGCTTCTTCGCGCAAAGACGATTCTGCCGCTCACTGTGCTCTGCAGTGTGCGTCTTCTGCCGAAAGAGGCCCGGGAGCGGTGCTTAGCTCTGCCGAGCACCATACCTGCTTCTTTAGCCTCTCTTCTCGTCTACATCTTAGCAAAAAGCTTTTCCACTCTGTCTGGCAAGGAGAAACTGTGCCAGCACATAAAACATCTCCCATCGTGTTCTAGAAGCTGTACGGAGATCTGCCGAATGTTTTGCAAGAAAAGAAAGAAAGTTGTCCAAAACATCTTGCAATCGAATGTTCATGTGAATAGAAAAGGCAGGAGAGTGGTCAGGTACTGTTTTCTCTCAGTTGGCAAGCTGCGCACACAATCGCAGTGTTGTACAGCTTGTTTCATCACCTTTGCGAAGTTGCCGCTCTCTCCGGCTCCCGGAGACGAAGAAGCTGCTTCTTCGCGCAAAGACGATTCTGCCGCTCACAGTGCTCTGCGGTGTGCGCCTTCTGCCGAAAGAGGACCGGGAGCGGTGCTTAGCTCTGCAGAGCACCGTACCTTCGTCTTTAGCCTCTCTTCTCGTCTACATCTTAGCAAAAAGCTTTTCCACTCTGTCTGGCAAGGAGAAACTGTGCCAGCACAGAAAACATCTCCCATCGTGTTCTAGAGGCTGCACGCAGGTCTGCCGAGTGTTTTGCAAGAAGAAAAAGAAAGTTGTCCAAAACAGCTTGCAATCGAATGTTCATGTGAATAGAAAAGGCAGCAGAGTGGTCAGGTACTGTTTTCTCTCACTTGGCAAGCTGCGCACACAATCGCAGTGTCGTACAGCTTGTTTCATCACCTTTGCGAAGTTGCCGCTCTCTCCGGCTCCCGGAGACGAAGAAGCTGCTTCTTCGCGCAAAGGTGATTCTGCCGCTCACAGTGCTCTGCGGTGTGCGCCTTCTGCCGAAAGAGGTCCGGGAGCGGTGCTTAGCTCTGCAGAGCACCGTACCTTCGTCTTTAGCCTCTCTTCTCGTCTACATCTTAGCAAAAAGCTTTTCCACTCTGTCTGGCAAGGAGAAACTTTGCCAGCACATAAAACATCTCCCATCGTGTTCTAGAAGCTGCACGGAGATCTGCCGAATGTTTTGCAAGAAAAGAAAGAAAGTTGTCCCAAACATCTTGCAATCGAATGTTCATGTGAATAGAAAAGGCAGGAGAGTGGTCAGGTACTGTTTTCTCTCAGTTGGCAAGCTGCGCACACAATCGCAGTGTCGTACAGCTTGTTTCATCACCTTTGCGAAGTTGCCGCTCTCTCCGGCTGCCGGAGACGAAGAAGCTGCTTTTTCGCGCAAAGACGATTCTGCCGCTCACAGTGCTCTGCGGTGTGCGCCTTCTGCCGAAAGAGGTCCGGGAGCGGTGCTTAGCTCTGCAGAGCACCGTACCTTCGTCTTTAGCCTCTCTTCTCGTCTACATCTTAGCAAAAAGCTTTTCCACTCTGTCTGGAAAGGAGAAACTGTGCCAGCACAGAAAACATCTCCCATCGTGTTCTAGAGGCTGCACGCAGGTCTGCCGAGTGTTTTGCAAGAAGAGAAAGAAAGTTGTCCAAAACAGCTTGCAATCGAATGTTCATGTGAATAGAAAAGGCAGCAGAGTGGTCAGGTACTGTTTTCTCTCAGTTGGCAAGCTGCGCACACAATCGCAGTGTTGTACAGCTTGTTTCATCACCTTTGCGAACTTGCCGCTCTCTCCGGCTCCCGGAGACGAAGAAGCTGCTTCTTCGCGCAAAGACGATTCTGCCGCTCACAGTGCTCTGCGGTGTGCGCCTTCTGCCGAAAGAGGTCCGGGAGCGGTGCTTAGCTCTGCAGAGCACCGTACCTTCGTCTTTAGCCTCTCTTCTCGTCTACATCTTAGCAAAAAGCTTTTCCACTCTGTCTGGCAAGGAGAAACTGTGCCAGCACAGAAAACATCTCCCATCGTGTTCTAGAGGCTGCACGGAGGTCTGACGAGTGTTTTGCAAGAAAAGAAAGAAAGTTGTCCAAAACAGCTTGCAATCGAATGTTCATGTGAATAGAAAAGGCAGGAGAGTGGTCAGGTACTGTTTTCTCTCAGTTGGCAAGCTGCGCACACAATCGCAGTGTTGTACAGCTTGTTTCATCACCTTTGCGAAGTTGCCGCTCTCTCCGGCTCCCGGAGACGAAGAAGCTGCTTCTTCGCGCAAAGACGATTCTGCCGCTCACAGTGCTCTGCGGTGTGCGCCTTCTGCCGAAAGAGGACCGGGAGCGGTGCTTAGCTCTGCAGAGCACCGTACCTTCGTCTTTAGCCTCTCTTCTCGTCTACATCTTAGCAAAAAGCTTTTCCACTCTGTCTGGCAAGGAGAAACTGTGCCAGCACAGAAAACATCTCCCATCGTGTTCTAGAGGCTGCACGGAGGTCTGCCGAGTGTTTTGCAAGAAGAGAAAGAAAGTTGTCCAAAACAGCTTGCAATCGAATGTTCATGTGAATAGAAAAGGCAGGAGAGTGGTCAGGTACTGTTTTCTCTCAGTAGGCAAGCTGCGCACACAATCGCAGTGTTGTACAGCTTGTTTCATCACCTTTGCGAAGCTGCCGCTCTCTCCGGCTCCCGGAGACGAAGAAGCTGCTTCTTCGCGCAAAGACGATTCTGCCGCTCACAGTGCTCTGCGGTGTGCGCCTTCTGCCGAAAGAGGTCCGGGAGCTGTGCTTAGCTCTGCGGAGCACTCTACCTGCTTCTTTAGCCTCTCTTCTCGTCTACATCTTAGCAAAAAGCTTTTCCACTCTGTCTGGCAAGGAGAAACAGTGCCTGCACAAAAAACAACTCCCATCGTGTTCTAGAAGCTGCACGGAGGTCTGCCGAGTGTTTTGCAAGAAGAGAAAGAAAGTTGTCCAAAACAGCTTGCAATCGAATGTTCATGTGAATAGAAAAGGCAGGAGAGTGGTCAGGTACTGTTTTCTCTCAGTTGGCAAGCTGCGCACACAATCGCAGTGTCGTACAGCTTGTTTCATCACCTTTGCGAAGTTGCCGCTCTCTCCGGCTCCCGGAGACGAAGAAGCTGCTTCTTCGCGCAAAGACGATTCTGCCGCTCACAGTGCTCTGCGGTGTGCGCCTTCTGCCGAAAGAGGTCCGGGAGCGGTGCTTAGCTCTGCAGAGCACCGTACCTTCGTCTTTAGCCTCTCTTCTCGTCTACATCTTAGCAAAAAGCTTTTCCACTCTGTCTGGCAAGGAGAAACTGTGCCAGCACATAAAACATCTCCCATCGTGTTCTAGAGGCTGCACGGAGGTCTGCAGAGTGTTTTGCAAGAAGAGAAAGAAAGTTGTCCAAAACAGCTTCCAATCGAATGTTCATGTGAATAGAAAAGGCAGGAGAGTGGTCAGGTACTGTTTTCTCTCAGTTGGCAAGCTGCGCACACAATCGCAGTGTTGTACAGCTTGTTTCATCACCTTTGCGAAGCTGCCGCTCTCTCCGGCTCCCGGAGACGAAGAAGCTGCTTCTTCGCACAAAGACGATTCTTCCGCTCACAGTGCTCTGCGGTGTGCGCCTTATGCCGAAAGAGGTCCGGGAGCGGTGCTTAGCTCTGCAGAGCACCGTACCTTCGTCTTTAGCCTCTCTTCTCGTCTACATCTTAGCAAAAAGCTTTTCCACTCTGTCTGGCAAGGAGAAACTGTGCCAGCACAGAAAACATCTCCCATCGTGTTCTAGAGGCTGCACGCAGGTCTGCCGAGTGTTTTGCAAGAAGAGAAAGAAAGTTGTCCAAAACAGCTTGCAATCGAATGTTCATGTGAATAGAAAAGGCAGGAGAGTGGTCAGGTACTGTTTTCTCTCACTTGGCAAGCTGCGCACACAATCGCAGTGTCGTACAGCTTGTTTCATCACCTTTGCGAAGTTGCCGCTCTCTGCGGCTGCCGGAGACGAAGAAGCTGCTTTTTCGCGCAAAGACGATTCTGCCGCTCACAGTGCTCTGCGGTGTGCGCCTTCTGCCGAAAGAGGTCCGGGAGCGGTGCTTAGCTCTGCAGAGCACCGTACCTTCGTCTTTAGCCTCTCTTCTCGTCTACATCTTAGCAAAAAGCTTTTCCACTCTGTCTGGCAAGGAGAAACTGTGCCAGCACAGAAAACATCTCCCATCGTGTTCTAGAGGCTGCACGCAGGTCTGCCGAGTGTTTTGCAAGAAGAGAAAGAAAGTTGTCCAAAACAGCTTGCAATCGAATGTTCATGTGAATAGAAAAGGCAGCAGAGTGGTCAGGTACTGTTTTCTCTCAGTTGGCAAGCTGCGCACACAATCGCAGTGTTGTACAGCTTGTTTCATCACCTTTGCGAAGTTGCCGCTCTCTCCGGCTCCCGGAGACGAAGAAGCTGCTTCTTCGCGCAAAGACGATTCTGCCGCTCACAGTGCTCTGCGGTGTGCGCCTTCTGCCGAAAGAGGCCCGGGAGCGGTGCTTAGCTCTGCAGAGCACCGTACCTTCGTCTTTAGCCTCTCTTCTCGTCTACATCTTAGCAAAAAGCTTTTCCACTCTGTCTGGCAAGGAGAAACTGTGCCAGCACAGAAAACATCTCCCATCGTGTTCTAGAGGCTGCACAGAGGTGTGCCGAGTGTTTTGCAAGAAGAGAAAGAAAGTTGTCCAAAACAGCTTCCAATCGAATGTTCATGTGAATAGAAAAGGCAGGAGAGTGGTCAGGTACTGTTTTCTCTCAGTAGGCAAGCTGCGCACACAATCGCAGTGTTGTACAGCTTGTTTCATCACCTTTGCGAAGCTGCCGCTCTCTCCGGCTCCCGGAGACGAAGAAGCTGCTTCTTCGCGCAAAGACGATTCTGCCGCTCACAGTGCTCTGCGGTGTGCGCCTTCTGCCGAAAGAGGTCCGGGAGCTGTGCTTAGCTCTGCGGAGCACTCTACCTGCTTCTTTAGCCTCTCTTCTCGTCTACATCTTAGCAAAAAGCTTTTCCACTCTGTCTGGCAAGGAGAAACAGTGCCTGCACAAAAAACAACTCCCATCGTGTTCTAGAAGCTGCACGGAGGTCTGCCGAGTGTTTTGCAAGAAGAGAAAGAAAGTTGTCCAAAACAGCTTGCAATCGAATGTTCATGTGAATAGAAAAGGCAGGAGAGTGGTCAGGTACTGTTTTCTCTCAGTTGGCAAGCTGCGCACACAATCGCAGTGTCGTACAGCTTGTTTCATCACCTTTGCGAAGTTGCCGCTCTCTCCGGCTCCCGGAGACGAAGAAGCTGCTTCTTCGCGCAAAGACGATTCTGCCGCTCACAGTGCTCTGCGGTGTGCGCCTTCTGCCGAAAGAGGTCCGGGAGCGGTGCTTAGCTCTGCAGAGCACCGTACCTTCGTCTTTAGCCTCTCTTCTCGTCTACATCTTAGCAAAAAGCTTTTCCACTCTGTCTGGCAAGGAGAAACTGTGCCAGCACAGAAAACATCTCCCATCGTGTTCTAGAGGCTGCACGGAGGTCTGCAGAGTGTTTTGCAAGAAGAGAAAGAAAGTTGTCCAAAACAGCTTCCAATCGAATGTTCATGTGAATAGAAAAGGCAGGAGAGTGGTCAGGTACTGTTTTCTCTCAGTTGGCAAGCTGCGCACACAATCGCAGTGTTGTACAGCTTGTTTCATCACCTTTGCGAAGCTGCCGCTCTCTCCGGCTCCCGGAGACGAAGAAGCTGCTTCTTCGCACAAAGACGATTCTTCCGCTCACAGTGCTCTGCGGTGTGCGCCTTATGCCGAAAGAGGTCCGGGAGCGGTGCTTAGCTCTGCAGAGCACCGTACCTTCGTCTTTAGCCTCTCTTCTCGTCTACATCTTAGCAAAAAGCTTTTCCACTCTGTCTGGCAAGGAGAAACTGTGCCAGCACAGAAAACATCTCCCATCGTGTTCTAGAGGCTGCACGGAGGTCTGCCGAGTGTTTTGCAAGAAGAGAAAGAAAGTTGTCCAAAACAGCTTGCAATCGAATGTTCATGTGAATAGAAAAGACAGGAGAGTGGTCAGGTACTGTTTTCTCTCAGTTGGCAAGCTGCGCACACAATCGCAGTGTTGTACAGCTTGTTTCATCACATTTGCGAAGTTGCCGCTCTCTCCGGCTCCCGGAGACGTAGAAGCTGCTTCTTCGCGCAAAGACGATTCTGCCGCTCACAGTGCTCTGCGGTGTGCGCCTTCTGCCGAAAGAGGTCCGGGAGCGGTGCTTAGCTCTGCAGAGCACCATACCTGCTTCTTTAGCCTCTCTTCTCGTCTACATCTTAGCAAAAAGCTTTTCCACTCTGTCTGGCAAGGAGAAACTGTGCCAGCACAAAAAAAATCTCCCATCGTGTTCTAGAGGCTGCACGGAGGTCTGCCGAGTGTTTTGCAAGAAGAGAAAGAAAGTTGTCCAAAACAGCTTCCAATCGAATGTTCATGTGAATAGAAAAGGCAGGAGAGTGGTCAGGTACTGTTTTCTCTCAGTTGGCAAGCTGCGCACACAATCGCAGTGTTGTACAGCTTGTTTCATCACCTTTGCGAAGCTGCCGCTCTCTCCGGCTCCCGGAGACGAAGAAGCTGCTTCTTCGCACAAAGACGATTCTTCCGCTCACAGTGCTCTGCGGTGTGCGCCTTATGCCGAAAGAGGTCCGGGAGCGGTGCTTAGCTCTGCAGAGCACCGTACCTTCGTCTTTAGCCTCTCTTCTCGTCTACATCTTAGCAAAAAGCTTTTCCACTCTGTCTGGCAAGGAGAAACTGTGCCAGCACAGAAAACATCTCCCATCGTGTTCTAGAGGCTGCACGCAGGTCTGCCGAGTGTTTTGCAAGAAGAGAAAGAAAGTTGTCCAAAACAGCTTGCAATCGAATGTTCATGTGAATAGAAAAGACAGGAGAGTGGTCAGGTACTGTTTTCTCTCAGTTGGCAAGCTGCGCACACAATCGCAGTGTTGTACAGCTTGTTTCATCACCTTTGCGAAGTTGCCGCTCTCTCCGGCTCCCGGAGACGTAGAAGCTGCTTCTTCGCGCAAAGACGATTCTGCCGCTCACAGTGCTCTGCGGTGTGCGCCTTCTGCCGAAAGAGGTCCGGGAGCGGTGCTTAGCTCTGCAGAGCACCATACCTGCTTCTTTAGCCTCTCTTCTCGTCTACATCTTAGCAAAAAGCTTTTCCACTCTGTCTGGCAAGGAGAAACTGTGCCAGCACAAAAAAAATCTCCCATCGTGTTCTAGAGGCTGCACGGAGGTCTGCCGAGTGTTTTGCAAGAAGAGAAAGAAAGTTGTCCAAAAGAGCTTGCAATCGAATGTTCATGTGAATAGAAAAGGCAGCAGAGTGGTCAGGTACTTTTTTCTCTCAGTTGGCAAGCTGCGCACACAATCGCAGTGTCGTACAGCTTGTTTCATCACCTTTGCGAAGTTGCCGCTCTCTCCGGCTCCCGGAGACGAAGAAGCTGCTTCTTCGTGCAAAGACGATTCTGCCGCTCACAGTGCTCTGCGGTGTGCGCCTTCTGCCGAAAGAGGTCCGGGAGCTGTGCTTAGCTCTGCAGAGCACTCTACCTGCTTCTTTAGCCTCTCTTCTCGTCTACATCTTAGCAAAAAGCTTTTCCACTCTGTCTGGCAAGGAGAAACTGTGCCAGCACAGAAAACATCTCCCATCGTGTTCTAGAGGCTGCACGCAGGTCTGCAGAGTGTTTTGCAAGAAGAGAAAGAAAGTTGTCCAAAACAGCTTGCAATCGAATGTTCATGTGAATAGAAAAGGCAGCAGAGTGGTCAGGTACTGTTTTCTCTCAGTTGGCAAGCTGCGCACACAATCGCAGTGTTGTACAGCTTGTTTCATCACCTTTGCGAAGTTGCCGCTCTCTCCGGCTCCCGGAGACGAAGAAGCTGCTTCTTCGCACAAAAACGATTCTTCCGCTCACAGTGCTCTGCGGTGTGCGCCTTCTGCCGAAAGAGGTCCGGGAGCGGTGCTTAGCTCTGCAGAGCACCGTACCTTCGTCTTTAGCCTCTCTTCTCGTCTACATCTTAGCAAAAAGCTTTTCCACTCTGTCTGGCCAGGAGAAACTTTGCCAGCACATAAAACATCTCCCATCGTGTTCTAGAAGCTGCACGGAGGTCTGCCGAGTGTTTTGCAAGAAGAGAAAGAAAGTTGTCCAAAACAGCTTCCAATCGAATGTTCAAGTGATTAGAAAAGGCAGGAGAGTGGTCAGGTACTGTTTTCTCTCAGTTGGCAAGCTGCGCACACAATCGCAGTGTTGTACACTTGTTTCATCACCTTTGCGAAGTTGCCGCTCTCTCCGGCTCCCGGAGACGAAGAAGCTGCTTCTTCGCGCAAAGACGATTCTGCCGCTCACAGTGCTCTGCGGTGTGCGCCTTCTGCCGAAAGAGGACCGGGAGCGGTGCTTAGCTCTGCAGAGCACCGTACCTTCGTCTTTAGCCTCTCTTCTCGTCTACATCTTAGCAAAAAGCTTTTCCACTCTGTCTGGCAAGGAGAAACTGTGCCAGCACAGAAAACATCTCCCATCGTGTTCTAGAGGCTGCACGGAGGTCTGCCGAGTGTTTTGCAAGAAGAAAAAGAAAGTTGCCCAAAACAGCTTGCAATCGAATGTTCATGTGAATAGAAAAGGCAGCAGAGTGGTCAGGTACTGTTTTCTCTCAGTTGGCAAGCTGCGCACACAATCGCAGTGTCGTACAGCTTGTTTCATCACCTTTGCGAAGTTGCCGCTCTCTCCGGCTCCCGGGACGAAGAAGCTGCTTCTTCGCGCAAAGACGATTCTGCCGCTCACAGTGCTCTGCGGTGTGCGCCTTCTGCCGAAAGAGGTCCGGGAGCTGTGCTTAGCTCTGCAGAGCACTCTACCTGCTTCTTTAGCCTCTCTTCTCGTCTACATCTTAGCAAAAAGCTTTTCCACTCTGTCTGGCAAGGAGAAACTGTGCCAGCACAGAAAACATCTCCCATCGTGTTCTAGAGGCTGCACGGAGGTCTGTCGAGTGTTTTGCAAGAAGAGAAAGAAAGTTGTCCAAAACAGCTTGCAATCGAATGTTCATGTGAATAGAAAAGGCAGCAGAGTGGTCAGGTACTGTTTTCTCTCAGTTGGCAAGCTGCGCACACAATCGCAGTGTTGTACAGCTTGTTTCATCACCTTTGCGAAGTTGCCACTCTCTCCGGCTCCCGGAGACGAAGAAGCTGCTTCTTCGCGCAAAGACGATTCTGCCGCTCACAGTGCTCTGCGGTGTGCGTCTTCTGCCGAAAGAGGTCCGGGAGCGGTGCTTAGCTCTGCAGAGCACCGTACCTTCGTCTTTAGCCTCTCTTCTCGTCTACATCTTAGCAAAAAGCTTTTCCACTCTGTCTGGCAAGGAGAAACTGTGCCTGCACAAAAAACATCTCCCATCGTGTTCTAGAAGCTGCACGGAGGTCTGCCGAGTGTTTTGCAAGAAGAGAAAGAAAGTTGTCCAAAACAGCTTGCAATCGAATGTTCAAGTGATTAGAAAAGGCAGGAGAGTGGTCAGGTACTGTTTTCTCTCAGTTGGCAAGCTGCGCACACAATCGCAGTGTTGTACAGCTTGTTTCATCACCTTTGCGAAGTTGCCGCTCTCTCCGGCTCCCGGAGACGAAGAAGCTGCTTCTTCGCGCAAAGACGATTCTGCCGCTCACAGTGCTCTGCGGTGTGCGCCTTCTGCCGAAAGAGGTCCGGGAGCGGTGCTTAGCTCTGCAGAGCACCGTACCTTCGTCTTTAGCCTCTCTTCTCGTCTACATCTTAGCAAAAAGCTTTTCCACTCTGTCTGGCAAGGAGAAACTGTGCCAGCACAGAAAACATCTCCCATCGTGTTCTAGAGGCTGCACGCAGGTCTGCAGAGTGTTTTGCAAGAAGTGAAAGAAAGTTGTCCAAAAGAGCTTCCAATCGAATGTTCATGTGATTACAAAAGGCAGGAGAGTGGTCAGGTACTGTTTTCTCTCAGTTGTCATGCTGCGCACACAATCGCAGTGTTGTACAGCTTGTTTCATCACCTTTGCGAAGTTGCCGCTCTCTCCGGCTCCCGGAGACGAAGAAGCTGCTTCTTCGCGCAAAGACGATTCTTCCGCTCACTGTGCTCTGCGGTGTGCGCCTTCTGCCGAAAGAGGTCCGGGAGCGGTGCTTAGCTCTGCAGAGCATCGTACCTTCGTCTTTAGCCTCTCTTCTCGTCTACATCTTAGCAAAAAGCTTTTCCACTCTGTCTGGCCAGGAGAAACTTTGCCAGCACATAAAACATCTCCCATCGTGTTCTAGAAGCTGCACGGAGATCTGCCGAGTGTTTTGCAAGAAAAGAAAGAAAGTTGTCCAAAGCATCTTGCAATAAAATGTTCATGTGAATAGAAAAGGCAGGAGAGTGGTCAGGTACTGTTTTCTCTCAGTTGGCAAGCTGCGCACACAATCGCAGTGTTGTACAGCTTGTTTCATCACCTTTGCGAAGTTGCCGCTCTCTCCGGCTCCCGGAGACGAAGAAGCTGCTTCTTCGCGCAAAGACGATTCTGCCCCTCACAGTGCTCTGTGGTGTGCGCCTTCTGCCGAAAGAGGTCCGGGAGCGGTGCTTTGCTCTGCAGAGCACCGTACCTTCGTCTTTAGCCTCTCTTCTCGTCTACATCTTAGCAAAAAGCTTTTCCACTCTGTCTGGCAAGGAGAAACTGTGCCAGCACAGAAAACATCTCCCATCGTGTTCTAGAGGCTGCACGCAGGTCTGCCGAGTGTTTTGCAAGAAGAGAAAGAAAGTTGTCCAAAACAGCTTGCAATCGAATGTTCATGTGAATAGAAAATGCAGGAGAGTGGTCAGGTACTGTTTTCTCCAGGTTGGCCAGCTGCGCACACAATCGCAGTGTCGTACGGCTTGTTTCATCACCTTTGCGAAGTTGCCGCTCTGTCCGGCTCCCGGAGACGAAGAAGCTGCTTCTTCGCGCAAAGACGATTCTGCCGCTCACTGTGCTCTGCAGTGTGCGTCTTCTGCCGAAAGAGGCCCGGGAGCTGTGCTTAGCTCTGCCGAGCACCATACCTGCTTCTTTAGCCTCTCTTCTCGTCTACATCTTAGCAAAAAGCTTTTCCACTCTGTCTGGCAAGGAGAAACTGTGCCAGCACATAAAACATCTCCCATCGTGTTCTAGAAGCTGCACGGAGATCTGCCGAGTGTTTTGCAAGAAAAGAAAGAAAGTTGTCCAAAACAGCTTGCAATCGAATGTTCATGTGAATAGAAAAGGCAGGAGAGTGGTCAGGTACTGTTTTCTCTCACTTGGCAAGCTGCGCACACAATCGCAGTGTTGTACAGCTTGTTTCATCACCTTTGCGAAGTTGCCGCTCTCTCCGGCTCCCGGAGACGAAGAAGCTGCTTTTTCGCGCAAAGACGATTCTGCCGCTCACAGTGCTCTGCGGTGTGCGCCTTCTGCCGAAAGAGGTCCGGGAGCGGTGCTTAGCTCTGCAGACCACCGTACCTTCGTCTTTAGCCTCTCTTCTCGTCTACATCTTAGCAAAAAGCTTTTCCACTCTGTCTGGCAAGGAGAAACTGTGCCTGCACAGAAAACATCTCCCATCGTGTTCTAGAAGCTACACGGAGGTTTGCCGAGTGTTTTGCAAGAAGAGAAAGAAAGTTGTCCAAAACAGCTTGCAATCGAATGTTCAAGTGATTAGAAAAGGCAGGAGAGTGGTCAGGTACTGTTTTCTCTCAGTTGGCAAGCTGCGCACACAATCGCAGTGTTGTACAGCTTGTTTCATCACCTTTGCGAAGTTGCCGCTCTCTCCGGCTCCCGGAGACGAAGAAGCTGCTTCTTCGCGCAAAGACGATTCTGCCGCTCACAGTGCTCTGCGGTGTGCGCCTTCTGCCGAAAGAGGTCCGGGAGCGGTGCTTAGCTCTGCAGAGCACCGTACCTTCGTCTTTAGCCTCTCTTCTCGTCTACATCTTAGCAAAAAGCTTTTCCACTCTGTCTGGCAAGGAGAAACTGTGCCAGCACAGAAAACATCTCCCATCGTGTTCTAGAGGCTGCACGGAGGTGTGCCGAGTGTTTTGCAAGAAGAGAAAGAAAGTTGTCCAAAACAGCTTGCAATCGAATGTTCATGTGAATAGAAAAGGCAGGAGAGTGGTCAGGTACTGTTTTCTCTCAGTTGGCAAGCTGCGCACACAATCGCAGTGTTGTACAGCTTGTTTCATCACCTTTGCGAAGTTGCCGCTCTCTCCGGCTCCCGGAGACGAAGAAGCTGCTTCTTCGCGCAAAGACGATTCTGCCGCTCACAGTGCTCTGCGGTGTGCGCCTTCTGCCGAAAGAGGTCCGGGAGCGGTGCTTAGCTCTGCAGAGCACCGTACCTTCGTCTTTAGCCTCTCTTCTCGTCTACATCTTAGCAAAAAGCTTTTCCACTCTGTCTGGCAAGGAGAAACTGTGCCAGCACAGAAAACATCTCCCATCGTGTTCTAGAAGCTGCACGGAGGTCTGCCGAGTGTTTTGCAAGAAGAGAAAGAAAGTTGTCCAAAACAGCTTGCAATCGAATGTTCATGTGAATAGAAAAGGCAGGAGAGTGGTCAGGTACTGTTTTCTCTCAGTTGGCAAGCTGCGCACACAATCGCAGTGTTGTACAGCTTGTTTCATCACATTTGGGAAGTTGCCGCTCTCTCGGGCTCCCAGAGACGAAGAAGCTGCTTCTTCGCGCAAAGACGATTCTGCCGCTCACAGTGCTCTGCGGTGTGCGCCTTCTGCCGAAAGAGGACCGGGAGCGGTGCTTAGCTCTGCAGAGCACCGTACCTTCGTCTTTAGCCTCTCTTCTCGTCTACATCTTAGCAAAAAGCTTTTCCACTCTGTATGGCAAGGAGAAACTGTGCCAGCACAAAAAACATCTCCCATCGTGTTCTAGAGGCTGCACGGAGGTGTGCCGAGTGTTTTGCAAGAAGAGAAAGAAAGTTGTCCAAAACAGCTTGCAATCGAATGTTCATGTGAATAGAAAAGGCAGGAGAGTGGTCAGGTACTGTTTTCTCTCAGTTGGCAAGCTGCGCACACAATCGCAGTGTCGTACAGCTTGTTTCATCACCTTTGCGAAGTTGCCGCTCTCTCCGGCTCCCGGAGACGAAGAAGCTGCTTCTTCGCGCAAAGACGATTCTGCCGCTCACAGTGCTCTGCGGTGTGCGCCTTCTGCCGAAAGAGGTCCGGGAGCGGTGCTTAGCTCTGCAGAGCACCGTACCTTCGTCTTTAGCCTCTCTTCTCGTCTACATCTTAGCAAAAAGCTTTTCCACTCTGTCTGGCAAGGAGAAACTGTGCCAGCACAGAAAACATCTCCCATCGTGTTCTAGAGGCTGCACGGAGGTGTGCCGAGTGTTTTGCAAGAAGAGAAAGAAAGTTGTCCAAAACAGCTTGCAATCGAATGTTCATGTGAATAGAAAAGGCAGGAGAGTGGTCAGGTACTGTTTTCTCTCAGTTGGCAAGCTGCGCACACAATCGCAGTGTTGTACAGCTTGTTTCATCACCTTTGCGAAGCTGCCGCTCTCTCCGGCTCCCGGAGACGAAGAAGCTGCTTCTTCGCGCAAAGACGATTCTGCCGCTCACAGTGCTCTGCGGTGTGCGCCTTCTGCCGAAAGAGGTCCGGGAGCGGTGCTTAGCTCTGCAGAGCACCGTACCTTCGTCTTTAGCCTCTCTTCTCGTCTACATCTTAGCAAAAAGCTTTTCCACTCTGTCTGGCAAGGAGAAACTGTGCCAGCACAGAAAACATCTCCCATCGTGTTCTAGAGGCTGCACGGAGGTGTGCCGAGTGTTTTGCAAGAAGAGAAAGAAAGTTGTCCAAAACAGCTTCCAATCGAATGTCCATGTGAATAGAAAAGGCAGGAGAGTGGTCAGGTACTGTTTTCTCTCAGTTGGCAAGCTGCGCACACAATCGCAGTGTTGTACAGCTTGTTTCATCACCTTTGCGAAGCTGCCGCTCTCTCGGGCTCCCGGAGACGAAGAAGCTGCTTCTTCGCGCAAAGACGATTCTGCCGCTCACAGTGCTCTGCGGTGTGCGCCTTCTGCCGAAAGAGGTCCGGGAGCGGTGCTTAGCTCTGCAGAGCACCGTACCTTCGTCTTTAGCCTCTCATCTCGTCTACATCTTAGCAAAAAGCTTTTCCACTCTGTCTGGCAAGGAGAAACTGTGCCAGCACAGAAAACATCTCCCATCGTGTTCTAGAGGCTGCACGGAGGTGTGCCGAGTGTTTTGCAAGAAGAGAAAGAAAGTTGTCCAAAAGAGCTTCCAATCGAAAGTTCATGTGAATAGAAAAGGCAGGAGAGTGGTCAGGTACTGTTTTCTCTCAGTTGTCATGCTGCGCACACAATCGCAGTGTTGTACAGCTTGTTTCATCACCTTTGCGAAGTTGCCGCTCTCTCCGGCTCCCGGAGACGAAGAAGCTGCTTCTTCGCGCAAAGACGATTCTTCCGCTCACTGTGCTCTGCGGTGTGCGCCTTCTGCCGAAAGAGGTCCGGGAGCGGTGCTTAGCTCTGCAGAGCATCGTACCTTCGTCTTTAGCCTCTCTTCTCGTCTACATCTTAGCAAAAAGCTTTTCCACTCTGTCTGGCCAGGAGAAACTTTGCCAGCACAGAAAACATCTCCCATCGTGTTCTAGAGGCTGCACGGAGGTCTGCCGAGTGTTTTGCAAGAAAAGAAAGAAAGTTGTCCAAAACAGCTTGCAATCGAATGTTCATGTGAATAGAAAAGGCAGGAGAGTGGTCAGGTACTGTTTTCTCTCACTTGGCAAGCTGCGCACACAATCGCAGTGTCGTACAGCTTGTTTCATCACCTTTGCGAAGTTGCCGCTCTCTCCGGCTCCCGGAGACGAAGAAGCTGCTTCTTCGCGCAAAGACGATTCTGCCGCTCACAGTGCTCTGCGGTGTGCGCCTTCTGCCGAAAGAGGTCCGGGAGCGGTGCTTAGCTCTGCAGAGCACCGTACCTTCGTCTTTAGCCTCTCTTCTCGTCTACATCTTAGCAAAAAGCTTTTCCACTCTGTCTGGCAAGGAGAAACTGTGCCAGCACAGAAAACATCTCCCATCGTGTTCTAGAGGCTGCACGCAGGTCTGCCGAGTGTTTTGCAAGAAGAGAAAGAAAGTTGTCCAAAACAGCTTGCAATCGAATGTTCAAGTGATTAGAAAAGGCAGCAGAGTGGTCAGGTACTGTTTTCTCTCAGTTGGCAAGCTGCGCACACAATCGCAGTGTTGTACAGCTTGTTTCATCACCTTTGCGAAGTTGCCGCTCTCTCCGGCTCCCGGAGACGAAGAAGCTGCTTTTTCGCGCAAAGACGATTCTGCCGCTCACAGTGCTCTGCGGTGTGCGCCTTCTGCCGAAAGAGGTCCGGGAGGGGTGCTTAGCTCTGCAGAGCACCGTACCTTCGTCTTTAGCCTCTCTTCTCGTCTACATCTTAGCAAAAAGCTTTTCCACTCTGTCTGGCAAGGAGAAACTGTGCCAGCACATAAAACATCTCCCATCGTGTTCTAGAAGCTGCACGGAGATCTGCCGAGTGTTTTGCAAGAAGAGAAAGAAAGTTGTCCAAAACAGCTTGCAATCGAATGTTCATGTGAATAGAAAAGGCAGGAGAGTGGTCAGGTACTGTTTTCTCTCAGTTGGCAAGCTGCGCACACAATCGCAGTGTTGTACAGCTTGTTTCATCACATTTGGGAAGTTGCCGCTCTCTCCGGCTCCCGGAGACGAAGAAGCTGCTTCTTCGCGCAAAGACGATTCTGCCGCTCACAGTGCTCTGCGGTGTGCGCCTTCTGCCGAAAGAGGTCCGGGAGCGGTGCTTAGCTCTGCAGAGCACCGTACCTTCGTCTTTAGCCTCTCTTCTCGTCTACATCTTAGCAAAAAGCTTTTCCACTCTGTCTGGCAAGGAGAAACTGTGCCTGCACAGAAAACATCTCCCATCGTGTTCTAGAAGCTACACGGAGGTTGCCGAGTGTTTTGCAAGAAGAGAAAGAAAGTTGTCCAAAACAGCTTGCAATCGAATGTTCATGTGAATAGAAAAGGCAGCAGAGTGGTCAGGTACTGTTTTCTCTCAGTTGGCAAGCTGCGCACACAATCGCAGTGTTGTACAGCTTGTTTCATCACCTTTGCGAAGTTGCCGCTCTCTCCGGCTCCCGGAGACGAAGAAGCTGCTTCTTCGCGCAAAGGTGATTCTGCCGCTCACAGTGCTCTGCGGTGTGCGCCTTCTGCCGAAAGACGCCCGGGAGCGGTGCTTAGCTCTGCAGAGCACCGTACCTTCGTCTTTAGCCTCTCTTCTCGTCTACCTCTTAGCAAAAAGCTTTTCCACTCTGTCTGGCAAGGAGAAACTGTGCCAGCACAGAAAACATCTCCCATCGTGTTCTAGAGGCTGCACGGAGGTGTGCCGAGTGTTTTGCAAGAAGAGAAAGAAAGTTGTCCAAAACAGCTTGCAATCGAATGTTCATGTGAATAGAAAAGGCAGGAGAGTGGTCAGGTACTGTTTTCTCTCAGTTGGCAAGCTGCGCACACAATCGCAGTGTTGTACAGCTTGTTTCATCACATTTGGGAAGTTGCCGCTCTCTCCGGCTCCCGGAGACGAAGAAGCTGCTTCTTCGCGCAAAGACGATTCTGCCGCTCACAGTGCTCTGCGGTGTGCGCCTTCTGCCGAAAGAGGTCCGGGAGCGGTGCTTAGCTCTGCAGAGCACCGTACCTTCGTCTTTAGCCTCTCTTCTCGTCTACATCTTAGCAAAAAGCTTTTCCACTCTGTCTGGCAAGGAGAAACTCTGCCAGCACAGAAAACATCTCCCATCGTGTTCTAGAGGCTGCACGGAGGTCTGCCGAGTGTTTTGCAAGAAGAGAAAGAAAGTTGTCCAAAACAGCTTGCAATCGAATGTTCATGTGAATAGAAAAGGCAGGAGAGTGGTCAGGTACTGTTTTCTCTCAGTTGGCAAGCTGCGCACACAATCGCAGTGTCGTACAGCTTGTTTCATCACCTTTGCGAAGTTGCCGCTCTCTCCGGCTCCCGGAGACGAAGAAGCTGCTTCTTCGCGCAAAGACGATTCTGCCGCTCACAGTGCTCTGCGGTGTGCGCCTTCTGCCGAAAGAGGTCCGGGAGCGGTGCTTAGCTCTGCAGAGCACCGTACCTTCGTCTTTAGCCTCTCTTCTCGTCTACATCTTAGCAAAAAGCTTTTCCACTCTGTCTGGCAAGGAGAAACTGTGCCAGCACAGAAAACATCTCCCATCGTGTTCTAGAGGCTGCACGGAGGTGTGCCGAGTGTTTTGCAAGAAGAGAAAGAAAGTTGTCCAAAACAGCTTGCAATCGAATGTTCATGTGAATAGAAAAGGCAGGAGAGTGGTCAGGTACTGTTTTCTCTCAGTTGGCAAGCTGCGCACACAATCGCAGTGTTGTACAGCTTGTTTCATCACCTTTGCGAAGTTGCCGCTCTCTCCGGCTCCCGGAGACGAAGAAGCTGCTTCTTCGCGCAAAGACGATTCTGCCGCTCACAGTGCTCTGCGGTGTGCGCCTTCTGCCGAAAGACGCCCGGGAGCGGTGCTTAGCTCTGCAGAGCACCGTACCTTCGTCTTTAGCCTCTCTTCTCGTCTACATCTTAGCAAAAAGCTTTTCCACTCTGTCTGGCAAGGAGAAACTGTGCCAGCACAGAAAACATCTCCCATCGTGTTCTAGAGGCTGCACGGAGGTGTGCCGAGTGTTTTGCAAGAAGAGAAAGAAAGTTGTCCAAAACAGCTTGCAATCGAATGTTCATGTGAATAGAAAAGGCAGGAGAGTGGTCAGGTACTGTTTTCTCTCAGTTGGCAAGCTGCGCACACAATCGCAGTGTTGTACAGCTTGTTTCATCACCTTTGCGAAGTTGCCGCTCTCTCCGGCTCCCGGAGACGAAGAAGCTGCTTCTTCGCGCAAAGACGATTCTGCCGCTCACAGTGCTCTGCGGTGTGCGCCTTCTGCCGAAAGAGGTCCGGGAGCGGTGCTTAGCTCTGCAGAGCACCGTACCTTCGTCTTTAGCCTCTCTTCTCGTCTACATCTTAGCAAAAAGCTTTTCCACTCTGTCTGGCAAGGAGAAACTGTGCCAGCACAGAAAACATCTCCCATCGTGTTCTAGAGGCTGCACGCAGGTCTGCCGAGTGTTTTGCAAGAAGAGAAAGAAAGTTGTCCAAAACAGCTTGCAATCGAATGTTCAAGTGATTAGAAAAGGCAGCAGAGTGGTCAGGTACTGTTTTCTCTCAGTTGGCAAGCTGCGCACACAATCGCAGTGTTGTACAGCTTGTTTCATCACCTTTGCGAAGTTGCCGCTCTCTCCGGCTCCCGGAGACGAAGAAGCTGCTTTTTCGCGCAAAGACGATTCTGCCGCTCACAGTGCTCTGCGGTGTGCGCCTTCTGCCGAAAGAGGTCCGGGAGCGGTGCTTAGCTCTGCAGAGCACCGTACCTTCGTCTTTAGCCTCTCTTCTCGTCTACATCTTAGCAAAAAGCTTTTCCACTCTGTCTGGCAAGGAGAAACTGTGCCAGCACAGAAAACATCTCCCATCGTGTTCTAGAGGCTGCACGGAGGTGTGCCGAGTGTTTTGCAAGAAGAGAAAGAAAGTTGTCCAAAACAGCTTGCAATCGAATGTTCATGTGAATAGAAAAGGCAGGAGAGTGGTCAGGTACTGTTTTCTCTCAGTTGGCAAGCTGCGCACACAATCGCAGTGTCGTACAGCTTGTTTCATCACCTTTGCGAAGTTGCCGCTCTCTCCGGCTCCCGGAGACGAAGAAGCTGCTTCTTCGCGCAAAGACGATTCTGCCGCTCACAGTGCTCTGCGGTGTGCGCCTTCTGCCGAAAGAGGTCCGGGAGCGGTGCTTAGCTCTGCAGAGCACCGTACCTTCGTCTTTAGCCTCTCTTCTCGTCTACATCTTAGCAAAAAGCTTTTCCACTCTGTCTGGCAAGGAGAAACTGTGCAAGCACATAAAACATCTCCCATCGTGTTCTAGAGGCTGCACGGAGGTCTGCCGAGTGTTTTGCAAGAAGAGAAAGAAAGTTGTCCAAAACAGCTTGCAATCGAATGTTCATGTGAATAGAAAAGGCAGGAGAGTGGTCAGGTACTGTTTTCTCTCAGTTGGCAAGCTGCGCACACAATCGCAGTGTTGTACAGCTTGTTTCATCACCTTTGCGAAGTTGCCGCTCTCTCCGGCTCCCGGAGACGAAGAAGCTGCTTCTTCGCGCAAAGACGATTCTGCCGCTCACAGTGCTCTGCGGTGTGCGCCTTCTGCCGAAAGACGCCCGGGAGCGGTGCTTAGCTCTGCAGAGCACCGTACCTTCGTCTTTAGCCTCTCTTCTCGTCTACATCTTAGCAAAAAGATTTTCCACTCTGTCTGGCAAGGAGAAACTGTGCCAGCACAGAAAACATCTCCCATCGTGTTCTAGAGGCTGCACGCAGGTCTGCCGAGTGTTTTGCAAGAAGAGAAAGAAAGTTGTCCAAAACAGCTTGCAATCGAATGTTCATGTGAATAGAAAAGGCAGGAGAGTGGTCAGGTACTGTTTTCTCTCAGTTGGCAAGCTGCGCACACAATCGCAGTGTTGTACAGCTTGTTTCATCACCTTTGCGAAGTTGCCGCTCTCTCCGGCTCCCGGAGACGAAGAAGCTGCTTCTTCGCGCAAAGACGATTCTGCCGCTCACAGTGCTCTGCGGTGTGCGCCTTCTGCCGAAAGAGGTCCGGTAGCGGTGCTTAGCTCTGCAGAGCACCGTACCTTCGTCTTTAGCCTCTCTTCTCGTCTACATCTTAGCAAAAAGCTTTTCCACTCTGTCTGGCAAGGAGAAACTGTGCCTGCACAAAAAACATCTCCCATCGTGTTCTAGAAGCTGCACGGAGGTCTGCCGAGTGTTTTGCAAGAAGAGAAAGAAAGTTGTCCAAAACAGCTTGCAATCGAATGTTCAAGTGATTAGAAAAGGCAGCAGAGTGGTCAGGTACTGTTTTCTCTCAGTTGGCAAGCTGCGCACACAATCGCAGTGTCGTACAGCTTGTTTCATCACCTTTGCGAAGTTGCCGCTCTCTCCGGCTCCCGGAGACGAAGAAGCTGCTTCTTCGCGCAAAGACGATTCTTCCGCTCACAGTGCTCTGCGGTGTGCGCCTTCTGCCGAAAGAGGTCCGGGAGCGGTGCTTAGCTCTGCAGAGCACCGTACCTTCGTCTTTAGCCTCTCTTCTCGTCTACATCTTAGCAAAAAGCTTTTCCACTCTGTCTGGCAAGGAGAAACTTTGCCAGCACATAAAACATCTCCCATCGTGTTCTTGAAGCTGCACGGAGATCTGCCGAATGTTTTGCAAGAAAAGAAAGAAAGTTGTCCAAAACATCTTGCAATCGAATGTTCATGTGAATAGAAAAGGCAGGAGAGTGGTCAGGTACTGTTTTCTCTCAGTTGGCAAGCTGCGCACACAATCGCAGTGTTGTACAGCTTGTTTCATCACATTTGGGAAGTTGCCGCTCTCTCCGGCTCCCGGAGACGAAGAAGCTGCTTCTTCGCGCAAAGACGATTCTGCCGCTCACAGTGCTCTGCGGTGTGCGCCTTCTGCCGAAAGAGGACCGGGAGCGGTGCTTAGCTCTGCAGAGCACCGTACCTTCGTCTTTAGCCTCTCTTCTTGTCTACATCTTAGCAAAAAGCTTTTCCACTCTGTCTGGCAAGGAGAAACTGTGCCAGCACAGAAAACATCTCCCATCGTGTTCTAGAAGCTGCACGGAGGTCTGCCGAGTGTTTTGCAAGAAGAGAAAGAAAGTTGTCCAAAACAGCTTGCAATCGAATGTTCATGTGAATAGAAAAGGCAGGAGAGTGGTCAGGTACTGTTTTCTCTCAGTTGGCAAGCTGCGCACACAATCGCAGTGTTGTACAGCTTGTTTCATCACCTTTGCGAAGTTGCCGCTCTCTCCGGCTCCCGGAGACGAAGAAGCTGCTTCTTCGCGCAAAGACGATTCTGCCGCTCACAGTGCTCTGCGGTGTGCGCCTTCTGCCGAAAGAGGTCCGGTAGCGGTGCTTAGCTCTGCAGAGCACCGTACCTTCGTCTTTAGCCTCTCTTCTCGTCTACATCTTAGCAAAAAGCTTTTCCACTCTGTCTGGCAAGGAGAAACTGTGCCTGCACAAAAAACATCTCCCATCGTGTTCTAGAAGCTGCACGGAGGTCTGCCGAGTGTTTTGCAAGAAGAGAAAGAAAGTTGTCCAAAACAGCTTGCAATCGAATGTTCAAGTGATTAGAAAAGGCAGCAGAGTGGTCAGGTACTGTTTTCTCTCAGTTGGCAAGCTGCGCACACAATCGCAGTGTCGTACAGCTTGTTTCATCACCTTTGCGAAGTTGCCGCTCTCTCCGGCTCCCGGAGACGAAGAAGCTGCTTCTTCGCGCAAAGACGATTCTTCCGCTCACAGTGCTCTGCGGTGTGCGCCTTCTGCCGAAAGAGGTCCGGGAGCGGTGCTTAGCTCTGCAGAGCACCGTACCTTCGTCTTTAGCCTCTCTTCTCGTCTACATCTTAGCAAAAAGCTTTTCCACTCTGTCTGGCAAGGAGAAACTTTGCCAGCACATAAAACATCTCCCATCGTGTTCTTGAAGCTGCACGGAGATCTGCCGAATGTTTTGCAAGAAAAGAAAGAAAGTTGTCCAAAACATCTTGCAATCGAATGTTCATGTGAATAGAAAAGGCAGGAGAGTGGTCAGGTACTGTTTTCTCTCAGTTGGCAAGCTGCGCACACAATCGCAGTGTTGTACAGCTTGTTTCATCACATTTGGGAAGTTGCCGCTCTCTCCGGCTCCCGGAGACGAAGAAGCTGCTTCTTCGCGCAAAGACGATTCTGCCGCTCACAGTGCTCTGCGGTGTGCGCCTTCTGCCGAAAGAGGACCGGGAGCGGTGCTTAGCTCTGCAGAGCACCGTACCTTCGTCTTTAGCCTCTCTTCTTGTCTACATCTTAGCAAAAAGCTTTTCCACTCTGTCTGGCAAGGAGAAACTGTGCCAGCACAGAAAACATCTCCCATCGTGTTCTAGAGGCTGCACGGAGGTCTGCCGAGTGTTTTGCAAGAAGAGAAAGAAAGTTGTCCAAAACAGCTTGCAATCGAATGTTCATGTGAATAGAAAAGGCAGGAGAGTGGTCAGGTACTGTTTTCTCTCAGTTGGCAAGCTGCGCACACAATCGCAGTGTCGTACAGCTTGTTTCATCACCTTTGCGAAGTTGCCGCTCTCTCCGGCTCCCGGAGACGAAGAAGCTGCTTCTTCGCGCAAAGACGATTCTGCCGCTCACAGTGCTCTGCGGTGTGCGCCTTCTGCCGAAAGAGGTCCGGGAGCGGTGCTTAGCTCTGCAGAGCACCGTACCTTCGTCTTTAGCCTCTCTTCTCGTCTACATCTTAGCAAAAAGCTTTTCCACTCTGTCTGGCAAGGAGAAACTGTGCCAGCACAGAAAACATCTCCCATCGTGTTCTAGAGGCTGCACGGAGGTGTGCCGAGTGTTTTGCAAGAAGAGAAAGAAAGTTGTCCAAAACAGCTTGCAATCGAATGTTCATGTGAATAGAAAAGGCAGGAGAGTGGTCAGGTACTGTTTTCTCTCAGTTGGCAAGCTGCGCACACAATCGCAGTGTTGTACAGCTTGTTTCATCACCTTTGCGAAGTTGCCGCTCTCTCCGGCTCCCGGAGACGAAGAAGCTGCTTTTTCGCGCAAAGACGATTCTGCCGCTCACAGTGCTCTGCGGTGTGCGCCTTCTGCCGAAAGAGGTCCGGGAGCGGTGCTTAGCTCTGCAGAGCACCGTACCTTCGTCTTTAGCCTCTCTTCTCGTCTACATCTTAGCAAAAAGCTTTTCCACTCTGTCTGGCAAGGAGAAACTGTGCCAGCACAGAAAACATCTCCCATCGTGTTCTAGAGGCTGCACGGAGGTCTGCCGAGTGTTTTGCAAGAAGAGAAAGAAAGTTGTCCAAAACAGCTTGCAATCGAATGTTCATGTGAATAGAAAAGGCAGGAGAGTGGTCAGGTACTGTTTTCTCTCAGTTGGCAAGCTGCGCACACAATCGCAGTGTCGTACAGCTTGTTTCATCACCTTTGCGAAGTTGCCGCTCTCTCCGGCTCCCGGAGACGAAGAAGCTGCTTCTTCGCGCAAAGACGATTCTGCCGCTCACAGTGCTCTGCGGTGTGCGCCTTCTGCTGAAAGAGGTCCGGGAGCGGTGCTTAGCTCTGCAGAGCACCGTACCTTCGTCTTTAGCCTCTCTTCTCGTCTACATCTTAGCAAAAAGCTTTTCCACTCTGTCTGGCAAGGAGAAACTGTGCCAGCACAGAAAACATCTCCCATCGTGTTCTAGAGGCTGCACGCAGGTCTGCCGAGTGTTTTGCAAGAAGAGAAAGAAAGTTGTCCAAAACAGCTTGCAATCGAATGTTCAAGTGATTAGAAAAGGCAGGAGAGTGGTCAGGTACTGTTTTCTCTCAGTTGGCAAGCTGCGCACACAATCGCAGTGTTGTACAGCTTGTTTCATCACCTTTGCGAAGTTGCCGCTCTCTCCGGCTCCCGGAGACGAAGAAGCTGCTTCTTCGCGCAAAGACGATTCTGCCGCTCACAGTGCTCTGCGGTGTGCGCCTTCTGCCGAAAGAGGTCCGGGAGCGGTGCTTAGCTCTGCAGAGCACCGTACCTTTGTCTTTAGCCTCTCTTCTCGTCTACATCTTAGCAAAAAGCTTTTCCACTCTGTCTGGCAAGGAGAAACTGTGCCAGCACAGAAAACATCTCCCATCGTGTTCTAGAAGCTGCACGGAGATCTGCCGAGTGTTTTGCAAGAAGAGAAAGAAAGTTGTCCAAAACAGCTTGCAATCGAATGTTCATGTGAATAGAAAAGGCAGGAGAGTGGTCAGGTACTGTTTTCTCTCAGTTGGCAAGCTGCGCACACAATCGCAGTGTTGTACAGCTTGTTTCATCACCTTTGCGAAGTTGCCGCTCTCTCCGGCTCCCGGAGACGAAGAAGCTGCTTCTTCGCGCAAAGGCGATTCTGCCGCTCACAGTGCTCTGCGGTGTGCGCCTTCTGCCGAAAGAGGTCCGGGAGCGGTGCTTAGCTCTGCAGAGCACCGTACCTTCGTCTTTAGCCTCTCTTCTCGTCTACATCTTAGCAAAAAGCTTTTCCACTCTGTCTGGCAAGGAGAAACTGTGCCAGCACAGAAAACATCTCCCATCGTGTTCTAGAGGCTGCACGCAGGTCTGCCGAGTGTTTTGCAAGAAGAGAAAGAAAGTTGTCCAAAAGAGCTTCCAATCGAATGTTCATGTGAATAGAAAAGGCAGGAGAGTGGTCAGGTACTGTTTTCTCTCAGTTGGCAAGCTGCGCACACAATCGCAGTGTCGTACAGCTTGTTTCATCACCTTTGCGAAGTTGCCGCTCTCTCCGGCTCCCGGAGACGAAGAAGCTGCTTCTTCGCGCAAAGACGATTCTGCCGCTCACAGTGCTCTGCGGTGTGCGCCTTCTGCCGAAAGAGGTCCGGGAGCGGTGCTTAGCTCTGCAGAGCACCGTACCTTCGTCTTTAGCCTCTCTTCTCGTCTACATCTTAGCAAAAAGCTTTTCCACTGTGTCTGGCAAGGAGAAACTGTGCCAGCACAAAAAACATCTCCCATCGTGTTCTAGAAGCTGCACGGAGGTCTGCCGAGTGTTTTGCAAGAAGAGAAAGAAAGTTGTCCAAAACAGCTTGCAATCGAATGTTCAAGTGATTAGAAAAGGCAGGAGAGTGGTCAGGTACTGTTTTCTCTCAGTTGGCAAGCTGCGCACACAATCGCAGTGTCGTACAGCTTGTTTCATCACCTTTGCGAAGTTGCCGCTCTCTCCGGCTCCCGGAGACGAAGAAGCTGCTTCTTCGCGCAAAGACGATTCTGCCGCTCACAGTGCTCTGCGGTGTGCGCCTTCTGCCGAAAGAGGTCCGGGAGCGGTGCTTAGCTCTGCAGAGCACCGTACCTTCGTCTTTAGCCTCTCTTCTCGTCTACATCTTAGCAAAAAGCTTTTCCACTCTGTCTGGCAAGGAGAAACTGTGCCAGCACAGAAAACATCTCCCATCGTGTTCTAGAGGCTGCACGGAGGTGTGCCGAGTGTTTTGCAAGAAGAGAAAAAAGTTGTCCAAAACAGCTTGCAATCGAATGTTCATGTGAATAGAAAAGGCAGGAGAGTGGTCAGGTACTGTTTTCTCTCAGTTGGCAAGCTGCGCACACAATCGCAGTGTTGTACAGCTTGTTTCATCACCTTTGCGAAGCTGCCGCTCTCTCCGGCTCCCGGAGACGAAGAAGCTGCTTCTTCGCGCAAAGACGATTCTGCCGCTCACAGTGCTCTGCGGTGTGCGTCTTCTGCCGAAAGAGGTCCGGGAGCGGTGCTTAGCTCTGCAGAGCACCGTACCTTCGTCTTTAGCCTCTCTTCTCGTCTACATCTTAGCAAAAAGCTTTTCCACTCTGTCTGGCAAGGAGAAACTGTGCCAGCACAGAAAACATCTCCCATCGTGTTCTAGAGGCTGCACGCAGGTCTGCCGAGTGTTTTGCAAGAAGAGAAAGAAAGTTGTCCAAAACAGCTTGCAATCGAATGTTCAAGTGATTAGAAAAGGCAGCAGAGTGGTCAGGTACTGTTTTCTCTCAGTTGGCAAGCTGCGCACACAATCGCAGTGTTGTACAGCTTGTTTCATCACCTTTGCGAAGTTGCCGCTCTCTCCGGCTCCCGGAGACGAAGAAGCTGCTTCTTCGCGCAAAGGCGATTCTGCCGCTCACAGTGCTCTGCGGTGTGCGCCTTCTGCCGAAAGAGGTCCGGGAGCGGTGCTTAGCTCTGCAGAGCACCGTACCTTCGTCTTTAGCCTCTCTTCTCGTCTACATCTTAGCAAAAAGCTTTTCCACTCTGTCTGGCAAGGAGAAACTGTGCCAGCACAGAAAACATCTCCCATCGTGTTCTAGAGGCTGCACGCAGGTCTGCCGAGTGTTTTGCAAGAAGAGAAAGAAAGTTGTCCAAAAGAGCTTCCAATCGAATGTTCATGTGAATAGAAAAGGCAGGAGAGTGGTCAGGTACTGTTTTCTCTCAGTTGGCAAGCTGCGCACACAATCGCAGTGTCGTACAGCTTGTTTCATCACCTTTGCGAAGTTGCCGCTCTCTCCGGCTCCCGGAGACGAAGAAGCTGCTTCTTCGCGCAAAGACGATTCTGCCGCTCACAGTGCTCTGCGGTGTGCGCCTTCTGCCGAAAGAGGTCCGGGAGCGGTGCTTAGCTCTGCAGAGCACCGTACCTTCGTCTTTAGCCTCTCTTCTCGTCTACATCTTAGCAAAAAGCTTTTCCACTCTGTCTGGCAAGGAGAAACTGTGCCAGCACAGAAAACATCTCCCATCGTGTTCTAGAGGCTGCACGGAGGTGTGCCGAGTGTTTTGCAAGAAGAGAAAGAAAGTTGTCCAAAACAGCTTGCAATCGAATGTTCATGTGAATAGAAAAGGCAGGAGAGTGGTCAGGTACTGTTTTCTCTCAGTTGGCAAGCTGCGCACACAATCGCAGTGTTGTACAGCTTGTTTCATCACCTTTGCGAAGCTGCCGCTCTCTCCGGCTCCCGGAGACGAAGAAGCTGCTTCTTCGCGCAAAGACGATTCTGCCGCTCACAGTGCTCTGCGGTGTGCGCCTTCTGCCGAAAGAGGTCCGGGAGCGGTGCTTAGCTCTGCAGAGCACCGTACCTTCGTCTTTAGCCTCTCTTCTCGTCTACATCTTAGCAAAAAGCTTTTCCACTCTGTCTGGCAAGGAGAAACTGTGCCAGCACAGAAAACATCTCCCATCGTGTTCTAGAGGCTGCACGCAGGTCTGCCGAGTGTTTTGCAAGAAGAGAAAGAAAGTTGTCCAAAACGGCTTGCAATCGAATGTTCATGTGAATAGAAAAGGCAGGAGAGTGGTCAGGTACTGTTTTCTCTCAGTTGGCAAGCTGCGCACACAATCGCAGTGTTGTACAGCTTGTTTCATCACCTTTGCGAAGTTGCCGCTCTCTCCGGCTCCCGGAGACGAAGAAGCTGCTTCTTCGCGCAAAGACGATTCTGCCGCTCACAGTGCTCTGCGGTGTGCGCCTTCTGCCGAAAGAGGTCCGGGAGCGGTGCTTAGCTCTGCAGAGCACCGTACCTTCGTCTTTAGCCTCTCTTCTCGTCTACATCTTAGCAAAAAGCTTTTCCACTCTGTCTGGCAAGGAGAAACTGTGCCAGCACAGAAAACATCTCCCATCGTGTTCTAGAGGCTGCACGGAGGTGTGCCGAGTGTTTTGCAAGAAGAGAAAGAAAGTTGTCCAAAACAGCTTGCAATCGAATGTTCATGTGAATAGAAAAGGCAGGAGAGTGGTCAGGTACTGTTTTCTCTCAGTTGGCAAGCTGCGCACACAATCGCAGTGTTGTACAGCTTGTTTCATCACCTTTGCGAAGCTGCCGCTCTCTCCGGCTCCCGGAGACGAAGAAGCTGCTTCTTCGCGCAAAGACGATTCTGCCGCTCACAGTGCTCTGCGGTGTGCGCCTTCTGCCGAAAGAGGTCCGGGAGCGGTGCTTAGCTCTGCAGAGCACCGTACCTTCGTCTTTAGCCTCTCTTCTCGTCTACATCTTAGCAAAAAGCTTTTCCACTCTGTCTGGCAAGGAGAAACTGTGCCAGCACAGAAAACATCTCCCATCGTGTTGTAGAGGCTGCACGCAGGTCTGCCGAGTGTTTTGCAAGAAGAGAAAGAAAGTTGTCCAAAACGGCTTGCAATCGAATGTTCAAGTGATTAGAAAAGGCAGCAGAGTGGTCAGGTACTGTTTTCTCTCAGTTGGCAAGCTGCGCACACAATCGCAGTGTTGTACAGCTTGTTTCATCACCTTTGCGAAGTTGCCGCTCTCTCCGGCTCCCGGAGACGAAGAAGCTGCTTTTTCGCGCAAAGACGATTCTGCCGCTCACAGTGCTCTGCGGTGTGCGCCTTCTGCCGAAAGAGGACCGGGAGCGGTGCTTAGCTCTGCAGAGCACCGTACCTTCGTCTTTAGCCTCTCTTCTCGTCTACATCTTAGCAAAAAGCTTTTCCACTCTGTCTGGCAAGGAGAAACTGTGCCAGCACAGAAAACATCTCCCATCGTGTTCTAGAGGCTGCACGGAGGTGTGCCGAGTGTTTTGCAAGAAGAGAAAGAAAGTTGTCCAAAACAGCTTGCAATCGAATGTTCATGTGAATAGAAAAGGCAGGAGAGTGGTCAGGTACTGTTTTCTCTCAGTTGGCAAGCTGCGCACACAATCGCAGTGTCGTACAGCTTGTTTCATCACCTTTGCGAAGTTGCCACTCTCTCCGGCTCCCGGAGACGAAGAAGCTGCTTCTTCGCGCAAAGACGATTCTGCCGCTCACAGTGCTCTGCGGTGTGCGCCTTCTGCCGAAAGAGGTCCGGGAGCGGTGCGTAGCTCTGCAGAGCACCGTACCTTCGTCTTTAGCCTCTCTTCTCGTCTACATCTTAGCAAAAAGCTTTTCCACTCTGTCTGGCAAGGAGAAACTGTGCCAGCACAGAAAACATCTCCCATCGTGTTCTAGAGGCTGCACGGATGTGTGCCGAGTGTTTTGCAAGAAGAGAAAGAAAGTTGTCCAAAACAGCTTGCAATCGAATGTTCATGTGATTAGAAAAGGCAGGAGAGTGGTCAGGTACTGTTTTCTCTCAGTTGGCAAGCTGCGCACACAATCGCAGTGTTGTACAGCTTGTTTCATCACCTTTGCGAAGTTGCCGCTCTCTCCGGCTCCCGGAGACGAAGAAGCTGCTTCTTCGCGCAAAGACGATTCTGCCGCTCACAGTGCTCTGCGGTGTGCGCCTTCTGCCGAAAGAGGTCCGGGAGCGGTGCTTAGCTCTGCAGAGCACCGTACCTTCGTCTTTAGCCTCTCTTCTCGTCTACATCTTAGCAAAAAGCTTTTCCACTCTGTCTGGCAAGGAGAAACTGTGCCAGCACAGAAAACATCTCCCATCGTGTTCTAGAGACTGCACGCAGGTCTGCCGAGTGTTTTGCAAGAAGAGAAAGAAAGTTGTCCAAAACAGCTTGCAATCGAATGTTCAAGTGATTAGAAAAGGCAGCAGAGTGGTCAGGTACTGTTTTCTCTCAGTTGGCAAGCTGCGCACACAATCGCAGTGTTGTACAGCTTGTTTCATCACCTTTGCGAAGTTGCCGCTCTCTCCGGCTCCCGGAGACGAAGAAGCTGCTTCTTCGCGCAAAGACGATTCTGCCGCTCACAGTGCTCTGCGGTGTGCGCCTTCTGCCGAAAGAGGTCCGGGAGCGGTGCTTAGCTCTGCAGAGCACCGTACCTTCGTCTTTAGCCTCTCTTCTCGTCTACATCTTAGCAAAAAGCTTTTCCACTCTGTCTGGCAAGGAGAAACTGTGCCAGCACAGAAAACATCTCCCATCGTGTTCTAGAGGCTGCACGGAGGTGTGCCGAGTGTTTTGCAAGAAGAGAAAGAAAGTTGTCCAAAACAGCTTGCAATCGAATGTTCATGTGAATAGAAAAGGCAGGAGAGTGGTCAGGTACTGTTTTCTCTCAGTTGGCAAGCTGCGCACACAATCGCAGTGTTGTACAGCTTGTTTCATCACCTTTGCGAAGTTGCCGCTCTCTCCGGCTCCCGGAGACGAAGAAGCTGCTTCTTCGCGCAAAGACGATTCTGCCGCTCACAGTGCTCTGCGGTGTGCGCCTTCTGCCGAAAGAGGTCCGGGAGCGGTGCTTAGCTCTGCAGAGCACCGTACCTTCGTCTTTAGCCTCTCTTCTCGTCTACATCTTAGCAAAAAGCTTTTCCACTCTGTCTGGCAAGGAGAAACTGTGCCAGCACAGAAAACATCTCCCATCGTGTTCTAGAGGCTGCACGGAGGTCTGCAGAGTGTTTTGCAAGAAGAGAAAGAAAGTTGTCCAAAAGAGCTTCCAATCGAATGTTCATGTGAATAGAAAAGGCAGGAGAGTGGTCAGGTACTGTTTTCTCTCAGTTGGCAAGCTGCGCACACAATCGCAGTGTTGTACAGCTTGTTTCATCACCTTTGCGAAGCTGCCGCTCTCTCCGGCTCCCGGAGACGAAGAAGCTGCTTCTTCGCGCAAAGACGATTCTTCCGCTCACAGTGCTCTGCGGTGTGCGCCTTCTGCCGAAAGAGGTCCGGGAGCGGTGCTTAGCTCTGCAGAGCACCGTACCTTCGTCTTTAGCCTCTCTTCTCGTCTACATCTTAGCAAAAAGCTTTTCCACTCTGTCTGGCAAGGAGAAACTGTGCCAGCACAGAAAACATCTCCCATCGTGTTCTAGAGGCTGCACGCAGGTCTGCCGATTGTTTTGCAAGAAGAGAAACAAAGTTGTCCAAAACAGCTTGCAATCGAATGTCCATGTGAATAGAAAAGGCAGCAGAGTGGTCAGGTACTGTTTTCTCTCAGTTGGCAAGCTGCGCACACAATCGCAGTGTTGTACAGCTTGTTTTATCACCTTTGCGAAGTTGCCGCTCTCTCCGGCTCCCGGAGACGAAGAAGCTGCTTCTTCGCGCAAAGACGATTCTGCCGCTCACAGTGCTCTGCGGTGTGCGCCTTCTGCCGAAAGAGGCCCGGGAGCGGTGCTTAGCTCTGCAGAGCACCATACCTGCTTCTTTAGCCTCTCATCTCGTCTACATCTTAGCAAAAAGCTTTTCCACTCTGTCTGGCAAGGAGAAACTGTACCAGCACAGAAAACATCTCCCATCGTGTTCTAGAGGCTGCACGGAGGTCTGCCGAGTGTTTTGCAAGAAGAGAAAGAAAGTTGTCCAAAACAGCTTGCAATCGAATGTTCAAGTGATTAGAAAAGGCAGCAGAGTGGTCAGGTACTGTTTTCTCTCAGTTGGCAAGCTGCGCACACAATCGCAGTGTTGTACAGCTTGTTTCATCACCTTTGCGAAGCTGCCGCTCTCTCGGGCTCCCGGAGACGAAGAAGCTGCTTCTTCGCGCAAAGACGATTCTGCCGCTCACAGTGCTCTGCGGTGTGCGCCTTCTGCCGAAAGAGGTCCGGGAGCGGTGCTTAGCTCTGCAGAGCACCGTACCTTCGTCTTTAGCCTCTCATCTCGTCTACATCTTAGCAAAAAGCTTTTCCACTCTGTCTGGCAAGGAGAAACTGTGCCAGCACAGAAAACATCTCCCATCGTGTTCTAGAGGCTGCACGCAGGTCTGCCGAGTGTTTTGCAAGAAGAGAAAGAAAGTTGTCCAAAAGAGCTTCCAATCGAAAGTTCATGTGAATAGAAAAGGCAGGAGAGTGGTCAGGTACTGTTTTCTCTCAGTTGTCATGCTGCGCACACAATCGCAGTGTTGTACAGCTTGTTTCATCACCTTTGCGAAGTTGCCGCTCTCTCCGGCTCCCGGAGACGAAGAAGCTGCTTCTTCGCGCAAAGACGATTCTTCCGCTCACTGTGCTCTGCGGTGTGCGCCTTCTGCCTAAAGAGGTCCGGGAGCGGTGCTTAGCTCTGCAGAGCATCGTACCTTCGTCTTTAGCCTCTCTTCTCGTCTACATCTTAGCAAAAAGCTTTTCCACTCTGTCTGGCCAGGAGAAACTTTGCCAGCACAGAAAACATCTCCCATCGTGTTCTAGAGGCTGCACGGAGATCTGCCGAGTGTTTTGCAAGAAAAGAAAGAAAGTTGTCCAAAACAGCTTGCAATCGAATGTTCATGTGAATAGAAAAGGCAGGAGAGTGGTCAGGTACTGTTTTCTCTCACTTGGCAAGCTGCGCACACAATCGCAGTGTCGTACAGCTTGTTTCATCACCTTTGCGAAGTTGCCGCTCTCTCCGGCTCCCGGAGACGAAGAAGCTGCTTCTTCGCGCAAAGACGATTCTGCCGCTCACAGTGCTCTGCGGTGTGCGCCTTCTGCCGAAAGAGGTCCGGGAGCGGTGCTTAGCTCTGCAGAGCACCGTACCTTCGTCTTTAGCCTCTCTTCTTGTCTACATCTTAGCAAAAAGATTTTCCACTCTGTCTGGCAAGGAGAAACTGTGCCAGCACAGAAAACATCTCCCATCGTTTTCTAGAGGCTGCACGCAGGTCTGCCGAGTGTTTTGCAAGAAGAGAAAGAAAGTTGTCCAAAACAGCTTGCAATCGAATGTTCAAGTGATTAGAAAAGGCAGCAGAGTGGTCAGGTACTGTTTTCTCTCAGTTGGCAAGCTGCGCACACAATCGCAGTGTTGTACAGCTTGTTTCATCACCTTTGCGAAGTTGCCGCTCTCTCCGGCTCCCGGAGACGAAGAAGCTGCTTTTTCGCGCAAAGACGATTCTGCCGCTCACAGTGCTCTGCGGTGTGCGCCTTCTGCCGAAAGAGGTCCGGGAGCGGTGCTTAGCTCTGCAGAGCACCGTACCTTCGTCTTTAGCCTCTCTTCTCGTCTACCTCTTAGCAAAAAGCTTTTCCACTCTGTCTGGCAAGGAGAAACTGTGCCAGCACAGAAAACATCTCCCATCGTGTTCTAGAGGCTGCACGGAGGTCTGCAGAGTGTTTTGCAAGAAGAGAAAGAAAGTTGTCCAAAACAGCTTGCAATCGAATGTTCATGTGAATAGAAAAGGCAGGAGAGTGGTCAGGTACTGTTTTCTCTCAGTTGGCAAGCTGCGCACACAATCGCAGTGTTGTACAGCTTGTTTCATCACATTTGGGAAGTTGCCGCTCTCTCCGGCTCCCGGAGACGAAGAAGCTGCTTCTTCGCGCAAAGACGATTCTGCCGCTCACAGTGCTCTGCGGTGTGCGCCTTCTGCCGAAAGAGGACCGGGAGCGGTGCTTAGCTCTGCAGAGCACCGTACCTTCGTCTTTAGCCTCTCTTCTCGTCTACATCTTAGCAAAAAGCTTTTCCACTCTGTCTGGCAAGGAGAAACTGTGCCAGCACAGAAAACATCTCCCATCGTGTTCTAGAGGCTGCACGGAGGTCTGCCGAGTGTTTTGCAAGAAGAGAAAGAAAGTTGTCCAAAACAGCTTGCAATCGAATGTTCATGTGAATAGAAAAGGCAGGAGAGTGGTCAGGTACTGTTTTCTCTCAGTTGGCAAGCTGCGCACACAATCGCAGTGTCGTACAGCTTGTTTCATCACCTTTGCGAAGTTGCCGCTCTCTCCGGCTCCCGGAGACGAAGAAGCTGCTTCTTCGCGCAAAGACGATTCTGCCGCTCACAGTGCTCTGCGGTGTGCGCCTTCTGCCGAAAGAGGTCCGGGAGCGGTGCTTAGCTCTGCAGAGCACCGTACCTTCGTCTTTAGCCTCTCTTCTCGTCTACATCTTAGCAAAAAGCTTTTCCACTCTGTCTGGCAAGGAGAAACTGTGCCAGCACAGAAAACATCTCCCATCGTGTTCTAGAGGCTGCACGGAGGTGTGCCGAGTGTTTTGCAAGAAGAGAAAGAAAGTTGTCCAAAACAGCTTGCAATCGAATGTTCATGTGAATAGAAAAGGCAGGAGAGTGGTCAGGTACTGTTTTCTCTCAGTTGGCAAGCTGCGCACACAATCGCAGTGTTGTACAGCTTGTTTCATCACCTTTGCGAAGTTGCCGCTCTCTCCGGCTCCCGGAGACGAAGAAGCTGCTTCTTCGCGCAAAGACGATTCTGCCGCTCACAGTGCTCTGCGGTGTGCGCCTTCTGCCGAAAGAGGTCCGGGAGCGGTGCTTAGCTCTGCAGAGCACCGTACCTTCGTCTTTAGCCTCTCTTCTCGTCTACATCTTAGCAAAAAGCTTTTCCACTCTGTCTGGCAAGGAGAAACTGTGCCAGCACAGAAAACATCTCCCATCGTGTTCTAGAGGCTGCACGGAGGTGTGCCGAGTGTTTTGCAAGAAGAGAAAGAAAGTTGTCCAAAACAGCTTGCAATCGAATGTTCATGTGAATAGAAAAGGCAGGAGAGTGGTCAGGTACTGTTTTCTCTCAGTTGGCAAGCTGCGCACACAATCGCAGTGTTGTACAGCTTGTTTCATCACCTTTGCCAAGTTGCCGCTCTCTCCGGCTCCCGGAGACGAAGAAGCTGCTTCTTCGCGCAAAGACGATTCTGCCGCTCACAGTGCTCTGCGGTGTGCGCCTTCTGCCGAAAGAGGTCCGGGAGCGGTGCTTAGCTCTGCAGAGCACCGTACCTTCGTCTTTAGCCTCTCTTCTCGTCTACATCTTAGCAAAAAGCTTTTCCACTCTGTCTGGCAAGGAGAAACTGTGCCAGCACAGAAAACATCTCCCATCGTGTTCTAGAGGCTGCACGGAGGTGTGCCGAGTGTTTTGCAAGAAGAGAAAGAAAGTTGTCCAAAACAGCTTGCAATCGAATGTTCAAGTGATTAGAAAAGGCAGCAGAGTGGTCAGGTACTGTTTTCTCTCAGTTGGCAAGCTGCGCACACAATCGCAGTGTTGTACAGCTTGTTTCATCACCTTTGCGAAGTTGCCGCTCTCTCCGGCTCCCGGAGACGAAGAAGCTGCTTTTTCGCGCAAAGACGATTCTGCCGCTCACAGTGCTCTGCGGTGTGCGCCTTCTGCCGAAAGAGGTCCGGGAGCGGTGCTTAGCTCTGCAGAGCACCGTACCTTCGTCTTTAGCCTCTCTTCTCGTCTACATCTTAGCAAAAAGCTTTTCCACTCTGTCTGGCAAGGAGAAACTGTGCCAGCACAGAAAACATCTCCCATCGTGTTCTAGAGGCTGCACGGAGATCTGCCGAGTGTTTTGCAAGAAGAGAAAGAAAGTTGTCCAAAACAGCTTGCAATCGAATGTTCATGTGAATAGAAAAGGCAGGAGAGTGGTCAGGTACTGTTTTCTCTCAGTTGGCAAGCTGCGCACACAATCGCAGTGTCGTACAGCTTGTTTCATCACCTTTGCGAAGTTGCCGCTCTCTCCGGCTCCCGGAGACGAAGAAGCTGCTTCTTCGCGCAAAGACGATTCTGCCGCTCACAGTGCTCTGCGGTGTGCGCCTTCTGCCGAAAGAGGTCCGGGAGCGGTGCTTAGCTCTGCAGAGCACCGTACCTTCGTCTTTAGCCTCTCTTCTCGTCTACATCTTAGCAAAAAGCTTTTCCACTCTGTCTGGCAAGGAGAAACTGTGCCAGCACAGAAAACATCTCCCATCGTGTTCTAGAGGCTGCACGGAGGTGTGCCGAGTGTTTTGCAAGAAGAGAAAGAAAGTTGTCCAAAACAGCTTGCAATCGAATGTTCATGTGAATAGAAAAGGCAGGAGAGTGGTCAGGTACTGTTTTCTCTCAGTTGGCAAGCTGCGCACACAATCGCAGTGTTGTACAGCTTGTTTCATCACCTTTGCGAAGTTGCCGCTCTCTCCGGCTCCCGGAGACGAAGAAGCTGCTTCTTCGCGCAAAGACGATTCTGCCGCTCACAGTGCTCTGCGGTGTGCGCCTTCTGCCGAAAGACGCCCGGGAGCGGTGCTTAGCTCTGCAGAGCACCGTACCTTCGTCTTTAGCCTCTCTTCTCGTCTACATCTTAGCAAAAAGCTTTTCCACTCTGTCTGGCAAGGAGAAACTGTGCCAGCACAGAAAACATCTCCCATCGTGTTCTAGAGGCTGCACGCAGGTCTGCCGAGTGTTTTGCAAGAAGAGAAAGAAAGTTGTCCAAAACAGCTTGCAATCGAATGTTCATGTGAATAGAAAAGGCAGGAGAGTGGTCAGGTACTGTTTTCTCTCAGTTGGCAAGCTGCGCACACAATCGCAGTGTTGTACAGCTTGTTTCATCACCTTTGCGAAGTTGCCGCTCTCTCCGGCTCCCGGAGACGAAGAAGCTGCTTCTTCGCGCAAAGACGATTCTGCCGCTCACAGTGCTCTGCGGTGTGCGCCTTCTGCCGAAAGAGGTCCGGGAGCGGTGCTTAGCTCTGCAGAGCACCGTACCTTCGTCTATAGCCTCTCTTCTCGTCTACATCTTAGGAAAAAGCTTTTCCACTCTGTCTGGCAAGGAGAAACTGTGCCAGCACAGAAAACATCTCCCATCGTGTTCTAGAGGCTGCACGGAGGTCTGCCGAGTGTTTTGCAAGAAGAGAAAGAAAGTTGTCCAAAACAGCTTGCAATCGAATGTTCATGTGAATAGAAAAGGCAGGAGAGTGGTCAGGTACTGTTTTCTCTCACTTGGCAAGCTGCGCACACAATCGCAGTGTTGTACAGCTTGTTTCATCACCTTTGCGAAGTTGCCGCTCTCTCCGGCTCCCAGAGACGAAGAAGCTGCTTCTTCGCGCAAAGACGATTCTGCCGCTCACAGTGCTCTGCGGTGTGCGCCTTCTGCCGAAAGAGGTCCGGGAGCGGTGCTTAGCTCTGCAGAGCACCGTACCTTCGTCTTTAGCCTCTCTTCTCGTCTACATCTTAGCAAAAAGCTTTTCCACTCTGTCTGGCAAGGAGAAACTGTGCCAGCACAGAAAACATCTCCCATCGTGTTCTAGAGGCTGCACGGAGGTCTGCCGAGTGTTTTGCAAGAAGAGAAAGAAAGTTGTCCAAAACAGCTTGCAATCGAATGTTCATGTGAATAGAAAAGGCAGGAGAGTGGTCAGGTACTGTTTTCTCTCAGTTGGCAAGCTGCGCACACAATCGCAGTGTTGTACAGCTTGTTTCATCACCTTTGCCAAGTTGCCGCTCTCTCCGGCTCCCGGAGACGAAGAAGCTGCTTCTTCGCGCAAAGACGATTCTGCCGCTCACAGTGCTCTGCGGTGTGCGCCTTCTGCCGAAAGAGGTCCGGGAGCGGTGCTTAGCTCTGCAGAGCACCGTACCTTCGTCTATAGCCTCTCTTCTCGTCTACATCTTAGGAAAAAGCTTTTCCACTCTGTCTGGCAAGGAGAAACTGTGCCAGCACAGAAAACATCTCCCATCGTGTTCTAGAGGCTGCACGGAGGTCTGCCGAGTGTTTTGCAAGAAGAGAAAGAAAGTTGTCCAAAACAGCTTGCAATCGAATGTTCATGTGAATAGAAAAGGCAGCAGAGTGGTCAGGTACTGTTTTCTCTCAGTTGGCAAGCTGCGCACACAATCGCAGTGTTGTACAGCTTGTTTCATCACCTTTGCGAAGTTGCCGCTCTCTCCGGCTCCCGGAGACGAAGAAGCTGCTTCTTCGCGCAAAGACGATTCTGCCGCTCACAGTGCTCTGCGGTGTGCGGCTTCTGCCGAAAGAGGTCCGGGAGCGGTGCTTAGCTCTGCAGAGCACCGTACCTTCGTCTTTAGCCTCTCTTCTCGTCTACATCTTAGCAAAAAGCTTTTCCACTCTGTCTGGCAAGGAGAAACTGTGCCTGCACAAAAAACATCTCCCATCGTGTTCTAGAAGCTGCACGGAGGTCTGCCGAGTGTTTTGCAAGAAGAGAAAGAAAGTTGTCCAAAACAGCTTGCAATCGAATGTTCAAGTGATTAGAAAAGGCAGCAGAGTGGTCAGGTACTGTTTTCTCTCAGTTGGCAAGCTGCGCACACAATCGCAGTGTTGTACAGCTTGTTTCATCACCTTTGCGAAGTTGCCGCTCTCTCCGGCTTCCGGAGACGAAGAAGCTGCTTCTTCGCGCAAAGGTGATTCTGCCGCTCACAGTGCTCTGCGGTGTGCGCCTTCTGCCGAAAGAGGTCCGGGAGCGGTGCTTAGCTCTGCAGAGCACCGTACCTTCGTCTTTAGCCTCTCTTCTCGTCTACATCTTAGCAAAAAGCTTTTCCACTCTGTCTGGCAAGGAGAAACTTTGCCCGCACATAAAACATCTCCCATTGTGTTCTTGAAGCTGTACGGAGATCTGCCGAATGTTTTGCAAGAAAAGAAAGAAAGTTGTCCAAAACATCTTGCAATCGAATGTTCATGTGAATAGAAAAGGCAGGAGAGTGGTCAGGTACTGTTTTCTCTCAGTTGGCAAGCTGCGCACACAATCGCAGTGTTGTACAGCTTGTTTCATCACCTTTGCGAAGTTGCCGCTCTCTCCGGCTCCCGGAGACGAAGAAGCTGCTTCTTCGCGCAAAGACGATTCTGCCGCTCACAGTGCTCTGCGGTGTGCGTCTTCTGCCGAAAGAGGTCCGGGAGCGGTGCTTAGCTCTGCAGAGCACCGTACCTTCGTCTTTAGCCTCTCTTCTCGTCTACATCTTAGCAAAAAGCTTTTCCACTCTGTCTGGCAAGGAGAAACTGTGCCAGCACAGAAAACATCTCCCATCGTGTTCTAGAGGCTGCACGCAGGTCTGCCGAGTGTTTTGCAAGAAGAGAAAGAAAGTTGTCCAAAACAGCTTCCAATTGAATGTTCATGTGAATAGAAAAGGCAGCAGAGTGGTCAGGTACTGTTTTCTCTCACTTGGCAAGCTGCGCACACAATCGCAGTGTTGTACAGCTTGTTTCATCACATTTGGGAAGTTGCCGCTCTCTCCGGCTCCCGGAGACGAAGAAGCTGCTTCTTCGCGCAAAGACGATTCTGCCGCTCACAGTGCTCTGCGGTGTGCGCCTTCTGCCGAAAGAGGTCCGGGAGCGGTGCTTAGCTCTGCAGAGCACCGTACCTTCGTCTTTAGCCTCTCTTCTCGTCTACATCTTAGCAAAAAGCTTTTCCACTCTGTCTGGCAAGGAGAAACTGTGCCAGCACAGAAAACATCTCCCATCGTGTTCTAGAGGCTGCACGGAGGTCTGCCGAGTGTTTTGCAAGAAGAGAAAGAAAGTTGTCCAAAACAGCTTGCAATCGAATGTTCATGTGAATAGAAAAGGCAGGAGAGTGGTCAGGTACTGTTTTCTCTCAGTTGGCAAGCTGCGCACACAATCGCAGTGTTGTACAGCTTGTTTCATCACCTTTGCGAAGTTGCCGCTCTCTCCGGCTCCCGGAGACGAAGAAGCTGCTTTTTCGCGCAAAGACGATTCTGCCGCTCACAGTGCTCTGCGGTGTGCGCCTTCTGCCGAAAGAGGCCCGGGAGCGGTGCTTAGCTCTGCAGAGCACCGTACCTTCGTCTTTAGCCTCTCTTCTCGTCTACATCTTAGCAAAAAGCTTTTCCACTCTGTCTGGCAAGGAGAAACTGTGCCAGCACAGAAAACATCTCCCATCGTGTTCTAGAGGCTGCACGGAGGTCTGCCGAGTGTTTTGCAAGAAGAGAAAGAAAGTTGTCCAAAACAGCTTCCAATCGAATGTTCATGTGAATAGAAAAGGCAGGAGAGTGGTCAGGTACTGTTTTCTCTCAGTTGGCAAGCTGCGCACACAATCGCAGTGTTGTACAGCTTGTTTCATCACCTTTGCGAAGCTGCCGCTCTCTCCGGCTCCCGGAGACGAAGAAGCTGCTTCTTCGCGCAAAGACGATTCTGCCGCTCACAGTGCTCTGCGGTGTGCGCCTTCTGCAGAAAGAGGTCCGGGAGCTGTGCTTAGCTCTGCGGAGCACTCTACCTGCTTCTTTAGCCTCTCTTCTCGTCTACATCTTAGCAAAAAGCTTTTCCACTCTGTCTGGCAAGGAGAAACTGTGCCAGCACAGAAAACATCTCCCATCGTGTTCTAGAGGCTGCACGGAGGTCTGCAGAGTGTTTTGCAAGAAGAGAAAGAAAGTTGTCCAAAACTGCTTCCAATCGAATGTTCATGTGAATAGAAAAGGCAGGAGAGTGGTCAGGTACTGTTTTCTCTCAGTTGGCAAGCTGCGCACACAATCGCAGTGTTGTACAGCTTGTTTCATCACCTTTGCGAAGCTGCCGCTCTCTCCGGCTCCCGGAGACGAAGAAGCTGCTTCTTCGTGCAAAGACGATTCTGCCGCTCACAGTGCTCTGCGGTGTGCGCCTTCTGCCGAAAGAGGTCCGGGAGCTGTGCTTAGCTCTGCAGAGCACTCTACCTGCTTCTTTAGCCTCTCTTCTCGTCTACATCTTAGCAAAAAGCTTTTCCACTCTGTCTGGCAAGGAGAAACTGTGCCAGCACAGAAAACATCTCCCATCGTGTTCTAGAGGCTGCACGCAGGTCTGCCGAGTGTTTTGCAAGAAGAGAAAGAAAGTTGTCCAAAACAGCTTGCAATCGAATGTTCATGTGAATAGAAAAGGCAGGAGAGTGGTCAGGTACTGTTTTCTCTCAGTTGGCAAGCTGCGCACACAATCGCAGTGTTGTACAGCTTGTTTCATCACCTTTGCGAAGCTGCCGCTCTCTCCGGCTCCCGGAGACGAAGAAGCTGCTTCTTTGCGCAAAGACGATTCTGCCGCTCACAGTGCTCTGCGGTGTGCGTCTTCTGCCGAAAGAGGTCCGGGAGCGGTGCTTAGCTCTGCAGAGCACCGTACCTTCGTCTTTAGCCTCTCTTCTCGTCTACATCTTAGCAAAAAGCTTTTCCACTCTGTCTGGCAAGGAGAAACTGTGCCTGCACAAAAAACATCTGCCATCGTGTTCTAGAAGCTGCACGGAGGTCTGCCGAGTGTTTGGCAAGAAGAGAAAGAAAGTTGTCCAAAACAGCTTGCAATCGAATGTTCAAGTGATTAGAAAAGGCAGGAGAGTGGTCAGGTACTGTTTTCTCTCAGTTGGCAAGCTGCGCACACAATCGCAGTGTCGTACAGCTTGTTTCATCACCTTTGCGAAGTTGCCGCTCTCTCCGGCTCCCGGAGACGAAGAAGCTGCTTCTTCGCGCAAAGGTGATTCTGCCGCTCACAGTGCTCTGCGGTGTGCGCCTTCTGCCGAAAGACGCCCGGGAGCGGTGCTTAGCTCTGCAGAGCACCGTACCTTCGTCTTTAGCCTCTCTTCTCGTCTACATCTTAGCAAAAAGCTTTTCCACTCTGTCTGGCAAGGAGAAACTGTGCCAGCACAGAAAACATCTCCCATCGTGTTCTAGAGGCTGCACGCAGGTCTGCAGAGTGTTTTGCAAGAAGAGAAAGAAAGTTGTCCAAAAGAGCTTCCAATCGAATGATCATGTGATTACAAAAGGCAGGAGAGTGGTCAGGTACTGTTTTCTCTCAGTTGTCATGCTGCGCACACAATCGCAGTGTTGTACAGCTTGTTTCATCACCTTTGCGAAATTGCCGCTCTCTCCGGCTCCCGGAGACGAAGAAGCTGCTTCTTCGCGCAAAGACGATTCTTCCGCTCACTGTGCTCTGCGGTGTGCGCCTTCTGCCGAAAGAGGTCCGGGAGCGGTGCTTAGCTCTGCAGAGCACCGTACCTTCGTCTTTAGCCTCTCTTCTCGTCTACATCTTAGCAAAAAGCTTTTCCACTCTGTCTGGCAAGGAGAAACTGTGCCAGCACAGAAAACATCTCCCATCGTGTTCTAGAGGCTGCACGGAGGTGTGCCGATTGTTTTGCAAGAAGAGAAAGAAAGTTGTCCAAAACAGCTTGCAATCGAATGTTCATGTGAATAGAAAAGGCAGGAGAGTGGTCAGGTACTGTTTTCTCTCAGTTGGCAAGCTGCGCACACAATCGCAGTGTTGTACAGCTTGTTTCATCACCTTTGCGAAGTTGCCGCTCTCTCCGGCTCCCGGAGACGAAGAAGCTGCTTCTTCGCGCAAAGACGATTCTGCCGCTCACAGTGCTCTGCGGTGTGCGCCTTCTGCCGAAAGACGCCCGGGAGCGGTGCTTAGCTCTGCAGAGCACCGTACCTTCGTCTTTAGCCTCTCTTCTCGTCTACATCTTAGCAAAAAGCTTTTCCACTCTGTCTGGCAAGGAGAAACTGTGCCAGCACAGAAAACATCTCCCATCGTGTTCTAGAGGCTGCACGCAGGTCTGCCGAGTGTTTTGCAAGAAGAGAAAGAAAGTTGTCCAAAACAGCTTGCAATCGAATGTTCAAGTGATTAGAAAAGGCAGCAGAGTGGTCAGGTACTGTTTTCTCTCAGTTGGCAAGCTGCGCACACAATCGCAGTGTTGTACAGCTTGTTTCATCACCTTTGCGAAGTTGCCGCTCTCTCCGGCTCCCGGAGACGAAGAAGCTGCTTTTTCGCGCAAAGACGATTCTGCCGCTCACAGTGCTCTGCGGTGTGCGCCTTCTGCCGAAAGAGGTCCGGGAGCGGTGCTTAGCTCTGCAGAGCACCGTACCTTCGTCTTTAGCCTCTCTTCTCGTCTACATCTTAGGAAAAAGCTTTTCCACTCTGTCTGGCAAGGAGAAACTGTGCCAGCACATAAAACATCTCCCATCGTGTTCTAGAAGCTGCACGGAGATCTGCCGAGTGTTTTGCAAGAAGAGAAAGAAAGTTGTCCAAAACAGCTTGCAATCGAATGTTCATGTGAATAGAAAAGGCAGGAGAGTGGTCAGGTACTGTTTTCTCTCAGTTGGCAAGCTGCGCACACAATCGCAGTGTTGTACAGCTTGTTTCATCACCTTTGCGAAGTTGCCGCTCTCTCCGGCTCCCGGAGACGAAGAAGCTGCTTCTTCGCGCAAAGGCGATTCTGCCGCTCACAGTGCTCTGCGGTGTGCGCCTTCTGCCGAAAGAGGTCCGGGAGCGGTGCTTAGCTCTGCAGAGCACTCTACCTGCTTCTTTAGCCTCTCTTCTCGTCTACATCTTAGCAAAAAGCTTTTCCACTCTGTCTGGCAAGGAGAAACTGTGCCAGCACAGAAAACATCTCCCATCGTGTTCTAGAGGCTGCACGCAGGTCTGCCGAGTGTTTTGCAAGAAGAGAAAGAAAGTTGTCCAAAACAGCTTGCAATCGAATGTTCATGTGAATAGAAAAGGCAGGAGAGTGGTCAGGTACTGTTTTCTCTCAGTTGGCAAGCTGCGCACACAATCGCAGTGTCGTACAGCTTGTTTCATCACCTTTGCGAAGTTGCCGCTCTCTCCGGCTCCCGGAGACGAAGAAGCTGCTTCTTCGCGCAAAGACGATTCTGCCGCTCACAGTGCTCTGCGGTGTGCGCCTTCTGCCGAAAGAGGTCCGGGAGCGGTGCTTAGCTCTGCAGAGCACCGTACCTTCGTCTTTAGCCTCTCTTCTCGTCTACATCTTAGCAAAAAGCTTTTCCACTCTGTCTGGCAAGGAGAAACTGTGCCTGCACAAAAAACATCTCCCATCGTGTTCTAGAAGCTGCACGGAGGTCTGCCGAGTGTTTTGCAAGAAGAGAAAGAAAGTTGTCCAAAACAGCTTGCAATCGAATGTTCAAGTGATTAGAAAAGGCAGGAGAGTGGTCAGGTACTGTTTTCTCTCAGTTGGCAAGCTGCGCACACAATCGCAGTGTCGTACAGCTTGTTTCATCACCTTTGCGAAGTTGCCGCTCTCTCCGGCTCCCGGAGACGAAGAAGCTGCTTCTTCGCGCAAAGACGATTCTGCCGCTCACAGTGCTCTGCGGTGTGCGCCTTCTGCCGAAAGAGGTCCGGGAGCGGTGCTTAGCTCTGCAGAGCACCGTACCTTCGTCTTTAGCCTCTCTTCTCGTCTACATCTTAGCAAAAAGCTTTTCCACTCTGTCTGGCAAGGAGAAACTTTGCCAGCACATAAAACATCTCCCATCGTGTTCTAGAAGCTGCACGGAGATCTGCCGAATGTTTTGCAAGAAAGGAAAGAAAGTTGTCCAAAACATCTTGCAATCGAATGTTCATGTGAATAGAAAAGGCAGGAGAGTGGTCAGGTACTGTTTTCTCTCAGTTGGCAAGCTGCGCACACAATCGCAGTGTTGTACAGCTTGTTTCATCACATTTGGGAAGTTGCCGCTCTCTCCGGCTCCCGGAGACGAAGAAGCTGCTTCTTCGCGCAAAGACGATTCTGCCGCTCACAGTGCTCTGCGGTGTGCGCCTTCTGCCGAAAGAGGACCGGGAGCGGTGCTTAGCTCTGCAGAGCACCGTACCTTCGTCTTTAGCCTCTCTTCTCGTCTACATCTTAGCAAAAAGCTTTTCCACTCTGTCTGGCAAGGAGAAACTGTGCCAGCACAGAAAACATCTCCCATCGTGTTCTAGAGGCTGCACGGAGATCTGCCGAGTGTTTTGCAAGAAGAGAAAGAAAGTTGTCCAAAACAGCTTGCAATCGAATGTTCATGTGAATAGAAAAGGCAGGAGAGTGGTCAGGTACTGTTTTCTCTCAGTTGGCAAGCTGCGCACACAATCGCAGTGTCGTACAGCTTGTTTCATCACCTTTGCGAAGTTGCCGCTCTCTCCGGCTCCCGGAGACGAAGAAGCTGCTTCTTCGCGCAAAGACGATTCTGCCCCTCACAGTGCTCTGCGGTGTGCGCCTTCTGCCGAAAGAGGTCCGGGAGCGGTGCTTAGCTCTGCAGAGCACCGTACCTTCGTCTTTAGCCTCTCTTCTCGTCTACATCTTAGCAAAAAGCTTTTCCACTCTGTCTGGCAAGGAGAAACTGTGCCAGCACAGAAAACATCTCCCATCGTGTTCTAGAGGCTGCACGCAGGTCTGCCGAGTGTTTTGCAAGAAGAGAAAGAAAGTTGTCCAAAACAGCTTGCAATCGAATGTTCATGTGAATAGAAAAGGCAGGAGAGTGGTCAGGTACTGTTTTCTCTCAGTTGGCAAGCTGCGCACACAATCGCAGTGTTGTACAGCTTGTTTCATCACCTTTGCGAAGTTGCCGCTCTCTCCGGCTCCCGGAGACGAAGAAGCTGCTTCTTCGCGCAAAGACGATTCTGCCGCTCACAGTGCTCTGCGGTGTGCGCCTTCTGCCGAAAGAGGTCCGGGAGCGGTGCTTAGCTCTGCAGAGCACCGTACCTTCGTCTTTAGCCTCTCTTCTCGTCTACATCTTAGCAAAAAGCTTTTCCACTCTGTCTGGCAAGGAGAAACTGTGCCAGCACAGAAAACATCTCCCATCGTGTTCTAGAGGCTGCACGGAGGTGTGCCGAGTGTTTTGCAAGAAGAGAAAGAAAGTTGTCCAAAACAGCTGGCAATCGAATGTTCAAGTGATTAGAAAAGGCAGGAGAGTGGTCAGGTACTGTTTTCTCTCAGTTGGCAAGCTGCGCACACAATCGCAGTGTTGTACAGCTTGTTTCATCACCTTTGCGAAGTTGCCGCTCTCTCCGGCTCCCGGAGACGAAGAAGCTGCTTTTTCGCGCAAAGACGATTCTGCCGCTCACAGTGCTCTGCGGTGTGCGCCTTCTGCCGAAAGAGGTCCGGGAGCGGTGCTTAGCTCTGCAGAGCACCGTACCTTCGTCTTTAGCCTCTCTTCTCGTCTACATCTTAGCAAAAAGCTTTTCCACTCTGTCTGGCCAGGAGAAACTGTGCCAGCACAGAAAACATCTCCCATCGTGTTCTAGAAGCTGCACGGAGATCTGCCGAGTGTTTTGCAAGAAGAGAAAGAAAGTTGTCCAAAACAGCTTCCAATCGAATGTTCATGTGAATAGAAAAGGCAGCAGAGTGGTCAGGTACTGTTTTCTCTCACTTGGCAAGCTGCGCACACAATCGCAGTGTTGTACAGCTTGTTTCATCACATTTGGGAAGTTGCCGCTCTCTCCGGCTCCCGGAGACGAAGAAGCTGCTTCTTCGCGCAAAGAAGATTCTGCCGCTCACAGTGCTCTGCGGTGTGCGCCTTCTGCCGAAAGAGGTCCGGGAGCGGTGCTTAGCTCTGCAGAGCACCGTACCTTCGTCTTTAGCCTCTCTTCTCGTCTACATCTTAGCAAAAAGCTTTTCCACTCTGTCTGGCAAGGAGAAACTGTGCCAGCACAGAAAACATCTCCCATCGTGTTCTAGAGGCTGCACGCAGGTCTGCCGAGTGTTTTGCAAGAAGAGAAAGAAAGTTGTCCAAAACAGCTTGCAATCGAATGTTCATGTGAATAGAAAAGGCAGGAGAGTGGTCAGGTACTGTTTTCTCTCAGTTGGCAAGCTGCGCACACAATCGCAGTGTTGTACAGCTTGTTTCATCACCTTTGCGAAGTTGCCGCTCTCTCCGGCTCCCGGAGACGAAGAAGCTGCTTCTTCGCGCAAAGACGATTCTGCCGCTCACAGTGCTCTGCGGTGTGCGCCTTCTGCCGAAAGAGGTCCGGGAGCGGTGCTTAGCTCTGCAGAGCACCGTACCTTCGTCTTTAGCCTCTCTTCTCGTCTACATCTTAGCAAAAAGCTTTTCCACTCTGTCTGGCAAGGAGAAACTGTGCCAGCACAGAAAACATCTCCCATCGTGTTCTAGAGGCTGCACGCAGGTCTGCCGAGTGTTTTGCAAGAAGAGAAAGAAAGTTGTCCAAAACAGCTGGCAATCGAATGTTCAAGTGATTAGAAAAGGCAGGAGAGTGGTCAGGTACTGTTTTCTCTCAGTTGGCAAGCTGCGCACACAATCGCAGTGTTGTACAGCTTGTTTCATCACCTTTGCGAAGTTGCCGCTCTCTCCGGCTCCCGGAGACGAAGAAGCTGCTTTTTCGCGCAAAGACGATTCTGCCGCTCACAGTGCTCTGCGGTGTGCGCCTTCTGCCGAAAGAGGTCCGGGAGCGGTGCTTAGCTCTGCAGAGCACCGTACCTTCGTCTTTAGCCTCTCTTCTCGTCTACATCTTAGCAAAAAGCTTTTCCACTCTGTCTGGCCAGGAGAAACTGTGCCAGCACAGAAAACATCTCCCATCGTGTTCTAGAAGCTGCACGGAGATCTGCCGAGTGTTTTGCAAGAAGAGAAAGAAAGTTGTCCAAAACAGCTTCCAATCGAATGTTCATGTGAATAGAAAAGGCAGCAGAGTGGTCAGGTACTGTTTTCTCTCACTTGGCAAGCTGCGCACACAATCGCAGTGTTGTACAGCTTGTTTCATCACATTTGGGAAGTTGCCGCTCTCTCCGGCTCCCGGAGACGAAGAAGCTGCTTCTTCGCGCAAAGACGATTCTGCCGCTCACAGTGCTCTGCGGTGTGCGCCTTCTGCCGAAAGAGGTCCGGGAGCGGTGCTTAGCTCTGCAGAGCACCGTACCTTCGTCTTTAGCCTCTCTTCTCGTCTACATCTTAGCAAAAAGCTTTTCCACTCTGTCTGGCAAGGAGAAACTGTGCCAGCACAGAAAACATCTCCCATCGTGTTCTAGAGGCTGCACGGAGGTCTGCCGAGTGTTTTGCAAGAAGAGAAAGAAAGTTGTCCAAAACAGCTTGCAATCGAATGTTCATGTGAATAGAAAAGGCAGGAGAGTGGTCAGGTACTGTTTTCTCTCAGTTGGCAAGCTGCGCACACAATCGCAGTGTTGTACAGCTTGTTTCATCACCTTTGCGAAGTTGCCGCTCTCTCCGGCTCCCGGAGACGAAGAAGCTGCTTCTTCGCGCAAAGACGATTCTGCCGCTCACAGTGCTCTGCGGTGTGCGCCTTCTGCCGAAAGAGGCCCGGGAGGGGTGCTTAGCTCTGCAGAGCACCGTACCTTTGTCTTTAGCCTCTCTTCTCGTCTACATCTTAGCAAAAAGCTTTTCCACTCTGTCTGGCAAGGAGAAACTGTGCCAGCACAGAAAACATCTCCCATCGTGTTCTAGAGGCTGCACGGAGGTGTGCCGAGTGTTTTGCAAGAAGAGAAAGAAAGTTGTCCAAAACAGCTTGCAATCGAATGTTCATGTGAATAGAAAAGGCAGGAGAGTGGTCAGGTACTGTTTTCTCTCAGTTGGCAAGCTGCGCACACAATCGCAGTGTTGTACAGCTTGTTTCATCACCTTTGCGAAGCTGCCGCTCTCTCCGGCTCCCGGAGACGAAGAAGCTGCTTCTTCGCGCAAAGACGATTCTGCCGCTCACTGTGCTCTGCGGTGTGCGCCTTCTGCAGAAAGAGGTCCGGGAGCTGTGCTTAGCTCTGCGGAGCACTCTACCTGCTTCTTTAGCCTCTCTTCTCGTCTACATCTTAGCAAAAAGCTTTTCCACTCTGTCTGGCAAGGAGAAACTGTGCCAGCACAGAAAACATCTCCCATCGTGTTCTAGAGGCTGCACGGAGGTGTGCCGAGTGTTTTGCAAGAAGAGAAAGAAAGTTGTCCAAAACAGCTTCCAATCGAATGTTCATGTGAATAGAAAAGGCAGGAGAGTGGTCAGGTACTGTTTTCTCTCAGTTGGCAAGCTGCGCACACAATCGCAGTGTTGTACAGCTTGTTTCATCACCTTTGCGAAGCTGCCGCTCTCTCCGGCTCCCGGAGACGAAGAAGCTGCTTCTTCGCACAAAGACGATTCTTCCGCTCACAGTGCTCTGCGGTGTGCGCCTTCTGCCGAAAGAGGTCCGGGAGCGGTGCTTAGCTCTGCAGAGCACCGTACCTTCGTCTTTAGCCTCTCTTCTCGTCTACATCTTAGCAAAAAGCTTTTCCACTCTGTCTGGCCAGGAGAAACTTTGCCAGCACATAAAACATCTCCCATCGTGTTCTAGAAGCTGCACGGAGGTCTGCCGAGTGTTTTGCAAGAAGAGAAAGAAAGTTGTCCAAAACAGCTTGCAATCGAATGTTCAAGTGATTAGAAAAGGCAGGAGAGTGGTCAGGTACTGTTTTCTCTCAGTTGGCAAGCTGCGCACACAATCGCAGTGTTGTACAGCTTGTTTCATCACCTTTGCGAAGTTGCCGCTCTCTCCGGCTCCCGGAGACGAAGAAGCTGCTTCTTCGCGCAAAGACGATTCTGCCGCTCACAGTGCTCTGCGGTGTGCGCCTTCTGCCGAAAGAGGTCCGGGAGCGGTGCTTAGCTCTGCAGAGCACCGTACCTTCGTCTTTAGCCTCTCTTCTCGTCTACATCTTAGCAAAAAGCTTTTCCACTCTGTCTGGCAAGGAGAAACTGTGCCAGCACAGAAAACATCTCCCATCGTGTTCTAGAGGCTGCACGCAGGTCTGCCGAGTGTTTTGCAAGAAGAGAAAGAAAGTTGTCCAAAACAGCTTGCAATCGAATGTTCAAGTGATTAGAAAAGGCAGGAGAGTGGTCAGGTACTGTTTTCTCTCAGTTGGCAAGCTGCGCACACAATCGCAGTGTTGTACAGCTTGTTTCATCACCTTTGCGAAGTTGCCGCTCTCTCCGGCTCCCGGAGACGTAGAAGCTGCTTCTTCGCGCAAAGACGATTCTGCCGCTCACAGTGCTCTGCGGTGTGCGCCTTCTGCCGAAAGTGGTCCGGGAGCGGTGCTTAGCTCTGCAGAGCACCATACCTGCTTCTTTAGCCTCTCTTCTCGTCTACATCTTAGCAAAAAGCTTTTCCACTCTGTCTGGCAAGGAGAAACTGTGCCAGCACAAAAAACATCTCCCATCGTGTTCTAGAGGCTGCACGGAGGTCTGCCGAGTGTTTTGCAAGAAGAGAAAGAAAGTTGTCCAAAAGAGCTTGCAATCGAATGTTCATGTGAATAGAAAAGGCAGCAGAGTGGTCAGGTACTGTTTTCTCTCAGTTGGCAAGCTGCGCACACAATCGCAGTGTCGTACAGCTTGTTTCATCACCTTTGCGAAGTTGCCGCTCTCTCCGGCTCCCGGAGACGAAGAAGCTGCTTCTTCGCGCAAAGACGATTCTGCCGCTCACAGTGCTCTGCGGTGTGCGCCTTCTGCCGAAAGAGGTCCGGGAGCTGTGCTTAGCTCTGCAGAGCACTCTACCTGCTTCTTTAGCCTCTCTTCTCGTCTACATCTTAGCAAAAAGCTTTTCCACTCTGTCTGGCAAGGAGAAACTGTGCCAGCACAGAAAACATCTCCCATCGTGTTCTAGAGGCTGCACGCAGGTCTGCCGAGTGTTTTGCAAGAAGAGAAAGAAAGTTGTCCAAAACAGCTTGCAATCGAATGTTCATGTGAATAGAAAAGGCAGGAGAGTGGTCAGGTACTGTTTTCTCTCAGTTGGCAAGCTGCGCACACAATCGCAGTGTTGTACAGCTTGTTTCATCACCTTTGCGAAGCTGCCGCTCTCTCCGGCTCCCGGAGACGAAGAAGCTGCTTCTTCGCGCAAAGACGATTCTGCCGCTCACAGTGCTCTGCGGTGTGCGTCTTCTGCCGAAAGAGGTCCGGGAGCGGTGCTTAGCTCTGCAGAGCACCGTACCTTCGTCTTTAGCCTCTCTTCTCGTCTACATCTCAGCAAAAAGCTTTTCCACTCTGTCTGGCAAGGAGAAACTGTGCCTGCACAAAAAACATCTGCCATCGTGTTCTAGAAGCTGCACGGAGGTCTGCCGAGTGTTTTGCAAGAAGAGAAAGAAAGTAGTCCAAAACAGCTTGCAATCGAATGTTCAAGTGATTAGAAAAGGCAGGAGAGTGGTCAGGTACTGTTTTCTCTCAGTTGGCAAGCTGCGCACACAATCGCAGTGTCGTACAGCTTGTTTCATCACCTTTGCGAAGTTGCCGCTCTCTCCGGCTCCCGGAGACGAAGAAGCTGCTTCTTCGCGCAAAGGTGATTCTGCCGCTCACAGTGCTCTGCGGTGTGCGCCTTCTGCCGAAAGAGGTCCGGGAGCGGTGCTTAGCTCTGCAGAGCACCGTACCTTCGTCTTTAGCCTCTCTTCTCGTCTACATCTTAGCAAAAAGCTTTTCCACTCTGTCTGGCAAGGAGAAACTGTGCCAGCACAGAAAACATCTCCCATCGTGTTCTAGAGGCTGCACGCAGGTCTGCCGAGTGTTTTGCAAGAAGAGAAAGAAAGTTGTCCAAAACAGCTTGCAATCGAATGTTCATGTGAATAGAAAAGGCAGGAGAGTAGTCAGGTACTGTTTTCTCTCAGTTGGCAAGCTGCGCACACAATCGCAGTGTTGTACAGCTTGTTTCATCACCTTTGCGAAGTTGCCGCTCTCTCCGGCTCCCGGAGACGAAGAAGCTGCTTCTTCGCGCAAAGACGATTCTGCCGCTCACAGTGCTCTGCGGTGTGCGCCTTCTGCCGAAAGAGGTCCGGGAGCGGTGCTTAGCTCTGCAGAGCACCGTACCTTCGTCTTTAGCCTCTCTTCTCGTCTACATCTTAGCAAAAAGCTTTTCCACTCTGTCTGGCAAGGAGAAACTGTGCCAGCACAGAAAACATCTCCCATCGTGTTCTAGAGGCTGCACGCAGGTCTGCCGAGTGTTTTGCAAGAAGAGAAAGAAAGTTGTCCAAAACAGCTGGCAATCGAATGTTCAAGTGATTAGAAAAGGCAGGAGAGTGGTCAGGTACTGTTTTCTCTCAGTTGGCAAGCTGCGCACACAATCGCAGTGTTGTACAGCTTGTTTCATCACCTTTGCGAAGTTGCCGCTCTCTCCGGCTCCCGGAGACGAAGAAGCTGCTTTTTCGCGCAAAGACGATTCTGCCGCTCACAGTGCTCTGCGGTGTGCGCCTTCTGCCGAAAGAGGTCCGGGAGCGGTGCTTAGCTCTGCAGAGCACCGTACCTTCGTCTTTAGCCTCTCTTCTCGTCTACATCTTAGCAAAAAGCTTTTCCATTCTGTCTGGCCAGGAGAAACTGTGCCAGCACAGAAAACATCTCCCATCGTGTTCTAGAAGCTGCACGGAGATCTGCCGAGTGTTTTGCAAGAAGAGAAAGAAAGTTGTCCAAAACAGCTTCCAATCGAATGTTCATGTGAATAGAAAAGGCAGCAGAGTGGTCAGGTACTGTTTTCTCTCACTTGGCAAGCTGCGCACACAATCGCAGTGTTGTACAGCTTGTTTCATCACATTTGGGAAGTTGCCGCTCTCTCCGGCTCCCGGAGACGAAGAAGCTGCTTCTTCGCGCAAAGACGATTCTGCCGCTCACAGTGCTCTGCGGTGTGCGCCTTCTGCCGAAAGAGGTCCGGGAGCGGTGCTTAGCTCTGCAGAGCACCGTACCTTCGTCTTTAGCCTCTCTTCTCGTCTACATCTTAGCAAAAAGCTTTTCCACTCTGTCTGGCAAGGAGAAACTGTGCCAGCACAGAAAACATCTCCCATCGTGTTCTAGAGGCTGCACGGAGGTCTGCCGAGTGTTTTGCAAGAAGAGAAAGAAAGTTGTCCAAAACAGCTTGCAATCGAATGTTCATGTGAATAGAAAAGGCAGGAGAGTGGTCAGGTACTGTTTTCTCTCAGTTGGCAAGCTGCGCACACAATCGCAGTGTTGTACAGCTTGTTTCATCACCTTTGCGAAGCTGCCGCTCTCTCCGGCTCCCGGAGACGAAGAAGCTGCTTCTTCGCGCAAAGACGATTCTGCCGCTCACTGTGCTCTGCGGTGTGCGCCTTCTGCAGAAAGAGGTCCGGGAGCTGTGCTTAGCTCTGCGGAGCACTCTACCTGCTTCTTTAGCCTCTCTTCTCGTCTACATCTTAGCAAAAAGCTTTTCCACTCTGTCTGGCAAGGAGAAACTGTGCCAGCACAGAAAACATCTCCCATCGTGTTCTAGAGGCTGCACGGAGGTCTGCAGAGTGTTTTGCAAGAAGAGAAAGAAAGTTGTCCAAAACAGCTTCCAATCGAATGTTCATGTGAATAGAAAAGGCAGGAGAGTGGTCAGGTACTGTTTTCTCTCAGTTGGCAAGCTGCGCACACAATCGCAGTGTTGTACAGCTTGTTTCATAACCTTTGCGAAGCTGCCGCTCTCTCCGGCTCCCGGAGACGAAGAAGCTGCTTCTTCGCACAAAGACGATTCTTCCGCTCACAGTGCTCTGCGGTGTGCGCCTTCTGCCGAAAGAGGTCCGGGAGCGGTGCTTAGCTCTGCAGAGCACCGTACCTTCGTCTTTAGCCTCTCTTCTCGTCTACATCTTAGCAAAAAGCTTTTCCACTCTGTCTGGCCAGGAGAAACTTTGCCAGCACATAAAACATCTCCCATCGTGTTCTAGAAGCTGCACGGAGGTCTGCCGAGTGTTTTGCAAGAAGAGAAAGAAAGTTGTCCAAAACAGCTTGCAATCGAATGTTCAAGTGATTAGAAAAGGCAGGAGAGTGGTCAGGTACTGTTTTCTCTCAGTTGGCAAGCTGCGCACACAATCGCAGTGTTGTACAGCTTGTTTCATCACCTTTGCGAAGTTGCCGCTCTCTCCGGCTCCCGGAGACGAAGAAGCTGCTTCTTCGCGCAAAGACGATTCTGCCGCTCACAGTGCTCTGCGGTGTGCGCCTTCTGCCGAAAGAGGTCCGGGAGCGGTGCTTAGCTCTGCAGAGCACCGTACCTTCGTCTTTAGCCTCTCTTCTCGTCTACATCTTAGCAAAAAGCTTTTCCACTCTGTCTGGCAAGGAGAAACTGTGCCAGCACAGAAAACATCTCCCATCGTGTTCTAGAGGCTGCACGCAGGTCTGCCGAGTGTTTTGCAAGAAGAGAAAGAAAGTTGTCCAAAACAGCTTGCAATCGAATGTTCAAGTGATTAGAAAATGCAGGAGAGTGGTCAGGTACTCTTTTCTCTCAGTTGGCAAGCTGCGCACACAATCGCAGTGTTGTACAGCTTGTTTCATCACCTTTGCGAAGTTGCCGCTCTCTCCGGCTCCCGGAGACGTAGAAGCTGCTTCTTCGCGCAAAGACGATTCTGCCGCTCACAGTGCTCTGCGGTGTGCGCCTTCTGCCGAAAGTGGTCCGGGAGCGGTGCTTAGCTCTGCAGAGCACCATACCTGCTTCTTTAGCCTCTCTTCTCGTCTACATCTTAGCAAAAAGCTTTTCCACTCTGTCTGGCAAGGAGAAACTGTGCCAGCACAAAAAACATCTCCCATCGTGTTCTAGAGGCTGCACGGAGGTCTGCCGAGTGTTTTGCAAGAAGAGAAAGAAAGTTGTCCAAAACAGCTTGCAATCGAATGTTCATGTGAATAGAAAAGGCAGGAGAGTGGTCAGGTACTGTTTTCTCTCAGTTGGCAAGCTGCGCACACAATCGCAGTGTTGTACAGCTTGTTTCATCACCTTTGCGAAGCTGCCGCTCTCTCCGGCTCCCGGAGACGAAGAAGCTGCTTCTTCGCGCAAAGACGATTCTGCCGCTCACAGTGCTCTGCGGTGTGCGTCTTCTGCCGAAAGAGGTCCGGGAGCGGTGCTTAGCTCTGCAGAGCACCGTACCTTCGTCTTTAGCCTCTCTTCTCGTCTACATCTCAGCAAAAAGCTTTTCCACTCTGTCTGGCAAGGAGAAACTGTGCCTGCACAAAAAACATCTGCCATCGTGTTCTAGAAGCTGCACGGAGGTCTGCCGAGTGTTTTGCAAGAAGAGAAACAAAGTAGTCCAAAACAGCTTGCAATCGAATGTTCAAGTGATTAGAAAAGGCAGGAGAGTGGTCAGGTACTGTTTTCTCTCAGTTGGCAAGCTGCGCACACAATCGCAGTGTCGTACAGCTTGTTTCATCACCTTTGCGAAGTTGCCGCTCTCTCCGGCTCCCGGAGACGAAGAAGCTGCTTCTTCGCGCAAAGGTGATTCTGCCGCTCACAGTGCTCTGCGGTGTGCGCCTTCTGCCGAAAGAGGTCCGGGAGCGGTGCTTAGCTCTGCAGAGCACCGTACCTTCGTCTTTAGCCTCTCTTCTCGTCTACATCTTAGCAAAAAGCTTTTCCACTCTGTCTGGCAAGGAGAAACTGTGCCAGCACAGAAAACATCTCCCATCGTGTTCTAGAGGCTGCACGCAGGTCTGCAGAGTGTTTTGCAAGAAGAGAAAGAAAGTTGTCCAAAAGAGCTTCCAATCGAATCTTCATGTGATTACAAAAGGCAGGAGAGTGGTCAGGTACTGTTTTCTCTCAGTTGGCAAGCTGCGCACACAATCGCAGTGTTGTACAGCTTGTTTCATCACCTTTGCGAAGTTGCCGCTCTCTCCGGCTCCCGGAGACGAAGAAGCTGCTTCTTCGCGCAAAGACGATTCTTCCGCTCACTGTGTTCTGCGGTGTGCGCCTTCTGCCGAAAGAGGTCCGGGAGCGGTGCTTAGCTCTGCAGAGCATCGTACCTTCGTCTTTAGCCTCTCTTCTCGTCTACATCTTAGCAAAAAGCTTTTCCACTCTGTCTGGCCAGGAGAAAATTGCCAGCACATAAAACATCTCCCATCGTGTTCTAGAAGGTGCACGGAGATCTGCCGAGTGTTTTGCAAGAAAAGAAAGAAAGTTGTCCAAAACATCTTGCAATAAAATGTTCATGTGAATAGAAAAGGCAGGAGAGTGGTCAGGTACTGTTTTCTCTCAGTTGGCAAGCTGCGCACACAATCGCAGTGTTGTACAGCTTGTTTCATCACCTTTGCGAAGTTGCCGCTCTCTCCGGCTCCCGGAGACGAAGAAGCTGCTTCTTCGCGCAAAGACGATTCTGCCCCTCACAGTGCTCTGTGGTGTGCGCCTTCTGCCGAAAGTGGTCCGGGAGCAGTGCTTTGCTCTGCAGAGCACCGTACCTTCGTCTTTAGCCTCTCTTCTCGTCTACATCTTAGCAAAAAGCTTTTCCACTCTGTCTGGCAAGGAGAAACTGTGCCAGCACAGAAAACATCTCCCATCGTGTTCTAGAGGCTGCACGCAGGTCTGCCGAGTGTTTTGCAAGAAGAGAAAGAAAGTTGTCCAAAACAGCTTGCAATCGAATGTCCATGTGAATAGAAAGTGCAGGAGAGTGGTCAGGTACTGTTTTCTCCAGGTTGGCCAGCTGCGCACACAATCGCAGTGTTGTACAGCTTGTTTCATCACCTTTGCGAAGTTGCCGCTCTCTCCGGCTCCCGGAGACGAAGAAGCTGCTTCTTCGCGCAAAGGTGATTCTGCCGCTCACAGTGCTCTGCGGTGTGCGCCTTCTGCCGAAAGAGGTCCGGGAGCGGTGCTTAGCTCTGCAGAGCACCGTACCTTCGTCTTTAGCCTCTCTTCTCGTCTACATCTTAGCAAAAAGCTTTTCCACTCTGTCTGGCAAGGAGAAACTGTGCCAGCACAGAAAACATCTCCCATCGTGTTCTAGAGGCTGCACGCAGGTCTGCCGAGTGTTTTGCAAGAAGAGAAAGAAAGTTGTCCGAAACAGCTGGCAATCGAATGTTCAAGTGATTAGAAAAGGCAGCAGAGTGGTCAGGTACTGTTTTCTCTCACTTGGCAAGCTGCGCACACAATCGCAGTGTTGTACAGCTTGTTTCATCACCTTTGCGAAGTTGCCGCTCTCTCCGGCTGCCGGAGACGAAGAAGCTGCTTCTTCGCGCAAAGACGATTCTGCCGCTCACAGTGCTCTGCGGTGTGCGCCTTCTGCCGAAAGAGGTCCGGGAGCGGTGCTTAGCTCTGCAGAGCACCGTACCTTCGTCTTTAGCCTCTCTTCTCGTCTACATCTTAGCAAAAAGCTTTTCCACTCTGTCTGGCAAGGAGAAACTGTGCCAGCACAGAAAACATCTCCCATCGTGTTCTAGAGGCTGCACGCAGGTCTGCCGAGTGTTTTGCAAGAAGAGAAAGAAAGTTGTCCAAAACAGCTTCCAATCGAATGTTCATGTGAATAGAAAAGGCAGGAGAGTGGTCAGGTACTGTTTTCTCTCAGTTGGCAAGCTGCGCACACAATCGCAGTGTTGTACAGCTTGTTTCATCACCTTTGCGAAGTTGCCGCTCTCTCCGGCTCCCGGAGACGAAGAAGCTGCTTCTTCGCGCAAAGACGATTCTGCCGCTCACAGTGCTCTGCGGTGTGCGCCTTCTGCCGAAAGAGGTCCGGGAGCTGTGCTTAGCTCTGCGGAGCACTCTACCTGCTTCTTTAGCCTCTCTTCTCGTCTACATCTTAGCAAAAAGCTTTTCCACTCTGTCTGGCAAGGAGAAACTGTGCCTGCACAAAAAACAACTCCCATCGTGTTCTAGAAGCTGCACGGAGGTCTGCCGAGTGTTTTGCAAGAAGAGAAAGAAAGTTGTCCAAAACAGCTTGCAATCGAATGTTCATGTGAATAGAAAAGGCAGGAGAGTGGTCAGGTACTGTTTTCTCTCAGTTGGCAAGCTGCGCACACAATCGCAGTGTTGTACAGCTTGTTTCATCACCTTTGCGAAGTTGCCGCTCTCTCCGGCTCCCGGAGACGAAGAAGCTGCTTCTTCGCGCAAAGACGATTCTGCCGCTCACAGTGCTCTGCGGTGTGCGCCTTCTGCCGAAAGAGGCCCGGGAGCGGTGCTTAGCTCTGCAGAGCACCGTACCTTCGTCTTTAGCCTCTCTTCTCGTCTACATCTTAGCAAAAAGCTTTTCCACTCTGTCTGGCAAGGAGAAACTGTGCCAGCACAGAAAACATCTCCCATCGTGTTCTAGAGGCTGCACGCAGGTCTGCCGAGTGTTTTGCAAGAAGAGAAAGAAAGTTGTCCAAAACAGCTTGCAATCGAATGTTCATGTGAATAGAAAAGGCAGGAGAGTGGTCAGGTACTGTTTTCTCTCAGTTGGCAAGCTGCGCACACAATCGCAGTGTTGTACAGCTTGTTTCATCACCTTTGCGAAGCTGCCGCTCTCTCCGGCTCCCGGAGACGAAGAAGCTGCTTCTTCGCGCAAAGACGATTCTGCCGCTCACAGTGCTCTGCGGTGTGCGCCTTCTGCCGAAAGAGGTCCGGGAGCTGTGCTTAGCTCTGCGGAGCACTCTACCTGCTTCTTTAGCCTCTCTTCTCGTCTACATCTTAGCAAAAAGCTTTTCCACTCTTTCTGGCAAGGAGAAACTGTGCCTGCACAAAAAACAACTCCCATCGTGTTCTAGAAGCTGCACGGAGGTCTGCCGAGTGTTTTGCAAGAAGAGAAAGAAAGTTGTCCAAAACAGCTTGCAATCGAATGTTCATGTGAATAGAAAAGGCAGGAGAGTGGTCAGGTACTGTTTTCTCTCAGTTGGCAAGCTGCGCACACAATCGCAGTGTCGTACAGCTTGTTTCATCACCTTTGCGAAGTTGCCGCTCTCTCCGGCTCCCGGAGACGAAGAAGCTGCTTCTTTGCGCAAAGACGATTCTGCCGCTCACAGTGCTCTGCGGTGTGCGCCTTCTGCCGAAAGAGGTCCGGGAGCGGTGCTTAGCTCTGCAGAGCACCGTACCTTCGTCTTTAGCCTCTCTTCTCGTCTACATCTTAGCAAAAAGCTTTTCCACTCTGTCTGGCAAGGAGAAACTGTGCCAGCACAGAAAACATCTCCCATCGTGTTCTAGAGGCTGCACGCAGGTCTGCAGAGTGTTTTGCAAGAAGAGAAAGAAAGTTGTCCAAAACAGCTTCCAATCGAATGTTCATGTGAATAGAAAAGGCAGGAGAGTGGTCAGGTACTGTTTTCTCTCACTTGGCAAGCTGCGCACACAATCGCAGTGTTGTACAGCTTGTTTCATCACATTTGGGAAGTTGCCGCTCTCTCCGGCTCCCGGAGACGAAGAAGCTGCTTCTTCGCGCAAAGACGATTCTGCCGCTCACAGTGCTCTGCGGTGTGCGCCTTCTGCCGAAAGAGGTCCGGGAGCGGTGCTTAGCTCTGCAGAGCACCGTACCTTCGTCTTTAGCCTCTCTTCTCGTCTACATCTTAGCAAAAAGCTTTTCCACTCTGTCTGGCAAGGAGAAACTGTGCCAGCACAGAAAACATCTCCCATCGTGTTCTAGAGGCTGCACGGAGGTCTGCCGAGTGTTTTGCAAGAAGAGAAAGAAAGTTGTCCAAAACAGCTTGCAATCGAATGTTCATGTGAATAGAAAAGGCAGGAGAGTGGTCAGGTACTGTTTTCTCTCAGTTGGCAAGCTGCGCACACAATCGCAGTGTTGTACAGCTTGTTTCATCACCTTTGCGAAGTTGCCGCTCTCTCCGGCTCCCGGAGACGAAGAAGCTGCTTCTTCGCGCAAAGACGATTCTGCCGCTCACAGTGCTCTGCGGTGTGCGCCTTCTGCCGAAAGAGGCCCGGGAGCGGTGCTTAGCTCTGCAGAGCACCGTACCTTCGTCTTTAGCCTCTCTTCTCGTCTACATCTTAGCAAAAAGCTTTTCCACTCTGTCTGGCAAGGAGAAACTGTGCCAGCACAGAAAACATCTCCCATCGTGTTCTAGAGGCTGCACGGAGGTGTGCCGAGTGTTTTGCAAGAAGAGAAAGAAAGTTGTCCAAAAGAGCTTCCAATCGAATGTTCATGTGAATAGAAAAGGCAGGAGAGTGGTCAGGTACTGTTTTCTCTCAGTTGGCAAGCTGCGCACACAATCGCAGTGTTGTACAGCTTGTTTCATCACCTTTGCGAAGCTGCCGCTCTCTCCGGCTCCCGGAGACGAAGAAGCTGCTTCTTCGCGCAAAGACGATTCTGCCGCTCACTGTGCTCTGCGGTGTGCGCCTTCTGCAGAAAGAGGTCCGGGAGCTGTGCTTAGCTCTGCGGAGCACTCTACCTGCTTCTTTAGCCTCTCTTCTCGTCTACATCTTAGCAAAAAGCTTTTCCACTCTGTCTGGCAAGGAGAAACTGTGCCAGCACAGAAAACATCTCCCATCGTGTTCTAGAGGCTGCACGGAGGTCTGCAGAGTGTTTTGCAAGAAGAGAAAGAAAGTTGTCCAAAACAGCTTCCAATCGAATGTTCATGTGAATAGAAAAGGCAGGAGAGTGGTCAGGTACTGTTTTCTCTCAGTTGGCAAGCTGCGCACACAATCGCAGTGTTGTACAGCTTGTTTCATCACCTTTGCGAAGCTGCCGCTCTCTCCGGCTCCCGGAGACGAAGAAGCTGCTTCTTCGCACAAAGACGATTCTTCCGCTCACAGTGCTCTGCGGTGTGCGCCTTCTGCCGAAAGAGGTCCGGGAGCGGTGCTTAGCTCTGCAGAGCACCGTACCTTCGTCTTTAGCCTCTCTTCTCGTCTACATCTTAGCAAAAAGCTTTTCCACTCTGTCTGGCCAGGAGAAACTTTGCCAGCACATAAAACATCTCCCATCGTGTTCTAGAAGCTGCACGGAGGTCTGCCGAGTGTTTTGCAAGAAGAGAAAGAAAGTTGTCCAAAACAGCTTGCAATCGAATGTTCAAGTGATTAGAAAAGGCAGGAGAGTGGTCAGGTACTGTTTTCTCTCAGTTGGCAAGCTGCGCACACAATCGCAGTGTTGTACAGCTTGTTTCATCACCTTTGCGAAGTTGCCGCTCTCTCCGGCTCCCGGAGACGAAGAAGCTGCTTCTTCGCGCAAAGACGATTCTGCCGCTCACAGTGCTCTGCGGTGTGCGCCTTCTGCCGAAAGAGGTCCGGGAGCGGTGCTTAGCTCTGCAGAGCACCGTACCTTCGTCTTTAGCCTCTCTTCTCGTCTACATCTTAGCAAAAAGCTTTTCCACTCTGTCTGGCAAGGAGAAACTGTGCCAGCACAGAAAACATCTCCCATCGTGTTCTAGAGGCTGCACGCAGGTCTGCCGAGTGTTTTGCAAGAAGAGAAAGAAAGTTGTCCAAAACAGCTTGCAATCGAATGTTCATGTGATTAGAAAAGGCAGGAGAGTGGTCAGGTACTGTTTTCTCTCAGTTGGCAAGCTGCGCACACAATCGCAGTGTTGTACAGCTTGTTTCATCACCTTTGCGAAGTTGCCGCTCTCTCCGGCTCCCGGAGACGTAGAAGCTGCTTCTTCGCGCAAAGACGATTCTGCCGCTCACAGTGCTCTGCGGTGTGCGCCTTCTGCCGAAAGAGGTCCGGGAGCGGTGCTTAGCTCTGCAGAGCACCATACCTGCTTCTTTAGCCTCTCTTCTCGTCTACATCTTAGCAAAAAGCTTTTCCACTCTGTCTGGCAAGGAGAAACTGTGCCAGCACAAAAAACATCTCCCATCGTGTTCTAGAGGCTGCACGGAGGTCTGCCGAGTGTTTTGCAAGAAGAGAAAGAAAGTTGTCCAAAAGAGCTTGCAATCGAATGTTCATGTGAATAGAAAAGGCAGCAGAGTGGTCAGGTACTGTTTTCTCTCAGTTGGCAAGCTGCGCACACAATCGCAGTGTCGTACAGCTTGTTTCATCACCTTTGCGAAGTTGCCGCTCTCTCCGGCTCCCGGAGACGAAGAAGCTGCTTCTTCGCGCAAAGACGATTCTGCCGCTCACAGTGCTCTGCGGTGTGCGCCTTCTGCCGAAAGAGGTCCGGGAGCTGTGCTTAGCTCTGCAGAGCACTCTACCTGCTTCTTTAGCCTCTCTTCTCGTCTACATCTTAGCAAAAAGCTTTTCCACTCTGTCTGGCAAGGAGAAACTGTGCCAGCACAGAAAACATCTCCCATCGTGTTCTAGAAGCTGCACGCAGGTCTGCCGAGTGTTTTGCAAGAAGAGAAAGAAAGTTGTCCAAAACAGCTTGCAATCGAATGTTCATGTGAATAGAAAAGGCAGGAGAGTGGTCAGGTACTGTTTTCTCTCAGTTGGCAAGCTGCGCACACAATCGCAGTGTTGTACAGCTTGTTTCATCACCTTTGCGAAGCTGCCGCTCTCTCCGGCTCCCGGAGACGAAGAAGCTGCTTCTTCGCGCAAAGACGATTCTGCCGCTCACAGTGCTCTGCGGTGTGCGTCTTCTGCCGAAAGAGGTCCGGGAGCGGTGCTTAGCTCTGCAGAGCACCGTACCTTCGTCTTTAGCCTCTCTTCTCGTCTACATCTCAGCAAAAAGCTTTTCCACTCTGTCTGGCAAGGAGAAACTGTGCCTGCACAAAAAACATCTGCCATCGTGTTCTAGAAGCTGCACGGAGGTCTGCCGAGTGTTTTGCAAGAAGAGAAAGAAAGTAGTCCAAAACAGCTTGCAATCGAATGTTCAAGTGATTAGAAAAGGCAGGAGAGTGGTCAGGTACTGTTTTCTCTCAGTTGGCAAGCTGCGCACACAATCGCAGTGTCGTACAGCTTGTTTCATCACCTTTGCGAAGTTGCCGCTCTCTCCGGCTCCCGGAGACGAAGAAGCTGCTTCTTCGCGCAAAGGTGATTCTGCCGCTCACAGTGCTCTGCGGTGTGCGCCTTCTGCCGAAAGAGGTCCGGGAGCGGTGCTTAGCTCTGCAGAGCACCGTACCTTCGTCTTTAGCCTCTCTTCTCGTCTACATCTTAGCAAAAAGCTTTTCCACTCTGTCTGGCAAGGAGAAACTGTGCCAGCACAGAAAACATCTCCCATCGTGTTCTAGAGGCTGCACGCAGGTCTGCCGAGTGTTTTGCAAGAAGAGAAAGAAAGTTGTCCAAAAGAGCTTCCAATCGAATGTTCATGTGATTACAAAAGGCAGGAGAGTGGTCAGGTACTGTTTTCTCTCAGTTGGCAAGCTGCGCACACAATCGCAGTGTTGTACAGCTTGTTTCATCACCTTTGCGAAGTTGCCGCTCTCTCCGGCTCCCGGAGACGAAGAAGCTGCTTCTTCGCGCAAAGACGATTCTTCCGCTCACTGTGCTCTGCGGTGTGCGCCTTCTGCCGAAAGAGGTCCGGGAGCGGTGCTTAGCTCTGCAGAGCACCGTACCTTCGTCTTTAGCCTCTCTTCTCGTCTACATCTTAGCAAAAAGCTTTTCCACTCTGTCTGGCAAGGAGAAACTGTGCCAGCACAGAAAACATCTCCCATCGTGTTCTAGAGGCTGCACGCAGGTCTGCCGAGTGTTTTGCAAGAAGAGAAAGAAAGTTGTCCAAAACAGCTTGCAATCGAATGTCCATGTGAATAGAAAATGCAGGAGAGTGGTCAGGTACTGTTTTCTCCAGGTTGGCCAGCTGCGCACACAATCGCAGTGTTGTACAGCTTGTTTCATCACCTTTGCGAAGTTGCCGCTCTCTCCGGCTCCCGGAGACGAAGAAGCTGCTTCTTCGCGCAAAGGTGATTCTGCCGCTCACAGTGCTCTGCGGTGTGCGCCTTCTGCCGAAAGAGGTCCGGGAGCGGTGCTTAGCTCTGCAGAGCACCGTACCTTCGTCTTTAGCCTCTCTTCTCGTCTACATCTTAGCAAAAAGCTTTTCCACTCTGTCTGGCAAGGAGAAACTGTGCCAGCACAGAAAACATCTCCCATCGTGTTCTAGAGGCTGCACGCAGGTCTGCCGAGTGTTTTGCAAGAAGAGAAAGAAAGTTGTCCGAAACAGCTGGCAATCGAATGTTCAAGTGATTAGAAAAGGCAGCAGAGTGGTCAGGTACTGTTTTCTCTCACTTGGCAAGCTGCGCACACAATCGCAGTGTTGTACAGCTTGTTTCATCACCTTTGCGAAGTTGCCGCTCTCTCCGGCTGCCGGAGACGAAGAAGCTGCTTCTTCGCGCAAAGACGATTCTGCCGCTCACAGTGCTCTGCGGTGTGCGCCTTCTGCCGAAAGAGGTCCGGGAGCGGTGCTTAGCTCTGCAGAGCACCGTACCTTCGTCTTTAGCCTCTCTTCTCGTCTACATCTTAGCAAAAAGCTTTTCCACTCTGTCTGGCAAGGAGAAACTGTGCCAGCACAGAAAACATCTCCCATCGTGTTCTAGAGGCTGCACGGAGGTGTGCCGAGTGTTTTGCAAGAAGAGAAAGAAAGTTGTCCAAAACAGCTTCCAATCGAATGTTCATGTGAATAGAAAAGGCAGGAGAGTGGTCAGGTACTGTTTTCTCTCAGTTGGCAAGCTGCGCACACAATCGCAGTGTTGTACAGCTTGTTTCATCACCTTTGCGAAGTTGCCGCTCTCTCCGGCTCCCGGAGACGAAGAAGCTGCTTCTTCGCGCAAAGACGATTCTGCCGCTCACAGTGCTCTGCGGTGTGCGCCTTCTGCCGAAAGAGGTCCGGGAGCTGTGCTTAGCTCTGCGGAGCACTCTACCTGCTTCTTTAGCCTCTCTTCTCGTCTACATCTTAGCAAAAAGCTTTTCCACTCTGTCTGGCAAGGAGAAACTGTGCCTGCACAAAAAACAACTCCCATCGTGTTCTAGAAGCTGCACGGAGGTCTGCCGAGTGTTTTGCAAGAAGAGAAAGAAAGTTGTCCAAAACAGCTTGCAATCGAATGTTCATGTGAATAGAAAAGGCAGGAGAGTGGTCAGGTACTGTTTTCTCTCACTTGGCAAGCTGCGCACACAATCGCAGTGTTGTACAGCTTGTTTCATCACCTTTGCGAAGTTGCCGCTCTCTCCGGCTCCCGGAGACGAAGAAGCTGCTTCTTCGCGCAAAGACGATTCTGCCGCTCACAGTGCTCTGCGGTGTGCGCCTTCTGCCGAAAGAGGTCCGGGAGCGGTGCTTAGCTCTGCAGAGCACCGTACCTTCGTCTTTAGCCTCTCTTCTCGTCTACATCTTAGCAAAAAGCTTTTCCACTCTGTCTGGCAAGGAGAAACTGTGCCAGCACAGAAAACATCTCCCATCGTGTTCTAGAGGCTGCACGCAGGTCTGCCGAGTGTTTTGCAAGAAGAGAAAGAAAGTTGTCCAAAACAGCTTGCAATCGAATGTTCATGTGAATAGAAAAGGCAGGAGAGTGGTCAGGTACTGTTTTCTCTCAGTTGGCAAGCTGCGCACACAATCGCAGTGTTGTACAGCTTGTTTCATCACCTTTGCGAAGCTGCCGCTCTCTCCGGCTCCCGGAGACGAAGAAGCTGCTTCTTCGCGCAAAGACGATTCTGCCGCTCACAGTGCTCTGCGGTGTGCGCCTTCTGCCGAAAGAGCCCCGGGAGCTGTGCTTAGCTCTGCGGAGCACTCTACCTGCTTCTTTAGCCTCTCTTCTCGTCTACATCTTAGCAAAAAGCTTTTCCACTCTGTCTGGCAAGTAGAAACTGTGCCTGCACAAAAAACAACTCCCATCGTGTTCTAGAAGCTGCACGGAGGTCTGCCGAGTGTTTTGCAAGAAGAGAAAGAAAGTTGTCCAAAACAGCTTGCAATCGAATGTTCATGTGAATAGAAAAGGCAGGAGAGTGGTCAGGTACTGTTTTCTCTCAGTTGGCAAGCTGCGCACACAATCGCAGTGTCGTACAGCTTGTTTCATCACCTTTGCGAAGTTGCCGCTCTCTCCGGCTCCCGGAGACGAAGAAGCTGCTTCTTCGCGCAAAGACGATTCTGCCGCTCACAGTGCTCTGCGGTGTGCGCCTTCTGCCGAAAGAGGTCCGGGAGCGGTGCTTAGCTCTGCAGAGCACTGTACCTTCGTCTTTAGCCTCTCTTCTCGTCTACATCTTAGCAAAAAGCTTTTCCACTCTGTCTGGCAAGGAGAAACTGTGCCAGCACAGAAAACATCTCCCATCGTGTTCTAGAGGCTGCACGCAGGTCTGCAGAGTGTTTTGCAAGAAGAGAAAGAAAGTTGTCCAAAACACTTTCCAATCGAATGTTCATGTGAATAGAAAAGGCAGGAGAGTGGTCAGGTACTGTTTTCTCTCAGTTGGCAAGCTGCGCACACAATCGCAGTGTTGTACAGCTTGTTTCATCACCTTTGCGAAGCTGCCGCTCTCTCCGGCTCCCGGAGACGAAGAAGCTGCTTCTTCGCACAAAGACGGTTCTGCCGCTCACAGTGCTCTGCGGTGTGCGCCTTCTGCCGAAAGAGGTCCGGGAGCGGTGCTTAGCTCTGCAGAGCACCGTACCTTCGTCTTTAGCCTCTCTTCTCGTCTACATCTTAGCAAAAAGCTTTTCCACTCTGTCTGGCCAGGAGAAACTTTGCCAGCACATAAAACATCTCCCATCGTGTTCTAGAAGCTGCACGGAGGTCTGCCGAGTGTTTTGCAAGAAGAGAAAGAAAGTTGTCCAAAACAGCTTGCAATCGAATGTTCAAGTGATTAGAAAAGGCAGGAGAGTGGTCAGGTACTGTTTTCTCTCAGTTGGCAAGCTGCGCACACAATCGCAGTGTTGTACAGCTTGTTTCATCACCTTTGCGAAGTTGCCGCTCTCTCCGGCTCCCGGAGACGAAGAAGCTGCTTCTTCGCGCAAAGACGATTCTGCCGCTCACAGTGCTCTGCGGTGTGCGCCTTCTGCCGACAGAGGACCGGGAGCGGTGCTTAGCTCTGCAGAGCACCGTACCTGCGTCTTTAGCCTCTCTTCTCGTCTACATCTTAGCAAAAAGCTTTTCCACTCTGTCTGGCAAGGAGAAACTGTGCCAGCACAGAAAACATCTCCCATCGTGTTCTAGAGGCTGCACGCAGGTCAGCCGAGTGTTTTGCAAGAAGAAAAAGAAAGTTGTCCAAAACAGCTTGCAATCGAATGTTCATGTGAATAGAAAAGGCAGCAGAGTGGTCAGGTACTGTTTTCTCTCAGTTGGCAAGCTGCGCACACAATCGCAGTGTCGTACGGCTTGTTTCATCACCTTTGCGAAGTTGCCGCTCTCTCCGGCTCCCGGAGACGAAGAAGCTGCTTCTTCGCGCAAAGACGATTCTGCCCCTGACAGTGCTCTGTGGTGTGCGCCTTCTGCCGAAAGTGGTCCGGGAGCGGTGCTTTGCTCTGCAGAGCACCGTACCTTCGTCTTTAGCCTCTCTTCTCGTCTACATCTTAGCAAAAAGCTTTTCCACTCTGTCTGGCAAGGAGAAACTGTGCCAGCACAGAAAACATCTCCCATCGTGTTCTAGAGGCTGCACGCAGGTCTGCCGAGTGTTTTGCAAGAAGAGAAAGAAAGTTGTCCAAAACAGCTTGCAATCGAATGTTCATGTGAATAGAAAATGCAGGAGAGTGGTCAGGTACTGTTTTCTCCAGGTTGGCCAGCTGCGCACACAATCGCAGTGTCGTACGGCTTGTTTCATCACCTTTGCGAAGTTGCCGCTCTCTCCGGCTCCCGGAGACGAAGAAGCTGCTTCTTCGCGCAAAGACGATTCTGCCGCTCACTGTGCTCTGCAGTGTGCGTCTTCTGCCGAAAGAGGCCCGGGAGCTGTGCTTAGCTCTGCCGAGCACCGTACCTGCTTCTTTAGCCTCTCTTCTCGTCTACATCTTAGCAAAAAGCTTTTCCACTCTGTCTGGCAAGGAGAAACTGTGCCAGCACATAAAACATCTCCCATCGTGTTCTTGAAGCTGCACGGAGATCTGCCGAATGTTTTGCAAGAAAAGAAAGAAAGTTGTCCAAAACATCTTGCAATCGAATGTTCATGTGAATAGAAAAGGCAGGAGAGTGGTCAGGTACTGTTTTCTCTCAGTTGGCAAGCTGCGCACACAATCGCAGTGTTGTACAGCTTGTTTCATCACATTTGGGAAGTTGCCGCTCTCTCCGGCTCCCGGAGACGAAGAAGCTGCTTTTTCGCGCAAAGACGATTCTGCCGCTCACAGTGCTCTGCGGTGTGCGCCTTCTGCCGAAAGAGGCCCGGGAGCGGTGCTTAGCTCTGCAGAGCACCGTACTTTCGTCTTTAGCCTCTCTTCTCGTCTACATCTTAGCAAAAAGCTTTTCCACTCTGTCTGGCAAGGAGAAACTGTGCCTGCACAAAAAACATCTCCCATCGTGTTCTAGAGGCTGCACGGAGGTGTGCCGAGTGTTTTGCAAGAAGAGAAAGAAAGTTGTCCAAAACAGCTTGCAATCGAATGTTCATGTGAATAGAAAAGGCAGGAGAGTGGTCAGGTACTGTTTTCTCTCAGTTGGCAAGCTGCGCACACAATCGCAGTGTCGTACAGCTTGTTTCATCACCTTTGCGAAGTTGCCGCTCTCTCCGGCTCCCGGAGACGAAGAAGCTGCTTCTTCGCGCAAAGACGATTCTGCCGCTCACAGTGCTCTGCGGTGTGCGCCTTCTGCCGAAAGAGGTCCGGGAGCGGTGCTTAGCTCTGCAGAGCACCGTACCTTCGTCTTTAGCCTCTCTTCTCGTCTACATCTTAGCAAAAAGCTTTTCCACTCTGTCTGGCAAGGAGAAACTGTGCCAGCACAGAAAACATCTCCCATCGTGTTCTAGAGGCTGCACGGAGGTGTGCCGAGTGTTTTGCAAGAAGAGAAAGAAAGTTGTCCAAAACAGCTTGCAATCGAATGTTCAAGTGATTAGAAAAGGCAGGAGAGTGGTCAGGTACTGTTTTCTCTCAGTTGGCAAGCTGCGCACACAATCGCAGTGTCGTACAGCTTGTTTCATCACCTTTGCGAAGTTGCCGCTCTCTCCGGCTCCCGGAGACGAAGAAGCTGCTTCTTCGCGCAAAGACGATTCTGCCGCTCACAGTGCTCTGCGGTGTGCGCCTTCTGCCGAAAGAGGCCCGGGAGCGGTGCTTAGCTCTGCAGAGCACCGTACCTTCGTCTTTAGCCTCTCTTCTCGTCTACATCTTAGCAAAAAGCTTTTCCACTCTGTCTGGCAAGGAGAAACTGTGCCAGCACAAAAAACATCTCCCATCGTGTTCTAGAGGCTGCACGGAGGTGTGCCGAGTGTTTTGCAAGAAGAGAAAGAAAGTTGTCCAAAACAGCTTGCAATCGAATGTTCATGTGAATAGAAAAGGCAGGAGAGTGGTCAGGTACTGTTTTCTCTCAGTTGGCAAGCTGCGCACACAATCGCAGTGTCGTACAGCTTGTTTCATCACCTTTGCGAAGTTGCCGCTCTCTCCGGCTCCCGGAGACGAAGAAGCTGCTTCTTCGCGCAAAGACGATTCTGCCGCTCACAGTGCTCTGCGGTGTGCGCCTTCTGCCGAAAGAGGTCCGGGAGCGGTGCTTAGCTCTGCAGAGCACCGTACCTTCGTCTTTAGCCTCTCTTCTCGTCTACATCTTAGCAAAAAGCTTTTCCACTCTGTCTGGCAAGGAGAAACTGTGCCAGCACAGAAAACATCTCCCATCGTGTTCTAGAGGCTGCACGGAGGTGTGCCGAGTGTTTTGCAAGAAGAGAAAGAAAGTTGTCCAAAACAGCTTGCAATCGAATGTTCATGTGAATAGAAAAGGCAGGAGAGTGGTCAGGTACTGTTTTCTCTCAGTTGGCAAGCTGCGCACACAATCGCAGTGTTGTACAGCTTGTTTCATCACCTTTGCGAAGTTGCCGCTCTCTCCGGCTCCCGGAGACGAAGAAGCTGCTTCTTCGTGCAAAGACGATTCTGCCGCTCACAGTGCTCTGCGGTGTGCGCCTTCTGCCGAAAGAGGTCCGGGAGCGGTGCTTAGCTCTGCAGAGCACCGTACCTTCGTCTATAGCCTCTCTTCTCGTCTACATCTTAGGAAAAAGCTTTTCAACTCTGTCTGGCAAGGAGAAACTGTGCCAGCACAGAAAAAATCTCCCATCGTGTTCTAGAGGCTGCACGGAGGTCTGCCGAGTGTTTTGCAAGAAGAGAAAGAAAGTTGTCCAAAACAGCTTGCAATCGAATGTTCATGTGAATAGAAAAGGCAGGAGAGTGGTCAGGTACTGTTTTCTCTCAGTTGGCAAGCTGCGCACACAATCGCAGTGTTGTACAGCTTGTTTCATCACCTTTGCGAAGTTGCCGCTCTCTCCGGCTCCCGGAGACGAAGAAGCTGCTTCTTCGCGCAAAGACGATTCTGCCGCTCACAGTGCTCTGCGGTGTGCGGCTTCTGCCGAAAGAGGTCCGGGAGCGGTGCTTAGCTCTGCAGAGCACCGTACCTTCGTCTTTAGCCTCTCTTCTCGTCTACATCTTAGCAAAAAGCTTTTCCACTCTGTCTGGCAAGGAGAAACTGTGCCTGCACAAAAAACATCTCCCATCGTGTTCTAGAAGCTGCACGGAGGTCTGCCGAGTGTTTTGCAAGAAGAGAAAGAAAGTTGTCCAAAACAGCTTGCAATCGAATGTTCAAGTGATTAGAAAAGGCAGCAGAGTGGTCAGGTACTGTTTTCTCTCAGTTGGCAAGCTGCGCACACAATCGCAGTGTTGTACAGCTTGTTTCATCACCTTTGCGAAGTTGCCGCTCTCTCCGGCTCCCGGAGACGAAGAAGCTGCTTCTTCGCGCAAAGGTGATTCTGCCGCTCACAGTGCTCTGCGGTGTGCGCCTTCTGCCGAAAGAGGTCCGGGAGCGGTGCTTAGCTCTGCAGAGCACCGTACCTTCGTCTTTAGCCTCTCTTCTCGTCTACATCTTAGCAAAAAGCTTTTCCACTCTGTCTGGCAAGGAGAAACTTTGCCAGCACATAAAACATCTCCCATTGTGTTCTTGAAGCTGCACGGAGATCTGCCGAATGTTTTGCAAGAAAAGAAAGAAAGTTGTCCAAAACATCTTGCAATCGAATGTTCATGTGAATAGAAAAGGCAGGAGAGTGGTCAGGTACTGTTTTCTCTCAGTTGGCAAGCTGCGCACACAATCGCAGTGTTGTACAGCTTGTTTCATCACATTTGGGAAGTTGCCGCTCTCTCCGGCTCCCGGAGACGAAGAAGCTGCTTCTTCGCGCAAAGACGATTCTGCCGCTCACAGTGCTCTGCGGTGTGCGCCTTCTGGCGAAAGAGGACCGGGAGCGGTGCTTAGCTCTGCAGAGCACCGTACCTTCGTCTTTAGCCTCTCTTCTCGTCTACATCTTAGCAAAAAGCTTTTCCACTCTGTCTGGCAAGGAGAAACTGTGCCAGCACAAAAAACATCTCCCATCGTGTTCTAGAGGCTGCACGGAGGTCTGCCGAGTGTTTTGCAAGAAGAGAAAGAAAGTTGTCCAAAACAGCTTGCAATCGAATGTTCATGTGAATAGAAAAGGCAGGAGAGTGGTCAGGTACTGTTTTCTCTCAGTTGGCAAGCTGCGCACACAATCGCAGTGTCGTACAGCTTGTTTCATCACCTTTGCGAAGTTGCCGCTCTCTCCGGCTCCCGGAGACGAAGAAGCTGCTTCTTCGCGCAAAGACGATTCTGCCGCTCACAGTGCTCTGCGGTGTGCGCCTTCTGCCGAAAGAGGTCCGGGAGCGGTGCTTAGCTCTGCAGAGCACCGTACCTTCGTCTTTAGCCTCTCTTCTCGTCTACATCTTAGCAAAAAGCTTTTCCACTCTGTCTGGCAAGGAGAAACTTTGCCAGCACAGAAAACATCTCCCATCGTGTTCTAGAGGCTGCACGGAGGTGTGCCGAGTGTTTTGCAAGAAGAGAAAGAAAGTTGTCCAAAACAGCTTGCAATCGAATGTTCATGTGAATAGAAAAGGCAGGAGAGTGGTCAGGTACTGTTTTCTCTCAGTTGGCAAGCTGCGCACACAATCGCAGTGTTGTACAGCTTGTTTCATCACCTTTGCGAAGTTGCCGCTCTCTCCGGCTCCCGGAGACGAAGAAGCTGCTTCTTCGCGCAAAGACGATTCTGCCGCTCACAGTGCTCTGCGGTGTGCGCCTTCTGCCGAAAGAGGTCCGGGAGCGGTGCTTAGCTCTGCAGAGCACCGTACCTTCGTCTTTAGCCTCTCTTCTCGTCTACATCTTAGCAAAAAGCTTTTCCACTCTGTCTGGCAAGGAGAAACTGTGCCAGCACAGAAAACATCTCCCATCGTGTTCTAGAGGCTGCACGGAGGTGTGCCGAGTGTTTTGCAAGAAGAGAAAGAAAGTTGTCCAAAACAGCTTGCAATCGAATGTTCATGTGAATAGAAAAGGCAGGAGAGTGGTCAGGTACTGTTTTCTCTCAGTTGGCAAGCTGCGCACACAATCGCAGTGTCGTACAGCTTGTTTCATCACCTTTGCGAAGTTGCCGCTCTCTCCGGCTCCCGGAGACGAAGAAGCTGCTTCTTCGCGCAAAGACGATTCTGCCGCTCACAGTGCTCTGCGGTGTGCGCCTTCTGCCGAAAGAGGTCCGGGAGCGGTGCTTAGCTCTGCAGAGCACCGTACCTTCGTCTTTAGCCTCTCTTCTCGTCTACATCTTAGCAAAAAGCTTTTCCACTCTGTCTGGCAAGGAGAAACTGTGCCAGCACAGAAAACATCTCCCATCGTGTTCTAGAGGCTGCACGCAGGTCTGCCGAGTGTTTTGCAAGAAGAGAAAGAAAGTTGTCCAAAACAGCTTGCAATCGAATGTTCAAGTGATTAGAAAAGGCAGCAGAGTGGTCAGGTACTGTTTTCTCTCAGTTGGCAAGCTGCGCACACAATCGCAGTGTTGTACAGCTTGTTTCATCACCTTTGCGAAGTTGCCGCTCTCTCCGGCTCCCGGAGACGAAGAAGCTGCTTTTTCGCGCAAAGACGATTCTGCCGCTCACAGTGCTCTGCGGTGTGCGCCTTCTGCCGAAAGAGGTCCGGGAGCGGTGCTTAGCTCTGCAGAGCACCGTACCTTCGTCTTTAGCCTCTCTTCTCGTCTACATCTTAGGAAAATCTTTTCCACTCTGTCTGGCAAGGAGAAACTGTGCCAGCACATAAAACATCTCCCATCGTGTTCTAGAAGCTGCACGGAGATCTGCCGAGTGTTTTGCAAGAAGAGAAAGAAAGTTGTCCAAAACAGCTTGCAATCGAATGTTCATGTGAATAGAAAAGGCAGGAGAGTGGTCAGGTACTGTTTTCTCTCAGTTGGCAAGCTGCGCACACAATCGCAGTGTTGTACAGCTTGTTTCATCACATTTGGGAAGTTGCCGCTCTCTCCGGCTCCCGGAGACGAAGAAGCTGCTTCTTCGCGCAAAGGCGATTCTGCCGCTCACAGTGCTCTGCGGTGTGCGCCTTCTGCCGAAAGAGGTCCGGGAGCGGTGCTTAGCTCTGCAGAGCACCGTACCTTCGTCTTTAGCCTCTCTTCTCGTCTACATCTTAGCAAAAAGCTTTTCCACTCTGTCTGGCAAGGAGAAACTGTGCCAGCACAGAAAACATCTCCCATCGTGTTCTAGAGGCTGCACGCAGGTCTGCCGAGTGTTTTGCAAGAAGAGAAAGAAAGTTGTCCAAAAGAGCTTCCAATCGAATGTTCATGTGAATAGAAAAGGCAGGAGAGTGGTCAGGTACTGTTTTCTCTCAGTTGGCAAGCTGCGCACACAATCGCAGTGTCGTACAGCTTGTTTCATCACCTTTGCGAAGTTGCCGCTCTCTCCGGCTCCCGGAGACGAAGAAGCTGCTTCTTCGCGCAAAGACGATTCTGCCGCTCACAGTGCTCTGCGGTGTGCGCCTTCTGCCGAAAGACGCCCGGGAGCGGTGCTTAGCTCTGCAGAGCACCGTACCTTCGTCTTTAGCCTCTCTTCTCGTCTACATCTTAGCAAAAAGCTTTTCCACTCTGTCTGGCAAGGAGAAACTGTGCCTGCACAAAAAACATCTCCCATCGTGTTCTAGAAGCTGCACGGAGGTCTGCCGAGTGTTTTGCAAGAAGAGAAAGAAAGTTGTCCAAAACAGCTTGCAATCGAATGTTCAAGTGATTAGAAAAGGCAGGAGAGTGGTCAGGTACTGTTTTCTCTCAGTTGGCAAGCTGCGCACACAATCGCAGTGTCGTACAGCTTGTTTCATCACCTTTGCGAAGTTGCCGCTCTCTCCGGCTCCCGGAGACGAAGAAGCTGCTTCTTCGCGCAAAGACGATTCTGCCGCTCACAGTGCTCTGTGGTGTGCGCCTTCTGCCGAAAGAGGTCCGGGAGCGGTGCTTAGCTCTGCAGAGCACCGTACCTTCGTCTTTAGCCTCTCTTCTCGTCTACATCTTAGCAAAAAGCTTTTCCACTCTGTCTGGCAAGGAGAAACTTTGCCAGCACAAAAAACATCTCCCATCGTGTTCTAGAGGCTGCACGCAGGTCTGCCGAGTGTTTTGCAAGAAGAGAAAGAAAGTTGTCCAAAACAGCTTGCAATCGAATGTTCATGTGAATAGAAAAGGCAGGAGAGTGGTCAGGTACTGTTTTCTCTCAGTTGGCAAGCTGCGCACACAATCGCAGTGTCGTACAGCTTGTTTCATCACCTTTGCGAAGTTGCCGCTCTCTCCGGCTCCCGGAGACGAAGAAGCTGCTTCTTCGCGCAAAGACGATTCTGCCGCTCACAGTGCTCTGCGGTGTGCGCCTTCTGCCGAAAGTGGTCCGGGAGCGGTGCTTAGCTCTGCAGAGCACCGTACCTTCGTCTTTAGCCTCTCTTCTCGTCTACATCTTAGCAAAAAGCTTTTCCACTCTGTCTGGCAAGGAGAAACTGTGCCAGCACAGAAAACATCTCCCATCGTGTTCTAGAGGCTGCACGGAGATCTGCCGAGTGTTTTGCAAGAAGAGAATGAAAGTTGTCCAAAACAGCTTGCAATCGAATGTTCATGTGAATAGAAAAGGCAGGAGAGTGGTCAGGTACTGTTTTCTCTCAGTTGGCAAGCTGCGCACACAATCGCAGTGTTGTACAGCTTGTTTCATCACCTTTGCGAAGTTGCCGCTCTCTCCGGCTCCCGGAGACGAAGAAGCTGCTTCTTCGCGCAAAGACGATTCTGCCGCTCACAGTGCTCTGCGGTGTGCGCCTTCTGCCGAAAGAGGTCCGGGAGCGGTGCTTAGCTCTGCAGAGCACCGTACCTTCGTCTTTAGCCTCTCTTCTCGTCTACATCTTAGCAAAAAGCTTTTCCACTCTGTCTGGCAAGGAGAAACTGTGCCAGCACAGAAAACATCTCCCATCGTGTTCTAGAGGCTGCACGCAGGTCTGCCGAGTGTTTTGCAAGAAGAGAAAGAAAGTTGTCCAAAACAGCTGGCAATCGAATGTTCAAGTGATTAGAAAAGGCAGGAGAGTGGTCAGGTACTGTTTTCTCTCACTTGGCAAGCTGCGCACACAATCGCAGTGTTGTACAGCTTGTTTCATCACCTTTGCGAAGTTGCCGCTCTCTCCGGCTCCCGGAGACGAAGAAGCTGCTTTTTCGCGCAAAGACGATTCTGCCGCTCACAGTGCTCTGCGGTGTGCGCCTTCTGCCGAAAGAGGTCCGGGAGCGGTGCTTAGCTCTGCAGAGCACCGTACCTTCGTCTTTAGCCTCTCTTCTCGTCTACATCTTAGCAAAAAGCTTTTCCACTCTGTCTGGCAAGGAGAAACTGTGCCAGCACAGAAAACATCTCCCATCGTGTTCTAGAAGCAGCACGGAGATCTGCCGAGTGTTTTGCAAGAAGAGAAAGAAAGTTGTCCAAAACAGCTTGCAATCGAATGTTCATGTGAATAGAAAAGGCAGCAGAGTGGTCAGGTACTGTTTTCTCTCACTTGGCAAGCTGCGCACACAATCGCAGTGTTGTACAGCTTGTTTCATCACATTTGGGAAGTTGCCGCTCTCTCCGGCTCCCGGAGACGAAGAAGCTGCTTCTTCGCGCAAAGACGATTCTGCCGCTCACAGTGCTCTGCGGTGTGCGCCTTCTGCCGAAAGAGGTCCGGGAGCGGTGCTTAGCTCTGCAGAGCACCGTACCTTCGTCTTTAGCCTCTCTTCTCGTCTACATCTTAGCAAAAAGCTTTTCCACTCTGTCTGGCAAGGAGAAACTGTGCCAGCACAGAAAACATCTCCCATCGTGTTCTAGAGGCTGCACGCAGGTCTGCCGAGTGTTTTGCAAGAAGAGAAAGAAAGTTGTCCAAAACAGCTTGCAATCGAATGTTCATGTGAATAGAAAAGGCAGGAGAGTGGTCAGGTACTGTTTTCTCTCAGTTGGCAAGCTGCGCACACAATCGCAGTGTTGTACAGCTTGTTTCATCACCTTTGCGAAGTTGCCGCTCTCTCCGGCTCCCGGAGACGAAGAAGCTGCTTCTTCGCGCAAAGACGATTCTGCCGCTCACAGTGCTCTGCGGTGTGCGCCTTCTGCCGAAAGAGGTCCGGGAGCGGTGCTTAGCTCTGCAGAGCACCGTACCTTCGTCTTTAGCCTCTCTTCTCGTCTAAATCTTAGCAAAAAGCTTTTCCACTCTGTCTGGCAAGGAGAAACTGTGCCAGCACAGAAAACATCTCCCATCGTGTTCTAGAGGCTGCACGGAGGTGTGCCGAGTGTTTTGCAAGAAGAGAAAGAAAGTTGTCCAAAACAGCTTCCAATCGAATGTTCATGTGAATAGAAAAGGCAGGAGAGTGGTCAGGTACTGTTTTCTCTCAGTTGGCAAGCTGCGCACACAATCGCAGTGTTGTACAGCTTGTTTCATCACCTTTGCGAAGCTGCCGCTCTCTCCGGCTCCCGGAGACGAAGAAGCTGCTTCTTCGCGCAAAGACGATTCTGCCGCTCACAGTGCTCTGCGGTGTGCGCCTTCTGCAGAAAGAGGTCCGGGAGCTGTGCTTAGCTCTGCGGAGCACTCTACCTGCTTCTTTAGCCTCTCTTCTCGTCTACATCTTAGCAAAAAGCTTTTCCACTCTGTCTGGCAAGGAGAAACTGTGCCAGCACAGAAAACATCTCCCATCGTGTTCTAGAGGCTGCACGGAGGTGTGCCGAGTGTTTTGCAAGAAGAGAAAGAAAGTTGTCCAAAACAGCTTCCAATCGAATGTTCATGTGAATAGAAAAGGCAGGAGAGTGGTCAGGTACTGTTTTCTCTCAGTTGGCAAGCTGCGCACACAATCGCAGTGTTGTACAGCTTGTTTCATCACCTTTGCGAAGCTGCCGCTCTCTCCGGCTCCCGGAGACGAAGAAGCTGCTTCTTCGCACAAAGACGATTCTTCCGCTCACAGTGCTCTGCGGTGTGCGCCTTCTGCCGAAAGAGGTCCGGGAGCGGTGCTTAGCTCTGCAGAGCACCGTACCTTCGTCTTTAGCCTCTCTTCTCGTCTACATCTTAGCAAAAAGCTTTTCCACTCTGTCTGGCCAGGAGAAACTTTGCCAGCACATAAAACATCTCCCATCGTGTTCTAGAAGCTGCACGGAGGTCTGCCGAGTGTTTTGCAAGAAGAGAAAGAAAGTTGTCCAAAACAGCTTGCAATCGAATGTTCAAGTGATTAGAAAAGGCAGGAGAGTGGTCAGGTACTGTTTTCTCTCAGTTGGCAAGCTGCGCACACAATCGCAGTGTTGTACAGCTTGTTTCATCACCTTTGCGAAGTTGCCGCTCTCTCCGGCTCCCGGAGACGAAGAAGCTGCTTCTTCGCGCAAAGACGATTCTGCCGCTCACAGTGCTCTGCGGTGTGCGCCTTCTGCCGAAAGAGGCCCGGGAGCGGTGCTTAGCTCTGCAGAGCACCGTACCTTCGTCTTTAGCCTCTCTTCTCGTCTACATCTTAGCAAAAAGCTTTTCCACTCTGTCTGGCAAGGAGAAACTGTGCCAGCACAGAAAACATCTCCCATCGTGTTCTAGAGGCTGCACGCAGGTCTGCCGAGTGTTTTGCAAGAAGAGAAAGAAAGTTGTCCAAAACAGCTTGCAATCGAATGTTCATGTGATTAGAAAAGGCAGGAGAGTGGTCAGGTACTGTTTTCTCTCAGTTGGCAAGCTGCGCACACAATCGCAGTGTTGTACAGCTTGTTTCATCACCTTTGCGAAGTTGCCGCTCTCTCCGGCTCCCGGAGACGTAGAAGCTGCTTCTTCGCGCAAAGACGATTCTGCCGCTCACAGTGCTCTGCGGTGTGCGCCTTCTGCCGAAAGAGGTCCGGGAGCGGTGCTTAGCTCTGCAGAGCACCATACCTGCTTCTTTAGCCTCTCTTCTCGTCTACATCTTAGCAAAAAGCTTTTCCACTCTGTCTGGCAAGGAGAAACTGTGCCAGCACAAAAAATATCTCCCATCGTGTTCTAGAGGCTGCACGGAGGTCTGCCGAGTGTTTTGCAAGAAGAGAAAGAATGTTGTCCAAAAGAGCTTGCAATCGAATGTTCATGTGAATAGAAAAGGCAGCAGAGTGGTCAGGTACTGTTTTCTCTCAGTTGGCAAGCTGCGCACACAATCGCAGTGTTGTACAGCTTGTTTCATCACCTTTGCGAAGTTGCCGCTCTCTCCGGCTCCCGGAGACGAAGAAGCTGCTTCTTCGCGCAAAGACGATTCTGCCGCTCACAGTGCTCTGCGGTGTGCGCCTTCTGCCGAAAGAGGTCCGGGAGCTGTGCTTAGCTCTGCAGAGCACTCTACCTGCTTCTTTAACCTCTCTTCTCGTCTACATCTTAGCAAAAAGCTTTTCCACTCTGTCTGGCAAGGAGAAACTGTGCCAGCACAGAAAACATCTCCCATCGTGTTCTAGAGGCTGCACGCAGGTCTGCCGAGTGTTTTGCAAGAAGAGAAAGAAAGTTGTCCAAAACAGCTTGCAATCGAATGTTCATGTGAATAGAAAAGGCAGGAGAGTGGTCAGGTACTGTTTTCTCTCAGTTGGCAAGCTGCGCACACAATCGCAGTGTTGTACAGCTTGTTTCATCACCTTTGCGAAGCTGCCGCTCTCTCCGGCTCCCGGAGACGAAGAAGCTGCTTCTTCGCGCAAAGACGATTCTGCCGCTCACAGTGCTCTGCGGTGTGCGTCTTCTGCCGAAAGAGGTCCGGGAGCGGTGCTTAGCTCTGCAGAGCACCGTACCTTCGTCTTTAGCCTCTCTTCTCGTCTACATCTCAGCAAAAAGCTTTTCCACTCTGTCTGGCAAGGAGAAACTGTGCCTGCACAAAAAACATCTGCCATCGTGTTCTAGAAGCTGCACGGAGGTCTGCCGAGTGTTTTGCAAGAAGAGAAAGAAAGTTGTCCAAAACAGCTTGCAATCGAATGTTCAAGTGATTAGAAAAGGCAGGAGAGTGGTCAGGTACTGTTTTCTCTCAGTTGGCAAGCTGCGCACACAATCGCAGTGTCGTACAGCTTGTTTCATCACCTTTGCGAAGTTGCCGCTCTCTCCGGCTCCCGGAGACGAAGAAGCTGCTTCTTCGCGCAAAGGTGATTCTGCCGCTCACAGTGCTCTGCGGTGTGCGCCTTCTGCCGAAAGAGGTCCGGGAGCGGTGCTTAGCTCTGCAGAGCACCGTACCTTCGTCTTTAGCCTCTCTTCTCGTCTACATCTTAGCAAAAAGCTTTTCCACTCTGTCTGGCAAGGAGAAACTGTGCCAGCACAGAAAACATCTCCCATCGTGTTCTAGAGGCTGCACGCAGGTCTGCAGAGTGTTTTGCAAGAAGAGAAAGAAAGTTGTCCAAAAGAGCTTCCAATCGAATGTTCATGTGATTACAAAAGGCAGGAGAGTGGTCAGGTACTGTTTTCTCTCAGTTGTCATGCTGCGCACACAATCGCAGTGTTGTACAGCTTGTTTCATCACCTTTGCGAAGTTGCCGCTCTCTCCGGCTCCCGGAGACGAAGAAGCTGCTTCTTCGCGCAAAGACGATTATTCCGCTCACTGTGCTCTGCGGTGTGCGCCTTCTGCCGAAAGAGGTCCGGGAGCGGTGCTTAGCTCTGCAGAGCACCGTACCTTCGTCTTTAGCCTCTCTTCTCGTCTACATCTTAGCAAAAAGCTTTTCCACTCTGTCTGGCAAGGAGAAACTGTGCCAGCACAGAAAACATCTCCCATCGTGTTCTAGAAGCTGCACGGAGATCTGCCGAGTGTTTTGCAAGAAGAGAAAGAAAGTTGTCCAAAACAGCTTGCAATCGAATGTTCATGTGAATAGATAAGGCAGGAGAGTGGTCAGGTACTGTTTTCTCTCAGTTGGCAAGCTGCGCACACAATCGCAGTGTTGTACAGCTTGTTTCATCACCTTTGCGAAGTTGCCGCTCTCTCCGGCTCCCGGAGACGAAGAAGCTGCTTCTTCGCGCAAAGGCGATTCTGCCGCTCACAGTGCTCTGCGGTGTGCGCCTTCTGCCGAAAGAGGTCCGGGAGCGGTGCTTAGCTCTGCAGAGCACCGTACCTTCGTCTTTAGCCTCTCTTCTCGTCTACATCTTAGCAAAAAGCTTTTCCACTCTGTCTGGCAAGGAGAAACTGTGCCAGCACAGAAAACATCTCCCATCGTGTTCTAGAAGCTGCACGCAGGTCTGCCGAGTGTTTTGCAAGAAGAGAAAGAAAGTTGTCCAAAACAGCTTGCAATCGAATGTTCATGTGAATAGAAAAGGCAGGAGAGTGGTCAGGTACTGTTTTCTCTCAGTTGGCAAGCTGCGCACACAATCGCAGTGTCGTACAGCTTGTTTCATCACCTTTGCGAAGTTGCCGCTCTCTCCGGCTCCCGGAGACGAAGAAGCTGCTTCTTCGCGCAAAGACGATTCTGCCGCTCACAGTGCTCTGCGGTGTGCGCCTTCTGCCGAAAGAGGTCCGGGAGCGGTGCTTAGCTCTGCAGAGCACCGTACCTTCGTCTTTAGCCTCTCTTCTCGTCTACATCTTAGCAAAAAGCTTTTCCACTCTGTCTGGCAAGGAGAAACTGTGCCTGCACAAAAAACATCTCCCATCGTGTTCTAGAAGCTGCACGGAGGTCTGCCGAGTGTTTTGCAAGAAGAGAAAGAAAGTTGTCCAAAACAGCTTGCAATCGAATGTTCAAGTGATTAGAAAAGGCAGGAGAGTGGTCAGGTACTGTTTTCTCTCAGTTGGCAAGCTGCGCACACAATCGCAGTGTCGTACAGCTTGTTTCATCACCTTTGCGAAGTTGCCGCTCTCTCCGGCTCCCGGAGACGAAGAAGCTGCTTCTTCGCGCAAAGACGATTCTGCCGCTCACAGTGCTCTGCGGTGTGCGCCTTCTGCCGAAAGAGGTCCGGGAGCGGTGCTTAGCTCTGCAGAGCACCGTACCTTCGTCTTTAGCCTCTCTTCTCGTCTACATCTTAGCAAAAAGCTTTTCCACTCTGTCTGGCAAGGAGAAACTTTGCCAGCACATAAAACATCTCCCATCGTGTTCTAGAAGCTGCACGGAGATCTGCCGAATGTTTTGCAAGAAAAGAAAGAAAGTTGTCCAAAACATCTTGCAATCGAATGTTCATGTGAATAGAAAAGGCAGGAGAGTGGTCAGGTACTGTTTTCTCTCAGTTGGCAAGCTGCGCACACAATCGCAGTGTTGTACAGCTTGTTTCATCACATTTGGGAAGTTGCCGCTCTCTCCGGCTCCCGGAGACGAAGAAGCTGCTTCTTCGCGCAAAGACGATTCTGCCGCTCACAGTGCTCTGCGGTGTGCGCCTTCTGCCGAAAGAGGACCGGGAGCGGTGCTTAGCTCTGCAGAGCACCGTACCTTCGTCTTTAGCCTCTCTTCTCGTCTACATCTTAGCAAAAAGCTTTTCCACTCTGTCTGGCAAGGAGAAACTGTGCCAGCACAAAAAACATCTCCCATCGTGTTCTAGAGGCTGCACGGAGGTCTGCCGAGTGTTTTGCAAGAAGAGAAAGAAAGTTGTCCAAAACAGCTTCCAATCGAATGTTCATGTGAATAGAAAAGGCAGGAGAGTGGTCAGGTACTGTTTTCTCTCAGTTGGCAAGCTGCGCACACAATCGCAGTGTCGTACAGCTTGTTTCATCACCTTTGCGAAGTTGCCGCTCTCTCCGGCTCCCGGAGACGAAGAAGCTGCTTCTTCGCGCAAAGACGATTCTGCCCCTCACAGTGCTCTGCGGTGTGCGCCTTCTGCCGAAAGAGGTCCGGGAGCGGTGCTTAGCTCTGCAGAGCACCGTACCTTCGTCTTTAGCCTCTCTTCTCGTCTACATCTTAGCAAAAAGCTTTTCCACTCTGTCTGGCAAGGAGAAACTGTGCCAGCACAGAAAACATCTCCCATCGTGTTCTAGAGGCTGCACGGAGGTGTGCCGAGTGTTTTGCAAGAAGAGAAAGAAAGTTGTCCAAAACAGCTTGCAATCGAATGTTCATGTGAATAGAAAAGGCAGGAGAGTGGTCAGGTACTGTTTTCTCTCAGTTGGCAAGCTGCGCACACAATCGCAGTGTTGTACAGCTTGTTTCATCACCTTTGCGAAGTTGCCGCTCTCTCCGGCTCCCGGAGACGAAGAAGCTGCTTCTTCGCGCAAAGACGATTCTGCCGCTCACAGTGCTCTGCGGTGTGCGCCTTCTGCCGAAAGAGGTCCGGGAGCGGTGCTTAGCTCTGCAGAGCACCGTACCTTCGTCTTTAGCCTCTCTTCTCGTCTACATCTTAGCAAAAAGCTTTTCCACTCTGTCTGGCAAGGAGAAACTGTGCCAGCACAGAAAACATCTCCCATCGTGTTCTAGAGGCTGCACGCAGGTCTGCCGAGTGTTTTGCAAGAAGAGAAAGAAAGTTGTCCAAAACAGCTGGCAATCGAATGTTCAAGTGATTAGAAAAGGCAGGAGAGTGGTCAGGTACTGTTTTCTCTCAGTTGGCAAGCTGCGCACACAATCGCAGTGTTGTACAGCTTGTTTCATCACCTTTGCGAAGTTGCCGCTCTCTCCGGCTCCCGGAGACGAAGAAGCTGCTTTTTCGCGCAAAGACGATTCTGCCGCTCACAGTGCTCTGCGGTGTGCGCCTTCTGCCGAAAGAGGTCCGGGAGCGGTGCTTAGCTCTGCAGAGCACCGTACCTTCGTCTTTAGCCTCTCTTCTCGTCTACATCTTAGCAAAAAGCTTTTCCACTCTGTCTGGCAAGGAGAAACTGTGCCAGCACAGAAAACATCTCCCATCGTGTTCTAGAAGCTGCACGGAGATCTGCCGAGTGTTTTGCAAGAAGAGAAAGAAAGTTGTCCAAAACAGCTTCCAATCGAATGTTCATGTGAATAGAAAAGGCAGGAGAGTGGTCAGGTACTGTTTTCTCTCAGTTGGCAATCTGCGCACACAATCGCAGTGTTGTACAGCTTGTTTCATCACATTTGGGAAGTTGCCGCTCTCTCCGGCTCCCGGAGACGAAGAAGCTGCTTCTTCGCGCAAAGACGATTCTGCCGCTCACAGTGCTCTGCGGTGTGCGCCTTCTGCCGAAAGAGGTCCGGGAGCGGTGCTTAGCTCTGCAGAGCACCGTACCTTCGTCTTTAGCCTCTCTTCTCGTCTACATCTTAGCAAAAAGCTTTTCCACTCTGTCTGGCAAGGAGAAACTGTGCCAGCACAGAAAACATCTCCCATCGTGTTCTAGAGGCTGCACGGAGGTCTGCCGAGTGTTTTGCAAGAAGAGAAAGAAGGTTGTCCAAAACAGCTTGCAATCGAATGTTCATGTGAATAGAAAAGGCAGGAGAGTGGTCAGGTACTGTTTTCTCTCACTTGGCAAGCTGCGCACACAATCGCAGTGTTGTACAGCTTGTTTCATCACCTTTGCGAAGTTGCCGCTCTCTCCGGCTCCCGGAGACGAAGAAGCTGCTTCTTCGCGCAAAGACGATTCTGCCGCTCACAGTGCTCTGCGGTGTGCGCCTTCTGCCGAAAGAGGCCCGGGAGCGGTGCTTAGCTCTGCAGAGCACCGTACCTTCGTCTTTAGCCTCTCTTCTCGTCTACATCTTAGCAAAAAGCTTTTCCACTCTGTCTGGCAAGGAGAAACTGTGCCAGCACAGAAAACATCTCCCATCGTGTTCTAGAGGCTGCACGGAGGTGTGCCGAGTGTTTTGCAAGAAGAGAAAGAAAGTTGTCCAAAACAGCTTCCAATCGAATGTTCATGTGAATAGAAAAGGCAGGAGAGTGGTCAGGTACTGTTTTCTCTCAGTTGGCAAGCTGCGCACACAATCGCAGTGTTGTACAGCTTGTTTCATCACCTTTGCGAAGCTGCCGCTCTCTCCGGCTCCCGGAGACGAAGAAGCTGCTTCTTCGCGCAAAGACGATTCTGCCGCTCACTGTGCTCTGCGGTGTGCGCCTTCTGCAGAAAGAGGTCCGGGAGCTGTGCTAAGCTCTGCGGAGCACTCTACCTGCTTCTTTAGCCTCTCTTCTCGTCTACATCTTAGCAAAAAGCTTTTCCACTCTGTCTGGCAAGGAGAAACTGTGCCAGCACAGAAAACATCTCCCATCGTGTTCTAGAGGCTGCACGGAGGTCTGCAGAGTGTTTTGCAAGAAGAGAAAGAAAGTTGTCCAAAACAGCTTCCAATCGAATGTTCATGTGAATAGAAAAGGCAGGAGAGTGGTCAGGTACTGTTTTCTCTCAGTTGGCAAGCTGCGCACACAATCGCAGTGTTGTACAGCTTGTTTCATCACCTTTGCGAAGCTGCCGCTCTCTCCGGCTCCCGGAGACGAAGAAGCTGCTTCTTCGCACAAAGACGATTCTTCCGCTCACAGTGCTCTGCGGTGTGCGCCTTCTGCCGAAAGAGGTCCGGGAGCGGTGCTTAGCTCTGCAGAGCACCGTACCTTCGTCTTTAGCCTCTCTTCTCGTCTACATCTTAGCAAAAAGCTTTTCCACTCTGTCTGGCCAGGAGAAACTTTGCCAGCACATAAAACATCTCCCATCGTGTTCTAGAAGATGCACGGAGGTCTGCCGAGTGTTTTGCAAGAAGAGAAAGAAAGTTGTCCAAAACAGCTTGCAATCGAATGTTCAAGTGATTAGAAAAGGCAGGAGAGTGGTCAGGTACTGTTTTCTCTCAGTTGGCAAGCTGGGCACACAATCGCAGTGTTGTACAGCTTGTTTCATCACCTTTGCGAAGTTGCCGCTCTCTCCGGCTCCCGGAGACGAAGAAGCTGCTTCTTCGCGCAAAGACGATTCTGCCGCTCACAGTGCTCTGCGGTGTGCGCCTTCTGCCGAAAGAGGACCGGGAGCGGTGCTTAGCTCTGCAGAGCACCGTACCTTCGTCTTTAGCCTCTCTTCTCGTCTACATCTTAGCAAAAAGCTTTTCCACTCTGTCTGGCAAGGAGAAACTGTGCCAGCACAGAAAACATCTCCCATCGTGTTCTAGAGGCTGCACGCAGGTCTGCCGAGTGTTTTGCAAGAAGAGAAAGAAAGTTTTCCAAAACAGCTTGCAATCGAATGTTCATGTGAATAGAAAAGGCAGGAGAGTGGTCAGGTACTGTTTTCTCTCAGTTGGCAAGCTGCGCACACAATCGCAGTGTTGTACAGCTTGTTTCATCACCTTTGCGAAGTTGCCGCTCTCTCCGGCTCCCGGAGACGAAGAAGCTGCTTCTTCGCGCAAAGACGATTCTGCCGCTCACAGTGCTCTGCGGTGTGCGCCTTCTGCCGAAAGAGGTCCGGGAGCTGTGCTTAGCTCTGCAGAGCACTCTACCTGCTTCTTTAGCCTCTCTTCTCGTCTACATCTTAGCAAAAAGCTTTTCCACTCTGTCTGGCAAGGAGAAACTGTGCCAGCACAGAAAACATCTCCCATCGTGTTCTAGAGGCTGCACGCAGGTCTGCCGAGTGTTTTGCAAGAAGAGAAAGAAAGTTGTCCAAAACAGCTTGCAATCGAATGTTCATGTGAATAGAAAAGGCAGCAGAGTGGTCAGGTACTGTTTTCTCTCAGTTGGCAAGCTGCGCACACAATCGCAGTGTTGCACAGCTTGTTTCATCACCTTTGCGAAGCTGCCGCTCTCTCCGGCTCCCGGAGACGAAGAAGCTGCTTCTTCGCGCAAAGACGATTCTGCCGCTCACAGTGCTCTGCGGTGTGCGTCTTCTGCCGAAAGAGGTCCGGGAGCGGTGCTTAGCTCTGCAGAGCACCGTACCTTCGTCTTTAGCCTCTCTTCTCGTCTACATCTCAGCAAAAAGCTTTTCCACTCTGTCTGGCAAGGAGAAACTGTGCCAGCACATAAAACATCTCCCATCGTGTTCTAGAAGCTGCACGGAGATCTGCCGAGTGTTTTGCAAGAAAAGAAAGAAAGTTGTCCAAAACATCTTGCAATAAAATGTTCATGTGAATAGAAAAGGCAGGAGAGTGGTCAGGTACTGTTTTCTCTCAGTTGGCAAGCTGCGCACACAATCGCAGTGTTGTACAGCTTGTTTCATCACCTTTGCGAAGTTGCCGCTCTCTCCGGCTCCCGGAGACGAAGAAGCTGCTTCTTCGCGCAAAGACGATTCTGCCCCTCACAGTGCTCTGCGGTGTGCGCCTTCTGCCGAAAGTGGTCCGGGAGCGGTGCTTTGCTCTGCAGAGCACCGTACCTTCGTCTTTAGCCTCTCTTCTCGTCTACATCTTAGCAAAAAGCTTTTCCACTCTGTCTGGCAAGGAGAAACTGTGCCAGCACAGAAAACATCTCCCATCGTGTTCTAGAGGCTGCACGCAGGTCTGCCGAGTGTTTTGCAAGAAGAGAAAGAAAGTTGTCCAAAACAGCTTGCAATCGAATGTTCATGTGAATAGAAAATGCAGGAGAGTGGTCAGGTACTGTTTTCTCCAGGTTGGCCAGCTGCGCACACAATCGCAGTGTTGTACAGCTTGTTTCATCACCTTTGCGAAGTTGCCGCTCTCTCCGGCTCCCGGAGACGAAGAAGCTGCTTCTTCGCGCAAAGGTGATTCTGCCGCTCACAGTGCTCTGCGGTGTGCGCCTTCTGCCGAAAGAGGTCCGGGAGCGGTGCTTAGCTCTGCAGAGCACCGTACCTTCGTCTTTAGCCTCTCTTCTCGTCTACATCTTAGCAAAAAGCTTTTCCACTCTGTCTGGCAAGGAGAAACTGTGCCAGCACAGAAAACATCTCCCATCGTGTTCTAGAGGCTGCACGCAGGTCTGCCGAGTGTTTTGCAAGAAGAGAAAGAAAGTTGTCCGAAACAGCTGGCAATCGAATGTTCAAGTGATTAGAAAAGGCAGCAGAGTGGTCAGGTACTGTTTTCTCTCACTTGGCAAGCTGCGCACACAATCGCAGTGTTGTACAGCTTGTTTCATCACCTTTGCGAAGTTGCCGCTCTCTCCGGCTGCCGGAGACGAAGAAGCTGCTTCTTCGCGCAAAGACGATTCTGCCGCTCACAGTGCTCTGCGGTGTGCGCCTTCTGCCGAAAGAGGTCCGGGAGCGGTGCTTAGCTCTGCAGAGCACCGTACCTTCGTCTTTAGCCTCTCTTCTCGTCTACATCTTAGCAAAAAGCTTTTCCACTCTGTCTGGCAAGGAGAAACTGTGCCAGCACAGAAAACATCTCCCATCGTGTTCTAGAGGCTGCACGGAGGTCTGCCGAGTGTTTTGCAAGAAGAGAAAGAAAGTTGTCCAAAACAGCTTCCAATCGAATGTTCATGTGAATAGAAAAGGCAGGAGAGTGGTCAGGTACTGTTTTCTCTCAGTTGGCAAGCTGCGCACACAATCGCAGTGTTGTACAGCTTGTTTCATCACCTTTGCGAAGCTGCCGCTCTCTCCGGCTCCCGGAGACGAAGAAGCTGCTTCTTCGCGCAAAGACGATTCTGCCGCTCACAGTGCTCTGCGGTGTGCGCCTTCTGCCGAAAGAGGTCCGGGAGCTGTGCTTAGCTCTGCGGAGCACTCTACCTGCTTCTTTAGCCTCTCTTCTCGTCTACATCTTAGCAAAAAGCTTTTCCACTCTGTCTGGCAAGGAGAAACTGTGCCTGCACAAAAAACAACTCCCATCGTGTTCTAGAAGCTGCACGGAGGTCTGCCGAGTGTTTTGCAAGAAGAGAAAGAAAGTTGTCCAAAACAGCTTGCAATCGAATGTTCATGTGAATAGAAAAGGCAGGAGAGTGGTCAGGTACTGTTTTCTCTCACTTGGCAAGCTGCGCACACAATCGCAGTGTTGTACAGCTTGTTTCATCACCTTTGCGAAGTTGCCGCTCTCTCCGGCTCCCGGAGACGAAGAAGCTGCTTCTTCGCGCAAAGACGATTCTGCCGCTCACAGTGCTCTGCGGTGTGCGCCTTCTGCCGAAAGAGGCCCGGGAGCGGTGCTTAGCTCTGCAGAGCACCGTACCTTCGTCTTTAGCCTCTCTTCTCGTCTACATCTTAGCAAAAAGCTTTTCCACTCTGTCTGGCAAGGAGAAACTGTGCCAGCAGAGAAAACATCTCCCATCGTGTTCTAGAGGCTGCACGCAGGTCTGCCGAGTGTTTTGCAAGAAGAGAAAGAAAGTTGTCCAAAACAGCTTGCAATCGAATGTTCATGTGAATAGAAAAGGCAGGAGAGTGGTCAGGTACTGTTTTCTCTCAGTTGGCAAGCTGCGCACACAATCGCAGTGTTGTACAGCTTGTTTCATCACCTTTGCGAAGCTGCCGCTCTCTCCGGCTCCCGGAGACGAAGAAGCTGCTTCTTCGCGCAAAGACGATTCTGCCGCTCACAGTGCTCTGCGGTGTGCGCCTTCTGCCGAAAGAGGTCCGGGAGCTGTGCTTAGCTCTGCGGAGCACTCTACCTGCTTCTTTAGCCTCTCTTCTCGTCTACATCTTAGCAAAAAGCTTTTCCACTCTGTCTGGCAAGTAGAAACTGTGCCTGCACAAAAAACAACTCCCATCGTGTTCTAGAAGCTGCACGGAGGTCTGCCGAGTGTTTTGCAAGAAGAGAAAGAAAGTTGTCCAAAACAGCTTGCAATCGAATGTTCATGTGAATAGAAAAGGCAGGAGAGTGGTCAGGTACTGTTTTCTCTCAGTTGGCAAGCTGCGCACACAATCGCAGTGTCGTACAGCTTGTTTCATCACCTTTGCGAAGTTGCCGCTCTCTCCGGCTCCCGGAGACGAAGAAGCTGCTTCTTCGCGCAAAGACGATTCTGCCGCTCACAGTGCTCTGCGGTGTGCGCCTTCTGCCGAAAGAGGTCCGGGAGCGGTGCTTAGCTCTGCAGAGCACCCTACCTTCGTCTTTAGCCTCTCTTCTCGTCTACATCTTAGCAAAAAGCTTTTCCACTCTGTCTGGCAAGGAGAAACTGTGCCAGCACAGAAAACATCTCCCATCGTGTTCTAGAGGCTGCACGCAGGTCTGCAGAGTGTTTTGCAAGAAGAGAAAGAAAGTTGTCCAAAAGAGCTTCCAATCGAATGTTCATGTGATTACAAAAGGCAGGAGAGTGGTCAGGTACTGTTTTCTCTCAGTTGTCATGCTGCGCACACAATCGCAGTGTTGTACAGCTTGTTTCATCACCTTTGCGAAGTTGCCGCTCTCTCCGGCTCCCGGAGACGAAGAAGCTGCTTCTTCGCGCAAAGACGATTCTTCCGCTCACTGTGCTCTGCGGTGTGCGCCTTCTGCCGAAAGAGGTCCGGGAGCGGTGCTTAGCTCTGCAGAGCATCGTACCTTCGTCTTTAGCCTCTCTTCTCGTCTACATCTTAGCAAAAAGCTTTTCCACTCTGTCTGGCCAGGAGAAACTTTGCCAGCACATAAAACATCTCCCATCGTGTTCTAGAAGCTGCACGGAGATCTGCCGAGTGTTTTGCAAGAAAAGAAAGAAAGTTGTCCAAAACATCTTGCAATAAAATGTTCATGTGAATAGAAAAGGCAGGAGAGTGGTCAGGTACTGTTTTCTCTCAGTTGGCAAGCTGCGCACACAATCGCAGTGTTGTACAGCTTGTTTCATCACCTTTGCGAAGTTGCCGCTCTCTCCGGCTCCCGGAGACGAAGAAGCTGCTTCTTCGCGCAAAGACGATTCTGCCCCTCACAGTGCTCTGTGGTGTGCGCCTTCTGCCGAAAGTGGTCCGGGAGCGGTGCTTTGCTCTGCAGAGCACCGTACCTTCGTCTTTAGCCTCTCTTCTCGTCTACATCTTAGCAAAAAGCTTTTCCACTCTGTCTGGCAAGGAGAAACTGTGCCAGCACAGAAAACATCTCCCATCGTGTTCTAGAGGCTGCACGCAGGTCTGCCGAGTGTTTTGCAAGAAGAGAAAGAAAGTTGTCCAAAACAGCTTGCAATCGAATGTTCATGTGAATAGAAAATGCAGGAGAGTGGTCAGGTATTGTTTTCTCCAGGTTGGCCAGCTGCGCACACAATCGCAGTGTTGTACAGCTTGTTTCATCACCTTTGCGAAGTTGCCGCTCTCTCCGGCTCCCGGAGACGAAGAAGCTGCTTCTTCGCGCAAAGGTGATTCTGCCGCTCACAGTGCTCTGCGGTGTGCGCCTTCTGCCGAAAGAGGTCCGGGAGCGGTGCTTAGCTCTGCAGAGCACCGTACCTTTGTCTTTAGCCTCTCTTCTCGTCTACATCTTAGCAAAAAGCTTTTCCACTCTGTCTGGCAAGGAGAAACTGTGCCAGCACAGAAAACATCTCCCATCGTGTTCTAGAGGCTGCACGCAGGTCTGCCGAGTGTTTTGCAAGAAGAGAAAGAAAGTTGTCCGAAACAGCTGGCAATCGAATGTTCAAGTGATTAGAAAAGACAGCAGAGTGGTCAGGTACTGTTTTCTCTCACTTGGCAAGCTGCGCACACAATCGCAGTGTTGTACAGCTTGTTTCATCACCTTTGCGAAGTTGCCGCTCTCTCCGGCTGCCGGAGACGAAGAAGCTGCTTCTTCGCGCAAAGACGATTCTGCCGCTCACAGTGCTCTGCGGTGTGCGCCTTCTGCCGAAAGAGGTCCGGGAGCGGTGCTTAGCTCTGCAGAGCACCGTACCTTCGTCTTTAGCCTCTCTTCTCGTCTACATCTTAGCAAAAAGCTTTTCCACTCTGTCTGGCAAGGAGAAACTGTGCCAGCACAGAAAACATCTCCCATCGTGTTCTAGAGGCTGCACGGAGGTCTGCCGAGTGTTTTGCAAGAAGAGAAAGAAAGTTGTCCAAAACAGCTTCCAATCGAATGTTCATGTGAATAGAAAAGGCAGGAGAGTGGTCAGGTACTGTTTTCTCTCAGTTGGCAAGCTGCGCACACAATCGCAGTTTTGTACAGCTTGTTTCATCACCTTTGCGAAGCTGCCGCTCTCTCCGGCTCCCGGAGACGAAGAAGCTGCTTCTTCGCGCAAAGACGATTCTGCCGCTCACAGTGCTCTGCGGTGTGCGCCTTCTGCCGAAAGAGGTCCGGGAGCTGTGCTTAGCTCTGCGGAGCACTCTACCTGCTTCTTTAGCCTCTCTTCTCGTCTACATCTTAGCAAAAAGCTTTTCCACTCTGTCTGGCAAGGAGAAACTGTGCCTGCACAAAAAACAACTCCCATCGTGTTCTAGAAGCTGCACGGAGGTCTGCCGAGTGTTTTGCAAGAAGAGAAAGAAAGTTGTCCAAAACAGCTTGCAATCGAATGTTCATGTGAATAGAAAAGGCAGGAGAGTGGTCAGGTACTGTTTTCTCTCACTTGGCAAGCTGCGCACACAATCGCAGTGTTGTACAGCTTGTTTCATCACCTTTGCGAAGTTGCCGCTCTCTCCGGCTCCCGGAGACGAAGAAGCTGCTTCTTCGCGCAAAGACGATTCTGCCGCTCACAGTGCTCTGCGGTGTGCGCCTTCTGCCGAAAGAGGCCCGGGAGCGGTGCTTAGCTCTGCAGAGCACCGTACCTTCGTCTTTAGCCTCTCTTCTCGTCTACATCTTAGCAAAAAGCTTTTCCACTCTGTCTGGCAAGGAGAAACTGTGCCAGCACAGAAAACATCTCCCATCGTGTTCTAGAGGCTGCACGCAGGTCTGCCGAGTGTTTTGCAAGAAGAGAAAGAAAGTTGTCCAAAACAGCTTGCAATCGAATGTTCATGTGAATAGAAAAGGCAGGAGAGTGGTCAGGTACTGTTTTCTCTCAGTTGGCAAGCTGCGCACACAATCGCAGTGTTGTACAGCTTGTTTCATCACCTTTGCGAAGCTGCCGCTCTCTCCGGCTCCCGGAGACGAAGAAGCTGCTTCTTCGCGCAAAGACGATTCTGCCGCTCACAGTGCTCTGCGGTGTGCGCCTTCTGCCGAAAGAGGTCCGGGAGCTGTGCTTAGCTCTGCGGAGCACTCTACCTGCTTCTTTAGCCTCTCTTCTCGTCTACATCTTAGCAAAAAGCTTTTCCACTCTGTCTGGCAAGTAGAAACTGTGCCTGCACAAAAAACAACTCCCATCGTGTTCTAGAAGCTGCACGGAGGTCTGCCGAGTGTTTTGCAAGAAGAGAAAGAAAGTTGTCCAAAACAGCTTGCAATCGAATGTTCATGTGAATAGAAAAGGCAGGAGAGTGGTCAGGTACTGTTTTCTCTCAGTTGGCAAGCTGCGCACACAATCGCAGTGTCGTACAGCTTGTTTCATCACCTTTGCGAAGTTGCCGCTCTCTCCGGCTCCCGGAGACGAAGAAGCTGCTTCTTCGCGCAAAGACGATTCTGCCGCTCACAGTGCTCTGCGGTGTGCGCCTTCTGCCGAAAGAGGTCCGGGAGCGGTGCTTAGCTCTGCAGAGCACCGTACCTTCGTCTTTAGCCTCTCTTCTCGTCTACATCTTAGCAAAAAGCTTTTCCACTCTGTCTGGCAAGGAGAAACTGTGCCAGCACAGAAAACATCTCCCATCGTGTTCTAGAGGCTGCACGCAGGTCTGCAGAGTGTTTTGCAAGAAGAGAAAGAAAGTTGTCCAAAACAGCTTCCAATCGAATGTTCATGTGAATAGAAAAGGCAGGAGAGTGGTCAGGTACTGTTTTCTCTCAGTTGGCAAGCTGCGCACACAATCGCAGTGTTGTACAGCTTGTTTCATCACCTTTGCGAAGCTGCCGCTCTCTCCGGCTCCCGGAGACGAAGAAGCTGCTTCTTCGCCCAAAGACGATTCTTCCGCTCACAGTGCTCTGCGGTGTGCGCCTTCTGCCGAAAGAGGTCCGGGAGCGGTGCTTAGCTCTGCAGAGCACCGTACCTTCGTCTTTAGCCTCTCTTCTCGTCTACATCTTAGCAAAAAGCTTTTCCACTCTGTCTGGCCAGGAGAAACTTTGCCAGCACATAAAACATCTCCCATCGTGTTCTAGAAGCTGCACGGAGGTCTGCCGAGTGTTTTGCAAGAAGAGAAAGAAAGTTGTCCAAAACAGCTTGCAATCGAATGTTCAAGTGATTAGAAAAGGCAGGAGAGTGGTCAGGTACTGTTTTCTCTCAGTTGGCAAGCTGCGCACACAATCGCAGTGTTGTACAGCTTGTTTCATCACCTTTGCGAAGTTGCCGCTCTCTCCGGCTCCCGGAGACGAAGAAGCTGCTTCTTCGCGCAAAGACGATTCTGCCGCTCACAGTGCTCTGCGGTGTGCGCCTTCTGCCGAAAGAGGACCGGGAGCGGTGCTTAGCTCTGCAGAGCACCGTACCTTCGTCTTTAGCCTCTCTTCTCGTCTACATCTTAGCAAAAAGCTTTTCCACTCTGTCTGGCAAGGAGAAACTGTGCCAGCACAGAAAACATCTCCCATCGTGTTCTAGAGGCTGCACGCAGGTCTGCCGAGTGTTTTGCAAGAAGAAAAAGAAAGTTGTCCAAAACAGCTTGCAATCGAATGTTCATGTGAATAGAAAAGGCAGGAGAGTGGTCAGGTACTGTTTTCTCTCAGTTGGCAAGCTGCGCACACAATCGCAGTGTCGTACAGCTTGTTTCATCACCTTTGCGAAGTTGCCGCTCTCTCCGGCTCCCGGAGACGAAGAAGCTGCTTCTTCGCGCAAAGACGATTCTGCCGCTCACAGTGCTCTGCGGTGTGCGCCTTCTGCCGAAAGAGGCCCGGGAGCTGTGCTTAGCTCTGCAGAGCACTCTACCTGCTTCTTTAGCCTCTCTTCTCGTCTACATCTTAGCAAAAAGCTTTTCCACTCTGTCTGGCAAGGAGAAACTGTGCCAGCACAGAAAACATCTCCCATCGTGTTCTAGAGGCTGCACGCAGGTCTGCCGAGTGTTTTGCAAGAAGAGAAAGAAAGTTGTCCAAAACAGCTTGCAATCGAATGTTCATGTGAATAGAAAAGGCAGCAGAGTGGTCAGGTACTGTTTTCTCTCAGTTGTCATGCTGCGCACACAATCGCAGTGTTGTACAGCTTGTTTCATCACCTTTGCGAAGCTGCCGCTCTCTCCGGCTCCCGGAGACGAAGAAGCTGCTTCTTCGCGCAAAGACAATTCTGCCGCTCACAGTGCTCTGCGGTGTGCGTCTTCTGCCGAAAGAGGTCCGGGAGCGGTGCTTAGCTCTGCAGAGCACCGTACCTTCGTCTTTAGCCTCTCTTCTCGTCTACATCTTAGCAAAAAGCTTTTCCACTCTGTCTGGCAAGGAGAAACTGTGCCTGCACAAAAAACATCTGCCATCGTGTTCTAGAAGCTGCACGGAGGTCTGCCGAGTGTTTTGCAAGAAGAGAAAGAAAGTTGTCCAAAACAGATTGCAATCGAATGTTCAAGTGATTTGAAAAGGCAGGAGAGTGGTCAGGTACTGTTTTCTCTCAGTTGGCAAGCTGCGCACACAATCGCAGTGTTGTACAGCTTGTTTCATCACCTTTGCGAAGTTGCCGCTCTCTCCGGCTCCCGGAGACGAAGAAGCTGCTTCTTCGCGCAAAGACGATTCTGCCGCTCACAGTGCTCTGCGGTGTGCGCCTTCTGCCGAAAGTGGTCCGGGAGCGGTGCTTAGCTCTGCAGAGCACCGTACCTTCGTCTTTAGCCTCTCTTCTCGTCTACATCTTAGCAAAAAGCTTTTCCACTCTGTCTGGCCAGGAGAAACTTTGCCAGCACATAAAACATCTCCCATCGTGTTCTAGAAGCTGCACGGAGATCTGCCGAGTGTTTGGCAAGAAAAGAAAGAAAGTTGTCCCAAACATCTTGCAATAAAATGTTCATGTGAATAGAAAAGGCAGGAGAGTGGTCAGGTACTGTTTTCTCTCAGTTGGCCAGCTGCGCACACAATCGCAGTGTCGTACGGCTTGTTTCATCACCTTTGCGAAGTTGCCGCTCTCTCCGGCTCCCGGAGACGAAGAAGCTGCTTCTTCGCGCAAAGACGATTCTGCCGCTCACTGTGCTCTGCAGTGTGCGTCTTCTGCCGAAAGAGGCCCGGGAGCTGTGCTTAGCTCTGCCGAGCACCATACCTGCTTCTTTAGCCTCTCTTCTCGTCTACATCTTAGCAAAAAGCTTTTCCACTCTGTCTGGCAAGGAGAAACTGTGCCAGCACATAAAACATCTCCCATCGTGTTCTAGAAGCTGCACGGAGATCTGCCGAATGTTTTGCAAGAAAAGAAAGAAAGTTGTCCAAAACATCTTGCAATCGAATGTTCATGTGAATAGAAAAGGCAGGAGAGTGGTCAGGTACTGTTTTCTCTCAGTTGGCAAGCTGCGCACACAATCGCAGTGTTGTACAGCTTGTTTCATCACATTTGGGAAGTTGCCGCTCTCTCCGGCTCCCGGAGACGAAGAAGCTGCTTCTTCGCGCAAAGACGATTCTGCCGCTCACAGTGCTCTGCGGTGTGCGCCTTCTGCCGAAAGAGGCCCGGGAGCGGTGCTTAGCTCTGCAGAGCACCGTACCTTCGTCTTTAGCCTCTCTTCTCGTCTACATCTTAGCAAAAAGCTTTTCCACTCTGTCTGGCAAGGAGAAACTGTGCCAGCACAAAAAACATCTCCCATCGTGTTCTAGAGGCTGCACGGAGGTCTGCCGAGTGTTTTGCAAGAAGAGAAAGAAAGTTGTCCAAAACAGCTTGCAATCGAATGTTCATGTGAATAGAAAAGGCAGGAGAGTGGTCAGGTACTGTTTTCTCTCAGTTGGCAAGCTGCGCACACAATCGCAGTGTCGTACAGCTTGTTTCATCACCTTTGCGAAGTTGCCGCTCTCTCCGGCTCCCGGAGACGAAGAAGCTGCTTCTTCGCGCAAAGACGATTCTGCCGCTCACAGTGCTCTGCGGTGTGCGCCTTCTGCCGAAAGAGGTCCGGGAGCGGTGCTTAGCTCTGCAGAGCACCGTACCTTCGTCTTTAGCCTCTCTTCTCGTCTACATCTTAGCAAAAAGCTTTTCCACTCTGTCTGGCAAGGAGAAACTGTGCCAGCACAGAAAACATCTCCCATCGTGTTCTAGAGGCTGCACGGAGGTGTGCCGAGTGTTTTGCAAGAAGAGAAAGAAAGTTGTCCAAAACAGCTTGCAATCGAATGTTCAAGTGATTAGAAAAGGCAGGAGAGTGGTCAGGTACTGTTTTCTCTCAGTTGGCAAGCTGCGCACACAATCGCAGTGTTGTACAGCTTGTTTCATCACCTTTGCGAAGTTGCCGCTCTCTCCGGCTCCCGGAGACGAAGAAGCTGCTTCTTCGCGCAAAGGTGATTCTGCCGCTCACAGTGCTCTGCGGTGTGCGCCTTCTGCCGAAAGAGGTCCGGGAGCGGTGCTTAGCTCTGCAGAGCACCGTACCTTCGTCTTTAGCCTCTCTTCTCGTCTACATCTTAGCAAAAAGCTTTTCCACTCTGTCTGGCAAGGAGAAACTGTGCCAGCACATAAAACATCTCCCATCGTGTTCTAGAAGCTGCACGGAGATCTGCCGAATGTTTTGCAAGAAAAGAAAGAAAGTTGTCCAAAACATCTTGCAATCGAATGTTCATGTGAATAGAAAAGGCAGGAGAGTGGTCAGGTACTGTTTTCTCTCAGTTGGCAAGCTGCGCACACAATCGCAGTGTTGTACAGCTTGTTTCATCACATTTGGGAAGTTGCCGCTCTCTCCGGCTCCCGGAGACGAAGAAGCTGCTTCTTCGCGCAAAGACGATTCTGCCGCTCACAGTGCTCTGCGGTGTGCGCCTTCTGCCGAAAGAGGACCGGGAGCGGTGCTTAGCTCTGCAGAGCACCGTACCTTCGTCTTTAGCCTCTCTTCTCGTCTACATCTTAGCAAAAAGCTTTTCCACTCTGTCTGGCAAGGAGAAACTGTGCCAGCACAGAAAACATCTCCCATCGTGTTCTAGAGGCTGCACGCAGGTCTGCCGAGTGTTTTGCAAGAAGAGAAAGAAAGTTGTCCAAAACAGCTTGCAATCGAATGTTCATGTGAATAGAAAAGGCAGCAGAGTGGTCAGGTACTGTTTTCTCTCAGTTGGCAAGCTGCGCACACAATCGCAGTGTTGTACAGCTTGTTTCATCACCTTTGCGAAGTTGCCGCTCTCTCCGGCTCCCGGAGACGAAGAAGCTGCTTCTTCGCGCAAAGACGATTCTGCCGCTCACAGTGCTCTGCGGTGTGCGCCTTCTGCCGAAAGAGGTCCGGGAGCGGTGCTTAGCTCTGCAGAGCACCGTACCTTCGTCTTTAGCCTCTCTTCTCGTCTACATCTTAGCAAAAAGCTTTTCCACTCTGTCTGGCAAGGAGAAACTGTGCCAGCACAGAAAACATCTCCCATCGTGTTCTAGAGGCTGCACGGAGGTGTGCCGAGTGTTTTGCAAGAAGAGAAAGAAAGTTGTCCAAAACAGCTTGCAATCGAATGTTCATGTGAATAGAAAAGGCAGGAGAGTGGTCAGGTACTGTTTTCTCTCAGTTGGCAAGCTGCGCACACAATCGCAGTGTTGTACAGCTTGTTTCATCACCTTTGCGAAGTTGCCGCTCTCTCCGGCTCCCGGAGACGAAGAAGCTGCTTCTTCGCCCAAAGACGATTCTGCCGCTCACAGTGCTCTGCGGTGTGCGCCTTCTGCCGAAAGAGGCCCGGGAGCGGTGCTTAGCTCTGCAGAGCACCGTACCTTCGTCTTTAGCCTCTCTTCTCGTCTACATCTTAGCAAAAAGCTTTTCCACTCTGTCTGGCAAGGAGAAACTGTGCCAGCACAGAAAACATCTCCCATCGTGTTCTAGAGGCTGCACGCAGGTCTGCCGAGTGTTTTGCAAGAAGAGAAAGAAAGTTGTCCAAAACAGCTTCCAATCGAATGTTCATGTGAATAGAAAAGGCAGGAGAGTGGTCAGGTACTGTTTTCTCTCAGTAGGCAAGCTGCGCACACAATCGCAGTGTTGTACAGCTTGTTTCATCACCTTTGCGAAGCTGCCGCTCTCTCCGGCTCCCGGAGACGAAGAAGCTGCTTCTTCGCGCAAAGACGATTCTGCCGCTCACAGTGCTCTGCGGTGTGCGCCTTCTGCCGAAAGAGGTCCGGGAGCTGTGCTTAGCTCTGCGGAGCACTCTACCTGCTTCTTTAGCCTCTCTTCTCGTCTACATCTTAGCAAAAATCTTTTCCACTCTGTCTGGCAAGGAGAAACTGTGCCTGCACAAAAAACAACTCCCATCGTGTTCTAAAAGCTGCACGGAGGTCTGCCGAGTGTTTTGCAAGAAGAGAAAGAAAGTTGTCCAAAACAGCTTCCAATCGAATGTTCATGTGAATAGAAAAGGCAGGAGAGTGGTCAGGTACTGTTTTCTCTCACTTGGCAAGCTGCGCACACAATCGCAGTGTCGTACAGCTTGTTTCATCACCTTTGCGAAGTTGCCGCTCTCTCCGGCTCCCGGAGACGAAGAAGCTGCTTCTTCGCGCAAAGACGATTCTGCCGCTCACAGTGCTCTGCGGTGTGCGCCTTCTGCCGAAAGAGGTCCGGGAGCGGTGCTTAGCTCTGCAGAGCACCGTACCTTCGTCTTTAGCCTCTCTTCTCGTCTACATCTTAGCAAAAAGCTTTTCCACTCTGTCTGGCAAGGAGAAACTGTGCCAGCACAGAAAACATCTCCCATCGTGTTCTAGAGGCTGCACGGAGGTCTGCCGAGTGTTTTGCAAGAAGAGAAAGAAAGTTGTCCAAAACAGCTTCCAATCGAATGTTCATGTGAATAGAAAAGGCAGGAGAGTGGTCAGGTACTGTTTTCTCTCAGTTGGCAAGCTGCGCACACAATCGCAGTGTTGTACAGCTTGTTTCATCACCTTTGCGAAGCTGCCGCTCTCTCCGGCTCCCGGAGACGAAGAAGCTGCTTCTTCGCACAAAGACGATTCTTCCGCTCACAGTGCTCTGCGGTGTGCGCCTTATGCCGAAAGAGGTCCGGGAGCGGTGCTTAGCTCTGCAGAGCACCGTACCTTCGTCTTTAGCCTCTCTTCTCGTCTACATCTTAGCAAAAAGCTTTTCCACTCTGTCTGGCAAGGAGAAACTGTGCCAGCACAGAAAACATCTCCCATCGTGTTCTAGAGGCTGCACGCAGGTCTGCCGAGTGTTTTGCAAGAAGAGAAAGAAAGTTGTCCAAAACAGCTTGCAATCGAATGTTCATGTGAATAGAAAAGACAGGAGAGTGGTCAGGTACTGTTTTCTCTCAGTTGGCAAGCTGCGCACACAATCGCAGTGTTGTACAGCTTGTTTCATCACCTTTGCGAAGTTGCCGCTCTCTCCGGCTCCCGGAGACGTAGAAGCTGCTTCTTCGCGCAAAGACGATTCTGCCGCTCACAGTGCTCTGCGGTGTGCGCCTTCTGCCGAAAGAGGTCCGGGAGCGGTGCTTAGCTCTGCAGAGCACCATACCTGCTTCTTTAGCCTCTCTTCTCGTCTACATCTTAGCAAAAAGCTTTTCCACTCTGTCTGGCAAGGAGAAACTGTGCCAGCACAGAAAACATCTCCCATCGTGTTCTAGAGGCTGCACGCAGGTCTGCAGAGTGTTTTGCAAGAAGAGAAAGAAAGTTGTCCAAAACAGCTTGCAATCGAATGTTCATGTGAATAGAAAAGGCAGGAGAGTGGTCAGGTACTGTTTTCTCTCAGTTGGCAAGCTGCGCACACAATCGCAGTGTTGTACAGCTTGTTTCATCACCTTTGCGAAGCTGCCGCTCTCTCCGGCTCCCGGAGACGAAGAAGCTGCTTCTTCGCACAAAAACGATTCTTCCGCTCACAGTGCTCTGCGGTGTGCGCCTTATGCCGAAAGAGGTCCGGGAGCGGTGCTTAGCTCTGCAGAGCACCGTACCTTCGTCTTTAGCCTCTCTTCTCGTCTACATCTTAGCAAAAAGCTTTTCCACTCTGTCTGGCAAGGAGAAACTTTGCCAGCACATAAAACATCTCCCATCGTGTTCTAGAAGCTGCACGGAGGTCTGCCGAGTGTTTTGCAAGAAGAGAAAGAAAGTTGTCCAAAACAGCTTGCAATCGAATGTTCAAGTGATTAGAAAAGGCAGGAGAGTGGTCAGGTACTGTTTTCTCTCAGTTGGCAAGCTGCGCACACAATCGCAGTGTTGTACACTTGTTTCATCACCTTTGCGAAGTTGCCGCTCTCTCCGGCTCCCGGAGACGAAGAAGCTGCTTCTTCGCGCAAAGACGATTCTGCCGCTCACAGTGCTCTGCGGTGTGCGCCTTCTGCCGAAAGAGGACCGGGAGCGGTGCTTAGCTCTGCAGAGCACCGTACCTTCGTCTTTAGCCTCTCTTCTCGTCTACATCTTAGCAAAAAGCTTTTCCACTCTGTCTGGCAAGGAGAAACTGTGCCAGCACAGAAAACATCTCCCATCGTGTTCTAGAGGCTGCACGGAGGTCTGCCGAGTGTTTTGCAAGAAGAAAAAGAAAGTTGCCCAAAACAGCTTGCAATCGAATGTTCATGTGAATAGAAAAGGCAGCAGAGTGGTCAGGTACTGTTTTCTCTCAGTTGGCAAGCTGCGCACACAATCGCAGTGTCGTACAGCTTGTTTCATCACCTTTGCGAAGTTGCCGCTCTCTCCGGCTCCCGGGACGAAGAAGCTGCTTCTTCGCGCAAAGACGATTCTGCCGCTCACAGTGCTCTGCGGTGTGCGCCTTCTGCCGAAAGAGGTCCGGGAGCTGTGCTTAGCTCTGCAGAGCACTCTACCTGCTTCTTTAGCCTCTCTTCTCGTCTACATCTTAGCAAAAAGCTTTTCCACTCTGTCTGGCAAGGAGAAACTGTGCCAGCACATAAAACATCTCCCATCGTGTTCTAGAGGCTGCACGGAGGTCTGCCGAGTGTTTTGCAAGAAGAGAAAGAAAGTTGTCCAAAACAGCTTGCAATCGAATGTTCATGTGAATAGAAAAGGCAGCAGAGTGGTCAGGTACTGTTTTCTCTCAGTTGGCAAGCTGCGCACACAATCGCAGTGTTGTACAGCTTGTTTCATCACCTTTGCGAAGCTGCCGCTCTCTCCGGCTCCCGGAGACGAAGAAGCTGCTTCTTCGCGCAAAGACGATTCTGCCGCTCACAGTGCTCTGCGGTGTGCGTCTTCTGCCGAAAGAGGTCCGGGAGCGGTGCTTAGCTCTGCAGAGCACCGTACCTTCGTCTTTAGCCTCTCTTCTCGTCTACATCTTAGCAAAAAGCTTTTCCACTCTGTCTGGCAAGGAGAAACTGTGCCTGCACAAAAAACATCTGCCATCGTGTTCTAGAAGCTGCACGGAGGTCTGCCGAGTGTTTTGCAAGAAGAGAAAGAAAGTTGTCCAAAACAGCTTGCAATCGAATGTTCAAGTGATTAGAAAAGGCAGGAGAGTGGTCAGGTACTGTTTTCTCTCAGTTGGCAAGCTGCGCACACAATCGCAGTGTTGTACAGCTTGTTTCATCACCTTTGCGAAGTTGCCGCTCTCTCCGGCTCCCGGAGACGAAGAAGCTGCTTCTTCGCGCAAAGACGATTCTGCCGCTCACAGTGCTCTGCGGTGTGCGCCTTCTGCCGAAAGAGGTCCGGGAGCGGTGCTTAGCTCTGCAGAGCACCGTACAATCGTCTTTAGCCTCTCTTCTCGTCTACATCTTAGCAAAAAGCTTTTCCACTCTGTCTGGCAAGGAGAAACTGTGCCAGCACAGAAAACATCTCCCATCGTGTTCTAGAGGCTGCACGCAGGTCTGCAGAGTGTTTTGCAAGAAGAGAAAGAAAGTTGTCCAAAAGAGCTTCCAATCGAATGTTCATGTGAATAGAAAATGCAGGAGAGTGGTCAGGTACTGTTTTCTCCAGGTTGGCCAGCTGCGCACACAATCGCAGTGTCGTACGGTTTGTTTCATCACCTTTGCGAAGTTGCCGCTCTCTCCGGCTCCCGGAGACGAAGAAGCTGCTTCTTCGCGCAAAGACGATTCTGCCGCTCACTGTGCTCTGCAGTGTGCGTCTTCTGCCGAAAGAGGCCCGGGAGCTGTGCTTAGCTCTGCCGAGCACCATACCTGCTTCTTTAGCCTCTCTTCTCGTCTACATCTTAGCAAAAAGCTTTTCCACTCTGTCTGGCAAGGAGAAACTGTGCCAGCACATAAAACATCTCCCATCGTGTTCTAGAAGCTGCACGGAGATCTGCCGAATGTTTTGCAAGAAAAGAAAGAAAGTTGTCCAAAACAGCTTGCAATCGAATGTTCATGTGAATAGAAAAGGCAGGAGAATGGTCAGGTACTGTTTTCTCTCAGTTGGCAAGCTGCGCACACAATCGCAGTGTTGTACAGCTTGTTTCATCACATTTGGGAAGTTGCCGCTCTCTCCAGCTCCCGGAGACGAAGAAGCTGCTTCTTCGCGCAAAGACGATTCTGCCGCTCACAGTGCTCTGCGGTGTGCGCCTTCTGCCGAAAGAGGACCGGGAGCGGTGCTTAGCTCTGCAGAGCACCGTACCTTCGTCTTTAGCCTCTCTTCTCGTCTACATCTTAGCAAAAAGCTTTTCCACTCTGTCTGGCAAGGAGAAACTGTGCCAGCACAGAAAACATCTCCCATCGTGTTCTAGAGGCTGCACGCAGGTCTGCCGAGTGTTTTGCAAGAAGAGAAAGAAAGTTGTCCAAAACAGCTGGCAATCGAATGTTCAAGTGATTAGAAAAGGCAGCAGAGTGGTCAGGTACTGTTTTCTCTCACTTGGCAAGCTGCGCACACAATCGCAGTGTTGTACAGCTTGTTTCATCACCTTTGCGAAGTTGCCGCTCTCTCCGGCTGCCGGAGACGAAGAAGCTGCTTTTTCGCGCAAAGACGATTCTGCCGCTCACAGTGCTCTGCGGTGTGCGCCTTCTGCCGAAAGAGGTCCGGGAGCGGTGCTTAGCTCTGCAGAGCACCGTACCTTCGTCTTTAGCCTCTCTTCTCGTCTACATCTTAGCAAAAAGCTTTTCCACTCTGTCTGGCAAGGAGAAACTGTGCCAGCACAGAAAACATCTCCCATCGTGTTCTAGAGGCTGCACGGAGGTCTGCCGAGTGTTTTGCAAGAAGAGAAAGAAAGTTGTCCAAAACAGCTTGCAATCGAATGTTCATGTGAATAGAAAAGGCAGGAGAGTGGTCAGGTACTGTTTTCTCTCAGTTGGCAAGCTGCGCACACAATCGCAGTGTTGTACAGCTTGTTTCATCACCTTTGCGAAGTTGCCGCTCTCTCCGGCTCCCGGAGACGAAGAAGCTGCTTCTTCGCGCAAAGACGATTCTGCCGCTCACAGTGCTCTGCGGTGTGCGCCTTCTGCCGAAAGAGGTCCGGGAGCGGTGCTTAGCTCTGCAGAGCACCGTACCTTCGTCTTTAGCCTCTCTTCTCGTCTACATCTTAGCAAAAAGCTTTTCCACTCTGTCTGGCAAGGAGAAACTGTGCCAGCACAGAAAACATCTCCCATCGTGTTCTAGAGGCTGCACGCAGGTCTGCCGAGTGTTTTGCAAGAAGAGAAAGAAAGTTGTCCAAAACAGCTTCCAATCGAATGTTCATGTGAATAGAAAAGGCAGGAGAGTGGTCAGGTACTGTTTTCTCTCAGTTGGCAAGCTGCGCACACAATCGCAGTGTTGTACAGCTTGTTTCATCACCTTTGCGAAGCTGGCTTTCTCTCCGGCTCCCGGAGACGAAGAAGCTGCTTCTTCGCGCAAAGACGATTCTGCCGCTCACAGTGCTCTGCGGTGTGCGCCTTCTGCCGAAAGAGGTCCGGGAGCTGTGCTTAGCTCTGCGGAGCACTCTACCTGCTTCTTTAGCCTCTCTTCTCGTCTACATCTTAGCAAAAAGCTTTTCCACTCTGTCTGGCAAGGAGAAACTGTGCTTGCACAAAAAACAACTCCCATCGTGTTCTAGAAGCTGCACGGAGGTGTGCCGAGTGTTTTGCAAGAAGAGAAAGAAAGTTGTCCAAAACAGCTTGCAATCGAATGTTCATGTGAATAGAAAAGGCAGGAGAGTGGTCAGGTACTGTTTTCTCTCAGTTGGCAAGCTGCGCACACAATCGCAGTGTCGTACAGCTTGTTTCATCACCTTTGCGAAGTTGCCGCTCTCTCCGGCTCCCGGAGACGAAGAAGCTGCTTCTTCGCGCAAAGACGATTCTGCCGCTCACAGTGCTCTGCGGTGTGCGCCTTCTGCCGAAAGAGGTCCGGGAGCGGTGCTTAGCTCTGCAGAGCACCGTACCTTCGTCTTTAGCCTCTCTTCTCGTCTACATCTTAGCAAAAAGCTTTTCCACTCTGTCTGGCAAGGAGAAACTGTGCCAGCACAGAAAACATCTCCCATCGTGTTCTAGAGGCTGCACGCAGGTCTGCCGAGTGTTTTGCAAGAAGAGAAAGAAAGTTGTCCAAAACATCTTGCAATCGAATGTTCATGTGAATAGAAAAGGCAGGAGAGTGGTCAGGTACTGTTTTCTCTCAGTTGGCAAGCTGCGCACACAATCGCAGTGTTGTACAGCTTGTTTCATCACCTTTGCGAAGCTGCCGCTCTCTCCGGCTCCCGGAGACGAAGAAGCTGCTTCTTCGCACAAAGACGATTCTTCCGCTCACATTGCTCTGCGGTGTGCGCCTTATGCCGAAAGAGGTCCGGGAGCGGTGCTTAGCTCTGCAGAGCACCGTACCTTCGTCTTTAGCCTCTCTTCTCGTCTACATCTTAGCAAAAAGCTTTTCCACTCTGTCTGGCCAGGAGAAACTTTGCCAGTACATAAAACATCTCCCATCGTGTTCTAGAAGCTGCACGGAGGTCTGCCGAGTGTTTTGCAAGAAGAGAAAGAAAGTTGTCCAAAACAGCTTGCAATCGAATGTTCAAGTGATTAGAAAAGGCAGGAGAGTGGTCAGGTACTGTTTTCTCTCAGTTGGCAAGCTGCGCACACAATCGCAGTGTTGTACAGCTTGTTTCATCACCTTTGCGAAGTTGCCGCTCTCTCCGGCTCCCGGAGACGAAGAAGCTGCTTCTTCGCGCAAAGACGATTCTGCCGCTCACAGTGCTCTGCGGTGTGCGCCTTCTGCCGAAAGAGGACCGGGAGCGGTGCTTAGCTCTGCAGAGCACCGTACCTTCGTCTTTAGCCTCTCTTCTCGTCTACATCTTAGCAAAAAGCTTTTCCACTCTGTCTGGCAAGGAGAAACTGTGCCAGCACAGAAAACATCTCCCATCGTGTTCTAGAGGCTGCACGCAGGTCTGCCGAGTGTTTTGCAAGAAGAGAAAGAAAGTTGTCCAAAACAGCTTGCAATCGAATGTTCATGTGAATAGAAAAGACAGGAGAGTGGTCAGGTACTGTTTTCTCTCAGTTGGCAAGCTGCGCACACAATCGCAGTGTTGTACAGCTTGTTTCATCACCTTTGCGAAGTTGCCGCTCTCTCCGGCTCCCGGAGACGTAGAAGCTGCTTCTTCGCGCAAAGACGATTCTGCCGCTCACAGTGCTCTGCGGTGTGCGCCTTCTGCCGAAAGAGGTCCGGGAGCGGTGCTTAGCTCTGCAGAGCACCATACCTGCTTCTTTAGCCTCTCTTCTCGTCTACATCTTAGCAAAAAGCTTTTCCACTCTTTCTGGCAAGGAGAAACTGTGCCAGCACAAAAAAAATCTCCCATCGTGTTCTAGAGGCTGCACGGAGGTCTGCCGAGTGTTTTGCAAGAAGAGAAAGAAAGTTGTCCAAAACAGCTTGCAATCGAATGTTCATGTGAATAGAAAAGGCAGCAGAGTGGTCAGGTACTGTTTTCTCTCAGTTGGCAAGCTGCGCACACAATCGCAGTGTCGTACAGCTTGTTTCATCACTTTTGCGAAGTTGCCGCTCTCTCCGGCTCCCGGAGACGAAGAAGCTGCTTCTTCGCGCAAAGACGATTCTGCCGCTCACAGTGCTCTGCGGTGTGCGCCTTCTGCCGAAAGAGGTCCGGGAGCTGTGCTTAGCTCTGCAGAGCACTCTACCTGCTTCTTTAGCCTCTCTTCTCGTCTACATCTTAGCAAAAAGCTTTTCCACTCTGTCTGGCAAGGAGAAACTGTGCCAGCACAGAAAACATCTCCCATCGTGTTCTAGAGGCTGCACGGAGGTCTGCCGAGTGTTTTGCAAGAAGAGAAAGAAAGTTGTCCAAAACAGCTTGCAATCGAATGTTCATGTGAATAGAAAAGGCAGGAGAGTGGTCAGGTACTGTTTTCTCTCAGTTGGCAAGCTGCGCACACAATCGCAGTGTTGTACAGCTTGTTTCATCACCTTTGCGAAGCTGCCGCTCTCTCCGGCTCCCGGAGACGAAGAAGCTGCTTCTTCGCGCAAAGACGATTCTGCCGCTCACTGTGCTCTGCAGTGTGCGTCTTCTGCCGAAAGAGGCCCGGGAGCTGTGCTTAGCTCTGCCTAGCACCATACCTGCTTCTTTAGCCTCTCTTCTCGTCTACATCTTAGCAAAAAGCTTTTCCACTCTGTCTGGCAAGGAGAAACTGTGCCAGCACAAATAACATCTCCCATCGTGTTCTAGAGGCTGCACGCAGGTCTGCCGAGTGTTTTGCAAGAAGAGAAAGAAAGTTGTCCAAAACAGCTTGCAATCGAATGTTCATGTGATTACAAAAGGCAGGAGAGTGGTCAGGTACTGTTTTCTCTCACTTGGCAAGCTGCGCACACAATCGCAGTGTTGTACAGCTTGTTTCATCACCTTTGCGAAGTTGCCGCTCTCTCCGGCTGCCGGAGAGGAAGAAGCTGCTTTTTCGCGCAAAGACGATTCGTCCGCTCACAGTGCTCTGCGGTGTGCGCCTTCTGCCGAAAGAGGTCCGGGAGCGGTGCTTAGCTCTGCAGAGCACCGTACCTTCGTCTTTAGCCTCTCTTCTCGTCTACATCTTAGCAAAAAGCTTTTCCACTCTGTCTGGCAAGGAGAAACTGTGCCAGCACAGAAAACATCTCCCATCGTGTTCTAGAGGCTGCACGGAGGTGTGCCGAGTGTTTTGCAAGAAGAGAAAGAAAGTTGTCCAAAACAGCTTGCAATCGAATGTTCATGTGATTACAAAAGGCAGCAGAGTGGTCAGGTACTGTTTTCTCTCACTTGGCAAGCTGCGCACACAATCGCAGTGTTGTACAGCTTGATTCATCACCTTTGCGAAGTTGCCGCTCTCTCCGGCTCCCGGAGACGAAGAAGCTGCTTCTTCGCGCAAAGACGATTCTGCCGCTCACAGTGCTCTGCGGTGTGCGCCTTCTGCCGAAAGAGGTCCGGGAGCGGTGCTTAGCTCTGCAGAGCACCGTACCTTCGTCTTTAGCCTCTCTTCTCGTCTACATCTTAGCAAAAAGCTTTTCCACTCTGTCTGGCAAGGAGAAACTGTGCCAGCACAGAAAACATCTCCCATCGTGTTCTAGAGGCTGCACGCAGGTCTGCCGAGTGTTTTGCAAGAAGAGAAAGAAAGTTGTCCAAAACAGCTTGCAATCGAATGTTCAAGTGATTAGAAAAGGCAGGAGAGTGGTCAGGTACTGTTTTCTCTCATTTGGCAAGCTGCGCACACAATCGCAGTGTTGTACAGCTTGTTTCATCACCTTTGCGAAGTTGCCGCTCTCTCCGGCTCCCGGAGACGAAGAAGCTGCTTCTTCGCGCAAAGACGATTCTGCCGCTCACAGTGCTCTGCGGTGTGCGCCTTCTGCCGAAAGAGGACCGGGAGCGGTGCTTAGCTCTGCAGAGCACCGTACCTTCGTCTTTAGCCTCTCTTCTCGTCTACATCTTAGCAAAAAGCTTTTCCACTCTGTCTGGCAAGGAGAAACTGTGCCAGCACAGAAAACATCTCCCATCGTGTTCTAGAGGCTGCACGGAGGTCTGCCGAGTGTTTTGCAAGAAGAGAAAGAAAGTTGTCCAAAACAGCTTGCAATCGAATGTTCATGTGAATAGAAAAGGCAGCAGAGTGGTCAGGTACTGTTTTCTCTCAGTTGGCAAGCTGCGCACACAATCGCAGTGTTGTACAGCTTGTTTCATCACCTTTGCGAAGTTGCCGCTCTCTCCGGCTCCCGGAGACGAAGAAGCTGCTTCTTCGCGCAAAGACGATTCTGCTGCTCACAGTGCACTGCGGTGTGCGCCTTCTGCCGAAAGAGGTCCGGCAGCGGTGCTTAGCTCTGCAGAGCACCGTACCTTCGTCTTTAGCCTCTCTTCTCGTCTACATCTTAGCAAAAAGCTTTTCCACTCTGTCTGGCAAGGAGAAACTGTGCCAGCACAGAAAACATCTCCCATCGTGTTCTAGAGGCTGCACGCAGGTCTGCCGAGTGTTTTGCAAGAAGAGAAAGAAAGTTGTCCAAAACAGCTTGCAATCGAATGTTCATGTGAATAGAAAAGGCAGCAGAGTGGTCAGGTACTGTTTTCTCTCAGTTGGCAAGCTGCGCACACAATCGCAGTGTTGTACAGCTTGTTTCATCACCTTTGCGAAGTTGCCGCTCTCTCCGGCTCCCGGAGACGAAGAAGCTGCTTGTTCGCGCAAAGACGATTCTGCCGCTCACAGTGCTCTGCGGTGTGCGCCTTCTGCCGAAAGAGGACCGGGAGCGGTGCTTAGCTCTGCAGAGCACCGTACCTTCGTCTTTAGCCTCTCTTCTCGTCTACATCTTAGCAAAAAGATTTTCCACTCTGTCTGGCAAGGAGAAACTGTGCCTGCACAAAAAAACATCTCCCATCGTGTTCTAGAAGCTGCACGGAGGTCTGCCGAGTGTTTTGCAAGAAGAGAAAGAAAGTTGTCCAAAACAGCTTGCAATCGAATGTTCAAGTGATTAGAAAAGGCAGGAGAGTGGTCAGGTACTGTTTTCTCTCAGTTGGCAAGCTGCGCACACAATCGCAGTGTTGTACAGCTTGTTTCATCACATTTGGGAAGTTGCCGCTCTCTCCGGCGCCCGGAGACGAAGAAGCTGCTTCTTCGCGCAAAGACGATTCTGCCGCTCACAGTGCTCTGCGGTGTGCGCCTTCTGCCGAAAGTGGTCCGGGAGCGGTGCTTTGCTCTGCAGAGCACCGTACCTTCGTCTTTAGCTTCTCTTCTCGTCTACATCTTAGCAAAAAGCTTTTCCACTCTGTCTGGCAAGGAGAAACTGTGCCAGCACAGAAAACATCTCCCATCGTGTTCTAGAGGCTGCACGCAGGTCTGCCGAGTGTTTTGCAAGAAGAGAAAGAAAGTAGTCCAAAACAGCTTGCAATCGAATGTTCATGTGAATAGAAAATGCAGGAGAGTGGTCAGGTACTGTTTTCTCCAGGTTGGCCAGCTGCGCACACAATCGCAGTGTCGTACGGCTTGTTTCATCACCTTTGCGAAGTTGCCGCTCTCTCCGGCTCCCGGAGACGAAGAAGCTGCTTCTTCGCGCAAAGACGATTCTGCCGCTCACAGTGCTCTGCAGTGTGCGCCTTCTGCCGAAAGAGGTCCGGGAGCGGTGCTTAGCTCTGCAGAGCACTCTACCTGCTTCTTTAGCCTCTCTTCTCGTCTACATCTTAGCAAAAAGCTTTTCCACTCTGTCTGGCAAGGAGAAACTGTGCCAGCACAGAAAACATCTCCCATCGTGTTCTAGAGGCTGCACGCAGGTCTGCCGAGTGTTTTGCAAGAAGAGAAAGAAAGTTGTCCAAAACAGCTTGCAATCGAATATTCATGTGAATAGAAAAGGCAGCAGAGTGGTCAGGTACTGTTTTCTCTCAGTTGGCAAGCTGCGCACACAATCGCAGTGTTGTACAGCTTGTTTCATCACCTTTGCGAAGCTGCCGCTCTCTCCGGCTCCCGGAGACGAAGAAGCTGCTTCTTCGCGCAAAGACGATTCTGCCGCTCACTGTGCTCTGCAGTGTGCGTCTTCTGCCGAAAGAGGCCCGGGAGCTGTGCTTAGCTCTGCCTAGCACCATACCTGCTTCTTTAGCCTCTCTTCTCGTCTACATCTTAGCAAAAAGCTTTTCCACTCTGTCTGGCAAGGAGAAACTGTGCCTGCACAAAAAACATCTCCCATCGTGTTCTAGAAGCTACACGGAGGTCTGCCGAGTGTTTTGCAAGAAGAGAAAGAAAGTTGTCCAAAACAGCTTGCAATCGAATGTTCATGTGAATAGAAAAGGCAGCAGAGTGGTCAGGTACTGTTTTCTCTCAGTTGGCAAGCTGCGCACACAATCGCAGTGTTGTACGGCTTGTTTCATCACCTTTGCGAAGTTGCCGCTCTCTCCGGCTTCCGGAGACGAAGAAGCTGCTTCTTCGCGCAAAGACGATTCTGCCGCTCACAGTGCTCTGCGGTGTGCGCCTTCTGCCGAAAGAGGACCGGGAGCGGTGCTTAGCTCTGCAGAGCACCGTACCTTCGTCTTTAGCCTCTCTTCTCGTCTACATCTTAGCAAAAAGCTTTTCCACTCTGTCTGGCAAGGAGAAACTGTGCCATCACAGAAAACATCTCCCATCGTGTTCTAGAGGCTGCACGCAGGCCTGCCGAGTGTTTTGCAAGAAGAGAAAGAAAGTTGTCCAAAACAGCTTGCAATCGAATGTTCATGTGAATAGAAAAGGCAGGAGAGTGGTCAGGTACTGTTTTCTCTCAGTTGGCAAGCTGCGCACACAATCGCAGTGTCGTACAGCTTGTTTCATCACCTTTGCGAAGTTGCCGCTCTCTCCGGCTCCCGGAGACGAAGAAGCTGCTTCTTCGCGCAAAGACGATTCTGCTGCTCACAGTGCTCTGCGGTGTGCGCCTTCTGCCGAAAGAGGTCCGGGAGCGGTGCTTAGCTCTGCAGAGCACCGTACCTTCGTCTTTAGCCTCTCTTCTCGTCTACATCTTAGCAAAAAGCTTTTCCACTCTGTCTGGCAAGGAGAAACTGTGCCAGCACAGAAAACATCTCCCATCGTGTTCTAGAGGCTGCACGCAGGTCTGCCGAGTGTTTTGCAAGAAGAGAAAGAAAGTTGTCCAAAACAGCTTGCAATCGAATGTTCATGTGAATAGAAAAGGCAGGAGAGTGGTCAGGTACTGTTTTCTCTCAGTTGGCAAGCTGCGCACACAATCGCAGTGTTGTACAGCTTGTTTCATCACCTTTGCGAAGTTGCCGCTCTCTCCGGCTCCCGGAGACGAAGAAGCTGCTTCTTCGCGCAAAGACGATTCTGCCGCTCACAGTGCTCTGCGGTGTGCGCCTTCTGCCGAAAGAGGTCCGGGAGCGGTGCTTAGCTCTGCAGAGCACCGTACCTTCGTCTTTAGCCTCTCTTCTCGTCTACATCTTAGCAAAAACCTTTTCCACTCTGTCTGGCAAGGAGAAACTTTGCCAGTACATAAAACATCTCCCATCGTGTTCTAGAAGCTGCACGGAGATCTGCCGAGTGTTTTGCAAGAAAAGAAAGAAAGTTGACCAAAACATCTTGCAATCGAATGTTCATGTGAATAGAAAAGGCAGGAGAGTGGTCAGGTACTGTTTTCTCTCAGTTGGCAAGCTGCGCACACAATCGCAGTGTTGTACAGCTTGTTTCATCACCTTTGCGAAGTTGCCGCTCTCTCCGGCTGCCGGAGACGAAGAAGCTGCTTCTTCGCGCAAAGGTGATTCTGCCGCTCACAGTGCTCTGCGGTGTGCGCCTTCTGCCGAAAGAGGTCCGGGAGCGGTGCTTAGCTCTGCAGAGCACCGTACCTTCGTCTTTAGCCTCTCTTCTCGTCTACATCTTAGCAAAAACCTTTTCCACTCTGTCTGGCAAGGAGAAACTTTGCCAGCACATAAAACATCTCCCATCGTGTTCTAGAAGCTGCACGGAGATCTGCCGAGTGTTTTGCAAGAAAAGAAAGAAAGTTGACCAAAACATCTTGCAATCGAATGTTCATGTGAATAGAAAAGGCAGGAGAGTGGTCAGGTACTGTTTTCTCTCAGTTGGCAAGCTGCGCACACAATCGCAGTGTTGTACAGCTTGTTTCATCACCTTTGGGAAGTTGCCGCTCTCTCCGGCGCCCGGAGACGAAGAAGCTGCTTCTTCGCGCAAAGACGATTCTGCCGCTCACAGTGCTCTGCGGGGTGCGCCTTCTGCCGAAAGTGGTCCGGGAGCGGTGCTTAGCTCTGCAGAGCACCGTACCTTCGTCTTTAGCCTCTCTTCTCGTCTACATCTTAGCAAAAAGCTTTTCCACTCTGTCTGGCAAGGAGAAACTGTGCCAGCACAAAAAACATCTCCCATCGTGTTCTAGAAGCTGCACGGAGGTCTGCCGAGTGTTTTGCAAGAAGAGAAAGAAAGTTGTCCAAAACAGCTTGCAATCGAATGTTCATGTGAATAGAAAAGGCAGCAGAGTGGTCAGGTACTGTTTTCTCTCAGTTGGCAAGCTGCGCACACAATCGCAGTGTCGTACAGCTTGTTTCATCACCTTTGCGAAGTTGCCGCTCTCTCCGGCTCCCGGAGACGAAGAAGCTGCTTCTTCGCGCAAAGGTGATTCTGCCGCTCACAGTGCTCTGCGGTGTGCGCCTTCTGCCGAAAGAGGTCCGGGAGCGGTGCTTAGCTCTGCAGAGCACCGTACCTTCGTCTTTAGCCTCTCTTCTCGTCTACATCTTAGCAAAAAGCTTTTCCACTCTGTCTGGCAAGGAGAAACTGTGCCAGCACAGAAAACATCTCCCATCGTGTTTTAGAGGCGGCACGCAGGTCTGCAGAGTGTTTTGCAAGAAGAGAAAGAAAGTTGTCCAAAACAGCTTCCAATCGAATGTTCATGTGAATAGAAAAGGCAGGAGAGTGGTCAGGTACTGTTTTCTCTCAGTTGGCAAGCTGCGCACACAATCGCAGTGTTGTACAGCTTGTTTCATCACCTTTGCCAAGCTGCCGCTCTCTCCGGCTCCCGGAGACGAAGAAGCTGCTTCTTCGCGCAAAGACGATTCTGCCGCTCACAGTGCTCTGCGGTGTGCGCCTTCTGCCGAAAGTGGTCCGGGAGCGGTGCTTTGCTCTGCAGAGCACCGTACCTTCGTCTTTAGCTTCTCTTCTCGTCTACATCTTAGCAAAAAGCTTTTCCACTCTGTCTGGCAAGGAGAAACTGTGCCAGCACAGAAAACATCTCCCATCGTGTTCTAGAGGCTGCACGCAGGTCTGCCGAGTGTTTTGCAAGAAGAGAAAGAAAGTTGTCCAAAACAGCTTGCAATCGAATGTTCATGTGAATAGAAAATGCAGGAGAGTGGTCAGGTACTGTTTTCTCTCACTTGGCCAGCTGCGCACACAATCGCAGTGTCGTATGGCTTGTTTCATCACCTTTGCGAAGTTGCCGCTCTCTCCGGCTCCCGGAGACGAAGAAGCTGCTTCTTCGCGCAAAGACGATTCTGCCGCTCACTGTGCTCTGCAGTGTGCGTCTTCTGCCGAAAGAGGTCCGGGAGCTGTGCTTAGCTCTGCGGAGCACTCTACCTGCTTCTTTAGCCTCTCTTCTCGTCTACATCTTAGCAAAAAGCTTTTCCACTCTGTCTGGCAAGGAGAAACTGTGCCTGCACAAAAAACAACTCCCATCGTGTTCTAGAGGCTGCACGGAGGTCTGCAGAGTGTTTTGCAAGAAGAGAAAGAAAGTTGTCCAAAACAGCTTGCAATCGAATGTTCATGTGAATAGAAAAGGCAGGAGAGTGGTCAGGTACTGTTTTCTCTCAGTTGGCAAGCTGCGCACACAATCGCAGTGTTGTACAGCTTGTTTCATCACCTTTGCGAAGCTGCCGCTCTCTCCGGCTCCCGGAGACGAAGAAGCTGCTTCTTCGCGCAAAGACGATTCTGCCGCTCACAGTGCTCTGCGGTGTGCGTCTTCTGCCGAAAGAGGTCCGGGAGCGGTGCTTAGCTCTGCAGAGCACCGTACCTTCGTCTTTAGCCTCTCTTCTCGTCTACATCTTAGCAAAAAGCTTTTCCACTCTGTCTGGCAAGGAGAAACTGTGCCAGCACAGAAAACATCTCCCATCGTGTTCTAGAGGCTGCACGCAGGTCTGCAGAGTGTTTTGCAAGAAGAGAAAGAAAGTTGTCCAAAACAGCTTGCAATCGAATGTTCATGTGAATAGAAAAGGCAGGAGAGTGGTCAGGTACTGTTTTCTCTCACTTGGCAAGCTGCGCACACAATCGCAGTGTTGTACAGCTTGTTTCATCACCTTTGCGAAGCTGCCGCTCTCTCCGGCTCCCGGAGACGAAGAAGCTGCTTCTTCGCGCAAAGACGATTCTGCCGCTCACCCTGCTCTGCGGTGTGCGCCTTATGCCGAAAGAGGTCCGGGAGCGGTGCTTAGCTCTGCAGAGCACCGTACCTTCGTCTTTAGCCTCTCTTCTCGTCTACATCTTAGCAAAAAGCTTTTCCACTCTGTCTGGCAAGGAGAAACTGTGCCAGCACATAAAACATCTCCCATCGTGTTCTAGAAGCTGCACGGAGGTCTGCCGAGTGTTTTGCAAGAAGAGAAAGAAAGTTGTCCAAAACAGCTTGCAATCGAATGTTCATGTGAATAGAAAAGGCAGCAGAGTGGTCAGGTACTGTTTTCTCTCAGTTGGCAAGCTGCGCACACAATCGCAGTGTCGTACAGCTTGTTTCATCACCTTTGCGAAGTTGCCGCTCTCTCCGGCTCCCGGAGACGAAGAAGCTGCTTCTTCGCGCAAAGACGATTCTTCCGCTCACTGTGCTCTGCGGTGTGCGCCTTCTGCCGAAAGAGGTCCGGGAGCGGTGCTTAGCTCTGCAGAGCATCGTACCTTCGTCTTTAGCCTCTCTTCTCGTCTACATCTTAGCAAAAAGCTTTTCCACTCTGTCTGGCCAGGAGAAACTTTGCCAGCACATAAAACATCTCCCATCGTGTTCTAGAAGCTGCACGGAGATCTGCCGAGTGTTTTGCAAGAAAAGAAAGAAAGTTGTCCAAAACATCTTGCAATAAAATGTTCATGTGAATAGAAAAGGCAGGAGAGTGGTCAGGTACTGTTTTCTCTCAGTTGGCAAGCTGCGCACACAATCGCAGTGTTGTACAGCTTGTTTCATCACCTTTGCGAAGTTGCCGCTCTCTCCGGCTCCCGGAGACGAAGAAGCTGCTTCTTCGCGCAAAGACGATTCTGCCCCTCATAGTGCTCTGCGGTGTGCGCCTTCTGCTGAAAGTGGTCCGGGAGCGGTGCTTTGCTCTGCAGAGCACCGTACCTTCGTCTTTAGCCTCTCTTCTCGTCTACATCTTAGCAAAAAGCTTTTCCACTCTGTCTGGCAAGGAGAAACTGTGCCAGCACAGAAAACATCTCCCATCGTGTTCTAGAGGCTGCACGCAGGTCTGCCGAGTGTTTTGCAAGAAGAGAAAGAAAGTAGTCCAAAACAGCTTGCAATCGAATGTTCATGTGAATAGAAAATGCAGGAGAGTGGTCAGGTACTGTTTTCTCCAGGTTGGCCAGCTGCGCACACAATCGCAGTGTCGTACGGCTTGTTTCATCACCTTTGCGAAGTTGCCGCTCTCTCCGGCTCCCGGAGACGAAGAAGCTGCTTCTTCGCGCAAAGACGATTCTGCCGCTCACAGTGCTCTGCAGTGTGCGCCTTCTGCCGAAAGAGGTCCGGGAGCGGTGCTTAGCTCTGCAGAGCACTCTACCTGCTTCTTTAGCCTCTCTTCTCGTCTACATCTTAGCAAAAAGCTTTTCCACTCTGTCTGGCAAGGAGAAACTGTGCCAGCACAGAAAACATCTCCCATCGTGTTCTAGAGGCTGCACGCAGGTCTGCCGAGTGTTTTGCAAGAAGAGAAAGAAAGTTGTCCAAAACAGCTTGCAATCGAATATTCATGTGAATAGAAAAGGCAGCAGAGTGGTCAGGTACTGTTTTCTCTCAGTTGGCAAGCTGCGCACACAATCGCAGTGTTGTACAGCTTGTTTCATCACCTTTGCGAAGCTGCCGCTCTCTCCGGCTCCCGGAGACGAAGAAGCTGCTTCTTCGCGCAAAGACGATTCTGCCGCTCACTGTGCTCTGCAGTGTGCGTCTTCTGCCGAAAGAGGCCCGGGAGCTGTGCTTAGCTCTGCCTAGCACCATACCTGCTTCTTTAGCCTCTCTTCTCGTCTACATCTTAGCAAAAAGCTTTTCCACTCTGTCTGGCAAGGAGAAACTGTGCCTGCACAAAAAACATCTCCCATCGTGTTCTAGAAGCTACACGGAGGTCTGCCGAGTGTTTTGCAAGAAGAGAAAGAAAGTTGTCCAAAACAGCTTGCAATCGAATGTTCATGTGAATAGAAAAGGCAGCAGAGTGGTCAGGTACTGTTTTCTCTCAGTTGGCAAGCTGCGCACACAATCGCAGTGTTGTACGGCTTGTTTCATCACCTTTGCGAAGTTGCCGCCCTCTCCGGCTTCCGGAGACGAAGAAGCTGCTTCTTCGCGCAAAGACGATTCTGCCGCTCACAGTGCTCTGCGGTGTGCGCCTTCTGCCGAAAGAGGACCGGGAGCGGTGCTTAGCTCTGCAGAGCACCGTACCTTCGTCTTTAGCCTCTCTTCTCGTCTACATCTTAGCAAAAAGCTTTTCCACTCTGTCTGGCAAGGAGAAACTGTGCCATCACAGAAAACATCTCCCATCGTGTTCTAGAGGCTGCACGCAGGCCTGCCGAGTGTTTTGCAAGAAGAGAAAGAAAGTTGTCCAAAACAGCTTGCAATCGAATGTTCATGTGAATAGAAAAGGCAGGAGAGTGGTCAGGTACTGTTTTCTCTCAGTTGGCAAGCTGCGCACACAATCGCAGTGTCGTACAGCTTGTTTCATCACCTTTGCGAAGTTGCCGCTCTCTCCGGCTCCCGGAGACGAAGAAGCTGCTTCTTCGCGCAAAGACGATTCTGCTGCTCACAGTGCTCTGCGGTGTGCGCCTTCTGCCGAAAGAGGTCCGGGAGCGGTGCTTAGCTCTGCAGAGCACCGTACCTTCGTCTTTAGCCTCTCTTCTCGTCTACATCTTAGCAAAAAGCTTTTCCACTCTGTCTGGCAAGGAGAAACTGTGCCAGCACAGAAAACATCTCCCATCGTGTTCTAGAGGCTGCACGCAGGTCTGCCGAGTGTTTTGCAAGAAGAGAAAGAAAGTTGTCCAAAACAGCTTGCAATCGAATGTTCATGTGAATAGAAAAGGCAGGAGAGTGGTCAGGTACTGTTTTCTCTCAGTTGGCAAGCTGCGCACACAATCGCAGTGTTGTACAGCTTGTTTCATCACCTTTGCGAAGTTGCCGCTCTCTCCGGCTCCCGGAGACGAAGAAGCTGCTTCTTCGCGCAAAGACGTTTCTGCCGCTCACAGTGCTCTGCGGTGTGCGCCTTCTGCCGAAAGAGGTCCGGGAGCGGTGCTTAGCTCTGCAGAGCACCGTACCTTCGTCTTTAGCCTCTCTTCTCGTCTACATCTTAGCAAAAACCTTTTCCACTCTGTCTGGCAAGGAGAAACTTTGCCAGCACATAAAACATCTCCCATCGTGTTCTAGAAGCTGCACGGAGATCTGCCGAGTGTTTTGCAAGAAAAGAAAGAAAGTTGACCAAAACATCTTGCAATCGAATGTTCATGTGAATAGAAAAGGCAGGAGAGTGGTCAGGTACTGTTTTCTCTCAGTTGGCAAGCTGCGCACACAATCGCAGTGTTGTACAGCTTGTTTCATCACCTTTGGGAAGTTGCCGCTCTCTCCGGCGCCCGGAGACGAAGAAGCTGCTTCTTCGCGCAAAGACGATTCTGCCGCTCACAGTGCTCTGCGGGGTGCGCCTTCTGCCGAAAGTGGTCCGGGAGCGGTGCTTAGCTCTGCAGAGCACCGTACCTTCGTCTTTAGCCTCTCTTCTCGTCTACATCTTAGCAAAAAGCTTTTCCACTCTGTCTGGCAAGGAGAAACTGTGCCAGCACAAAAAACATCTCCCATCGTGTTCTAGAAGCTGCACGGAGGTCTGCCGAGTGTTTTGCAAGAAGAGAAAGAAAGTTGTCCAAAACAGCTTGCAATCGAATGTTCATGTGAATAGAAAAGGCAGCAGAGTGGTCAGGTACTGTTTTCTCTCAGTTGGCAAGCTGCGCACACAATCGCAGTGTCGTACAGCTTGTTTCATCACCTTTGCGAAGTTGCCGCTCTCTCCGGCTCCCGGAGACGAAGAAGCTGCTTCTTCGCGCAAAGGTGATTCTGCCGCTCACAGTGCTCTGCGGTGTGCGCCTTCTGCCGAAAGAGGTCCGGGAGCGGTGCTTAGCTCTGCAGAGCACCGTACCTTCGTCTTTAGCCTCTCTTCTCGTCTACATCTTAGCAAAAAGCTTTTCCACTCTGTCTGGCAAGGAGAAACTGTGCCAGCACAGAAAACATCTCCCATCGTGTTTTAGAGGCGGCACGCAGGTCTGCCGAGTGTTTTGCAAGAAGAGAAAGAAAGTTGTCCAAAACAGCTTCCAATCGAATGTTCATGTGAATAGAAAAGGCAGGAGAGTGGTCAGGTACTGTTTTCTCTCAGTTGGCAAGCTGCGCACACAATCGCAGTGTTGTACAGCTTGTTTCATCACCTTTGCCAAGCTGCCGCTCTCTCCGGCTCCCGGAGACGAAGAAGCTGCTTCTTCGCGCAAAGACGATTCTGCCGCTCACAGTGCTCTGCGGTGTGCGCCTTTTGCCGAAAGAGGTCCGGGAGCGGTGCTTAGCTCTGCAGAGCACCGTACCTTCGTCTTTAGCCTCTCTTCTCGTCTACATCTTAGCAAAAAGCTTTTCCACTCTGTCTGGCCAGGAGAAACTTTGCCAGCACATAAAACATCTCCCATCGTGTTCTAGAAGCTGCACGGAGGTCTGCCGAGTGTTTTGCAAGAAGAGAAAGAAAGTTGTCCAAAACAGCTTGCAATCGAATGTTCATGTGAATAGAAAAGGCAGCAGAGTGGTCAGGTACTGTTTTCTCTCAGTTGGCAAGCTGCGCACACAATCGCAGTGTCGTACAGCTTGTTTCATCACCTTTGCGAAGTTGCCGCTCTCTCCGGCTCCCGGAGACGAAGAAGCTGCTTCTTCGCGCAAAGACGATTCTGCCGCTCACAGTGCTCTGCGGTGTGCGCCTTCTGCCGAAAGAGGTCCGGGAGCTGTGCTTAGCTCTGCAGAGCACTCTACCTGCTTCTTTAGCCTCTCTTCTCGTCTACATCTTAGCAAAAAGCTTTTCCACTCTGTCTGGCAAGGAGAAACTGTGCCAGCACAGAAAACATCTCCCATCGTGTTCTAGAGGCTGCACGGAGGTCTGCCGAGTGTTTTGCAAGAAGAGAAAGAAAGTTGTCCAAAACAGCTTGCAATCGAATGTTCATGTGAATAGAAAAGGCAGGAGAGTGGTCAGGTACTGTTTTCTCTCAGTTGGCAAGCTGCGCACACAATCGCAGTGTTGTACAGCTTGTTTCATCACCTTTGCGAAGTTGCCGCTCTCTCCGGCTCCCGGAGACGAAGAAGCTGCTTCTTCGCGCAAAGACGATTCTGCCGCTCACAGTGCTCTGCGGTGTGCGCCTTCTGCCGAAAGAGGACCGGGAGCGGTGCTTAGCTCTGCAGAGCACCGTACCTTCGTCTTTAGCCTCTCTTCTCGTCTACATCTTAGCAAAAAGCTTTTCCACTCTGTCTGGCAAGGAGAAACTGTGCCAGCACAGAAAACATCTCCCATCGTGTTCTAGAGGCTGCACGCAGGTCTGCCGAGTGTTTTGCAAGAAGAGAAAGAAAGTTGTCCAAAACAGCTTGCAATCGAATGTTCATGTGAATAGAAAAGACAGGAGAGTGGTCAGGTACTGTTTTCTCTCAGTTGGCAAGCTGCGCACACAATCGCAGTGTTGTACAGCTTGTTTCATCACCTTTGCGAAGTTGCCGCTCTCTCCGGCTCCCGGAGACGTAGAAGCTGCTTCTTCGCGCAAAGACGATTCTGCCGCTCACAGTGCTCTGCGGTGTGCGCCTTCTGCCGAAAGAGGTCCGGGAGCGGTGCTTAGCTCTGCAGAGCACCATACCTGCTTCTTTAGCCTCTCTTCTCGTCTACATCTTAGCAAAAAGCTTTTCCACTCTGTCTGGCAAGGAGAAACTGTGCCAGCACAAAAAAAATCTCCCATCGTGTTCTAGAGGCTGCACGGAGATCTGCCGAGTGTTTTGCAAGAAGAGAAAGAAAGTTGTCCAAAACAGCTTGCAATCGAATGTTCATGTGAATAGAAAAGGCAGGAGAGTGGTCAGGTACTGTTTTCTCTCAGTTGGCAAGCTGCGCACACAATCGCAGTGTCGTACAGATTGTTTCATCACTTTTGCGAAGTTGCCGCTCTCTCCGGCTCCCGGAGACGAAGAAGCTGCTTCTTTGCGCAAAGACGATTCTGCCGCTCACAGTGCTCTGCGGTGTGCGCCTTCTGCCGAAAGAGGTCCGGGAGCTGTGCTTAGCTCTGCAGAGCACTCTACCTGCTTCTTTAGCCTCTCTTCTCGTCTACATCTTAGCAAAAAGCTTTTCCACTCTGTCTGGCAAGGAGAAACTGTGCCAGCACAGAAAACATCTCCCATCGTGTTCTAGAGGCTGCACGGAGGTCTGCCGAGTGTTTTGCAAGAAGAGAAAGAAAGTTGTCCAAAACAGCTTGCAATCGAATGTTCATGTGAATAGAAAAGGCAGGAGAGTGGTCAGGTACTGTTTTCTCTCAGTTGGCAAGCTGCGCACACAATCGCAGTGTTGTACAGCTTGTTTCATCACCTTTGCGAAGCTGCCGCTCTCTCCGGCTCCCGGAGACGAAGAAGCTGCTTCTTCGCGCAAAGACGATTCTGCCGCTCACTGTGCTCTGCAGTGTGCGTCTTCTGCCGAAAGAGGCCCGGGAGCTGTGCTTAGCTCTGCCTAGCACCATACCTGCTTCTTTAGCCTCTCTTCTCGTCTACATCTTAGCAAAAAGCTTTTCCACTCTGTCTGGCAAGGAGAAACTGTGCCAGCACAAATAACATCTCCCATCGTGTTCTAGAGGCTGCACGGAGGTCTGCCGAGTGTTTTGCAAGAAGAGAAAGAAAGTTGTCCAAAACAGCTTGCAATCGAATGTTCATGTGATTACAAAAGGCAGGAGAGTGGTCAGGTACTGTTTTCTCTCACTTGGCAAGCTGCGCACACAATCGCAGTGTTGTACAGCTTGTTTCATCACCTTTGCGAAGTTGCCGCTCTCTCCGGCTGCCGGAGACGAAGAAGCTGCTTTTTCGCGCAAAGAAGATTCGTCCGCTCACAGTGCTCTGCGGTGTGCGCCTTCTGCCGAAAGAGGTCCGGGAGCGGTGCTTAGCTCTGCAGAGCACCGTACCTTCGTCTTTAGCCTCTCTTCTCGGCTACATCTTAGCAAAAAGCTTTTCCACTCTGTCTGGCAAGGAGAAACTGTGCCAGCACAGAAAACATCTCCCATCGTGTTCTAGAGGCTGCACGCAGGTCTGCCGAGTGTTTTGCAAGAAGAGAAAGAAAGTTGTCCAAAACAGCTTGCAATCGAATGTTCATGTTATTACAAAAGGCAGCAGAGTGGTCAGGTACTCTTTTCTCTCACTTGGCAAGCTGCGCACACAATCGCAGTGTTGTACAGCTTGATTCATCACCTTTGCGAAGTTGCCGCTCTCTCCGGCTCCCGGAGACGAAGAAGCTGCTTCTTCGCGCAAAGACGATTCTGCCGCTCACAGTGCTCTGCGGTGTGCGCCTTCTGCCGAAAGAGGTCCGGGAGCGGTGCTTAGCTCTGCAGAGCACCGTACCTTCGTCTTTAGCCTCTCTTCTCGTCTACATCTTAGCAAAAAGCTTTTCCACTCTGTCTGGCAAGGAGAAACTGTGCCTGCACAAAAAACATCTCCCATCGTGTTCTAGAAGCTACACGGAGGTCTGCCGAGTGTTTTGCAAGAAGAGAAAGAAAGTTGTCCAAAACAGCTTGCAATCGAAAGTTCAAGTGATTAGAAAAGGCAGGAGAGTGGTCAGGTACTGTTTTCTCTCATTTGGCAAGCTGCGCACACAATCGCAGTGTTGTACAGCTTGTTTCATCACCTTTGCGAAGTTGCCGCTCTCTCCGGCTCCCGGAGACGAAGAAGCTGCTTCTTCGCGCAAAGACGATTCTGCCGCTCACAGTGCTCTGCGGTGTGCGCCTTCTGCCGAAAGAGGACCGGGAGCGGTGCTTAGCTCTGCAGAGCACCGTACCTTCGTCTTTAGCCTCTCTTCTCGTCTACATCTTAGCAAAAAGCTTTTCCACTCTGTCTGGCAAGGAGAAACTGTGCCAGCACAGAAAACATCTCCCATCGTGTTCTAGAGGCTGCACGGAGGTCTGCCGAGTGTTTTGCAAGAAGAGAAAGAAAGTTGTCCAAAACAGCTTGCAATCGAATGTTCATGTGAATAGAAAAGGCAGCAGAGTGGTCAGGTACTGTTTTCTCTCAGGTGGCCAGCTGCGCACACAATCGCAGTGTTGTACAGCTTGTTTCATCACCTTTGCGAAGTTGCCGCTCTCTCCGGCTCCCGGAGACGAAGAAGCTGCTTCTTCGCGCAAAGACGATTCTGCTGCTCACAGTGCACTGCGGTGTGCGCCTTCTGCCGAAAGAGGTCCGGCAGCGGTGCTTAGCTCTGCAGAGCACCGTACCTTCGTCTTTAGCCTCTCTTCTCGTCTACATCTTAGCAAAAAGCTTTTCCACTCTGTCTGGCCAGGAGAAACTGTGCCAGCACAGAAAACATCTCCCATCGTGTTCTAGAGGCTGCACGCAAGTCTGCCGAGTGTTTTGCAAGAAGAGAAAGAAAGTTGTCCAAAACAGCTTGCAATCGAATGTTCAAGTGATTAGAAAAGGCAGGAGAGTGGTCAGGTACTGTTTTCTCTCAGTTGGCAAGCTGCGCACACAATCGCAGTGTTGTACAGCTTGTTTCATCACATTTGGGAAGTTGCCGCTCTCTCCGGCGCCCGGAGACGAAGAAGCTGCTTCTTCGCGCAAAGACGATTCTGCCGCTCACAGTGCTCTGCGGTGTGCGCCTTCTGCCGAAAGTGGTCCGGGAGCGGTGCTTTGCTCTGCAGAGCACCGTACCTTCGTCTTTAGCTTCTCTTCTCGTCTACATCTTAGCAAAAAGCTTTTCCACTCTGTCTGGCAAGGAGAAACTGTGCCAGCACAGAAAACATCTCCCATTGTGTTCTAGAGGCTGCACGCAGGTCTGCCGAGTGTTTTGCAAGAAGAGAAAGAAAGTTGTCCAAAACAGCTTGCAATCGAATGTTCATGTGAATAGAAAATGCAGGAGAGTGGTCAGGTACTGTTTTCTCTCACTTGGCCAGCTGCGCACACAATCGCAGTGTCGTATGGCTTGTTTCATCACCTTTGCGAAGTTGCTGCTCTCTCCGGCTCCCGGAGACGAAGAAGCTGCTTCTTCGCGCAAAGACGATTCTGCCGCTCACTGTGCTCTGCAGTGTGCGTGTTCTGCCGAAAGAGGTCCGGGAGCTGTGCTTAGCTCTGCGGAGCACTCTACCTGCTTCTTTAGCCTCTCTTCTCGTCTACATCTTAGCAAAAAGCTTTTCCACTCTGTCTGGCAAGGAGAAACTGTGCCTGCACAAAAAACAACTCCCATCGTGTTCTAGAGGCTGCATGGAGGTCTGCCGAGTGTTTTGCAAGAAGAGAAAGAAAGTTGTCCAAAACAGCTTGCAATCGAATGTTCATGTGAATAGAAAAGGCAGGAGAGTGGTCAGGTACTGTTTTCTCTCACTTGGCAAGCTGCGCACACAATCGCAGTGTTGTACAGCTTGTTTCATCACCTTTGCGAAGCTGCCGCTCTCTCCGGCTCCCGGAGACGAAGAAGCTGCTTCTTCGCGCAAAGACGATTCTGCCGCTCACAGTGCTCTGCGGTGTGCGCCTTCTGCCGAAAGAGGTCCGGGAGCGGTGCTTAGCTCTGCAGAGCACCGTACCTTCGTCTTTAGCCTCTCTTCTCGTCTACATCTTAGCAAAAAGCTTTTCCACTCTGTCTGGCAAGGAGAAACTGTGCCAGCACAGAAAACATCTCCCATCGTGTTCTAGAGGCTGCACGCAGGTCTGCAGAGTGTTTTGCAAGAAGAGAAAGAAAGTTGTCCAAAACAGCTTCCAATCGAATGTTCATGTGAATAGAAAAGGCAGGAGAGTGGTCAGGTACTGTTTTCTCTCACTTGGCAAGCTGCGCACACAATCGCAGTGTTGTACAGCTTGTTTCATCACCTTTGCGAAGCTGCCGCTCTCTCCGGCTCCCGGAGACGAAGAAGCTGCTTCTTCGCGCAAAGACGATTCTGCCGCTCACAGTGCTCTGCGGTGTGCGCCTTATGCCGAAAGAGGTCCGGGAGCGGTGCTTAGCTCTGCAGAGCACCGTACCTTCGTCTTTAGCCTCTCTTCTCGTCTACATCTTAGCAAAAAGCTTTTCCACTCTGTCTGGCCAGGAGAAACTTTGCCAGCACATAAAACATCTCCCATCGTGTTCTAGAAGCTGCACGGAGGTCTGCCGAGTGTTTTGCAAGAAGAGAAAGAAAGTTGTCCAAAACAGCTTGCAATCGAATGTTCATGTGAATAGAAAAGGCAGCAGAGTGGTCAGGTACTGTTTTCTCTCAGTTGGCAAGCTGCGCACACAATCGCAGTGTCGTACAGCTTGTTACATCACCTTTGCGAAGTTGCCGCTCTCTCCGGCTCCCGGAGACGAAGAAGCTGCTTCTTCGCGCAAAGACGATTCTTCCGCTCACTGTGCTCTGCGGTGTGCGCCTTCTGCCGAAAGAGGTCCGGGAGCGGTGCTTAGCTCTGCAGAGCATCGTACCTTCGTCTTTAGCCTCTCTTCTCGTCTACATCTTAGCAAAAAGCTTTTCCACTCTGTCTGGCCAGGAGAAACTTTGCCAGCACATAAAACATCTCCCATCGTGTTCTAGAAGCTGCACGGAGATCTGCCGAGTGTTTTGCAAGAAAAGAAAGAAAGTTGTCCAAAACATCTTGCAATAAAATGTTCATGTGAATAGAAAAGGCAGGAGAGTGGTCAGGTACTGTTTTCTCTCAGTTGGCAAGCTGCGCACACAATCGCAGTGTTGTACAGCTTGTTTCATCACCTTTGCGAAGTTGCCGCTCTCTCCGGCTCCCGGAGACGAAGAAGCTGCTTCTTCGCGCAAAGACGATTCTGCCGCTCACAGTGCTCTGCGGTGTGCGCCTTCTGCCGAAAGAGGTCCGGGAGCGGTGCTTAGCTCTGCAGAGCACTCTACCTGCTTCTTTAGCCTCTCTTCTCGTCTACATCTTAGCAAAAAGCTTTTCCAATCTGTCTGGCAAGGAGAAACTGTGCCAGCACAGAAAACATCTCCCATCGTGTTCTAGAGGCTGCACGGAGGTCTGCCGAGTGTTTTGCAAGAAGAGAAAGAAAGTTGTCCAAAACAGCTTGCAATCGAATGTTCATGTGAATAGAAAAGGCAGGAGAGTGGTCAGGTACTGTTTTCTCTCAGTTGGCAAGCTGCGCACACAATCGCAGTGTTGTACAGCTTGTTTCATCACCTTTGCGAAGCTGCCGCTCTCTCCGGCTCCCGGAGACGAAGAAGCTGCTTCTTCGCGCAAAGACGATTCTGCCGCTCACTGTACTCTGCAGTGTGCGCCTTCTGCCGAAAGAGGCCCGGGAGCTGTGCTTAGCTCTGCCTAGCACCATACCTGCTTCTTTAGCCTCTCTTCTCGTCTACATCTTAGCAAAAAGCTTTTCCACTCTGTCTGGCAAGGAGAAACTGTGCCAGCACAGAAAACATCTCCCATCGTGTTCTAGAGGCTGCACGCAGGTCTGCCGAGTGTTTTGCAAGAAGAGAAAGAAAGTTGTCCAAAACAGCTTGCAATCGAATGTTCATGTGAATAGAAAATGCAGGAGAGTGGTCAGGTACTGTTTTCTCTCACTTGGCCAGCTGCGCACACAATCGCAGTGTCGTATGGCTTGTTTCATCACCTTTGCGAAGTTGCCGCTCTCTCCGGCTCCCGGAGACGAAGAAGCTGCTTCTTCGCGCAAAGACGATTCTGCCGCTCACTGTGCTCTGCAGTGTGCGTGTTCTGCCGAAAGAGGTCCGGGAGCTGTGCTTAGCTCTGCGGAGCACTCTACCTGCTTCTTTAGCCTCTCTTCTCGTCTACATCTTAGCAAAAAGCTTTTCCACTCTGTCTGGCAAGGAGAAACTGTGCCTGCACAAAAAACAACTCCCATCGTGTTCTAGAGGCTGCACGGAGGTCTGCAGAGTGTTTTGCAAGAAGAGAAAGAAAGTTGTCCAAAACAGCTTGCAATCGAATGTTCATGTGAATAGAAAAGGCAGGAGAGTGGTCAGGTACTGTTTTCTCTCACTTGGCAAGCTGCGCACACAATCGCAGTGTTGTACAGCTTGTTTCATCACCTTTGCGAAGCTGCCGCTCTCTCCGGCTCCCGGAGACGAAGAAGCTGCTTCTTCGCGCAAAGACGATTCTGCCGCTCACAGTGCTCTGCGGTGTGCGCCTTCTGCCGAAAGAGGTCCGGGAGCGGTGCTTAGCTCTGCAGAGCACCGTACCTTCGTCTTTAGCCTCTCTTCTCGTCTACATCTTAGCAAAAAGCTTTTCCACTCTGTCTGGCAAGGAGAAACTGTGCCAGCACAGAAAACATCTCCCATCGTGTTCTAGAGGCTGCACGCAGGTCTGCAGAGTGTTTTGCAAGAAGAGAAAGAAAGTTGTCCAAAACAGCTTCCAATCGAATGTTCATGTGAATAGAAAAGGCAGGAGAGTGGTCAGGTACTGTTTTCTCTCACTTGGCAAGCTGCGCACACAATCGCAGTGTTGTACAGCTTGTTTCATCACCTTTGCGAAGCTGCCGCTCTCTCCGGCTCCCGGAGACGAAGAAGCTGCTTCTTCGCGCAAAGACGATTCTGCCGCTCACAGTGCTCTGCGGTGTGCGCCTTATGCCGAAAGAGGTCCGGGAGCGGTGCTTAGCTCTGCAGAGCACCGTACCTTCGTCTTTAGCCTCTCTTCTCGTCTACATCTTAGCAAAAAGCTTTTCCACTCTGTCTGGCCAGGAGAAACTTTGCCAGCACATAAAACATCTCCCATCGTGTTCTAGAAGCTGCACGGAGGTCTGCCGAGTGTTTTGCAAGAAGAGAAAGAAAGTTGTCCAAAACAGCTTGCAATCGAATGTTCATGTGAATAGAAAAGGCAGCAGAGTGGTCAGGTACTGTTTTCTCTCAGTTGGCAAGCTGCGCACACAATCGCAGTGTCGTACAGCTTGTTTCATCACCTTTGCGAAGTTGCCGCTCTCTCCGGCTCCCGGAGACGAAGAAGCTGCTTCTTCGCGCAAAGACGATTCTTCCGCTCACTGTGCTCTGCGGTGTGCGCCTTCTGCCGAAAGAGGTCCGGGAGCGGTGCTTAGCTCTGCAGAGCATCGTACCTTCGTCTTTAGCCTCTCTTCTCGTCTACATCTTAGCAAAAAGCTTTTCCACTCTGTCTGGCCAGGAGAAACTTTGCCAGCACATAAAACATCTCCCATCGTGTTCTAGAAGCTGCACGGAGATCTGCCGAGTGTTTTGCAAGAAAAGAAAGAAAGTTGTCCAAAACATCTTGCAATAAAATGTTCATGTGAATAGAAAAGGCAGGAGAGTGGTCAGGTACTGTTTTCTCTCAGTTGGCAAGCTGCGCACACAATCGCAGTGTTGTACAGCTTGTTTCATCACCTTTGCGAAGTTGCCGCTCTCTCCGGCTCCCGGAGACGAAGAAGCTGCTTCTTCGCGCAAAGACGATTCTGCCGCTCACAGTGCTCTGCGGTGTGCGCCTTCTGCCGAAAGAGGTCCGGGAGCGGTGCTTAGCTCTGCAGAGCACTCTACCTGCTTCTTTAGCCTCTCTTCTCGTCTACATCTTAGCAAAAAGCTTTTCCAATCTGTCTGGCAAGGAGAAACTGTGCCAGCACAGAAAACATCTCCCATCGTGTTCTAGAGGCTGCACGGAGGTCTGCCGAGTGTTTTGCAAGAAGAGAAAGAAAGTTGTCCAAAACAGCTTGCAATCGAATGTTCATGTGAATAGAAAAGGCAGGAGAGTGGTCAGGTACTGTTTTCTCTCAGTTGGCAAGCTGCGCACACAATCGCAGTGTTGTACAGCTTGTTTCATCACCTTTGCGAAGCTGCCGCTCTCTCCGGCTCCCGGAGACGAAGAAGCTGCTTCTTCGCGCAAAGACGATTCTGCCGCTCACTGTGCTCTGCAGTGTGCGCCTTCTGCCGAAAGAGGCCCGGGAGCTGTGCTTAGCTCTGCCTAGCACCATACCTGCTTCTTTAGCCTCTCTTCTCGTCTACATCTTAGCAAAAAGCTTTTCCACTCTGTCTGGCAAGGAGAAACTGTGCCAGCACAGAAAACATCTCCCATCGTGTTCTAGAGGCTGCACGCAGGTCTGCCGAGTGTTTTGCAAGAAGAGAAAGAAAGTTGTCCAAAACAGCTTGCAATCGAATGTTCATGTGAATAGAAAATGCAGGAGAGTGGTCAGGTACTGTTTTCTCTCACTTGGCCAGCTGCGCACACAATCGCAGTGTCGTATGGCTTGTTTCATCACCTTTGCGAAGTTGCCGCTCTCTCCGGCTCCCGGAGACGAAGAAGCTGCTTCTTCGCGCAAAGACGATTCTGCCGCTCACTGTGCTCTGCAGTGTGCGTGTTCTGCCGAAAGAGGTCCGGGAGCTGTGCTTAGCTCTGCGGAGCACTCTACCTGCTTCTTTAGCCTCTCTTCTCGTCTACATCTTAGCAAAAAGCTTTTCCACTCTGTCTGGCAAGGAGAAACTGTGCCTGCACAAAAAACAACTCCCATCGTGTTCTAGAGGCTGCACGGAGGTCTGCAGAGTGTTTTGCAAGAAGAGAAAGAAAGTTGTCCAAAACAGCTTGCAATCGAATGTTCATGTGAATAGAAAAGGCAGGAGAGTGGTCAGGTACTGTTTTCTCTCACTTGGCAAGCTGCGCACACAATCGCAGTGTTGTACAGCTTGTTTCATCACCTTTGCGAAGCTGCCGCTCTCTCCGGCTCCCGGAGACGAAGAAGCTGCTTCTTCGCGCAAAGACCATTCTGCCGCTCACAGTGCTCTGCGGTGTGCGCCTTCTGCCGAAAGAGGTCCGGGAGCGGTGCTTAGCTCTGCAGAGCACCGTACCTTCGTCTTTAGCCTCTCTTCTCGTCTACATCTTAGCAAAAAGCTTTTCCACTCTGTCTGGCAAGGAGAAACTGTGCCAGCACAGAAAACATCTCCCATCGTGTTCTAGAGGCTGCACGCAGGTCTGCAGAGTGTTTTGCAAGAAGAGAAAGAAAGTTGTCCAAAACAGCTTCCAATCGAATGTTCATGTGAATAGAAAAGGCAGGAGAGTGGTCAGGTACTGTTTTCTCTCACTTGGCAAGCTGCGCACACAATCGCAGTGTTGTACAGCTTGTTTCATCACCTTTGCGAAGCTGCCGCTCTCTCCGGCTCCCGGAGACGAAGAAGCTGCTTCTTCGCGCAAAGACGATTCTGCCGTTTACAGTGCTCTGCGGTGTGCGCCTTATGCCGAAAGAGGTCCGGGAGCGGTGCTTAGCTCTGCAGAGCACCGTACCTTCGTCTTTAGCCTCTCTTCTCGTCTACATCTTAGCAAAAAGCTTTTCCACTCTGTCTGGCCAGGAGAAACTTTGCCAGCACATAAAACATCTCCCATCGTGTTCTAGAAGCTGCACGGAGGTCTGCCGAGTGTTTTGCAAGAAGAGAAAGAAAGTTGTCCAAAACAGCTTGCAATCGAATGTTCATGTGAATAGAAAAGGCAGCAGAGTGGTCAGGTACTGTTTTCTCTCAGTTGGCAAGCTGCGCACACAATCGCAGTGTCGTACAGCTTGTTTCATCACCTTTGCGAAGTTGCCGCTCTCTCCGGCTCCCGGAGACGAAGAAGCTGCTTCTTCGCGCAAAGACGATTCTTCTGCTCACTGTGCTCTGCGGTGTGCGCCTTCTGCCGAAAGAGGTCCGGGAGCGGTGCTTAGCTCTGCAGAGCATCGTACCTTCGTCTTTAGCCTCTCTTCTCGTCTACATCTTAGCAAAAAGCTTTTCCACTCTGTCTGGCCAGGAGAAACTTTGCCAGCACATAAAACATCTCCCATCGTGTTCTAGAAGCTGCACGGATATCTGCCGAGTGTTTTGCAAGAAAAGAAAGAAAGTTGTCCAAAACATCTTGCAATAAAATGTTCATGTGAATAGAAAAGGCAGGAGAGTGGTCAGGTACTGTTTTCTCTCAGTTGGCAAGCTGCGCACACAATCGCAGTGTTGTACAGCTTGTTTCATCACCTTTGCGAAGTTGCCGCTCTCTCCGGCTCCCGGAGACGAAGAAGGTGCTTCTTCGCGCAAAGACGATTCTGCCCCTCACAGTGCTCTGTGGTGTGCGCCTTCTGCCGAAAGTGGTCCGGGAGCGGTGCTTTGCTCTGCAGAGCACCGTACCTTCGTCTTTAGCCTCTCTTCTCGTCTACATCTTAGCAAAAAGCTTTTCCACTCTGTCTGGCAAGGAGAAACTGTGCCAGCACAGAAAACATCTCCCATCGTGTTCTAGAGGCTGCACGCAGGTCTGCCGAGTGTTTTGCAAGAAGAGAAAGAAAGTAGTCCAAAACAGCTTGCAATCGAATGTTCATGTGAATAGAAAATGCAGGAGAGTGGTCAGGTACTGTTTTCTCCAGGTTGGCCAGCTGCGCACACAATCGCAGTGTCGTACGGCTTGTTTCATCACCTTTGCGAAGTTGCCGCTCTCTCCGGCTCCCGGAGACGAAGAAGCTGCTTCTTCGCGCAAAGGTGATTCTGCCGCTCACAGTGCTCTGCGGTGTGCGCCTTCTGCCGAAAGAGGTCCGGGAGCGGTGCTTAGCTCTGCAGAGCACCGTACCTTCGTCTTTAGCCTCTCTTCTCGTCTACATCTTAGCAAAAAGCTTTTCCACTCTGTCTGGCAAGGAGAAACTGTGCCAGCACAGAAAACATCTCCCATCGTGTTTTAGAGGCTGCACGCAGGTCTGCAGAGTGTTTTGCAAGAAGAGAAAGAAAGTTGTCCAAAACAGCTTCCAATCGAATGTTCATGTGAATAGAAAAGGCAGGAGAGTGGTCAGGTACTGTTTTCTCTCAGTTGGCAAGCTGCGCACACAATCGCAGTGTTGTACAGCTTGTTTCATCACCTTTGCCAAGCTGCCGCTCTCTCCGGCTCCCGGAGACGAAGAAGCTGCTTCTTCGCGCAAAGACGATTCTGCCGCTCACAGTGCTCTGCGGTGTGCGCCTTTTGCCGAAAGAGGTCCGGGAGCGGTGCTTAGCTCTGCAGAGCACCGTACCTTCGTCTTTAGCCTCTCTTCTCGTCTACATCTTAGCAAAAAGCTTTTCCACTCTGTCTGGCCAGGAGAAACTTTGCCAGCACATAAAACATCTCCCATCGTGTTCTAGAAGCTGCACGGAGGTCTGCCGAGGGTTTTGCAAGAAGAGAAAGAAAGTTGTCCAAAACAGCTTGCAATCGAATGTTCATGTGAATAGAAAAGGCAGCAGAATGGTCAGGTACTGTTTTCTCTCAGTTGGCAAGCTGCGCACACAATCGCAGTGTCGTACAGCTTGTTTCATCACCTTTGCGAAGTTGCCGCTCTCTCCGGCTCCCGGAGACGAAGAAGCTGCTTCTTCGCGCAAAGACGATTCTGCCGCTCACAGTGCTCTGCGGTGTGCGCCTTCTGCCGAAAGAGGTCCGGGAGCTGTGCTTAGCTCTGCAGAGCACTCTACCTGCTTCTTTAGCCTCTCTTCTCGTCTACATCTTAGCAAAAAGCTTTTCCACTCTGTCTAGCAAGGAGAAACTGTGCCAGCACAGAAAACATCTCCCATCGTGTTCTAGAGGCTGCACGGAGGTCTGCCGAGTGTTTTGCAAGAAGAGAAAGAAAGTTGTCCAAAACAGCTTGCAATCGAATGTTCATGTGAATAGAAAAGGCAGCAGAGTGGTCAGGTACTGTTTTCTCTCACTTGGCAAGCTGCGCACACAATCGCAGTGTTGTACAGCTTGTTTCATCACCTTTGCGAAGTTGCCGCTCTCTCCGGCTCCCGGAGACGAAGAAGCTGCTTCTTCGCCCAAAGACGATTCTGCCGCTCACAGTGCTCTGCGGTGTGCGCCTTCTGCCGAAAGAGGTCCGGGAGCGGTGCTTAGCTCTGCAGAGCACCGTACCTTCGTCTTTAGCCTCTCTTCTCGTCTACATCTTAGCAAAAAGCTTTTCCACTCTGTCTGGCAAGGAGAAACTGTGCCAGCACAGAAAACATCTCCCATCGTGTTTTAGAGGCTGCACGCAGGTCTGCAGAGTGTTTTGCAAGAAGAGAAAGAAAGTTGTCCAAAACAGCTTGCAATCGAATGTTCATGTTAATAGAAAAGGCAGGAGAGTGGTCAGGTACTGTTTTCTCTCAGTTGGCAAGCTGCGCACACAATCGCAGTGTTGTACAGCTTGTTTCATCACCTTTGCGAAGCTGCCGCTCTCTCCGGCTCCCGGAGACGAAGAAGCTGCTTCTTCGCGCAAAGACGATTCTGCCGCTCACAGTGCTCTGCGGTGTGCGCCTTTTGCCGAAAGAGGTCCGGGAGCGGTGCTTAGCTCTGCAGAGCACCGTACCTTCGTCTTTAGCCTCTCTTCTCGTCTACATCTTAGCAAAAAGCTTTTCCACTCTGTCTGGCCAGGAGAAACTTTGCCAGCACATAAAACATCTCCCATCGTGTTCTAGAAGCTGCACGGAGGTCTGCCGAGTGTTTTGCAAGAAGAGAAAGAAAGTTGTCCAAAACAGCTTGCAATCGAATGTTCATGTGAATAGAAAAGGCAGCAGAATGGTCAGGTACTGTTTTCTCTCAGTTGGCAAGCTGCGCACACAATCGCAGTGTCGTACAGCTTGTTTCATCACCTTTGCGAAGTTGCCGCTCTCTCCGGCTCCCGGAGACGAAGAAGCTGCTTCTTCGCGCAAAGACGATTCTGCCGCTCACAGTGCTCTGCGGTGTGCGCCTTCTGCCGAAAGAGGTCCGGGAGCTGTGCTTAGCTCTGCAGAGCACTCTACCTGCTTCTTTAGCCTCTCTTCTCGTCTACATCTTAGCAAAAAGCTTTTCCACTCTGTCTAGCAAGGAGAAACTGTGCCAGCACAGAAAACATCTCCCATCGTGTTCTAGAGGCTGCACGGAGGTCTGCCGAGTGTTTTGCAAGAAGAGAAAGAAAGTTGTCCAAAACAGCTTGCAATCGAATGTTCATGTGAATAGAAAAGGCAGCAGAGTGGTCAGGTACTGTTTTCTCTCACTTGGCAAGCTGCGCACACAATCGCAGTGTTGTACAGCTTGTTTCATCACCTTTGCGAAGTTGCCGCTCTCTCCGGCTCCCGGAGACGAAGAAGCTGCTTCTTCGCCCAAAGACGATTCTGCCGCTCACAGTGCTCTGCGGTGTGCGCCTTCTGCCGAAAGAGGTCCGGGAGCGGTGCTTAGCTCTGCAGAGCACCGTACCTTCGTCTTTAGCCTCTCTTCTCGTCTACATCTTAGCAAAAAGCTTTTCCACTCTGTCTGGCCAGGAGAAACTGTGCCTGCACAAAAAACATCTCCCATCGTGTTCTAGAAGCTACACGGAGGTCTGCCGAGTGTTTTGCAAGAAGAGAAAGAAAGTTGTCCAAAACAGCTTGCAATCGAATGTTCAAGTGATTAGAAAAGGCAGGAGAGTGGTCAGGTACTGTTTTCTCTCAGTTGGCAAGCTGCGCACACAATCGCAGTGTTGTACGGCTTGTTTCATCACCTTTGCGAAGTTGCCGCTCTCTCCGGCTCCCGGAGACGAAGAAGCTGCTTCTTCGCGCAAAGACGATTCTGCCGCTCACAGTGCTCTGCGGTGTGCGCCTTCTGCCGAAAGAGGACCGGGAGCGGTGCTTTGCTCTGCAGAGCACCGTACCTTCGTCTTTAGCCTCTCTTCTCGTCTACATCTTAGCAAAAAGCTTTTCCACTCTGTCTGGCAAGGAGAAACTGTGCCAGCACAGAAAACATCTCCCATCGTGTTCTAGAGGCTGCACGGAGGTCTGCCGAGTGTTTTGCAAGAAGAGAAAGAAAGTTGTCCAAAGCAGCTTGCAATCGAATGTTCATGTGAATAGAAAAGGCAGGAGAGTGGTCAGGTACTGTTTTCTCTCACTTGGCAAGCTGCGCACACAATCGCAGTGTCGTACAGCTTGTTTCATCACCTTTGCGAAGTTGCCGCTCTCTCCGGCTCCCGGAGACGAATAAGCTGCTTCTTCGCGCAAAGACGATTCTGCTGCTCACAGTGCTCTGCGGTGTGCGCCTTCTGCCGAAAGAGGTCCGGGAGCGGTGCTTAGCTCTGCAGAGCACCGTACCTTCGTCTTTAGCCTCTCTTCTCGTCTACATCTTAGCAAAAAGCTTTTCCACTCTGTCTGGCAAGGAGAAACTGTGCCAGCACAGAAAACATCTCCCATCGTGTTCTAGAGGCTGCACGCAGGTCTGCCGAGTGTTTTGCAAGAAGAGAAAGAAAGTTGTCCAAAACAGCTTGCAATCGAATGTTCATGTGAATAGAAAAGGCAGCAGAGTGGTCAGGTACTGTTTTCTCTCACTTGGCAAGCTGCGCACACAATCGCAGTGTCGTACAGCTTGTTTCATCACCTTTGCGAAGTTGCCGCTCTCTCCGGCTCCCGGAGACGAAGAAGCTGCTTCTTCGCGCAAAGACGATTCTGCCGCTCACAGTGCTCTGCGGTGTGCGCCTTCTGCCGAAAGAGGACCGGGAGCGGTGCTTAGCTCTGCAGAGCACCGTACCTTCGTCTTTAGCCTCTCTTCTCGTCTACATCTTAGCAAAAAGCTTTTCCACTCTGTCTGGCCAGGAGAAACTTTGCCAGCACATAAAACATCTCCCATCGTGTTCTAGAAGCTGCACGGAGGTCTGCCGAGTGTTTTGCAAGAAGAGAAAGAAAGTTGCTCCAAAACAGCTTGCAATCGAATGTTCATGTGAATAGAAAAGGCAGCAGAATGGTCAGGTACTGTTTTCTCTCAGTTGGCAAGCTGCGCACACAATCGCAGTGTTGTACAGCTTGTTTCATCACCTTTGCGAAGTTGCCGCTCTCTCCGGCTCCCGGAGACGAAGAAGCTGCTTCTTCGCGCAAAGACGATTCTGCCGCTCACAGTGCTCTGCGGTGTGCGCCTTCTGCCGAAAGAGGTCCGGGAGCTGTGCTTAGCTCTGCAGAGCACTCTACCTGCTTCTTTAGCCTCTCTTCTCGTCTACATCTTAGCAAAAAGCTTTTCCACTCTGTCTGGAAAGGAGAAACTGTGCCTGCACAAAAAACAACTCCCATCGTGTTCTAGAGGCTGCACGGAGGTCTGCAGAGTGTTTTGCAAGAAGAGAAAGAAAGTTGTCCAAAACAGCTTGCAATCGAATGTTCATGTGAATAGAAAAGGCAGGAGAGTGGTCAGGTACTGTTTTCTCTCACTTGGCAAGCTGCGCACACAATCGCAGTGTTGTACAGCTTGTTTCATCACCTTTGCGAAGCTGCCGCTCTCTCCGGCTCCCGGAGACGAAGAAGCTGCTTCTTCGCGCAAAGACCATTCTGCCGCTCACAGTGCTCTGCGGTGTGCGCCTTCTGCCGAAAGAGGTCCGGGAGCGGTGCTTAGCTCTGCAGAGCACCGTACCTTCGTCTTTAGCCTCTCTTCTCGTCTACATCTTAGCAAAAAGCTTTTCCACTCTGTCTGGCAAGGAGAAACTGTGCCAGCACAGAAAACATCTCCCATCGTGTTCTAGAGGCTGCACGCAGGTCTGCAGAGTGTTTTGCAAGAAGAGAAAGAAAGTTGTCCAAAACAGCTTCCAATCGAATGTTCATGTGAATAGAAAAGGCAGGAGAGTGGTCAGGTACTGTTTTCTCTCACTTGGCAAGCTGCGCACACAATCGCAGTGTTGTACAGCTTGTTTCATCACCTTTGCGAAGCTGCCGCTCTCTCCGGCTCCCGGAGACGAAGAAGCTGCTTCTTCGCGCAAAGACGATTCTGCCGCTCACAGTGCTCTGCGGTGTGCGCCTTATGCCGAAAGAGGTCCGGGAGCGGTGCTTAGCTCTGCAGAGCACCGTACCTTCGTCTTTAGCCTCTCTTCTCGTCTACATCTTAGCAAAAATCTTTTCCACTCTGTCTGGCCAGGAGAAACTTTGCCAGCACATAAAACATCTCCCATCGTGTTCTAGAAGCTGCACGGAGGTCTGCCGAGTGTTTTGCAAGAAGAGAAAGAAAGTTGTCCAAAACAGCTTGCAATCGAATGTTCATGTGAATAGAAAAGGCAGCAGAGTGGTCAGGTACTGTTTTCTCTCAGTTGGCAAGCTGCGCACACAATCGCAGTGTCGTACAGCTTGTTTCATCACCTTTGCGAAGTTGCCGCTCTCTCCGGCTCCCGGAGACGAAGAAGCTGCTTCTTCGCGCAAAGACGATTCTTCCGCTCACTGTGCTCTGCGGTGTGCGCCTTCTGCCGAAAGAGGTCCGGGAGCGGTGCTTAGCTCTGCAGAGCATCGTACCTTCGTCTTTAGCCTCTCTTCTCGTCTACATCTTAGCAAAAAGCTTTTCCACTCTGTCTGGCCAGGAGAAACTTTGCCAGCACATAAAACATCTCCCATCGTGTTCTAGAAGCTGCACGGATATCTGCCGAGTGTTTTGCAAGAAAAGAAAGAAAGTTGTCCAAAACATCTTTCAATAAAATGTTCATGTGAATAGAAAAGGCAGGAGAGTGGTCAGGTACTGTTTTCTCTCAGTTGGCAAGCTGCGCACACAATCGCAGTGTTGTACAGCTTGTTTCATCACCTTTGCGAAGTTGCCGCTCTCTCCGGCTCCCGGAGACGAAGAAGGTGCTTCTTCGCGCAAAGACGATTCTGCCCCTCACAGTGTTCTGTGGTGTGCGCCTTCTGCCGAAAGTGGTCCGGGAGCGGTGCTTTGCTCTGCAGAGCACCGTACCTTCGTCTTTAGCCTCTCTTCTCGTCTACATCTTAGCAAAAAGCTTTTCCACTCTGTCTGGCAAGGAGAAACTGTGCCAGCACAGAAAACATCTCCCATCGTGTTCTAGAGGCTGCACGCAGGTCTGCCGAGTGTTTTGCAAGAAGAGAAAGAAAGTAGTCCAAAACAGCTTGCAATCGAATGTTCATGTGAATAGAAAATGCAGGAGAGTGGTCAGGTACTGTTTTCTCCAGGTTGGCCAGCTGCGCACACAATCGCAGTGTCGTACGGCTTGTTTCATCACCTTTGCGAAGTTGCCGCTCTCTCCGGCTCCCGGAGACGAAGAAGCTGCTTCTTCGCGCAAAGACGATTCTGCCGCTCACAGTGCTCTGCGGTGTGCGCCTTCTGCCGAAAGAGGTCCGGGAGCGGTGCTTAGCTCTGCAGAGCACTCTACCTGCTTCTTTAGCCTCTCTTCTCGTCTACATCTTAGCAAAAAGCTTTTCCACTCTGTCTGGCAAGGAGAAACTGTGCCAGCACAGAAAACATCTCCCATCGTGTTCTAGAGGCTGCACGGAGGTCTGCCGAGTGTTTTGCAAGAAGAGAAAGAAAGTTGTCCAAAACAGCTTGCAATCGAATGTTCATGTGAATAGAAAAGGCAGCAGAGTGGTCAGGTACTGTTTTCTCTCAGTTGGCAAGCTGCGCACACAATCGCAGTGTTGTACAGCTTGTTTCATCACCTTTGCGAAGCTGCCGCTCTCTCCGGCTCCCGGAGACGAAGAAGCTGCTTCTTCGCGCAAAGACGATTCTGCCGCTCACTGTGCTCTGCAGTGTGCGCCTTCTGCCGAAAGAGGCCCGGGAGCTGTGCTTAGCTCTGCCTAGCACCATACCTGCTTCTTTAGCCTCTCTTCTCGTCTACATCTTAGCAAAAAGCTTTTCCACTCTGTCTGGCAAGGAGAAACTGTGCCAGCACAAAAAACATCTCCCATCGTGTTCTAGAGGCTGCACGCAGGTCTGCCGAGTGTTTTGCAAGAAGAGAAAGAAAGTTGTCCAAAACAGCTTGCAATCGAATGTTCATGTGAATAGAAAAGGCAGCAGAATGGTCAGGTACTGTTTTCTCTCAGTTGGCAAGCTGCGCACACAATCGCAGTGTCGTACAGCTTGTTTCATCACCTTTGCGAAGTTGCCGCTCTCTCCGGCTCCCGGAGACGAAGAAGCTGCTTCTTTGCGCAAAGACGATTCTGCCGCTCACAGTGCTCTGCGGTGTGCGCCTTCTGCCGAAAGAGGTCCGGGAGCTGTGCTTAGCTCTGCAGAGCACTCTACCTGCTTCTTTAGCCTCTCTTCTCGTCTACATCTTAGCAAAAAGCTTTTCCACTCTGTCTGGCAAGGAGAAACTGTGCCAGCACAGAAAACATCTCCCATCGTGTTCTAGAGGCTGCACGCAGGTCTGCCGAGTGTTTTGCAAGAAGAGAAAGAAAGTTGTCCAAAACAGCTTGCAATCGAATGTTCATGTGAATAGAAAAGGCAGGAGAGTGGTCAGGTACTGTTTTCTCTCACTTGGCAAGCTGCGCACACAATCGCAGTGTCGTACAGCTTGTTTCATCACCTTTGCGAAGTTGCCGCTCTCTCCGGCTCCCGGAGACGAAGAAGCTGCTTCTTCGCGCAAAGACGATTCTGCTGCTCACAGTGCTCTGCGGTGTGCGCCTTCTGCCGAAAGAGGTCCGGGAGCGGTGCTTAGCTCTGCAGAGCACCGTACCTTCGTCTTTAGCCTCTCTTCTCGTCTACATCTTAGCAAAAAGCTTTTCCACTCTGTCTGGCAAGGAGAAACTTTGCCAGCACATAAAACATCTCCCATCGTGTTCTAGAAGCTGCACGGAGATCTGCCGAGTGTTTTGCAAGAAAAGAAAGAAAGTTGACCAAAACATCTTGCAATCGAATGTTCATGTGAATAGAAAAGGCAGCAGAGTGGTCAGGTACTGTTTTCTCTCAGTTGGCAAGCTGCGCACACAATCGCAGTGTTGTACAGCTTGTTTCATCACATTTGGGAAGTTGCCGCTCTCTCCGGCGCCCGGAGACGAAGAAGCTGCTTCTTCGCGCAAAGACGATTCTGCCACTCACAGTGCTCTGCGGTGTGCGCCTTCTGCCGAAAGTGGTCCGGGAGCGGTGCTTTGCTCTGCAGAGCACCGTACCTTCGTCTTTAGCCTCTCTTCTCGTCTACATCTTAGCAAAAAGCTTTTCCACTCTGTCTGGCAAGGAGAAACTGTGCCTGCACAAAAAACAACTCCCATCGTGTTCTAGAAGCTGCACGGAGGTCTGCCGAGTGTTTTGCAAGAAGAGAAAGAAAGTTGTCCAAAACAGCTTGCAATCGAATGTTCATGTGAATAGAAAAGGCAGCAGAGTGGTCAGGTACTGTTTTCTCTCAGTTGGCAAGCTGCGCACACAATCGCAGTGTCGTACAGCTTGTTTCATCACCTTTGCGAAGTTGCCGCTCTCTCCGGCTCCCGGAGACGAAGAAGCTGCTTCTTCGCGCAAAGGTGATTCTGCCGCTCACAGTGCTCTGCGGTGTGCGCCTTCTGCCGAAAGAGGTCCGGGAGCGGTGCTTAGCTCTGCAGAGCACCGTACCTTCGTCTTTAGCCTCTCTTCTCGTCTACATCTTAGCAAAAAGCTTTTCCACTCTGTCTGGCAAGGAGAAACTGTGCCAGCACAGAAAACATCTCCCATCGTGTTTTAGAGGCTGCACGCAGGTCTGCAGAGTGTTTTGCAAGAAGAGAAAGAAAGTTGTCCAAAACAGCTTCCAATCGAATGTTCATGTGAATAGAAAAGGCAGGAGAGTGGTCAGGTACTGTTTTCTCTCAGTTGGCAAGCTGCGCACACAATCGCAGTGTTGTACAGCTTGTTTCATCACCTTTGCCAAGCTGCCGCTCTCTCCGGCTCCCGGAGACGAAGAAGCTGCTTCTTCGCGCAAAGACGATTCTGCCGCTCACAGTGCTCTGCGGTGTGCGCCTTTTGCCGAAAGAGGTCCGGGAGCGGTGCTTAGCTCTGCAGAGCACCGTACCTTCGTCTTTAGCCTCTCTTCTCGTCTACATCTTAGCAAAAAGCTTTTCCACTCTGTCTGGCCAGGAGAAACTTTGCCAGCACATAAAACATCTCCCATCGTGTTCTAGAAGCTGCACGGAGGTCTGCCGAGTGTTTTGCAAGAAGAGAAAGAAAGTTGTCCAAAACAGCTTGCAATCGAATGTTCATGTGAATAGAAAAGGCAGCAGAATGGTCAGGTACTGTTTTCTCTCAGTTGGCAAGCTGCGCACACAATCGCAGTGTCGTACAGCTTGTTTCATCACCTTTGCGAAGTTGCCGCTCTCTCCGGCTCCCGGAGACGAAGAAGCTGCTTCTTCGCGCAAAGACGATTCTGCCGCTCACAGTGCTCTGCGGTGTGCGCCTTCTGCCGAAAGAGGTCCGGGACCTGTGCTTAGCTCTGCAGAGCACTCTACCTGCTTCTTTAGCCTCTCTTCTCGTCTACATCTTAGCAAAAAGCTTTTCCACTCTGTCTAGCAAGGAGAAACTGTGCCAGCACAGAAAACATCTCCCATCGTGTTCTAGAGGCTGCACGGAGGTCTGCCGAGTGTTTTGCAAGAAGAGAAAGAAAGTTGTCCAAAACAGCTTGCAATCGAATGTTCATGTGAATAGAAAAGGCAGCAGAGTGGTCAGGTACTGTTTTCTCTCACTTGGCAAGCTGCGCACACAATCGCAGTGTTGTACAGCTTGTTTCATCACCTTTGCGAAGTTGCCGCTCTCTCCGGCTCCCGGAGACGAAGAAGCTGCTTCTTCGCGCAAAGACGATTCTGCCGCTCACAGTGCTCTGCGGTGTGCGCCTTCTGCCGAAAGAGGTCCGGGAGCGGTGCTTAGCTCTGCAGAGCACCGTACCTTCGTCTTTAGCCTCTCTTCTCGTCTACATCTTAGCAAAAAGCTTTTCCACTCTGTCTGGCAAGGAGAAACTGTGCCAGCACAGAAAACATCTCCCATCGTGTTTTAGAGGCTGCACGCAGGTCTGCAGAGTGTTTTGCAAGAAGAGAAAGAAAGTTGTCCAAAACAGCTTGCAATCGAATGTTCATGTTAATAGAAAAGGCAGGAGAGTGGTCAGGTACTGTTTTCTCTCAGTTGGCAAGCTGCGCACACAATCGCAGTGTTGTACAGCTTGTTTCATCACCTTTGCGAAGCTGCCGCTCTCTCCGGCTCCCGGAGACGAAGAAGCTGCTTCTTCGCGCAAAGACGATTCTGCCGCTCACAGTGCTCTGCGGTGTGCGCCTTTTGCCGAAAGAGGTCCGGGAGCGGTGCTTAGCTCTGCAGAGCACCGTACCTTCGTCTTTAGCCTCTCTTCTCGTCTACATCTTAGCAAAAAGCTTTTCCACTCTGTCTGGCCAGGAGAAACTGTGCCAGCACAGAAAACATCTCCCATCGTGTTCTAGAGGCTGCACGGAGGTCTGCCGAGTGTTTTGCAAGAAGAGAAAGAAAGTTGTCCAAAACAGCTTGCAATCGAATGTTCATGTGAATAGAAAAGGCAGGAGAGTGGTCAGGTACTGTTTTCTCTCACTTGGCAAGCTGCGCACACAATCGCAGTGTCGTACAGCTTGTTTCATCACCTTTGCGAAGTTGCCGCTCTCTCCGGCTCCCGGAGACGAAGAAGCTGCTTCTTCGCGCAAAGACGATTCTGCTGCTCACAGTGCTCTGCGGTGTGCGCCTTCTGCCGAAAGAGGTCCGGGAGCGGTGCTTAGCTCTGCAGAGCACCGTACCTTCGTCTTTAGCCTCTCTTCTCGTCTACATCTTAGCAAAAAGCTTTTCCACTCTGTCTGGCAAGGAGAAACTTTGCCAGCACATAAAACATCTCCCATCGTGTTCTAGAAGCTGCACGGAGATCTGCCGAGTGTTTTGCAAGAAAAGAAAGAAAGTTGACCAAAACATCTTGCAATCGAATGTTCATGTGAATAGAAAAGGCAGCAGAGTGGTCAGGTACTGTTTTCTCTCACTTGGCAAGCTGCGCACAAAATCGCAGTGTTGTACAGCTTGTTTCATCACATTTGGGAAGTTGCCGCTCTCTCCGGCGCCCGGAGACGAAGAAGCTGCTTCTTCGCGCAAAGACGATTCTGCCGCTCACAGTGCTCTGCGGTGTGCGCCTTCTGCCGAAAGTGGTCCGGGAGCGGTGCTTTGCTCTGCAGAGCACCGTACCTTCGTCTTTAGCCTCTCTTCTCGTCTACATCTTAGCAAAAAGCTTTTCCACTCTGTCTGGCAAGGAGAAACTGTGCCTGCACAAAAAACAACTCCCATCGTGTTCTAGAAGCTGCACGGAGGTCTGCCGAGTGTTTTGCAAGAAGAGAAAGAAAGTTGTCCAAAACAGCTTGCAATCGAATGTTCATGTGAATAGAAAAGGCAGCAGAGTGGTCAGGTACTGTTTTCTCTCAGTTGGCAAGCTGCGCACACAATCGCAGTGTCGTACAGCTTGTTTCATCACCTTTGCGAAGTTGCCGCTCTCTCCGGCTCCCGGAGACGAAGAAGCTGCTTCTTCGCGCAAAGGTGATTCTGCCGCTCACAGTGCTCTGCGGTGTGCGCCTTCTGCCGAAAGAGGTCCGGGAGCGGTGCTTAGCTCTGCAGAGCACCGTACCTTCGTCTTTAGCCTCTCTTCTCGTCTACATCTTAGCAAAAAGCTTTTCCACTCTGTCTGGCAAGGAGAAACTGTGCCAGCACAGAAAACATCTCCCATCGTGTTTTAGAGGCTGCACGCAGGTCTGCAGAGTGTTTTGCAAGAAGAGAAAGAAAGTTGTCCAAAACAGCTTCCAATCGAATGTTCATGTGAATAGAAAAGGCAGGAGAGTGGTCAGGTACTGTTTTCTCTCAGTTGGCAAGCTGCGCACACAATCGCAGTGTTGTACAGCTTGTTTCATCACCTTTGCCAAGCTGCCGCTCTCTCCGGCTCCCGGAGACGAAGAAGCTGCTTCTTCGCGCAAAGACGATTCTGCCGCTCACAGTGCTCTGCGGTGTGCGCCTTTTGCCGAAAGAGGTCCGGGAGCGGTGCTTAGCTCTGCCGAGCACCGTACCTTCGTCTTTAGCCTCTCTTCTCGTCTACATCTTAGCAAAAAGCTTTTCCACTCTGTCTGGCCAGGAGAAACTTTGCCAGCACATAAAACATCTCCCATCGTGTTCTAGAAGCTGCACGGAGGTCTGCCGAGTGTTTTGCAAGAAGAGAAAGAAAGTTGTCCAAAACAGCTTGCAATCGAATGTTCATGTGAATAGAAAAGGCAGCAGAATGGTCAGGTACTGTTTTCTCTCAGTTGGCAAGCTGCGCACACAATCGCAGTGTCGTACAGCTTGTTTCATCACCTTTGCGAAGTTGCCGCTCTCTCCGGCTCCCGGAGACGAAGAAGCTGCTTCTTCGGCAAAGACGATTCTGCCGCTCACAGTGCTCTGCGGTGTGCGCCTTCTGCCGAAAGAGGTCCGGGAGCTGTGCTTAGCTCTGCAGAGCACTCTACCTGCTTCTTTAGCCTCTCTTCTCGTCTACATCTTAGCAAAAAGCTTTTCCACTCTGTCTGGCAAGGAGAAACTGTGCCTGCACAAAAAACATCTCCCATCGTGTTCTAGAAGCTACACGGAGGTCTGCCGAGTGTTTTGCAAGAAGAGAAAGAAAGTTGTCCAAAACAGCTTGCAATCGAATGTTCAAGTGATTAGAAAAGGCAGGAGAGTGGTCAGGTACTGTTTTCTCTCAGTTGGCAAGCTGCGCACACAATCGCAGTGTTGTACGGCTTGTTTCATCACCTTTGCGAAGTTGCCACTCTCTCCGGCTCCCGGAGACGAAGAAGCTGCTTCTTCGCGCAAAGACGATTCTGCCGCTCACAGTGCTCTGCGGTGTGCGCCTTCTGCCGAAAGAGGACCGGGAGCGGTGCTTAGCTCTGCAGAGCACCGTACCTTCGTCTTTAGCCTCTCTTCTCGTCTACATCTTAGCAAAAAGCTTTTCCACTCTGTCTGGCAAGGAGAAACTTTGCCAGCACAGAAAACATCTCCCATCGTGTTCTAGAGGCTGCACGGAGGTCTGCCGAGTGTTTTGCAAGAAGAGAAAGAAAGTTGTCCAAAGCAGCTTGCAATCGAATGTTCATGTGAATAGAAAAGGCAGGAGAGTGGTCAGGTACTGTTTTCTCTCTGTTGGCAAGCTGCGCACACAATCGCAGTGTCGTACAGCTTGTTTCATCACCTTTGCGAAGTTGCCGCTCTCTCCGGCTCCCGGAGACGAAGAAGCTGCTTCTTCGCGCAAAGACGATTCTGCTGCTCACAGTGCTCTGCGGTGTGCGCCTTCTGCCGAAAGAGGTCCGGGAGCGGTGCTTAGCTCTGCAGAGCACCGTACCTTCGTCTTTAGCCTCTCTTCTCGTCTACATCTTAGCAAAAAGCTTTTCCACTCTGTCTGGCAAGGAGAAACTGTGCCAGCACAGAAAACATCTCCCATCGTGTTCTAGAGGCTGCACGCAGGTCTGCCGAGTGTTTTGCAAGAAGAGAAAGAAAGTTGTCCAAAACAGCTTGCAATCGAATGTTCATGTGAATAGAAAAGGCAGGAGAGTGGTCAGGTACTGTTTTCTCTCAGTTGGCAAGCTGCGCACACAATCGCAGTGTTGTACAGCTTGTTTCATCACCTTTGCGAAGTTGCCGCTCTCTCCGGCTCCCGGAGACGAAGAAGCTGCTTCTTCGCGCAAAGACGATTCTGCCGCTCACAGTGCTCTGCGGTGTGCGCCTTCTGCCGAAAGAGGACCGGGAGCGGTGCTTAGCTCTGCAGAGCACCGTACCTTCGTCTTTAGCCTCTCTTCTCGTCTACATCTTAGCAAAAAGATTTTCCAATCTGTCTGGCAAGGAGAAACTGTGCCTGCACAAAAAACATCTCCCATCGTGTTCTAGAAGCTGCACGGAGGTCTGCCGAGTGTTTTGCAAGAAGAGAAAGAAAGTTGTCCAAAACAGCTTGCAATCGAATGTTCAAGTGATTAGAAAAGGCAGGAGAGTGGTCAGGTACTGTTTTCTCTCAGGTGGCCAGCTGCGCACACAATCGCAGTGTTGTACAGCTTGTTTCATCACCTTTACGAAGTTGCCGCTCTCTCCGGCTGCCGGAGACGAAGAAGCTGCTTCTTCGCGCAAAGGTGATTCTGCCGCTCACAGTGCTCTGCGGTGTGCGCCTTCTGCCGAAAGAGGTCCGGGAGCGGTGCTTAGCTCTGCAGAGCACCGTACCTTCGTCTTTAGCCTCTCTTCTCGTCTACATCTTAGCAAAAACCTTTCCACTCTGTCTGGCAAGGAGAAACTTTGCCAGCACATAAAACATCTCCCATCGTGTTCTAGAAGCTGCACGGAGATCTGCCGAGTGTTTTGCAAGAAAAGAAAGAAAGTTGTCCAAAACATCTTGCAATCGAATGTTCATGTGAATAGAAAAGGCAGCAGAGTGGTCAGGTACTGTTTTCTCTCAGTTGGCAAGCTGCGCACACAATCGCAGTGTTGTACAGCTTGTTTCATCACATTTGGGAAGTTGCCGCTCTCTCCGGCGCCCGGAGACGAAGAAGCTGCTTCTTCGCGCAAAGACGATTCTGCCGCTCACAGTGCTCTGCGGTGTGCGCCTTCTGCCGAAAGTGGTCCGGGAGCGGTGCTTTGCTCTGCAGAGCACCGTGCCTTCGTCTTTAGCCTCTCTTCTCGTCTACATCTTAGCAAAAAGCTTTTCCACTCTGTCTGGCAAGGAGAAACTGTGCCAGCACAGAAAACATCTCCCATCGTGTTCTAGAGGCTGCACGCAGGTCTGCCGAGTGTTTTGCAAGAAGAGAAAGAAAGTTGTCCAAAACAGCTTGCAATCGAATGTTCATGTGAATAGAAAATGCAGGAGAGTGGTCAGGTACTGTTTTCTCTCAGTTGGCAAGCTGCGCACACAATCGCAGTGTTGTACAGCTTGTTTCATCACCTTTGCCAAGCTGCCGCTCTCTCCGGCTCCCGGAGACGAAGAAGCTGCTTCTTCGCGCAAAGACGATTCTGCCGCTCACAGTGCTCTGCGGTGTGCGCCTTTTGCCGAAAGAGGTCCGGCAGCGGTGCTTAGCTCTGCAGAGCACCGTACCTTCGTCTTTAGCCTCTCTTCTCGTCTACATCTTAGCAAAAAGCTTTTCCACTCTGTCTGGCCAGGAGAAACTTTGCCAGCACATAAAACATCTCCCATCGTGTTCTAGAAGCTGCACGGAGGTCTGCCGAGTGTTTTGCAAGAAGAGAAAGAAAGTTGTCCAAAACAGCTTGCAATCGAATGTTCATGTGAATAGAAAAGGCAGCAGAGTGGTCAGGTACTGTTTTCTCTCACTTGGCAAGCTGCGCACACAATCGCAGTGTCGTACAGCTTGTTTCATCACCTTTGCGAAGTTGCCGCTCTCTCCGGCTCCCGGAGACGAAGAAGCTGCTTCTTCGCGCAAAGGTGATTCTGCCGCTCACAGTGCTCTGCGGTGTGCGCCTTCTGCCGAAAGAGGTCCGGGAGCGGTGCTTAGCTCTGCAGAGCACCGTACCTTCGTCTTTAGCCTCTCTTCTCGTCTACATCTTAGCAAAAAGCTTTTCCACTCTGTCTGGCAAGGAGAAACTGTGCCAGCACAGAAAACATCTCCCATCGTGTTTTAGAGGCTGCACGCAGGTCTGCAGAGTGTTTTGCAAGAAGAGAAAGAAAGTTGTCCAAAACAGCTTGCAATCGAATGTTCATGTGAATAGAAAAGGCAGGAGAGTGGTCAGGTACTGTTTTCTCTCAGTTGGCAAGCTGCGCACACAATCGCAGTGTTGTACAGCTTGTTTCATCACCTTTGCGAAGCTGCCGCTCTCTCCGGCTCCCGGAGACGAAGAAGCTGCTTCTTCGCGCAAAGACGATTCTGCCGCTCACAGTGCTCTGCGGTGTGCGCCTTCTGCCGAAAGAGGTCCGGGAGCGGTGCTTAGCTCTGCAGAGCACCGTACCTTCGTCTTTAGCCTCTCTTCTCGTCTACATCTTAGCAAAAAGCTTTTCCACTCTGTCTGGCAAGGAGAAACTTTGCCAGCACATAAAACATCTCCCATCGTGTTCTAGAAGCTGCACGGAGATCTGCCGAGTGTTTTGCAAGAAAAGAAAGAAAGTTGACCAAAACATCTTGCAATCGAATGTTCATGTGAATAGAAAAGGCAGGAGAGTGGTCAGGTACTGTTTTCTCTCAGTTGGCAAGCTGCGCACACAATCGCCGTGTTGTACAGCTTGTTTCATCACATTTGGGAAGTTGCCGCTCTCTCCGGCGCCCGGAGACGAAGAAGCTGCTTCTTCGCGCAAAGACGATTCTGCCGCTCACAGTGCTCTGCGGTGTGCGTCTTCTGCCGAAAGTGGTCCGGGAGCGGTGCTTTGCTCTGCAGAGCACCGTACCTTCGTCTTTAGCCTCTCTTCTCGTCTACATCTTAGCAAAAAGCTTTTCCACTCTGTCTGGCAAGGAGAAACTGTGCCTGCACAAAAAAAAAATTCCAACGTGTTCTAGAAGCTGCACGGAGGTCTGCCGAGTGTTTTGCAAGAAGAGAAAGAAAGTTGTCCAAAACAGCTTGCAATCGAATGTTCATGTGAATAGAAAAGGCAGCAGAGTGGTCAGGTACTGTTTTCTCTCAGTTGGCAAGCTGCGCACACAATCGCAGTGTCGTACAGCTTGTTTCATCACCTTTGCGAAGTTGCCGCTCTCTCCGGCTCCCGGAGACGAAGAAGCTGCTTCTTCGCGCAAAGGTGATTCTGCCACTCACAGTGCTCTGCGGTGTGCGCCTTCTGCCGAAAGAGGTCCGGGAGCGGTGCTTAGCTCTGCAGAGCACCGTACCTTCGTCTTTAGCCTCTCTTCTCGTCTACATCTTAGCAAAAAGCTTTTCCACTCTGTCTGGCAAGGAGAAACTGTGCCAGCACAGAAAACATCTCCCATCGTGTTTTAGAGGCTGCACGGAGGTCTGCAGAGTGTTTTGCAAGAAGAGAAAGAAAGTTGTCCGAAACAGCTTCCAATCGAATGTTCATGTGAATAGAAAAGGCAGGAGAGTGGTCAGGTACTGTTTTCTCTCAGTTGGCAAGCTGCGCACACAATCGCAGTGTTGTACAGCTTGTTTCATCACCTTTGCCAAGCTGCCGCTCTCTCCGGCTCCCGGAGACGAAGAAGCTGCTTCTTCGCGCAAAGACGATTCTGCCGCTCACAGTGCTCTGCGGTGTGCGCCTTCTGCCGAAAGAGGTCCGGGAGCGGTGCTTAGCTCTGCAGAGCACCGTACCTTCGTCTTTAGCCTCTCTTCTCGTCTACATCTTAGCAAAAACCTTTTCCACTCTGTCTGGCAAGGAGAAACTTTGCCAGCACATAAAACATCTCCCATCGTGTTCTAGAAGCTGCACGGAGATCTGCCGAGTGTTTTGCAAGAAAAGAAAGAAAGTTGACCAAAACATCTTGCAATCGAATGTTCATGTGAATAGAAAAGGCAGGAGAGTGGTCAGGTACTGTTTTCTCTCAGTTGGCAAGCTGCGCACACAATCGCAGTGTTGTACAGCTTGTTTCATCACCTTTGCGAAGTTGCCGCTCTCTCCGGCGCCCGGAGACGAAGAAGCTGCTTCTTCGCGCAAAGACGATTCTGCCGCTCACAGTGCTCTGCGGTGTGCGCCTTCTGCCGAAAGTGGTCCGGGAGCGGTGCTTAGCTCTGCAGAGCACCGTACCTTCGTCTTTAGCCTCTCTTCTCGTCTACATCTTAGCAAAAAGCTTTTCCACTCTGTCTGGCAAGGAGAAACTGTGCCAGCACAAAAAACATCTCCCATCGTGTTCTAGAAGCTGCACGGAGGTCTGCCGAGTGTTTTGCAAGAAGAGAAAGAAAGTTGTCCAAAACAGCTTGCAATCGAATGTTCATGTGAATAGAAAAGGCAGCAGAGTGGTCAGGTACTGTTTTCTCTCAGTTGGCAAGCTGCGCACACAATCGCAGTGTCGTACAGCTTGTTTCATCACCTTTGCGAAGTTGCCGCTCTCTCCGGCTCCCGGAGACGAAGAAGCTGCTTCTTCGCGCAAAGACGATTCTGCCGCTCACAGTGCTCTGCGGTGTGCGCCTTCTGCCGAAAGAGGTCCGGGAGCGGTGCTTAGCTCTGCAGAGCACCGTACCTTCGTCTTTAGCCTCTCTTCTCGTCTACATCTTAGCAAAAAGCTTTTCCACTCTGTCTGGCCAGGAGAAACTTTGCCAGCACATAAAACATCTCCCATCGTGTTCTAGAAGCTGCACGGAGGTCTGCCGAGTGTTTTGCAAGAAGAGAAAGAAAGTTGTCCAAAACAGCTTGCAATCGAATGTTCATGTGAATAGAAAAGGCAGCAGAATGGTCAGGTACTGTTTTCTCTCAGTTGGCAAGCTGCGCACACAATCGCAGTGTCGTACAGCTTGTTTCATCACCTTTGCGAAGTTGCCGCTCTCTCCGGCTCCCGGAGACGAAGAAGCTGCTTCTTCGCGCAAAGACGATTCTGCCGCTCACAGTGCTCTGCGGTGTGCGCCTTCTGCCGAAAGAGGTCCGGGAGCTGTGCTTAGCTCTGCAGAGCACTCTACCTGCTTCTTTAGCCTCTCTTCTCGTCTACATCTTAGCAAAAAGCTTTTCCACTGTGTCTGGCAAGGAGAAACTGTGCCAGCACAGAAAACATCTCCCATCGTGTTCTAGAGGCTGCACGGAGGTCTGCCGAGTGTTTTGCAAGAAGAGAAAGAAAGTTGTCCAAAACAGCTTGCAATCGAATGTTCATGTGAATAGAAAAGGCAGGAGAGTGGTCAGGTACTGTTTTCTCTCACTTGGCAAGCTGCGCACACAATCGCAGTGTCGTACAGCTTGTTTCATCACCTTTGCGAAGTTGCCGCTCTCTCCGGCTCCCGGAGACGAAGAAGCTGCTTCTTCGCGCAAAGACCATTCTGCTGCTCTCAGTGCTCTGCGGTGTGCGCCTTCTGCCGAAAGAGGTCCGGGAGCGGTGCTTAGCTCTGCAGAGCACCGTACCTTCGTCTTTAGCCTCTCTTCTCGTCTACATCTTAGCAAAAAGCTTTTCCACTCTGTCTGGCAAGGAGAAACTTTGCCAGCACATAAAACATCTCCCATCGTGTTCTAGAAGCTGCACGGAGATCTGCCAAGAGTTTTGCAAGAAAAGAAAGAAAGTTGACCAAAACATCTTGCAATCGAATGTTCATGTGAATAGAAAAGGCAGGAGAGTGGTCAGGTACTGTTTTCTCTCAGTTGGCAAGCTGCGCACACAATCGCAGTGTTGTACAGCTTGTTTCATCACCTTTGCGAAGTTGCCGCTCTCTCCGGCGCCCGGAGACGAAGAAGCTGCTTCTTCGCGCAAAGACGATTCTGCCGCTCACAGTGCTCTGCGGTGTGCGCCTTCTGCCGAAAGTGGTCCGGGAGCGGTGCTTTGCTCTGCAGAGCACCGTACCTTCGTCTTTAGCCTCTCTTCTCGTCTACATCTTAGCAAAAAGCTTTTCCACTCTGTCTGGCAAGGAGAAACTGTGCCTGCACAAAAAACAACTCCCATCGTGTTCTAGAAGCTGCACGGAGGTCTGCCGAGTGTTTTGCAAGAAGAGAAAGAAAGTTGTCCAAAACAGCTTGCAATCGAATGTTCATGTGAATAGAAAAGGCAGCAGAGTGGTCAGGTACTGTTTTCTCTCAGTTGGCAAGCTGCGCACACAATCGCAGTGTCGTACAGCTTGTTTCATCACCTTTGCGAAGTTGCCGCTCTCTCCGGCTCCCGGAGACGAAGAAGCTGCTTCTTCGCGCAAAGGTGATTCTGCCGCTCACAGTGCTCTGCGGTGTGCGCCTTCTGCCGAAAGAGGTCCGGGAGCGGTGCTTAGCTCTGCAGAGCACCGTACCTTCGTCTTTAGCCTCTCTTCTCGTCTACATCTTAGCAAAAAGCTTTTCCACTCTGTCTGGCTAGGAGAAACTGTGCCAGCACAGAAAACATCTCCCATCGTGTTTTAGAGGCTGCACGCAGGTCTGCAGAGTGTTTTGCAAGAAGAGAAAGAAAGTTGTCCAAAACAGCTTCCAATCGAATGTTCATGTGAATAGAAAAGGCAGGAGAGTGGTCAGGTACTGTTTTCTCTCAGTTGGCAAGCTGCGCACACAATCGCAGTGTTGTACAGCTTGTTTCATCACCTTTGCGAAGCTGCCGCTCTCTCCGGCTCCCGGAGACGAAGAAGCTGCTTCTTCGCGCAAAGACGATTCTGCCGCTCACAGTGCTCTGCGGTGTGCGCCTTTTGCCGAAAGAGGTCCGGGAGCGGTGCTTAGCTCTGCAGAGCACCGTACCTTCGTCTTTAGCCTCTCTTCTCGTCTACATCTTAGCAAAAAGCTTTTCCACTCTGTCTGGCCAGGAGAAACTTTGCCAGCACATAAAACATCTCCCATCGTGTTCTAGAAGCTGCACGGAGGTCTGCCGAGTGTTTTGCAAGAAGAGAAAGAAAGTTGCTCCAAAACAGCTTGCAATCGAATGTTCATGTGAATAGAAAAGGCAGCAGAATGGTCAGGTACTGTTTTCTCTCAGTTGGCAAGCTGCGCACACAATCGCAGTGTCGTACAGCTTGTTTCATCACCTTTGCGAAGTTGCCGCTCTCTCCGGCTCCCGGAGACGAAGAAGCTGCTTCTTCGCGCAAAGACGATTCTGCTGCTCACAGTGCTCTGCGGTGTGCGCCTTCTGCCGAAAGAGGTCCGGGAGCGGTGCTTAGCTCTGCAGAGCACCGTACCTTCGTCTTTAGCCTCTCTTCTCGTCTACATCTTAGCAAAAAGCTTTTCCACTCTGTCTGGCAAGGAGAAACTTTGCCAGCACATAAAACATCTCCCATCGTGTTCTAGAAGCTGCACGGAGATCTGCCGAGTGTTTTGCAAGAAAAGAAAGAAAGTTGACCAAAACATCTTGCAATCGAATGTTCATGTGAATAGAAAAGGCAGGAGAGTGGTCAGGTACTGTTTTCTCTCAGTTGGCAAGCTGCGCACACAATCGCAGTGTTGTACAGCTTGTTTCATCACATTTGGGAAGTTGCCGCTCTCTCCGGCGCCCGGAGACGAAGAAGCTGCTTCTTCGCGCAAAGACGATTCTGCCGCTCACAGTGCTCTGCGGTGTGCGCCTTCTGCCGAAAGAGGTCCGGGAGCTGTGCTTAGCTCTGCAGAGCACTCTACCTGCTTCTTTAGCCTCTCTTCTCGTCTACATCTTAGCAAAAAGCTTTTCCACTGTGTCTGGCAGGGAGAAACTGTGCCAGCACAGAAAACATCTCCCATCGTGTTCTAGAGGCTGCACGGAGGTCTGCCGAGTGTTTTGCAAGAAGAGAAAGAAAGTTGTCCAAAACAGCTTGCAATCGAATGTTCATGTGAATAGAAAAGGCAGGAGAGTGGTCAGGTACTGTTTTCTCTCACTTGGCAAGCTGCGCACACAATCGCAGTGTCGTACAGCTTGTTTCATCACCTTTGCGAAGTTGCCGCTCTCTCCGGCTCCCGGAGACGAAGAAGCTGCTTCTTTGCGCAAAGACGATTCTGCCGCTCACAGTGCTCTGCGGTGTGCGCCTTCTGCCGAAAGAGGTCCGGGAGCTGTGCTTAGCTCTGCAGAGCACTCTACCTGCTTCTTTAGCCTCTCTTCTCGTCTACATCTTAGCAAAAAGCTTTTCCACTCTGTCTGGCAAGGAGAAACTTTGCCAGCACATAAAACATCTCCCATCGTGTTCTAGAAGCTGCACGGAGATCTGCCGAGTGTTTTGCAAGAAAAGAAAGAAAGTTGTCCAAAACAGCTTGCAATCGAATGTTCATGTGAATAGAAAAGGCAGCAGAATGGTCAGGTACTGTTTTCTCTCAGTTGGCAAGCTGCGCACACAATCGCAGTGTCGTACAGCTTGTTTCATCACCTTTGCGAAGTTGCCGCTCTCTCCGGCTCCCGGAGACGAAGAAGCTGCTTCTTCGCGCAAAGACGATTCTGCCGCTCACAGTGCTCTGCGGTGTGCGCCTTCTGCCGAAAGAGGTCCGGGAGCTGTGCTTAGCTCTGCAGAGCACTCTACCTGCTTCTTTAGCCTCTCTTCTCGTCTACATCTTAGCAAAAAGCTTTTCCACTGTGTCTGGCAAGGAGAAACTGTGCCAGCACAGAAAACATCTCCCATCGTGTTCTAGAGGCTGCACGGAGGTCTGCCGAGTGTTTTGCAAGAAGAGAAAGAAAGTTGTCCAAAACAGCTTGCAATCGAATGTTCATGTGAATAGAAAAGGCAGGAGAGTGGTCAGGTACTGTTTTCTCTCACTTGGCAAGCTGCGCACACAATCGCAGTGTCGTACAGCTTGTTTCATCACCTTTGCGAAGTTGCCGCTCTCTCCGGCTCCCGGAGACGAAGAAGCTGCTTCTTCGCGCAAAGACGATTCTGCTGCTCTCAGTGCTCTGCGGTGTGCGCCTTCTGCCGAAAGAGGTCCGGGAGCGGTGCTTAGCTCTGCAGAGCACCGTACCTTCGTCTTTAGCCTCTCTTCTCGTCTACATCTTAGCAAAAAGCTTTTCCACTCTGTCTGGCAAGGAGAAACTTTGCCAGCACATAAAACATCTCCCATCGTGTTCTAGAAGCTGCACGGAGATCTGCCGAGAGTTTTGCAAGAAAAGAAAGAAAGTTGACCAAAACATCTTGCAATCGAATGTTCATGTGAATAGAAAAGGCAGGAGAGTGGTCAGGTACTGTTTTCTCTCAGTTGGCAAGCTGCGCACACAATCGCAGTGTTGTACAGCTTGTTTCATCACCTTTGCGAAGTTGCCGCTCTCTCCGGCGCCCGGAGACGAAGAAGCTGCTTCTTCGCGCAAAGACGATTCTGCCGCTCACAGTGCTCTGCGGTGTGCGCCTTCTGCCGAAAGTGGTCCGGGAGCGGTGCTTTGCTCTGCAGAGCACCGTACCTTCGTCTTTAGCCTCTCTTCTCGTCTACATCTTAGCAAAAAGCTTTTCCACTCTGTCTGGCAAGGAGAAACTGTGCCTGCACAAAAAACAACTCCCATCGTGTTCTAGAAGCTGCACGGAGGTCTGCCGAGTGTTTTGCAAGAAGAGAAAGAAAGTTGTCCAAAACAGCTTGCAATCGAATGTTCATGTGAATAGAAAAGGCAGCAGAGTGGTCAGGTACTGTTTTCTCTCTGTTGGCAAGCTGCGCACACAATCGCAGTGTCGTACAGCTTGTTTCATCACCTTTGCGAAGTTGCCGCTCTCTCCGGCTCCCGGAGACGAAGAAGCTGCTTCTTCGCGCAAAGGTGATTCTGCCGCTCACAGTGCTCTGCGGTGTGCGCCTTCTGCCGAAAGAGGTCCGGGAGCGGTGCTTAGCTCTGCAGAGCACCGTACCTTCGTCTTTAGCCTCTCTTCTCGTCTACATCTTAGCAAAAAGCTTTTCCACTCTGTCTGGCTAGGAGAAACTGTGCCAGCACAGAAAACATCTCCCATCGTGTTTTAGAGGCTGCACGCAGGTCTGCAGAGTGTTTTGCAAGAAGAGAAAGAAAGTTGTCCAAAACAGCTTCCAATCGAATGTTCATGTGAATAGAAAAGGCAGGAGAGTGGTCAGGTACTGTTTTCTCTCAGTTGGCAAGCTGCGCACACAATCGCAGTGTTGTACAGCTTGTTTCATCACCTTTGCGAAGCTGCCGCTCTCTCCGGCTCCCGGAGACGAAGAAGCTGCTTCTTCACGCAAAGACGATTCTGCCGCTCACAGTGCTCTGCGGTGTGCGCCTTTTGCCGAAAGAGGTCCGGGAGCGGTGCTTAGCTCTGCAGAGCACCGTACCTTCGTCTTTAGCCTCTCTTCTCGTCTACATCTTAGCAAAAAGCTTTTCCACTCTGTCTGGCCAGGAGAAACTTTGCCAGCACATAAAACATCTCCCATCGTGTTCTAGAAGCTGCACGGAGGTCTGCCGAGTGTTTTGCAAGAAGAGAAAGAAAGTTGCTCCAAAACAGCTTGCAATCGAATGTTCATGTGAATAGAAAAGGCAGCAGAATGGTCAGGTACTGTTTTCTCTCAGTTGGCAAGCTGCGCACACAATCGCAGTGTCGTACAGCTTGTTTCATCACCTTTGCGAAGTTGCCGCTCTCTCCGGCTCCCGGAGACGAAGAAGCTGCTTCTTCGCGCAAAGACGATTCTGCTGCTCACAGTGCTCTGCGGTGTGCGCCTTCTGCCGAAAGAGGTCCGGGAGCGGTGCTTAGCTCTGCAGAGCACCGTACCTTCGTCTTTAGCCTCTCTTCTCGTCTACATCTTAGCAAAAAGCTTTTCCACTCTGTCTGGCAAGGAGAAACTTTGCCAGCACATAAAACATCTCCCATCGTGTTCTAGAAGCTGCACGGAGATCTGCCGAGTGTTTTGCAAGAAAAGAAAGAAAGTTGACCAAAACATCTTGCAATCGAATGTTCATGTGAATAGAAAAGGCAGGAGAGTGGTCAGGTACTGTTTTCTCTCAGTTGGCAAGCTGCGCACACAATCGCAGTGTTGTACAGCTTGTTTCATCACATTTGGGAAGTTGCCGCTCTCTCCGGCGCCCGGAGACGAAGAAGCTGCTTCTTCGCGCAAAGACGATTCTGCCGCTCACAGTGCTCTGCGGTGTGCGCCTTCTGCCGAAAGAGGTCCGGGAGCTGTGCTTAGCTCTGCAGAGCACTCTACCTGCTTCTTTAGCCTCTCTTCTCGTCTACATCTTAGCAAAAAGCTTTTCCACTGTGTCTGGCAAGGAGAAACTGTGCCAGCACAGAAAACATCTCCCATCGTGTTCTAGAGGCTGCACGGAGGTCTGCCGAGTGTTTTGCAAGAAGAGAAAGAAAGTTGTCCAAAACAGCTTGCAATCGAATGTTCATGTGAATAGAAAAGGCAGGAGAGTGGTCAGGTACTGTTTTCTCTCACTTGGCAAGCTGCGCACACAATCGCAGTGTCGTACAGCTTGTTTCATCACCTTTGCGAAGTTGCCGCTCTCTCCGGCTCCCGGAGACGAAGAAGCTGCTTCTTTGCGCAAAGACGATTCTGCCGCTCACAGTGCTCTGCGGTGTGCGCCTTCTGCCGAAAGAGGTCCGGGAGCTGTGCTTAGCTCTGCAGAGCACTCTACCTGCTTCTTTAGCCTCTCTTCTCGTCTACATCTTAGCAAAAAGCTTTTCCACTCTGTCTGGCAAGGAGAAACTGTGCCAGCACAGAAAACATCTCCCATCGTGTTCTAGAGGCTGCACGGAGGTCTGCCGAGTGTTTTGCAAGAAGAGAAAGAAAGTTGTCCAAAACAGCTTGCAATCGAATGTTCATGTGAATAGAAAAGGCAGGAGAGTGGTCAGGTACTGTTTTCTCTCACTTGGCAAGCTGCGCACACAATCGCAGTGTCGTACAGCTTGTTTCATCACCTTTGCGAAGTTGCCGCTCTCTCCGGCTCCCGGAGACGAAGAAGCTGCTTCTTCGCGCAAAGACGATTCTGCTGCTCACAGTGCTCTGCGGTGTGCGCCTTCTGCCGAAAGAGGTCCGGGAGCGGTGCTTAGCTCTGCAGAGCACCGTACCTTCGTCTTTAGCCTCTCTTCTCGTCTACATCTTAGCAAAAAGCTTTTCCACTCTGTCTGGCAAGGAGAAACTTTGCCAGCACATAAAACATCTCCCATCGTGTTCTAGAAGCTGCACGGAGATCTGCCGAGTGTTTTGCAAGAAAAGAAAGAAAGTTGACCAAAACATCTTGCAATCGAATGTTCATGTGAATAGAAAAGGCAGGAGAGTGGTCAGGTACTGTTTTCTCTCAGTTGGCAAGCTGCGCACACAATCGCAGTGTTGTACAGCTTGTTTCATCACATTTGGGAAGTTGCCGCTCTCTCCGGCGCCCGGAGACGAAGAAGCTGCTTCTTCGCGCAAAGACGATTCTGCCGCTCACAGTGCTCTGCGGTGTGCGTCTTCTGCCGAAAGTGGTCCGGGAGCGGTGCTTTGCTCTGCAGTGCACCGTACCTTCGTCTTTAGCCTCTCTTCTCGTCTACATCTTAGCAAAAAGCTTTTCCACTCTGTCTGGCAAGGAGAAACTGTGCCTGCACAAAAAACAACTCCCATCGTGTTCTAGAAGCTGCACGGAGGTCTGCCGAGTGTTTTGCAAGAAGAGAAAGAAAGTTGTCCAAAACAGCTTGCAATCGAATGTTCATGTGAATAGAAAAGGCAGCAGAGTGGTCAGGTACTGTTTTCTCTCAGTTGGCAAGCTGCGCACACAATCGCAGTGTCGTACAGCTTGTTTCATCACCTTTGCGAAGTTGCCGCTCTCTCCGGCTCCCGGAGACGAAGAAGCTGCTTCTTCGCGCAAAGGTGATTCTGCCGCTCACAGTGCTCTGCGGTGTGCGCCTTCTGCCGAAAGAGGTCCGGGAGCGGTGCTTAGCTCTGCAGAGCACCGTACCTTCGTCTTTAGCCTCTCTTCTCGGCTACATCTTAGCAAAAAGCTTTTCCACTCTGTCTGGCAAGGAGAAACTGTGCCAGCACAGAAAACATCTCCCATCGTGTTTTAGATGCTGCACGGATGTCTGCAGAGTGTTTTGCAAGAAGAGAAAGAAAGTTGTCCAAAACAGCTTCCAATCGAATGTTCATGTGAATAGAAAAGGCAGGAGAGTGGTCAGGTACTGTTTTCTCTCAGTTGGCAAGCTGCGCACACAATCGCAGTGTTGTACAGCTTGTTTCATCACCTTTGCCAAGCTGCCGCTCTCTCCGGCTCCCGGAGACGAAGAAGCTGCTTCTTCGCGCAAAGACGATTCTGCCGCTCACAGTGCTCTGCGGTGTGCGCCTTCTGCCGAAAGAGGTCCGGGAGCGGTGCTTAGCTCTGCAGAGCACCGTACCTTCGTCTTTAGCCTCTCTTCTCGTCTACATCTTAGCAAAAACCTTTTCCACTCTGTCTGGCAAGGAGAAACTTTGCCAGCACATAAAACATCTCCCATCGTGTTCTAGAAGCTGCACGGAGATCTGCCGAGTGTTTTGCAAGAAAAGAAAGAAAGTTGACCAAAACATCTTGCAATCGAATGTTCATGTGAATAGAAAAGGCAGGAGAGTGGTCAGGTACTGTTTTCTCTCAGTTGGCAAGCTGCGCACACAATCGCAGTGTTGTACAGCTTGTTTCATCACCTTTGCGAAGTTGCCGCTCTCTCCGGCGCCCGGAGACGAAGAAGCTGCTTCTTCGCGCAAAGACGATTCTGCCGCTCACAGTGCTCTGCGGTGTGCGCCTTCTGCCGAAAGTGGTCCGGGAGCGGTGCTTAGCTCTGCAGAGCACCGTACCTTCGTCTTTAGCCTCTCTTCTCGTCTACATCTTAGCAAAAAGCTTTTCCACTCTGTCTGGCAAGGAGAAACTGTGCCAGCACAAAAAACATCTCCCATCGTGTTCTAGAAGCTGCACGGAGGTCTGCCGAGTGTTTTGCAAGAAGAGAAAGAAAGTTGTCCAAAACAGCTTGCAATCGAATGTTCATGTGAATAGAAAAGGCAGCAGAGTGGTCAGGTACTGTTTTCTCTCAGTTGGCAAGCTGCGCACACAATCGCAGTGTCGTACAGCTTGTTTCATCACCTTTGCGAAGTTGCCGCTCTCTCCGGCTCCCGGAGACGAAGAAGCTGCTTCTTCGCGCAAAGACGATTCTGCCGCTCACAGTGCTCTGCGGTGTGCGCCTTCTGCCGAAAGAGGTCCGGGAGCGGTGCTTAGCTCTGCAGAGCACCGTACCTTCGTCTTTAGCCTCTCTTCTCGTCTACATCTTAGCAAAAAGCTTTTCCACTCTGTCTGGCCAGGAGAAACTTTGCCAGCACATAAAACATCTCCCATCGTGTTCTAGAAGCTGCACGGAGGTCTGCCGAGTGTTTTGCAAGAAGAGAAAGAAAGTTGTCCAAAACAGCTTGCAATCGAATGTTCATGTGAATAGAAAAGGCAGCAGAATGGTCAGGTACTGTTTTCTCTCAGTTGGCAAGCTGCGCACACAATCGCAGTGTCGTACAGCTTGTTTCATCACCTTTGCGAAGTTGCCGCTCTCTCCGGCTCCCGGAGACGAAGAAGCTGCTTCTTCGCGCAAAGACGATTCTGCCGCTCACAGTGCTCTGCGGTGTGCGCCTTCTGCCGAAAGAGGTCCGGGAGCTGTGCTTAGCTCTGCAGAGCACTCTACCTGCTTCTTTAGCCTCTCTTCTCGTCTACATCTTAGCAAAAAGCTTTTCCACTGTGTCTGGCAAGGAGAAACTGTGCCAGCACAGAAAACATCTCCCATCGTGTTCTAGAGGCTGCACGGAGGTCTGCCGAGTGTTTTGCAAGAAGAGAAAGAAAGTTGTCCAAAACAGCTTGCAATCGAATGTTCATGTGAATAGAAAAGGCAGGAGAGTGGTCAGGTACTGTTTTCTCTCACTTGGCAAGCTGCGCACACAATCGCAGTGTCGTACAGCTTGTTTCATCACCTTTGCGAAGTTGCCGCTCTCTCCGGCTCCCGGAGACGAAGAAGCTGCTTCTTCGCGCAAAGACGATTCTGCTGCTCTCAGTGCTCTGCGGTGTGCGCCTTCTGCCGAAAGAGGTCCGGGAGCGGTGCTTAGCTCTGCAGAGCACCGTACCTTCGTCTTTAGCCTCTCTTCTCGTCTACATCTTAGCAAAAAGCTTTTCCACTCTGTCTGGCAAGGAGAAACTTTGCCAGCACATAAAACATCTCCCATCGTGTTCTAGAAGCTGCACGGAGATCTGCCGAGAGTTTTGCAAGAAAAGAAAGAAAGTTGACCAAAACATCTTGCAATCGAATGTTCATGTGAATAGAAAAGGCAGGAGAGTGGTCAGGTACTGTTTTCTCTCAGTTGGCAAGCTGCGCACACAATCGCAGTGTTGTACAGCTTGTTTCATCACCTTTGCGAAGTTGCCGCTCTCTCCGGCGCCCGGAGACGAAGAAGCTGCTTCTTCGCGCAAAGACGATTCTGCCGCTCACAGTGCTCTGCGGTGTGCGCCTTCTGCCGAAAGTGGTCCGGGAGCGGTGCTTTGCTCTGCAGAGCACCGTACCTTCGTCTTTAGCCTCTCTTCTCGTCTACATCTTAGCAAAAAGCTTTTCCACTCTGTCTGGCAAGGAGAAACTGTGCCTGCACAAAAAACAACTCCCATCGTGTTCTAGAAGCTGCACGGAGGTCTGCCGAGTGTTTTGCAAGAAGAGAAAGAAAGTTGTCCAAAACAGCTTGCAATCGAATGTTCATGTGAATAGAAAAGGCAGCAGAGTGGTCAGGTACTGTTTTCTCTCTGTTGGCAAGCTGCGCACACAATCGCAGTGTCGTACAGCTTGTTTCATCACCTTTGCGAAGTTGCCGCTCTCTCCGGCTCCCGGAGACGAAGAAGCTGCTTCTTCGCGCAAAGGTGATTCTGCCGCTCACAGTGCTCTGCGGTGTGCGCCTTCTGCCGAAAGAGGTCCGGGAGCGGTGCTTAGCTCTGCAGAGCACCGTACCTTCGTCTTTAGCCTCTCTTCTCGTCTACATCTTAGCAAAAAGCTTTTCCACTCTGTCTGGCTAGGAGAAACTGTGCCAGCACAGAAAACATCTCCCATCGTGTTTTAGAGGCTGCACGCAGGTCTGCAGAGTGTTTTGCAAGAAGAGAAAGAAAGTTGTCCAAAACAGCTTCCAATCGAATGTTCATGTGAATAGAAAAGGCAGGAGAGTGGTCAGGTACTGTTTTCTCTCAGTTGGCAAGCTGCGCACACAATCGCAGTGTTGTACAGCTTGTTTCATCACCTTTGCGAAGCTGCCGCTCTCTCCGGCTCCCGGAGACGAAGAAGCTGCTTCTTCGCGCAAAGACGATTCTGCCGCTCACAGTGCTCTGCGGTGTGCGCCTTTTGCCGAAAGAGGTCCGGGAGCGGTGCTTAGCTCTGCAGAGCACCGTACCTTCGTCTTTAGCCTCTCTTCTCGTCTACATCTTAGCAAAAAGCTTTTCCACTCTGTCTGGCCAGGAGAAACTTTGCCAGCACATAAAACATCTCCCATCGTGTTCTAGAAGCTGCACGGAGGTCTGCCGAGTGTTTTGCAAGAAGAGAAAGAAAGTTGCTCCAAAACAGCTTGCAATCGAATGTTCATGTGAATAGAAAAGGCAGCAGAATGGTCAGGTACTGTTTTCTCTCAGTTGGCAAGCTGCGCACACAATCGCAGTGTCGTACAGCTTGTTTCATCACCTTTGCGAAGTTGCCGCTCTCTCCGGCTCCCGGAGACGAAGAAGCTGCTTCTTCGCGCAAAGACGATTCTGCTGCTCACAGTGCTCTGCGGTGTGCGCCTTCTGCCGAAAGAGGTCCGGGAGCGGTGCTTAGCTCTGCAGAGCACCGTACCTTCGTCTTTAGCCTCTCTTCTCGTCTACATCTTAGCAAAAAGCTTTTCCACTCTGTCTGGCAAGGAGAAACTTTGCCAGCACATAAAACATCTCCCATCGTGTTCTAGAAGCTGCACGGAGATCTGCCGAGTGTTTTGCAAGAAAAGAAAGAAAGTTGACCAAAACATTTTGCAATCGAATGTTCATGTGAATAGAAAAGGCAGCAGAGTGGTCAGGTACTGTTTTCTCTCAGTTGGCAAGCTGCGCACACAATCGCAGTGTTGTACAGCTTGTTTCATCACATTTGGGAAGTTGCCGCTCTCTCCGGCGCCCGGAGACGAAGAAGCTGCTTCTTCGCGCAAAGACGATTCTGCCGCTCACAGTGCTCTGCTGTGTGCGCCTTCTGCCGAAAGTGGTCCGGGAGCGGTGCTTTGCTCTGCAGAGCACCGTACCTTCGTCTTTAGCCTCTCTTCTCGTCTACATCTTAGCAAAAAGCTTTTCCACTCTGTCTGGCAAGGAGAAACTGTGCCTGCACAAAAAACAACTCCCATCGTGTTCTAGAAGCTGCACGGAGGTCTGCCGAGTGTTTTGCAAGAAGAGAAAGAAAGTTGTCCAAAACAGCTTGCAATCGAATGTTCATGTGAATAGAAAAGGCAGGAGAGTGGTCAGGTACTGTTTTCTCTCAGTTGGCAAGCTGCGCACACAATCGCAGTGTCGTACAGCTTGTTTCATCACCTTTGCGAAGTTGCCGCTCTCTCCGGCTCCCGGAGACGAAGAAGCTGCTTCTTCGCGCAAAGGTGATTCTGCCGCTCACAGTGCTCTGCGGTGTGCGCCTTCTGCCGAAAGAGGTCCGGGAGCGGTGCTTAGCTCTGCAGAGCACCGTACCTTCGTCTTTAGCCTCTCTTCTCGTCTACATCTTAGCAAAAAGCTTTTCCACTCTGTCTGGCAAGGAGAAACTGTGCCAGCACAGAAAACATCTCCCATCGTGTTTTAGAGGCTGCACGCAGGTCTGCAGAGTGTTTTGCAAGAAGAGAAAGAAAGTTGTCCAAAACAGCTTCCAATCGAATGTTCATGTGAATAGAAAAGGCAGGAGAGTGGTCAGGTACTGTTTTCTCTCAGTTGGCAAGCTGCGCACACAATCGCAGTGTTGTACAGCTTGTTTCATCACCTTTGCCAAGCTGCCGCTCTCTCCGGTTCCCGGAGACGAAGAAGCTGCTTCTTCGCGCAAAGACGATTCTGCCGCTCACAGTGCTCTGCGGTGTGCGCCTTCTGCCGAAAGAGGTCCGGGAGCTGTGCTTAGCTCTGCAGAGCACTCTACCTGCTTCTTTAGCCTCTCTTCTCCTCTACATCTTAGCAAAAAGCTTTTCCACTCTGTCTGGCAAGGAGAATCTGTGCCAGCACAGAAAACATCTCCCATCGTGTTCTAGAGGCTGCACGGAGGTCTGCCGAGTGTTTTGCAAGAAGAGAAAGAAAGTTGTCCAAAACAGCTTGCAATCGAATGTTCATGTGAATAGAAAAGGCAGGAGAGTGGTCAGGTACTGTTTTCTCTCACTTGGCAAGCTGCGCACACAATCGCAGTGTCGTACAGCTTGTTTCATCACCTTTGCGAAGTTGCCGCTCTCTCCGGCTCCCGGAGACGAAGAAGCTGCTTCTTCGCGCAAAGACGATTCTGCTGCTCACAGTGCTCTGCGGTGTGCGCCTTCTGCCGAAAGAGGTCCGGGAGCGGTGCTTAGCTCTGCAGAGCACCGTACCTTCGTCTTTAGCCTCTCTTCTCGTCTACATCTTAGCAAAAAGCTTTTCCACTCTGTCTGGCAAGGAGAAAATTTGCCAGCACATAAAACATCTCCCATATTGTTCTAGAAGCTGCACGGAGATCTGCCGAGAGTTTTGCAAGAAAAGAAAGAAAGTTGACCAAAACATCTTGCAATCGAATGTTCATGTGAATAGAAAAGGCAGGAGAGTGGTCAGGTACTGTTTTCTCTCAGTTGGCAAGCTGCGCACACAATCGCAGTGTTGTACAGCTTGTTTCATCACCTTTGCGAAGTTGCCGCTCTCTCCGGCGCCCGGAGACGAAGAAGCTGCTTCTTCGCGCAAAGACGATTCTGCCGCTCACAGTGCTCTGCGGTGTGCGCCTTCTGCCGAAAGTGGTCCGGGAGCGGTGCTTTGCTCTGCAGAGCACCGTACCTTCGTCTTTAGCCTCTCTTCTCGTCTACATCTTAGCAAAAAGCTTTTCCACTCTGTCTGGCAAGGAGAAACTGTGCCTGCACAGAAAACATCTCCCATCGTGTTCTAGAGGCTGCACGGAGGTCTGCCGAGTGTTTTGCAAGAAGAGAAAGAAAGTTGTCCAAAACAGCTTGCAATCGAATGTTCATGTGAATAGAAAAGGCAGCAGAGTGGTCAGGTACTGTTTTCTCTCACTTGGCAAGCTGCGCACACAATCGCAGTGTCGTACAGCTTGTTTCATCACCTTTGCGAAGTTGCCGCTCTCTCCGGCTCCCGGAGACGAAGAAGCTGCTTCTTCGCGCAAAGACGATTCTGCTGCTCACAGTGCTCTGCGGTGTGCGCCTTCTGCCGAAAGAGGTCCGGGAGCGGTGCTTAGCTCTGCAGAGCACCGTACCTTCGTCTTTAGCCTCTCTTCTCGTCTACATCTTAGCAAAAAGCTTTTCCAATCTGTCTGGCAAGGAGAAACTTTGCCAGCACATAAAACATCTCCCATCGTGTTCTAGAAGCTGCACGGAGATCTGCCGAGTGTTTTGCAAGAAAAGAAAGAAAGTTGACCAAAACATTTTGCAATCGAATGTTCATGTGAATAGAAAAGGCAGGAGAGTGGTCAGGTACTGTTTTCTCTCAGTTGGCAAGCTGCGCACACAATCGCAGTGTTGTACAGCTTGTTTCATCACATTTGGGAAGTTGCCGCTCTCTCCGGCGCCCGGAGACGAAGAAGCTGCTTCTTCGCGCAAAGACGATTCTGCCGCTCACAGTGCTCTGCTGTGTGCGCCTTCTGCCGAAAGTGGTCCGGGAGCGGTGCTTTGCTCTGCAGAGCACCGTACCTTCGTCTTTAGCCTCTCTTCTCGTCTACATCTTAGCAAAAAGCTTTTCCACTCTGTCTGGCAAGGAGAAACTGTGCCTGCACAAAAAACAACTCCCATCGTGTTCTAGAAGCTGCACGGAGGTCTGCCGAGTGTTTTGCAAGAAGAGAAAGAAAGTTGTCCAAAACAGCTTGCAATCGAATGTTCATGTGAATAGAAAAGGCAGGAGAGTGGTCAGGTACTGTTTTCTCTCAGTTGGCAAGCTGCGCACACAATCGCAGTGTCGTACAGCTTGTTTCATCACCTTTGCGAAGTTGCCGCTCTCTCCGGCTCCCGGAGACGAAGAAGCTGCTTCTTCGCGCAAAGGTGATTCTGCCGCTCACAGTGCTCTGCGGTGTGCGCCTTCTGCCGAAAGAGGTCCGGGAGCGGTGCTTAGCTCTGCAGAGCACCGTACCTTCGTCTTTAGCCTCTCTTCTCGTCTACATCTTAGCAAAAAGCTTTTCCACTCTGTCTGGCAAGGAGAAACTGTGCCAGCACAGAAAACATCTCCCATCGTGTTTTAGAGGCTGCACGCAGGTCTGCAGAGTGTTTTGCAAGAAGAGAAAGAAAGTTGTCCAAAAGAGCTTCCAATCGAATGTTCATGTGAATAGAAAAGGCAGGAGAGTGGTCAGGTACTGTTTTCTCTCAGTTGGCAAGCTGCGCACACAATCGCAGTGTTGTACAGCTTGTTTCATCACCTTTGCCAAGCTGCCGCTCTCTCCGGTTCCCGGAGACGAAGAAGCTGCTTCTTCGCGCAAAGACGATTCTGCCGCTCACAGTGCTCTGCGGTGTGCGCCTTCTGCCGAAAGAGGTCCGGGAGCGGTGCTTAGCTCTGCAGAGCACCGTACCTTCGTCTTTAGCCTCTCTTCTCGTCTACATCTTAGCAAAAAGCTTTTCCACTCTGTCTGGCCAGGAGAAACTTTGCCAGCACATAAAACATCTCCCATCGTGTTCTAGAAGCTGCACGGAGGTCCGCCGAGTGTTTTGCAAGAAGAGAAAGAAAGTTGTCCAAAACATCTTGCAATCGAATGTTCATGTGAATAGAAAAGGCAGCAGAATGGTCAGGTACTGTTTTCTCTCACTTGGCAAGCTGCGCACACAATCGCAGTGTCGTACAGCTTGTTTCATCACCTTTGCGAAGTTGCCGCTCTCTTCGCCTCCCGGAGACGAAGAAGCTGCTTCTTCGCGCAAAGACGATTCTGCCGCTCACAGTGCTCTGCGGTGTGCGCCTTCTGCCGAAAGAGGTCCGGGAGCTGTGCTTAGCTCTGCAGAGCACTCTACCTGCTTCTTTAGCCTCTCTTCTCCTCTACATCTTAGCAAAAAGCTTTTCCACTCTGTCTGGCAAGGAGAATCTGTGCCAGCACAGAAAACATCTCCCATCGTGTTCTAGAGGCTGCACGGAGGTCTGCCGAGTGTTTTGCAAGAAGAGAAAGAAAGTTGTCCAAAACAGCTTGCAATCGAATGTTCATGTGAATAGAAAAGGCAGGAGAGTGGTCAGGTACTGTTTTCTCTCAGTTGGCAAGCTGCGCACACAATCGCAGTGTCGTACAGCTTGTTTCATCACCTTTGCGAAGTTGCCGCTCTCTCCGGCTCCCGGAGACGAAGAAGCTGCTTCTTCGCGCAAAGACGATTCTGCTGCTCACAGTGCTCTGCGGTGTGCGCCTTCTGCCGAAAGAGGTCCGGGAGCGGTGCTTAGCTCTGCAGAGCACCGTACCTTCGTCTTTAGCCTCTCTTCTCGCCTACATCTTAGCAAAAAGCTTTTCCACCCTGTCTGGCAAGGAGAAACTGTGCCAGCACAGAAAACATCTCCCATCGTGTTTTAGAGGCTGCACGGAGGTCTGCAGAGTGTTTTGCAAGAAGAGAAAGAAAGTTTTCCGAAACAGCTTCCAATCGAATGTTCATGTGAATAGAAAAGGCAGGAGAGTGGTCAGGTACTGTTTTCTCTCAGTTGGCAAGCTGCGCACACAATCGCAGTGTTGTACAGCTTGTTTCATCACCTTTGCCAAGCTGCCGCTCTCTCCGGCTCCCGGAGACGAAGAAGCTGCTTCTTCGCGCAAAGACGATTCTGCCGCTCACAGTGCTCTGCGGTGTGCGCCTTCTGCCGAAAGAGGTCCGGGAGCGGTGCTTAGCTCTGCAGAGCACCGTACCTTCGTCTTTAGCCTCTCTTCTCGTCTACATCTTAGCAAAAACCTTTTCCACTCTGTCTGGCAAGGAGAAACTTTGCCAGCACATAAAACATCTCCCATCGTGTTCTAGAAGCTGCACGGAGATCTGCCGAGTGTTTTGCAAGAAAAGAAAGAAAGTTGACCAAAACATCTTGCAATCGAATGTTCATGTGAATAGAAAAGGCAGGAGAGTGGTCAGGTACTGTTTTCTCTCAGTTGGCAAGCTGCGCACACAATCGCAGTGTTGTACAGCTTGTTTCATCACCTTTGCGAAGTTGCCGCTCTCTCCGGCGCCCGGAGACGAAGAAGCTGCTTCTTCGCGCAAAGACGATTCTGCCGCTCACAGTGCTCTGCGGTGTGCGCCTTCTGCCGAAAGTGGTCCGGGAGCGGTGCTTAGCTCTGCAGAGCACCGTACCTTCGTCTTTAGCCTCTCTTCTCGTCTACATCTTAGCAAAAAGCTTTTCCACTCTGTCTGGCAAGGAGAAACTGTGCCAGCACAAAAAACATCTCCCATCGTGTTCTAGAAGCTGCACGGAGGTCTGCCGAGTGTTTTGCAAGAAGAGAAAGAAAGTTGTCCAAAACAGCTTGCAATCGAATGTTCATGTGAATAGAAAAGGCAGGAGAGTGGTCAGGTACTGTTTTCTCTCAGTTGGCAAGCTGCGCACACAATCGCAGTGTCGTACAGCTTGTTTCATCACCTTTGCGAAGTTGCCGCTCTCTCCGGCTCCCGGAGACGAAGAAGCTGCTTCTTCGCGCAAAGACGATTCTGCCGCTCACAGTGCTCTGCGGTGTGCGCCTTCTGCCGAAAGAGGTCCGGGAGCGGTGCTTAGCTCTGCAGAGCACCGTACCTTCGTCTTTAGCCTCTCTTCTCGTCTACATCTTAGCAAAAAGCTTTTCCACTCTGTCTGGCCAGGAGAAACTTTGCCAGCACATAAAACATCTCCCATCGTGTTCTAGAAGCTGCACGGAGGTCTGCCGAGTGTTTTGCAAGAAGAGAAAGAAAGTTGTCCAAAACAGCTTGCAATCGAATGTTCATGTGAATAGAAAAGGCAGCAGAATGGTCAGGTACTGTTTTCTCTCAGTTGGCAAGCTGCGCACACAATCGCAGTGTCGTACAGCTTGTTTCATCACCTTTGCGAAGTTGCCGCTCTCTCCGGCTCCCGGAGACGAAGAAGCTGCTTCTTCGCGCAAAGACGATTCTGCCGCTCACAGTGCTCTGTGGTGTGCGCCTTCTGCCGAAAGAGGTCCGGGAGCTGTGCTTAGCTCTGCAGAGCACTCTACCTGCTTCTTTAGCCTCTCTTCTCGTCTACATCTTAGCAAAAAGCTTTTCCACTCTGTCTGGCAAGGAGAAACTGTGCCAGCACAGAAAACATCTCCCATCGTGTTCTAGAGGCTGCACGGAGGTCTGCCGAGTGTTTTGCAAGAAGAGAAAGAAAGTTGTCCAAAACAGCTTGCAATCGAATGTTCATGTGAATAGAAAAGGCAGGAGAGTGGTCAGGTACTGTTTTCTCTCACTTGGCAAGCTGCGCACACAATCGCAGTGTCGTACAGCTTGTTTCATCACCTTTGCGAAGTTGCCGCTCTCTCCGGCTCCCGGAGACGAAGAAGCTGCTTCTTCGCGCAAAGACGATTCTGCTGCTCTCAGTGCTCTGCGGTGTGCGCCTTCTGCCGAAAGAGGTCCGGGAGCGGTGCTTAGCTCTGCAGAGCACCGTATCTTCGTCTTTAGCCTCTCTTCTCGTCTACATCTTAGCAAAAAGCTTTTCCACTCTGTCTGGCCAGGAGAAACTGTGCCTGCACAAAAAACATCTCCCATCGTGTTCTAGAAGCTACACGGAGGTCTGCCGAGTGTTTTGCAAGAAGAGAAAGAAAGTTGTCCAAAACAGCTTGCAATCGAATGTTCAAGTGATTAGAAAAGGCAGGAGAGTGGTCAGGTACTGTTTTCTCTCAGTTGGCAAGCTGCGCACACAATCGCAGTGTTGTACGGCTTGTTTCATCACCTTTGCGAAGTTGCCGCTCTCTCCGGCTCCCGGAGACGAAGAAGCTGCTTCTTCGCGCAAAGACGATTCTGCCGCTCACAGTGCTCTGCGGTGTGCGCCTTCTGCCGAAAGAGGACCGGGAGCGGTGCTTTGCTCTGCAGAGCACCGTACCTTCGTCTTTAGCCTCTCTTCTCGTCTACATCTTAGCAAAAAGCTTTTCCACTCTGTCTGGCAAGGAGAAACTGTGCCAGCACAGAAAACATCTCCCATCGTGTTCTAGAGGCTGCACGGAGGTCTGCCGAGTGTTTTGCAAGAAGAGAAAGAAAGTTGTCCAAAGCAGCTTGCAATCGAATGTTCATGTGAATAGAAAAGGCAGGAGAGTGGTCAGGTACTGTTTTCTCTCACTTGGCAAGCTGCGCACACAATCGCAGTGTCGTACAGCTTGTTTCATCACCTTTGCGAAGTTGCCGCTCTCTCCGGCTCCCGGAGACGAATAAGCTGCTTCTTCGCGCAAAGACGATTCTGCTGCTCACAGTGCTCTGCGGTGTGCGCCTTCTGCCGAAAGAGGTCCGGGAGCGGTGCTTAGCTCTGCAGAGCACCGTACCTTCGTCTTTAGCCTCTCTTCTCGTCTACATCTTAGCAAAAAGCTTTTCCACTCTGTCTGGCAAGGAGAAACTGTGCCAGCACAGAAAACATCTCCCATCGTGTTCTAGAGGCTGCACGCAGGTCTGCCGAGTGTTTTGCAAGAAGAGAAAGAAAGTTGTCCAAAACAGCTTGCAATCGAATGTTCATGTGAATAGAAAAGGCAGCAGAGTGGTCAGGTACTGTTTTCTCTCACTTGGCAAGCTGCGCACACAATCGCAGTGTCGTACAGCTTGTTTCATCACCTTTGCGAAGTTGCCGCTCTCTCCGGCTCCCGGAGACGAAGAAGCTGCTTCTTCGCGCAAAGACGATTCTGCCGCTCACAGTGCTCTGCGGTGTGCGCCTTCTGCCGAAAGAGGACCGGGAGCGGTGCTTAGCTCTGCAGAGCACCGTACCTTCGTCTTTAGCCTCTCTTCTCGTCTACATCTTAGCAAAAAGCTTTTCCACTCTGTCTGGCAAGGAGAAACTTTGCCAGCACATAAAACATCTCCCATCGTGTTCTAGAAGCTGCACGGAAGTCTGCCGAGTGTTTTGCAAGAAGAGAAAGAAAGTTGCTCCAAAACAGCTTGCAATCGAATGTTCATGTGAATAGAAAAGGCAGCAGAATGGTCAGGTACTGTTTTCTCTCAGTTGGCAAGCTGCGCACACAATCGCAGTGTCGTACAGCTTGTTTCATCACCTTTGCGAAGTTGCCGCTCTCTCCGGCTCCCGGAGACGAAGAAGCTGCTTCTTCGCGCAAAGACGATTCTGCCGCTCACAGTGCTCTGCGGTGTGCGCCTTCTGCCGAAAGAGGTCCGGGAGCTGTGCTTAGCTCTGCAGAGCACTCTACCTGCTTCTTTAGCCTCTCTTCTCGTCTACATCTTAGCAAAAAGCTTTTCCACTCTGTCTGGCAAGGAGAAACTGTGCCAGCACAGAAAACATCTCCCATCGTGTTCTAGAGGCTGCACGGAGGTCTGCCGAGTGTTTTGCAAGAAGAGAAAGAAAGTTGTCCAAAACAGCTTGCAATCGAATGTTCATGTGAATAGAAAAGGCAGGAGAGTGGTCAGGTACTGTTTTCTCTCACTTGGCAAGCTGCGCACACAATCGCAGTGTCGTACAGCTTGTTTCATCACCTTTGCGAAGTTGCCGCTCTCTCCGGCTCCCGGAGACGAAGAAGCTGCTTCTTCGCGCAAAGACGATTCTGCTGCTCACAGTGCGCTGCGGTGTGCGCCTTCTGCCGAAAGAGGTCCGGGAGCGGTGCTTAGCTCTGCAGAGCACCGTACCTTCGTCTTTAGCCTCTCTTCTCGTCTACATCTTAGCAAAAAGCTTTTCCACTCTGTCTGGCAAGGAGAAACTTTGCCAGCACATAAAACATCTCCCATCGTGTTCTAGAAGCTGCACGGAGATCTGCCGAGTGTTTTGCAAGAAAAGAAAGAAAGTTGACCAAAACATCTTGCAATCGAATGTTCATGTGAATAGAAAAGGCAGCAGAGTGGTCAGGTACTGTTTTCTCTCAGTTGGCAAGCTGCGCACAAAATCGCAGTGTTGTACAGCTTGTTTCATCACATTTGGGAAGTTGCCGCTCTCTCCGGCGCCCGGAGACGAAGAAGCTGCTTCTTTGCGCAAAGACGATTCTGCCGCTCACAGTGCTCTGCGGTGTGCGCCTTCTGCCGAAAGTGGTCCGGGAGCGGTGCTTTGCTCTGCAGAGCACCGTACCTTCGTCTTTAGCCTCTCTTCTCGTCTACATCTTAGCAAAAAGCTTTTCCACTCTGTCTGGCAAGGAGAAACTGTGCCTGCACAAAAAACAACTCCCATCGTGTTCTAGAAGCTGCACGGAGGTCTGCCGAGTGTTTTGCAAGAAGAGAAAGAAAGTTGTCCAAAACAGCTTGCAATCGAATGTTCATGTGAATAGAAAAGGCAGCAGAGTGGTCAGGTACTGTTTTCTCTCAGTTGGCAAGCTGCGCACACAATCGCAGTGTCGTAGAGCTTGTTTCATCACCTTTGCGAAGTTGCCGCTCTCTCCGGCTCCCGGAGACGAAGAAGCTGCTTCTTCGCGCAAAGGTGATTCTGCCGCTCACAGTGCTCTGCGGTGTGCGCCTTCTGCCGAAAGAGGTCCGGGAGCGGTGCTTAGCTCTGCAGAGCACCGTACCTTCGTCTTTAGCCTCTCTTCTCGTCTACATCTTAGCAAAAAGCTTTTCCACTCTGTCTGGCAAGGAGAAACTGTGCCAGCACAGAAAACATCTCCCATCGTGTTTTAGAGGCTGCACGCAGGTCTGCAGAGTGTTTTGCAAGAAGAGAAAGAAAGTTGTCCAAAAGAGCTTCCAATCGAATGTTCATGTGAATAGAAAAGGCAGGAGAGTGGTCAGGTACTGTTTTCTCTCAGTTGGCAAGCTGCGCACACAATCGCAGTGTTGTACAGCTTGTTTCATCACCTTTGCCAAGCTGCCGCTCTCTCCGGCTCCCGGAGACGAAGAAGCTGCTTCTTCGCGCAAAGACGATTCTGCCGCTCACAGTGCTCTGCGGTGTGCGCCTTTTGCCGAAAGAGGTCCGGGAGCGGTGCTTAGCTCTGCAGAGCACCGTACCTTCGTCTTTAGCCTCTCTTCTCGTCTACATCTTAGCAAAAAGTTTTTCCACTCTGTCTGGCCAGGAGAAACTTTGCCAGCACATAAAACATCTCCCATCGTGTTCTAGAAGCTGCACGGAGGTCTGCCGAGTGTTTTGCAAGAAGAGAAAGAAAGTTGTCCAAAACAGCTTGCAATCGAATGTTCATGTGAATAGAAAAGGCAGCAGAATGGTCAGGTACTGTTTTCTCTCAGTTGGCAAGCTGCGCACACAATCGCAGTGTCGTACAGCTTGTTTCATCACCTTTGCGAAGTTGCCGCTCTCTCCGGCTCCCGGAGACGAAGAAGCTGCTTCTTCGGCAAAGACGATTCTGCCGCTCACAGTGCTCTGCGGTGTGCGCCTTCTGCCGAAAGAGGTCCGGGAGCTGTGCTTAGCTCTGCAGAGCACTCTACCTGCTTCTTTAGCCTCTCTTCTCGTCTACATCTTAGCAAAAAGCTTTTCCACTCTGTCTAGCAAGGAGAAACTGTGCCAGCAGAGAAAACATCTCCCATCGTGTTCTAGAGGCTGCACGGAGGTCTGCCGAGTGTTTTGCAAGAAGAGAAAGAAAGTTGTCCAAAACAGCTTGCAATCGAATGTTCATGTGAATAGAAAAAGGCAGCAGAGTGGTCAGGTACTGTTTTCTCTCACTTGGCAAGCTGCGCACACAATCGCAGTGTTGTACAGCTTGTTTCATCACCTTTGCGAAGTTGCCACTCTCTCCGGCTCCCGGAGACGAAGAAGCTGCTTCTTCGCCCAAAGACGATTCTGCCGCTCACAGTGCTCTGCGGTGTGCGCCTTCTGCCGAAAGAGGTCCGGGAGCGGTGCTTAGCTCTGCAGAGCACCGTACCTTCGTCTTTAGCCTCTCTTCTCGTCTACATCTTAGCAAAAAGCTTTTCCACTCTGTCTGGCCAGGAGAAACTGTGCCTGCACAAAAAACATCTCCCATCGTGTTCTAGAAGCTACACGGAGGTCTGCCGAGTGTTTTGCAAGAAGAGAAAGAAAGTTGTCCAAAACAGCTTGCAATCGAATGTTCAAGTGATTAGAAAAGGCAGGAGAGTGGTCAGGTACTGTTTTCTCTCAGTTGGCAAGCTGCGCACACAATCGCAGTGTTGTACGGCTTGTTTCATCACCTTTGCGAAGTTGCCGCTCTCTCCGGCTCCCGGAGACGAAGAAGCTGCTTCTTCGCGCAAAGACGATTCTGCCGCTCACAGTGCTCTGCGGTGTGCGCCTTCTGCCGAAAGAGGACCGGGAGCGGTGCTTTGCTCTGCAGAGCACCGTACCTTCGTCTTTAGCCTCTCTTCTCGTCTACATCTTAGCAAAAAGCTTTTCCACTCTGTCTGGCAAGGAGAAACTGTGCCAGCACAGAAAACATCTCCCATCGTGTTCTAGAGGCTGCACGGAGGTCTGCCGAGTGTTTTGCAAGAAGAGAAAGAAAGTTGTCCAAAGCAGCTTGCAATCGAATGTTCATGTGAATAGAAAAGGCAGGAGAGTGGTCAGGTACTGTTTTCTCTCAGTTGGCAAGCTGCGCACACAATCGCAGTGTCGTACAGCTTGTTTCATCACCTTTGCGAAGTTGCCGCTCTCTCCGGCTCCCGGAGACGAATAAGCTGCTTCTTCGCGCAAAGACGATTCTGCTGCTCACAGTGCTCTGCGGTGTGCGCCTTCTGCCGAAAGAGGTCCGGGAGCGGTGCTTAGCTCTGCAGAGCACCGTACCTTCGTCTTTAGCCTCTCTTCTCGTCTACATCTTAGCAAAAAGCTTTTCCACTCTGTCTGGCAAGGAGAAACTGTGCCAGCACAGAAAACATCTCCCATCGTGTTCTAGAGGCTGCACGCAGGTCTGCCGAGTGTTTTGCAAGAAGAGAAAGAAAGTTGTCCAAAACAGCTTGCAATCGAATGTTCATGTGAATAGAAAAGGCAGGAGAGTGGTCAGGTACTGTTTTCTCTCAGTTGGCAAGCTGCGCACACAATCGCAGTGTTGTACAGCTTGTTTCATCACCTTTGCGAAGTTGCCGCTCTCTCCGGCTCCCGGAGACGAAGAAGCTGCTTCTTCGCGCAAAGACGATTCTGCCGCTCACAGTGCTCTGCGGTGTGCGCCTTCTGCCGAAAGAGGACCGGGAGCGGTGCTTAGCTCTGCAGAGCACCGTACCTTCGTCTTTAGCCTCTCTTCTCATCTACATCTTAGCAAAAAGATTTTCCACTCTGTCTGGCAAGGAGAAACTGTGCCTGCACAAAAAAACATCTCCCATCGTGTTCTAGAAGCTGCACGGAGGTCTGCCGAGTGTTTTGCAAGAAGAGAAAGAAAGTTGTCCAAAACAGCTTGCAATCGAATGTTCAAGTGATTAGAAAAGGCAGGAGAGTGGTCAGGTACTGTTTTCTCTCAGTTGGCAAGCTGCGCACACAATCGCAGTGTTGTACAGCTTGTTTCATCACCTTTACGAAGTTGCCGCTCTCTCCGGCTGCCGGAGACGAAGAAGCTGCTTCTTCGCGCAAAGGTGATTCTGCCGCTCACAGTGCTCTGCGGTGTGCGCCTTCTGCCGAAAGAGGTCCGGGAGCGGTGCTTAGCTCTGCAGAGCACCGTACCTTCGTCTTTAGCCTCTCTTCTCGTCTACATCTTAGCAAAAACCTTTCCACTCTGTCTGGCAAGGAGAAACTTTGCCAGCACATAAAACATCTCCCATCGTGTTCTAGAAGCTGCACGGAGATCTGCCGAGTGTTTTGCAAGAAAAGAAAGAAAGTTGTCCAAAACATCTTGCAATCGAATGTTCATGTGAATAGAAAAGGCAGCAGAGTGGTCAGGTACTGTTTTCTCTCAGTTGGCAAGCTGCGCACACAATCGCAGTGTTGTACAGCTTGTTTCATCACATTTGGGAAGTTGCCGCTCTCTCCGGCGCCCGGAGACGAAGAAGCTGCTTCTTCGCGCAAAGACGATTCTGCCGCTCACAGTGCTCTGCGGTGTGCGCCTTCTGCTGAAAGTGGTCCGGGAGCGGTGCTTTGCTCTGCAGAGCACCGTGCCTTCGTCTTTAGCCTCTCTTCTCGTCTACATCTTAGCAAAAAGCTTTTCCACTCTGTCTGGCAAGGAGAAACTGTGCCAGCACAGAAAACATCTCCCATCGTGTTCTAGAGGCTGCACGCAGGTCTGCCGAGTGTTTTGCAAGAAGAGAAAGAAAGTTGTCCAAAACAGCTTGCAATCGAATGTTCATGTGAATAGAAAATGCAGGAGAGTGGTCAGGTACTGTTTTCTCTCAGTTGGCAAGCTGCGCACACAATCGCAGTGTTGTACAGCTTGTTTCATCACCTTGCCAAGCTGCCGCTCTCTCCGGCTGCCGGAGACGAAGAAGCTGCTTCTTCGCCCAAAGACGATTCTGCCGCTCACAGTGCTCTGCGGTGTGCGCCTTTTGCCGAAAGAGGTCCGGCAGCGGTGCTTAGCTCTGCAGAGCACCGTACCTTCGTCTTTAGCCTCTCTTCTCGTCTACATCTTAGCAAAAAGCTTTTCCACTCTGTCTGGCCAGGAGAAACTTTGCCAGCACATAAAACATCTCCCATCATGTTCTAGAAGCTGCACGGAGGTCTGCCGAGTGTTTTGCAAGAAGAGAAAGAAAGTTGTCCAAAACAGCTTGCAATCGAATGTTCATGTGAATAGAAAAGGCAGCAGAATGGTCAGGTACTGTTTTCTCTCAGTTGGCAAGCTGCGCACACAATCGCAGTGTCGTACAGCTTGTTTCATCACCTTTGCGAAGTTGCCGCTCTCTCCGGCTCCCGGAGACGAAGAAGCTGCTTCTTTGCGCAAAGACGATTCTGCCGCTCACAGTGCTCTGCGGTGTGCGCCTTCTGCCGAAAGAGGTCCGGGAGCTGTGCTTAGCTCTGCAGAGCACTCTACCTGCTTCTTTAGCCTCTCTTCTCGTCTACATCTTAGCAAAAAGCTTTTCCACTCTGTCTGGCAAGGAGAAACTGTGCCAGCACAGAAAACATCTCCCATCGTGTTCTAGAGGCTGCACGGAGGTCTGCCGAGTGTTTTGCAAGAAGAGAAAGAAAGTTGTCCAAAACAGCTTGCAATCGAATGTTCATGTGAATAGAAAAGGCAGGAGAGTGGTCAGGTACTGTTTTCTCTCACTTGGCAAGCTGCGCACACAATCGCAGTGTCGTACAGCTTGTTTCATCACCTTTGCGAAGTTGCCGCTCTCTCCGGCTCCCGGAGACGAAGAAGCTGCTTCTTCGCGCAAAGACGATTCTGCTGCTCACAGTGCTCTGCGGTGTGCGCCTTCTGCCGAAAGAGGTCCGGGAGCGGTGCTTAGCTCTGCAGAGCACCGTACCTTCGTCTTTAGCCTCTCTTCTCGTCTACATCTTAGCAAAAAGCTTTTCCACTCTGTCTGGCAAGGAGAAACTTTGCCAGCACATAAAACATCTCCCATCGTGTTCTAGAAGCTGCACGGAGATCTGCCGAGTGTTTTGCAAGAAAAGAAAGAAAGTTGACCAAAACATCTTGCAATCGAATGTTCATGTGAATAGAAAAGGCAGCAGAGTGGTCAGGTACTGTTTTCTCTCAGTTGGCAAGCTGCGCACACAATCGCAGTGTTGTACAGCTTGTTTCATCACATTTGGGAAGTTGCCGCTCTCTCCGGCGCCCGGAGACGAAGAAGCTGCTTCTTCGCGCAAAGACGATTCTGCCGCTCACAGTGCTCTGCGGTGTGCGCCTTCTGCCGAAAGTGGTCCGGGAGCGGTGCTTTGCTCTGCAGAACACCGTACCTTCGTCTTTAGCCTCTCTTCTCGTCTACATCTTAGCAAAAAGCTTTTCCACTCTGTCTGGCAAGGAGAAACTGTGCCTGCACAAAAAACAACTCCCATCGTGTTCTAGAAGCTGCACGGAGGTCTGCTGAGTGTTTTGCAAGAAGAGAAAGAAAGTTGTCCAAAACAGCTTGCAATCGAATGTTCATGTGAATAGAAAAGGCAGGAGAGTGGTCAGGTACTGTTTTCTCTCAGTTGGCAAGCTGCGCACACAATCGCAGTGTCGTACAGCTTGTTTCATCACCTTTGCGAAGTTGCCGCTCTCTCCGGCTCCCGGAGACGAAGAAGCTGCTTCTTCGCGCAAAGGTGATTCTGCCGCTCACAGTGCTCTGCGGTGTGCGCCTTCTGCCGAAAGAGGTCCGGGAGCGGTGCTTAGCTCTGCAGAGCACCGTACCTTCGTCTTTAGCCTCTCTTCTCGTCTACATCTTAGCAAAAAGCTTTTCCACTCTGTCTGGCAAGGAGAAACTGTGCCAGCACAGAAAACATCTCCCATCGTGTTTTAGAGGCTGCACGCAGGTCTGCAGAGTGTTTTGCAAGAAGAGAAAGAAAGTTGTCCAAAACAGCTTCCAATCGAATGTTCATGTGAATAGAAAAGGCAGGAGAGTGGTCAGGTACTGTTTTCTCTCAGTTGGCAAGCTGCGCACACAATCGCAGTGTTGTACAGCTTGTTTCATCACCTTTGCCAAGCTGCCGCTCTCTCCGGCTCCCGGAGACGAAGAAGCTGCTTCTTCGCGCAAAGACGATTCTGCCGCTCACAGTGCTCTGCGGTGTGCGCCTTTTGCCGAAAGAGGTCCGGGAGCGGTGCTTAGCTCTGCAGAGCACCGTACCTTCGTCTTTAGCCTCTCTTCTCGTCTACATCTTAGCAAAAAGCTTTTCCACTCTGTCTGGCCAGGAGAAACTTTGCCAGCACATAAAACATCTCCCATCGTGTTCTAGAAGCTGCACGGAGGTCTGCCGAGTGTTTTGCAAGAAGAGAAATAAAGTTGCTCCAAAACAGCTTGCAATCGAATGTTCATGTGAATAGAAAAGGCAGCAGAATGGTCAGGTACTGTTTTCTCTCACTTGGCCAGCTGCGCACACAATCGCAGTGTCGTACAGCTTGTTTCATCACCTTTGCGAAGTTGCCGCTCTCTCCGGCTCCCGGAGACGAAGAAGCTGCTTCTTCGCGCAAAGACGATTCTGCCGCTCACAGTGCTCTGCGGTGTGCGCCTTCTGCCGAAAGAGGTCCGGGAGCTGTGCTTAGCTCTGCAGAGCACTCTACCTGCTTCTTTAGCCTCTCTTCTCGTCTACATCTTAGCAAAAAGCTTTTCCACTCTGTCTGGCAAGGAGAAACTGTGCCAGCACAGAAAACATCTCCCATCGTGTTCTAGAGGCTGCACGGAGGTCTGCCGAGTGTTTTGCAAGAAGAGAAAGAAAGTTGTCCAAAACAGCTTGCAATCGAATGTTCATGTGAATAGAAAAGGCAGGAGAGTGGTCAGGTACTGTTTTCTCTCACTTGGCAAGCTGCGCACACAATCGCAGTGTCGTACAGCTTGTTTCATCACCTTTGCGAAGTTGCCGCTCTCTCCGGCTCCCGGAGACGAAGAAGCTGCTTCTTCGCGCAAAGACGATTCTGCTGCTCACAGTGCTCTGCGGTGTGCGCCTTCTGCCGAAAGAGGTCCGGGAGCGGTGCTTAGCTCTGCAGAGCACCGTACCTTCGTCTTTAGCCTCTCTTCTCGTCTACATCTTAGCAAAAAGCTTTTCCACTCTGTCTGGCAAGGAGAAACTTTGCCAGCACATAAAACATCTCCCATCGTGTTCTAGAAGCTGCACGGAGATCTGCCGAGTGTTTTGCAAGAAAAGAAAGAAAGTTGACCAAAACATCTTGCAATCGAATGTTCATGTGAATAGAAAAGGCAGGAGAGTGGTCAGGTACTGTTTTCTCTCAGTTGGCAAGCTGCGCACACAATCGCAGTGTTGTACAGCTTGTTTCATCACATTTGGGAAGTTGCCGCTCTCTCCGGCGCCCGGAGACGAAGAAGCTGCTTCTTCGCGCAAAGACGATTCTGCCGCTCACAGTGCTCTGCGGTGTGCGCCTTCAGCCGAAAGTGGTCCGGGAGCGGTGCTTTGCTCTGCAGAGCACCGTACCTTCGTCTTTAGCCTCTCTTCTCGTCTACATCTTAGCAAAAAGCTTTTCCACTCTGTCTGGCAAGGAGAAACTGTGCCTGCACAAAAAACAACTCCCATCGTGTTCTAGAAGCTGCACGGAGGTCTGCCGAGTGTTTTGCAAGAAGAGAAAGAAAGTTGTCCAAAACAGCTTGCAATCGAATGTTCATGTGAATAGAAAAGGCAGCAGAGTGGTCAGGTACTGTTGTTCTCTCAGTTGGCAAGCTGCGCACACAATCGCAGTGTCGTACAGCTTGTTTCATCACCTTTGCGAAGTTGCCGCTCTCTCCGGCTCCCGGAGACGAAGAAGCTGCTTCTTCGCGCAAAGGTGATTCTGCCGCTCACAGTGCTCTGCGGTGTGCGCCTTCTGCCGAAAGAGGTCCGGGAGCGGTGCTTAGCTCTGCAGAGCACCGTACCTTCGTCTTTAGCCTCTCTTCTCGTCTACATCTTAGCAAAAAGCTTTTCCACTCTGTCTGGCAAGGAGAAACTGTGCCAGCACAGAAAACATCTCCCATCGTGTTTTAGAGGCTGCACGGAGGTCTGCAGAGTGTTTTGCAAGAAGAGAAAGAAAGTTGTCCGAAACAGCTTCCAATCGAATGTTCATGTGAATAGAAAAGGCAGGAGAGTGGTCAGGTACTGTTTTCTCTCAGTTGGCAAGCTGCGCACACAATCGCAGTGTTGTACAACTTGTTTCATCACCTTTGCCAAGCTGCCGCTCTCTCCGGCTCCCGGAGACGAAGAAGCTGCTTCTTCGCGCAAAGACGATTCTGCCGCTCACAGTGCTCTGCGGTGTGCGCCTTCTGCCGAAAGAGGTCCGGGAGCGGTGCTTAGCTCTGCAGAGCACCGTACCTTCGTCTTTAGCCTCTCTTCTCGTCTACATCTTAGCAAAAAGCTTTTACACTCTGTCTGGCAAGGAGAAACTTTGCCAGCACATAAAACATCTCCCATCGTGTTCTAGAAGCTGCACGGAGATCTGCCGAGTGTTTTGCAAGAAAAGAAATAAAGTTGACCAAAACATCTTGCAATCGAATGTTCATGTGAATAGAAAAGGCAGGAGAGTGGTCAGGTACTGTTTTCTCTCAGTTGGCAAGCTGCGCACACAATCGCAGTGTTGTACAGCTTGTTTCATCACCTTTGCGAAGTTGCCGCTCTCTCCGGCGCCCGGAGACGAAGAAGCTGCTTCTTCGCGCAAAGACGATTCTGCCGCTCACAGTGCTCTGCGGTGTGCGCCTTCTGCCGAAAGTGGTCCGGGAGCGGTGCTTAGCTCTGCAGAGCACCGTACCTTCGTCTTTAGCCTCTCTTCTCGTCTACATCTTAGCAAAAAGCTTTTCCACTCTGTCTGGCAAGGAGAAACTGTGCCAGCACATAAAACATCTCCCATCGTGTTCTAGAAGCTGCACGGAGGTCTGCCGAGTGTTTTGCAAGAAGAGAAAGAAAGTTGTCCAAAACAGCTTGCAATCGAATGTTCATGTGAATAGAAAAGGCAGCAGAGTGGTCAGGTACTGTTTTCTCTCACTTGGCAAGCTGCGCACACAATCGCAGTGTCGTACAGCTTGTTTCATCACCTTTGCGAAGTTGCCGCTCTCTCCGGCTCCCGGAGACGAAGAAGCTGCTTCTTCGCGCAAAGACGATTCTGCCGCTCACAGTGCTCTGCGGTGTGCGCCTTCTGCCGAAAGAGGTCCGGGAGCGGTGCTTAGCTCTGCAGAGCACCGTACCTTCGTCTTTAGCCTCTCTTCTCGTCTACATCTTAGCAAAAAGCTTTTCCACTCTGTCTGGCCAGGAGAAACTTTGCCAGCACATAAAACATCTCCCATCGTGTTCTAGAAGCTGCACGGAGGTCTGCCGAGTGTTTTGCAAGAAGAGAAAGAAAGTTGTCCAAAACAGCTTGCAATCGAATGTTCATGTGAATAGAAAAGGCAGCAGAATGGTCAGGTACTGTTTTCTCTCAGTTGGCAAACTGCGCACACAATCGCAGTGTCGTACAGCTTGTTTCATCACCTTTGCGAAGTTGCCGCTCTCTCCGGCTCCCGGAGACGAAGAAGCTGCTTCTTCGCGCAAAGACGATTCTGCCGCTCACAGTGCTCTGCGGTGTGCGCCTTCTGCCGAAAGAGGTCCGGGAGCTGTGCTTAGCTCTGCAGAGCACTCTACCTGCTTCTTTAGCCTCTCTTCTCGTCTACATCTTAGCAAAAAGCTTTTCCACTGTGTCTGGCAAGGAGAAACTGTGCCAGCACAGAAAACATCTCCCATCGTGTTCTAGAGGCTGCACGGAGGTCTGCCGAGTGTTTTGCAAGAAGAGAAAGAAAGTTGTCCAAAACAGCTTGCAATCGAATGTTCATGTGAATAGAAAAGGCAGGAGAGTGGTCAGGTACTGTTTTCTCTCACTTGGCAAGCTGCGCACACAATCGCAGTGTCGTACAGCTTGTTTCATCACCTTTGCGAAGTTGCCGCTCTCTCCGGCTCCCGGAGACGAAGAAGCTGCTTCTTCGCGCAAAGACGATTCTGCTGCTCTCAGTGCTCTGCGGTGTGCGCTTTCTGCCGAAAGAGGTCCGGGAGCGGTGCTTAGCTCTGCAGAGCACCGTACCTTCGTCTTTAGCCTCTCTTCTCGTCTACATCTTAGCAAAAAGCTTTTCCACTCTGTCTGGCAAGGAGAAACTTTGCCAGCACATAAAACATCTCCCATCGTGTTCTAGAAGCTGCACGGAGATCTGCCGAGAATTTTGCAAGAAAAGAAAGAAAGTTGACCAAAACATCTTGCAATCGAATGTTCATGTGAATAGAAAAGGCAGGAGAGTGGTCAGGTACTGTTTTCTCTCAGTTGGCAAGCTGCGCACACAATCGCAGTGTTGTACAGCTTGTTTCATCACCTTTGCGAAGTTGCCGCTCTCTCCGGCGCCCGGAGACGAAGAAGCTGCTTCTTCGCGCAAAGACGATTCTGCCGCTCACAGTGCTCTGCGGTGTGCGCCTTCTGCCGAAAGTGGTCCGGGAGCGGTGCTTTGCTCTGCAGAGCACCGTACCTTCGTCTTTAGCCTCTCTTCTCGTCTACATCTTAGCAAAAAGCTTTTCCACTCTGTCTGGCAAGGAAAAACTGTGCCTGCACAAAAAACAACTCCCATCGTGTTCTAGAAGCTGCACGGAGGTCTGCCGAGTGTTTTGCAAGAAGAGAAAGAAAGTTGTCCAAAACAGCTTGCAATCGAATGTTCATGTGAATAGAAAAGGCAGCAGAGTGGTCAGGTACTGTTTTCTCTCTGTTGGCAAGCTGCGCACACAATCGCAGTGTCGTACAGCTTGTTTCATCACCTTTGCGAAGTTGCCGCTCTCTCCGGCTCCCGGAGACGAAGAAGCTGCTTCTTCGCGCAAAGGTGATTCTGCCGCTCACAGTGCTCTGCGGTGTGCGCCTTCTGCCGAAAGAGGTCCGGGAGCGGTGCTTAGCTCTGCAGAGCACCGTACCTTCGTCTTTAGCCTCTCTTCTCGTCTACATCTTAGCAAAAAGCTTTTCCACTCTGTCTGGCTAGGAGAAACTGTGCCAGCACAGAAAACATCTCCCATCGTGTTTTAGAGGCTGCACGCAGGTCTGCAGAGTGTTTTGCAAGAAGAGAAAGAAAGTTGTCCAAAACAGCTTCCAATCGAATGTTCATGTGAATAGAAAAGGCAGGAGAGTGGTCAGGTACTGTTTTCTCTCAGTTGGCAAGCTGCGCACACAATCGCAGTGTTGTACAGCTTGTTTCATCACCTTTGCGAAGCTGCCGCTCTCTCCGGCTCCCGGAGACGAAGAAGCTGCTTCTTCGCGCAAAGACGATTCTGCCGCTCACAGTGCTCTGCGGTGTGCGCCTTTTGCCGAAAGAGGTCCGGGAGCGGTGCTTAGCTCTGCAGAGCACCGTACCTTCGTCTTTAGCCTCTCTTCTCGTCTACATCTTAGCAAAAAGCTTTTCCACTCTGTCTGGCCAGGAGAAACTTTGCCAGCACATAAAACATCTCCCATCGTGTTCTAGAAGCTGCACGGAGGTCTGCCGAGTGTTTTGCAAGAAGAGAAAGAAAGTTGCTCCAAAACAGCTTGCAATCGAATGTTCATGTGAATAGAAAAGGCAGCAGAATGGTCAGGTACTGTTTTCTCTCAGTTGGCAAGCTGCGCACACAATCGCAGTGTCGTACAGCTTGTTTCATCACCTTTGCGAAGTTGCCGCTCTCTCCGGCTCCCGGAGACGAAGAAGCTGCTTCTTCGCGCAAAGACGATTCTGCCGCTCACAGTGCTCTGCGGTGTGCGCCTTCTGCCGAAAGAGGTCCGGGAGCTGTGCTTAGCTCTGCAGAGCACTCTACCTGCTTCTTTAGCCTCTCTTCTCGTCTACATCTTAGCAAAAAGCTTTTCCACTCTGTCTGGCAAGGAGAAACTGTGCCAGCACAGAAAACATCTCCCATCGTGTTCTAGAGGCTGCACGGAGGTCTGCCGAGTGTTTTGCAAGAAGAGAAAGAAAGTTGTCCAAAACAGCTTGCAATCGAATGTTCATGTGAATAGAAAAGGCAGCAGAGTGGTCAGGTACTGTTTTCTCTCACTTGGCAAGCTGCGCACACAATCGCAGTGTCGTACAGCTTGTTTCATCACCTTTGCGAAGGTGCCGCTCTCTCCGGCTCCCGGAGACGAAGAAGCTGCTTCTTCGCGCAAAGACGATTCTGCTGCTCACAGTGCTCTGCGGTGTGCGCCTTCTGCCGAAAGAGGTCCGGGAGCGGTGCTTAGCTCTGCAGAGCACCGTACCTTCGTCTTTAGCCTCTCTTCTCGTCTACATCTTAGCAAAAAGCTTTTCCACTCTGTCTGGCAAGGAGAAACTTTGCCAGCACATAAAACATCTCCCATCGTGTTCTAGAAGCTGCACGGAGATCTGCCGAGTGTTTTGCAAGAAAAGAAAGAAAGTTGACCAAAACATTTTGCAATCGAATGTTCATGTGAATAGAAAAGGCAGCAGAGTGGTCAGGTACTGTTTTCTCTCAGTTGGCAAGCTGCGCACACAATCGCAGTGTTGTACAGCTTGTTTCATCACATTTGGGAAGTTGCCGCTCTCTCCGGCGCCCGGAGACGAAGAAGCTGCTTCTTCGCGCAAAGACGATTCTGCCGCTCACAGTGCTCTGCTGTGTGCGCCTTCTGCCGAAAGTGGTCCGGGAGCGGTGCTTTGCTCTGCAGAGCACCGTACCTTCGTCTTTAGCCTCTCTTCTCGTCTACATCTTAGCAAAAAGCTTTTCCACTCTGTCTGGCAAGGAGAAACTGTGCCTGCACAAAAAACAACTCCCATCGTGTTCTAGAAGCTGCACGGAGGTCTGCCGAGTGTTTTGCAAGAAGAGAAAGAAAGTTGTCCAAAACAGCTTGCAATCGAATGTTCATGTGAATAGAAAAGGCAGCAGAGTGGTCAGGTACTGTTTTCTCTCAGTTGGCAAGCTGCGCACACAATCGCAGTGTCGTACAGCTTGTTTCATCACCTTTGCGAAGTTGCCGCTCTCTCCGGCTCCCGGAGACGAAGAAGCTGCTTCTTCGCGCAAAGGTGATTCTGCCGCTCACAGTGCTCTGCGGTGTGCGCCTTCTGCCGAAAGAGGTCCGGGAGCGGTGCTTAGCTCTGCAGAGCACCGTACCTTCGTCTTTAGCCTCTCTTCTCGTCTACATCTTAGCAAAAAGCTTTTCCACTCTGTCTGGCAAGGAGAAACCGTGCCAGCACAGAAAACATCTCCCATCGTGTTTTAGAGGCTGCACGCAGGTCTGCAGAGTGTTTTGCAAGAAGAGAAAGAAAGTTGTCCAAAACAGCTTCCAATCGAATGTTCATGTGAATAGAAAAGGCAGGAGAGTGGTCAGGTACTGTTTTCTCTCAGTTGGCAAGCTGCGCACACAATCGCAGTGTTGTACAGCTTGTTTCATCACCTTTGCCAAGCTGCCGCTCTCTCCGGTTCCCGGAGACGAAGAAGCTGCTTCTTCGCGCAAAGACGTTTCTGCCGCTCACAGTGCTCTGCGGTGTGCGCCTTCTGCCGAAAGAGGTCCGGGAGCGGTGCTTAGCTCTGCAGAGCACCGTACCTTCGTCTTTAGCCTCTCTTCTCGTCTACATCTTAGCAAAAAGCTTTTCCACTCTGTCTGGCAAGGAGAAACTGTGCCAGCACAGAAAACATCTCCCATCGTGTTTTAGAGGCTGCACGGAGGTCTGCAGAGTGTTTTGCAAGAAGAGAAAGAAAGTTGTCCAAAACAGCTTGCAATCGAATGTTCATGTGAATAGAAAAGGCAGGAGAGTGGTCAGGTACTGTTTTCTCTCAGTTGGCAAGCTGCGCACACAATCGCAGTGTCGTACAGCTTGTTTCATCACCTTTGCGAAGTTGCCGCTCTCTCCGGCTCCCGGAGACGAAGAAGCTGCTTCTTCGCGCAAAGACGATTCTGCCGCTCACAGTGCTCTGCGGTGTGCGCCTTCTGCCGAAAGAGGTCCGGGAGCGGTGCTTAGCTCTGCAGAGCACCGTACCTTCGTCTTTAGCCTCTCTTCTCGTCTACATCTTAGCAAAAAGCTTTTCCACTCTGTCTGGCCAGGAGAAACTTTGCCAGCACATAAAACATCTCCCATCGTGTTCTAGAAGCTGCACGGAGGTCTGCCGAGTGTTTTGCAAGAAGAGAAAGAAAGTTGTCCAAATCAGCTTGCAATCGAATGTTCATGTGAATAGAAAAGGCAGCAGAATGGTCAGGTACTGTTTTCTCTCAGTTGGCAAGCTGCGCACACAATCGCAGTGTCGTACAGCTTGTTTCATCACCTTTGCGAAGTTGCCGCTCTCTCCGGCTCCCGGAGACGAAGAAGCTGCTTCTTCGCGCAAAGACGATTCTGCCGCTCACAGTGCTCTGCGGTGTGCGCCTTCTGCCGAAAGAGGTCCGGGAGCTGTGCTTAGCTCTGCAGAGCACTCTACCTGCTTCTTTAGCCTCTCTTCTCGTCTACATCTTAGCAAAAAGCTTTTCCACTGTGTCTGGCAAGGAGAAACTGTGCCAGCACAGAAAACATCTCCCATCGTGTTCTAGAGGCTGCACGGAGGTCTGCCGAGTGTTTTGCAAGAAGAGAAAGAAAGTTGTCCAAAACAGCTTGCAATCGAATGTTCATGTGAATAGAAAAGGCAGGAGAGTGGTCAGGTACTGTTTTCTCTCACTTGGCAAGCTGCGCACACAATCGCAGTGTCGTACAGCTTGTTTCATCACCTTTGCGAAGTTGCCGCTCTCTCCGGCTCCCGGAGACGAAGAAGCTGCTTCTTCGCGCAAAGACGATTCTGCTGCTCACAGTGCTCTGCGGTGTGCGCCTTCTGCCGAAAGAGGTCCGGGAGCGGTGCTTAGCTCTGCAGAGCACCGTACCTTCGTCTTTAGCCTCTCTTCTCGTCTACATCTTAGCAAAAAGCTTTTCCACTCTGTCTGGCAAGGAGAAACTTTGCCAGCACATAAAACATCTCCCATCGTGTTCTAGAAGCTGCACGGAGATCTGCCGAGAGTTTTGCAAGAAAAGAAAGAAAGTTGACCAAAACATCTTGCAATCGAATGTTCATGTGAATAGAAAAGGCAGGAGAGTGGTCAGGTACTGTTTTCTCTCAGTTGGCAAGCTGCGCACACAATCGCAGTGTTGTACAGCTTGTTTCATCACCTTTGCGAAGTTGCCGCTCTCTCCGGCGCCCGGAGACGAAGAAGCTACTTCTTCGCGCAAAGACGATTCTGCCGCTCACAGTGCTCTGCGGTGTGCGCCTTCTGCCGAAAGTGGTCCGGGAGCGGTGCTTTGCTCTGCAGAGCACCGTACCTTCGTCTTTAGCCTCTCTTCTCGTCTACATCTTAGCAAAAAGCTTTTCCACTCTGTCTGGCAAGGAGAAACTGTGCCTGCACAAAAAACAACTCCCATCGTGTTCTAGAAGCTGCACGGAGGTCTGCCGAGTGTTTTGCAAGAAGAGAAAGAAAGTTGTCCAAAACAGCTTGCAATCGAATGTTCATGTGAATAGAAAAGGCAGCAGAGTGGTCAGGTACTGTTTTCTCTCAGTTGGCAAGCTGCGCACACAATCGCAGTGTCGTACAGCTTGTTTCATCACCTTTGCGAAGTTGCCGCTCTCTCTGGCTCCCGGAGACGAAGAAGCTGCTTCTTCGCGCAAAGGTGATTCTGCCGCTCACAGTGCTCTGCGGTGTGCGCCTTCTGCCGAAAGAGGTCCGGGAGCGGTGCTTAGCTCTGCAGAGCACCGTACCTTCGTCTTTAGCCTCTCTTCTCGTCTACATCTTAGCAAAAAGCTTTTCCACTCTGTCTGGCTAGGAGAAACTGTGCCAGCACAGAAAACATCTCCCATCGTGTTTTAGAGGCTGCACGCAGGTCTGCAGAGTGTTTTGCAAGAAGAGAAAGAAAGTTGTCCAAAACAGCTTCCAATCGAATGTTCATGTGAATAGAAAAGGCAGGAGAGTGGTCAGGTACTGTTTTCTCTCAGTTGGCAAGCTGCGCACACAATCGCAGTGTTGTACAGCTTGTTTCATCACCTTTGCGAAGCTGCCACTCTCTCCGGCTCCCGGAGACGAAGAAGCTGCTTCTTCGCGCAAAGACGATTCTGCCGCTCACAGTGCTCTGCGGTGTGCGCCTTATGCCGAAAGAGGTCCGGGAGCGGTGCTTAGCTCTGCAGAGCACCGTACCTTCGTCTTTAGCCTCTCTTCTCGTCTACATCTTAGCAAAAAGCTTTTCCACTCTGTCTGGCCAGGAGAAACTTTGCCAGCACATAAAACATCTCCCATCGTGTTCTAGAAGCTGCACGGAGGTCTGCCGAGTGTTTTGCAAGAAGAGAAAGAAAGTTGCTCCAAAACAGCTTGCAATCGAATGTTCATGTGAATAGAAAAGGCAGCAGAATGGTCAGGTACTGTTTTCTCTCAGTTGGCAAGCTGCGCACACAATCGCAGTGTCGTACAGCTTGTTTCATCACCTTTGCGAAGTTGCCGCTCTCTCCGGCTCCCGGAGACGAAGAAGCTGCTTCTTCGCGCAAAGACGATTCTGCCGCTCACAGTGCTCTGCGGTGTGCGCCTTCTGCCGAAAGAGGTCCGGGAGCTGTGCTTAGCTCTGCAGAGCACTCTACCTGCTTCTTTAGCCTCTCTTCTCGTCTACATCTTAGCAAAAAGCTTTTCCACTCTGTCTGGCAAGGAGAAACTGTGCCAGCACAGAAAACATCTCCCATCGTGTTCTAGAGGCTGCACGGAGGTCTGCCGAGTGTTTTGCAAGAAGAGAAAGAAAGTTGTCCAAAACAGCTTGCAATCGAATGTTCATGTGAATAGAAAAGGCAGCAGAGTGGTCAGGTACTGTTTTCTCTCACTTGGCAAGCTGCGCACACAATCGCAGTGTCGTACAGCTTGTTTCATCACCTTTGCGAAGTTGCCGCTCTCTCCGGCTCCCGGAGACGAAGAAGCTGCTTCTTCGCGCAAAGACGATTCTGCCGCTCACAGTGCTCTGCGGTGTGCGCCTTCTGCCGAAAGAGGTCCGGGAGCGGTGCTTAGCTCTGCAGAGCACCGTACCTTCGTCTTTAGCCTCTCTTCTCGTCTACATCTTAGCAAAAAGCTTTTCCACTCTGTCTGGCAAGGAGAAACTGTGCCTGCACATAAAACATCTCCCATCGTGTTCTAGAAGCTGCACGGAGATCTGACGAGTGTTTTGCAAGAAAAGAAAGAAAGTTGACCAAAACATCTTGCAATCGAATGTTCATGTGAATAGAAAAGGCAGCAGAGTGGTCAGGTACTGTTTTCTCTCACTTGGCAAGCTGCGCACACAATCGCAGTGTTGTACAGCTTGTTTCATCACATTTGGGAAGTTGCCGCTCTCTCCGGCGCCCGGAGACGAAGAAGCTGCTTCTTCGCGCAAAGACGATTCTGCCGCTCACAGTGCTCTGCTGTGTGCGCCTTCTGCCGAAAGTGGTCCGGGAGCGGTGCTTTGCTCTGCAGAGCACCGTACCTTCGTCTTTAGCCTCTCTTCTCGTCTACATCTTAGCAAAAAGCTTTTCCACTCTGTCTGGCAAGGAGAAACTGTGCCTGCACAAAAAACAACTCCCATCGTGTTCTAGAAGCTGCACGGAGGTCTGCCGAGTGTTTTGCAAGAAGAGAAAGAAAGTTGTCCAAAACAGCTTGCAATCGAATGTTCATGTGAATAGAAAAGGCAGCAGAGTGGTCAGGTACTGTTTTCTCTCAGTTGGCAAGCTGCGCACACAATCGCAGTGTCGTACAGCTTGTTTCATCACCTTTGCGAAGTTGCCGCTCTCTCCGGCTCCCGGAGACGAAGAAGCTGCTTCTTCGCGCAAAGGTGATTCTGCCGCTCACAGTGCTCTGCGGTGTGCGCCTTCTGCCGAAAGAGGTCTGGGAGCGGTGCTTAACTCTGCAGAGCACCGTACCTTCGTCTTTAGCCTCTCTTCTCGTCTACATCTTAGCAAAAAGCTTTTCCACTCTGTCTGGCAAGGAGAAACTGTGCCAGCACAGAAAACATCTCCCATCGTGTTTTAGAGGCTGCACGGAGGTCTGCAGAGTGTTTTGCAAGAAGAGAAAGAAAGTTGTCCAAAACAGCTTCCAATCGAATGTTCATGTGAATAGAAAAGGCAGGAGAGTGGTCAGGTACTGTTTTCTCTCAGTTGGCAAGCTGCGCACACAATCGCAGTGTTGTACAGCTTGTTTCATCACCTTTGCCAAGCTGCCGCTCTCTCCGGTTCCCGGAGACGAAGAAGCTGCTTCTTCGCGCAAAGACGATTCTGCCGCTCACAGTGCTCTGCGGTGTGCGCCTTCTGCCGAAAGAGGTCCGGGAGCGGTGCTTAGCTCGGCAGAGCACCGTACCTTCGTCTTTAGCCTCTCTTCTCGTCTACATCTTAGCAAAAAGCTTTTCCACTCTGTCTGGCCAGGAGAAACTTTGCCAGCACATAAAACATCTCCCATCGTGTTCTAGAAGCTGCACGGAGGTCTGCCGAGTGTTTTGCAAGAAGAGAAAGAAAGTTGTCCAAAACAGCTTGCAATCGAATGTTCATGTGAATAGAAAAGGCAGCAGAATGGTCAGGTACTGTTTTCTCTCAGTTGGCAAGCTGCGCACACAATCGCAGTGTCGTACAGCTTGTTTCATCACCTTTGCGAAGTTGCCGCTCTCTCCGGCTCCCGGAGACAAAGAAGCTGCTTCTTCGCGCAAAGACGATTCTGCCGCTCACAGTGCTCTGCGGTGTGCGCCTTCTGCCGAAAGAGGTCCGGGAGCTGTGCTTAGCTCTGCAGAGCACTCTACCTGCTTCTTTAGCCTCTCTTCTCGTCTACATCTTAGCAAAAAGCTTTTCCACTCTGTCTGGCAAGGAGAAACTGTGCCAGCACAGAAAACATCTCCCATCGTGTTCTAGAGGCTGCACGGAGGTCTGCCGAGTGTTTTGCAAGAAGAGAAAGAAAGTTGTCCGAAACAGCTTGCAATCGAATGTTCATGTGAATAGAAAAGGCAGCAGAGTGGTCAGGTACTGTTTTCTCTCACTTGGCAAGCTGCGCACACAATCGCAGTGTTGTACAGCTTGTTTCATCACCTTTGCGAAGTTGCCGCTCTCTCCGGCTCCCGGAGACGAAGAAGCTGCTTCTTCGCGCAAAGACGATTCTGCCGCTCACAGTGCTCTGCGGTGTGCGCCTTCTGCCGAAAGAGGTCCGGGAGCGGTGCTTAGCTCTGCAGAGCACCGTACCTTCGTCTTTAGCCTCTCTTCTCGTCTACATCTTAGCAAAAAGCTTTTCCACTCTGTCTGGCAAGGAGAAACTGTGCCTGCACAAAAAACATCTCCCATCGTGTTCTAGAAGCTACACGGAAGTCTGCCGAGTGTTTTGCAAGAAGAGAAAGAAAGTTGTCCAAAACAGCTTGCAATCGAATGTTCAAGTGATTAGAAAAGGCAGGAGAGTGGTCAGGTACTGTTTTCTCTCAGTTGGCAAGCTGCGCACACAATCGCAGTGTTGTACGGCTTGTTTCATCACCTTTGCGAAGTTGCCGCTCTCTCCGGCTCCCGGAGACGAAGAAGCTGCTTCTTCGCGCAAAGACGATTCTGCCGCTCACAGTGCTCTGCGGTGTGCGCCTTCTGCCGAAAGAGGACCGGGAGCGGTGCTTTGCTCTGCAGAGCACCGTACCTTCGTCTTTAGCCTCTCTTCTCGTCTACATCTTAGCAAAAAGCTTTTCCACTCTGTCTGGCAAGGAGAAACTGTGCCAGCACAGAAAACATCTCCCATCGTGTTCTAGAGGCTGCACGGAGGTCTGCCGAGTGTTTTGCAAGAAGAGAAAGAAAGTTGTCCAAAACAGCTTGCAATCGAATGTTCATGTGAATAGAAAAGGCAGGAGAGTGGTCAGGTACTGTTTTCTCTCAGTTGGCAAGCTGCGCACACAATCGCAGTGTCGTACAGCTTGTTTCATCACCTTTGCGAAGTTGCCGCTCTCTCCGGCTCCCGGAGACGAATAAGCTGCTTCTTCGCGCAAAGACGATTCTGCTGCTCACAGTGCTCTGCGGTGTGCGCCTTCTGCCGAAAGAGGTCCGGGAGCGGTGCTTAGCTCTGCAGAGCACCGTACCTTCGTCTTTAGCCTCTCTTCTCGTCTACATCTTAGCAAAAAGCTTTTCCACTCTGTCTGGCAAGGAGAAACTGTGCCAGCACAGAAAACATCTCCCATCGTGTTCTAGAGGCTGCACGCAGGTCTGCCGAGTGTTTTGCAAGAAGAGAAAGAAAGTTGTCCAAAACAGCTTGCAATCGAATGTTCATGTGAATAGAAAAGGCAGCAGAGTGGTCAGGTACTGTTTTCTCTCAGTTGGCAAGCTGCGCACACAATCGCAGTGTTGTACAGCTTGTTTCATCACCTTTGCGAAGTTGCCGCTCTCTCCGGCTCCCGGAGACGAAGAAGCTGCTTCTTCGCGCAAAGACGATTCTGCCGCTCACAGTGCTCTGCGGTGTGCGCCTTCTGCCGAAAGAGGACCGGGAGCGGTGCTTAGCTCTGCAGAGCACCGTACCTTCGTCTTTAGCCTCTCTTCTCGTCTACATCTTAGCAAAAAGATTTTCCACTCTGTCTGGCAAGGAGAAACTGTGCCTGCACAAAAAAACATCTGCCATCGTGTTCTAGAAGCTGCACGGAGGTCTGCCGAGTGTTTTGCAAGAAGAGAAGGAAAGTTGTCCAAAACAGCTTGCAATCGAATGTTCAAGTGATTAGAAAAGGCAGGAGAGTGGTCAGGTACTGTTTTCTCTCAGTTGGCAAGCTGCGCACACAATCGCAGTGTTGTACAGCTTGTTTCATCACCTTTGCGAAGTTGCCGCTCTCTCCGGCTGCCGGAGACGAAGAAGCTGCTTCTTCGCGCAAAGGTGATTCTGCCGCTCACAGTGCTCTGCGGTGTGCGCCTTCTGCCGAAAGAGGTCCGGGAGCGGTGCTTAGCTCTGCAGAGCACCGTACCTTCGTCTTTAGCCTCTCTTCTCGTCTACATCTTAGCAAAAAGCTTTTCCACTCTGTCTGGCAAGGAGAAACTTTGCCAGCACATAAAACATCTCCCATCGTGTTCTAGAAGCTGCACGGAGATCTGCCGAGTGTTTTGCAAGAAAAGAAAGAAAGTTGTCCAAAACATCTTGCAATCGAATGTTCATGTGAATAGAAAAGGCAGGAGAGTGGTCAGGTACTGTTTTCTCTCAGTTGGCAAGCTGCGCACACAATCGCAGTGTTGTACAGCTTGTTTCATCACATTTGGGAAGTTGCCGCTCTCTCCGGCGCCCGGAGACGAAGAAGCTGCTTCTTCGCGCAAAGACGATTCTGCCGCTCACAGTGCTCTGCGGTGTGCGCCTTCTGCCGAAAGTGGTCCGGGAGCGGTGCTTTGCTCTGCAGAGCACCGTGCCTTCGTCTTTAGCCTCTCTTCTCGTCTACATCTTAGCAAAAAGCTTTTCCACTCTGTCTGGCAAGGAGAAACTGTGCCAGCACAGAAAACATCTCCCATCGTGTTCTAGAGGCTGCACGGAGGTCTGCCGAGTGTTTTGCAAGAAGAGAAAGAAAGTTGTCCAAAACAGCTTGCAATCGAATGTTCATGTGAATAGAAAATGCAGGAGAGTGGTCAGGTACTGTTTTCTCTCACTTGGCCAGCTGCGCACACAATCGCAGTGTCGTACGGCTTGTTTCATCACCTTTGCGAAGTTGCCGCTCTCTCCGGCTCCCGGAGACGAAGAAGCTGCTTCTTCGCGCAAAGATGATTCTGCCGCTCACTGTGATCTGCAGTGTGCGTCTTCTGCCGAAAGAGGTCCGGGAGCGGTGCTTAGCTCTGCGGAGCACTCTACCTGCTTCTTTAGCCTCTCGTCTACATCTTAGCAAAAAGCTTTTCCACTCTGTCTGGCAAGGAGAAACTGTGCCTGCACAAAAAACAACTCCCATCGTGTTCTAGAAGCTGCACGGAGGTCTGCCGAGTGTTTTGCAAGAAGAGAAAGAAAGTTGTCCAAAACAGCTTGCAATCGAATGTTCATGTGAATAGAAAAGGCAGGAGAGTGGTCAGGTACTGTTTTCTCTCAGTTGGCAAGCTGCGCACACAATCGCAGTGTTGTACAGCTTGTTTCATCACCTTTGCGAAGTTGCCGCTCTCTCCGGCTCCCGGAGACGAAGAAGCTGCTTCTTCGCGCAAAGGTGATTCTGCCGCTCACAGTGCTCTGCGGTGTGCGCCTTCTGCCGAAAGAGGTCCGGGAGCTGTGCTTAGCTCTGCAGAGCACCGTACCTTCGTCTTTAGCCTCTCTTCTCGTCTACATCTTAGCAAAAAGCTTTTCCACTCTGTCTGGCAAGGAGAAACTGTGCCAGCACAGAAAACATCTCCCATCGTGTTCTAGAGGCTGCACGCAGGTCTGCAGAGTGTTTTGCAAGAAGAGAAAGAAAGTTGTCCAAAACAGCTTGCAATCGAATGTTCATGTGAATAGAAAAGGCAGGAGAGTGGTCAGGTACTGTTTTCTCTCAGTTGGCAAGCTGCGCACACAATCGCAGTGTTGTACAGCTTGTTTCATCACCTTTGCGAAGCTGCCGCTCTCTCCGGCTCCCGGAGACGAAGAAGCTGCTTCTTCGCGCAAAGACGATTCTGCCGCTCACAGTGCTCTGCGGTGTGCGCCTTATGCCGAAAGAGGTCCGGGAGCGGTGCTTAGCTCTGCAGAGCACCGTACCTTCGTCTTTAGCCTCTCTTCTCGTCTACATCTTAGCAAAAAGCTTTTCCACTCTGTCTGGCCAGGAGAAACTTTGCCAGCACATAAAACATCTCCCATCGTGTTCTAGAAGCTGCACGGAGGTCTGCCGAGTGTTTTGCAAGAAGAGAAAGAAAGTTGTCCAAAACAGCTTGCAATCGAATGTTCATGTGAATAGAAAAGGCAGGAGAGTGGTCAGGTACTGTTTTCTCTCAGTTGGCAAGCTGCGCACACAATCGCAGTGTCGTACAGCTTGTTTCATCACCTTTGCGAAGTTGCCGCTCTCTCCGGCTCCCGGAGACGAAGAAGCTGCTTCTTCGCGCAAAGACGATTCTGCCGCTCACAGTGCTCTGCGGTGTGCGCCTTCTGCCGAAAGAGGTCCGGGAGCTGTGCTTAGCTCTGCAGAGCACTCTACCTGCTTCTTTAGCCTCTCTTCTCGTCTACATCTTAGCAAAAAGCTTTTCCACTCTGTCTGGCAAGGAGAAACTGTGCCAGCACAGAAAACATCTCCCATCGTGTTCTAGAGGCTGCACGGAGGTCTGCCGAGTGTTTTGCAAGAAGAGAAAGAAAGTTGTCCAAAACAGCTTGCAATCGAATGTTCATGTGAATAGAAAAGGCAGGAGAGTGGTCAGGTACTGTTTTCTCTCAGTTGGCAAGCTGCGCACACAATCGCAGTGTTGTACAGCTTGTTTCATCACCTTTGCGAAGCTGCCGCTCTCTCCGGCTCCCGGAGACGAAGAAGCTGCTTCTTCGCGCAAAGACGATTCTGCCGCTCACAGTGCTCTGCGGTGTGCGCCTTCTGCCGAAAGAGGTCCGGGAGCGGTGCTTAGCTCTGCAGAGCACCGTACCTTCGTCTTTAGCCTCTCTTCTCGTCTACATCTTAGCAAAAAGCTTTTCCACTCTGTCTGGCAAGGAGAAACTGTGCCAGCACAGAAAACATCTCCCATCGTGTTCTAGAGGCTGCACGCAGGTCTGCCGAGTGTTTTGCAAGAAGAGAAAGAAAGTTGTCCAAAACAGCTTGCAATCGAATGTTCATGTGAATAGAAAATGCAGGAGAGTGGTCAGGTACTGTTTTCTCTCACTTGGCCAGCTGCGCACAAAATCGCAGTGTCGTACGGCTTGTTTCATCACCTTTGCGAAGTTGCCGCTCTCTCCGGCTCCCGGAGACGAAGAAGCTGCTTCTTCGCGCAAAGATGATTCTGCCGCTCACTGTGCTCTGCAGTGTGCGTCTTCTGCCGAAAGACGTCCGGGAGCTGTGCTTAGCTCTGCGGAGCACTCTACCTGCTTCTTTAGCCTCTCTTCTCGTCTACATCTTAGCAAAAAGCTTTTCCACTCTGTCTGGCAAGGAGAAACTGTGCCTGCACAAAAAACAACTCCCATCGTGTTCTAGAAGCTGCACGGAGGTCTGCCGAGTGTTTTGCAAGAAGAGAAAGAAAGTTGTCCAAAACAGCTTGCAATCGAATGTTCATGTGAATAGAAAAGGCAGGAGAGTGGTCAGGTACTGTTTTCTCTCAGTTGGCAAGCTGCGCACACAATCGCAGTGTTGTACAGCTTGTTTCATCACCTTTGCGAAGTTGCCGCTCTCTCCGGCTCCCGGAGACGAAGAAGCTGCTTCTTCGCGCAAAGGTGATTCTGCCGCTCACAGTGCTATGCGGTGTGCGCCTTCTGCCGAAAGAGGTCCGGGAGCTGTGCTTAGCTCTGCAGAGCACCGTACCTTCGTCTTTAGCCTCTCTTCTCGTCTACATCTTAGGAAAAAGCTTTTCCACTCTGTCTGGCAAGGAGAAACTGTGCCAGCACAGAAAACATCTCCCATCGTGTTCTAGAGGCTGCACGGAGGTCTGCCGAGTGTTTTGCAAGAAGAGAAAGAAAGTTGTCCAAAACAGCTTGCAATCGAATGTTCATGTGAATAGAAAAGGCAGGAGAGTGGTCAGGTACTGTTTTCTCTCAGTTGGCAAGCTGCGCACACAATCGCAGTGTTGTACAGCTTGTTTCATCACCTTTGCGAAGCTGCCGCTCTCTCCGGCTCCCGGAGACGAAGAAGCTGCTTCTTCGCGCAAAGACGATTCTGCCGCTCACAGTGCTCTGCGGTGTGCGCCTTATGCCGAAAGAGGTCCGGGAGCGGTGCTTAGCTCTGCAGAGCACCGTACCTTCGTCTTTAGCCTCTCTTCTCGTCTACATCTTAGCAAAAAGCTTTTCCACTCTGTCTGGCAAGGAGAAACTGTGCCAGCACAGAAAACATCTCCCATCGTGTTCTAGAGGCTGCACGCAGGTCTGCCGAGTGTTTTGCAAGAAGAGAAAGAAAGTTGTCCAAAACAGCTTGCAATCGAATGTTCATGTGAATAGAAAAGGCAGCAGAGTGGTCAGGTACTGTTTTCTCTCAGTTGGCAAGCTGCGCACACAATCGCAGTGTTGTACAGCTTGTTTCATCACCTTTGCGAAGTTGCCGCTCTCTCCGGCTCCCGGAGACGAAGAAGCTGCTTCTTCGCGCAAAGACGATTCTGCCGCTCACAGTGCTCTGCGGTGTGCGCCTTCTGCCGAAAGAGGACCGGGAGCGGTGCTTAGCTCTGCAGAGCACCGTACCTTCGTCTTTAGCCTCTCTTCTCGTCTACATCTTAGCAAAAAGATTTTCCACTCTGTCTGGCAAGGAGAAACTGTGCCTGCACAAAAAAACATCTGCCATCGTGTTCTAGAAGCTGCACGGAGGTCTGCCGAGTGTTTTGCAAGAAGAGAAGGAAAGTTGTCCAAAACAGCTTGCAATCGAATGTTCAAGTGATTAGAAAAGGCAGCAGAGTGGTCAGGTACTGTTTTCTCTCAGTTGGCAAGCTGCGCACACAATCGCAGTGTTGTACAGCTTGTTTCATCACCTTTGCGAAGTTGCCGCTCTCTCCGGCTGCCGGAGACGAAGAAGCTGCTTCTTCGCGCAAAGGTGATTCTGCCGCTCACAGTGCTCTGCGGTGTGCGCCTTCTGCCGAAAGAGGTCCGGGAGCGGTGCTTAGCTCTGCAGAGCACCGTACCTTCGTCTTTAGCCTCTCTTCTCGTCTACATCTTAGCAAAAAGCTTTTCCACTCTGTCTGGCAAGGAGAAACTTTGCCAGCACATAAAACATCTCCCATCGTGTTCTAGAAGCTGCACGGAGATCTGCCGAGTGTTTTGCAAGAAAAGAAAGAAAGTTGTCCAAAACATCTTGCAATCGAATGTTCATGTGAATAGAAAAGGCAGGAGAGTGGTCAGGTACTGTTTTCTCTCAGTTGGCAAGCTGCGCACACAATCGCAGTGTTGTACAGCTTGTTTCATCACATTTGGGAAGTTGCCGCTCTCTCCGGCGCCCGGAGACGAAGAAGCTGCTTCTTCGCGCAAAGACGATTCTGCCGCTCACAGTGCTCTGCGGTGTGCGCCTTCTGCCGAAAGTGGTCCGGGAGCGGTGCTTTGCTCTGCAGAGCACCGTGCCTTCGTCTTTAGCCTCTCTTCTCGTCTACATCTTAGCAAAAAGCTTTTCCACTCTGTCTGGCAAGGAGAAACTGTGCCAGCACAGAAAACATCTCCCATCGTGTTCTAGAGGCTGCACGGAGGTCTGCCGAGTGTTTTGCAAGAAGAGAAAGAAAGTTGTCCAAAACAGCTTGCAATCGAATGTTCATGTGAATAGAAAATGCAGGAGAGTGGTCAGGTACTGTTTTCTCTCACTTGGCCAGCTGCGCACACAATCGCAGTGTCGTACGGCTTGTTTCATCACCTTTGCGAAGTTGCCGCTCTCTCCGGCTCCCGGAGACGAAGAAGCTGCTTCTTCGCGCAAAGATGATTCTGCCGCTCACTGTGCTCTGCAGTGTGCGTCTTCTGCCGAAAGAGGTCCGGGAGCGGTGCTTAGCTCTGCGGAGCACTCTACCTGCTTCTTTAGCCTCTCGTCTACATCTTAGCAAAAAGCTTTTCCACTCTGTCTGGCAAGGAGAAACTGTGCCTGCACAAAAAACAACTCCCATCGTGTTCTAGAAGCTGCACGGAGGTCTGCCGAGTGTTTTGCAAGAAGAGAAAGAAAGTTGTCCAAAACAGCTTGCAATCGAATGTTCATGTGAATAGAAAAGGCAGGAGAGTGGTCAGGTACTGTTTTCTCTCAGTTGGCAAGCTGCGCACACAATCGCAGTGTTGTACAGCTTGTTTCATCACCTTTGCGAAGTTGCCGCTCTCTCCGGCTCCCGGAGACGAAGAAGCTGCTTCTTCGCGCAAAGGTGATTCTGCCGCTCACAGTGCTCTGCGGTGTGCGCCTTCTGCCGAAAGAGGTCCGGGAGCTGTGCTTAGCTCTGCAGAGCACCGTACCTTCGTCTTTAGCCTCTCTTCTCGTCTACATCTTAGCAAAAAGCTTTTCCACTCTGTCTGGCAAGGAGAAACTGTGCCAGCACAGAAAACATCTCCCATCGTGTTCTAGAGGCTGCACGCAGGTCTGCAGAGTGTTTTGCAAGAAGAGAAAGAAAGTTGTCCAAAACAGCTTGCAATCGAATGTTCATGTGAATAGAAAAGGCAGGAGAGTGGTCAGGTACTGTTTTCTCTCAGTTGGCAAGCTGCGCACACAATCGCAGTGTTGTACAGCTTGTTTCATCACCTTTGCGAAGCTGCCGCTCTCTCCGGCTCCCGGAGACGAAGAAGCTGCTTCTTCGCGCAAAGACGATTCTGCCGCTCACAGTGCTCTGCGGTGTGCGCCTTATGCCGAAAGAGGTCCGGGAGCGGTGCTTAGCTCTGCAGGGCACCGTACCTTCGTCTTTAGCCTCTCTTCTCGTCTACATCTTAGCAAAAAGCTTTTCCACTCTGTCTGGCCAGGAGAAACTTTGCCAGCACATAAAACATCTCCCATCGTGTTCTAGAAGCTGCACGGAGGTCTGCCGAGTGTTTTGCAAGAAGAGAAAGAAAGTTGTCCAAAACAGCTTGCAATCGAATGTTCATGTGAATAGAAAAGGCAGGAGAGTGGTCAGGTACTGTTTTCTCTCAGTTGGCAAGCTGCGCACACAATCGCAGTGTCGTACAGCTTGTTTCATCACCTTTGCGAAGTTGCCGCTCTCTCCGGCTCCCGGAGACGAAGAAGCTGCTTCTTCGCGCAAAGACGATTCTGCCGCTCACAGTGCTCTGCGGTGTGCGCCTTCTGCCGAAAGAGGTCCGGGAGCGGTGCTTAGCTCTGCAGAGCACTCTACCTGCTTCTTTAGCCTCTCTTCTCGTCTACATCTTAGCAAAAAGCTTTTCCACTCTGTCTGGCAAGGAGAAACTGTGCCAGCACAGAAAACATCTCCCATCGTGTTCTAGAGGCTGCACGCAGGTCTGCCGAGTGTTTTGCAAGAAGAGAAAGAAAGTTGTCCAAAACAGCTTGCAATCGAATGTTCATGTGAATAGAAAAGGCAGGAGAGTGGTCAGGTACTGTTTTCTCTCAGTTGGCAAGCTGCGCACACAATCGCAGTGTTGTACAGCTTGTTTCATCACCTTTGCGAAGCTGCCGCTCTCTCCGGCTCCCGGAGACGAAGAAGCTGCTTCTTCGCGCAAAGACGATTCTGCCGCTCACAGTGCTCTGCGGTGTGCGCCTTCTGCCGAAAGAGGTCCGGGAGCGGTGCTTAGCTCTGCAGAGCACCGTACCTTCGTCTTTAGCCTCTCTTCTCGTCTACATCTTAGCAAAAAGCTTTTCCACTCTGTCTGGCAAGGAGAAACTGTGCCAGCACAGAAAACATCTCCCATCGTGTTCTAGAGGCTGCACGCAGGTCTGCCGAGTGTTTTGCAAGAAGAGAAAGAAAGTTGTCCAAAACAGCTTGCAATCGAATGTTCATGTGAATAGAAAATGCAGGAGAGTGGTCAGGTACTGTTTTCTCTCACTTGGCCAGCTGCGCACAAAATCGCAGTGTCGTACGGCTTGTTTCATCACCTTTGCGAAGTTGCCGCTCTCTCCGGCTCCCGGAGACGAAGAAGCTGCTTCTTCGCGCAAAGATGATTCTGCCGCTCACTGTGCTCTGCAGTGTGCGTCTTCTGCCGAAAGAGGTCCGGGAGCTGTGCTTAGCTCTGCGGAGCACTCTACCTGCTTCTTTAGCCTCTCTTCTCGTCTACATCTTAGCAAAAAGCTTTTCCACTCTGTCTGGCAAGGAGAAACTGTGCCTGCACAAAAAACAACTCCCATCGTGTTCTAGAAGCTGCACGGAGGTCTGCCGAGTGTTTTGCAAGAAGAGAAAGAAAGTTGTCCAAAACAGCTTGCAATCGAATGTTCATGTGAATAGAAAAGGCAGGAGAGTGGTCAGGTACTGTTTTCTCTCAGTTGGCAAGCTGCGCACACAATCGCAGTGTTGTACAGCTTGTTTCATCACCTTTGCGAAGTTGCCGCTCTCTCCGGCTCCCGGAGACGAAGAAGCTGCTTCTTCGCGCAAAGGTGATTCTGCCGCTCACAGTGCTCTGCGGTGTGCGCCTTCTGCCGAAAGAGGTCCGGGAGCGGTGCTTAGCTCTGCAGAGCACCGTACCTTCGTCTTTAGCCTCTCTTCTCGTCTACATCTTAGGAAAAAGCTTTTCCACTCTGTCTGGCAAGGAGAAACTGTGCCAGCACAGAAAACATCTCCCATCGTGTTCTAGAGGCTGCACGGAGGTCTGCCGAGTGTTTTGCAAGAAGAGAAAGAAAGTTGTCCAAAACAGCTTGCAATCGAATGTTCATGTGAATAGAAAAGGCAGCAGAGTGGTCAGGTACTGTTTTCTCTCAGTTGGCAAGCTGCGCACACAATCGCAGTGTTGTACAGCTTGTTTCATCACCTTTGCGAAGCTGCCGCTCTCTCCGGCTCCCGGAGACGAAGAAGCTGCTTCTTCGCGCAAAGACGATTCTGCCGCTCACAGTGCTCTGCGGTGTGCGCCTTCTGCCGAAAGAGGTCCGGGAGCGGTGCTTAGCTCTGCAGAGCACCGTACCTTCGTCTTTAGCCTCTCTTCTCGTCTACATCTTTGCAAAAAGCTTTTCCACTCTGTCTGGCAAGGAGAAACTGTGCCTGCACAAAAAACATCTCCCATCGTGTTCTAGAAGCTGCACTGAGGTCTGCCGAGTGTTTTGCAAGAAGAGAAAGAAAGTTGTCCAAAACAGCTTGCAATCGAATGTTCAAGTGAATAGAAAAGGCAGGAGAGTGGTCAGGTACTGTTTTCTCTCAGTTGGCAAGCTGCGCACACAATCGCAGTGTTGTACAGCTTGTTTCATCACCTTTGCGAAGTTGCCGCTCTCTCCGGCTCCCGGAGACGAAGAAGCTGCTTCTTCGCGCAAAGGTGATTCTGCCGCTCACAGTGCTCTGCGGTGTGCGCCTTCTGCCGAAAGAGGTCCGGGAGCGGTGCTTAGCTCTGCAGAGCACCGTACCTTCGTCTTTAGCCTCTCTTCTCGTCTACATCTTAGCAAAAACCTTTCCACTCTGTCTGGCAAGGAGAAACTTTGCCAGCACATAAAACATCTCCCATCGTGTTCTAGAAGCTGCACGGAGATCTGCCGAGTGTTTTGCAAGAAAAGAAAGAAAGTTGTCCAAAACATCTTGCAATCGAATGTTCATGTGAATAGAAAAGGCAGCAGAGTGGTCAGGTACTGTTTTCTCTCAGTTGGCAAGCTGCGCACACAATCGCAGTGTTGTACAGCTTGTTTCATCACCTTTGCCAAGCTGCCGCTCTCTCCGGCTCCCGGAGACGAAGAAGCTGCTTCTTCGCGCAAAGACGATTCTGCCGCTCACAGTGCTCTGCGGTGTGCGCCTTCTGCCGAAAGAGGTCCGGGAGCGGTGCTTAGCTCTGCAGAGCACCGTACCTTCGTCTTTAGCCTCTCTTCTCGTCTACATCTTTGCAAAAAGCTTTTCCACTCTGTCTGGCAAGGAGAAACTGTGCCTGCACAAAAAACATCTCCCATCGTGTTCTAGAAGCTGCACTGAGGTCTGCCGAGTGTTTTGCAAGAAGAGAAAGAAAGTTGTCCAAAACAGCTTGCAATCGAATGTTCAAGTGAATAGAAAAGGCAGGAGAGTGGTCAGGTACTGTTTTCTCTCAGTTGGCAAGCTGCGCACACAATCGCAGTGTTGTACAGCTTGTTTCATCACCTTTGCGAAGTTGCCGCTCTCTCCGGCTCCCGGAGACGAAGAAGCTGCTTCTTCGCGCAAAGGTGATTCTGCCGCTCACAGTGCTCTGCGGTGTGCGCCTTCTGCCGAAAGAGGTCCGGGAGCGGTGCTTAGCTCTGCAGAGCACCGTACCTTCGTCTTTAGCCTCTCTTCTCGTCTACATCTTAGCAAAAACCTTTCCACTCTGTCTGGCAAGGAGAAACTTTGCCAGCACATAAAACATCTCCCATCGTGTTCTAGAAGCTGCACGGAGATCTGCCGAGTGTTTTGCAAGAAAAGAAAGAAAGTTGTCCAAAACATCTTGCAATCGAATGTTCATGTGAATAGAAAAGGCAGCAGAGTGGTCAGGTACTGTTTTCTCTCAGTTGGCAAGCTGCGCACACAATCGCAGTGTTGTACAGCTTGTTTCATCACCTTTGCCAAGCTGCCGCTCTCTCCGGCTCCCGGAGACGAAGAAGCTGCTTCTTCGCGCAAAGAGGATTCTGCCGCTCACAGTGCTCTGCGGTGTGCGCCTTTTGCCGAAAGAGGTCCGGCAGCGGTGCTTAGCTCTGCAGAGCACCGTACCTTCGTCTTTAGCCTCTCTTCTCGTCTACATCTTAGCAAAAAGCTTTTCCACTCTGTCTGGCCAGGAGAAACTTTGCCAGCACATAAAACATCTCCCATCGTGTTCTAGAAGCTGCACGGAGGTCTGCCGAGTGTTTTGCAAGAAGAGAAAGAAAGTTGTCCAAAACAGCTTGCAATCGAATGTTCATGTGAATAGAAAAGGCAGCAGAATGGTCAGGTACTGTTTTCTCTCAGTTGGCAAGCTGCGCACACAATCGCAGTGTCGTACAGCTTGTTTCATCACCTTTGCGAAGTTGCCGCTCTCTCCGGCTCCCGGAGACGAAGAAGCTGCTTCTTCGCGCAAAGACGATTCTGCCGCTCACAGTGCTCTGCGGTGTGCGCCTTCTGCCGAAAGAGGTCCGGGAGCTGTGCTTAGCTCTGCGGAGCACTCTACCTGCTTCTTTAGCCTCTCTTCTCGTCTACATCTTAGCAAAAAGCTTTTCCACTCTGTCTGGCAAGGAGAAACTGTGCCAGCACAGAAAACATCTCCCATCGTGTTCTAGAGGCTGCACGGAGGTCTGCCGAGTGTTTTGCAAGAAGAGAAAGAAAGTTGTCCAAAACAGCTTGCAATCGAATGTTCATGTGAATAGAAAAGGCAGGAGAGTGGTCAGGTACTGTTTTCTCTCACTTGGCAAGCTGCGCACACAATCGCAGTGTCGTACAGCTTGTTTCATCACCTTTGCGAAGTTGCCGCTCTCTCCGGCTCCCGGAGATGAAGAAGCTGCTTCTTCGCGCAAAGACGATTCTGCTGCTCACAGTGCTCTGCGGTGTGCGCCTTCTGCCGAAAGAGGTCCGGGAGCGGTGCTTAGCTCTGCAGAGCACCGTACCTTCGTCTTTAGCCTCTCTTCTCGTCTACATCTTAGCAAAAAGCTTTTCCACTCTGTCTGGCAAGGAGAAACTTTGCCAGCACATAAAACATCTCCCATCGTGTTCTAGAAGCTGCACGGAGATCTGCCGAGTGTTTTGCAAGAAAAGAAAGAAAGTTGACCAAAACATCTTGCAATCGAATGTTCATGTGAATAGAAAAGGCAGCAGAGTGGTCAGGTACTGTTTTCTCTCAGTTGGCAAGCTGCGCACACAATCGCAGTGTTGTACAGCTTGTTTCATCACATTTGGGAAGTTGCCGCTCTCTCCGGCGCCCGGAGACGAAGAAGCTGCTTCTTCGCGCAAAGACGATTCTGCCGCTCACAGTGCTCTGCGGTGTGCGCCTTCTGCCGAAAGTGGTCCGGGAGCGGTGCTTTGCTCTGCAGAGCACCGTACCTTCGTCTTTAGCCTCTCTTCTCGTCTACATCTTAGCAAAAAGCTTTTCCACTCTGTCTGGCAAGGAGAAACTGTGCCTGCACAAAAAACATCTCCCATCGTGTTCTAGAAGCTGCACGGAGGTCTGCCGAGTGTTTTGCAAGAAGAGAAAGAAAGTTGTCCAAAACAGCTTGCAATCGAATGTTCATGTGAATAGAAAAGGCAGCAGAGTGGTCAGGTACTGTTTTCTCTCAGTTGGCAAGCTGCGCACACAATCGCAGTGTCGTACAGCTTGTTTCATCACCTTTGCGAAGTTGCCGCTCTCTCCGGCTCCCGGAGACGAAGAAGCTGCTTCTTCGCGCAAAGGTGATTCTGCCGCTCACAGTGCTCTGCGGTGTGCGCCTTCTGCCGAAAGAGGTCCGGGAGCGGTGCTTAGCTCTGCAGAGCACCGTACCTTCGTCTTTAGCCTCTCTTCTCGTCTACATCTTAGCAAAAAGCTTTTCCACTCTGTCTGGCAAGGAGAAACTGTGCCAGCACATAAAACATATCCCATCGTGTTTTAGAGGCTGCACGGAGGTCTGCAGAGTGTTTTGCAAGAAGAGAAAGAAAGTTGTCCGAAACAGCTTCCAATCGAATGTTCATGTGAATAGAAAAGGCAGGAGAGTGGTCAGGTACTGTTTTCTCTCAGTTGGCAAGCTGCGCACACATTCGCAGTGTTGTACAGCTTGTTTCATCACCTTTGCCAAGCTGCCGCTCTCTCCGGCTCCCGGAGACGAAGAAGCTGCTTCTTCGCGCAAAGACGATTCTGCCGCTCACAGTGCTCTGCGGTGTGCGCCTTCTGCCGAAAGAGGTCCGGGAGCGGTGCTTAGCTCTGCAGAGCACCGTACCTTCGTCTTTAGCCTCTCTTCTCGTCTACATCTTAGCAAAAAGCTTTTCCACTCTGTCTGGCCAGGAGAAACTTTGCCAGCACATAAAACATCTCCCATCGTGTTCTAGAAGCTGCACGGAGGTCTGCCGAGTGTTTTGCAAGAAGAGAAAGAAAGTTGTCCAAAACAGCTTGCAATCGAATGTTCATGTGAATAGAAAAGGCAGCAGAATGGTCAGGTACTGTTTTCTCTCAGTTGGCAAGCTGCGCACACAATCGCAGTGTCGTACAGCTTGTTTCATCACCTTTGCGAAGTTGCCGCTCTCTCCGGCTCCCGGAGACGAAGAAGCTGCTTCTTCGCGCAAAGACGATTCTGCCGCTCACAGTGCTCTGCGGTGTGCGCCTTCTGCCGAAAGAGGTCCGGGAGCTGTGCTTAGCTCTGCAGAGCACTCTACCTGCTTCTTTATCCTCTCTTCTCGTCTACATCTTAGCAAAAAGCTTTTCCACTGTGTCTGGCAAGGAGAAACTGTGCCAGCACAGAAAACATCTCCCATCGTGTTCTAGAGGCTGCACGGAGGTCTGCCGAGTGTTTTGCAAGAAGAGAAAGAAAGTTGTCCAAAACAGCTTGCAATCGAATGTTCATGTGAATAGAAAAGTCAGGAGAGTGGTCAGGTACTGTTTTCTCTCAGTTGGCAAGCTGCGCACACAATCGCAGTGTCGTACAGCTTGTTTCATCACCTTTGCGAAGTTGCCGCTCTCTCCGGCTCCCGGAGACGAAGAAGCTGCTTCTTCGCGCAAAGACGATTCTGCTGCTCACAGTGCTCTGCGGTGTGCGCCTTCTGCCGAAAGAGGTCCGGGAGCGGTGCTTAGCTCTGCAGAGCACCGTACCTTCGTCTTTAGCCTCTCTTCTCGTCTACATCTTAGCAAAAAGCTTTTCCACTCTGTCTGGCAAGGAGAAACTTTGCCAGCACATAAAACATCTCCCATCGTGTTCTAGAAGCTGCACGGAGATCTGCCGAGAGTTTTGCAAGAAAAGAAAGAAAGTTGACCAAAACATCTTGCAATCGAATGTTCATGTGAATAGAAAAGGCAGGAGAGTGGTCAGGTACTGTTTTCTCTCAGTTGGCAAGCTGCGCACACAATCGCAGTGTTGTACAGCTTGTTTCATCACCTTTGCGAAGTTGCCGCTCTCTCCGGCGCCCGGAGACGAAGAAGCTGCTTCTTCGCGCAAAGACGATTCTGCCGCTCACAGTGCTCTGCGGTGTGCGCCTTCTGCCGAAAGTGGTCCGGGAGCGGTGCTTTGCTCTGCAGAGCACCGTACCTTCGTCTTTAGCCTCTCTTCTCGTCTACATCTTAGCAAAAAGCTTTTCCACTCTGTCTGGCAAGGAGAAACTGTGCCTGCACAAAAAACAACTCCCATCGTGTTCTAGAAGCTGCACGGAGGTCTGCCGAGTGTTTTGCAAGAAGAGAAAGAAAGTTGTCCAAAACAGCTTGCAATCGAATGTTCATGTGAATAGAAAAGGCAGGAGAGTGGTCAGGTACTGTTTTCTCTCACTTGGCAAGCTGCGCACACAATCGCAGTGTCGTACAGCTTGTTTCATCACCTTTGCGAAGTTGCCGCTCTCTCCGGCTCCCGGAGACGAAGAAGCTGCTTCTTCGCGCAAAGGTGATTCTGCCGCTCACAGTGCTCTGCGGTGTGCGCCTTCTGCCGAAAGAGGTCCGGGAGCGGTGCTTAGCTCTGCAGAGCACCGTACCTTCGTCTTTAGCCTCTCTTCTCGTCTACATCTTAGCAAAAAGCTTTTCCACTCTGTCTGGCAAGGAGAAACTGTGCCAGCACAGAAAACATCTCCCATCGTGTTTTAGAGGCTGCACGCAGGTCTGCAGAGTGTTTTGCAAGAAGAGAAAGAAAGTTGTCCAAAACAGCTTCCAATCGAATGTTCATGTGAATAGAAAAGGCAGGAGAGTGGTCAGGTACTGTTTTCTCTCAGTTGGCAAGCTGCGCACACAATCGCAGTGTTGTACAGCTTGTTTCACCACCTTTGCGAAGCTGCCGCTCTCTCCGGCTCCCGGAGACGAAGAAGCTGCTTCTTCGCGCAAAGACGATTCTGCCGCTCACAGTGCTCTGCGGTGTGCGCCTTTTGCCGAAAGAGGTCCGGGAGCGGTGCTTAGCTCTGCAGAGCACCGTACCTTCGTCTTTAGCCTCTCTTCTCGTCTACATCTTTGCAAAAAGCTTTTCCACTCTGTCTGGCCAGGAGAAACTTTGCCAGCACATAAAACATCTCCCATCGTGTTCTAGAAGCTGCACGGAGGTCTGCCGAGTGTTTTGCAAGAAGAGAAAAAAGTTGCTCCAAAACAGCTTGCAATCGAATGTTCATGTGAATAGAAAAGGCAGCAGAATGGTCAGGTACTGTTTTCTCTCAGTTGGCAAGCTGCGCACACAATCGCAGTGTCGTACAGCTTGTTTCATCACCTTTGCGAAGTTGCCGCTCTCTCCGGCTCCCGGAGACGAAGAAGCTGCTTCTTCGCGCAAAGACGATTCTGCCGCTCACAGTGCTCTGCGGTGTGCGCCTTCTGCCGAAAGAGGTCCGGGAGCTGTGCTTAGCTCTGCAGAGCACTCTACCTGCTTCTTTAGCCTCTCTTCTCGTCTACATCTTAGCAAAAAGCTTTTCCACTCTGTCTGGCAAGGAGAAACTGTGCCAGCACAGAAAACATCTCCCATCGTGTTCTAGAGGCTGCACGGAGGTCTGCCGAGTGTTTTGCAAGAAGAGAAAGAAAGTTGTCCAAAACAGCTTGCAATCGAATGTTCATGTGAATAGAAAAGGCAGCAGAGTGGTCAGGTACTGTTTTCTCTCACTTGGCAAGCTGCGCACACAATCGCAGTGTCGTACAGCTTGTTTCATCACCTTTGCGAAGTTGCCGCTCTCTCCGGCTCCCGGAGACGAAGAAGCTGCTTCTTCGCGCAAAGACGATTCTGCTGCTCACAGTGCTCTGCGGTGTGCGCCTTCTGCCGAAAGAGGTCCGGGAGCGGTGCTTAGCTCTGCAGAGCACCGTACCTTCGTCTTTAGCCTCTCTTCTCGTCTACATCTTAGCAAAAAGCTTTTCCACTCTGTCTGGCAAGGAGAAACTTTGCCAGCACATAAAACATCTCCCATCGTGTTCTAGAATCTGCACGGAGATCTACCGAGTGTTTTGCAAGAAAAGAAAGAAAGTTGACCAAAACATCTTGCAATCGAATGTTCATGTGAATAGAAAAGGCAGCAGAGTGGTCAGGTACTGTTTTCTCTCAGTTGGCAAGCTGCGCACACAATCGCAGTGTTGTACAGCTTGTTTCATCACATTTGGGAAGTTGCCGCTCTCTCCGGCGCCCGGAGACGAAGAAGCTGCTTCTTCGCGCAAAGACGATTCTGCCGCTCACAGTGCTCTGCTGTGTGCGCCTTCTGCCGAAAGTGGTCCGGGAGCGGTGCTTTGCTCTGCAGAGCACCGTACCTTCGTCTTTAGCCTCTCTTCTCGTCTACATCTTAGCAAAAAGCTTTTCCACTCTGTCTGGCAAGGAGAAACTGTGCCTGCACAAAAAACAACTCCCATCGTGTTCTAGAAGCTGCACGGAGGTCTGCCGAGTGTTTTGCAAGAAGAGAAAGAAAGTTGTCCAAAACAGCTTGCAATCGAATGTTCATGTGAATAGAAAAGGCAGCAGAGTGGTCAGGTACTGTTTTCTCTCAGTTGGCAAGCTGCGCACACAATCGCAGTGTCGTACAGCTTGTTTCATCACCTTTGCGAAGTTGCCGCTCTCTCCGGCTCCCGGAGACGAAGAAGCTGCTTCTTCGCGCAAAGGTGATTCTGCCGCTCACAGTGCTCTGCGGTGTGCGCCTTCTGCCGAAAGAGGTCCGGGAGCGGTGCTTAGCTCTGCAGAGCACCGTACCTTCGTCTTTAGCCTCTCTTCTCGTCTACATCTTAGCAAAAAGCTTTTCCACTCTGTCTGGCAAGGAGAAACTTTGCCAGCACATAAAACATCTCCCATCGTGTTCTAGAGGCTGCACGGAGGTCTGCCGAGTGTTTTGCAAGAAGAGAAAGAAAGTTGTCCGAAACAGCTTCCAATCGAATGTTCATGTGAATAGAAAAGGCAGGAGAGTGGTCAGGTACTGTTTTCTCTCACTTGGCAAGCTGCGCACACAATCGCAGTGTTGTACAGCTTGTTTCATCACCTTTGCGAAGTTGCCGCTCTCTCCGGCTCCCGGAGACGAAGAAGCTGCTTCTTCGCCCAAAGACGATTCTGCCGCTCACAGTGCTCTGCGGTGTGCGCCTTCTGCCGAAAGAGGTCCGGGAGCGGTGCTTAGCTCTGCAGAGCACCGTACCTTCGTCTTTAGCCTCTCTTCTCGTCTACATCTTAGCAAAAAGCTTTTCCACTCTGTCTGGCCAGGAGAAACTGTGCCTGCACAAAAAACATCTCCCATCGTGTTCTAGAAGCTACACGGAGGTCTGCCGAGTGTTTTGCAAGAAGAGAAAGAAAGTTGTCCAAAACAGCTTGCAATCGAATGTTCAAGTGATTAGAAAAGGCAGGAGAGTGGTCAGGTACTGTTTTCTCTCAGTTGGCAAGCTGCGCACACAATCGCAGTGTTGTACGGCTTGTTTCATCACCTTTGCGAAGTTGCCGCTCTCTCCGGCTCCCGGAGACGAAGAAGCTGCTTCTTCGCGCAAAGACGATTCTGCCGCTCACAGTGCTCTGCGGTGTGCGCCTTCTGCCGAAAGAGGACCGGGAGCGGTGCTTTGCTCTGCAGAGCACCGTACCTTCGTCTTTAGCCTCTCTTCTCGTCTACATCTTAGCAAAAAGCTTTTCCACTCTGTCTGGCAAGGAGAAACTGTGCCAGCACAGAAAACATCTCCCATCGTGTTCTAGAGGCTGCACGGAGGTCTGCCGAGTGTTTTGCAAGAAGAGAAAGAAAGTTGTCCAAAACAGCTTGCAATCGAATGTTCATGTGAATAGAAAAGGCAGGAGAGTGGTCAGGTACTGTTTTCTCTCAGTTGGCAAGCTGCGCACACAATCGCAGTGTCGTACAGCTTGTTTCATCACCTTTGCGAAGTTGCCGCTCTCTCCGGCTCCCGGAGACGAATAAGCTGCTTCTTCGCGCAAAGACGATTCTGCTGCTCACAGTGCTCTGCGGTGTGCGCCTTCTGCCGAAAGAGGTCCGGGAGCGGTGCTTAGCTCTGCAGAGCACCGTACCTTCGTCTTTAGCCTCTCTTCTCGTCTACATCTTAGCAAAAAGCTTTTCCACTCTGTCTGGCAAGGAGAAACTGTGCCAGCACAGAAAACATCTCCCATCGTGTTCTAGAGGCTGCACGCAGGTCTGCCGAGTGTTTTGCAAGAAGAGAAAGAAAGTTGTCCAAAACAGCTTGCAATCGAATGTTCATGTGAATAGAAAATGCAGGAGAGTGGTCAGGTACTGTTTTCTCTCACTTGGCAAGCTGCGCACACAATCGCAGTGTCGTACGGCTTGTTTCATCACCTTTGCGAAGTTGCCGCTCTCTCCGGCTCCCGGAGACGAAGAAGCTGCTTCTTCGCGCAAAGATGATTCTGCCGCTCACTGTGCTCTGCAGTGTGCGTCTTCTGCCGAAAGAGGTCCGGGAGCTGTGCTTAGCTCTGCGGAGCACTCTACCTGCTTCTTTAGCCTCTCTTCTCGTCTACATCTTAGCAAAAAGCTTTTCCACTCTGTCTGGCAAGGAGAAACTGTGCCTGCACAAAAAACAACTCCCATCGTGTTCTAGAAGCTGCACGGAGATCTGCCGAGTGTTTTGCAAGAAGAGAAAGAAAGTTGTCCAAAACAGCTTGCAATCGAATGTTCATGTGAATAGAAAAGGCAGGAGAGTGGTCAGGTACTGTTTTCTCTCAGTTGGCAAGCTGCGCACACAATCGCAGTGTTGTACAGCTTGTTTCATCACCTTTGCGAAGTTGCCGCTCTCTCCGGCTCCCGGAGACGAAGAAGCTGCTTCTTCGCGCAAAGGTGATTCTGCCGCTCACAGTGCTCTGCGGTGTGCGCCTTCTGCCGAAAGAGGTCCGGGAGCTGTGCTTAGCTCTGCAGAGCACCGTACCTTCGTCTTTAGCCTCTCTTCTCGTCTACATCTTAGCAAAAAGCTTTTCCACTCTGTCTGGCAAGGAGAAACTGTGCCAGCACAGAAAACATCTCCCATCGTGTTCTAGAGGCTGCACGCAGGTCTGCAGAGTGTTTTGCAAGAAGAGAAAGAAAGTTGTCCAAAACAGCTTGCAATCGAATGTTCATGTGAATAGAAAAGGCAGGAGAGTGGTCAGGTACTGTTTTCTCTCAGTTGGCAAGCTGCGCACACAATCGCAGTGTTGTACAGCTTGTTTCATCACCTTTGCGAAGCTGCCGCTCTCTCCGGCTCCCGGAGACGAAGAAGCTGCTTCTTCGCGCAAAGACGATTCTGCCGCTCACAGTGCTCTGCGGTGTGCGCCTTATGCCGAAAGAGGTCCGGGAGCGGTGCTTAGCTCTGCAGAGCACCGTACCTTCGTCTTTAGCCTCTCTTCTCGTCTACATCTTAGCAAAAAGCTTTTCCACTCTGTCTGGCCAGGAGAAACTTTGCCAGCACATAAAACATCTCCCATCGTGTTCTAGAAGCTGCACGGAGGTCTGCCGAGTGTTTTGCAAGAAGAGAAAGAAAGTTGTCCAAAACAGCTTGCAATCGAATGTTCATGTGAATAGAAAAGGCAGGAGAGTGGTCAGGTACTGTTTTCTCTCAGTTGGCAAGCTGCGCACACAATCGCAGTGTCGTACAGCTTGTTTCATCACCTTTGCGAAGTTGCCGCTCTCTCCGGCTCCCGGAGACGAAGAAGCTGCTTCTTCGCGCAAAGACGATTCTGCCGCTCACAGTGCTCTGCGGTGTGCGCCTTCTGCCGAAAGAGGTCCGGGAGCTGTGCTTAGCTCTGCAGAGCACTCTACCTGCTTCTTTAGCCTCTCTTCTCGTCTACATCTTAGCAAAAAGCTTTTCCACTCTGTCTGGCAAGGAGAAACTGTGCCAGCACAGAAAACATCTCCCATCGTGTTCTAGAGGCTGCACGGAGGTCTGCCGAGTGTTTTGCAAGAAGAGAAAGAAAGTTGTCCAAAACAGCTTGCAATCGAATGTTCATGTGAATAGAAAAGGCAGCAGAGTGGTCAGGTACTGTTTTCTCTCAGTTGGCAAGCTGCGCACACAATCGCAGTGTTGTACAGCTTGTTTCATCACCTTTGCGAAGCTGCCGCTCTCTCCGGCTCCCGGAGACGAAGAAGCTGCTTCTTCGCGCAAAGACGATTCTGCCGCTCACAGTGCTCTGCGGTGTGCGCCTTCTGCCGAAAGTGGTCCGGGAGCGGTGCTTAGCTCTGCAGAGCACCGTACCTTCGTCTTTAGCCTCTCTTCTCGTCTACATCTTAGCAAAAAGCTTTTCCACTCTGTCTGGCAAGGAGAAACTGTGCCAGCACAGAAAACATCTCCCATCGTGTTCTAGAGGCTGCACGCAGGTCTGCCGAGTGTTTTGCAAGAAGAGAAAGAAAGTTGTCCAAAACAGCTTGCAATCGAATGTTCATGTGAATAGAAAATGCAGGAGAGTGGTCAGGTACTGTTTTCTCTCACTTGGCCAGCTGCGCACAAAATCGCAGTGTCGTACGGCTTGTTTCATCACCTTTGCGAAGTTGCCGCTCTCTCCGGCTCCCGGAGACGAAGAAGCTGCTTCTTCGCGCAAAGATGATTCTGCCGCTCACTGTGCTCTGCAGTGTGCGTCTTCTGCCGAAAGAGGTCCGGGAGCTGTGCTTAGCTCTGCGGAGCACTCTACCTGCTTCTTTAGCCTCTCTTCTCGTCTACATCTTAGCAAAAAGCTTTTCCACTCTGTCTGGCAAGGAGAAACTGTGCCTGCACAAAAAACAACTCCCATCGTGTTCTAGAAGCTGCACGGAGGTCTGCCGAGTGTTTTGCAAGAAGAGAAAGAAAGTTGTCCAAAAGAGCTTGCAATCGAATGTTCATGTGAATAGAAAAGGCAGGAGAGTGGTCAGGTACTGTTTTCTCTCAGTTGGCAAGCTGCGCACACAATCGCAGTGTTGTACAGCTTGTTTCATCACCTTTGCGAAGCTGCCGCTCTCTCCGGCTCCCGGAGACGAAGAAGCTGCTTCTTCGCGCAAAGACGATTCTGCCGCTCACAGTGCTCTGCGGTGTGCGCCTTATGCCGAAAGAGGTCCGGGAGCGGTGCTTAGCTCTGCAGAGCACCGTACCTTCGTCTTTAGCCTCTCTTCTCGTCTACATCTTAGCAAAAAGCTTTTCCACTCTGTCTGGCCAGGAGAAAATTTGCCAGCACATAAAACATCTCCCATCGTGTTCTAGAAGCTGCACGGAGGTCTGCCGAGTGTTTTGCAAGAAGAGAAAGAAAGTTGTCCAAAACAGCTTGCAATGGAATGTTCATGTGAATAGAAAAGGCAGGAGAGTGGTCAGGTACTGTTTTCTCTCAGTTGGCAAGCTGCGCACACAATCGCAGTGTTGTACAGCTTGTTTCATCACCTTTGGGAAGTTGCCGCTCTCTCCGGCTCCCGGAGACGAAGAAGCTGCTTCTTCGCGCAAAGACGATTCTGCCGCTCACAGTGCTCTGTGGTGTGCGCCTTCTGCCGAAAGAGGCCCGGGAGCGGTGCTTAGCTCTGCAGAGCACCATACCTGCTTCTTTAGCCTCTCTTCTCGTCTACATCTTAGCAAAAAGCTTTTCCACTCTGTCTGGCAAGGAGAAACTGTGCCAGCACAAAAAACATCTCCCATCGTGTTCTAGAGGCTGCACGGAGGTCTGCCGAGTGTTTTGCAAGAAGAGAAAGAAAGTTGTCCAAAACAGCTTGCAATCGAATGTTCATGTGATTACAAAAGGCAGGAGAGTGGTCAGGTACTGTTTTCTCTCAGTTGGCAAGCTGCGCACACAATCGCAGTGTTGTACAGCTTGTTTCATCACCTTTGCGAAGTTGCCGCTCTCTCCGGCTCCCGGAGACGAAGAAGCTGCTTCTTCGCGCAAAGGGGATTCTGCCGCTCACAGTGCTCTGCGGTGTGCGCCTTCTGCCGAAAGTGGTCCGGGAGCGGTGCTATGCTCTGCAGGGCACCGTACCTTCGTCTTTAGCCTCTCTTCTGGTCTACATCTTAGCAAAAAGCTTTTCCACTCTGTCTGGCAAGGAGAAACTGTGCCAGCACAAAAAACATCTCCCATCGTGTTCTAGAGGCTGCACGGAGGTCTGCCTAGTGTTTTGCAAGAAGAGAAAGAAAGTTGTCCAAAACAGCTTGCAATGGAATGTTCATGTGAATAAAAAAGGCAGGAGAGTGGTCAGGTACTGTTTTCTCTCACTTGGCAAGCTGCGCACACAATCGCAGTGTTGTACAGCTTGTTTCATCACCTTTGGGAAGTTGCCGCTCTCTCCGGCTCCCGGAGACGAAGAAGCTGCTTCTTCGCGCAAAGACGATTCTGCCGCTCACAGTGCTCTGTGGTGTGCGCCTTCTGCCGAAAGAGGCCCGGGAGCTGTGCTTAGCTCTGCAGAGCACCATACCTGCTTCTTTAGCCTCTCTTCTGGTCTACATCTTAGCAAAAAGCTTTTCCACTCTGTCTGGCAAGGAGAAACTGTGCCAGCACAAAAAACATCTCCCATCGTGTTCTAGAGGCTGCACGGAGGTCTGCCGAGTGTTTTGCAAGAAGAGAAAGAAAGTTGTCCAAAACAGCTTCCAATCGAATGTTCATGTGAATAGAAAAGGCAGGAGAGTGGTCAGGTACTGTTTTCTCTCAGTTGGCAAGCTGCGCACACAATCGCAGTGTCGTACAGCTTGTTTCATCACCTTTGCGAAGTTGCCGCTCTCTTCGCCTCCCGGAGACGAAGAAGCTGCTTCTTCGCGCAAAGACGATTCTGCCGCTCACAGTGCTCTGCGGTGTGCGCCTTCTGCCGAAAGTGGTCCGGGAGCTGTGCTTAGCTCTGCAGAGCACTCTACCTGCTTCTTTAGCCTCTCTTCTCCTCTACATCTTAGCAAAAAGCTTTTCCACTCTGTCTGGCAAGGAGAATCTGTGCCAGCACAGAAAACATCTCCCATCGTGTTCTAGAGGCTGCACGGAGGTCTGCAGCGTGTTTTGCAAGAAGAGAAAGAAAGTTGTCCAAAACAGCTTCCAATCGAATGTTCATGTGAATAGAAAAGGCAGGAGAGTGGTCAGGTACTGTTTTCTCTCAGTTGGCAAGCTGCGCACACAATCGCAGTGTTGTACAGCTTGTTTCATCACCTTTGCGAAGTTGCCGCTCTCTCCGGCTCCCGGAGACGAAGAAGCTGCTTCTTCGCGCAAAGGCGATTCTGCCGCTCACAGTGCTCTGCGGTGTGAGCCTTCTGCCGAAAGAGGTCCGGGAGCGGTGCTTAGCTCTGCAGAGCACCGTACCTTCGTCTTTAGCCTCTCTTCTGGTCTACATCTTAGCAAAAAGCTTTTCAACTCTGTCTGGCAAGGAGAAACTTTACCAGCACAGAAAACATCTCCCATCGTGTTCTAGAGGCTGCACGGAGGTCTGCCGAGTGTTTTGCAAGAAGAGAAAGAAAGTTGTCCAAAACAGCTTCCAATCGAATGTTCATGTGAATAGAAAATGCAGGAGAGTGGTCAGGTACTGTTTTCTCCAGGTTGGCCAGCTGCGCACACAATCGCAGTGTCGTACGGCTTGTTTCATCACCTTTGCGAAGTTGCCGCTCTCTCCGGCTCCCGGAGACGAAGAAGCTGCTTCTTCGCGCAAAGACGATTCTGCCGCTCACTGTGCTCTGCAGTGTGCGTCTTCTGCCGAAAGAGGCCCGGGAGCGGTGCTTTGCTCTGCCGAGCACCATACCTGCTTCTTTAGCCTCTCTTCTCGTCTACATCTTAGCAAAAAGCTTTTCCACTCTGTCTGGCAAGGAGAAACTGTGCCAGCACAGAAAACATCTCCCATCGTGTTCTAGAGGCTGCACGGAGGTCTGCCGAGTGTTTTGCAAGAAGAGAAAGAAAGTTGTCCAAAACAGCTTGCAATCGAATGTTCATGTGAATAGAAAAGGCAGGAGAGTGGTCAGGTACTCTTTTCTCTCAGTTGGCAAGCTGCGCACACAATCGCAGTGTTGTACAGCTTGTTTCATCACCTTTGCGAAGTTGCCGCTCTCTCCGGCTCCCGGAGACGAAGAAGCTGCTTCTTCGCGCAAAGGCGATTCTGCCGCTCACAGTGCTCTGCGGTGTGCGCCTTCTGCCGAAAGTGGTCCGGGAGCGGTGCTTAGCTCTGCAGAGCACCGTACCTTCGTCTTTAGCCTCTCTTCTCGTCTACATCTTAGCAAAAAGCTTTTCCACTCTGTCTGGCAAGGAGAAACTGTGCCAGCACAGAAAACATCTCCCATCGTGTTCTAGAGGCTGCACGGAGGTCTGCCGAGTGTTTTGCAAGAAGAGAAAGAAAGTTGTCCAAAACAGCTTGCAATCGAATATTCATGTGAATAGAAAAGGCAGCAGAGTGGTCAGGTACTGTTTTCTCTCAGTTGGCAAGCTGCGCACACAATCGCAGTGTTGTACAGCTTGATTCATCACCTTTGCGAAGTTGCCGCTCTCTCCGGCTCCCGGAGACGAAGAAGCTGCTTCTTCGCGCAAAGACGATTCTGCCGCTCACAGTGCTCTGCGGTGTGCGCCTTCTGCCGAAAGAGGCCCGGGAGCGGTGCTTAGCTCTGCAGAGCACCATACCTGCTTCTTTAGCCTCTCTTCTCGTCTACATCTTAGCAAAAAGCTTTTCCACTCTGTCTGGCAAGGAGAAACTGTGCCAGCACAAAAAACATCACCCATCGTGTTCTAGAGGCTGCACGCAGGTCTGCCGAGTGTTTTGCAAGAAGAGAAAGAAAGTTGTCCAAAACAGCTTGCAATCGAATGTTCATGTGATTACAAAAGGCAGGAGAGTGGTCAGGTACTGTTTTCTCTCAGTTGGCAAGCTGCGCACACAATCGCAGTGTTGTACAGCTTGTTTCATCACCTTTGCGAAGTTGCCGCTCTCTCCGGCTCCCGGAGACGAAGAAGCTGCTTCTTCGCGCAAAGACGATTCTGCCGCTCACAGTGCTCTGCGGTGTGCGCCTTCTGCCGTAAGAGGTCCGGGAGCGGTGCTTAGCTCTGCAGAGCACCGTACCTTCGTCTTTAGCCTCTCTTCTCGTCTACATCTTAGCAAAAAGCTTTTCCACTCTGTCTGGCAAGGAGAAACTGTGCCAGCACAGAAAACATCTCCCATCGTGTTCTAGAAGCAACACGGAGGTCTGCCGAGTGTTTTGCAAGAAGAGAAAGAAAGTTGTCCAAAACAGCTTGCAATCGAATGTTCAAGTGATTAGAAAAGGCAGGAGAGTGGTCAGGTACTGTTTTCTCTCAGTTGGCAAGCTGCGCACACAATCGCAGTGTTGTACAGCTTGTTTCATCACCTTTGCGAAGTTGCCGCTCTCTCCGGCTCCCGGAGACGAAGAAGCTGCTTCTTCGCGCAAAGACGATTCTGCCGCTCACAGTGCTCTGCGGTGTGCGCCTTCTGCCGAAAGAGGACCGGGAGCGGTGCTTAGCTCTGCAGAGCACCGTACCTTCGTCTTTAGCCTCTCTTCTCGTCTACATCTTAGCAAAAAGCTTTTCCACTCTGTCTGGCAAGGAGAAACTGTGCCAGCACAAAAAACATCTCCCATCGTGTTCTAGAGGCTGCACGGAGGTCTGCCGAGTGTTTTGCAAGAAGAGAAAGAAAGTTGTCCAAAACAGCTTGCAATCGAATGTTCATGTGAATAGAAAAGGCAGGAGAGTGGTCAGGTACTGTTTTCTCTCAGTTGGCAAGCTGCGCACACAATCGCAGTGTCGTACAGCTTGTTTCATCACCTTTGCGAAGTTGCCGCTCTCTCCGGCTCCCGGAGACGAAGAAGCTGCTTCTTCGCGCAAAGACGATTCTGCCGCTCACTATGCTCTGCAGTGTGTGTCTTCTGCCGAAAGAGGCCCGGGAGCGGTGCTTAGCTCTGCCGAGCACCGTACCTGCTTCTTTAGCCTCTCTTCTCGTCTACATCTGAGCAAAAAGCTTTACCACTCTGTCTGGCCAGGAGAAATTGTGCCAGCACATAAAACATCTCCCATCGTGTTCTAGAAGCTGCACGGAGATCTGCCGAGTGTTTTGCAAGAAAAGAAAGAAAGTTGTCAAAAACAGCTTGCAATCGAATGTTCATGTGAATAGAAAAGGCAGGAGAGTGGTCAGGTACTGTTTTCTCTCAGTTGGCAAGCTGCGCACACAATCGCAGTGTTGTACAGCTTGTTTCATCACCTTTGCGAAGTTGCCGCTCTCTCCGGCTCCCGGAGACGAAGAAGCTGCTTCTTCGCGCAAAGACGATTCTGCCCCTCACAGTGCTCTGTGGTGTGCGCCTTCTGCCGAAAGAGGTCCGGGAGCGGTGCTTTGCTCTGCAGAGCACCGTACCTTCGTCTTTAGCCTCTCTTCTCGTCTACATCTTAGCAAAAAGCTTTTCCACTCTGTCTGGCAAGGAGAAACTGTGCCAGCACAGAAAACATCTCCCATCGTGTTCTAGAGGCTGCACGGAGGTCTGCCGAGTGTTTTGCAAGAAGAGAAAGAAAGTTGTCCAAAACAGCTTGCAATCGAATGTTCATGTGAATAGAAAAGGCAGCAGAGTGGTCAGGTACTGTTTTCTCTCAGTTGGCAAGCTGCGCACACAATCGCAGTGTTGTACAGCTTGATTCATCACCTTTGCGAAGTTGCCGCTCTCTCCGGCTTCCGGAGACGAAGAAGCTGCTTCTTCGCGCAAAGACGATTCTGCCGCTCACAGTGCTCTGCGGTGTGCGCCTTCTGCCGAAAGAGGCCCGGGAGCGGTGCTTAGCTCTGCAGAGAACATACCTGCTTCTTTAGCCTCTCTTCTCGTCTACATCTTAGCAAAAAGCTTTTCCACTCTGTCTGGCAAGGAGAAACTGTGCCAGCACAAAAAACATCTCCCATCGTGTTCTAGAGGCTGCACGGAGGTCTGCCGAGTGTTTTGCAAGAAGAGAAAGAAAGTTGTCCAAAACAGCTTGCAATCGAATGTTCATGTGAATAGAAAAGGCAGGAGAGTGGTCAGGTACTGTTTTCTCTCAGTTGGCAAGCTGCGCACACAATTGCAGTGTTGTACAGCTTGTTTCATCACCTTTGCGAAGTTGCCGCTCTCTCCGGCTCCCGGAGACGAAGAAGCTGCTTCTTCGCGCAAAGACGATTCTGCCGCTCACATTGCTCGGCGGTGTGCGCCTTCTGCCGAAAGAGGTCCGGGAGCGGTGCTTAGCTCTGCAGAGCACCGTACCTTCGTCTTTAGCCTCTCTTCTGGTCTACATCTTAGCAAAAAGCTTTTCCACTCTGTCTGGCAAGGAGAAACTGTGCCAGCACAGAAAACATCTCCCATCGTGTTCTAGAAGCTACACGGAGGTCTGCCGAGTGTTTTGCAAGAAGAGAAAGAAAGTTGTCCAAAACAGCTTGCAATCGAATGTTCAAGTGATTAGAAAAGGCAGGAGAGTGGTCAGGTACTGTTTTCTCTCAGTTGGCAAGCTGCGCACACAATCGCAGTGTTGTACAGCTTGTTTCATCACCTTTGCGAAGTTGCCGCTCTCTCCGGCTCCCGGAGACGAAGAAGCTGCTTCTTCGCGCAAAGACGATTCTGCCGCTCACAGTGCTCTGCGGTGTGCGCCTTCTGCCGAAAGAGGACCGGGAGCTGTGCTTAGCTCTGCAGAGCACCGTACCTTCGTCTTTAGCCTCTCTTCTCGTCTACATCTTAGCAAAAAGCTTTTCCACTCTGTCTGGCAAGGAGAAACTGTGCCAGCACAGAAAACATCTCCCATCGTGTTCTAGAGGCTGCACGGAGGTCTGCCGAGTGTTTTGCAAGAAGAGAAAGAAAGTTGTCCAAAACAGCTTGCAATCGAATGTTCATGTGAATAGAAAAGGCAGGAGAGTGGTCAGGTACTGTTTTCTCTCAGTTGGCAAGCTGCGCACACAATCGCAGTGTCGTACAGCTTGTTTCATCACCTTTGCGAAGTTGCCGCTCTCTCCGGCTCCCGGAGACGAAGAAGCTGCTTCTTCGCGCAAAGACGATTCTGCCGCTCACAGTGCTCTGCGGTGTGCGCCTTCTGCCGAAAGAGGTCCGGGAGCGGTGCTTAGCTCTGCAGAGCACCGTACCTTCGTCTTTAGCCTCTCTTCTCGTCTACATCTTAGCAAAAAGCTTTTCCACTCTGTCTGGCAAGGAGAAACTGTGCCAGCACAGAAAACATCTCCCATCGTGTTCTAGAAGCTGCACGGAGGTCTGCCGAGTGTTTTGCAAGATGAGAAAGAAAGTTGTCCAAAACAGCTTGCAATCGAATGTTCAAGTGATTAGAAAAGGCAGGAGAGTGGTCAGGTACTGTTTTCTCTCAGTTGGCAAGCTGCGCACACAATCGCAGTGTCGTACAGCTTGTTTCATCACCTTTGCGAAGTTGCCGCTCTCTCCGGCTCCCGGAGACGAAGAAGCTGCTTCTTCGCGCAAAGACGATTCTGCCGCTCACAGTGCTCTGCGGTGTGCGCCTTCTGCCGAAAGAGGTCCGGGAGCTGTGCTTAGCTCTGCAGAGCACTCTACCTGCTTCTTTAGCCTCTCTTCTCGTCTACATCTTAGCAAAAAGCTTTTCCACTCTGTCTGGCAAGGAGAAACTGTGCCAGCACAGAAAACATCTCCCATCGTGTTCTAGAGGCTGCACGGAGGTCTGCCGAGTGTTTTGCAAGAAGAGAAAGAAAGTTGTCCAAAACAGCTTGCAATCGAATGTTCAAGTGATTAGAAAAGGCAGGAGAGTGGTCAGGTACTGTTTTCTCTCAGTTGGCAAGCTGCGCACACAATCGCAGTGTCGTACGGCTTGTTTCATCACCTTTGCGAAGTTGCCGCTCTCTCCGGCTCCCGGAGACGAAGAAGCTGCTTCTTCGCGCAAAGGCGATTCTGCCGCTCACTGTGCTCTGCAGTGTGCGTCTTCTGCCGAAAGAGGCCCGGGAGCTGTGCTTAGCTCTGCCGAGCACCATACCTGCTTCTTTAGCCTCCCTTCTCGTCTACATCTTAGCAACTTGTCCAAAGAACTTTTCCACTCTGTCTGGCAAGGAGAAACTGTGCCAGCACAGAAAACATCTCCCATCGTGTTCTAGAGGCTGCACGCAGGTCTGCCGAGTGTTTTGCAAGAAGAGAAAGAAAGTTGTCCAAAACAGCTTGCAATCGAATGTTCATGTGAATGGAAAAGGCAGGAGAGTGGTCAGGTACTGTTTTCTCTCAGTTGGCAAGCTGCGCACACAATCGCAGTGTCGTACAGCTTGTTTCATCACCTTTGCGAAGCTGCCGCTCTCTCCGGCTCCCGGAGACGAAGAAGCTGCTTCTTCGCGCAAAGACGATTCTGCCGCTCACAGTGCTCTGTGGTGTGCGCCTTTTGCCGAAAGAGGTCCGGGAGCTGTGCTTAGCTCTGCAGAGCACTCTACCTGCTTCTTTAGCCTCTCTTCTCGTCTACATCTTAGCAAAAAGCTTTTCCACTCTGTCTGGCAAGGAGAAACTGTGCCAGCACAGAAAACATCTCCCATCGTGTTCTAGAGGCTGCACGGAGGTCTGCCGAGTGTTTTGCAAGAAGAGAAAGAAAGTTGTCCAAAACAGCTTGCAATCGAATGTTCATGTGAATAGAAAAGGCAGGAGAGTGGTCAGGTACTGTTTTCTCTCAGTTGGCAAGCTGCGCACACAATCGCAGTGTTGTACAGCTTGTTTCATCACCTTTGCGAAGCTGCCGCTCTCTCCGGCTCCCGGAGACGAAGAAGCTGCTTCTTCGCGCAAAGACGATTCTGCCGCGCACAGTGCCCTGCGGTGTGCGCCTTCTGCCGAAAGAGGTCCGGGAGCGGTGCTTAGCTCTGCGGAGCACTCTACCTGCTTCTTTAGCCTCTCTTCTCGTCTACATCTTAGCAAAAAGCTTTTCCACTCTGTCTGGCAAGGAGAAACTTTGCCAGCACATAAAACATCTCCCATCGTGTTCTAGAAGCTGCACGGAGGTCTGCCGAGTGTTTTGCAAGAAGAGAAAGAAAGTTGTCCAAAACAGCTTCCAATCGAATGTTCATGTGAATAGAAAAGGCAGGAGAGTGGTCAGGTACTGTTTTCTCTCAGTTGGCAAGCTGCGCACACAATCGCAGTGTCGTACAGCTTGTTTCATCACCTTTGCGAAGCTGCCGCTCTCTCCGGCTCCCGGAGACGAAGAAGCTGCTTCTTCGCGCAAAGACGATTCTGCCGCTCACAGTGCTCTGCGGTGTGCGCCTTCTGCCGAAAGAGGTCCGGGAGCGGTGCTTAGCTCTGCGGAGCACTCTACCTGCTTCTTTATCCTCTCTTCTCGTCTACATCTTAGCAAAAAGCTTTTCCACTCTGTCTGGCCAGGAGAAACTTTGCCAGCACATAAAACATCTCCCATCGTGTTCTAGAAGCTGCACGGAGGTCTGCCGAGTGTTTTGCAAGAAGAGAAAGAAAGTTGTCCAAAACAGCTTCCAATCGAATGTTCAAGTGATTAGAAAAGGCAGGAGAGTGGTCAGGTACTGTTTTCTCTCAGTTGGCAAGCTGCGCACACAATCGCAGTGTTGTACAGCTTGTTTCATCACCTTTGCGAAGTTGCCGCTCTCTCCGGCTCCCGGAGACGAAGAAGCTGCTTCTTCGCGCAAAGGTGATTCTGCCGCTCACAGTGCTCTGCGGTGTGCGCCTTCTGCCGAAAGTGGTCCGGGAGCGGTGCTTAGCTCTGCAGAGCACCGTACCTTCGTCTTTAGCCTCTCTTCTCGTCTACATCTTAGCAAAAAGCTTTTCCACTCTGTCTGGCAAGGAGAAACTGTGCCAGCACAGAAAACATCTCCCATCGTGTTCTAGAGGCTGCACGCAGGTCTGCCGAGTGTTTTGCAAGAAGAGAAAGAAAGTTGTCCAAAACAGCTTGCAATCGAATGTTCATGTGAATAGAAAAGACAGGAGAGTGGTCAGGTACTGTTTTCTCTCACTTGGCAAGCTGCGCACACAATCGCAGTGTTGTACAGCTTGTTTCATCACCTTTGCGAAGCTGCCGCTCTCTCCGGCTCCCGGAGACGAAGAAGCTGCTTCTTCGCGCAAAGACGATTCTGCCGCTCACAGTGCTCTGCGGTGTGCGCCTTCTACCGAAAGAGGTCCGGGAGCGGTGCTTAGCTCTGCAGAGCACCGTACCTTCGTCTTTAGCCTCTCTTCTCGTCTACATCTTAGCAAAAAGCTTTTCCACTCTGTCTGGCAAGGAGAAACTGTGCCAGCACAGAAAACATCTCCCATCGTGTTCTAGAAGCTGCACGGAGGTCTGCCGAGTGTTTTGCAAGAAGAGAAAGAAAGTTGTCCAAAACAGCTTGCAATCGAATGTTCATGTGAATAGAAAAGGCAGCAGAGTGGTCAGGTACTGTTTTCTCTCAGTTGGCAAGCTGCGCACACAATCGCAGTGTTGTACAGCTTGTTTCATCACCTTTGCGAAGTTGCCGCTCTCTCCGGCTCCCGGAGACGAAGAAGCTGCTTCTTCGCGCAAAGACGATTCTTCCGCTCACTGTGCTCTGCGGTGTGCGCCTTCTGCCGAAAGAGGCCCGGGAGCGGTGCTTAGCTCTGCAGAGCATCGTACCTTCGTCTTTAGCCTCTCTTCTCGTCTACATCTTAGCAAAAAGCTTTTCCACTCTGTCTGGCCAGGAGAAACTTTGCCAGCACAAAAAACATCTCCCATCGTGTTCTAGAGGCTGCACGCAGGTCTGCCGAGTGTTTTGCAAGAAGAGAAAGAAAGTTGTCCAAAACAGCTTGCAATCGAATGTTCATGTGAATAGAAAAGCCAGCAGAGTGGTCAGGTACTGTTTTCTCTCACTTGGCAAGCTGCGCACACAATCGCAGTGTTGTACAGCTTGTTTCATCACCTTTGCGAAGTTGCCGCTCTCTCCGGCTCCCGGAGACGAAGAAGCTGCTTCTTCGCGCAAAGACGATTCTGCCGCTCACAGTGCTCTGCGGTGTGCGCCTTCTACCGAAAGAGGTCCGGGAGCGGTGCTTAGCTCTGCAGAGCACCGTACCTTCGTCTTTAGCCTCTCTTCTCGTCTACATCTTAGCAAAAAGCTTTTCCACTCTGTCTGGCAAGGAGAAACTGTGCCAGCACAGAAAACATCTCCCATCGTGTTCTAGAAGCTGCACGGAGGTCTGCCGAGTGTTTTGCAAGAAGAGAAAGAAAGTTGTCCAAAACAGCTTGCAATCGAATGTTCATGTGAATAGAAAAGGCAGGAGAGTGGTCAGGTACTGTTTTCTCTCAGTTGGCAAGCTGCGCACACAATCGCAGTGTTGTACAGCTTGTTTCATCACCTTTGCGAAGTTGCCGCTCTCTCCGGCTCCCGGAGACGAAGAAGCTGCTTCTTCGCGCAAAGACGATTCTGCCGCTCACTGTGCTCTGCAGTGTGTGTCTTCTGCCGAAAGAGGCCCGGGAGCTGTGCTTAGCTCTGCCGAGCACCATACCTGCTTCTTTAGCCTCTCTTCTCGTCTACATCTTAGCAAAAAGCTTTTCCACTCTGTCTGGCCAGGAGAAAATGTGCCAGCACATAAAACATCTCCCATCGTGTTCTAGAAGCTGCACGGAGATCTGCCGAGTGTTTTGCAAGAAAAGAAAGAAAGTTGTCCAAAACAGCTTGCAATCGAATGTTCATGTGAATAGAAAAGGCAGGAGAGTGGTCAGGTACTGTTTTCTCTCACTTGGCAAGCTGCGCACACAATCGCAGTGTTGTACAGCTTGTTTCATCACCTTTGCGAAGTTGCCGCTCTCTTCGGCTCCCGGAGACGAAGAAGCTGCTTCTTCGCGCAAAGACGATTCTGCCCCTCACAGTGCTCTGTGGTGTGCGCCTTCTGCCGAAAGTGGTCCGGGAGCGGTGCTTTGCTCTGCAGAGCACCGTACCTTCGTCTTTAGCCTCTCTTCTCGTCTACATCTTAGCAAAAAGCTTTTCCACTCTGTCTGGCAAGGAGAAACTGTGCCAGCACAGAAAACATCTCCCATCGTGTTCTAGAGGCTGCACGCAGGTCTGCCGAGTGTTTTGCAAGAAGAGAAAGAAAGTTGTCCAAAACAGCTTGCAATCGAATGTTCATGTGAATAGAAAATGCAGGAGAGTGGTCAGGTACTGTTTTCTCTCAGTTGGCAAGCTGCGCACACAATCGCAGTGTTGTACAGCTTGTTTCATCACCTTTGCGAAGTTGCCGCTCTCTCCGGCTCCCGGAGACGAAGAAGCTGCTTCTTCGCGCAAAGACGATTCTGCCGCTCACAGTGCTCTGCGGTGTGCGCCTTCTGCCGAAAGAGGACCGGGAGCTGTGCTTAGCTCTGCAGAGCACCGTACCTTCGTCTTTAGCCTCTCTTCTCGTCTACATCTTAGCAAAAAGCTTTTCCACTCTGTCTGGCAAGGAGAAACTGTGCCAGCACAAAAAACATCTCCCATCGTGTTCTAGAGGCTGCACGGAGGTCTGCCGAGTGTTTTGCAAGAAGAGAAAGAAAGTTGTCCAAAACAGCTTGCAATCGAATGTTCATGTGAATAGAAAAGGCAGGAGAGTGGTCAGGTACTGTTTTCTCTCAGTTGGCAAGCTGCGCACACAATCGCAGTGTCGTACAGCTTGTTTCATCACCTTTGCGAAGTTGCCGCTCTCTCCGGCTCCCGGAGACGAAGAAGCTGCTTCTTCGCGCAAAGACGATTCTGCCGCTCACAGTGCTCTGCGGTGTGCGCCTTCTGCCGAAAGAGGTCCGGGAGCGGTGCTTAGCTCTGCAGAGCACCGTACCTTCGTCTTTAGCCTCTCTTCTCGTCTACATCTTAGCAAAAAGCTTTTCCACTCTGTCTGGCAAGGAGAAACTGTGCCAGCACAGAAAACATCTCCCATCGTGTTCTAGAGGCTGCACGCAGGTCTGCCGAGTGTTTTGCAAGAAGAGAAAGAAAGTTGTCCAAAACAGCTTGCAATCGAATGTTCATGTGAATAGAAAAGGCAGGAGAGTGGTCAGGTACTGTTTTCTCTCAGTTGGCAAGCTGCGCACACAATCGCAGTGTTGTACAGTTTGTTTCATCACCTTTGCGAAGCTGCCGCTCTCTCCGGCTCCCGGAGACGAAGAAGCTGCTTCTTCGCGCAAAGACGATTCTTCCGCTCACAGTGCTCTGCGGTGTGCGCCTTATGCCGAAAGTGGTCCGGGAGCGGTGCTTAGCTCTGCAGAGCATCGTACCTTCGTCTTTAGCCTCTCTTCTCGTCTACATCTTAGCAAAAAGCTTTTCCACTCTGTCTGGCCAGGAGAAACTTTGCCAGCACAGAAAACATCTCCCATCGTGTTCTAGAAGCTGCACGGAGGTCTGCCGAGTGTTTTGCAAGAAGAGAAAGAAAGTTGTCCAAAACAGCTTGCAATCGAATGTTCAAGTGATTAGAAAAGGCAGGAGAGTGGTCAGGTACTGTTTTCTCTCAGTTGGCAAGCTGCGCACACAATCGCAGTGTCGTACAGCTTGTTTCATCACCTTTGCGAAGTTGCCGCTCTCTCCGGCTCCCGGAGACGAAGAAGCTGCTTCTTCGCGCAAAGACGATTCTGCCGCTCACAGTGCTCTGCGGTGTGCGCCTTCTGCCGAAAGAGGTCCGGGAGCTGTGCTTAGCTCTGCAGAGCACTCTACCTGCTTCTTTAGCCTCTCTTCTCGTCTACATCTTAGCAAAAAGCTTTTCCACTCTGTCTGGCAAGGAGAAACTGTGCCAGCACAGAAAACATCTCCCATCGTGTTCTAGAGGCTGCACGGAGGTCTGCCGAGTGTTTTGCAAGAAGAGAAAGAAAGTTGTCCAAAACAGCTTGCAATCGAATGTTCAAGTGATTAGAAAAGGCAGGAGAGTGGTCAGGTACTGTTTTCTCTCAGTTGGCAAGCTGCGCACACAATCGCAGTGTCGTACGGCTTGTTTCATCACCTTTGCGAAGTTGCCGCTCTCTCCGGCTCCCGGAGACGAAGAAGCTGCTTCTTCGCGCAAAGGCGATTCTGCCGCTCACAGTGCTCTGCAGTGTGCGTCTTCTGCCGAAAGAGGCCCGGGAGCTGTGCTTAGCTCTGCCGAGCACCATACCTGCTTCTTTAGCCTCTCTTCTCGTCTACATCTTAGCAACTTGTCCAAAGAACTTTTCCACTCTGTCTGGCAAGGAGAAACTGTGCCAGCACAGAAAACATCTCCCATCGTGTTCTAGAGGCTGCACGCAGGTCTGCCGAGTGTTTTGCAAGAAGAGAAAGAAAGTTGTCCAAAACAGCTTGCAATCGAATGTTCATGTGAATAGAAAAGGCAGGAGAGTGGTCAGGTACTGTTTTCTCTCAGTTGGCAAGCTGCGCACACAATCGCAGTGTCGTACAGCTTGTTTCATCACCTTTGCGAAGCTGCCGCTCTCTCCGGCTCCCGGAGACGAAGAAGCTGCTTCTTCGCGCAAAGACGATTCTGCCGCTCACAGTGCTCTGTGGTGTGCGCCTTTTGCCGAAAGAGGTCCGGGAGCTGTGCTTAGCTCTGCAGAGCACTCTACCTGCTTCTTTAGCCTCTCTTCTCGTCTACATCTTAGCAAAAAGCTTTTCCACTCTGTCTGGCAAGGAGAAACTGTGCCAGCACAGAAAACATCTCCCATCGTGTTCTAGAGGCTGCACGGAGGTCTGCCGAGTGTTTTGCAAGAAGAGAAAGAAAGTTGTCCAAAACAGCTTGCAATCGAATGTTCATGTGAATAGAAAAGGCAGGAGAGTGGTCAGGTACTGTTTTCTCTCAGTTGGCAAGCTGCGCACACAATCGCAGTGTCGTACAGCTTGTTTCATCACCTTTGCGAAGCTGCCGCTCTCTCCGGCTCCCGGAGACGAAGAAGCTGCTTCTTCGCGCAAAGACGATTCTGCCGCTCACAGTGCTCTGCGGTGTGCGCCTTCTGCCGAAAGAGGTCCGGGAGCGGTGCTTAGCTCTGCAGAGCACTCTACCTGCTTCTTTAGCCTCTCTTCTCGTCTACATCTTAGCAAAAAGCTTTTCCACTCTGTCTGGCCAGGAGAAACTTTGCCAGCACATAAAACATCTCCCATCGTGTTCTAGAAGCTGCACGGAGGTCTGCCGAGTGTTTTGCAAGAAGAGAAAGAAAGTTGTCCAAAACAGCTTCCAATCGAATGTTCAAGTGATTAGAAAAGGCAGGAGAGTGGTCAGGTACTGTTTTCTCTCAGTTGGCAAGCTGCGCACACAATCGCAGTGTTGTACAGCTTGTTTCATCACCTTTGCGAAGTTGCCGCTCTCTCCGGCTCCCGGAGACGAAGAAGCTGCTTCTTCGCGCAAAGGCGATTCTGCCGCTCACAGTGCTCTGCGGTGTGCGCCTTCTGCCGAAAGTGGTCCGGGAGCGGTGCTTAGCTCTGCAGAGCACCGTACCTTCGTCTTTAGCCTCTCTTCTCGTCTACATCTTAGCAAAAAGCTTTTCCACTCTGTCTGGCAAGGAGAAACTGTGCCAGCACAGAAAACATCTCCCATCGTGTTCTAGAGGCTGCACGCAGGTCTGCCGAGTGTTTTGCAAGAAGAGAAAGAAAGTTGTCCAAAACAGCTTGCAATCGAATGTTCATGTGAATAGAAAAGACAGGAGAGTGGTCAGGTACTGTTTTCTCTCAGTTGGCAAGCTGCGCACACAATCGCAGTGTTGTACAGCTTGTTTCATCACCTTTGCGAAGTTGCCGCTCTCTCCGGCTCCCGGAGACGTAGAAACTGCTTCTTCGCGCAAAGACGATTCTGCCGCTCACTGTGCTCTGCAGTGTGCGTCTTCTGCCGAAAGAGGCCCGGGAGCTGTGCTTAGCTCTGCCGAGCACCATACCTGCTTCTTTAGCCTCTCTTCTCGTCTACATCTTAGCAAAAAGCTTTTCCACTCTGTCTGGCCAGGAGAAACTGTGCCAGCACATAAAACATCTCCCATCGTGTTCTAGAAGCTGCACGGAGATCTGCCGAGTGTTTTGCAAGAAAAGAAAGAAAGTTGTCCAAAACAGCTTGCAATCGAATGTTCATGTGAATAGAAAAGGCAGGAGAGTGGTCAGGTACTGTTTTCTCTCAGTTGGCAAGCTGCGCAAACAATCGCAGTGTTGTACAGCTTGTTTCATCACCTTTGCGAAGTTGCCGCTCTCTTCGGCTCCCGGAGACGAAGAAGCTGCTTCTTCGCGCAAAGACGATTCTGCCCCTCACAGTGCTCTGTGGTGTGCGCCTTCTGCCGAAAGTGGTCCGGGAGCGGTGCTTTGCTCTGCAGAGCACCGTACCTTCGTCTTTAGCCTCTCTTCTCGTCTACATCTTAGCAAAAAGCTTTTCCACTCTGTCTGGCAAGGAGAAACTGTGCCAGCACAGAAAACATCTCCCATCGTGTTCTAGAGGCTGCACGCAGGTCTGCCGAGTGTTTTGCAAGAAGAGAAAGAAAGTTGTCCAAAACAGCTTGCAATCGAATGTTCATGTGAATAGAAAATGCAGGAGAGTGGTCAGGTACTGTTTTCTCCAGGTTGGCCAGCTGCGCACACAATCGCAGTGTCGTACGGCTTGTTTCATCACCTTTGCGAAGTTGCCGCTCTCTCCGGCTCCCGGAGACGAAGAAGCTGCTTCTTCGCCCAAAGACGATTCTGCCGCTCACTGTGCTCTGCAGTGTGTGTCTTCTGCCGAAAGAGGCCCGGGAGCTGTGCTTAGCTCTGCCGAGCGCCATACCTGCTTCTTTAGCCTCTCTTCTCGTCTACATCTTAGCAAAAAGCTTTTCCACTCTGTCTGGCCAGGAGAAACTTTGCCAGCACATAAGACATCTCCCATCGTGTTCTAGAAGCTGCACGGAGATCTGCCGAGTGTTTTGCAAGAAAAGAAAGAAAGTTGTCCAAAACAGCTTGCAATCGAATGTTCATGTGAATAGAAAAGGCAGGAGAGTGGTCAGGCACTGTTTTCTCTCAGTTGGCAAGCTGCGCACACAATCGCAGTGTTGTACAGCTTGTTTCATCACCTTTGCGAAGTTGCCGCTCTCTCCGGCTCCCGGAGACGAAGAAGCTGCTTCTTCGCGCAAAGACGATTCTGCCCCTCACAGTGCTCTGTGGTGTGCGCCTTCTGCCGAAAGTGGTCCGGGAGCGGTGCTTTGCTCTGCAGAGCACCGTACCTTCGTCTTTAGCCTCTCTTCTCGTCTACATCTTAGCAAAAAGCTTTTCCACTCTGTCTGGCAAGGAGAAACTGTGCCAGCACAGAAAACATCTCCCATCGTGTTCTAGAGGCTGCACGCAGGTCTGCCGAGTGTTTTGCAAGAAGAGAAAGAAAGTTGTCCAAAACAGCTTGCAATCGAATGTTCATGTGAATAGAAAATGCAGGAGAGTGGTCAGGTACTGTTTTCTCTCAGTTGGCCAGCTGCGCACACAATCGCAGTGTCGTACGGCTTGTTTCATCACCTTTGCGAAGTTGCCGCTCTCTCCGGCTCCCGGAGACGAAGAAGCTGCTTCTTCGCGCAAAGACGATTCTGCCGCTCACTGTGCTCTGCAGTGTGCGTCTTCTGCCGAAAGAGGCCCGGGAGCTGTGCTTAGCTCTGCCGAGCACCATACCTGCTTCTTTAGCCTCTCTTCTCGTCTACATCTTAGCAAAAAGCTTTTCCACTCTGTCCGGCAAGGAGAAACTGTGCCAGCACAGAAAACATCTCCCATCGTGTTCTAGAGGCTGCACAGAGGTCTGCCGAGTGTTTTGCAAGAAGAGAAAGAAAGTTGTCCAAAACAGCTTGCAATCGAATGTTCATGTGATTACAAAAGGCAGGAGAGTGGTCAGGTACTGTTTTCTCTCAGTTGGCAAGCTGCGCACACAATCGCAGTGTTGTACAGCTTGTTTCATCACCTTTGCGAAGTTGCCGCTCTCTCCGGCTCCCGGAGACGAAGAAGCTGCTTCTTCGCGCAAAGGCGATTCTGCCGCTCACAGTGCTCTGCGGTGTGCGCCTTCTGCCGAAAGTGGTCCGGGAGCGGTGCTTAGCTCTGCAGAGCACCGTACCTTCGTCTTTAGCCTCTCTTCTCGTCTACATCTTAGCAAAAAGCTTTTCCACTCTGTCTGGCAAGGAGAAACTGTGCCAGCACAGAAAACATCTCCCATCGTGTTCTAGAGGCTGCACGGAGGTCTGCCGAGTGTTTTGCAAGAAGAGAAAGAAAGTTGTCCAAAACAGCTTGCAATCGAATGTTCATGTGAATAGAAAAGGCAGCAGAGTGGTCAGGTACTGTTTTCTCTCAGTTGGCAAGCTGCGCACGCAATCGCAGTGTCGTACAGCTTGTTTCATCACCTTTGCGAAGCTGCCGCTCTCTCCGGCTCCCGGAGACGAAGAAGCTGCTTCTTCGCGCAAAGACGATTCTGCCGCTCACAGTGCTCTGCGGTGTGCGCCTTCTGCCGAAAGAGGTCCGGGAGCTGTGCTTAGCTCTGCGGAGCACTCTACCTGCTTCTTTAGCCTCTCTTCTCGTCTACATCTTAGCAAAAAGCTTTTCCACTCTGTCTGGCATGGAGAAACTGTGCCTGCACAAAAAACAACTCCCATCGTGTTCTAGAAGCTGCACGGAGGTCTGCCGAGTGTTTTGCAAGAAGAGAAAGAAAGTTGTCCAAAACAGCTTCCAATCGAATGTTCAAGTGATTAGAAAAGGCAGGAGAGTGGTCAGGTACTGTTTTCTCTCAGTTGGCAAGCTGCGCACACAATCGCAGTGTTGTACAGCTTGTTTCATCACCTTTGCGAAGTTGCCGCTCTCTCCGGCTCCCGGAGACGAAGAAGCTGCTTCTTCGCGCAAAGGCGATTCTGCCGCTCACAGTGCTCTGCGGTGTGCGCCTTCTGCCGAAAGTGGTCCGGGAGCGGTGCTTAGCTCTGCAGAGCACCGTACCTTCGTCTTTAGCCTCTCTTCTCGTCTACATCTTAGCAAAAAGCTTTTCCACTCTGTCTGGCAAGGAGAAACTGTGCCAGCACAGAAAACATCTCCCATCGTGTTCTAGAGGCTGCACGCAGGTCTGCCGAGTGTTTTGCAAGAAGAGAAAGAAAGTTGTCCAAAACAGCTTGCAATCGAATGTTCATGTGAATAGAAAAGACAGGAGAGTGGTCAGGTACAGTTTTCTCTCAGTTGGCAAGCTGCGCACACAATCGCAGTGTTGTACAGCTTGTTTCATCACCTTTGCGAAGTTGCCGCTCTCTCCGGCTCCCGGAGACGTAGAAGCTGCTTCTTCGCGCAAAGACGATTCTGCCGCTCACAGTGCTCTGCGGTGTGCGCCTTCTGCCGAAAGAGGCCCGGGAGCGGTGCTTAGCTCTGCAGAGCACCATACCTGCTTCTTTAGCCTCTCTTCTCGTCTACATCTTAGCAAAAAGCTTTTCCACTCTGTCTGGCAAGGAGAAACTGTGCCAGCACAAAAAACATCTCCCATCGTGTTCTAGAGGCTGCACGGAGGTCTGCCGAGTGTTTTGCAAGAAGAGAAAGAAAGTTGTCCAAAACAGCTTGCAATCGAATGTTCATGTGAATAGAAAAGGCAGGAGAGTGGTCAGGTACTGTTTTCTCTCAGTTGGCAAGCTGCGCACACAATCGCAGTGTTGTACAGCTTGTTTCATCACCTTTGCGAAGCTGCCGCTCTCTCCGGCTCCCGGAGACGAAGAAGCTGCTTCTTCGCGCAAAGACGATTCTGCCGCTCACAGTGCTCTGCGGTGTGCCCCTTCTACCGAAAGAGGTCCGGGAGCGGTGCTTAGCTCTGCAGAGCACCGTACCTTCGTCTTTAGCCTCTCTTCTCGTCTACATCTTAGCAAAAAGCTTTTCCACTCTGTCTGGCAAGGAGAAACTGTGCCAGCACAGAAAACATCTCCCATCGTGTTCTAGAAGCTGCACGGAGGTCTGCCGAGTGTTTTGCAAGAAGAGAAAGAAAGTTGTCCAAAACAGCTTGCAATCGAATGTTCATGTGAATAGAAAAGGCAGGAGAGTGGTCAGGTACTGTTTTCTCTCAGTTGGCAAGCTGCGCACACAATCGCAGTGTTGTACAGCTTGTTTCATCACCTTTGCGAAGTTGCCGCTCTCTCCGGCTCCCGGAGACGAAGAAGCTGCTTCTTCGCGCAAAGACGATTCTTCCGCTCACTGTGCTCTGCTTTGTGCGCCTTATGCCGAAAGAGGTCCGGGAGCGGTGCTTATCTCTGCAGAGCATCGTACCTTCGTCTTTAGCCTCTCTTCTCGTCTACATCTTAGCAAAAAGCTTTTCCACTCTGTCTGGCCAGGAGAAACTTTGCCAGCACATAAAACATCTCCCATCGTGTTCTAGAAGCTGCACGGAGGTCTGCCGAGTGTTTTGCAAGAAAAGAAAGAAAGTTGTCCAAAACATCTTGCAATCGAATGTTCATGTAAATAGAAAAGGCAGGAGAGTGGTCAGGTACTGTGTTCTCTCAGTTGGCAAGCTGCGCACACAATCGCAGTGTTGTACAGCTTGTTTCATCACCTTTGCGAAGTTGCCGCTCTCTCCGGCTCCCGGAGACGAAGAAGCTGCTTCTTCGCGCAAAGACGATTCTGCCGCTCACAGTGCTCTGCGGTGTGCGCCTTCTGCCGAAAGAGGTCCGGGAGCGGTGCTTAGCTCTGCAGAGCACCGTACCTTCGTCTTTAGCCTCTCTTCTCGTCTACATCTTAGCAAAAAGCTTTTCCACTCTGTCTGGCAAGGAGAAACTTTACCAGCACAGAAAACATCTCCCATCGTGTTCTAGAGGCTGCACGCAGGTCTGCCGAGTGTTTTGCAAGAAGAGAAAGAAAGTTGTCCAAAACAGCTTGCAATCGAATGTTCATGTGAATAGAAAAGGCAGGAGAGTGGTCAGGTACTGTTTTCTCTCAGTTGGCAAGCTGCGCACACAATCGCAGTGTTGTACAGCTTGTTTCATCACCTTTGCGAAGTTGCCGCTCTCTCCGGCTCCCGGAGACGAAGAAGCTGCTTCTTCGCGCAAAGACGATTCTGCCCCTCACAGTGCTCTGTGGTGTGCGCCTTCTGCCGAAAGTGGTCCGGGAGCGGTGCTTTGCTCTGCAGAGCACCGTACCTTCGTCTTTAGCCTCTCTTCTCGTCTACATCTTAGCAAAAAGCTTTTCCACTCTGTCTGGCAAGGAGAAACTGTGCCAGCACAGAAAACATCTCCCATCGTGTTCTAGAGGCTGCACGCAGGTCTGCCGAGTGTTTTGCAAGAAGAGAAAGAAAGTTGTCCAAAACAGCTTGCAATCGAATGTTCATGTGAATAGAAAATGCAGGAGAGTGGTCAGGTACTGTTTTCTCCAGGTTGGCCAGCTGCGCACACAATCGCAGTGTCGTACGGCTTGTTTCATCACCTTTGCGAAGTTGCCGCTCTCTCCGGCTCCCGGAGACGAAGAAGCTGCTTCTTCGCGCAAAGACGATTCTGCCGCTCACTGTGCTCTGCAGTGTGCTTCTTCTGCCGAAAGAGGCCCGGGAGCTGTGCTTAGCTCTGCAGAGCACCATACGTGCTTCTTTAGCCTCTCTTCTCGTCTACATCTTAGCAAAAAGCTTTTCCACTCTGTCTGGCAAGGAGAAACTGTGCCAGCACAGAAAACATCTCCCATCGTGTTCTAGAGGCTGCACGCAGGTCTGCCGAGTGTTTTGCAAGAAGAGAAAGAAAGTTGTCCAAAACAGCTTGCAATCGAATGTTCATGTGATTACAAAAGGCAGGAGAGTGGTCAGGTACTGTTTTCTCTCAGTTGGCAAGCTGCGCACACAATCGCAGTGTTGTACAGCTTGTTTCATCACCTTTGCGAAGTTGCCGCTCTCTCCGGCTCCCGGAGACGAAGAAGCTGCTTCTTCGCGCAAAGGCGATTCTGCCGCTCACAGTGCTCTGCGGTGTGCGCCTTCTGCCGAAAATGGTCCGGGAGCGGTGCTTAGCTCTGCAGAGCACCGTACCTTCGTCTTTAGCCTCTCTTCTCGTCTACATCTTAGCAAAAAGCTTTTCCACTCTGTCTGGCAAGGATAAACTGTGCCAGCACAGAAAACATCTCCCATCGTGTTCTAGAAGCTACACGGAGGTCTGCCGAGTGTTTTGCAAGAAGAGAAAGAAAGTTGTCCAAAACAGCTTGCAATCGAATGTTCAAGTGATTAGAAAAGGCAGGAGAGAGGTCAGGTACTGTTTTCTCTCAGTTGGCAAGCTGCGCACACAATCGCAGTGTTGTACAGCTTGTTTCATCACCTTTGCGAAGTTGCCGCTCTCTCCGGCTCCCGGAGACGAAGAAGCTGCTTCTTCGCGCAAAGACGATTCTGCCGCTCACAGTGCTCTGCGGTGTGCGCCTTCTGCCGAAAGAGGACCGGGAGCGGTGCTTAGCTCTGCAGAGCACCGTACCTTCGTCTTTAGCCTCTCTTCTCGTCTACATCTTAGCAAAAAGCTTTTCCACTCTGTCTGGCAAGGAGAAACTGTGCCAGCACAAAAAACATCTCCCATCGTGTTCTAGAGGCTGCACGGAGGTCTGCCGAGTGTTTTGCAAGAAGAGAAAGAAAGTTGTCCAAAACAGCTTGCAATCGAATGTTCATGTGATTACAAAAGGCAGGAGAGTGGTCAGGTACTGTTTTCTCTCAGTTGGCAAGCTGCGCACACAATCGCAGTGTCGTACAGCTTGTTTCATCACCTTTGCGAAGCTGCCGCTCTCTCCGGCTCCCGGAGACGAAGAAGCTGCTTCTTCGCGCAAAGACGATTCTGCCGCTCACTGTGCTCTGCAGTGTGTGTCTTCTGCCGAAAGAGGCTCGGGAGCTGTGCTTAGCTCTGCCGAGCACCATACCTGCTTCTTTAGCCTCTCTTCTCGTCTACATCTTAGCAAAAAGCTTTTCCACTCTGTCTGGCCAGGAGAAACTTTGCCAGCACATAAAACATCTCCCATCGTGTTCTAGAAGCTGCACGGAGATCTGCCGAGTGTTTTGCAAGAAAAGAAAGAAAGTTGTCCAAAACAGCTTGCAATCGAATGTTCATGTGAATAGAAAAGGCAGGAGAGTGGTCAGGTACTGTTTTCTCTCAGTTGGCAAGCTGCGCACACAATCGCAGTGTCGTACAGCTTGTTTCATCACCTTTGCGAAGTTGCCGCTCTCTCCGGCTCCCGGAGACGAAGAAGCTGCTTCTTCGCGCAAAGACGATTCTGCCCCTCACAGTGCTCTGTGGTGTGCGCCTTCTGCCGAAAGTGGTCCGGGAGCGGTGCTTTGCTCTGCAGAGCACCGTACCTTCGTCTTTAGCCTCTCTTCTCGTCTACATCTTAGCAAAAAGCTTTTCCACTCTGTCTGGCAAGGAGAAACTTTGCCAGCACAGAAAACATCTCCCATCGTGTTCTAGAGGCTGCACGCAGGTCTGCCGAGTGTTTTGCAAGAAGAGAAAGAAAGTTGTCCAAAACAGCTTGCAATCGAATGTTCATGTGAATAGAAAATGCAGAAGAGTGGTCAGGTACTGTTTTCTACAGGTTGGCCAGCTGCGCACACAATCGCAGTGTCGTACGGCTTGTTTCATCACCTTTGCGAAGTTGCCGCTCTCTCCGGCTCCCGGAGACGAAGAAGCTGCTTCTTCGCGCAAAGACGATTCTGCCGCTCACTGTGCTCTGCAGTGTGCGTCTTCTGCCGAAAGAGGCCCGGGAACTGTGCTTAGCTCTGCCGAGCACCATACCTGCTTCTTTAGCCTCTCTTCTCGTCTACATCTTAGCAAAAAGCTTTTCCACTCTGTCTGGCAAGGAGAAACTGTGCCAGCACACAAAACATCTCCCTACGTGTTCTAGAGGCTGCACGGAGGTCTGCCGAGTGTTTTGCAAGAAGAGAAAGAAAGTTGTCCAAAACAGCTTGCAATCGAATGTTCATGTGATTACAAAAGGCAGGAGAGTGGTCAGGTACTGTTTTCTCTCAGTTGGCAAGCTGCGCACACAATCGCAGTGTTGTGCAGCTTGTTTCATCACCTTTGAGAAGTTGCCGCTCTCTCCGGCTCCCGGAGACGAAGAAGCTGCTTCTTCGCGCAAAGGCGATTCTGCCGCTCACAGTGCTCTGCGGTGTGCGCCTTCTGCCGAAAGTGGTCCGGGAGCGGTGCTTAGCTCTGCAGAGCACCGTACCTTCGTCTTTAGCCTCTCTTCTCGTCTACATCTTAGCAAAAAGCTTTTCCACTCTGTCTGGCAAGGAGAAACTGTGCCAGCACAGAAAACATCTCCCATCGTGTTCTAGAGGCTGCACGCAGGTCTGCCGAGTGTTTTGCAAGAAGAGAAAGAAAGTTGTCCAAAACAGCTTGCAATCGAATGTTCATGTGAATAGAAAAGGCAGGAGAGTGGTCAGGTACTGTTTTCTCTCAGTTGGCAAGCTGCGCACACAATCGCAGTGTCGTACAGCTTGTTTCATCACCTTTGCGAAGCTGCCGCTCTCTCCGGCTCCCGGAGACGAAGAAGCTGCTTCTTCGCGCAAAGACGATTCTGCCGCTCACAGTGCTCTGCGGTGTGCGCCTTCTGCCGAAAGAGGTCCGGGAGCGGTGCTTAGCTCTGCAGAGCACCGTACCTTCGTCTTTAGCCTCTCTTCTCGTCTACATCTTAGCAAAAAGCTTTTCCACTCTGTCTGGCAAGGAGAAACTGTGCCAGCACAGAAAACATCTCCCATCGTGTTCTAGAGGCTGCACGCAGGTCTGCCGAGTGTTTTGTAAGAAGAGAAAGAAAGTTGTCCAAAACAGCTTGCAATTGAATGTTCATGTGAATAGAAAATGCAGGAGAGTGGTCAGGTACTGTTTTCTCCAGGTTGGCCAGCTGCGCACACAATCGCAGTGTCGTACGGCTTGTTTCATCACCTTTGCGAAGTTGCCGCTCTCTCCGGCTCCCGGAGACGAAGAAGCTGCTTCTTCGCGCAAAGACGATTCTGCCGCTCACTGTGCTCTGCAGTGTGCTTCTTCTGCCGAAAGAGGCCCGGGAGCTGTGCTTAGCTCTGCAGAGCACCATACGTGCTTCTTTAGCCTCTCTTCTCGTCTACATCTTAGCAAAAAGCTTTTCCACTCTGTCTGGCAAGGAGAAACTGTGCCAGCACAGAAAACATCTCCCATCGTGTTCTAGAGGCTGCACGCAGGTCTGCCGAGTGTTTTGCAAGAAGAGAAAGAAAGTTGTCCAAAACAGCTTGCAATCGAATGTTCATGTGATTACAAAAGGCAGGAGAGTGGTCAGGTACTGTTTTCTCTCAGTTGGCAAGCTGCGCACACAATCGCAGTGTTGTACAGCTTGTTTCATCACCTTTGCGAAGTTGCCGCTCTCTCCGGCTCCCGGAGACGAAGAAGCTGCTTCTTCGCGCAAAGGCGATTCTGCTGCTCACAGTGCTCTGCGGTGTGCGCCTTCTGCCGAAAGTGGTCCGGGAGCGGTGCTTAGCTCTGCAGAGCACCGTACCTTCGTCTTTAGCCTCTCTTCTCGTCTACATCTTAGCAAAAAGCTTTTCCACTCTGTCTGGCAAGGATAAACTGTGCCAGCACAGAAAACATCTCCCATCGTGTTCTAGAAGCTACACGGAGGTCTGCCGAGTGTTTTGCAAGAAGAGAAAGAAAGTTGTCCAAAACAGCTTGCAATCGAATGTTCAAGTGATTAGAAAAGGCAGGAGAGTGGTCAGGTACTGTTTTCTCTCAGTTGGCAAGCTGCGCACACAATCGCAGTGTTGTACAGCTTGTTTCATCACCTTTGCGAAGTTGCCGCTCTCTCCGGCTCCCGGAGACGAAGAAGCTGCTTCTTCGCGCAAAGACGATTCTGCCGCTCACAGTGCTCTGCGGTGTGCGCCTTCTGCCGAAAGAGGACCGGGAGCGGTGCTTAGCTCTGCAGAGCACCGTACCTTCGTCTTTAGCCTCTCTTCTCGTCTACATCTTAGCAAAAAGCTTTTCCACTCTGTCTGGCAAGGAGAAACTGTGCCAGCACAAAAAACATCTCCCATCGTGTTCTAGAGGCTGCACGGAGGTCTGCAGAGTGTTTTGCAAGAAGAGAAAGAAAGTTGTCCAAAACAGCTTGCAATCGAATGTTCATGTGATTACAAAAGGCAGGAGAGTGGTCAGGTACTGTTTTCTCTCAGTTGGCAAGCTGCGCACACAATCGCAGTGTCGTACAGCTTGTTTCATCACCTTTGCGAAGCTGCCGCTCTCTCCGGCTCCCGGAGACGAAGAAGCTGCTTCTTCGCGCAAAGACGATTCTGCCGCTCACTGTGCTCTGCAGTGTGTGTCTTCTGCCGAAAGAGGCTCGGGAGCTGTGCTTAGCTCTGCCGAGCACCATACCTGCTTCTTTAGCCTCTCTTCTCGTCTACATCTTAGCAAAAAGCTTTTCCACTCTGTCTGGCCAGGAGAAACTTTGCCAGCACATAAAACATCTCCCATCGTGTTCTAGAAGCTGCACGGAGATCTGCCGAGTGTTTTGCAAGAAAAGAAAGAAAGTTGTCCAAAACAGCTTGCAATCGAATGTTCATGTGAATAGAAAAGGCAGGAGAGTGGTCAGGTACTGTTTTCTCTCAGTTGGCAAGCTGCGCACACAATCGCAGTGTCGTACAGCTTGTTTCATCACCTTTGCGAAGTTGCCGCTCTCTCCGGCTCCCGGAGACGAAGAAGCTGCTTCTTCGCGCAAAGACGATTCTGCCCCTCACAGTGCTCTGTGGTGTGCGCCTTCTGCCGAAAGTGGTCCGGGAGCGGTGCTTTGCTCTGCAGAGCACCGTACCTTCGTCTTTAGCCTCTCTTCTCGTCTACATCTTAGCAAAAAGCTTTTCCACTCTGTCTGGCAAGGAGAAACTGTGCCAGCACAGAAAACATCTCCCATCGTGTTCTAGAGGCTGCACGCAGGTCTGCCGAGTGTTTTGCAAGAAGAGAAAGAAAGTTGTCCAAAACAGCTTGCAATCGAATGTTCATGTGAATAGAAAATGCAGGAGAGTGGTCAGGTACTGTTTTCTCCAGGTTGGCCAGCTGCGCACACAATCGCAGTGTCGTACGGCTTGTTTCATCACCTTTGCGAAGTTGCCGCTCTCTCCGGCTCCCGGAGACGAAGAAGCTGCTTCTTCGCGCAAAGACGATTCTGCCGCTCACTGTGCTCTGCAGTGTGCGTCTTCTGCCGAAAGAGGCCCGGGGAACTGTGCTTAGCTCTGCCGAGCACCATACCTGCTTCTTTAGCCTCTCTTCTCGTCTACATCTTAGCAAAAAGCTTTTCCACTCTGTCTGGCAAGGAGAAACTGTGCCAGCACAGAAAACATCTCCCTACGTGTTCTAGAGGCTGCACGGAGGTCTGCCGAGTGTTTTGCAAGAAGAGAAAGAAAGTTGTCCAAAACAGCTTGCAATCGAATGTTCATGTGATTACAAAAGGCAGGAGAGTGGTCAGGTACTGTTTTCTCTCAGTTGGCAAGCTGCGCACACAATCGCAGTGTTGTGCAGCTTGTTTCATCACCTTTGCGAAGTTGCCGCTCTCTCCGGCTCCCGGAGACGAAGAAGCTGCTTCTTCGCGCAAAGGCGATTCTGCCGCTCACAGTGCTCTGCGGTGTGCGCCTTCTGCCGAAAGTGGTCCGGGAGCGGTGCTTAGCTCTGCAGAGCACCGTACCTTCGTCTTTAGCCTCTCTTCTCGTCTACATCTTAGCAAAAAGCTTTTCCACTCTGTCTGGCAAGGAGAAACTGTGCCAGCACAGAAAACATCTCCCATCGTGTTCTAGAGGCTGCACGCAGGTCTGCCGAGTGTTTTGCAAGAAGAGAAAGAAAGTTGTCCAAAACAGCTTGCAATCGAATGTTCATGTGAATAGAAAAGGCAGGAGAGTGGTCAGGTACTGTTTTCTCTCAGTTGGCAAGCTGCGCACACAATCGCAGTGTCGTACAGCTTGTTTCATCACCTTTGCGAAGCTGCCGCTCTCTCCGGCTCCCGGAGACGAAGAAGCTGCTTCTTCGCGCAAAGACGATTCTGCCGCTCACAGTGCTCTGCGGTGTGCGCCTTCTGCCGAAAGAGGTCCGGGAGCGGTGCTTAGCTCTGCAGAGCACCGTACCTTCGTCTTTAGCCTCTCTTCTCGTCTACATCTTAGCAAAAAGCTTTTCCACTCTGTCTGGCAAGGAGAAACTGTGCCAGCACAGAAAACATCTCCCATCGTGTTCTAGAGGCTGCACGCAGGTCTGCCGAGTGTTTTGCAAGAAGAGAAAGAAAGTTGTCCAAAACAGCTTGCAATCGAATGTTCATGTGAATAGAAAAGGCAGGAGAGTGGTCAGGTACTGTTTTCTCTCAGTTGGCAAGCTGCGCACACAATCGCAGTGTTGTACAGCTTGTTTCATCACCTTTGCGAAGCTGCCGCTCTCTCCGGCTCCCGGAGACGAAGAAGCTGCTTCTTCGCGCAAAGACGATTCTTCCGCTCACAGTGCTCTGCGGTGTGCGCCTTATGCCGAAAGAGGTCCGGGAGCGGTGCTTAGCTCTGCAGAGCATCGTACCTTCGTCTTTAGCCTCTCTTCTCGTCTACATCTTAGCAAAAATCTTTTCCACTCTGTCTGGCCAGGAGAAACTTTGCCAGCACAGAAAACATCTCCCATCGTGTTCTAGAAGCTGCACGGAGGTCTGCCGAGTGTTTTGCAAGAAGAGAAAGAAAGTTGTCCAAAACAGCTTGCAATCGAATGTTCAAGTGATTAGAAAAGGCAGGAGAGTGGTCAGGTACTGTTTTCTCTCAGTTGGCAAGCTGCGCACACAATCGCAGTGTCGTACAGCTTGTTTCATCACCTTTGCGAAGTTGCTGCTCTCTCCGGCTCCCGGAGACGAAGAAGCTGCTTCTTCGCGCAAAGACGATTCTGCCGCTCACAGTGCTCTGCGGTGTGCGCCTTCTGCCGAAAGAGGTCCGGGAGCTGTGCTTAGCTCTGCAGAGCACTCTACCAGCTTCTTTAGCCTCTCTTCTCGTCTACATCTTAGCAAAAAGCTTTTCCACTCTGTCTGGCAAGGAGAAACTGTGCCAGCACAGAAAACATCTCCCATCGTGTTCTAGAGGCTGCACGGAGGTCTGCCGAGTGTTTTGCAAGAAGAGAAAGAAAGTTGTCCAAAACAGCTTGCAATCGAATGTTCAAGTGATTAGAAAAGGCAGGAGAGTGGTCAGGTACTGTTTTCTCTCAGTTGGCAAGCTGCGCACACAATCGCAGTGTCGTACGGCTTGTTTCATCACCTTTGCGAAGTTGCCGCTCTCTCCGGCTCCCGGAGACGAAGAAGCTGCTTCTTCGCGCAAAGGCGATTCTGCCGCTCACTGTGCTCTGCAGTGTGCGTCTTCTGCCGAAAGAGGCCCGGGAGCTGTGCTTAGCTCTGCCGAGCACCATACCTGCTTCTTTAGCCTCTCTTCTCGTCTACATCTTAGCAAATTGTCCAAAGAACTTTTCCACTCTGTCTGGCAAGGAGAAACTGTGCCAGCACAGAAAACATCTCCCATCGTGTTCTAGAGGCTGCACGCAGGTCTGCTGAGTGTTTTGCAAGAAGAGAAAGAAAGTTGTCCAAAACAGCTTGCAATCGAATGTTCATGTGAATAGAAAAGGCAGGAGAGTGGTCAGGTACTGTTTTCTCTCAGTTGGCAAGCTGCGCACACAATCGCAGTGTCGTACAGCTTGTTTCATCACCTTTGCGAAGCTGCCGCTCTCTCCGGCTCCCGGAGACGAAGAAGCTGCTTCTTCGCGCAAAGACGATTCTGCCGCTCACAGTGCTCTGTGGTGTGCGCCTTTTGCCGAAAGAGGTCCGGGAGCTGTGCTTAGCTCTGCAGAGCACTCTACCTGCTTCTTTAGCCTCTCTTCTCGTCTACATCTTAGCAAAAAGCTTTTCCACTCTGTCTGGCAAGGAGAAACTGTGCCAGCACAGAAAACATCTCCCATCGTGTTCTAGAGGCTGCACGCAGGTCTGCCGAGTGTTTTGCAAGAAGAGAAAGAAAGTTGTCCAAAACAGCTTGCAATCGAATGTTCATGTGAATAGAAAAGACAGGAGAGTGGTCAGGTACTGTTTTCTCTCAGTTGGCAAGCTGCGCACACAATCGCAGTGTTGTACAGCTTGTTTCATCACCTTTGCGAAGTTGCCGCTCTCTCCGGCTCCCGGAGACGTAGAAGCTGCTTCTTCGCGCAAAGACGATTCTGCAGCTCACAGTGCTCTGCGGTGTGCGCCTTCTGCCGAAAGAGGCCCGGGAGCGGTGCTTAGCTCTGCAGAGCACCATACCTGCTTCTTTAGCCTCTCTTCTCGTCTACATCTTAGCAAAAAGCTTTTCCACTCTGTCTGGCAAGGAGAAACTGTGCCAGCACAAAAAACATCTCCCATCGTGTTCTAGAGGCTGCACGCAGGTCTGCCGAGTGTTTTGCAAGAAGAGAAAGAAAGTTGTCCAAAACAGCTTGCAATCGAATGTTCATGTGAATAGAAAAGACAGGAGAGTGGTCAGGTACTGTTTTCTCTCAGTTGGCAAGCTGCGCACACAATCGCAGTGTTGTACAGCTTGTTTCATCACCTTTGCGAAGCTGCCGCTCTCTCCGGCTCCCGGAGACGAAGAAGCTGCTTCTTCGCGCAAAGACGATTCTGCCGCTCACAGTGCTCTGCGGTGTGCGCCTTCTACCGAAAGAGGTCCGGGAGCGGTGCTTAGCTCTGCAGAGCACCGTACCTTCGTCTTTAGCCTCTCTTCTCGTCTACATCTTAGCAAAAAGCTTTTCCACTCTGTCTGGCAAGGAGAAACTGTGCCAGCACAGAAAACATCTCCCATCGTGTTCTAGAAGCTGCACGGAGGTCTGCCGAGTGTTTTGCAAGAAGAGAAAGAAAGTTGTCCAAAACAGCTTGCAATCGAATGTTCATGTGAATAGAAAAGGCAGGAGAGTGGTCAGGTACTGTTTTCTCTCAGTTGGCAAGCTGCGCACACAATCGCAGTGTTGTACAGCTTGTTTCATCACCTTTGCGAAGTTGCCGCTCTCTCCGGCTCCCGGAGACGAAGAAGCTGCTTCTTCGCGCAAAGACGATTCTGCCGCTCACTGTGCTCTGCGGTGTGCGCCTTCTGCCGAAAGAGGACCGGGAGCTGTGCTTAGCTCTGCAGAGCACCGTACCTTCGTCTTTAGCCTCTCTTCTCGTCTACATCTTAGCAAAAAGCTTTTCCACTCTGTCTGGCAAGGAGAAACTGTGCCAGCACAAAAAACATCTCCCATCGTGTTCTAGAGGCTGCACGGAGGTCTGCCGAGTGTTTTGCAAGAAGAGAAAGAAAGTTGTCCAAAACAGCTTGCAATCGAATGTTCATGTGAATAGAAAAGGCAGGAGAGTGGTCAGGTACTGTTTTCTCTCAGTTGGCAAGCTGCGCACACAATCGCAGTGTCGTACAGCTTGTTTCATCACCTTTGCGAAGTTGCCGCTCTCTCCGGCCCCCGGAGACGAAGAAGCTGCTTCTTCGCGCAAAGACGATTCTGCCGCTCACAGTGCTCTGCGGTGTGCGCCTTCTGCCGAAAGAGGTCCGAGAGCGGTGCTTAGCTCTGCAGAGCACCGTACCTTCGTCTTTAGCCTCTCTTCTCGTCTACATCTTAGCAAAAAGCTTTTCCACTCTGTCTGGCAAGGATAAACTGTGCCAGCACAGAAAACATCTCCCATCGTGTTCTAGAGGCTGCACGCAGGTCTGCCGAGTGTTTTGCAAGAAGAGAAAGAAAGTTGTCCAAAACAGCTTGCAATCGAATGTTCATGTGAATAGAAAAGGCAGGAGAGTGGTCAGGTACTGTTTTCTCTCAGTTGGCAAGCTGCGCACACAATCGCAGTGTTGTACAGCTTGTTTCATCACCTTTGCGAAGCTGCCGCTCTCTCCGGCTCCCGGAGACGAAGAAGCTGCTTCTTCGCGCAAAGACGATTCTTCCGCTCACAGTGCTCTGCGGTGTGCGCCTTATGCCGAAAGAGGTCCGGGAGCGGTGCTTAGCTCTGCAGAGCATCGTACCTTCGTCTTTAGCCTCTCTTCTCGTCTACATCTTAGCAAAAGCTTTTCCACTCTGTCTGGCAAGGAGAAACTTTGCCAGCACAGAAAACATCTCCCATCGTGTTCTAGAAGCTGCACGGAGGTCTGCCGAGTGTTTTGCAAGAAGAGAAAGAAAGTTGTCCAAAACAGCTTGCAATCGAATGTTCAAGTGATTAGAAAAGGCAGGAGAGTGGTCAGGTACTGTTTTCTCTCAGTTGGCAAGCTGCGCACACAATCGCAGTGTCGTACAGCTTGTTTCATCACCTTTGCGAAGTTGCCGCTCTCTCCGGCTCCCGGAGACGAAGAAGCTGCTTCTTCGCGCAAAGACGATTCTGCCGCTCACAGTGCTCTGCGGTGTGCGCCTTCTGCCGAAAGAGGTCCGGGAGCTGTGCTTAGCTCTGCAGAGCACTCTACCTGCTTCTTTAGCCTCTCTTCTCGTCTACATCTTAGCAAAAAGCTTTTCCACTCTGTCTGGCAAGGAGAAACTCTGCCAGCACAGAAAACATCTCCCATCGTGTTCTAGAGGCTGCACGCAGGTCTGCCGAGTGTTTTGCAAGAAGAGAAAGAAAGTTGTCCAAAACAGCTTGCAATCGAATGTTCAAGTGATTAGAAAAGGCAGGAGAGTGGTCAGGTACTGTTTTCTCTCAGTTGGCAAGCTGCGCACACAATCGCAGTGTCGTACGGCTTGTTTCATCACCTTTGCGAAGTTGCCGCTCTCTCCGGCTCCCGGAGACGAAGAAGCTGCTTCTTCGCGCAAAGGCGATTCTGCCGCTCACTGTGCTCTGCAGTGTGCGTCTTCTGCCGAAAGAGGCCCGGGAGCTGTGCTTAGCTCTGCCGAGCACCATACCTGCTTCTTTAGCCTCTCTTCTCGTCTACATCTTAGCAACTTGTCCAAAGAACTTTTCCACTCTGTCTGGCAAGGAGAAACTGTGCCAGCACAGAAAACATCTCCCATCGTGTTCTAGAGGCTGCACGCAGGTCTGCCGAGTGTTTTGCAAGAAGAGAAAGAAAGTTGTCCAAAACAGCTTGCAATCGAATGTTCATGTGAATAGAAAAGGCAGGAGAGTGGTCAGGTACTGTTTTCTCTCAGTTGGCAAGCTGCGCACACAATCGCAGTGTCGTACAGCTTGTTTCATCACCTTTGCGAAGCTGCCGCTCTCTCCGGCTCCCGGAGACGAAGAAGCTGCTTCTTCGCGCAAAGACGATTCTGCCGCTCACAGTGCTCTGTGGTGTGCGCCTTTTGCCGAAAGAGGTCCGGGAGCTGTGCTTAGCTCTGCAGAGCACTCTACCTGCTTCTTTAGCCTCTCTTCTCGTCTACATCTTAGCAAAAAGCTTTTCCACTCTGTCTGGCAAGGAGAAACTGTGCCAGCACAGAAAACATCTCCCATCGTGTTCTAGAGGCTGCACGGAGGTCTGCCGAGTGTTTTGCAAGAAGAGAAAGAAAGTTGTCCAAAACAGCTTGCAATCGAATGTTCATGTGAATAGAAAAGGCAGGAGAGTGGTCAGGTACTGTTTTCTCTCAGTTGGCAAGCTGCGCACACAATCGCAGTGTCGTACAGCTTGTTTCATCACCTTTGCGAAGCTGCCGCTCTCTCCGGCTCCCGGAGACGAAGAAGCTGCTTCTTCGCGCAAAGACGATTCTGCCGCTCACAGTGCTCTGCGGTGTGCGCCTTCTGCCGAAAGAAGTCCGGGAGCGGTGCTTAGCTCTGCGGAGCACTCTACCTGCTTCTTTAGCCTCTCTTCTCGTCTACATCTTAGCAAAAAGCTTTTCCACTCTGTCTGGCCAGGAGAAACTTTGCCAGCACATAAAACATCTCCCATCGTGTTCTAGAAGCTGCACGGAGGTCTGCCGAGTGTTTTGCAAGAAGAGAAAGAAAGTTGTCCAAAACAGCTTCCAATCGAATGTTCAAGTGATTAGAAAAGGCAGGAGAGTGGTCAGGTACTGTTTTCTCTCAGTTGGCAAGCTGCGCACACAATCGCAGTGTTGTACAGCTTGTTTCATCACCTTTGCGAAGTTGCCGCTCTCTCCGGCTCCCGGAGACGAAGAAGCTGCTTCTTCGCGCAAAGGCGATTCTGCCGCTCACAGTGCTCTGCGGTGTGCGCCTTCTGCCGAAAGTGGTCCGGGAGCGGTGCTTAGCTCTGCAGAGCACCGTACCTTCGTCTTTAGCCTCTCTTCTCGTCTACATCTTAGCAAAAAGCTTTTCCACTCTGTCTGGCAAGGAGAAACTGTGCCAGCACAGAAAACATCTCCCATCGTGTTCTAGAGGCTGCACGCAGGTCTGCCGAGTGTTTTGCAAGAAGAGAAAGAAAGTTGTCCAAAACAGTTTGCAATCGAATGTTCATGTGAATAGAAAAGACAGGAGAGTGGTCAGGTACTGTTTTCTCTCAGTTGGCAAGCTGCGCACACAATCGCAGTGTTGTACAGCTTGTTTCATCACCTTTGCGAAGTTGCCGCTCTCTCCGGCTCCCGGAGACGTAGAAGCTGCTTCTTCGCGCAAAGACGATTCTGCCGCTCACAGTGCTCTGCGGTGTGCGCCTTATGCCGAAAGAGGTCCGGGAGCGGTGCTTAGCTCTGCAGAGCATCGTACCTTCGTCTTTAGCCTCTCTTCTCGTCTACATCTTAGCAAAAAGCTTTTCCACTCTGTCTGGCCAGGAGAAACTTTGCCAGCACAGAAAACATCTCCCCTCGTGTTCTAGAAGCTGCACGGAGGTCTGCCGAGTGTTTTGCAAGAAGAGAAAGAAAGTTGTCCAAAACAGCTTGCAATCGAATGTTCAAGTGATTAGAAAAGGCAGGAGAGTGGTCAGGTACTGTTTTCTCTCAGTTGGCAAGCTGCGCACACAATCGCAGTGTCGTACAGCTTGTTTCATCACCTTTGCGAAGTTGCCGCTCTCTCCGGCTCCCGGAGACGAAGAAGCTGCTTCTTCGCGCAAAGACGATTCTGCCGCTCACAGTGCTCTGCGGTGTGCGCCTTCTGCCGAAAGAGGTCCGGGAGCTGTGCTTAGCTCTGCAGAGCACTCTACCTGCTTCTTTAGCCTCTCTTCTCGTCTACATCTTAGCAAAAAGCTTTTCCACTCTGTCTGGCAAGGAGAAACTGTGCCAGCACAGAAAACATCTCCCATCGTGTTCTAGAGGCTGCACGCAGGTCTGCCGAGTGTTTTGCAAGAAGAGAAAGAAAGTTGTCCAAAACAGCTTGCAATCGAATGTTCAAGTGATTAGAAAAGGCAGGAGAGTGGTCAGGTACTGTTTTCTCTCAGTTGGCAAGCTGCGCACACAATCGCAGTGTCGTACGGCTTGTTTCATCACCTTTGCGAAGTTGCCGCTCTCTCCGGCTCCCGGAGACGAAGAAGCTGCTTCTTCGCGCAAAGGCGATTCTGCCGCTCACTGTGCTCTGCAGTGTGCGTCTTCTGCCGAAAGAGGCCCGGGAGCTGTGCTTAGCTCTGCCGAGCACCATACCTGCTTCTTTAGCCTCTCTTCTCGTCTACATCTTAGCAACTTGTCCAAAGAACTTTTCCACTCTGTCTGGCAAGGAGAAACTGTGCCAGCACAGAAAACATCTCCCATCGTGTTCTAGAGGCTGCACGCAGGTCTGCCGAGTGTTTTGCAAGAAGAGAAAGAAAGTTGTCCAAAACAGCTTGCAATCGAATGTTCATGTGAATAGAAAAGGCAGGAGAGTGGTCAGGTACTGTTTTCTCTCAGTTGGCAAGCTGCGCACACAATCGCAGTGTCGTACAGCTTGTTTCATCACCTTTGCGAAGCTGCCGCTCTCTCCGGCTCCCGGAGACGAAGAAGCTGCTTCTTCGCGCAAAGACGATTCTGCCGCTCACAGTGCTCTGTGGTGTGCGCCTTTTGCCGAAAGAGGTCCGGGAGCTGTGCTTAGCTCTGCAGAGCACTCTACCTGCTTCTTTAGCCTCTCTTCTCGTCTACATCTTAGCAAAAAGCTTTTCCACTCTGTCTGGCAAGGAGAAACTGTGCCAGCACAGAAAACATCTCCCATCGTGTTCTAGAGGCTGCACGGAGGTCTGCCGAGTGTTTTGCAAGAAGAGAAAGAAAGTTGTCCAAAACAGCTTGCAATCGAATGTTCATGTGAATAGAAAAGGCAGGAGAGTGGTCAGGTACTGTTTTCTCTCAGTTGGCAAGCTGCGCACACAATCGCAGTGTCGTACAGCTTGTTTCATCACCTTTGCGAAGCTGCCGCTCTCTCCGGCTCCCGGAGACGAAGAAGCTGCTTCTTCGCGCAAAGACGATTCTGCCGCTCACAGTGCTCTGCGGTGTGCGCCTTCTGCCGAAAGAAGTCCGGGAGCGGTGCTTAGCTCTGCGGAGCACTCTACCTGCTTCTTTAGCCTCTCTTCTCGTCTACATCTTAGCAAAAAGCTTTTCCACTCTGTCTGGCCAGGAGAAACTTTGCCAGCACATAAAACATCTCCCATCGTGTTCTAGAAGCTGCACGGAGGTCTGCCGAGTGTTTTGCAAGAAGAGAAAGAAAGTTGTCCAAAACAGCTTCCAATCGAATGTTCAAGTGATTAGAAAAGGCAGGAGAGTGGTCAGGTACTGTTTTCTCTCAGTTGGCAAGCTGCGCACACAATCGCAGTGTTGTACAGCTTGTTTCATCACCTTTGCGAAGTTGCCGCTCTCTCCGGCTCCCGGAGACGAAGAAGCTGCTTCTTCGCGCAAAGGCGATTCTGCCGCTCACAGTGCTCTGCGGTGTGCGCCTTCTGCCGAAAGTGGTCCGGGAGCGGTGCTTAGCTCTGCAGAGCACCGTACCTTCGTCTTTAGCCTCTCTTCTCGTCTACATCTTAGCAAAAAGCTTTTCCACTCTGTCTGGCAAGGAGAAACTGTGCCAGCACAGAAAACATCTCCCATCGTGTTCTAGAGGCTGCACGCAGGTCTGCCGAGTGTTTTGCAAGAAGAGAAAGAAAGTTGTCCAAAACAGTTTGCAATCGAATGTTCATGTGAATAGAAAAGACAGGAGAGTGGTCAGGTACTGTTTTCTCTCAGTTGGCAAGCTGCGCACACAATCGCAGTGTTGTACAGCTTGTTTCATCACCTTTGCGAAGTTGCCGCTCTCTCCGGCTCCCGGAGACGTAGAAGCTGCTTCTTCGCGCAAAGACGATTCTGCCGCTCACAGTGCTCTGCGGTGTGCGCCTTCTGCCGAAAGAGGCCCGGGAGCGGTGCTTAGCTCTGCAGAGCACCATACCTGCTTCTTTAGCCTCTCTTCTCGTCTACATCTTAGCAAAAAGCTTTTCCACTCTGTCTGGCAAGGAGAAACTGTGCCAGCACAAAAAACATCTCCCATCGTGTTCTAGAGGCTGCACGCAGGTCTGCCGAGTGTTTTGCAAGAAGAGAAAGAAAGTTGTCCAAAACAGCTTGCAATCGAATGTTCATGTGAATAGAAAAGACAGGAGAGTGGTCAGGTACTGTTTTCTCTCAGTTGGCAAGCTGCGCACACAATCGCAGTGTTGTACAGCTTGTTTCATCACCTTTGCGAAGCTGCCGCTCTCTCCGGCTCCCGTAGACGAAGAAGCTGCTTCTTCGCGCAAAGACGATTCTGCCGCTCACAGTGCTCTGCGGTGTGCGCCTTCTACCGAAAGAGGTCCGGGAGCGGTGCTTAGCTCTGCAGAGCACCGTACCTTCGTCTTTAGCCTCTCTTCTCGTCTACATCTTAGCAAAAAGCTTTTCCACTCTGTCTGGCAAGGAGAAACTGTGCCAGCACAGAAAACATCTCCCATCGTGTTCTAGAAGCTGCACGGAGGTCTGCCGAGTGTTTTGCAAGAAGAGAAAGAAAGTTGTCCAAAACAGCTTGCAATCGAATGTTCATGTGAATAGAAAAGGCAGGAGAGTGGTCAGGTACTGTTTTCTCTCAGTTGGCAAGCTGCGCACACAATCGCAGTGTTGTACAGCTTGTTTCATCACCTTTGCGAAGTTGCCGCTCTCTCCGGCTCCCGGAGACGAAGAAGCTGCTTCTTCGCGCAAAGACGATTCTTCCGCTCACTGTGCTCTGCGGTGTGCGCCTTCTGCCGAAAGAGGTCCGGGAGCGGTGCTTAGCTCTGCAGAGCATCGTACCTTCGTCTTTAGCCTCTCTTCTCGTCTACATCTTAGCAAAAAGCTTTTCCACTCTGTCTGGCCAGGAGAAACTTTGCCAGCACAAAAAACATCTCCCATCGTGTTCTAGAGGCTGCACGAAGGTCTGCCGAGTGTTTTGCAAGAAGAGAAAGAAAGTTGTCAAAAACAGCTTGCAATCGAATGTTCATGTGAATAGAAAAGGCAGCAGAGTGGTCAGGTACTGTTTTCTCTCACTTGGCAAGCTGCGCACACAATCGCAGTGTTGTACAGCTTGTTTCATCACCTTTGCGAAGCTGCCGCTCTCTCCGGCTCCCGGAGACGAAGAAGCTGCTTCTTCGCGCAAAGACGATTCTGCCGCTCACTGTGCTCTGCAGTGTGTGTCTTCTGCCGAAAGAGGCCCGGGAGCTGTGCTTAGCTCTGCCGAGCACCATACCTGCTTCTTTAGCCTCTCTTCTCGTCTACATCTTAGCAAAAAGCTTTTCCACTCTGTCTGGCCAGGAGAAACTGTGCCAGCACATAAAACATCTGCCATCGTGTTCTAGAAGCTGCACGGAGATCTGCCGAGTGTTTTGCAAGAAAAGAAAGAAAGTTGTCCAAAAGAGCTTGCAATCGAATGTTCATGTGAATAGAAAAGGCAGGAGAGTGGTCAGGTACTGTTTTCTCTCAGTTGGCAAGCTGCGCACACAATCGCAGTGTTGTACAGCTTGTTTCATCACCTTTGCGAAGTTGCCGCTCTCTTCGGCTCCCGGAGACGAAGAAGCTGCTTCTTCGCGCAAAGACGATTCTGCCCCTCACAGTGCTCTGTGGTGTGCGCCTTCTGCCGAAAGTGGTCCGGGAGCGGTGCTTAGCTCTGCAGAGCACCGTACCTTCGTCTTTAGCCTCTCTTCTCGTCTACATCTTAGCAAAAAGCTTTTCCACTCTGTCTGGCAAGGAGAAACTGTGCCAGCACAGAAAACATCTCCCATCGTGTTCTAGAGGCTGCACGCAGGTCTGCCGAGTGTTTTGCAAGAAGAGAAAGAAAGTTGTCCAAAACAGCTTGCAATCGAATGTTCATGTGAATAGAAAATGCAGGAGAGTGGTCAGGTACTGTTTTCTCCAGGTTGGCCAGCTGCGCACACAATCGCAGTGTCGTACGGCTTGTTTCATCACCTTTGCGAAGTTGCCGCTCTCTCTGGCTCCCGGAGACGAAGAAGCTGCTTCTTCGCGCAAAGACGATTCTGCCGCTCACTGTGCTCTGCAGTGTGCGTCTTCTGCCGAAAGAGGCCCGGGAGCTGTGCTTAGCTCTGCCGAGCACCATACCTGCTTCTTTAGCCTCTCTTCTCGTCTACATCTTAGCAAAAAGCTTTTCCACTCTGTCTGGCAAGGAGAAACTGTGCCAGCACAGAAAACATCTCCCATCGTGTTCTAGAGGCTGCACGGATGTCTGCCGAGTGTTTTGCAAGAAGAGAAAGAAAGTTGTCCAAAACACCTTGCAATCGAATGTTCATGTGATTACAAAAGGCAGGAGAGTGGTCAGGTACTGTTTTCTCTCAGTTGGCAAGCTGCGCACACAATCGCAGTGTTGTACAGCTTGTTTCATCACCTTTGCGAAGTTGCCGCTCTCTCCGGCTCCCGGAGACGAAGAAGCTGCTTCTTCGCGCAAAGGCGATTCTGCCGCTCACAGTGCTCTGCGGTGTGCGCCTTCTGCCGAAAGTGGTCCGGGAGCGGTGCTTAGCTCTGCAGAGCACCGTACCTTCGTCTTTAGCCTCTCTTCTCGTCTACATCTTAGCAAAAAGCTTTTCCACTCTGTCTGGCAAGGAGAAACTGTGCCAGCACAGAAAACATCTCCCATCGTGTTCTAGAAGCTACACGGAGGTCTGCCGAGTGTTTTGCAAGAAGAGAAAGAAAGTTGTCCAAAACAGCTTGCAATCGAATGTTCATGTGAATAGAAAAGGCAGGAGAGTGGTCAGGTACTGTTTTCTCTCAGTTGGCAAGCTGCGCACACAATCGCAGTGTTGTACAGCTTGTTTCATCACCTTTGCGAAGTTGCCGCTCTCTCCGGCTCCCGGAGACGAAGAAGCTGCTTCTTCGCGCAAAGACGATTCTGCCGCTCACAGTGCTCTGCGGTGTGCGCCTTCTGCCGAAAGAGGACCGGGAGCGGTGCTTAGCTCTGCAGAGCACCGTACCTTCGTCTTTAGCCTCTCTTCTCGTCTACATCTTAGCAAAAAGCTTTTCCACTCTGTCTGGCAAGGAGAAACTGTGCCAGCACAAAAAACATCTCCCATCGTGTTCTAGAGGCTGCACGGAGGTCTGCCGAGTGTTTTGCAAGAAGAGAAAGAAAGTTGTCCAAAACAGCTTGCAATCGAATGTTCATGTGATTACAAAAGGCAGGAGAGTGGTCAGGTACTGTTTTCTCTCAGTTGGCAAGCTGCGCACACAATCGCAGTGTCGTACAGCTTGTTTCATCACCTTTGCGAAGTTGCCGCTCTCTCCGGCTCCCGGAGACGAAGAAGCTGCTTCTTCGCGCAAAGGTGATTCTGCCGCTCACAGTGCTCTGCAGTGTGTGTCTTCTGCCGAAAGAGGCCCGGGAGCTGTGCTTAGCTCTGCCGAGCACCATACCTGCTTCTTTAGCCTCTCTTCTCGTCTACATCTTAGCAAAAAGCTTTTCCACTCTGTCTGGCCAGGAGAAACTTTGCCAGCACATAAAACATCTCCCATCGTGTTCTAGAAGCTGCACGGAGATCTGCCGAGTGTTTTGCAAGAAAAGAAAGAAAGTTGTCCAAAACAGCTTGCAATCGAATGTTCATGTGAATAGAAAAGGCAGGAGAGTGGTCAGGCACTGTTTTCTCTCAGTTGGCAAGCTGCGCACACAATCGCAGTGTTGTACAGCTTGTTTCATCACCTTTGCGAAGTTGCCGCTCTCTCCGGCTCCCGGAGACGAAGAAGCTGCTTCTTCGCGCAAAGACGATTCTGCCCCTCACAGTGCTCTGTGGTGTGCGCCTTCTGCCGAAAGTGGTCCGGGAGCGGTGCTTTGCTCTGCAGAGCACCGTACCTTCGTCTTTAGCCTCTCTTCTCGTCTACATCTTAGCAAAAAGCTTTTCCACTCTGTCTGGCAAGGAGAAACTGTGCCAGCACAGAAAACATCTCCCATCGTGTTCTAGAGGCTGCACGCAGGTCTGCCGAGTGTTTTGCAAGAAGAGAAAGAAAGTTGTCCAAAACAGCTTGCAATCGAATGTTCATGTGAATAGAAAATGCAGGAGAGTGGTCAGGTACTGTTTTCTCTCAGTTGGCCAGCTGCGCACACAATCGCAGTGTCGTACGGCTTGTTTCATCACCTTTGCGAAGTTGCCGCTCTCTCCGGCTCCCGGAGACGAAGAAGCTGCTTCTTCGCGCAAAGACGATTCTGCCGCTCACTGTGCTCTGCAGTGTGCGTCTTCTGCCGAAAGAGGCCCGGGAGCGGTGCTTAGCTCTGCGGAGCACTCTACCTGCTTCTTTAGCCTCTCTTCTCGTCTACATCTTAGCAAAAAGCTTTTCCACTCTGTCTGGCAAGGAGAAACTGTGCCTGCACAAAAAACAACTCCCATCGTGTTCTAGAAGCTGCACGGAGGTCTGCCGAGTGTTTTGCAAGAAGAGAAAGAAAGTTGTCCAGAACAGCTTGCAATCGAATGTTCATGTGAATAGAAAAGGCAGGAGAGTGGTCAGGTACTGTTTTCTCTCAGTTGGCAAGCTGCGCACACAATCGCAGTGTCGTACAGCTTGTTTCATCACCTTTGCGAAGTTGCCGCTCTCTCCGGCTCCCGGAGACGAAGAAGCTGCTTCTTCGCGCAAAGGTGATTCTGCCGCTCACAGTGCTCTGCGGTGTGCGCCTTCTGCCGAAAGAGGTCCGGGAGCGGTGCTTAGCTCTGCAGAGCACCGTACCTTCGTCTTTAGCCTCTCTTCTCGTCTACATCTTAGCAAAAAGCTTTTCCACTCTGTCTGGCCAGGAGAAACTTTGCCAGCACATAAAACATCTCCCATCGTGTTCTAGAAGCTGCACGGAGGTCTGCCGAGTGTTTTGCAAGAAGAGAAAGAAAGTTGTCCAAAACAGCTTCCAATCGAATGTTCAAGTGATTAGAAAAGGCAGGAGAGTGGTCAGGTACTGTTTTCTCTCAGTTGGCAAGCTGCGCACACAATCGCAGTGTTGTACAGCTTGTTTCATCACCTTTGCGAAGTTGCCGCTCTCTCCGGCTCCCGGAGACGAAGAAGCTGCTTCTTCGCGCAAAGGCGATTCTGCCGCTCACAGTGCTCTGCGGTGTGCGCCTTCTGCCGAAAGTGGTCCGGGAGCGGTGCTTAGCTCTGCAGAGCACCGTACCTTCGTCTTTAGCCTCTCTTCTCGTCTACATCTTAGCAAAAAGCTTTTCCACTCTGTCTGGCAAGGAGAAACTGTGCCAGCACAGAAAACATCTCCCATCGTGTTCTAGAGGCTGCACGCAGGTCTGCCGAGTGTTTTGCAAGAAGAGAAAGAACGTTGTCCAAAACAGCTTGCAATCGAATGTTCATGTGAATAGAAAAGACAGGAGAGTGGTCAGGTACTGTTTTCTCTCAGTTGGCAAGCTGCGCACACAATCGCAGTGTTGTACAGCTTGTTTCATCACCTTTGCGAAGTTGCCGCTCTCTCCGGCTCCCGGAGACGTAGAAGCTGCTTCTTCGCGCAAAGACGATTCTGCCGCTCACAGTGCTCTGCGGTGTGCGCCTTCTGCCGAAAGAGGCCCGGGAGCGGTGCTTAGCTCTGCAGAGCACCATACCTGCTTCTTTAGCCTCTCTTCTCGTCTACATCTTAGCAAAAAGCTTTTCCACTCTGTCTGGCAAGGAGAAACTGTGCCAGCACAAAAAACATCTCCCATCGTGTTCTAGAGGCTGCACGGAGGTCTGCCGAGTGTTTTGCAAGAAGAGAAAGAAAGTTGTCCAAAACAGCTTGCAATCGAATGTTCATGTGAATAGAAAAGGCAGCAGAGTGGTCAGGTACTGGTTTCTCTCAGTTGGCAAGCTGCGCACACAATCGCAGTGTTGTACAGCTTGTTTCATCACCTTTGCGAAGCTGCCGCTCTCTCCGGCTCCCGGAGACGAAGAAGCTGCTTCTTCGCGCAAAGACGATTCTGCCGCTCACAGTGCTCTGCGGTGTGCCCCTTCTACCGAAAGAGTTCCGGGAGCGGTGCTTAGCTCTGCAGAGCACCGTACCTTCGTCTTTAGCCTCTCTTCTCGTCTACATCTTAGCAAAAAGCTTTTCCACTCTGTCTGGCAAGGATAAACTGTGCCAGCACAGAAAACATCTCCCATCGTGGTCTAGAGGCTGCACGCAGGTCTGCCGAGTGTTTTGCAAGAAGAGAAAGAAAGTTGTCCAAAACAGCTTGCAATCGAATGTTCATGTGATTACAAAAGGCAGGAGAGTGGTCAGGTACTGTTTTCTCTCAGTTGGCAAGCTGCGCACACAATCGCAGTGTTGTACAGCTTGTTTCATCACCTTTGCGAAGTTGCCGCTCTCTCCGGCTCCCGGAGACGAAGAAGCTGCTTCTTCGCGCAAAGACGATTCTTCCGCTCACTGTGCTCTGCGGTGTGCGCCTTCTGCCGAAAGAGGTCCGGGAGCGGTGCTTAGCTCTGCAGAGCATCGTACCTTCGTCTTTAGCCTCTCTTCTCGTCTACATCTTAGCAAAAAGCTTTTCCACTCTGTCTGGCCAGGAGAAACTTTGCCAGCACATAAAACATCTCCCATCGTGTTCTAGAAGCTGCACGGAGGTCTGCCGAGTGTTTTGCAAGAAAAGAAAGAAAGTTGTCCAAAACATCTTGCAATCGAATGTTCATGTAAATAGAAAAGGCAGGAGAGTGGTCAGGTACTGTGTTCTCTCAGTTGGCAAGCTGCGCACACAATCGCAGTGTTGTACAGCTTGTTTCATCACCTTTGCGAAGTTGCCGCTCTCTCCGGCTCCCGGAGACGAAGAAGCTGCTTCTTCGCGCAAAGACGATTCTGCCGCTCACAGTGCTCTGCGGTGTGCGCCTTCTGCCGAAAGAGGTCCGGGAGCGGTGCTTAGCTCTGCAGAGCACCGTACCTTCGTCTTTAGCCTCTCTTCTCGTCTACATCTTAGCAAAAAGCTTTTCCACTCTGTCTGGCAAGGAGAAACTTTACCAGCACAGAAAACATCTCCCATCGTGTTCTAGAGGCTGCACGCAGGTCTGCCGAGTGTTTTGCAAGAAGAGAAAGAAAGTTGTCCAAAACAGCTTGCAATCGAATGTTCATGTGAATAGAAAAGGCAGGAGAGTGGTCAGGTACTGTTTTCTCTCAGTGGCAAGCTGCGCACACAATCGCAGTGTTGTACAGCTTGTTTCATCACCTTTGCGAAGTTGCCGCTCTCTCCGGCTCCCGGAGACGAAGAAGCTGCTTCTTCGCGCAAAGACGATTCTGCCCCTCACAGTGCTCTGTGGTGTGCGCCTTCTGCCGAAAGTGGTCCGGGAGCGGTGCTTTGCTCTGCAGAGCACCGTACCTTCGTCTTTAGCCTCTCTTCTCGTCTACATCTTAGCAAAAAGCTTTTCCACTCTGTCTGGCAAGGAGAAACTGTGCCAGCACAGAAAACATCTCCCATCGTGTTCTAGAGGCTGCACGCAGGTCTGCCGAGTGTTTTGCAAGAAGAGAAAGAAAGTTGTCCAAAACAGCTTGCAATCGAATGTTCATGTGAATAGAAAATGCAGGAGAGTGGTCAGGTACTGTTTTCTCCAGGTTGGCCAGCTGCGCACACAATCGCAGTGTCGTACGGCTTGTTTCATCACCTTTGCGAAGTTGCCGCTCTCTCCGGCTCCCGGAGACGAAGAAGCTGCTTCTTCGCGCAAAGACGATTCTGCCGCTCACTGTGCTCTGCAGTGTGCGTCTTCTGCCGAAAGAGGCCCGGGAGCTGTGCTTAGCTCTGCCGAGCACCATACGTGCTTCTTTAGCCTCTCTTCTCGTCTACATCTTAGCAAAAAGCTTTTCCACTCTGTCTGGCAAGGAGAAACTGTGCCAGCACAGAAAACATCTCCCATCGTGTTCTAGAGGCTGCACGGAGGTCTGCCGAGTGTTTTGCAAGAAGAGAAAGAAAGTTGTCCAAAACAGCTTGCAATCGAATGTTCATGTGATTACAAAAGGCAGGAGAGTGGTCAGGTACTGTTTTCTCTCAGTTGGCAAGCTGCGCACACAATCGCAGTGTTGTACAGCTTGTTTCATCACCTTTGCGAAGTTGCCGCTCTCTCCGGCTCCCGGAGACGAAGAAGCTGCTTCTTCGCGCAAAGGCGATTCTGCCGCTCACAGTGCTCTGCGGTGTGCGCCTTCTGCCGAAAGTGGTCCGGGAGCGGTGCTTAGCTCTGCAGAGCACCGTACCTTCGTCTTTAGCCTCTCTTCTCGTCTACATCTTAGCAAAAAGCTTTTCCACTCTGTCTGGCAAGGAGAAACTCTGCCAGCACAGAAAACATCTCCCATCGTGTTCTAGAAGCTACACGGAGGTCTGCCGAGTGTTTTGCAAGAAGAGAAAGAAAGTTGTCCAAAACAGCTTGCAATCGAATTTTCAAGTGATTAGAAAAGGCAGGAGAGTGGTCAGGTACTGTTTTCTCTCAGTTGGCAAGCTGCGCACACAATCGCAGTGTTGTACAGCTTGTTTCATCACCTTTGCGAAGTTGCCGCTCTCTCCGGCTCCCGGAGACGAAGAAGCTGCTTCTTCGCGCAAAGACGATTCTGCCGCTCACAGTGCTCTGCGGTGTGCGCCTTCTGCCGAAAGAGGACCGGGAGCGGTGCTTAGCTCTGCAGAGCACCGTACCTTCGTCTTTAGCCTCTCTTCTCGTCTACATCTTAGCAAAAAGCTTTTCCACTCTGTCTGGCAAGGAGAAACTGTGCCAGCACAAAAAACATCTCCCATCGTGTTCTAGAGGCTGCACGGAGGTCTGCCGAGTGTTTTGCAAGAAGAGAAAGAAAGTTGTCCAAAACAGCTTGCAATCGAATGTTCATGTGATTACAAAAGGCAGGAGAGTGGTCAGGTACTGTTTTCTCTCAGTTGGCAAGCTGCGCACACAATCGCAGTGTCGTACAGCTTGTTTCATCACCTTTGCGAAGCTGCCGCTCTCTCCGGCTCCCGGAGACGAAGAAGCTGCTTCTTCGCGCAAAGACGATTCTGCCGCTCACTGTGCTCTGCAGTGTGTGTCTTCTGCCGAAAGAGGCTCGGGAGCTGTGCTTAGCTCTGCCGAGCACCATACCTGCTTCTTTAGCCTCTCTTCTCGTCTACATCTTAGCAAAAAGCTTTTCCACTCTGTCTGGCCAGGAGAAACTTTGCCAGCACATAAAACATCTCCCATCGTGTTCTAGAAGCTGCACGGAGATCTGCCGAGTGTTTTGCAAGAAAAGAAAGAAAGTTGTCCAAAACAGCTTGCAATCGAATGTTCATGTGAATAGAAAAGGCAGGAGAGTGGTCAGGTACTGTTTTCTCTCAGTTGGCAAGCTGCGCACACAATCGCAGTGTCGTACAGCTTGTTTCATCACCTTTGCGAAGTTGCCGCTCTCTCCGGCTCCCGGAGACGAAGAAGCTGCTTCTTCGCGCAAAGACGATTCTGCCCCTCACAGTGCTCTGTGGTGTGCGCCTTCTGCCGAAAGTGGTCCGGGAGCGGTGCTTTGCTCTGCAGAGCACCGTACCTTCGTCTTTAGCCTCTCTTCTCGTCTACATCTTAGCAAAAAGCTTTTCCACTCTGTCTGGCAAGGAGAAACTGTGCCAGCACAGAAAACATCTCCCATCGTGTTCTAGAGGCTGCACGCAGGTCTGCCGAGTGTTTTGCAAGAAGAGAAAGAAAGTTGTCCAAAACAGCTTGCAATCGAATGTTCATGTGAATAGAAAATGCAGGAGAGTGGTCAGGTACTGTTTTCTCCAGGTTGGCCAGCTGCGCACACAATCGCAGTGTCGTACGGCTTGTTTCATCACCTTTGCGAAGTTGCCGCTCTCTCCGGCTCCCGGAGACGAAGAAGCTGCTTCTTCGCGCAAAGACGATTCTGCCGCTCACTGTGCTCTGCAGTGTGCGTCTTCTGCCGAAAGAGGCCCGGGAGCTGTGCTTAGCTCTGCAGAGCACCATACGTGCTTCTTTAGCCTCTCTTCTCGTCTACATCTTAGCAAAAAGCTTTTCCACTCTGTCTGGCAAGGAGAAACTGTGCCAGCACAGAAAACATCTCCCATCGTGTTCTAGAGGCTGCACGGAGGTCTGCCGAGTGTTTTGCAAGAAGAGAAAGAAAGTTGTCCAAAACAGCTTGCAATCGAATGTTCATGTGATTACAAAAGGCAGGAGAGTGGTCAGGTACTGTTTTCTCTCAGTTGGCAAGCTGCGCACACAATCGCAGTGTTGTACAGCTTGTTTCATCACCTTTGCGAAGTTGCCGCTCTCTCCGGCTCCCGGAGACGAAGAAGCTGCTTCTTCGCGCAAAGGCGATTCTGCCGCTCACAGTGCTCTGCGGTGTGCGCCTTCTGCCGAAAGTGGTCCGGGAGCGGTGCTTAGCTCTGCAGAGCACCGTACCTTCGTCTTTACCCTCTCTTCTCGTCTACATCTTAGCAAAAAGCTTTTCCACTCTGTCTGGCAAGGATAAACTGTGCCAGCACAGAAAACATCTCCCATCGTGTTCTAGAAGCTACACGGAGGTCTGCCGAGTGTTTTGCAAGAAGAGAAAGAAAGTTGTCCAAAACAGCTTGCAATCGAATGTTCAAGTGATTAGAAAAGGCAGGAGAGTGGTCAGGTACTGTTTTCTCTCAGTTGGCAAGCTGCGCACACAATCGCAGTGTTGTACAGCTTGTTTCATCACCTTTGCGAAGTTGCCGCTCTCTCCGGCTCCCGGAGACGAAGAAGCTGCTTCTTCGCGCAAAGACGATTCTGCCGCTCACAGTGCTCTGCGGTGTGCGCCTTCTGCCGAAAGAGGACCGGGAGCGGTGCTTAGCTCTGCAGAGCACCGTACCTTCGTCTTTAGCCTCTCTTCTCGTCTACATCTTAGCAAAAAGCTTTTCCACTCTGTCTGGCAAGGAGAAACTGTGCCAGCACAAAAAACATCTCCCATCGTGTTCTAGAGGCTGCACGGAGGTCTGCCGAGTGTTTTGCAAGAAGAGAAAGAAAGTTGTCCAAAACAGCTTGCAATCGAATGTTCATGTGATTACAAAAGGCAGGAGAGTGGTCAGGTACTGTTTTCTCTCAGTTGGCAAGCTGCGCACACAATCGCAGTGTCGTACAGCTTGTTTCATCACCTTTGCGAAGCTGCCGCTCTCTCCGGCTCCCGGAGACGAAGAAGCTGCTTCTTCGCGCAAAGACGATTCTGCCGCTCACTGTGCTCTGCTGTGTGTGTCTTCTGCCGAAAGAGGCTCGGGAGCTGTGCTTAGCTCTGCCGAGCACCATACCTGCTTCTTTAGCCTCTCTTCTCGTCTACATCTTAGCAAAAAGCTTTTCCACTCTGTCTGGCCAGGAGAAACTTTGCCAGCACATAAAACATCTCCCATCGTGTTCTAGAAGCTGCACGGAGATCTGCCGAGTGTTTTGCAAGAAAAGAAAGAAAGTTGTCCAAAACAGCTTGCAATCGAATGTTCATGTGAATAGAAAAGGCAGGAGAGTGGTCAGGTACTGTTTTCTCTCAGTTGGCAAGCTGCGCACACAATCGCAGTGTCGTACAGCTTGTTTCATCACCTTTGCGAAGTTGCCGCTCTCTCCGGCTCCCGGAGACGAAGAAGCTGCTTCTTCGCGCAAAGACGATTCTGCCCCTCACAGTGCTCTGTGGTGTGCGCCTTCTGCCGAAAGTGGTCCGGGAGCGGTGCTTTGCTCTGCAGAGCACCGTACCTTCGTCTTTAGCCTCTCTTCTCGTCTACATCTTAGCAAAAAGCTTTTCCACTCTGTCTGGCAAGGAGAAACTGTGCCAGCACAGAAAACATCTCCCATCGTGTTCTAGAGGCTGCACGCAGGTCTGCCGAGTGTTTTGCAAGAAGAGAAAGAAAGTTGTCCAAAACAGCTTGCAATCGAATGTTCATGTGAATAGAAAATGCAGGAGAGTGGTCAGGTACTGTTTTCTCCAGGTTGGCCAGCTGCGCACACAATCGCAGTGTCGTACGGCTTGTTTCATCACCTTTGCGAAGTTGCCGCTCTCTCCGGCTCCCGGAGACGAAGAAGCTGCTTCTTCGCGCAAAGACGATTCTGCCCCTCACAGTGCTCTGTGGTGTGCGCCTTCTGCCGAAAGTGGTCCGGGAGCGGTGCTTTGCTCTGCAGAGCACCGTACCTTCGTCTTTAGCCTCTCTTCTCGTCTACATCTTAGCAAAAAGCTTTTCCACTCTGTCTGGCAAGGAGAAACTGTGCCAGCACAGAAAACATCTCCCATCGTGTTCTAGAGGCTGCACGCAGGTCTGCCGAGTGTTTTGCAAGAAGAGAAAGAAAGTTGTCCAAAACAGCTTGCAATCGAATGTTCATGTGAATAGAAAATGCAGGAGAGTGGTCAGGTACTGTTTTCTCCAGGTTGGCCAGCTGCGCACACAATCGCAGTGTCGTACGGCTTGTTTCATCACCTTTGCGAAGTTGCCGCTCTCTCCGGCTCCCGGAGACGAAGAAGCTGCTTCTTCGCGCAAAGACGATTCTGCCGCTCACTGTGCTCTGCAGTGTGCGTCTTCTGCCGAAAGAGGCCCGGGAGCGGTGCTTAGCTCTGCCGAGCACCACACCTGCTTCTTTAGCCTCTCTTCTCGTCTACATCTTAGCAAAAAGCTTTTCCACTCTGTCTGGCAAGGAGAAACTGTGCCAGCACAGAAAACATCTCCCATCGTGTTCTAGAGGCTGCACGCAGGTCTGCCGAGTGTTTTGCAAGAAGAGAAAGAAAGTTGTCCAAAACAGCTTGCAATCGAATGTTCATGTGAATAGAAAAGGCAGGAGAGTGGTCAGGTACTGTTTTCTCTCAGTTGGCAAGCTGCGCACACAATCGCAGTGTTGTACAGCTTGATTCATCACCTTTGCGAAGTTGCCGCTCTCTCCGGCTTCCGGAGACGAAGAAGCTGCTTCTTCGCGCAAAGACGATTCTGCCGCTCACAGTGCTCTGCGGTGTGCGCCTTCTGCCGAAAGAGGCCCGGGAGCGGTGCTTAGCTCTGCAGAGCACCATACCTGCTTCTTTAGCCTCTCTTCTCGTCTACATCTTAGCAAAAGGCTTTTCCACTCTGTCTGGCAAGGAGAAACTGTGCCAGCACAAAAAACATCTCCCATCGTGTTCTAGAGGCTGCACGGAGGTCTGCCGAGTGTTTTGCAAGAAGAGAAAGAAAGTTGTCCAAAACAGCTTGCAATCGAATGTTCATGTGATTACAAAAGGCAGGAGAGTGGTCAGGTACTGTTTTCTCTCAGTTGGCAAGCTGCGCACACAATCGCAGTGTTGTACAGCTTGTTTCATCACCTTTGCGAAGTTGCCGCTCTCTCCGGCTCCCGGAGACGAAGAAGCTGCTTCTTCGCGCAAAGGCAATTCTGCCGCTCACAGTGCTCTGCGGTGTGCGCCTTCTGCCGAAAGTGGTCCGGGAGCGGTGCTTAGCTCTGCAGAGCACCGTACCTTCGTCTTTAGCCTCTCTTCTCGTCTACATCTTAGCAAAAAGCTTTTCCACTCTGTCTGGCAAGGATAAACTGTGCCAGCACAGAAAACATCTCCCATCGTGTTCTAGAAGCTACACGGAGGTCTGCCGAGTGTTTTGCAAGAAGAGAAAGAAAGTTGTCCAAAACAGCTTGCAATCGAATGTTCAAGTGATTAGAAAAGGCAGGAGAGTGGTCAGGTACTGTTTTCTCTCAGTTGGCAAGCTGCGCACACAATCGCAGTGTTGTACAGCTTGTTTCATCACCTTTGCGAAGTTGCCGCTCTCTCCGGCTCCCGGAGACGAAGAAGCTGCTTCTTCGCGCAAAGACGATTCTGCCGCTCACAGTGCTCTGCGGTGTGCGCCTTCTGCCGAAAGAGGACCGGGAGCGGTGCTTAGCTCTGCAGAGCACCGTACCTTCGTCTTTAGCCTCTCTTCTCGTCTACATCTTAGCAAAAAGCTTTTCCACTCTGTCTGGCAAGGAGAAACTGTGCCAGCACAAAAAACATCTCCCATCGTGTTCTAGAGGCTGCACGGAGGTCTGCCGAGTGTTTTGCAAGAAGAGAAAGAAAGTTGTCCAAAACAGCTTGCAATCGAATGTTCATGTGATTACAAAAGGAAGGAGAGTGGTCAGGTACTGTTTTCTCTCAGTTGGCAAGCTGCGCACACAATCGCAGTGTCGTACAGCTTGTTTCATCACCTTTGCGAAGCTGCCGCTCTCTCCGGCTCCCGGAGACGAAGAAGCTGCTTCTTCGCGCAAAGACGATTCTGCCGCTCACTGTGCTCTGCAGTGTGTGTCTTCTGCCGAAAGAGGCTCGGGAGCTGTGCTTAGCTCTGCCGAGCACCATACCTGCTTCTTTAGCCTCTCTTCTCGTCTACATCTTAGCAAAAAGCTTTTCCACTCTGTCTGGCCAGGAGAAACTTTGCCAGCACATAAAACATCTCCCATCGTGTTCTAGAAGCTGCACGGAGATCTGCCGAGTGTTTTGCAAGAAAAGAAAGAAAGTTGTCCAAAACAGCTTGCAATCGAATGTTCATGTGAATAGAAAAGGCAGGAGAGTGGTCAGGTACTGTTTTCTCTCAGTTGGCAAGCTGCGCACACAATCGCAGTGTCGTACAGCTTGTTTCATCACCTTTGCGAAGTTGCCGCTCTCTCCGGCTCCCGGAGACGAAGAAGCTGCTTCTTCGCGCAAAGACGATTCTGCCCCTCACAGTGCTCTGTGGTGTGCGCCTTCTGCCGAAAGTGGTCCGGGAGCGGTGCTTTGCTCTGCAGAGCACCGTACCTTCGTCTTTAGCCTCTCTTCTCGTCTACATCTTAGCAAAAAGCTTTTCCACTCTGTCTGGCAAGGAGAAACTGTGCCAGCACAGAAAACATCTCCCATCGTGTTCTAGAGGCTGCACGCAGGTCTGCCGAGTGTTTTGCAAGAAGAGAAAGAAAGTTGTCCAAAACAGCTTGCAATCGAATGTTCATGTGAATAGAAAATGCAGGAGAGTGGTCAGGTACTGTTTTCTCCAGGTTGGCCAGCTGCGCACACAATCGCAGTGTCGTACGGCTTGTTTCATCACCTTTGCGAAGTTGCCGCTCTCTCCGGCTCCCGGAGACGAAGAAGCTGCTTCTTCGCGCAAAGACGATTCTGCCGCTCACTGTGCTCTGCAGTGTGCGTCTTCTGCCGAAAGAGGCCCGGGAGCTGTGCTTAGCTCTGCAGAACACCATACGTGCTTCTTTAGCCTCTCTTCTCGTCTACATCTTAGCAAAAAGCTTTTCCACTCTGTCTGGCAAGGAGAAACTGTGCCAGCACAGAAAACATCTCCCATCGTGTTCTAGAGGCTGCACGGAGGTCTGCCGAGTGTTTTGCAAGAAGAGAAAGAAAGTTGTCCAAAACAGCTTGCAATCGAATGTTCATGTGATTACAAAAGGCAGGAGAGTGGTCAGGTACTGTTTTCTCTCAGTTGGCAAGCTGCGCACACAATCGCAGTGTTGTACAGCTTGTTTCATCACCTTTGCGAAGTTGCCGCTCTCTCCGGCTCCCGGAGACGAAGAAGCTGCTTCTTCGCGCAAAGGCGATTCTGCCGCTCACAGTGCTCTGCGGTGTGCGCCTTCTGCCGAAAGTGGTCCGGGAGCGGTGCTTAGCTCTGCAGAGCACCGTACCTTCGTCTTTAGCCTCTCTTCTCGTCTACATCTTAGCAAAAAGCTTTTCCACTCTGTCTGGCAAGGATAAACTGTGCCAGCACAGAAAACATCTCCCATCGTGTTCTAGAAGCTACACGGAGGTCTGCCGAGTGTTTTGCAAGAAGAGAAAGAAAGTTGTCCAAAACAGCTTGCAATCGAATGTTCAAGTGATTAGAAAAGGCAGGAGAGTGGTCAGGTACTGTTTTCTCTCAGTTGGCAAGCTGCGCACACAATCGCAGTGTTGTACAGCTTGTTTCATCACCTTTGCGAAGTTGCCGCTCTCTCCGGCTCCCGGAGACGAAGAAGCTGCTTCTTCGCGCAAAGACGATTCTGCCGCTCACAGTGCTCTGCGGTGTGCGCCTTCTGCCGAAAGAGGACCGGGAGCGGTGCTTAGCTCTGCAGAGCACCGTACCTTCGTCTTTAGCCTCTCTTCTCGTCTACATCTTAGCAAAAAGCTTTTCCACTCTGTCTGGCAAGGAGAAACTGTGCCAGCACAAAAAACATCTCCCATCGTGTTCTAGAGGCTGCACGGAGGTCTGCCGAGTGTTTTGCAAGAAGAGAAAGAAAGTTGTCCAAAACAGCTTGCAATCGAATGTTCATGTGATTACAAAAGGCAGGAGAGTGGTCAGGTACTGTTTTCTCTCAGTTGCAAGCTGCGCACACAATCGCAGTGTCGTACAGCTTGTTTCATCACCTTTGCGAAGCTGCCGCTCTCTCCGGCTCCCGGAGACGAAGAAGCTGCTTCTTCGCGCAAAGACGATTCTGCCGCTCACTGTGCTCTGCAGTGTGTGTCTTCTGCCGAAAGAGGCTCGGGAGCTGTGCTTAGCTCTGCCGAGCACCATACCTGCTTCTTTAGCCTCTCTTCTCGTCTACATCTTAGCAAAAAGCTTTTCCACTCTGTCTGGCCAGGAGAAACTTTGCCAGCACATAAAACATCTCCCATCGTGTTCTAGAAGCTGCACGGAGATCTGCCGAGTGTTTTGCAAGAAAAGAAAGAAAGTTGTCCAAAACAGCTTGCAATCGAATGTTCATGTGAATAGAAAAGGCAGGAGAGTGGTCAGGTACTGTTTTCTCTCAGTTGGCAAGCTGCGCACACAATCGCAGTGTCGTACAGCTTGTTTCATCACCTTTGCGAAGTTGCCGCTCTCTCCGGCTCCCGGAGACGAAGAAGCTGCTTCTTCGCGCAAAGACGATTCTGCCCCTCACAGTGCTCTGTGGTGTGCGCCTTCTGCCGAAAGTGGTCCGGGAGCGGTGCTTTGCTCTGCAGAGCACCGTACCTTCGTCTTTAGCCTCTCTTCTCGTCTACATCTTAGCAAAAAGCTTTTCCACTCTGTCTGGCAAGGAGAAACTGTGCCAGCACAGAAAACATCTCCCATCGTGTTCTAGAGGCTGCACGCAGGTCTGCCGAGTGTTTTGCAAGAAGAGAAAGAAAGTTGTCCAAAACAGCTTGCAATCGAATGTTCATGTGAATAGAAAATGCAGGAGAGTGGTCAGGTACTGTTTTCTCCAGGTTGGCCAGCTGCGCACACAATCGCAGTGTCGTACGGCTTGTTTCATCACCTTTGCGAAGTTGCCGCTCTCTCCGGCTCCCGGAGACGAAGAAGCTGCTTCTTCGCGCAAAGACGATTCTGCCGCTCACTGTGCTCTGCAGTGTGCGTCTTCTGCCGAAAGAGGCCCGGGAGCTGTGCTTAGCTCTGCAGAACACCATACGTGCTTCTTTAGCCTCTCTTCTCGTCTACATCTTAGCAAAAAGCTTTTCCACTCTGTCTGGCAAGGAGAAACTGTGCCAGCACAGAAAACATCTCCCATCGTGTTCTAGAGGCTGCACGGAGGTCTGCCGAGTGTTTTGCAAGAAGAGAAAGAAAGTTGTCCAAAACAGCTTGCAATCGAATGTTCATGTGATTACAAAAGGCAGGAGAGTGGTCAGGTACTGTTTTCTCTCAGTTGGCAAGCTGCGCACACAATCGCAGTGTTGTACAGCTTGTTTCATCACCTTTGCGAAGTTGCCGCTCTCTCCGGCTCCCGGAGACGAAGAAGCTGCTTCTTCGCGCAAAGGCGATTCTGCCGCTCACAGTGCTCTGCGGTGTGCGCCTTCTGCCGAAAGTGGTCCGGGAGCGGTGCTTAGCTCTGCAGAGCACCGTACCTTCGTCTTTAGCCTCTCTTCTCGTCTACATCTTAGCAAAAAGCTTTTCCACTCTGTCTGGCAAGGATAAACTGTGCCAGCACAGAAAACATCTCCCATCGTGTTCTAGAAGCTACACGGAGGTCTGCCGAGTGTTTTGCAAGAAGAGAAAGAAAGTTGTCCAAAACAGCTTGCAATCGAATGTTCAAGTGATTAGAAAAGGCAGGAGAGTGGTCAGGTACTGTTTTCTCTCAGTTGGCAAGCTGCGCACACAATCGCAGTGTTGTACAGCTTGTTTCATCACCTTTGCGAAGTTGCCGCTCTCTCCGGCTCCCGGAGACGAAGAAGCTGCTTCTTCGCGCAAAGACGATTCTGCCGCTCACAGTGCTCTGCGGTGTGCGCCTTCTGCCGAAAGAGGACCGGGAGCGGTGCTTAGCTCTGCAGAGCACCGTACCTTCGTCTTTAGCCTCTCTTCTCGTCTACATCTTAGCAAAAAGCTTTTCCACTCTGTCTGGCAAGGAGAAACTGTGCCAGCACAAAAAACATCTCCCATCGTGTTCTAGAGGCTGCACGGAGGTCTGCCGAGTGTTTTGCAAGAAGAGAAAGAAAGTTGTCCAAAACAGCTTGCAATCGAATGTTCATGTGATTACAAAAGGCAGGAGAGTGGTCAGGTACTGTTTTCTCTCAGTTGGCAAGCTGCGCACACAATCGCAGTGTCGTACAGCTTGTTTCATCACCTTTGCGAAGCTGCCGCTCTCTCCGGCTCCCGGAGACGAAGAAGCTGCTTCTTCGCGCAAAGACGATTCTGCCGCTCACTGTGCTCTGCAGTGTGTGTCTTCTGCCGAAAGAGGCTCGGGAGCTGTGCTTAGCTCTGCCGAGCACCATACCTGCTTCTTTAGCCTCTCTTCTCGTCTACATCTTAGCAAAAGCTTTTCCACTCTGTCTGGCCAGGAGAAACCTTTGCCAGCACATAAAACATCTCCCATCGTGTTCTAGAAGCTGCACGGAGATCTGCCGAGTGTTTTGCAAGAAAAGAAAGAAAGTTGTCCAAAACAGCTTGCAATCGAATGTTCATGTGAATAGAAAAGGCAGGAGAGTGGTCAGGTACTGTTTTCTCTCAGTTGGCAAGCTGCGCACCCAATCGCAGTGTTGTACAGCTTGTTTCATCACCTTTGCGAAGTTGCCGCTCTCTCCGGCTCCCGGAGACGAAGAAGCTGCTTCTTCGCGCAAAAGACGATTCTGCCCCTCACAGTGCTCTGTGGTGTGCGCCTTCTGCCGAAAGTGGTCCGGGAGCGGTGCTTTGCTCTGCAGAGCACCGTACCTTCGTCTTTAGCCTCTCTTCTCGTCTACATCTTAGCAAAAAGCTTTTCCACTCTGTCTGGCAAGGAGAAACTGTGCCAGCACAGAAAACATCTCCCATCGTGTTCTAGAGGCTGCACGCAGGTCTGCCGAGTGTTTTGCAAGAAGAGAAAGAAAGTTGTCCAAAACAGCTTGCAATCGAATGTTCATGTGAATAGAAAATGCAGGAGAGTGGTCAGGTACTGTTTTCTCCAGGTTGGCCAGCTGCGCACACAATCGCAGTGTCGTACGGCTTGTTTCATCACCTTTGCGAAGTTGCCGCTCTCTCCGGCTCCCGGAGACGAAGAAGCTGCTTCTTCGCGCAAAGACGATTCTGCCGCTCACTGTGCTCTGCAGTGTGCGTCTTCTGCCGAAAGAGGCCCGGGAGCGGTGCTTAGCTCTGCCGAGCACCACACCTGCTTCTTTAGCCTCTCTTCTCGTCTACATCTTAGCAAAAAGCTTTTCCACTCTGTCTGGCAAGGAGAAACTGTGCCAGCACAGAAAACATCTCCCATCGTGTTCTAGAGGCTGCACGGAGGTCTGCCGAGTGTTTTGCAAGAAGAGAAAGAAAGTTGTCCAAAACAGCTTGCAATCGAATGTTCATGTGATTACAAAAGGCAGGAGAGTGGTCAGGTACTGTTTTCTCTCAGTTGGCAAGCTGCGCACACAATCGCAGTGTTGTGCAGCTTGTTTCATCACCTTTGCGAAGTTGCCGCTCTCTCGGCTCCCGGAGACGAAGAAGCTGCTTCTTCGCGCAAAGGCGATTCTGCCGCTCACAGTGCTCTGCGGTGTGCGCCTTCTGCCGAAAGTGGTCCGGGAGCGGTGCTTAGCTCTGCAGAGCACAGTACCTTCGTCTTTAGCCTCTCTTCTCGTCTACATCTTAGCAAAAAGCTTTTCCACTCTGTCTGGCAAGGAGAAACTGTGCCAGCACAGAAAACATCTCCCATCGTGTTCTAGAGGCTGCACGCAGGTCTGCCGAGTGTTTTGCAAGAAGAGAAAGAAAGTTGTCCAAAACAGCTTGCAATCGAATGTTCATGTGAATAGAAAAGGCAGGAGAGTGGTCAGGTACTGTTTTCTCTCAGTTGGCAAGCTGCGCACACAATCGCAGTGTTGTACAGCTTGATTCATCACCTTTGCGAAGTTGCCGCTCTCTCCGGCTTCCGGAGACGAAGAAGCTGCTTCTTCGCGCAAAGACGATTCTGCCGCTCACAGTGCTCTGCGGTGTGCGCCTTCTGCCGAAAGAGGCCCGGGAGCGGTGCTTAGCTCTGCAGAGCACCATACCTGCTTCTTTAGCCTCTCTTCTCGTCTACATCTTAGCAAAAGGCTTTTCCACTCTGTCTGGCAAGGAGAAACTGTGCCAGCACAAAAAACATCTCCCATCGTGTTCTAGAGGCTGCACGGAGGTCTGCCGAGTGTTTTGCAAGAAGAGAAAGAAAGTTGTCCAAAACAGCTTGCAATCGAATGTTCATGTGATTACAAAAGGCAGGAGAGTGGTCAGGTACTGTTTTCTCTCAGTTGGCAAGCTGCGCACACAATCGCAGTGTTGTACAGCTTGTTTCATCACCTTTGCGAAGTTGCCGCTCTCTCCGGCTCCCGGAGACGAAGAAGCTGCTTCTTCGCGCAAAGACGATTCTGCCGCTCACAGTGCTCTGCGGTGTGCGCCTTCTGCCGAAAGAGGTCCGGGAGCGGTGCTTAGCTCTGCAGAGCACCGTACCTTCGTCTTTAGCCTCTCTTCTGGTCTACATCTTAGCAAAAAGCTTTTCCACTCTGTCTGGCAAGGAGAAACTGTGCCAGCACAGAAAACATCTCCCATCGTGTTCTAGAAGCTACACGGAGGTCTGCCGAGTGTTTTGCAAGAAGAGAAAGAAAGTTGTCCAAAACAGCTTGCAATCGAATGTTCATGTGAATAGAAAAGGCAGGAGAGTGGTCAGGTACTGTTTTCTCTCAGTTGGCAAGCTGCGCACACAATCGCAGTGTTGTACAGCTTGTTTCATCACCTTTGCGAAGTTGCCGCTCTCTCCGGCTCCCGGAGACGAAGAAGCTGCTTCTTCGCGCAAAGACGATTCTGCCCCTCACAGTGCTCTGTGGTGTGCGCCTTCTGCCGAAAGTGGTCCGGGAGCGGTGCTTTGCTCTGCAGAGCACCGTACCTTCGTCTTTAGCCTCTCTTCTCGTCTACATCTTAGCAAAAAGCTTTTCCACTCTGTCTGGCAAGGAGAAACTGTGCCAGCACAGAAAACATCTCCCATCGTGTTCTAGAGGCTGCACGCAGGTCTGCCGAGTGTTTTGCAAGAAGAGAAAGAAAGTTGTCCAAAACAGCTTGCAATCGAATGTTCATGTGAATAGAAAATGCAGGAGAGTGGTCAGGTACTGTTTTCTCCAGGTTGGCCAGCTGCGCACACAATCGCAGTGTCGTACGGCTTGATTCATCACCTTTGCGAAGTTGCCGCTCTCTCCGGCTCCCGGAGACGAAGAAGCTGCTTCTTCGCGCAAAGACGATTCTGCCGCTCACTGTGCTCTGCAGTGTGCGTCTTCTGCCGAAAGAGGCCCGGGAGCTGTGCTTAGCTCTGCAGAGCACCATACGTGCTTCTTTAGCCTCTCTTCTCGTCTACATCTTAGCAAAAAGCTTTTCCACTCTGTCTGGCAAGGAGAAACTGTGCCAGCACAGAAAACATCTCCCATCGTGTTCTAGAGGCTGCACGGAGGTCTGCCGAGTGTTTTGCAAGAAGAGAAAGAAAGTTGTCCAAAACAGCTTGCAATCGAATGTTCATTGTGATTACAAAAGGCAGGAGAGTGGTCAGGTACTGTTTTCTCTCAGTTGGCAAGCTGCGCACACAATCGCAGTGTTGTACAGCTTGTTTCATCACCTTTGCGAAGTTGCCGCTCTCTCCGGCTCCCGGAGACGAAGAAGCTGCTTCTTCGCGCAAAGGCGATTCTGCCGCTCACAGTGCTCTGCGGTGTGCGCCTTCTGCCGAAAGTGGTCCGGGAGCGGTGCTTAGCTCTGCAGAGCACCGTACCTTCGTCTTTAGCCTCTCTTCTCGTCTACATCTTAGCAAAAAGCTTTTCCACTCTGTCTGGCAAGGATAAACTGTGCCAGCACAGAAAACATCTCCCATCGTGTTCTAGAAGCTACACGGAGGTCTGCCGAGTGTTTTGCAAGAAGAGAAAGAAAGTTGTCCAAAACAGCTTGCAATCGAATGTTCAAGTGATTAGAAAAGGCAGGAGAGTGGTCAGGTACTGTTTTCTCTCAGTTGGCAAGCTGCGCACACAATCGCAGTGTTGTACAGCTTGTTTCATCACCTTTGCGAAGTTGCCGCTCTCTCCGGCTCCCGGAGACGAAGAAGCTGCTTCTTCGCGCAAAGACGATTCTGCCGCTCACAGTGCTCTGCGGTGTGCGCCTTCTGCCGAAAGAGGGACCGGGAGCGGTGCTTAGCTCTGCAGAGCACCGTACCTTCGTCTTTAGCCTCTCTTCTCGTCTACATCTTAGCAAAAGCTTTTCCACTCTGTCTGGCAAGGAGAAACTGTGCCAGCACAAAAAACATCTCCCATCGTGTTCTAGAGGCTGCACGGAGGTCTGCCGAGTGTTTTGCAAGAAGAGAAAGAAAGTTGTCCAAAACAGCTTGCAATCGAATGTTCATGTGATTACAAAAGGCAGGAGAGTGGTCAGGTACTGTTTTCTCTCAGTTGGCAAGCTGCGCACACAATCGCAGTGTCGTACAGCTTGTTTCATCACCTTTGCGAAGCTGCCGCTCTCTCCGGCTCCCGGAGACGAAGAAGCTGCTTCTTCGCGCAAAGACGATTCTGCCGCTCACTGTGCTCTGCAGTGTGTGTCTTCTGCCGAAAGAGGCTCGGGAGCTGTGCTTAGCTCTGCCGAGCACCATACCTGCTTCTTTAGCCTCTCTTCTCGTCTACATCTTAGCAAAAAGCTTTTCCACTCTGTCTGGCCAGGAGAAACTTTGCCAGCACATAAAACATCTCCCATCGTGTTCTAGAAGCTGCACGGAGATCTGCCGAGTGTTTTGCAAGAAAAGAAAGAAAGTTGTCCAAAACAGCTTGCAATCGAATGTTCATGTGAATAGAAAAGGCAGGAGAGTGGTCAGGTACTGTTTTCTCTCAGTTGGCAAGCTGCGCACACAATCGCAGTGTCGTACAGCTTGTTTCATCACCTTTGCGAAGTTGCCGCCTCTCTCCGGCTCCCGGAGACGAAGAAGCTGCTTCTTCGCGCAAAGACGATTCTGCCCCTCACAGTGCTCTGTGGTGTGCGCCTTCTGCCGAAAGTGGTCCGGGAGCGGTGCTTTGCTCTGCAGAGCACCGTACCTTCGTCTTTAGCCTCTCTTCTCGTCTACATCTTAGCAAAAAGCTTTTCCACTCTGTCTGGCAAGGAGAAACTGTGCCAGCACAGAAAACATCTCCCATCGTGTTCTAGAGGCTGCACGCAGGTCTGCCGAGTGTTTTGCAAGAAGAGAAAGAAAGTTGTCCAAAACAGCTTGCAATCGAATGTTCATGTGAATAGAAAATGCAGGAGAGTGGTCAGGTACTGTTTTCTCCAGGTTGGCCAGCTGCGCACACAATCGCAGTGTCGTACGGCTTGTTTCATCACCTTTGCGAAGTTGCCGCTCTCTCCCGGCTCCCGGAGACGAAGAAGCTGCTTCTTCGCGCAAAGACGATTCTGCCGCTCACTGTGCTCTGCAGTGTGCGTCTTCTGCCGAAAGAGGCCCGGGAACTGTGCTTAGCTCTGCCGAGCACCACACCTGCTTCTTTAGCCTCTCTTCTCGTCTACATCTTAGCAAAAAGCTTTTCCACTCTGTCTGGCAAGGAGAAACTGTGCCAGCACAGAAAACATCTCCCATCGTGTTCTAGAGGCTGCACGGAGGTCCTGCCGAGTGTTTTGCAAGAAGAGAAAGAAAGTTGTCCAAAACAGCTTGCAATCGAATGTTCATGTGATTACAAAAGGCAGGAGAGTGGTCAGGTACTGTTTTCTCTCAGTTGGCAAGCTGCGCACACAATCGCAGTGTTGTGCAGCTTGTTTCATCACCTTTGCGAAGTTGCCGCTCTCTCCGGCTCCCGGAGACGAAGAAGCTGCTTCTTCGCGCAAAGGCGATTCTGCCGCTCACAGTGCTCTGCGGTGTGCGCCTTCTGCCGAAAGTGGTCCGGGAGCGGTGCTTAGCTCTGCAGAGCACCGTACCTTCGTCTTTAGCCTCTCTTCTCGTCTACATCTTAGCAAAAAGCTTTTCCACTCTGTCTGGCAAGGAGAAACTGTGCCAGCACAGAAAACATCTCCCATCGTGTTCTAGAGGCTGCACGCAGGTCTGCCGAGTGTTTTGCAAGAAGAGAAAGAAAGTTGTCCAAAACAGCTTGCAATCGAATGTTCATGTGAATAGAAAAGGCAGGAGAGTGGTCAGGTACTGTTTTCTCTCAGTGGCAAGCTGCGCACACAATCGCAGTGTTGTACAGCTTGATTCATCACCTTTGCGAAGTTGCCGCTCTCTCCGGCTTCCGGAGACGAAGAAGCTGCTTCTTCGCGCAAAGACGATTCTGCCGCTCACAGTGCTCTGCGGTGTGCGCCTTCTGCCGAAAGAGGCCCGGGAGCGGTGCTTAGCTCTGCAGAGCACCATACCTGCTTCTTTAACCTCTCTTCTCGTCTACATCTTAGCAAAAGGCTTTTCCACTCTGTCTGGCAAGGAGAAACTGTGCCAGCACAAAAAACATCTCCCATCGTGTTCTAGAGGCTGCACGGAGGTCTGCCGAGTGTTTTGCAAGAAGAGAAAGAAAGTTGTCCAAAACAGCTTGCAATCGAATGTTCATGTGATTACAAAAGGCAGGAGAGTGGTCAGGTACTGTTTTCTCTCAGTTGGCAAGCTGCGCACACAATCGCAGTGTTGTACAGCTTGTTTCATCACCTTTGCGAAGTTGCCGCTCTCTCCGGCTCCCGGAGACGAAGAAGCTGCTTCTTCGCGCAAAGACGATTCTGCCGCTCACAGTGCTCTGCGGTGTGCGCCTTCTGCCGAAAGAGGTCCGGGAGCGGTGCTTAGCTCTGCAGAGCACCGTACCTTCGTCTTTAGCCTCTCTTCTGGTCTACATCTTAGCAAAAAGCTTTTCCACTCTGTCTGGCAAGGAGAAACTGTGCCAGCACAGAAAACATCTCCCATCGTGTTCTAGAAGCTACACGGAGGTCTGCCGAGTGTTTTGCAAGAAGAGAAAGAAAGTTGTCCAAAACAGCTTGCAATCGAATGTTCATGTGAATAGAAAAGGCAGGAGAGTGGTCAGGTACTGTTTTCTCTCAGTTGGCAAGCTGCGCACACAATCGCAGTGTTGTACAGCTTGTTTCATCACCTTTGCGAAGTTGCCGCTCTCTCCGGCTCCCGGAGACGAAGAAGCTGCTTCTTCGCGCAAAGACGATTCTGCCGATCACAGTGCTCTGCGGTGTGCGCCTTCTGCCGAAAGAGGTCCGGGAGCGGTGCTTAGCTCTGCAGAGCACCGTACCTTCGTCTTTAGCCTCTCTTCTCGTCTACATCTTAGCAAAAAGCTTTTCCACTCTGTCTGGCCAGGAGAAACTGTGCCAGCACAAAAAACATCTCCCATCGTGTTCTAGAGGCTGCACGGAGGTCTGCCGAGTGTTTTGCAAGAAGAGAAAGAAAGTTGTCCAAAACAGCTTGCAATCGAATGTTCATGTGAATAGAAAAGGCAGGAGAGTGGTCAGGTACTGTTTTCTCTCACTTGGCAAGCTGCGCACACAATCGCAGTGTTGTACAGCTTGTTTCATCACCTTTGCGAAGTTGCCGCTCTCTCCGGCTCCCGGAGACGAAGAAGCTGCTTCTTCGCGCAAAGACGATTCTGCCCCTCACAGTGCTCTGTGGTGTGCGCCTTCTGCCGAAAGTGGTCCGGGAGCGGTGCTTTGCTCTGCAGAGCACCGTACCTTCGTCTTTAGCCTCTCTTCTCGTCTACATCTTAGCAAAAAGCTTTTCCACTCTGTCTGGCAAGGAGAAACTGTGCCAGCACAGAAAACATCTCCCATCGTGTTCTAGAGGCTGCACGCAGGTCTGCCGAGTGTTTTGCAAGAAGAGAAAGAAAGTTGTCCAAAACAGCTTGCAATCGAATGTTCATGTGAATAGAAAATGCAGGAGAGTGGTCAGGTACTGTTTTCTCCAGGTTGGCCAGCTGCGCACACAATCGCAGTGTCGTACGGCTTGTTTCATCACCTTTGCGAAGTTGCCGCTCTCTCCGGCTCCCGGAGACGAAGAAGCTGCTTCTTCGCGCAAAGACGATTCTGCCGCTCACTGTGCTCTGCAGTGTGCGTCTTCTGCCGAAAGAGGCCGGGAGCTGTGCTTAGCTCTGCAGAGCACCATACGTGCTTCTTTAGCCTCTCTTCTCGTCTACATCTTAGCAAAAAGCTTTTCCACTCTGTCTGGCAAGGAGAAACTGTGCCAGCACAGAAAACATCTCCCATCGTGTTCTAGAGGCTGCACGGAGGTCTGCCGAGTGTTTTGCAAGAAGAGAAAGAAAGTTGTCCAAAACAGCTTGCAATCGAATGTTCATGTGATTACAAAAGGCAGGAGAGTGGTCAGGTACTGTTTTCTCTCAGTTGGCAAGCTGCGCACACAATTGCAGTGTTGTACAGCTTGTTTCATCACCTTTGCGAAGTTGCCGCTCTCTCCGGCTGCCGGAGACGAAGAAGCTGCTTCTTCGCGCAAAGGCGATTCTGCCGCTCACAGTGCTCTGCGGTGTGCGCCTTCTGCCGAAAGTGGTCCGGGAGCGGTGCTTAGCTCTGCAGAGCACCGTACCTTCGTCTTTAGCCTCTCTTCTCGTCTACATCTTAGCAAAAAGCTTTTCCACTCTGTCTGGCAAGGATAAACTGTGCCAGCACAGAAAACATCTCCCATCGTGTTCTAGAAGCTACACGGAGGTCTGCCGAGTGTTTTGCAAGAAGAGAAAGAAAGTTGTCCAAAACAGCTTGCAATCGAATGTTCAAGTGATTAGAAAAGGCAGGAGAGTGGTCAGGTACTGTTTTCTCTCAGTTGGCAAGCTGCGCACACAATCGCAGTGTTGTACAGCTTGTTTCATCACCTTTGCGAAGTTGCCGCTCTCTCCGGCTCCCGGAGACGAAGAAGCTGCTTCTTCGCGCAAAGACGATTCTGCCGCTCACAGTGCTCTGCGGTGTGCGCCTTCTGCCGAAAGAGGACCGGGAGCGGTGCTTAGCTCTGCAGAGCACCGTACCTTCGTCTTTAGCCTCTCTTCTCGTCTACATCTTAGCAAAAAGCTTTTCCACTCTGTCTGGCAAGGAGAAACTGTGCCAGCACAAAAAACATCTCCCATCGTGTTCTAGAGGCTGCACGGAGTTCTGCCGAGTGTTTTGCAAGAAGAGAAAGAAAGTTGTCCAAAACAGCTTGCAATCGAATGTTCATGTGATTACAAAAGGCAGGAGAGTGGTCAGGTACTGTTTTCTCTCAGTTGGCAAGCTGCGCACACAATCGCAGTGTTGTACAGCTTGATTCATGACCTTTGCGAAGTTGCCGCTCTCTCCGGCTTCCGGAGACGAAGAAGCTGCTTCTTCGCGCAAAGACGATTCTGCCGCTCACAGTGCTCTGCGGTGTGCGCCTTCTGCCGAAAGAGGCCCGGGAGCGGTGCTTAGCTCTGCAGAGCACCATACCTGCTTCTTTAGCCTCTCTTCTCGTCTACATCTTAGCAAAAGGCTTTTCCACTCTGTCTGGCAAGGAGAAACTGTGCCAGCACAAAAAACATCTCCCATCGTGTTCTAGAGGCTGCACGGAGGTCTGCCGAGTGTTTTGCAAGAAGAGAAAGAAAGTTGTCCAAAACAGCTTGCAATCGAATGTTCATGTGATTACAAAAGGCAGGAGAGTGGTCAGGTACTGTTTTCTCTCAGTTGGCAAGCTGCGCACACAATCGCAGTGTTGTACAGCTTGTTTCATCACCTTTGCGAAGTTGCCGCTCTCTCCGGCTCCCGGAGACGAAGAAGCTGCTTCTTCGCGCAAAGACGATTCTTCCGCTCACAGTGCTCTGCGGTGTGCGCCTTCTGCCGAAAGAGGTCCGGGAGCGGTGCTTAGCTCTGCAGAGCACCGTACCTTCGTCTTTAGCCTCTCTTCTGGTCTACATCTTAGCAAAAAGCTTTTCCACTCTGTCTGGCAAGGAGAAACTGTGCCAGCACAGAAAACATCTCCCATCGTGTTCTAGAAGCTACACGGAGGTCTGCCGAGTGTTTTGCAAGAAGAGAAAGAAAGTTGTCCAAAACAGCTTGCAATCGAATGTTCATGTGAATAGAAAAGGCAGGAGAGTGGTCAGGTACTGTTTTCTCTCAGTTGGCAAGCTGCGCACACAATCGCAGTGTTGTACAGCTTGTTTCATCACCTTTGCGAAGTTGCCGCTCTCTCCGGCTCCCGGAGACGAAGAAGCTGCTTCTTCGCGCAAAGACGATTCTGCCGCTCACAGTGCTCTGCGGTGTGCGCCTTCTGCCGAAAGAGGTCCGGGAGCGGTGCTTAGCTCTGCAGAGCACCGTACCTTCGTCTTTAGCCTCTCTTCTCGTCTACATCTTAGCAAAAAGCTTTTCCACTCTGTCTGGCCAGGAGAAACTGTGCCAGCACAAAAAACATCTCCCATCGTGTTCTAGAGGCTGCACGGAGGTCTGCCGAGTGTTTTGCAAGAAGAGAAAGAAAGTTGTCCAAAACAGCTTGCAATCGAATGTTCATGTGAATAGAAAAGGCAGGAGAGTGGTCAGGTACTGTTTTCTCTCAGTTGGCAAGCTGCGCACACAATCGCAGTGTTGTACAGCTTGTTTCATCACCTTTGCGAAGTTGCCGCTCTCTCCGGCTCCCGGAGACGAAGAAGCTGCTTCTTCGCGCAAAGACGATTCTGCCCCTCACAGTGCTCTGTGGTGTGCGCCTTCTGCCGAAAGTGGTCCGGGAGCGGTGCTTTGCTCTGCAGAGCACCGTACCTTCGTCTTTAGCCTCTCTTCTCGTCTACATCTTAGCAAAAAGCTTTTCCACTCTGTCTGGCAAGGAGAAACTGTGCCAGCACAGAAAACATCTCCCATCGTGTTCTAGAGGCTGCACGCAGGTCTGCCGAGTGTTTTGCAAGAAGAGAAAGAAAGTTGTCCAAAACAGCTTGCAATCGAATGTTCATGTGAATAGAAAATGCAGGAGAGTGGTCAGGTACTGTTTTCTCCAGGTTGGCCAGCTGCGCACACAATCGCAGTGTCGTACGGCTTGTTTCATCACCTTTGCGAAGTTGCCGCTCTCTCTGGCTCCCGGAGACGAAGAAGCTGCTTCTTCGCGCAAAGACGATTCTGCCGCTCACTGTGCTCTGCAGTGTGCGTCTTCTGCCGAAAGAGGCCCGGGAGCTGTGCTTAGCTCTGCCGAGCACCATACCTGCTTCTTTAGCCTCTCTTCTCGTCTACATCTTAGCAAAAAGCTTTTCCACTCTGTCTGGCAAGGAGAAACTGTGCCAGCACAGAAAACATCTCCCATCGTGTTCTAGAGGCTGCACGGAGGTCTGCCGAGTGTTTTGCAAGAAGAGAAAGAAAGTTGTCCAAAACAGCTTGCAATCGAATGTTCATGTGATTACAAAAGGCAGGAGAGTGGTCAGGTACTGTTTTCTCTCAGTTGGCAAGCTGCGCACACAATCGCAGTGTTGTACAGCTTGTTTCATCACCTTTGCGAAGTTGCCGCTCTCTCCGGCTCCCGGAGACGAAGAAGCTGCTTCTTCGCGCAAAGGCGATTCTGCCGCTCACAGTGCTCTGCGGTGTGCGCTTTCTGCCGAAAGTGGTCCGGGAGCGGTGCTTAGCTCTGCAGAGCACCGTACCTGCTTCTTTAGCCTCTCTTCTCGTCTACATCTTAGCAAAAAGCTTTTCCACTCTGTCTGGCAAGGAGAAACTGTGCCAGCACAGAAAACATCTCCCATCGTGTTCTAGAAGCTACACGGAGGTCTGCCGAGTGTTTTGCAAGAAGAGAAAGAAAGTTGTCCAAAACAGCTTGCAATCGAATGTTCATGTGAATAGAAAAGGCAGCAGAGTGGTCAGGTACTGTTTTCTCTCAGTTGGCAAGCTGCGCACACAATCGCAGTGTTGTACAGCTTGTTTCATCACCTTTGCGAAGTTGCCGCTCTCTCCGGCTCCCGGAGACGAAGAAGCTGCTTCTTCGCGCAAAGACGATTCTGCCGCTCACAGTGCTCTGCGGTGTGCGCCTTCTGCCGAAAGAGGACCGGGAGCGGTGCTTAGCTCTGCAGAGCACCGTACCTTCGTCTTTAGCCTCTCTTCTCGTCTACATCTTAGCAAAAAGCTTTTCCACTCTGTCTGGCAAGGAGAAACTGTGCCAGCACAAAAAACATCTCCCATCGTGTTCTAGAGGCTGCACGGAGGTCTGCCGAGTGTTTTGCAAGAAGAGAAAGAAAGTTGTCCAAAACAGCTTGCAATCGAATGTTCATGTGATTACAAAAGGCAGGAGAGTGGTCAGGTACTGTTTTCTCTCAGTTGGCAAGCTGCGCACACAATCGCAGTGTCGTACAGCTTGTTTCATCACCTTTGCGAAGTTGCCGCTCTCTCCGGCTCCCGGAGACGAAGAAGCTGCTTCTTCGCGCAAAGACGATTCTGCCGCTCACAGTGCTCTGCAGTGTGTGTCTTCTGCCGAAAGAGGCCCGGGAGCTGTGCTTAGCTCTGCCGAGCACCATACCTGCTTCTTTAGCCTCTCTTCTCGTCTACATCTTAGCAAAAAGCTTTTCCACTCTGTCTGGCCAGGAGAAACTTTGCCAGCACATAAAACATCTCCCATCGTGTTCTAGAAGCTGCACGGAGATCTGCCGAGTGTTTTGCAAGAAAAGAAAGAAAGTTGTCCAAAACAGCTTGCAATCGAATGTTCATGTGAATAGAAAAGGCAGGAGAGTGGTCAGGCACTGTTTTCTCTCAGTTGGCAAGCTGCGCACACAATCGCAGTGTTGTACAGCTTGTTTCATCACCTTTGCGAAGTTGCCGCTCTCTCCGGCTCCCGGAGACGAAGAAGCTGCTTCTTCGCGCAAAGACGATTCTGCCCCTCACAGTGCTCTGTGGTGTGCGCCTTCTGCCGAAAGTGGTCCGGGAGCGGTGCTTTGCTCTGCAGAGCACCGCACCTTCGTCTTTAGCCTCTCTTCTCGTCTACATCTTAGCAAAAAGCTTTTCCACTCTGTCTGGCAAGGAGAAACTGTGCCAGCACAGAAAACATCTCCCATCGTGTTCTAGAGGCTGCACGCAGGTCTGCCGAGTGTTTTGCAAGAAGAGAAAGAAAGTTGTCCAAAACAGCTTGCAATCGAATGTTCATGTGAATAGAAAATGCAGGAGAGTGGTCAGGTACTGTTTTCTCTCAGTTGGCCAGCTGCGCACACAATCGCAGTGTCGTACGGCTTGTTTCATCACCTTTGCGAAGTTGCCGCTCTCTCCGGCTCCCGGAGACGAAGAAGCTGCTTCTTCGCGCAAAGACGATTCTGCCGCTCACTGTGCTCTGCAGTGTGCGTCTTCTGCCGAAAGAGGCCCGGGAGCTGTGCTTAGCTCTGCCGAGCACCATACCTGCTTCTTTAGCCTCTCTTCTCGTCTACATCTTAGCAAAAAGCTTTTCCACTCTGTCCGGCAAGGAGAAACTGTGCCAGCACAGAAAACATTTCCCATCGTGTTCTAGAGGCTGCACGGAGGTCTGCCGAGTGTTTTGCAAGAAGAGAAAGAAAGTTGTCCAAAACAGCTTGCAATCGAATGTTCATGTGATTACAAAAGGCAGGAGAGTGGTCAGGTACTGTTTTCTCTCAGTTGGCAAGCTGCGCACACAATCGCAGTGTTGTACAGCTTGTTTCATCACCTTTGCGAAGTTGCCGCTCTCTCCGGCTCCCGGAGACGAAGAAGCTGCTTCTTCGCGCAAAGGCGATTCTGCCGCTCACAGTGCTCTGCGGTGTGCGCCTTCTGCCGAAAGTGGTCCGGGAGCGGTGCTTAGCTCTGCAGAGCACCGTACCTTCGTCTTTAGCCTCTCTTCTCGTCTACATCTTAGCAAAAAGCTTTTCCACTCTGTCTGGCAAGGAGAAACTGTGCCAGCACAGAAAACATCTCCCATCGTGTTCTAGAGGCTGCACGGAGGTCTGCCGAGTGTTTTGCAAGAAGAGAAAGAAAGTTGTCCAAAACAGCTTGCAATCGAATGTTCATGTGAATAGAAAAGGCAGCAGAGTGGTCAGGTACTGTTTTCTCTCAGTTGGCAAGCTGCGCACGCAATCGCAGTGTCGTACAGCTTGTTTCATCACCTTTGCGAAGCTGCCGCTCTCTCCGGCTCCCGGAGACGAAGAAGCTGCTTCTTCGCGCAAAGACGATTCTGCCGCTCACAGTGCTCTGCGGTGTGCGCCTTCTGCCGAAAGAGGTCCGGGAGCTGTGCTTAGATCTGCGGAGCACTCTACCTGCTTCTTTAGCCTCTCTTCTCGTCTACATCTTAGCAAAAAGCTTTTCCACTCTGTCTGGCAAGGAGAAACTGTGCCTGCACAAAAAACAACTCCCATCGTGTTCTAGAAGCTGCACGGAGGTCTGCCGAGTGTTTTGCAAGAAGAGAAAGAAAGTTGTCCAGAACAGCTTGCAATCGAATGTTCATGTGAATAGAAAAGGCAGGAGAGTGGTCAGGTACTGTTTTCTCTCAGTTGGCAAGCTGCGCACACAATCGCAGTGTCGTACAGCTTGTTTCATCACCTTTGCAAAGTTGCCGCTCTCTCCGGCTCCCGGAGACGAAGAAGCTGCTTCTTCGCGCAAAGGTGATTCTGCCGCTCACAGTGCTCTGCGGTGTGCGCCTTCTGCCGAAAGAGGTCCGGGAGCGGTGCTTAGCTCTGCAGAGCACCGTACCTTCGTCTTTAGCCTCTCTTCTCGTCTACATCTTAGCAAAAAGCTTTTCCACTCTGTCTGGCCAGGAGAAACTTTGCCAGCACATAAAACATCTCCCATCGTGTTCTAGAAGCTGCACGGAGGTCTGCCGAGTGTTTTGCAAGAAGAGAAAGAAAGTTGTCCAAAACAGCTTCCAATCGAATGTTCAAGTGATTAGAAAAGGCAGGAGAGTGGTCAGGTACTGTTTTCTCTCAGTTGGCAAGCTGCGCACACAATCGCAGTGTTGTACAGCTTGTTTCATCACCTTTGCGAAGTTGCCGCTCTCTCCGGCTCCCGGAGACGAAGAAGCTGCTTCTTCGCGCAAAGGCGATTCTGCCGCTCACAGTGCTCTGCGGTGTGCGCCTTCTGCCGAAAGTGGTCCGGGAGCGGTGCTTAGCTCTGCAGAGCACCGTACCTTCGTCTTTAGCCTCTCTTCTCGTCTACATCTTAGCAAAAAGCTTTTCCACTCTGTCTGGCAAGGAGAAACTGTGCCAGCAGAGAAAACATCTCCCATCGTGTTCTAGAGGCTGCACGCAGGTCTGCCGAGTGTTTTGCAAGAAGAGAAAGAAAGTTGTCCAAAACAGCTTGCAATCGAATGTTCATGTGAATAGAAAAGACAGGAGAGTGGTCAGGTACTGTTTTCTCTCAGTTGGCAAGCTGCGCACACAATCGCAGTGTTGTACAGCTTGTTTCATCACCTTTGCGAAGTTGCCGCTCTCTCCGGCTCCCGGAGACGTAGAAGCTGCTTCTTCGCGCAAAGACGATTCTGCCGCTCACAGTGCTCTGCGGTGTGCGCCTTCTGCCGAAAGAGGCCCGGGAGCGGTGCTTAGCTCTGCAGAGCACCATACCTGCTTCTTTAGCCTCTCTTCTCGTCTACATCTTAGCAAAAAGCTTTTCCACTCTGTCTGGCAAGGAGAAACTGTGCCAGCACAAAAAACATCTCCCATCGTGTTCTAGAGGCTGCACGGAGGTCTGCCGAGTGTTTTGCAAGAAGAGAAAGAAAGTTGTCCAAAACAGCTTGCAATCGAATGTTCATGTGAATAGAAAAGGCAGGAGAGTGGTCAGGTACTGTTTTCTCTCAGTTGGCAAGCTGCGCACACAATCGCAGTGTCGTACAGCTTGTTTCATCACCTTTGCGAAGCTGCCGCTCTCTCCGGCTCCCGGAGACGAAGAAGCTGCTTCTTCGCGCAAAGACGATTCTGCCGCTCACAGTGCTCTGCGGTGTGCCCCTTCTACCGAAAGAGGTCCGGGAGCGGTGCTTAGCTCTGCAGAGCACCGTACCTTCGTCTTTAGCCTCTCTTCTCGTCTACATCTTAGCAAAAAGCTTTTCCACTCTGTCTGGCAAGGATAAACTGTGCCAGCACAGAAAACATCTCCCATCGTGTTCTAGAAGCTGCACGGAGGTCTGCCGAGTGTTTTGCAAGAAGAGAAAGAAAGTTGTCCAAAACAGCTTGCAATCGAATGTTCATGTGAATAGAAAAGGCAGGAGAGTGGTCAGGTACTGTTTTCTCTCAGTTGGCAAGCTGCGCACACAATCGCAGTGTTGTACAGCTTGTTTCATCACCTTTGCGAAGTTGCCGCTCTCTCCGGCTCCCGGAGACGAAGAAGCTGCTTCTTCGCGCAAAGACGATTCTTCCGCTCACTGTGCTCTGCGGTGTGCGCCTTCTGCCGAAAGAGGTCCGGGAGCGGTGCTTAGCTCTGCAGAGCATCGTACCTTCGTCTTTAGCCTCTCTTCTCGTCTACATCTTAGCAAAAAGCTTTTCCACTCTGTCTGGCCAGGAGAAACTTTGCCAGCACATAAAACATCTCCCATCGTGTTCTAGAAGCTGCACGGAGGTCTGCCGAGTGTTTTGCAAGAAAAGAAAGAAAGTTGTCCAAAACATCTTGCAATCGAATGTTCATGTAAATAGAAAAGGCAGCAGAGTGGTCAGGTACTGTGTTCTCTCAGTTGGCAAGCTGCGCACACAATCGCAGTGTTGTACAGCTTGTTTCATCACCTTTGCGAAGTTGCCGCTCTCTCCGGCTCCCGGAGACGAAGAAGCTGCTTCTTTGCGCAAAGACGATTCTGCCGCTCACAGTGCTCTGCGGTGTGCGCCTTCTGCCGAAAGAGGTCCGGGAGCGGTGCTTAGCTCTGCAGAGCACCGTACCTTCGTCTTTAGCCTCTCTTCTCGTCTACATCTTAGCAAAAAGCTTTTCCACTCTGTCTGGCAAGGAGAAACTTTACCAGCACAGAAAACATCTCCCATCGTGTTCTAGAGGCTGCACGCAGGTCTGCCGAGTGTTTTGCAAGAAGAGAAAGAAAGTTGTCCAAAACAGCTTGCAATCGAATGTTCATGTGAATAGAAAAGGCAGGAGAGTGGTCAGGTACTGTTTTCTCTCAGTTGGCAAGCTGCGCACACAATCGCAGTGTTGTACAGCTTGTTTCATCACCTTTGCGAAGTTGCCGCTCTCTCCGGCTCCCGGAGACGAAGAAGCTGCTTCTTCGCGCAAAGACGATTCTGCCCCTCACAGTGCTCTGTGGTGTGCGCCTTCTGCCGAAAGTGGTCCGGGAGCGGTGCTTAGCTCTGCAGAGCACCGTACCTTCGTCTTTAGCCTCTCTTCTCGTCTACATCTTAGCAAAAAGCTTTTCCACTCTGTCTGGCAAGGAGAAACTGTGCCAGCACAGAAAACATCTCCCATCGTGTTCTAGAGGCTGCACGCAGGTCTGCCGAGTGTTTTGCAAGAAGAGAAAGAAAGTTGTCCAAAACAGCTTGCAATCGAATGTTCATGTGAATAGAAAATGCAGGAGAGTGGTCAGGTACTGTTTTCTCCAGGTTGGCCAGCTGCGCACACAATCGCAGTGTCGTACGGCTTGTTTCATCACCTTTGCGAAGTTGCCGCTCTCTCCGGCTCCCGGAGACGAAGAAGCTGCTTCTTCGCGCAAAGACGATTCTGCCGCTCACTGTGCTCTGCAGTGTGCGTCTTCTGCCGAAAGAGGCCCGGGAGCTGTGCTTAGCTCTGCAGAGCACCATACGTGCTTCTTTAGCCTCTCTTCTCGTCTACATCTTAGCAAAAAGCTTTTCCACTCTGTCTGGCAAGGAGAAACTGTGCCAGCACAGAAAACATCTCCCATCGTGTTCTAGAGGCTGCACGGAGGTCTGCCGAGTGTTTTGCAAGAAGAGAAAGAAAGTTGTCCAAAACAGCTTGCAATCGAATGTTCAAGTGATTAGAAAAGGCAGGAGAGTGGTCAGGTACTGTTTTCTCTCAGTTGGCAAGCTGCGCACACAATCGCAGTGTTGTACAGCTTGTTTCATCACCTTTGCGAAGTTGCCGCTCTCTCCGGCTCCCGGAGACGAAGAAGCTGCTTCTTCGCGCAAAGACGATTCTGCCGCTCACAGTGCTCTGCGGTGTGCGCCTTCTGCCGAAAGAGGCCCGGGAGCGGTGCTTAGCTCTGCAGAGCACCGTACCTTCGTCTTTAGCCTCTCTTCTCGTCTACATCTTAGCAAAAAGCTTTTCCACTCTGTCTGGCAAGGAGAAACTGTGCCAGCACAAAAAACATCTCCCATCGTGTTCTAGAGGCTGCACGGAGGTCTGCCGAGTGTTTTGCAAGAAGAGAAAGAAAGTTGTCCAAAACAGCTTGCAATCGAATGTTCATGTGATTACAAAAGGCAGGAGAGTGGTCAGGTACTGTTTTCTCTCAGTTGGCAAGCTGCGCACACAATCGCAGTGTCGTACAGCTTGTTTCATCACCTTTGCGAAGCTGCCGCTCTCTCCGGCTCCCGGAGACGAAGAAGCTGCTTCTTCGCGCAAAGACGATTCTGCCGCTCACTGTGCTCTGCAGTGTGTGTCTTCTGCCGAAAGAGGCTCGGGAGCTGTGCTTAGCTCTGCCGAGCACCATACCTGCTTCTTTAGCCTCTCTTCTCGTCTACATCTTAGCAAAAAGCTTTTCCACTCTGTCTGGCCAGGAGAAACTTTGCCAGCACATAAAACATCTCCCATCGTGTTCTAGAAGCTGCACGGAGATCTGCCGAGTGTTTTGCAAGAAAAGAAAGAAAGTTGTCCAAAACAGCTTGCAATCGAATGTTCATGTGAATAGAAAAGGCAGGAGAGTGGTCAGGTACTGTTTTCTCTCAGTTGGCAAGCTGCGCACACAATCGCAGTGTCGTACAGCTTGTTTCATCACCTTTGCGAAGTTGCCGCTCTCTCCGGCTCCCGGAGACGAAGAAGCTGCTTCTTCGCGCAAAGACGATTCTGCCGCTCACTGTGCTCTGTGGTGTGCGCCTTCTGCCGAAAGTGGTCCGGGAGCGGTGCTTAGCTCTGCAGAGCACCGTACCTTCGTCTTTAGCCTCTCTTCTCGTCTACATCTTAGCAAAAAGCTTTTCCACTCTGTCTGGCAAGGAGAAACTGTGCCAGCACAGAAAACATCTCCCATCGTGTTCTAGAGGCTGCACGCAGGTCTGCCGAGTGTTTTGCAAGAAGAGAAAGAAAGTTGTCCAAAACAGCTTGCAATCGAATGTTCATGTGAATAGAAAATGCAGGAGAGTGGTCAGGTACTGTTTTCTCCAGGTTGGCCAGCTGCGCACACAATCGCAGTGTCGTACGGCTTGTTTCATCACCTTTGCGAAGTTGCCGCTCTCTCCGGCTCCCGGAGACGAAGAAGCTGCTTCTTCGCGCAAAGACGATTCTGCCGCTCACTGTGCTCTGCAGTGTGCGTCTTCTGCCGAAAGAGGCCCGGGAAGTGTGCTTAGCTCTGCCGAGCACCACACCTGCTTCTTTAGCCTCTCTTCTCGTCTACATCTTAGCAAAAAGCTTTTCCACTCTGTCTGGCAAGGAGAAACTGTGCCAGCACAGAAAACATCTCCCATCGTGTTCTAGAGGCTGCACGGAGGTCTGCCGAGTGTTTTGCAAGAAGAGAAAGAAAGTTGTCCAAAACAGCTTGCAATCGAATGTTCATGTGATTACAAAAGGCAGGAGAGTGGTCAGGTACTGTTTTCTCTCAGTTGGCAAGCTGCGCACACAATCGCAGTGTTGTGCAGCTTGTTTCATCACCTTTGCGAAGTTGCCGCTCTCTCCGGCTCCCGGAGACGAAGAAGCTGCTTCTTCGCGCAAAGGCGATTCTGCCGCTCACAGTGCTCTGCGGTGTGCGCCTTCTGCCGAAAGTGGTCCGGGAGCGGTGCTTAGCTCTGCAGAGCACCGTACCTTCGTCTTTAGCCTCTCTTCTCGTCTACATCTTAGCAAAAAGCTTTTCCACTCTTTCTGGCAAGGAGAAACTGTGCCAGCACAGAAAACATCTCCCATCGTGTTCTAGAGGCTGCACGCAGGTCTGCCGAGTGTTTTGCAAGAAGAGAAAGAAAGTTGTCCAAAACAGCTTGCAATCGAATGTTCATGTGAATAGAAAAGGCAGGAGAGTGGTCAGGTACTGTTTTCTCTCAGTTGGCAAGCTGCGCACACAATCGCAGTGTTGTACAGCTTGATTCATCACCTTTGCGAAGTTGCCGCTCTCTCCGGCTTCCGGAGACGAAGAAGCTGCTTCTTCGCGCAAAGACGATTCTGCCGCTCACAGTGCTCTGCGGTGTGCGCCTTCTGCCGAAAGAGGCCCGGGAGCGGTGCTTAGCTCTGCAGAGCACCATACCTGCTTCTTTAGCCTCTCTTCTCGTCTACATCTTAGCAAAAGGCTTTTCCACTCTCTCTGGCAAGGAGAAACTGTGCCAGCACAAAAAACATCTCCCATCGTGTTCTAGAGGCTGCACGGAGGTCTGCCGAGTGTTTTGCAAGAAGAGAAAGAAAGTTGTCCAAAACAGCTTGCAATCGAATGTTCATGTGATTACAAAAGGCAGGAGAGTGGTCAGGTACTGTTTTCTCTCAGTTGGCAAGCTGCGCACACAATCGCAGTGTTGTACAGCTTGTTTCATCACCTTTGCGAAGTTGCCGCTCTCTCCGGCTCCCGGAGACGAAGAAGCTGCTTCTTCGCGCAAAGGCGATTCTGCCGCTCACAGTGCTCTGCGGTGTGCGCCTTCTGCCGAAAGTGGTCCGGGAGCGGTGCTTAGCTCTGCAGAGCACCGTACCTTCGTCTTTAGCCTCTCTTCTCGTCTACATCTTAGCAAAAAGCTTTTCCACTCTGTCTGGCAAGGATAAACTGTGCCAGCACAGAAAACATCTCCCATCGTGTTCTAGAAGCTACACGGAGGTCTGCCGAGTGTTTTGCAAGAAGAGAAAGAAAGTTGTCCAAAACAGCTTGCAATCGAATGTTCAAGTGATTAGAAAAGGCAGGAGAGTGGTCAGGTACTGTTTTCTCTCAGTTGGCAAGCTGCGCACACAATCGCAGTGTTGTACAGCTTGTTTCATCACCTTTGCGAAGTTGCCGCTCTCTCCGGCTCCCGGAGACGAAGAAGCTGCTTCTTCGCGCAAAGACGATTCTGCCGCTCACAGTGCTCTGCGGTGTGCGCCTTCTGCCGAAAGAGGACCGGGAGCGGTGCTTAGCTCTGCAGAGCACCGTACCTTCGTCTTTAGCCTCTCTTCTCGTCTACATCTTAGCAAAAAGCTTTTCCACTCTGTCTGGCAAGGAGAAACTGTGCCAGCACAAAAAACATCTCCCATCGTGTTCTAGAGGCTGCACGGAGGTCTGCCGAGTGTTTTGCAAGAAGAGAAAGAAAGTTGTCCAAAACAGCTTGCAATCGAATGTTCATGTGATTACAAAAGGCAGGAGAGGGGTCAGGTACTGTTTTCTCTCAGTTGGCAAGCTGCGCACACAATCGCAGTGTCGTACAGCTTGTTTCATCACCTTTGCGAAGCTGCCGCTCTCTCCGGCTCCCGGAGACGAAGAAGCTGCTTCTTCGCGCAAAGACGATTCTGCCGCTCACTGTGCTCTGCAGTGTGTGTCTTCTGCCGAAAGAGGCTCGGGAGCTGTGCTTAGCTCTGCCGAGCACCATACCTTCGTCTTTAGCCTCTCTTCTCGTCTACATCTTAGCAAAAAGCTTTTCCACTCTGTCTGGCAAGGAGAAACTGTGCCAGCACAAAAAACATCTCCCATCGTGTTCTAGAGGCTGCACGCAGGTCTGCCGAGTGTTTTGCAAGAAGAGAAAGAAAGTTGTCCAAAACAGCTTGCAATCGAATGTTCATGTGAATAGAAAAGGCAGGAGAGTGGTCAGGTACTGTTTTCTCTCAGTTGGCAAGCTGCGCACACAATCGCAGTGTTGTACAGCTTGTTTCATCACCTTTGCGAAGTTGCCGCTCTCTCCGGCTCCCGGAGACGAAGAAGCTGCTTCTTCGCGCAAAGACGATTCTGCCGCTCACAGTGCTCTGCGGTGTGCGCCTTCTGCCGAAAGAGGTCCGGGAGCGGTGCTTAGCTCTGCAGAGCACCGTACCTTCGTCTTTAGCCTCTCTTCTCGTCTACATCTTAGCAAAAAGCTTTTCCACTCTGTCTGGCAAGGAGAAACTGTGCCAGCACAGAAAACATCTCCCATCGTGTTCTAGAGGCTGCACGCAGGTCTGCCGAGTGTTTTGCAAGAAGAGAAAGAAAGTTGTCCAAAACAGCTTGCAATCGAATGTTCATGTGAATAGAAAAGGCAGGAGAGTGGTCAGGTACTGTTTTCTCTCAGTTGGCAAGCTGCGCACACAATCGCAGTGTTGTACAGCTTGTTTCATCACCTTTGCGAAGTTGCCGCTCTCTCCGGCTCCCGGAGACGAAGAAGCTGCTTCTTCGCGCAATGACGATTCTGCCGCTCACAGTGCTCTGCGGTGTGCGCCTTCTGCCGAAAGAGGTCCGGGAGCGGTGCTTAGCTCTGCAGAGCACCGTACCTTCGTCTTTAGCCTCTCTTCTCGTCTACATCTTAGCAAAAAGATTTTCCACTCTGTCTGGCAAGGAGAAACTGTGCCTGCACAAAAAACATCTCCCATCGTGTTCTAGAAGCTGCACGGAGGTCTGCCGAGTGTTTTGCAAGAAGAGAAAGAAAGTTGTCCAAAACAGCTTGCAATCGAATGTTCAAGTGATTAGAAAAGGCAGGAGAGTGGTCAGGTACTGTTTTCTCTCAGTTGGCAAGCTGCGCACACAATCGCAGTGTTGTACAGCTTGTTTCATCACATTTGGGAAGTTGCCGCTCTCTCCGGCTCCCGGAGACGAAGAAGCTGCTTCTTCGCGCAAAGACGATTCTGCCGCTCACAGTGCTCTGCGGTGTGCGCCTTCTGCCGAAAGAGGTCCGGGAGCGGTGCTTAGCTCTGCAGAGCACCGTACCTTCGTCTTTAGCCTCTCTTCTCGTCTACATCTTAGCAAAAAGCTTTTCCACTCTGTCTGGCAAGGAGAAACTGTGCCAGCACATAAAACATCTCCCATCGTGTTCTAGAAGCTGCACGGAGATCTGCCGAGTGTTTTGCAAGAAAAGAAAGAAAGTTGTCCAAAACATTTGCAATCGAATGTTCATGTGAATAGAAAAGGCAGGAGAGTGGTCAGGTACTGTTTTCTCTCAGTTGGCAAGCTGCGCACACAATCGCAGTGTTGTACAGCTTGTTTCATCACCTTTGCGAAGTTGCCGCTCTCTCCGGCTCCCGGAGACGAAGAAGCTGCTTCTTCGCGCAAAGACGATTCTGCCGCTCACAGTGCTCTGCGGTGTGCGCCTTCTGCCGAAAGTGGTCCGGGAGCGGTGCTTTGCTCTGCAGAGCACCGTACCTTCGTCTTTAGCCTCTCTTCTCGTCTACATCTTAGCAAAAAGCTTTTCCACTCTGTCTGGCAAGGAGAAACTGTGCCAGCACAGAAAACATCTCCCATCGTGTTCTAGAGGCTGCACGGAGGTCTGCCAAGTGTTTTGCAAGAAGAGAAAGAAAGTTGTCCAAAACAGCTTGCAATCGAATATTCATGTGAATAGAAAATGCAGGAGAGTGGTCAGGTACTGTTTTCTCTCAGTTGGCCAGCTGCGCACACAATCGCAGTGTCGTACGGCTTGTTTCATCACCTTTGCGAAGTTGCCGCTCTCTCCGGCTCCCGGAGACGAAGAAGCTGCTTCTTCGCGCAAAGACGATTCTGCCGCTCACTGTGCTCTGCAGTGTGCGTCTTCTGCCGAAAGAGGCCCGGGAGCTGTGCTTAGCTCTGCCGAGCACCATACCTGCTTCTTTAGCCTCTCTTCTCGTCTACATCTTAGCAACTTGTCCAAAGAACTTTTCCACTCTGTCTGGCAAGGAGAAACTGTGCCAGCACAGAAAACATCTCCCATAGTGTTCTAGAGGCTGCACGGAGGTCTGCCGAGTGTTTTGCAAGAAGAGAAAGAAAGTTGTCCAAAACAGCTTGCAATCGAATGTTCATGTGAATAGAAAAGGCAGGAGAGTGGTCAGGTACTGTTTTCTCTCAGTTGGCAAGCTGCGCACACAATCGCAGTGTCGTACAGCTTGTTTCATCACCTTTGCGAAGCTGCCGCTCTCTCCGGCTCCCGGAGACGAAGAAGCTGCTTCTTCGCGCAAAGACGATTCTGCCGCTCACAGTGCTCTGTGGTGTGCGCCTTCTGCCGAAAGAGGTCCGGGAGCTGTGCTTAGCTCTGCAGAGCACTCTACCTGCTTCTTTAGCCTCTCTTCTCGTCTACATCTTAGCAAAAAGCTTTTCCACTCTGTCTGGCAAGGAGAAACTGTGCCAGCACAGAAAACATCTCCCATCGTGTTCTAGAGGCTGCACGGAGGTCTGCCGAGTGTTTTGCAAGAAGAGAAAGAAAGTTGTCCAAAACAGCTTGCAATCGAATGTTCATGTGAATAGAAAAGGCAGGAGAGTGGTCAGGTACTGTTTTCTCTCACTTGGCAAGCTGCGCACACAATCGCAGTGTTGTACAGCTTGTTTCATCACCTTTGCGAAGTTGCCGCTCTCTCCGGCTCCCGGAGACGAAGAAGCTGCTTCTTCGCGCAAAGACGATTCTGCCGCTCACAGTGCTCTGTGGTGTGCGCCTTCTGCCGAAAGAGGTCCGGGAGCGGTGCTTAGCTCTGCAGAGCACCGTACCTGCTTCTTTAGCCTCTCTTCTCGTCTACATCTTAGCAAAAAGCTTTTCCACTCTGTCTGGCAAGGAGAAACTGTGCCAGCACAGAAAACATCTCCCATCGTGTTCTAGAGGCTGCACGGAGGTCTGCCGAGTGTTTTGCAAGAAGAGAAAGAAAGTTGTCCAAAACAGCTTGCAATCGAATGTTCATGTGAATAGAAAAGGCAGGAGAGTGGTCAGGTACTGTTTTCTCTCAGTTGGCAAGCTGCGCACACAATCGCAGTGTTGTACAGCTTGTTTCATCACCTTTGCGAAGTTGCCGCTCTCTCCGGCTCCCGGAGACGAAGAAGCTGCTTCTTCGCGCAAAGACGATTCTGCCGCTCACAGTGCTTTGCGGTGTGCGCCTTCTGCTGAAAGAGGTCCGGGAGCGGTGCTTAGCTCTGCAGAGCACCGTACCTTCGTCTTTAGCCTCTCTTCTCGTCTACATCTTAGCAAAAAGCTTTTCCACTCTGTCTGGCAAGGAGAAACTGTGCCAGCACATAAAACATCTCCCATCGTGTTCTAGAAGCTGCACGGAGATCTCCCGAGTGTTTTGCAAGAAGAGAAAGAAAGTTGTCCAAAACAGCTTGCAATCGAATGTTCAAGTGATTAGAAAAGGCAGGAGAGTGGTCAGGTACTGTTTTCTCTCAGTTGGCAAGCTGCGCACACAATCGCAGTGTTGTACAGCTTGTTTCATCACCTTTGCGAAGTTGCCGCTCTCTCCGGCTCCCGGAGACGAAGAAGCTGCTTCTTCGCGCAAAGGCGATTCTGCCGCTCACAGTGCTCTGCGGTGTGCGCCTTCTGCCGAAAGAGGCCCGGGAGCGGTGCTTAGCTCTGCAGAGCACCGTACCTTCGTCTTTAGCCTCTCTTCTCGTCTACATCTTAGCAAAAAGCTTTTCCACTCTGTCTGGCAAGGAGAAACTGTGCCAGCACAAAAAACATCTCCCATCGTGTTCTAGAGGCTGCACGCAGGTCTGCCGAGTGTTTTGCAAGAAGAGAAAGAAAGTTGTCCAAAACAGCTTGCAATCGAATGTTCATGTGAATAGAAAAGGCAGGAGAGTGGTCAGGTACTGTTTTCTCTCAGTTGGCAAGCTGCGCACACAATCGCAGTGTTGTACAGCTTGTTTCATCACCTTTGCGAAGTTGCCGCTCTCTCCGGCTCCCGGAGACGAAGAAGCTGCTTCTTCGCGCAAAGACGATTCTGCCGCTCACAGTGCTCTGCGGTGTGCGCCTTCTGCCGAAAGAGGTCCGGGAGCGGTGCTTAGCTCTGCAGAGCACCGTACCTTCGTCTTTAGCCTCTCTTCTCGTCTACATCTTAGCAAAAAGCTTTTCCACTCTGTCTGGCAAGGAGAAACTGTGCCAGCACAGAAAACATCTCCCATCGTGTTCTAGAGGCTGCACGCAGGTCTGCCGAGTGTTTTGCAAGAAGAGAAAGAAAGTTGTCCAAAACAGCTTGCAATCGAATGTTCATGTGAATAGAAAAGGCAGGAGAGTGGTCAGGTACTGTTTTCTCTCAGTTGGCAAGCTGCGCACACAATCGCAGTGTTGTACAGCTTGTTTCATCACCTTTGCGAAGTTGCCGCTCTCTCCGGCTCCCGGAGACGAAGAAGCTGCTTCTTCGCGCAATGACGATTCTGCCGCTCACAGTGCTCTGCGGTGTGCGCCTTCTGCCGAAAGAGGTCCGGGAGCGGTGCTTAGCTCTGCAGAGCACCGTACCTTCGTCTTTAGCCTCTCTTCTCGTCTACATCTTAGCAAAAAGATTTTCCACTCTGTCTGGCAAGGAGAAACTGTGCCTGCACAAAAAACATCTCCCATCGTGTTCTAGAAGCTGCACGGAGGTCTGCCGAGTGTTTTGCAAGAAGAGAAAGAAAGTTGTCCAAAACAGCTTGCAATCGAATGTTCAAGTGATTAGAAAAGGCAGGAGAGTGGTCAGGTACTGTTTTCTCTCAGTTGGCAAGCTGCGCACACAATCGCAGTGTTGTACAGCTTGTTTCATCACATTTGGGAAGTTGCCGCTCTCTCCGGCTCCCGGAGACGAAGAAGCTGCTTCTTCGCGCAAAGACGATTCTGCCGCTCACAGTGCTCTGCGGTGTGCGCCTTCTGCCGAAAGAGGTCCGGGAGCGGTGCTTAGCTCTGCAGAGCACCGTACCTTCGTCTTTAGCCTCTCTTCTCGTCTACATCTTAGCAAAAAGCTTTTCCACTCTGTCTGGCAAGGAGAAACTTTGCCAGCACATAAAACATCTCCCATCGTGTTCTAGAAGCTGCACGGAGATCTGCCGAGTGTTTTGCAAGAAGAGAAAGAAAGTTGTCCAAAACATTTGCAATCGAATGTTCATGTGAATAGAAAAGGCAGGAGAGTGGTCAGGTACTGTTTTCTCTCAGTTGGCAAGCTGCGCACACAATCGCAGTGTTGTACAGCTTGTTTCATCACCTTTGCGAAGTTGCCGCTCTCTCCGGCTCCCGGAGACGAAGAAGCTGCTTCTTCGCGCAAAGACGATTCTGCCGCTCACAGTGCTCTGCGGTGTGCGCCTTCTGCCGAAAGTGGTCCGGGAGCGGTGCTTTGCTCTGCAGAGCACCGTACCTTCGTCTTTAGCCTCTCTTCTCGTCTACATCTTAGCAAAAAGCTTTTCCACTCTGTCTGGCAAGGAGAAACTGTGCCAGCACAGAAAACATCTCCCATCGTGTTCTAGAGGCTGCACGGAGGTCTGCCGAGTGTTTTGCAAGAAGAGAAAGAAAGTTGTCCAAAACAGCTTGCAATCGAATATTCATGTGAATAGAAAATGCAGGAGAGTGGTCAGGTACTGTTTTCTCTCAGTTGGCCAGCTGCGCACACAATCGCAGTGTCGTACGGCTTGTTTCATCACCTTTGCGAAGTTGCCGCTCTCTCCGGCTCCCGGAGACGAAGAAGCTGCTTCTTCGCGCAAAGACGATTCTGCCGCTCACTGTGCTCTGCCGTGTGCGTCTTCTGCCGAAAGAGGCCCGGGAGCTGTGCTTAGCTCTGCCGAGCACCATACCTGCTTCTTTAGCCTCTCTTCTCGTCTACATCTTAGCAACTTGTCCAAAGAACTTTTCCACTCTGTCTGGCAAGGAGAAACTGTGCCAGCACAGAAAACATCTCCCATAGTGTTCTAGAGGCTGCACGGAGGTCTGCCGAGTGTTTTGCAAGAAGAGAAAGAAAGTTGTCCAAAACAGCTTGCAATCGAATGTTCATGTGAATAGAAAAGGCAGGAGAGTGGTCAGGTACTGTTTTCTCTCAGTTGGCAAGCTGCGCACACAATCGCAGTGTCGTACAGCTTGTTTCATCACCTTTGCGAAGCTGCCGCTCTCTCCGGCTCCCGGAGACGAAGAAGCTGCTTCTTCGCGCAAAGACGATTCTGCCGCTCACAGTGCTCTGTGGTGTGCGCCTTCTGCCGAAAGAGGTCCGGGAGCTGTGCTTAGCTCTGCAGAGCACTCTACCTGCTTCTTTAGCCTCTCTTCTCGTCTACATCTTAGCAAAAAGCTTTTCCACTCTGTCTGGCAAGGAGAAACTGTGCCAGCACAGAAAACATCTCCCATCGTGTTCTAGAGGCTGCACGGAGGTCTGCCGAGTGTTTTGCAAGAAGAGAAAGAAAGTTGTCCAAAACAGCTTGCAATCGAATGTTCATGTGAATAGAAAAGGCAGGAGAGTGGTCAGGTACTGTTTTCTCTCACTTGGCAAGCTGCGCACACAATCGCAGTGTTGTACAGCTTGTTTCATCACCTTTGCGAAGTTGCCGCTCTCTCCGGCTCCCGGAGACGAAGAAGCTGCTTCTTCGCGCAAAGACGATTCTGCCGCTCACAGTGCTCTGTGGTGTGCGCCTTCTGCCGAAAGAGGTCCGGGAGCGGTGCTTAGCTCTGCAGAGCACCGTACCTGCTTCTTTAGCCTCTCTTCTCGTCTACATCTTAGCAAAAAGCTTTTCCACTCTGTCTGGCAAGGAGAAACTGTGCCAGCACAGAAAACATCTCCCATCGTGTTCTAGAGGCTGCACGGAGGTCTGCCGAGTGTTTTGCAAGAAGAGAAAGAAAGTTGTCCAAAACAGCTTGCAATCGAATGTTCATGTGAATAGAAAAGGCAGGAGAGTGGTCAGGTACTGTTTTCTCTCAGTTGGCAAGCTGCGCACACAATCGCAGTGTTGTACAGCTTGTTTCATCACCTTTGCGAAGTTGCCGCTCTCTCCGGCTCCCGGAGACGAAGAAGCTGCTTCTTCGCGCAAAGACGATTCTGCCGCTCACAGTGCTTTGCGGTGTGCGCCTTCTGCTGAAAGAGGTCCGGGAGCGGTGCTTAGCTCTGCAGAGCACCGTACCTTCGTCTTTAGCCTCTCTTCTCGTCTACATCTTAGCAAAAAGCTTTTCCACTCTGTCTGGCAAGGAGAAACTGTGCCAGCACATAAAACATCTCCCATCGTGTTCTAGAAGCTGCACGGAGATCTCCCGAGTGTTTTGCAAGAAGAGAAAGAAATTTGTCCAAAACAGCTTGCAATGGAATGTTCATGTGAATAGAAAAGGCAGGAGAGTGGTCAGGTACTGTTTTCTCTCAGTTGTCATGCTGCGCACACAATCGCAGTGTTGTACAGCTTGTTTCATCACGTTTGCGAAGTTGTCGCTCTCTCCGGCTCCCGGAGACGAAGAAGCTGCTTCTTCGCGCAAAGACGATTCTGCCGCTCACAGTGCTCTGCGGTGTGTGCCTTCTGCCGAAAGAGGTCCGGGAGCGGTGCTTAGCTCTGCAGAGCACCGTACCTTCGTCTTTAGCCTCTCTTCTCGTCTACATCTGAGCAAAAAGCTTTTCCACTCTGTCTGGCAAGGAGAAACTGTGCCTGCACAGAAAACATCTCCCATCGTGTTCTAGAGGCTGCACGGAGGTCTGCCGAGTGTTTTGCAAGAAGAGAAAGAAAGTTGTCCAAAACAGCTTGCAATCGAATGTTCATGTGAATAGAAAAGGCAGGAGAGTGGTCAGGTACTGTTTTCTCTCAGTTGGCAAGCTGCGCACACAATCGCAGTGTTGTACAGCTTGTTTCATCACCTTTGCGAAGTTGCCGCTCTCTCCGGCTCCCGGAGACGAAGAAGCTGCTTCTTCGCGCAAAGACGATTCTGCCGCTCACAGTGCTCTGCGGTGTGCGCCTTCTGCCGAAAGACGCCCGGGAGCGGTGCTTAGCTCTGCAGAGCACCGTACCTTCGTCTTTAGCCTCTCTTCTCGTCTACACCTTAGCAAAAAGCTTTTCCACTCTGTCTGGCAAGGAGAAACTGTGCCTGAACAGAAAACATCTCCCATCGTGTTCTAGAGGCTGCACGCAGGTCTGCCGAGTGTTTTGCAAGAAGAGAAAGAAAGTTGTCCAAAACAGCTTGCAATCGAATGTTCATGTGATTACAAAAGGCAGGAGAGTGGTCAGGTACTGTTTCCTCTCAGTTGGCAAGCTGCGCACACAATCGCAGTGTCGTACAGCTTGTTTCATCACCTTTGCGAAGTTGCCGCTCTCTCCGGCTCCCGGAGACGAAGAAGCTGCTTCTTCGCGCAAAGACGATTCTGCCGCTCACAGTGCTCTGCGGTGTGCGCCTTCTGCCGAAAGAGGTCCGGGAGCGGTGCTTAGCTCTGCAGAGCACCGTACCTTCGTCTTTAGCCTCTCTTCTCGTCTACATCTTAGCAAAAAGCTTTTCCACTCTGTCTGGCAAGGAGAAACTGTGCCAGCACAGAAAACATCTCCCATCGTGTTCTAGAGGCTGCACGGAGGTCTGCCGAGTGTTTTGCAAGAAGAGAAAGAAAGTTGTCCAAAACAGCTTCCAATCGAATGTTCATGTGAATAGAAAAGGCAGCAGAGTGGTCAGGTACTGTTTTCCCTCAGTTGGCAAGCTGCGCACACAATCGCAGTGTCGTACAGCTTGTTTCATCACCTTTGCGAAGTTGCCGCTCTCTCCGGCTCCCGGAGACGAAGAAGCTGCTTCTTCGCGCAAAGACGATTCTGCCGCTCACAGTGCTCTGCGGTGTGCGCCTTCTGCCGAAAGAGGTCCGGGAGCTGTGCTTAGCTCTGCAGAGCACTCTACCTGCTTCTTTAGCCTCTCTTCTCGTCTACATCTTAGCAAAAAGCTTTTTCACTCTGTCTGGCAAGGAGAAACTGTGCCAGCACAGAAAACATCTCCCATCGTGTTCTAGAGGCTGCACGGAGGTCTGCAGCGTGTTTTGCAAGAAGAGAAAGAAAGTTGTCCAAAACAGCTTCCAATCGAATGTTCATGTGAATAGAAAAGGCAGGAGAGTGGTCAGGTACTGTTTTCTCTCAGTTGGCAAGCTGCGCACACAATCGCAGTGTTGTACAGCTTGTTTCATCACCTTTGCGAAGTTGCCGCTCTCTCCGGCTCCCGGAGACGAAGAAGCTGCTTCTTCGCGCAAAGACGATTCTGCCGCTCACAGTGCCCTGCGGTGTGCGCCTTCTGCCGAAAGAGGCCCGGGAGCGGTGCTTAGCTCTGCAGAGCACCATACCTGCTTCTTTAGCCTCTCTTCTCGTCTACATCTTAGCAAAAAGCTTTTCCACTCTGTCTGGCAAGGAGAAACTGTGCCAGCACAAAAAACATCTCCCATCGTGTTCTAGAGGCTGCACGGAGGTCTGCCGAGTGTTTTGCAAGAAGAGAAAGAAAGTTGTCCAAAACAGCTTGCAATCGAATGTTCATGTGATTACAAAAGGCAGGAGAGTGGTCAGGTACTGTTTTCTCTAACTTGGCAAGCTGCGCACACAATCGCAGTGTTGTACAGCTTGTTTCATCACCTTTGCCAAGTTGCCGCTCTCTCCGGCTCCCGGAGACGAAGAAGCTGCTTCTTCGCGCAAAGGCGATTCTGCCGCTCACAGTGCTCTGCGGTGTGCGCCTTCTGCCGAAAGAGGTCCGGGAGCGGTGCTTAGCTCTGCAGAGCACCGTACCTTCGTCTTTAGCCTCTCTTCTCCTCTACATCTTAGCAAAAAGCTTTTCCACTCTGTCTGGCAAGGAGAAACTGTGCCAGCACAGAAAACATCTCCCATCGTGTTCTAGAAGCTGCACGGAGGTCTGCCGAGTGTTTTGCAAGAAGAGAAAGAAAGTTGTCCAAAACAGCTTGCAATCGAATGTTCATGTGATTAGAAAAGGCAGGAGAGTGGTCAGGTACTGTTTTCTCTCAGTTGGCAAGCTGCGCACACAATCGCAGTGTTGTACAGCTTGTTTCATCACCTTTGCGAAGTTGCCGCTCTCTCCGGCTCCCGGAGACGAAGAAGCTGCTTCTTCGCGCAAAGGCGATTCTGCCGCTCACAGTGCTCTGCGGTGTGCGCCTTCTGCCGAAAGAGGCCCGGGAGCGGTGCTTAGCTCTGCAGAGCACCGTACCTTCGTCTTTAGCCTCTCTTCTCGTCTACATCTTAGCAAAAAGCTTTTCCACTCTGTCTGGCAAGGAGAAACTGTGCCAGCACAAAAAACATCTCCCATCGTGTTCTAGAGGCTGCACGCAGGTCTGCCGAGTGTTTTGCAAGAAGAGAAAGAAAGTTGTCCAAAACAGCTTGCAATCGAATGTTCATGTGAATAGAAAAGGCAGGCGAGTGGTCAGGTACTGTTTTCTCTCAGTTGGCAAGCTGCGCACACAATCGCAGTGTTGTACAGCTTGTTTCATCACCTTTGCGAAGTTGCCGCTCTCTCCGGCCCCCGGAGACGAAGAAGCTGCTTCTTCGCGCAAAGACGATTCTGCCGCTCACAGTGCTCTGCGGTGTGCGCCTTCTGCCGAAAGAGGTCCGGGAGCGGTGCTTAGCTCTGCAGAGCACCGTACCTTCGTCTTTAGCCTCTCTTCTCGTCTACATCTTAGCAAAAAGCTTTTCCACTCTGTCTGGCAAGGAGAAACTGTGCCAGCACAGAAAACATCTCCCATCGTGTTCTAGAGGCTGCACGGAGGTCTGCAGAGTGTTTTGCAAGAAGAGAAAGAAAGTTGTCCAAAACAGCTTCCAATCGAATGTTCATGTGATTACAAAAGGCAGGAGAGTGGTCAGGTACTGTTTTCTCTCAGTTGGCAAGCTGCGCACACAATCGCAGTGTTGTACAGCTTGTTTCATCACCTTTGCGAAGTTGCCGCTCTCTCCGGCTCCCGGAGACGAAGAAGCTGCTTCTTCGCGCAATGACGATTCTGCCGCTCACAGTGCTCTGCGGTGTGCGCCTTCTGCCGAAAGAGGTCCGGGAGCGGTGCTTAGCTCTGCAGAGCACCGTACCTTCGTCTTTAGCCTCTCTTCTCGTCTACATCTTAGCAAAAAGATTTTCCACTCTGTCTGGCAAGGAGAAACTGTGCCAGCACAAAAAACATCTCCCATCGTGTTCTAGAAGCTGCACGGAGGTCTGCCGAGTGTTTTGCAAGAAGAGAAAGAAAGTTGTCCAAAACAGCTTGCAATCGAATGTTCAAGTGATTAGAAAAGGCAGGAGAGTGGTCAGGTACTGTTTTCTCTCAGTTGGCAAGCTGCGCACACAATCGCAGTGTTGTACAGCTTGTTTCATCACATTTGGGAAGTTGCCGCTCTCTCCGGCTCCCGGAGACGAAGAAGCTGCTTCTTCGCGCAAAGACGATTCTGCCGCTCACAGTGCTCTGCGGTGTGCGCCTTCTGCCGAAAGAGGTCCGGGAGCGGTGCTTAGCTCTGCAGAGCACCGTACCTTCGTCTTTAGCCTCTCTTCTCGTCTACATCTTAGCAAAAAGCTTTTCCACTCTGTCTGGCAAGGAGAAACTTTGCCAGCACATAAAACATCTCCCATCGTGTTCTAGAAGCTGCACGGAGATCTGCCGAGTGTTTTGCAAGAAAAGAAAGAAAGTTGTCCAAAACATTTGCAATCGAATGTTCATGTGAATAGAAAAGGCAGGAGAGTGGTCAGGTACTGTTTTCTCTCAGTTGGCAAGCTGCGCACACAATCGCAGTGTTGTACAGCTTGTTTCATCACCTTTGCGAAGTTGCCGCTCTCTCCGGCTCCCGGAGACGAAGAAGCTGCTTCTTCGCGCAAAGACGATTCTGCCGCTCACAGTGCTCTGCGGTGTGCGCCTTCTGCCGAAAGTGGTCCGGGAGCGGTGCTTTGCTCTGCAGAGCACCGTACCTTCGTCTTTAGCCTCTCTTCTCGTCTACATCTTAGCAAAAAGCTTTTCCACTCTGTCTGGCAAGGAGAAACTGTGCCAGCACAGAAAACATCTCCCATCGTGTTCTAGAGGCTGCACGGAGGTCTGCCGAGTGTTTTGCAAGAAGAGAAAGAAAGTTGTCCAAAACAGCTTGCAATCGAATGTTCATGTGAATAGAAAATGCAGGAGAGTGGTCAGGTACTGTTTTCTCTCAGTTGGCCAGCTGCGCACACAATCGCAGTGTCGTACGGCTTGTTTCATCACCTTTGCGAAGTTGCCGCTCTCTCCGGCTCCCGGAGACGAAGAAGCTGCTTCTTCGCGCAAAGACGATTCTGCCGCTCACTGTGCTCTGCAGTGTGCGTCTTCTGCCGAAAGAGGCCCGGGAGCTGTGCTTAGCTCTGCCGAGCACCATACCTGCTTCTTTAGCCTCTCTTCTCGTCTACATCTTAGCAACTTGTCCAAAGAACTTTTCCACTCTGTCTGGCAAGGAGAAACTGTGCCAGCACAGAAAACATCTCCCATAGTGTTCTAGAGGCTGCACGGAGGTCTGCCGAGTGTTTTGCAAGAAGAGAAAGAAAGTTGTCCAAAACAGCTTGCAATCGAATGTTCATGTGAATAGAAAAGGCAGGAGAGTGGTCAGGTACTGTTTTCTCTCAGTTGGCAAGCTGCGCACACAATCGCAGTGTTGTACAGCTTGTTTCATCACCTTTGCGAAGTTGCCGCTCTCTCCGGCTCCCGGAGACGAAGAAGCTGCTTCTTCGCGCAAAGACGATTCTGCCGCTCACAGTGCTCTGCGGTGTGCGCCTTCTGCCGAAAGACGCCCGGGAGCGGTGCTTAGCTCTGCAGAGCACCGTACCTACGTCTTTAGCCTCTCTTCTCGTCTACACCTTAGCAAAAAGCTTTTCCACTCTGTCTGGCAAGGAGAAACTGTGCCTGAACAGAAAACATCTCCCATCGTGTTCTAGAGGCTGCACGCAGGTCTGCCGAGTGTTTTGCAAGAAGAGAAAGAAAGTTGTCCAAAACAGCTTGCAATCGAATGTTCATGTGATTACAAAAGGCAGGAGAGTGGTCAGGTACTGTTTCCTCTCAGTTGGCAAGCTGCGCACACAATCGCAGTGTCGTACAGCTTGTTTCATCACCTTTGCGAAGTTGCCGCTCTCTCCGGCTCCCGGAGACGAAGAAGCTGCTTCTTCGCGCAAAGACGATTCTGCCGCTCACAGTGCTCTGCGGTGTGCGCCTTCTGCCGAAAGAGGTCCGGGAGCGGTGCTTAGCTCTGCAGAGCACCGTACCTTCGTCTTTAGCCTCTCTTCTCGTCTACATCTTAGCAAAAAGCTTTTCCACTCTGTCTGGCAAGGAGAAACTGTGCCAGCACAGAAAACATCTCCCATCGTGTTCTAGAGGCTGCACGGAGGTCTGCCGAGTGTTTTGCAAGAAGAGAAAGAAAGTTGTCCAAAACAGCTTCCAATCGAATGTTCATGTGAATAGAAAAGGCAGGAGAGTGGTCAGGTACTGTTTTCTCTCAGTTGGCAAGCTGCGCACACAATCGCAGTGTCGTACAGCTTGTTTCATCACCTTTGCGAAGTTGCCGCTCTCTCCGGCTCCCGGAGACGAAGAAGCTGCTTCTTCGCGCAAAGACGATTCTGCCGCTCACAGTGCTCTGCGGTGTGCGCCTTCTGCCGAAAGAGGTCCGGGAGCTGTGCTTAGCTCTGCAGAGCACTCTACCTGCTTCTTTAGCCTCTCTTCTCGTCTACATCTTAGCAAAAAGCTTTTTCACTCTGTCTGGCAAGGAGAAACTGTGCCAGCACAGAAAACATCTCCCATCGTGTTCTAGAGGCTGCACGGAGGTCTGCAGCGTGTTTTGCAAGAAGAGAAAGAAAGTTGTCCAAAACAGCTTCCAATCGAATGTTCATGTGAATAGAAAAGGCAGGAGAGTGGTCAGGTACTGTTTTCTCTCAGTTGGCAAGCTGCGCACACAATCGCAGTGTTGTACAGCTTGTTTCATCACCTTTGCGAAGTTGCCGCTCTCTCCGGCTCCCGGAGACGAAGAAGCTGCTTCTTCGCGCAAAGACGATTCTGCCGCTCACAGTGCCCTGCGGTGTGCGCCTTCTGCCGAAAGAGGTCCGGGAGCGGTGCTTAGCTCTGCAGAGCACCATACCTGCTTCTTTAGCCTCTCTTCTCGTCTACATCTTAGCAAAAAGCTTTTCCACTCTGTCTGGCAAGGAGAAACTGTGCCAGCACAAAAAACATCTCCCATCGTGTTCTAGAGGCTGCACGGAGGTCTGCCGAGTGTTTTGCAAGAAGAGAAAGAAAGTTGTCCAAAACAGCTTGCAATCGAATGTTCATGTGATTACAAAAGGCAGGAGAGTGGTCAGGTACTGTTTTCTCTAACTTGGCAAGCTGCGCACACAATCGCAGTGTTGTACAGCTTGTTTCATCACCTTTGCCAAGTTGCCGCTCTCTCCGGCTCCCGGAGACGAAGAAGCTGCTTCTTCGCGCAAAGGCGATTCTGCCGCTCACAGTGCTCTGCGGTGTGCGCCTTCTGCCGAAAGAGGTCCGGGAGCGGTGCTTAGCTCTGCAGAGCACCGTACCTTCGTCTTTAGCCTCTCTTCTCGTCTACATCTTAGCAAAAAGCTTTTCCACTCTGTCTGGCAAGGAGAAACTGTGCCAGCACAGAAAACATCTCCCATCGTGTTCTAGAAGCTACACGGAGGTCTGCCGAGTGTTTTGCAAGAAGAGAAAGAAAGTTGTCCAAAACAGCTTGCAATCGAATGTTCAAGTGATTAGAAAAGGCAGGAGAGTGGTCAGGTACTGTTTTCTCTCAGTTGGCAAGCTGCGCACACAATCGCAGTGTTGTACAGCTTGTTTCATCACCTTTGCGAAGTTGCCGCTCTCTCCGGCTCCCGGAGACGAAGAAGCTGCTTCTTCGCGCAAAGGCGATTCTGCCGCTCACAGTGCTCTGCGGTGTGCGCCTTCTGCCGAAAGAGGCCCGGGAGCGGTGCTTAGCTCTGCAGAGCACCGTACCTTCGTCTTTAGCCTCTCTTCTCGTCTACATCTTAGCAAAAAGCTTTTCCACTCTGTCTGGCAAGGAGAAACTGTGCCAGCACAAAAAACATCTCCCATCGTGTTCTAGAGGCTGCACGCAGGTCTGCCGAGTGTTTTGCAAGAAGAGAAAGAAAGTTGTCCAAAACAGCTTGCAATCGAATGTTCATGTGAATAGAAAAGGCAGGCGAGTGGTCAGGTACTGTTTTCTCTCAGTTGGCAAGCTGCGCACACAATCGCAGTGTTGTACAGCTTGTTTCATCACCTTTGCGAAGTTGCCGCTCTCTCCTGCCCCCGGAGACGAAGAAGCTGCTTCTTCGCGCAAAGACGATTCTGCCGCTCACAGTGCTCTGCGGTGTGCGCCTTCTGCCGAAAGAGGTCCGGGAGCGGTGCTTAGCTCTGCAGAGCACCGTACCTTCGTCTTTAGCCTCTCTTCTCGTCTACATCTTAGCAAAAAGCTTTTCCACTCTGTCTGGCAAGGAGAAACTGTGCCAGCACAGAAAACATCTCCCATCGTGTTCTAGAGGCTGCACGGAGGTCTGCAGAGTGTTTTGCAAGAAGAGAAAGAAAGTTGTCCAAAACAGCTTCCAATCGAATGTTCATGTGATTACAAAAGGCAGGAGAGTGGTCAGGTACTGTTTTCTCTCAGTTGGCAAGCTGCGCACACAATCGCAGTGTTGTACAGCTTGTTTCATCACCTTTGCGAAGTTGCCGCTCTCTCCGGCTCCCGGAGACGAAGAAGCTGCTTCTTCGCGCAATGACGATTCTGCCGCTCACAGTGCTCTGCGGTGTGCGCCTTCTGCCGAAAGAGGTCCGGGAGCGGTGCTTAGCTCTGCAGAGCACCGTACCTTCGTCTTTAGCCTCTCTTCTCGTCTACGTCTTAGCAAAAAGATTTTCCACTCTGTCTGGCAAGGAGAAACTGTGCCTGCACAATAAACATCTCCCATCGTGTTCTAGAAGCTGCACGGAGGTCTGCCGAGTGTTTTGCAAGAAGAGAAAGAAAGTTGTCCAAAACAGTTTGCAATCGAATGTTCAAGTGATTAGAAAAGGCAGGAGAGTGGTCAGGTACTGTTTTCTCTCAGTTGGCAAGCTGCGCACACAATCGCAGTGTTGTACAGCTTGTTTCATCACATTTGGGAAGTTGCCGCTCTCTCCGGCTCCCGGAGACGAAGAAGCTGCTTCTTCGCGCAAAGACGATTCTGCCGCTCACAGTGCTCTGCGGTGTGCGCCTTCTGCCGAAAGAGGTCCGGGAGCGGTGCTTAGCTCTGCAGAGCACCGTACCTTCGTCTTTAGCCTCTCTTCTCGTCTACATCTTAGCAAAAAGCTTTTCCACTCTGTCTGGCAAGGAGAAACTTTGCCAGCACATAAAACATCTCCCATCGTGTTCTAGAAGCTGCACGGAGATCTGCCGATTGTTTTGCAAGAAAAGAAAGAAAGTTGTCCAAAACATTTGCAATCGAATGTTCATGTGAATAGAAAAGGCAGGAGAGTGGTCAGGTACTGTTTTCTCTCAGTTGGCAAGCTGCGCACACAATCGCAGTGTTGTACAGCTTGTTTCATCACCTTTGCGAAGTTGCCGCTCTCTCCGGCTCCCGGAGACGAAGAAGCTGCTTCTTCGCGCAAAGACGATTCTGCCGCTCACAGTGCTCTGCGGTGTGCGCCTTCTGCCGAAAGTGGTCCGGGAGCGGTGCTTTGCTCTGCAGAGCACCGTACCTTCGTCTTTAGCCTCTCTTCTCGTCTACATCTTAGCAAAAAGCTTTTCCACTCTGTCTGGCAAGGAGAAACTGTGCCAGCACAGAAAACATCTCCCATCGTGTTCTAGAGGCTGCACGGAGGTCTGCCGAGTGTTTTGCAAGAAGAGAAAGAAAGTTGTCCAAAACAGCTTGCAATCGAATGTTCATGTGAATAGAAAATGCAGGAGAGTGGTCAGGTACTGTTTTCTCTCAGTTGGCCAGCTGCGCACACAATCGCAGTGTCGTACGGCTTGTTTCATCACCTTTGCGAAGTTGCCGCTCTCTCCGGCTCCCGGAGACGAAGAAGCTGCTTCTTCGCGCAAAGACGATTCTGCCGCTCACAGTGCTCTGCAGTGTGCGTCTTCTGCCGAAAGAGGCCCGGGAGCTGTGCTTAGCTCTGCCGAGCACCATACCTGCTTCTTTAGCCTCTCTTCTCGTCTACATCTTAGCAACTTGTCCAAAGAACTTTTCCACTCTGTCTGGCAAGGAGAAACTGTGCCAGCACAGAAAACATCTCCCATAGTGTTCTAGAGGCTGCACGGAGGTCTGCCGAGTGTTTTGCAAGAAGAGAAAGAAAGTTGTCCAAAACAGCTTGCAATCGAATGTTCATGTGAATAGAAAAGGCAGGAGAGTGGTCAGGTACTGTTTTCTCTCAGTTGGCAAGCTGCGCACACAATCGCAGTGTCGTACAGCTTGTTTCATCACCTTTGCGAAGCTGCCGCTCTCTCCGGCTCCCGGAGACGAAGAAGCTGCTTCTTCGCGCAAAGACGATTCTGCCGCTCACAGTGCTCTGTGGTGTGCGCCTTCTGCCGAAAGAGGTCCGGGAGCTGTGCTTAGCTCTGCAGAGCACTCTACCTGCTTCTTTAGCCTCTCTTCTCGTCTACATCTTAGCAAAAAGCTTTTCCACTCTGTCTGGCAAGGAGAAACTGTGCCAGCACAGAAAACATCTCCCATCGTGTTCTAGAGGCTGCACGCAGGTCTGCCGAGTGTTTTGCAAGAAGAGAAAGAAAGTTGTCCAAAACAGTTTGCAATCGAATGTTCAAGTGATTAGAAAAGGCAGGAGAGTGGTCAGGTACTGTTTTCTCTCAGTTGGCAAGCTGCGCACACAATCGCAGTGTTGTACAGCTTGTTTCATCACATTTGGGAAGTTGCCGCTCTCTCCGGCTCCCGGAGACGAAGAAGCTGCTTCTTCGCGCAAAGACGATTCTGCCGCTCACAGTGCTCTGCGGTGTGCGCCTTCTGCCGAAAGAGGTCCGGGAGCGGTGCTTAGCTCTGCAGAGCACCGTACCTTCGTCTTTAGCCTCTCTTCTCGTCTACATCTTAGCAAAAAGCTTTTCCACTCTGTCTGGCAAGGAGAAACTTTGCCAGCACATAAAACATCTCCCATCGTGTTCTAGAAGCTGCACGGAGATCTGCCGATTGTTTTGCAAGAAAAGAAAGAAAGTTGTCCAAAACATTTGCAATCGAATGTTCATGTGAATAGAAAAGGCAGGAGAGTGGTCAGGTACTGTTTTCTCTCAGTTGGCAAGCTGCGCACACAATCGCAGTGTTGTACAGCTTGTTTCATCACCTTTGCGAAGTTGCCGCTCTCTCCGGCTCCCGGAGACGAAGAAGCTGCTTCTTCGCGCAAAGACGATTCTGCCGCTCACAGTGCTCTGCGGTGTGCGCCTTCTGCCGAAAGTGGTCCGGGAGCGGTGCTTTGCTCTGCAGAGCACCGTACCTTCGTCTTTAGCCTCTCTTCTCGTCTACATCTTAGCAAAAAGCTTTTCCACTCTGTCTGGCAAGGAGAAACTGTGCCAGCACAGAAAACATCTCCCATCGTGTTCTAGAGGCTGCACGGAGGTCTGCCGAGTGTTTTGCAAGAAGAGAAAGAAAGTTGTCCAAAACAGCTTGCAATCGAATGTTCATGTGAATAGAAAATGCAGGAGAGTGGTCAGGTACTGTTTTCTCTCAGTTGGCCAGCTGCGCACACAATCGCAGTGTCGTACGGCTTGTTTCATCACCTTTGCGAAGTTGCCGCTCTCTCCGGCTCCCGGAGACGAAGAAGCTGCTTCTTCGCGCAAAGACGATTCTGCCGCTCACAGTGCTCTGCAGTGTGCGTCTTCTGCCGAAAGAGGCCCGGGAGCTGTGCTTAGCTCTGCCGAGCACCATACCTGCTTCTTTAGCCTCTCTTCTCGTCTACATCTTAGCAACTTGTCCAAAGAACTTTTCCACTCTGTCTGGCAAGGAGAAACTGTGCCAGCACAGAAAACATCTCCCATAGTGTTCTAGAGGCTGCACGGAGGTCTGCCGAGTGTTTTGCAAGAAGAGAAAGAAAGTTGTCCAAAACAGCTTGCAATCGAATGTTCATGTGAATAGAAAAGGCAGGAGAGTGGTCAGGTACTGTTTTCTCTCAGTTGGCAAGCTGCGCACACAATCGCAGTGTCGTACAGCTTGTTTCATCACCTTTGCGAAGCTGCCGCTCTCTCCGGCTCCCGGAGACGAAGAAGCTGCTTCTTCGCGCAAAGACGATTCTGCCGCTCACAGTGCTCTGTGGTGTGCGCCTTCTGCCGAAAGAGGTCCGGGAGCTGTGCTTAGCTCTGCAGAGCACTCTACCTGCTTCTTTAGCCTCTCTTCTCGTCTACATCTTAGCAAAAAGCTTTTCCACTCTGTCTGGCAAGGAGAAACTGTGCCAGCACAGAAAACATCTCCCATCGTGTTCTAGAGGCTGCACGCAGGTCTGCCGAGTGTTTTGCAAGAAGAGAAAGAAAGTTGTCCAAAACAGCTTGCAATCGAATGTTCATGTGAATAGAAAAGGCAGGAGAGTGGTCAGGTACTGTTTTCTCTCACTTGGCAAGCTGCGCACACAATCGCAGTGTTGTACAGCTTGTTTCATCACCTTTGCGAAGTTGCCGCTCTCTCCGGCTCCCGGAGACGAAGAAGCTGCTTCTTCGCGCAAAGACGATTCTGCCGCTCACAGTGCTCTGCGGTGTGCGCCTTCTGCCGAAAGAGGTCCGGGAGCGGTGCTTAGCTCTGCAGAGCACCGTACCTTCGTCTTTAGCCTCTCTTCTCGTCTACATCTTAGCAAAAAGCTTTTCCACTCTGTCTGGCAAGGAGAAACTGTGCCAGCACAGAAAACATCTCCCATCGTGTTCTAGAGGCTGCACGGAGGTCTGCCGAGTGTTTGGCAAGAAGAGAAAGAAACTTGTCCAAAACAGCTTGCAATCGAATGTTCATGTGAATAGAAAAGGCAGGAGAGTGGTCAGGTACTGTTTTCTCTCAGTTGGCAAGCTGCGCACACAATCGCAGTGTCGTACAGCTTGTTTCATCACCTTTGCGAAGCTGCCGCTCTCTCCGGCTCCCGGAGACGAAGAAGCTGCTTCTTCGCGCAAAGACGATTCTGCCGCTCACAGTGCTCTGTGGTGTGCGCCTTCTGCCGAAAGAGGTCCGGGAGCGGTGCTTAGCTCTGCAGAGCACCGTACCTGCTTCTTTAGCCTCTCTTCTCGTCTACATCTTAGCAAAAAGCTTTTCCACTCTGTCTGGCAAGGAGAAACTGTGCCAGCACAGAAAACATCTCCCATCGTGTTCTAGAGGCTGCACGGAGGTCTGCCGAGTGTTTTGCAAGAAGAGAAAGAAAGTTGTCCAAAACAGCTTGCAATCGAATGTTCATGTGAATAGAAAAGGCAGGAGAGTGGTCAGGTACTGTTTTCTCTCAGTTGGCAAGCTGCGCACACAATCGCAGTGTTGTACAGCTTGTTTCATCACCTTTGCGAAGTTGCCGCTCTCTCCGGCTCCCGGAGACGAAGAAGCTGCTTCTTCGCGCAAAGACGATTCTGCCGCTCACAGTGCTCTGCGGTGTGCGCCTTCTGCTGAAAGAGGTCCGGGAGCGGTGCTTAGCTCTGCAGAGCACCGTACCTTCGTCTTTAGCCTCTCTTCTCGTCTACATCTTAGCAAAAAGCTTTTCCACTCTGTCTGGCAAGGAGAAACTGTGCCAGCACATAAAACATCTCCCATCGTGTTCTAGAAGCTGCACGGAGATCTCCCGAGTGTTTTGCAAGAAGAGAAAGAAATTTGTCCAAAACAGCTTGCAATGGAATGTTCATGTGAATAGAAAAGGCAGGAGAGTGGTCAGGTACTGTTTTCTCTCAGTTGTCATGCTGCGCACACAATCGCAGTGTTGTACAGCTTGTTTCATCACGTTTGCGAAGTTGTCGCTCTCTCCGGCTCCCGGAGACGAAGAAGCTGCTTCTTCGCGCAAAGACGATTCTGCCGCTCACAGTGCTCTGCGGTGTGCGCCTTCTGCCGAAAGAGGTCCGGGAGCGGTGCTTAGCTCTGCAGAGCACCGTACCTTCGTCTTTAGCCTCTCTTCTCGTCTACATCTGAGCAAAAAGCTTTTCCACTCTGTCTGGCAAGGAGAAACTGTGCCAGCACAGAAAACATCTCCCATCGTGTTCTAGAGGCTGCACGGAGGTCTGCCGAGTGTTTTGCAAGAAGAGAAAGAAAGTTGTCCAAAACAGCTTGCAATCGAATGTTCATGTGAATAGAAAAGGCAGGAGAGTGGTCAGGTACTGTTTTCTCTCAGTTGGCAAGCTGCGCACACAATCGCAGTGTTGTACAGCTTGTTTCATCACCTTTGCGAAGTTGCCGCTCTCTCCGGCTCCCGGAGACGAAGAAGCTGCTTCTTCGCGCAAAGACGATTCTGCCGCTCACAGTGCTCTGCGGTGTGCGCCTTCTGCCGAAAGACGCCCGGGAGCGGTGCTTAGCTCTGCAGAGCACCGTACCTTCGTCTTTAGCCTCTCTTCTCGTCTACATCTTAGCAAAAAGCTTTTCCACTCTGTCTGGCAAGGAGAAACTGTGCCTGCACAGAAAACATCTCCCATCGTGTTCTAGAGGCTGCACGCAGGTCTGCCGAGTGTTTTGCAAGAAGAGAAAGAAAGTTGTCCAAAACAGCTTGCAATCGAATGTTCATGTGATTACAAAAGGCAGGAGAGTGGTCAGGTACTGTTTCCTCTCAGTTGGCAAGCTGCGCACACAATCGCAGTGTCGTACAGCTTGTTTCATCACCTTTGCGAAGTTGCCGCTCTCTCCGGCTCCCGGAGACGAAGAAGCTGCTTCTTCGCGCAAAGACGATTCTGCCGCTCACAGTGCTCTGCGGTGTGCGCCTTCTGCCGAAAGAGGTCCGGGAGCGGTGCTTAGCTCTGCAGAGCACCGTACCTTCGTCTTTAGCCTCTCTTCTCGTCTACATCTTAGCAAAAAGCTTTTCCACTCTGTCTGGCAAGGAGAAACTGTGCCAGCACAGAAAACATCTCCCATCGTGTTCTAGAGGCTGCACGGAGGTCTGCCGAGTGTTTTGCAAGAAGAGAAAGAAAGTTGTCCAAAACAGCTTCCAATCGAATGTTCATGTGAATAGAAAAGGCAGGAGAGTGGTCAGGTACTGTTTTCTCTCAGTTGGCAAGCTGCGCACACAATCGCAGTGTCGTACAGCTTGTTTCATCACCTTTGCGAAGTTGCCGCTCTCTCCGGCTCCCGGAGACGAAGAAGCTGCTTCTTCGCGCAAAGACGATTCTGCCGCTCACAGTGCTCTGCGGTGTGCGCCTTCTGCCGAAAGAGGTCCGGGAGCTGTGCTTAGCTCTGCAGAGCACTCTACCTGCTTCTTTAGCCTCTCTTCTCGTCTACATCTTAGCAAAAAGCTTTTTCACTCTGTCTGGCAAGGAGAAACTGTGCCAGCACAGAAAACATCTCCCATCGTGTTCTAGAGGCTGCACGGAGGTCTGCAGCGTGTTTTGCAAGAAGAGAAAGAAAGTTGTCCAAAACAGCTTCCAATCGAATGTTCATGTGAATAGAAAAGGCAGGAGAGTGGTCAGGTACTGTTTTCTCTCAGTTGGCAAGCTGCGCACACAATCGCAGTGTTGTACAGCTTGTTTCATCACCTTTGCGAAGTTGCCGCTCTCTCCGGCTCCCGGAGACGAAGAAGCTGCTTCTTCGCGCAAAGGCGATTCTGCCGCTCACAGTGCTCTGCGGTGTGCGCCTTCTGCCGAAAGAGGTCCGGGAGCGGTGCTTAGCTCTGCAGAGCACCGTACCTTCGTCTTTAGCCTCTCTTCTGGTCTACATCTTAGCAAAAAGCTTTTCCACTCTGTCTGGCAAGGAGAAACTTTACCAGCACAGAAAACATCTCCCATCGTGTTCTAGAGGCTGCACGGAGGTCTGCCGAGTGTTTTGCAAGAAGAGAAAGAAAGTTGTCCAAAACAGCTTGCAATCGAATGTTCAAGTGATTAGAAAAGGCAGGAGAGTGGTCAGGTACTGTTTTCTCTCAGTTGGCAAGCTGCGCACACAATCGCAGTGTTGTACAGCTTGTTTCATCACCTTTGCGAAGTTGCCGCTCTCTCCGGCTCCCGGAGACGAAGAAGCTGCTTCTTCGCGCAAAGACGATTCTGCCGCTCACAGTGCTCTGCGGTGTGCGCCTTCTGCCGAAAGAGGACCGGGAGCGGTGCTTAGCTCTGCAGAGCACCGTACCTTCGTCTTTAGCCTCTCTTCTCGTCTACATCTTAGCAAAAAGCTTTTCCACTCTGTCTGGCAAGGAGAAACTGTGCCAGCACAAAAAACATCTCCCATCGTGTTCTAGAGGCTGCACGCAGGTCTGCCGAGTGTTTTGCAAGAAGAGAAAGAAAGTTGTCCAAAACAGCTTGCAATCGAATGTTCATGTGAATACAAAAGGCAGGAGAGTGGTCAGGTACTGTTTTCTCTCAGTTGGCAAGCTGCGCACACAATCGCAGTGTCGTACAGCTTGTTTCATCACCTTTGCGAAGTTGCCGCTCTCTCCGGCTCCCGGAGACGAAGAAGCTGCTTCTTCGCGCAAAGACGATTCTGCCGCTCACAGTGCTCTGCGGTGTGCGCCTTCTGCCGAAAGAGGTCCGGGAGCGGTGCTTAGCTCTGCAGAGCACCGTACCTTCGTCTTTAGCCTCTCTTCTCGTCTACATCTTAGCAAAAAGATTTTCCACTCTGTCTGGCAAGGAGAAACTGTGCCTGCACAAAAAACATCTCCCATCGTGTTCTAGAAGCTGCACGGAGGTCTGCCGAGTGTTTTGCAAGAAGAGAAAGAAAGTTGTCCAAAACAGCTTGCAATCGAATGTTCAAGTGATTAGAAAAGGCAGGAGAGTGGTCAGGTACTGTTTTCTCTCAGTTGGCAAGCTGCGCACACAATCGCAGTGTTGTACAGCTTGTTTCATCACCTTTGCGAAGTTGCCGCTCTCTCCGGCTGCCGGAGACGAAGAAGCTGCTTCTTCGCGCAAAGGTGATTCTGCCGCTCACAGTGCTCTGCGGTGTGCGCCTTCTGCCGAAAGAGGTCCGGGAGCGGTGCTTAGCTCTGCAGAGCACCGTACCTTCGTCTTTAGCCTCTCTTCTCGTCTACATCTTAGCAAAAAGCTTTTCCACTCTGTCTGGCAAGGAGAAACTGTGCCAGCACATAAAACATCTCCCATCGTGTTCTAGAAGCTGCACGGAGATCTGCCGAGTGTTTTGCAAGAAAAGAAAGAAAGTTGACCAAAACATCTTGCAATCGAATGTTCATGTGAATAGAAAAGGCAGGAGAGTGGTCAGGTACTGTTTTCTCTCAGTTGGCAAGCTGCGCACACAATCGCAGTGTTGTACAGCTTGTTTCATCACATTTGGGAAGTTGCCGCTCTCTCCGGCTCCCGGAGACGAAGAAGCTGCTTCTTCGTGCAAAGACGATTCTGCCGCTCACAGTGCTCTGCGGTGTGCGCCTTCGGCCGAAAGTGGTCCGGGAGCGGTGCTTTGCTCTGCAGAGCACCGTACTTTCGTCTTTAGCCTCTCTTCTCGTCTACATCTTAGCAAAAAGCTTTTCCACTCTGTCTGGCAAGGAGAAACTGTGCCAGCACAGAAAACATCTCCCATCGTGTTCTAGAGGCTGCACGGAGGTCTGCCGAGTGTTTTGCAAGAAGAGAAAGAAAGTTGTCCAAAACAGCTTGCAATCGAATGTTCATGTGAATAGAAAATGCAGGAGAGTAGTCAGGTACTGTTTTCTCTCAGTTGGCCAGCTGCGCACACAATCGCAGTGTCGTACGGCTTGTTTCATCACCTTTGCGAAGTTGCCGCTCTCTCCGGCTCCCGGAGACGAAGAAGCTGCTTCTTCGCGCAAAGACGATTCTGCCGCTCACTGTGCTCTGCAGTGTGCGTCTTCTGCCGAAAGAGGCCCGGGAGCTGTGCTTAGCTCTGCCGAGCACCATACCTGCTTCTTTAGCCTCTCTTCTCGTCTACATCTTAGCAACTTGTCCAAAGAACTTTTCCACTCTGTCTGGCAAGGAGAAACTGTGCCAGCACAGAAAACATCTCCCATCGTGTTCTAGAGGCTGCACGGAGGTCTGCCGAGTGTTTTGCAAGAAGAGAAAGAAAGTTGTCCAAAACAGCTTGCAATCGAATGTTCATGTGAATAGAAAAGGCAGGAGAGTGGTCAGGTACTGTTTTCTCTCACTTGGCAAGCTGCGCACACAATCGCAATGTTGTACAGCTTGTTTCATCACCTTTGCGAAGTTGCCGCTCTCTCCGGCTCCCGGAGACGAAGAAGCTGCTTCTTCGCGCAAAGGCGATTCTGCCGCTCACAGTGCTCTGCGGTGTGCGCCTTCTGCCGAAAGAGGTCCGGGAGCGGTGCTTAGCTCTGCAGAGCACCGTACCTTCGTCTTTAGCCTCTCTTCTCGTCTACATCTTAGCAAAAAGCTTTTCCACTCTGTCTGGCAAGGAGAAACTGTGCCAGCACAGAAAACATCTCCCATCGTGTTCTAGAGGCTGCACGCAGGTCTGCCGAGTGTTTTGCAAGAAGAGAAAGAAAGTTGTCCAAAACAGCTTGCAATCGAATGTTCATGTGAATAGAAAAGGCAGCAGAGTGGTCAGGTACTGTTTTCTCTCAGTTGGCAAGCTGCGCACACAATCGCAGTGTTGTACAGCTTGTTTCATCACCTTTGCGAAGTTGCCGCTCTCTCCGGCTCCCGGAGACGAAGAAGCTGCTTCTTCGCGCAAAGACGATTCTGCCGCTCACAGTGCTCTGCGGTGTGTGCCTTCTGCCGAAAGAGGTCCGGGAGCGGTGCTTAGCTCTGCAGAGCACCATACCTGCTTCTTTAGCCTCTCTTCTCGTCTACATCTTAGCAAAAAGCTTTTCCACTCTGTCTGGCAAGGAGAAACTGTGCCAGCACAGAAAACATCTCCCATCGTGTTCTAGAGGCTGCACGCAGGTCTGCCGAGTGTTTTGCAAGAAGAGAAAGAAAGTTGTCCAAAACAGCTTGCAATCGAATGTTCATGTGAATAGAAAAGGCAGGAGAGTGGTCAGGTACTGTTTTCTCTCAGTTGGCAAGCTGCGCACACAATTGCAGTGTCGTACAGCTTGTTTCATCACCTTTGCGAAGCTGCCGCTCTCTCCGGCTCCCGGAGACGAAGAAGCTGCTTCTTCGCGCAAAGACGATTCTGCCGCTCACAGTGCTCTGTGGTGTGCGCCTTCTGCCGAAAGAGGTCCGGGAGCTGTGCTTAGCTCTGCAGAGCACTCTACCTGCTTCTTTAGCCTCTCTTCTCGTCTACATCTTAGCAAAAAGCTTTTCCACTCTGTCTGGCAAGGAGAAACTGTGCCTGCACAAAAAACAACTCCCATCGTGTTCTAGAAGCTGCACGGAGGTCTGCCGAGTGTTTTGCAAGAAGAGAAAGAAAGTTGTCCAAAACAGCTTGCAATCGAATGTTCATGTGAATAGAAAAGGCAGGAGAGTGGTCAGGTACTGTTTTCTCTCAGTTGGCAAGCTGCGCACACAATCGCAGTGTTGTACAGCTTGTTTCATCACCTTTGCGAAGTTGCCGCTCTCTCCGGCTCCCGGAGACGAAGAAGCTGCTTCTTCGCGCAAAGGCGATTCTGCCGCTCACAGTGCTCTGCGGTGTGCGCCTTCTGCCGAAAGTGGTCCGGGAGCGGTGCTTAGCTCTGCAGAGCACCGTACCTTCGTCTTTAGCCTCTCTTCTCGTCTACATCTTAGCAAAAAGCTTTTCCACTCTGTCTGGCAAGGAGAAACTGTGCCAGCACAGAAAACATCTCCCATCGTGTTCTAGAGGCTGCACGCAGGTCTGCCGAGTGTTTTGCAAGAAGAGAAAGAAAGTTGTCCAAAACAGCTTGCAATCGAATGTTCATGTGAATAGAAAAGGCAGGAGAGTGGTCAGGTACTGTTTTCTCTCAGTTGGCAAGCTGCGCACACAATCGCAGTGTTGTACAGCTTGATTCATCACCTTTGCGAAGTTGCCGCTCTCTCCGGCTCCCGGAGACGAAGAAGCTGCTTCTTCGCGCAAAGACGATTCTGCCGCTCACAGTGCTCTGCGGTGTGCGCCTTCTGCCGAAAGAGGCCCGGGAGCGGTGCTTAGCTCTGCAGAGCACCATACCTGCTTCTTTAGCCTCTCTTCTCGTCTACATCTTAGCAAAAAGCTTTTCCACTCTGTCTGGCAAGGAGAAACTGTGCCAGCACAAAAAACATCTCCCATCGTGTTCTAGAGGCTGCACGGAGGTCTGCCGAGTGTTTTGCAAGAAGAGAAAGAAAGTTGTCCAAAACAGCTTGCAATCGAATGTTCATGTGAATAGAAAAGGCAGGAGAGTGGTCAGGTACTGTTTTCTCTCAGTTGGCAAGCTGCGCACACAATCGCAGTGTCGTACAGCTTGTTTCATCACCTTTGCGAAGTTGCCGCTCTCTCCGGCTCCCGGAGACGAAGAAGCTGCTTCTTCGCGCAAAGACGATTCTGCCGCTCACAGTGCTCTGCGGTGTGCGCCTTCTGCCGAAAGAGGACCGGGAGCTGGGCTTAGCTCTGCAGAGCACTCTACCTGCTTCTTTAGCCTCTCTTCTCGTCTACATCTTAGCAAAAAACTTTTCCACTCTGTCTGGCAAGGAGAAACTGTGCCAGCACAGAAAACATCTCCCATCGTGTTCTAGAGGCTGCACGGAGGTCTGCCGAGTGTTTTGCAAGAAGAGAAAGAAAGTTGTCCAAAACAGCTTGCAATCGAATGTTCATGTGAATAGAAAAGGCAGGAGAGTGGTCAGGTACTGTTTTCTCTCAGTTGGCAAGCTGCGCACACAATCGCAGTGTTGTACAGCTTGTTTCATCACCTTTGCGAAGTTGCCGCTCTCTCCGGCTCCCGGAGACGAAGAAGCTGCTTCTTCGCGCAAAGACGATTCTGCCGCTCACAGTGCTCTGCGGTGTGCGCCTTCTGCCGAAAGAGGTCCGGGAGCGGTGCTTAGCTCTGCAGAGCACCGTACCTTCGTCTTTAGCCTCTCTTCTCGTCTACATCTTAGCAAAAAACTTTTCCACTCTGTCTGGCAAGGAGAAACTGTGCCAGCACAGAAAACATCTCCCATCGTGTTCTAGAGGCTGCACGGAGGTGAGCCGAGTGTTTTGCAAGAAGAGAAAGAAAGTTGTCCAAAACAGCTTGCAATCGAATTTTCAAGTGATTAGAAAAGGCAGGAGAGTGGTCAGGTACTGTTTTCTCTCAGTTGGCAAGCTGCGCACACAATCGCAGTGTCGTACAGCTTGTTTCATCACCTTTGCGAAGTTGCCGCTCTCTCCGGCTCCCGGAGACGAAGAAGCTGCTTCTTCGCGCAAAGGTGATTCTGCCGCTCACAGTGCTCTGCGGTGTGCGCCTTCTGCCGAAACAGGTCCGGGAGCGGTGCTTAGCTCTGCAGAGCACCGTACCTTCGTCTTTAGCCTCTCTTCTCGTCTACATCTTAGCAAAAAGCTTTTCCACTCTGTCTGGCAAGGAGAAACTGTGCCAGCACAGAAAACATCTCCCATCGTGTTCTAGAGGCTGCACGGAGGTCTGCCGAGTGTTTTGCAAGAAAAGAAAGAAAGTTGTCCAAAACATCTTGCAATCGAATGTTCATGTGAATAGAAAAGGCAGGAGAGTGGTCAGGTACTGTTTTCTCTCAGTTGGCAAGCTGCGCACACAATCGCAGTATTGTACAGCTTGTTTCATCACCTTTGCGAAGTTGCCGCTCTCTCCGGCTCCCGGAGACGAAGAAGCTGCTTCTTCGCGCAAAGACGATTCTGCCCCTCACAGTGCTTTGTGGTGTGCGCCTTCTGCCGAAAGTGGTCCGGGAGCGGTGCTTTGCTCTGCAGAGCACCGTACCTTCGTCTTTAGCCTCTCTTCTCGTCTACATCTTAGCAAAAAGCTTTTCCACTCTGTCTGGCAAGGAGAAACTGTGCCAGCACAGAAAACATCTCCCATCGTGTTCTAGAGGCTGCACGCAGGTCTGCCGAGTGTTTTGCAAGAAGAGAAAGAAAGTTGTCCAAAACAGCTTGCAATCGAATGTTCATGTGAATAGAAAATGCAGGAGAGTGGTCAGGTACTGTTTTCTCCAGGTTGGCCAGCTGCGCACACAATCGCAGTGTCGTAGGGCTTGTTTCATCACCTTTGCGAAGTTGCCGCTCTCTCCGGCTCCCGGAGACGAAGAAGCTGCTTCTTCGCGCAAAGACGATTCTGCCGCTCACTGTGCTCTGCAGTGTGCGTCTTCTGCCGAAAGAGGCCCGGGAGCTGTGCTTAGCTCTGCCGAGCACCATACCTGCTTCTTTAGCCTCTCTTCTCGTCTACATCTTAGCAAAAAGCTTTTCCACTCTGTCTGGCAAGGAGAAACTGTGCCAGCACAAAAAACATCTCCCATCGTGTTCTAGAGGCTGTACGCAGGTCTGCCGAGTGTTTTGCAAGAAGAGAAAGAAAGTTGTCCAAAACAGCTTGCAATCGAATGTTCATGTGATTAGAAAAGGCAGGAGAGTGGTCAGGTACTGTTTTCTCTCAGTTGGCAAGCTGCGCACACAATCGCAGTGTTGTACAGCTTGTTTCATCACCTTTGCGAAGTTGCCGCTCTCTCCGGCTCCCGGAGACGAAGAAGCTGCTTCTTCGCGCAAAGGCGATTCTGCCGCTCACAGTGCTCTGCGGTGTGCGCCTTCTGCCGAAAGTGGTCCGGGAGCGGTGCTTGGCTCTGCAGAGCACCGTACCTTCGTCTTTAGCCTCTCTTCTCGTCTACATCTTAGCAAAAAGCTTTTCCACTCTGTCTGGCAAGGAGAAACTGTGCCAGCACAGAAAACATCTCCCATCGTGTTCTAGAGGCTGCACGGAGGTCTGCAGCGTGTTTTGCAAGAAGAGAAAGAAAGTTGTCCAAAACAGCTTGCAATCGAATGTTCATGTGAATAGAAAAGGCAGCAGAGTGGTCAGGTACTGTTTTCTCTCAGTTGGCAAGCTGCGCACACAATCGCAGTGTTGTACAGCTTGTTTCATCACCTTTGCGAAGTTGCTGCTCTCTCCGGCTCCCGGAGACGAAGAAGCTGCTTCTTCGCGCAAAGACGATTCTGCCGCTCACAGTGCTCTGCGGTGTGCGCCTTCTGCCGAAAGAGGCCCGGGAGCGGTGCTTAGCTCTGCAGAGCACCATACCTGCTTCTTTAGCCTCTCTTCTCGTCTACATCTTAGCAAAAAGCTTTTCCACTCTGTCTGGCAAGGAGAAACTGTGCCAGCACAAAAAACATCTCCCATCGTGTTCTAGAGGCTGCACGGAGGTCTGCCGAGTGTTTTGCAAGAAGAGAAAGAAAGTTGTCCAAAACAGCTTGCAATCGAATGTTCATGTGATTACAAAAGGCAGGAGAGTGGTCAGGTACTGTTTTCTCTCACTTGGCAAGCTGCGCACACAATCGCAGTGTCGTACAGCTTGTTTCATCACCTTTGCGAAGTTGCCGCTCTCTCCGGCTCCCGGAGACGAAGAAGCTGCTTCTTCGCGCAAAGACGATTCTGCCGCTCACAGTGCTCTGCGGTGTGCGCCTTCTGCCGAAAGAGGTCCGGGAGCGGTGCTTAGCTCTGCAGAGCACCGTACCTTCGTCTTTAGCCTCTCTTCTCGTCTACACCTTAGCAAAAAGATTTTCCACTCTGTCTGGCAAGGAGAAACTGTGCCTGCACAAAAAACATCTCCCATCGTGTTCTAGAAGCTGCACGGAGGTCTGCCGAGTGTTTGGCAAGAAGAGAAAGAAAGTTGTCCAAAACAGCTTGCAATCGAATGTTCATGTGAATAGAAAAGGCAGCAGAGTGGTCAGGTACTGTTTTCTCTCAGTTGGCAAGCTGCGCACACAATCGCAGTGTTGTACAGCTTGTTTCATCACCTTTGCGAAGTTGCCGCTCTCTCCGGCTGCCGGAGACGAAGAAGCTGCTTCTTCGCGCAAAGGTGATTCTGCCGCTCACAGTGCTCTGCGGTGTGCGCCTTCTGCCGAAAGAGGTCCGGGAGCGGTGCTTAGCTCTGCAGAGCACCGTACCTTCGTCTTTAGCCTCTCTTCTCGTCTACATCTTAGCAAAAACCTTTTCCACTCTGTCTGGCAAGGAGAAACTTTGCCAGCACATAAAACATCTCCCATCATGTTCTAGAAGCTGCACGGAGATCTGCCGAGTGTTTTGCAAGAAAAGAAAGAAAGTTGACCAAAACATCTTGCAATCGAATGTTCATGTGAATAGAAAAGGCAGGAGAGTGGTCAGGTACTGTTTTCTCTCAGTTGGCAAGCTGCGCACACAATCGCAGTGTTGTACAGCTTGTTTCATCACCTTTGCGAAGTTGCCGCTCTCTCCGGCTCCCGGAGACGAAGAAGCTGCTTCTTCGCGCAAAGACGATTCTGCCGCTCACAGTGCTCTGCGGTGTGCGCCTTCTGCCGAAAGTGGTCCGGGAGCGGTGCTTTGCTCTGCAGAGCACCGTACCTTCGTCTTTAGCCTCTCTTCTCGTCTACATCTTAGCAAAAAGCTTTTCCACTCTGTCTGGCAAGGAGAAACTGTGCCAGCACAGAAAACATCTCCCATCGTGTTCTAGAGGCTGCACGGAGGTCTGCAGAGTGTTTTGCAAGAAGAGAAAGAAAGTTGTCCAAAACAGCTTGCAATCGAATGTTCATGTGAATAGAAAATGCAGGAGAGTGGTCAGGTACTGTTTTCTCTCAGTTGGCCAGCTGCGCACACAATCGCAGTGTCGTACGGCTTGTTTCATCACCTTTGCGAAGTTGCCGCTCTCTCCGGCTCCCGGAGACGAAGAAGCTGCTTCTTCGCGCAAAGACGATTCTGCCGCTCACTGTGCTCTGCAGTGTGCGCCTTCTGCCGAAAGAGGTCCGGGAGCTGTGCTTAGCTCTGCAGAGCACTCTACCTGCTTCTTTAGCCTCTCTTCTCGTCTACATCTTAGCAAAAAGCTTTTCCACTCTGTCTGGCAAGGAGAAACTGTGCCAGCACAGAAAACATCTCCCATCGTGTTCTAGAGGCTGCACGGAGGTCTGCCGAGTGTTTTGCAAGAAGAGAAAGAAAGTTGTCCAAAACAGCTTGCAATCGAATGTTCATGTGATTACAAAAGGCAGGAGAGTGGTCAGGTACTGTTTTCTCTCAGTTGGCAAGCTGCGCACACAATCGCAGTGTTGTACAGCTTGTTTCATCACCTTTGCGAAGTTGCCGCTCTCTCCAGCTCCCGGAGACGAAGAAGCTGCTTCTTCGCGCAAAGGTGATTGTGCCGCTCACAGTGCTCTGCGGTGTGCGCCTTCTGCCGAAAGAGGTCCGGGAGCGGTGCTTAGCTCTGCAGAGCACCTTACCTTCGTCTTTAGCCTCTCTTCTGGTCTACATCTTAGCAAAAAGCTTTTCCACTCTGTCTGGCAAGAAGAAACTTTACCAGCACAGAAAACATCTCCCATCGTGTTCTAGAGGCTGCACGGAGGTCTGCCGAGTGTTTTGCAAGAAGAGAAAGAAAGTTGTCCAAAACAGCTTGCAATCGAATGTTCATGTGATTACAAAAGGCAGGAGAGTGGTCAGGTACTGTTTTCTCTCAGTTGGCAAGCTGCGCACACAATCGCAGTGTTGTACAGCTTGTTTCATCACCTTTGCGAAGTTGCCGCTCTCTCCGGCTCCCGGAGACGAAGAAGCTGCTTCTTCGCGCAAAGACGATTCTGCCGCTCACTGTGCTCTGCAGTGTGTGTCTTCTGCCGAAAGAGGCCCGGGAGCTGTGCTTAGCTCTGCCGAGTACCATACCTGCTTCTTTAGCCTCTCTTCTGGTCTACATCTTAGCAAAAAGCTTTTCCACTCTGTCTGGCAAGGAGAAACTTTACCAGCACAGAAAACATCTCCCATCGTGTTCTAGAGGCTGCACGGAGGTCTGCCGAGTGTTTTGCAAGAAGAGAAAGAAAGTTGTCCAAAACAGCTTGCAATCGAATGTTCATGTGAATAGAAAAGGCAGGAGAGTGGTCAGGTACTGTTTTCTCTCAGTTGGCAAGCTGCGCACCACAATCGCAGTGTTGTACAGCTTGTTTCATCACCTTTGCGAAGTTGCCGCTCTCTCCGGCTCCCGGAGACGAAGAAGCTGCTTCTTCGCGCAAAGACGATTCTGCCGCTCACTGTGCTCTGCAGTGTGTGTCTTCTGCCGAAAGAGGCCCGGGAGCTGTGCTTAGCTCTGCCGAGCACCATACCTGCTTCTTTAGCCTCTCTTCTCGTCTACATCTTAGCAAAAAGCTTTTCCACTCTGTCTGGCAAGGAGAAACTGTGCCAGCACAGAAAACATCTCCCATCGTGTTCTAGAGGCTGCACGGAGGTCTGCCGAGTGTTTTGCAAGAAGAGAAAGAAAGTTGTCCAAAACAGCTTGCAATCGATTGTTCATGTGATTACAAAAGGCAGGAGAGTGGTCAGGTACTGTTTTCTCTCAGTTGGCAAGCTGCGCACACAATCGCAGTGTCGTACAGCTTGTTTCATCACCTTTGCGAAGTTGCCGCTCTCTCCGGCTCCCGGAGACGAAGAAGCTGCTTCTTCGCGCAAAGGCGATTCTGCCGCTCACAGTGCTCTGCGGTGTGCGCCTTCTGCCGAAAGAGGTCCGGGAGCGGTGCTTAGCTCTGCAGAGCACCGTACCTTCGTCTTTAGCCTCTCTTCTCGTCTACATCTTAGCAAAAAGCTTTTCCACTCTGTCTGGCAAGGAGAAACTGTGCCAGCACAGAAAACATCTCCCATCGTGTTCTAGAGGCTGCACGCAGGTCTGCCGAGTGTTTTGCAAGAAGAGAAAGAAAGTTGTCCAAAACAGCTTGCAATCGAATGTTCATGTGAATAGAAACGGCAGGAGAGTGGTCAGGTACTGTTTTCTCTCACTTGGCAAGCTGCGCACACAATCGCAGTGTTGTACAGCTTGTTTCATCACCTTTGCGAAGTTGCCGCTCTCTCCGGCTCCCGGAGACGAAGAAGCTGCTTCTTCGCGCAAAGACGATTCTGCCGCTCACAGTGCTCTGCGGTGTGCGACTTCTGCCGAAAGAGGCCCGGGAGCGGTGCTTAGCTCTGCAGAGCACCATACCTGCTTCTTTAGCCTCTCTTCTCGTCTACATCTTAGCAAAAAGCTTTTCCACTCTGTCTGGCAAGGAGAAACTGTGCCAGCACAAAAAACATCTCCCATCGTGTTCTAGAGGCTGCACGGAGGTCTGCCGAGTGTTTTGCAAGAAGAGAAAGAAAGTTGTCCAAAACAGCTTGCAATCGAATGTTCATGTGAATAGAAAAGGCAGCAGAGTGGTCAGGTACTGTTTTCTCTCAGTTGGCAAGCTGCGCACACAATCGCAGTGTCGTACAGCTTGTTTCATCACCTTTGCGAAGCTGCCGCTCTCTCCGGCTCCCGGAGACGAAGAAGCTGCTTCTTCGCGCAAAGACGATTCTGCCGCTCACAGTGCTCTGCGGTGTGCGCCTTCTGCCGAAAGAGGTCCGGGAGCTGTGCTTAGCTCTGCAGAGCACTCTACCTGCTTCTTTAGCCTCTCTTCTCGTCTACATCTTAGCAAAAAGCTTTTCCACTCTGTCTGGCAAGGAGAAACTGTGCCAGCACAGAAAACATCTCCCATCGTGTTCTAGAGGCTGCACGGAGGTCTGCCGAGTGTTTTGCAAGAAGAGAAAGAAAGTTGTCCAAAACAGCTTGCAATCGAATGTTCATGTGAATAGAAAAGGCAGGAGAGTGGTCAGGTACTGTTTTCTCTCAGTTGGCAAGCTGCGCACACAATCGCAGTGTTGTACAGCTTGTTTCATCACCTTTGCCAAGTTGCCGCTCTCTCCGGCTCCCGGAGACGAAGAAGCTGCTTCTTCGCGCAAAGACGATTCTGCCGCTCACAGTGCTCTGCGGTGTGCGCCTTCTGCCGAAAGAGGCCCGGGAGCGGTGCTTAGCTCTGCCGAGCACCATACCTGCTTCTTTAGCCTCTCTTCTCGTCTACATCTTAGCAAAAAGCTTTTCCACTCTGTCTGGCAAGGAGAAACTGTGCCAGCACAGAAAACATCTCCCATCGTGTTCTAGAGGCTGCACTGAGTTCTGCCGAGTGTTTTGCAAGAAGAGAAAGAAAGTTGTCCAAAACAGCTTGCAATCGAATGTTCATGTGAATAGAAAAGGCAGGAGAGTGGTCAGGTACTGTTTTCTCTCAGTTGGCAAGCTGCGCACACAATCGCAGTGTTGTACAGCTTGTTTCATCACCTTTGCGAAGTTGCCGCTCTCTCCGGCTGCCGGAGACGAAGAAGCTGCTTCTTCGCGCAAAGGTGATTCTGCCGCTCACAGTGCTCTGCGGTGTGCGCCTTCTGCCGAAAGAGGTCCGGGAGCGGTGCTTAGCTCTACAGAGCACCGTACCTTCGTCTTTAGCCTCTCTTCTCGTCTACATCTTAGCAAAAACCTTTTCCACTCTGTCTGGCAAGGAGAAACTGTGCCAGCACAGAAAACATCTCCCATCGTGTTCTAGAGGCTGCACGGAGGTCTGCCGAGTGTTTTGCAAGAAGAGAAAGAAAGTTGTCCAAAACAGCTTGCAATCGAATGTTCATGTGAATAGAAAAGGCAGGAGAGTGGTCAGGTACTGTTTTCTCTCAGTTGGCCAGCTGCGCACACAATCGCAGTGTCGTACGGCTTGTTTCATCACCTTTGCGAAGTTGCCGCTCTCTCCGGCTCCCGGAGACGAAGAAGCTGCTTCTTCCCGCAAAGACGATTCTGCCGCTCACTGTGCTCTGCAGTGTGCGTCTTCTGCCGAAAGAGGCCCGGGAGCTGTGCTTAGCTCTGCCGAGCACCATACCTGCTTCTTTAGCCTCTCTTCTCGTCTACATCTTAGCAAAAAGCTTTTCCACTCTGTCTGGCAAGGAGAAACTGTGCCAGCACAGAAAACATCTCCCATCGTGTTCTAGAGGCTGCACGCAGGTCTGCCGAGTGTTTTGCAAGAAGAGAAAGAAAGTTGTCCAAAACAGCTTGCAATCGAATGTTCATGTGATTACAAAAGGCAGGAGAGTGGTCAGGTACTGTTTTCTCTCAGTTGGCAAGCTGCGCACACAATCGCAGTGTTGTACAGCTTGTTTCATCACCTTTGCGGAGTTGCCGCTCTCTCCGGCTCCCGGAGACGAAGAATCTGCTTCTTCGCGCAAAGACGATTCTGCCGCTCACAGTGCTCTGCGGTGTGCGCCTTCTGCCGAAAGAGGTCCGGGAGCGGTGCTTAGCTCTGCAGAGCACCATACCTGCTTCTTTAGCCTCTCTTCTCGTCTACATCTTAGCAAAAAGCTTTTCCACTCTGTCTGGCAAGGAGAAACTGTGCCAGCACAGAAAACATCTCCCATCGTGTTCTAGAGGCTGCACGGAGGTCTGCCGAGTGTTTTGCAAGAAGAGAAAGAAAGTTGTCCAAAACAGCTTGCAATCGAATGTTCATGTGAATAGAAAAGGCAGGAGAGTGGTCAGGTACTGTTTTCTCTCAGTTGGCAAGCTGCGCACACAATCGCAGTGTCGTACAGCTTGTTTCATCACCTTTGCGAAGCTGCCGCTCTCTCCGGCTCCCGGAGACGAAGAAGCTGCTTCTTCGCGCAAAGGCGATTCTGCCGCTCACAGTGCTCTGCGGTGTGCGCCTTCTGCCGAAAGAGGTCCGGGAGCTGTGCTTAGCTCTGCAGAGCACTCTACCTGCTTCTTTAGCCTCTCTTCTCGTCTACATCTTAGCAAAAAGCTTTTCCACTCTGTCTGGCAAGGAGAAACTGTGCCAGCACAGAAAACATCTCCCATCGTGTTCTAGAGGCTGTACGCAGGTCTGCCGAGTGTTTTGCAAGAAGAGAAAGAAAGTTGTCCAAAACAGCTTGCAATGGAATGTTCATGTGAATAGAAAAGGCAGCAGAGTGGTCAGGTACTGTTTTCTCTCAGTTGGCAAGCTGCGCACACAATCGCAGTGTTGTACAGCTTGTTTCATCACCTTTGCGAAGTTGCCGCTCTCTCCGGCTCCCGGAGACGAAGAAGCTGCTTCTTCGCGCAAAGACGATTCTGCCGCTCACAGTGCTCTGCAGTGTGCGCCTTCTGCCGAAAGACGCCCGGGAGCGGTGCTTAGCTCTGCAGAGCACCGTACCTTCGTCTTTAGATCTCTTCTCGTCTACATCTTAGCAAAAAGCTTTTCCACTCTGTCTGGCAAGGAGAAACTGTGCCAGCACAGAAAACATCTCCCATCGTGTTCTAGAGGCTGCACGGAGGTGTGCCGAGTGTTTTGCAAGAAGAGAAAGAAAGTTGTCCAAAACAGCTTGCAATCGAATGTTCATGTGAATAGAAAAGGCAGGAGAGTGGTCAGGTACTGTTTTCTCTCAGTTGGCAAGCTGCGCACACAATCGCAGAGTTGTACAGCTTGTTTCATCACCTTTGCGAAGTTGCCGCTCTCTCCGGCTCCCGGAGACGAAGAAGCTGCTTCTTCGCGCAAAGACGATTCTGCCGCTCACAGTGCTCTGCGGTGTGCGCCTTCTGCCGAAAGAGGTCCGGGAGCGGTGCTTAGCTCTGCAGAGCACCATACCTGCTTCTTTAGCCTCTCTTCTCGTCTACATCTTAGCAAAAAGCTTTTCCACTCTGTCTGGCAAGGAGAAACTGTGCCAGCACAGAAAACATCTCCCATCGTGTTCTAGAGGCTGCACGGAGGTCTGCCGAGTGTTTTGCAAGAAGAGAAAGAAAGTTGTCCAAAACAGCTTGCAATCCAATGTTCATGTGAATAGAAAAGGCAGGAGAGTGGTCAGGTACTGTTTTCTCTCAGTTGGCAAGTTGCGCACACAATCGAAGTGTTGTACAGCTTGTTTCATCACCTTTGCGAAGTTGCCGCTCTCTCCGGCTCCCGGAGACGAAGAAGCTGCTTCTTCGCGCAAAGACGATTCTGCCGCTCACAGTGCTCTGCGGTGTGCGCCTTCTGCCGAAAGAGGTCCGGGAGCGGTGCTTAGCTCTGCAGAGCACCGTACCTTCGTCTTTAGCCTCTCTTCTCGTCTACACCTTAGCAAAAAGATTTTCCACTCTGTCTGGCAAGGAGAAACTGTGCCTGCACAAAAAACATCTCCCATCGTGTTCTAGAAGCTGCACGGAGGTCTGCCGAGTGTTTGGCAAGAAGAGAAAGAAAGTTGTCCAAAACAGCTTGCAATCGAATGTTCATGTGAATAGAAAAGGCAGGAGAGTGGTCAGGTACTGTTTTCTCTCAGTTGGCAAGCTGCGCACACAATCGCAGTGTTGTACAGCTTGTTTCATCACCTTTGCGAAGTTGCCGCTCTCTCCGGCTGCCGGAGACGAAGAAGCTGCTTCTTCGCGCAAAGGTGATTCTGCCGCTCACAGTGCTCTGCGGTGTGCGCCTTCTGCCGAAAGAGGTCCGGGAGCGGTGCTTAGCTCTGCAGAGCACCGTACCTTCGTCTTTAGCCTCTCTTCTCGTCTACATCTTAGCAAAAACCTTTTCCACTCTGTCTGGCAAGGAGAAACTTTGCCAGCACATAAAACATCTCCCATCGTGTTCTAGAAGCTGCACGGAAATCTGCCGAGTGTTTTGCAAGAAAAGAAAGAAAGTTGACCAAAACATCTTGCAATCGAATGTTCATGTGAATAGAAAAGGCAGGAGAGTGGTCAGGTACTGTTTTCTCTCAGTTGGCAAGCTGCGCACACAATCGCAGTGTTGTACAGCTTGTTTCATCACCTTTGCGAAGTTGCCGCTCTCTCCGGCTCCCGGAGACGAAGAAGCTGCTTCTTCGCGCAAAGACGATTCTGCCGCTCACAGTGCTCTGCGGTGTGCGCCTTCTGCCGAAAGTGGTCCGGGAGCGGTTCTTTGCTCTGCAGAGCACCGTACCTTCGTCTTTAGCCTCTCTTCTCGTCTACATCTTAGCAAAAAGCTTTTCCACTCTGTCTGGCAAGGAGAAACTGTGCCAGCACAGAAAACATCTCCCATCGTGTTCTAGAGGCTGCACGGAGGTCTGCAGAGTGTTTTGCAAGAAGAGAAAGAAAGTTGTCCAAAACAGCTTGCAATCGAATGTTCATGTGAATAGAAAATGCAGGAGAGTGGTCAGGTACTGTTTTCTCTCAGTTGGCCAGCTGCGCACACAATCGCAGTGTCGTACGGCTTGTTTCATCACCTTTGCGAAGTTGCCGCTCTCTCCGGCTCCCGGAGACGAAGAAGCTGCTTCTTCGCGCAAAGACGATTCTGCCGCTCACTGTGCTCTGCAGTGTGCGCCTTCTGCCGAAAGAGGTCCGGGAGCTGTGCTTAGCTCTGCAGAGCACTCTACCTGCTTCTTTAGCCTCTCTTCTCCTCTACATCTTAGCAAAAAGCTTTTCCACTCTGTCTGGCAAGGAGAAACTGTGCCAGCACAGAAAACATCTCCCATCGTGTTCTAGAGGCTGCACGGAGGTCTGCCGAGTGTTTTGCAAGAAGAGAAAGAAAGTTGTCCAAAACAGCTTGCAATCGAATGTTCATGTGATTACAAAAGGCAGGAGAGTGGTCAGGTACTGTTTTCTCTCAGTTGGCAAGCTGCGCACACAATCGCAGTGTTGTACAGCTTGTTTCATCACCTTTGCGAAGTTGCCGCTCTCTCCAGCTCCCGGAGACGAAGAAGCTGCTTCTTCGCGCAAAGGTGATTGTGCCGCTCACAGTGCTCTGCGGTGTGCGCCTTCTGCCGAAAGAGGTCCGGGAGCGGTGCTTAGCTCTGCAGAGCACCTTACCTTCGTCTTTAGCCTCTCTTCTGGTCTACATCTTAGCAAAAAGCTTTTCCACTCTGTCTGGCAAGAAGAAACTTTACCAGCACAGAAAACATCTCCCATCGTGTTCTAGAGGCTGCACGGAGGTCTGCCGAGTGTTTTGCAAGAAGAGAAAGAAAGTTGTCCAAAACAGCTTGCAATCGAATGTTCATGTGATTACAAAAGGCAGGAGAGTGGTCAGGTACTGTTTTCTCTCAGTTGGCAAGCTGCGCACACAATCGCAGTGTTGTACAGCTTGTTTCATCACCTTTGCGAAGTTGCCGCTCTCTCCGGCTCCCGGAGACGAAGAAGCTGCTTCTTCGCGCAAAGACGATTCTGCCGCTCACTGTGCTCTGCAGTGTGTGTCTTCTGCCGAAAGAGGCCCGGGAGCTGTGCTTAGCTCTGCCGAGTACCATACCTGCTTCTTTAGCCTCTCTTCTGGTCTACATCTTAGCAAAAAGCTTTTCCACTCTGTCTGGCAAGGAGAAACTTTACCAGCACAGAAAACATCTCCCATCGTGTTCTAGAGGCTGCACGGAGGTCTGCCGAGTGTTTTGCAAGAAGAGAAAGAAAGTTGTCCAAAACAGCTTGCAATCGAATGTTCATGTGAATAGAAAAGGCAGGAGAGTGGTCAGGTACTGTTTTCTCTCAGTTGGCAAGCTGCGCACACAATCGCAGTGTTGTACAGCTTGTTTCATCACCTTTGCGAAGTTGCCGCTCTCTCCGGCTCCCGGAGACGAAGAAGCTGCTTCTTCGCGCAAAGACGATTCTGCCGCTCACTGTGCTCTGCAGTGTGTGTCTTCTGCCGAAAGAGGCCCGGGAGCTGTGCTTAGCTCTGCCGAGCACCATACCTGCTTCTTTAGCCTCTCTTCTCGTCTACATCTTAGCAAAAAGCTTTTCCACTCTGTCTGGCAAGGAGAAACTGTGCCAGCACAGAAAACATCTCCCATCGTGTTCTAGAGGCTGCACGGAGGTCTGCCGAGTGTTTTGCAAGAAGAGAAAGAAAGTTGTCCAAAACAGCTTGCAATCGATTGTTCATGTGATTACAAAAGGCAGGAGAGTGGTCAGGTACTGTTTTCTCTCAGTTGGCAAGCTGCGCACACAATCGCAGTGTCGTACAGCTTGTTTCATCACCTTTGCGAAGTTGCCGCTCTCTCCGGCTCCCGGAGACGAAGAAGCTGCTTCTTCGCGCAAAGGCGATTCTGCCGCTCACAGTGCTCTGCGGTGTGCGCCTTCTGCCGAAAGAGGTCCGGGAGCGGTGCTTAGCTCTGCAGAGCACCGTACCTTCGTCTTTAGCCTCTCTTCTCGTCTACATCTTAGCAAAAAGCTTTTCCACTCTGTCTGGCAAGGAGAAACTGTGCCAGCACAGAAAACATCTCCCATCGTGTTCTAGAGGCTGCACGCAGGTCTGCCGAGTGTTTTGCAAGAAGAGAAAGAAAGTTGTCCAAAACAGCTTGCAATCGAATGTTCATGTGAATAGAAACGGCAGGAGAGTGGTCAGGTACTGTTTTCTCTCACTTGGCAAGCTGCGCACACAATCGCAGTGTTGTACAGCTTGTTTCATCACCTTTGCGAAGTTGCCGCTCTCTCCGGCTCCCGGAGACGAAGAAGCTGCTTCTTCGCGCAAAGACGATTCTGCCGCTCACAGTGCTCTGCGGTGTGCGACTTCTGCCGAAAGAGGCCCGGGAGCGGTGCTTAGCTCTGCAGAGCACCATACCTGCTTCTTTAGCCTCTCTTCTCGTCTACATCTTAGCAAAAAGCTTTTCCACTCTGTCTGGCAAGGAGAAACTGTGCCAGCACAAAAAACATCTCCCATCGTGTTTTGGAGGCTGCACGGAGGTCTGCCGAGTGTTTTGCAAGAAGAGAAAGAAAGTTGTCCAAAACAGCTTGCAATCGAATGTTCATGTGAATAGAAAAGGCAGCAGAGTGGTCAGGTACTGTTTTCTCTCAGTTGGCAAGCTGCGCACGCAATCGCAGTGTCGTACAGCTTGTTTCATCACCTTTGCGAAGCTGCCGCTCTCTCCGGCTCCCGGAGACGAAGAAGCTGCTTCTTCGCGCAAAGACGATTCTGCCGCTCACAGTGCTCTGCGGTGTGCGCCTTCTGCCGAAAGAGGTCCGGGAGCTGTGCTTAGCTCTGCAGAGCACTCTACCTGCTTCTTTAGCCTCTCTTCTCGTCTACATCTTAGCAAAAAGCTTTTCCACTCTGTCTGGCAAGGAGAAACCGTGCCAGCACAGAAAACATCTCCCATCGTGTTCTAGAGGCTGCACGGAGGTCTGCCGAGTGTTTTGCAAGAAGAGAAAGAAAGTTGTCCAAAACAGCTTGCAATCGAATGTTCATGTGAATAGAAAAGGCAGGAGAGTGGTCAGGTACTCTTTTCTCTCAGTTGGCAAGCTGCGCACACAATCGCAGTGTTGTACAGCTTGTTTCATCACCTTTGCCAAGTTGCCGCTCTCTCCGGCTCCCGGAGACGAAGAAGCTGCTTCTTCGCGCAAAGACGATTCTGCCGCTCACAGTGCTCTGCGGTGTGCGCCTTCTGCCGAAAGAGGCCCGGGAGCGGTGCTTAGCTCTGCAGAGCACCATACCTGCTTCTTTAGCCTCTCTTCTCGTCTACATCTTAGCAAAAAGCTTTTCCACTCTGTCTGGCAAGGAGAAACTGTGCCAGCACAGAAAACATCTCCCATCGTGTTCTAGAGGCTGCACGCAGGTCTGCCGAGTGTTTTGCAAGAAGAGAAAGAAAGTTGTCCAAAACAGCTTGCAATCGAATGTTCATGTGAATAGAAAAGGCAGGAGAGTGGTCAGGTACTGTTTTCTCTCAGTTGGCAAGCTGCGCACACAATCGCAGTGTTGTACAGCTTGTTTCATCACCTTTGCGAAGTTGCCGCTCTCTCCGGCTGCCGGAGACGAAGAAGCTGCTTCTTCGCGCAAAGGTGATTCTGCCGCTCACAGTGCTCTGCGGTGTGCGCCTTCTGCCGAAAGAGGTCCGGGAGCGGTGCTTAGCTCTACAGAGCACCGTACCTTCGTCTTTAGCCTCTCTTCTCGTCTACATCTTAGCAAAAACCTTTTCCACTCTGTCTGGCAAGGAGAAACTGTGCCAGCACAGAAAACATCTCCCATCGTGTTCTAGAGGCTGCACGGAGGTCTGCCGAGTGTTTTGCAAGAAGAGAAAGAAAGTTGTCCAAAACAGCTTGCAATCGAATGTTCATGTGAATAGAAAAGGCAGGAGAGTGGTCAGGTACTGTTTTCTCTCAGTTGGCCAGCTGCGCACACAATCGCAGTGTCGTACGGCTTGTTTCATCACCTTTGCGAAGTTGCCGCTCTCTCCGGCTCCCGGAGACGAAGAAGCTGCTTCTTCCCGCAAAGACGATTCTGCCGCTCACTGTGCTCTGCAGTGTGCGTCTTCTGCCGAAAGAGGCCCGGGAGCTGTGCTTAGCTCTGCCGAGCACCATACCTGCTTCTTTAGCCTCTCTTCTCGTCTACATCTTAGCAAAAAGCTTTTCCACTCTGTCTGGCAAGGAGAAACTGTGCCAGCACAGAAAACATCTCCCATCGTGTTCTAGAGGCTGCACGCAGGTCTGCCGAGTGTTTTGCAAGAAGAGAAAGAAAGTTGTCCAAAACAGCTTGCAATCGAATGTTCATGTGATTACAAAAGGCAGGAGAGTGGTCAGGTACTGTTTTCTCTCAGTTGGCAAGCTGCGCACACAATCGCAGTGTTGTACAGCTTGTTTCATCACCTTTGCGGAGTTGCCGCTCTCTCCGGCTCCCGGAGACGAAGAATCTGCTTCTTCGCGCAAAGACGATTCTGCCGCTCACAGTGCTCTGCGGTGTGCGCCTTCTGCCGAAAGAGGTCCGGGAGCAGTGCTTAGCTCTGCAGAGCACCATACCTGCTTCTTTAGCCTCTCTTCTCGTCTACATCTTAGCAAAAAGCTTTTCCACTCTGTCTGGCAAGGAGAAACTGTGCCAGCACAGAAAACATCTCCCATCGTGTTCTAGAGGCTGCACGGAGGTCTGCCGAGTGTTTTGCAAGAAGAGAAAGAAAGTTGTCCAAAACAGCTTGCAATCGAATGTTCATGTGAATAGAAAAGGCAGCAGAGTGGTCAGGTACTGTTTTCTCTCAGTTGGCAAGCTGCGCACACAATCGCAGTGTCGTACAGCTTGTTTCATCACCTTTGCGAAGCTGCCGCTCTCTCCGGCTCCCGGAGACGAAGAAGCTGCTTCTTCGCGCAAAGACGATTCTGCCGCTCACAGTGCTCTGCGGTGTGCGCCTTCTGCCGAAAGAGGTCCGGGAGCTGTGCTTAGCTCTGCAGAGCACTCTACCTGCTTCTTTAGCCTCTCTTCTCGTCTACATCTTAGCAAAAAGCTTTTCCACTCTGTCTGGCAAGGAGAAACTGTGCCAGCACAGAAAACATCTCCCATCGTGTTCTAGAGGCTGTACGCAGGTCTGCCGAGTGTTTTGCAAGAAGAGAAAGAAAGTTGTCCAAAACAGCTTGCAATGGAATGTTCATGTGAATAGAAAAGGCAGCAGAGTGGTCAGGTACTGTTTTCTCTCAGTTGGCAAGCTGCGCACACAATCGCAGTGTTGTACAGCTTGTTTCATCACCTTTGCGAAGTTGCCGCTCTCTCCGGCTCCCGGAGACGAAGAAGCTGCTTCTTCGCGCAAAGACGATTCTGCCGCTCACAGTGCTCTGCAGTGTGCGCCTTCTGCCGAAAGACGCCTGGGAGCGGTGCTTAGCTCTGCAGAGCACCGTACCTTCGTCTTTAGATCTCTTCTCGTCTACATCTTAGCAAAAAGCTTTTCCACTCTGTCTGGCAAGGAGAAACTGTGCCAGCACAGAAAACATCTCCCATCGTGTTCTAGAGGCTGCACGGAGGTGTGCCGAGTGTTTTGCAAGAAGAGAAAGAAAGTTGTCCAAAACAGCTTGCAATCGAATGTTCATGTGAATAGAAAAGGCAGGAGAGTGGTCAGGTACTGTTTTCTCTCAGTTGGCAAGCTGCGCACACAATCGCAGTGTTGTACAGCTTGTTTCATCACCTTTGCGAAGTTGCCGCTCTCTCCGGCTCCCGGAGAAGAAGAAGCTGCTTCTTCGCGCAAAGACGATTCTGCCGCTCACAGTGCTCTGCGGTGTGCGCCTTCTGCCGAAAGAGGTCCGGGAGCGGTGCTTAGCTCTGCAGAGCACCATACCTGCTTCTTTAGCCTCTCTTCTCGTCTACATCTTAGCAAAAAGCTTTTCCACTCTGTCTGGCAAGGAGAAACTGTGCCAGCACAGAAAACATCTCCCATCGTGTTCTAGAGGCTGCACGGAGGTCTGCCGAGTGTTTTGCAAGAAGAGAAAGAAAGTTGTCCAAAACAGCTTGCAATCCAATGTTCATGTGAATAGAAAAGGCAGGAGAGTGGTCAGGTACTGTTTTCTCTCAGTTGGCAAGTTGCGCACACAATCGAAGTGTTGTACAGCTTGTTTCATCACCTTTGCGAAGTTGCCGCTCTCTCCGGCTCCCGGAGACGAAGAAGCTGCTTCTTCGCGCAAAGACGATTCTGCCGCTCACAGTGCTCTGCGGTGTGCGCCTTCTGCCGAAAGAGGTCCGGGAGCGGTGCTTAGCTCTGCAGAGCACCATACCTGCCTCTTTAGCCTCTCTTCTCGTCTACATCTTAGCAACTTGTCCAAAGAACTTTTCCACTCTGTCTGGCAAGGAGAAACTGTGCCAGCACAGAAAACATCTCCCATCGTGTTCTAGAGGCTGCACGCAGGTCTGCCGAGTGTTTTGCAAGAAGAGAAAGAAAGTTGTCCAAAACAGCTTGCAATCGAATGTTCATGTGAATAGAAAAGGCAGCAGAGTGGTCAGGTACTGTTTTCTCTCACTTGGCAAGCTGCGCACACAATCGCAGTGTTGTACAGCTTGTTTCATCACCTTTGCGAAGTTGCCGCTCTCTCCGGCTCCCGGAGACGAAGAAGCTGCTTCTTCGCGCAAAGACGATTCTGCCGCTCACAGTGCTCTGCGGTGTGCGCCTTCTGCCGAAAGACGCCCGGGAGCGGTGCTTAGCTCTGCAGAGCACCGTACCTTCGTCTTTAGCCTCTCTTCTCGTCTACATCTTAGCAAAAAGCTTTTCCACTCTGTCTGGCAAGGAGAAACTGTGCCAGCACAAAAAACATCTCCCATCGTGTTCTAGAAGCTGCACGGAGGTCTGCCGAGTGTTTTGCAAGAAGAGAAAGAAAGTTGTCCAAAACAGCTTGCAATCGAATGTTCAAGTGATTAGAAAAGGCAGGAGAGTGGTCAGGTACTGTTTTCTCTCAGTTGGCAAGCTGCGCACACAATCGCAGTGTTGTACAGCTTGTTTCATCACCTTTGCGAAGTTGCCGCTCTCTCCGGCTCCCGGAGACGAAGAAGCTGCTTCTTCGCGCAAAGACGATTCTGCCGCTCACAGTGCTCTGCGGTGTGCGCCTTCTGCCGAAAGAGGTCCGGGAGCGGTGCTTAGCTCTGCAGAGCACCGTACCTTCGTCTTTAGCCTCTCTTCTCGTCTACATCTTAGCAAAAAGCTTTTCCACTCTGTCTGGCCAGGAGAAACTTTGCCAGCACATAAAACATCTCCCATCGTGTTCTAGAAGCTGCACGGAGATCTCCCGAGTGTTTTGCAAGAAGAGAAAGAAAGTTGTGCAAAACAGCTTGCAATCGAATGTTTATGTGAATAGAAAAGGCAGGAGAGTGGTCAGGTACTGTTTTCTCTCAGTTGGCAAGCTGCGCACACAATCGCAGTGTTGTACAGCTTGTTTCATCACCTTTGCGAAGTTGCCGCTCTCTCCGGCTCCCGGAGACGAAGAAGCTGCTTCTTCGCGCAAAGACGATTCTGCCGCTCACAGTGCTCTGCGGTGTGCGCCTTCTGCCGAAAGTGGTCCGGGAGTGGTGCTTTGCTCTGCAGAGCACCGTACCTTCGTCTTTAGCCTCTCTTCTCGTCTACATCTTAGCAAAAAGCTTTTCCACTCTGTCTGGCAAGGAGAAACTGTGCCAGCACAAAAAACATCTCCCATCGTGTTCTAGAGGCTGCACGGAGGTCTGCCGAGTGTTTTGCAAGAAGAGAAAGAAAGTTGTCCAAAACAGCTTGCAATGGAATGTTCATGTGAATAGAAAAGGCGGGAGAGTGGTCAGGTACTGTTTTCTCTCAGTTGTCATGCTGCGCACACAATCGCAGTGTTGTACAGCTTGTTTCATCACCTTTGCGAAGTTGTCGCTCTCTCCGGCTCCCGGAGACGAAGAAGCTGCTTCTTCGCGCAAAGACGATTCTGCCGCTCACAGTGCTCTGCGGTGTGCGCCTTCTGCCGAAAGAGGTCCGGGAGCGGTGCTTAGCTCTGCAGAGCACCGTACCTTCGTCTTTAGCCTCTCTTCTCGTCTACATCTTAGCAAAAAGCTTTTCCACTCTGTCTGGCAAGGAGAAACTGTGCCAGCACAAAAAACATCTCCCATCGTGTTCTAGAGGCTGCACGGAGGTCTGCCGAGTGTTTTGCAAGAAGAGAAAGAAAGTTGTCCAAAACAGCTTGCAATTGAATGTTCATGTGATTACAAAAGGCAGGAGAGTGGTCAGGTACTGTTTTCTCTCAGTTGGCAAGCTGCGCACACAATCGCAGTGTTGTACAGCTTGTTTCATCACCTTTGCGAAGTTGCCGCTCTCTCCGGCTCCCGGAGACGAAGAAGCTGCTTCTTCGCGCAAAGACGATTCTGCCGCTCACAGTGCTCTGCGGTGTGCGCCTTCTGCCGAAAGACGCCCGGGAGCGGTGCTTAGCTCTGCAGAGCAGCGTACCTTCGTCTTTAGCCTCTCTTCTCGTCTACATCTTAGCAAAAAGCTTTTCCACTCTGTCTGGCAAGGAGAAACTGTGCCAGCACAAAAAACATCTCCCATCGTGTTCTAGAGGCTGCACGGAGGTCTGCCGAGTGTTTTGCAAGAAGAGAAAGAAAGTTGTCCAAAACAGCTTGCAATCGAATATTCATGTGATTACAAAAGGCAGGAGAGTGGTCAGGTACTGTTTTCTCTCAGTTGGCAAGCTGCGCACACAATCGCAGTGTTGTACAGCTTGTTTCATCACCTTTGCGAAGTTGCCGCTCTCTCCGGCTCCCGGAGACGAAGAAGCTGCTTCTTCGCGCAAAGACGATTCTGCCGCTCACAGTGCTCTGCGGTGTGCGCCTTCTGCCGAAAGAGGTCCGGGAGCGGTGCTTAGCTCTGCAGAGCACCGTACCTTCGTCTTTAGCATCTCTTCTCGTCTACATCTTAGCAAAAAGCTTTTCCACTCTGTCTGGCAAGGAGAAACTGTGCCTGCACAAAAAACATCTCCCATCGTGTTCTAGAAGCTGCACGGAGGTCTGCCGAGTGTTTTGCAAGAAGAGAAAGAAAGTTGTCCAAAACAGCTTGCAATCGAATGTTCAAGTGATTAGAAAAGGCAGGAGAGTGGTCAGGTACTGTTTTCTCTCAGTTGGCAAGCTGCGCACACAATCGCAGTGTTGTACAGCTTGTTTCATCACCTTTGCGAAGTTGCCGCTCTCTCCGGCTCCCGGAGACGAAGAAGCTGCTTCTTCGCGCAAAGGTGATTCTGCCGCTCACAGTGCTCTGCGGTGTGCGCCTTCTGCCGAAAGCGGTCCTGGAGCGGTGCTTTGCTCTGCAGGGCACCGTACCTTCGTCTTTAGCCTCTCTTCTCGTCTACATCTTAGCAAAAAGCTTTTCCACTCTGTCTGGCAAGGAGAAACTGTGCCAGCACAGAAAATATCTCCCATCGTGTTCTAGAGGCTGCACGCAGGTCTGCCGAGTGTTTTGCAAGAAGAGAAAGAAAGTTGTCCAAAACAGCTTGCAATGGAATGTTCATGTGAATAGAAAAGGCAGGAGAGTGGTCAGGTACTGTTTTCTCTAACTTGGCAAGCTGCGCACACAATCGCAGTGTTGTACAGCTTGTTTCATCACCTTTGCGAAGTTGCCGCTCTCTCCGGCTCCCGGAGACGAAGAAGCTGCTTCTTCGCGCAAAGACGATTCTGCCGCTCACAGTGCTCTGCAGTGTGCGCCTTCTGCCGAAAAAGGTCCGGGAGCGGTGCTTAGCTCTGCAGAGCACCGTACCTTCGTCTTTAGCCTCTCTTCTCGTCTACATCTTAGCAAAAAGCTTTTCCACTCTGTCTGGCAAGGAGAAACTGTGCCAGCACAGAAAACATCTCCCATCGTGTTCTAGAGGCTGCACGCAGGTCTGCCGAGTGTTTTGCAAGAAGAGAAAGAAAGTTGTCCAAAACAGCTTGCAATCGAATGTTCATGTGAATAGAAAAGGCAGCAGAGTGGTCAGGTACTGTTTTCTCTCAGTTGGCAAGCTGCGCACACAATCGCAGTGTTGTACAGCTTGTTTCATCACCTTTGCGAAGTTGCCGCTCTCTCCGGCTCCCGGAGACGAAGAAGCTGCTTCTTCGCGCAAAGACGATTCTGCCGCTCACAGTGCTCTGCGGTGTGCGCCTTCTGCCGAAAGAGGTCCGGGAGCTGTGCTTAGCTCTGCAGAGCACTCTACCTGCTTCTTTAGCCTCTCTTCTCGTCTACATCTTAGCAAAAAGCTTTTCCACTCTGTCTGGCAAGGAGAAAATGTGCCAGCACAGAAAACATCTCCCATCGTGTTCTAGAGGCTGCACGCAGGTCTGCCGAGTGTTTTGCAAGAAGAGAAAGAAAGTTGTCCAAAACAGCTTCCAATCGAATGTTCATGTGAATAGAAAAGGCAGGAGAGTGGTCAGGTACTGTTTTCTCTCAGTTGGCAAGCTGCGCACACAATCGCAGTGTTGTACAGCTTGTTTCATCACCTTTGCGAAGTTGCCGCTCTCTCCGGCTCCCGGAGACGAAGAAGCTGCTTCTTCGCGCAAAGACGATTCTGCCGCTCACAGTGCTCTGCGGTGTGCGCCTTCTGCCGAAAGAGGCCCGGGAGCGGTGCTTAGCTCTGCAGAGCAACATACCTGCTTCTTTAGCCTCTCTTCTCGTCTACATCTTAGCAAAAAGCTTTTCCACTCTGTCTGGCAAGGAGAAACTTTACCAGCACAAAAAACATCTCCCATCGTGTTCTAGAGGCTGCACGCAGGTCTGCCGAGTGTTTTGCAAGAAGAGAAAGAAAGTTGTCCAAAACAGCTTGCAATCGAATGTTCATGTGAATAGAAAAGGCAGGAGAGTGGTCAGGTACTGTTTTCTCTCAGTTGGCAAGCTGCGCACACAATCGCAGTGTCGTACAGCTTGTTTCATCACCTTTGCGAAGTTGCCGCTCTCTCCGGCTCCCGGAGACGAAGAAGCTGCTTCTTCGCGCAAAGACGATTCTGCCGCTCACAGTGCTCTGCGGTGTGCGCCTTCTGCCGAAAGAGGTCCGGGAGCTGTGCTTAGCTCTGCAGAGCACTCTACCTGCTTCTTTAGCCTCTCTTCTCGTCTACATCTTAGCAAAAAGCTTTTCCACTCTGTCTGGCAAGGAGAAACTGTGCCAGCACAGAAAACATCTCCCATCGTGTTCTAGAGGCTGCACGGAGGTCTGCCGAGTGTTTTGCAAGAAGAGAAAGAAAGTTGTCCTAAACAGCTTGCAATCGAATATTCATGTGAATAGAAAAGGAAGGAGAGTGGTCAGGTACTGTTTTCTCTCAGTTGGCAAGCTGCGCACACAATCGCAGTGTTGTACAGCTTGTTTCATCACCTTTGCGAAGTTGCCGCTCTCTCCGGCTCCCGGAGACGAAGAAGCTGCTTCTTCGCGCAAAGACGATTCTGCCGCTCACAGTGCTCTGCGGTGTGCGCCTTCTGCCGAAAGAGGTCCGGGAGCGGTGCTTAGCTCTGCAGAGCACCGTACCTTCGTCTTTAGCCTCTCTTCTCGTCTACATCTTAGCAAAAAGCTTTTCCACTCTGTCTGGCAAGGAGAAACTGTGCCAGCACAGAAAACATCTCCCATCGTGTTCTAGAGGCTGCACGGAGGTCTGCCGAGTGTTTTGCAAGAAGAGAAAGAAAGTTGTCCAAAACAGCTTGCAATCGAATGTTCATGTGAATAGAAAAGGCAGGAGAGTGGTCAGGTACTGTTTTCTCTCAGTTGGCAAGCTGCGCACACAATCGCAGTGTTGTACAGCTTGTTTCATCACCTTTGCGAAGTTGCCGCTCTCTCCGGCTCCCGGAGACGAAGAAGCTGCTTCTTCGCGCAAAGACGATTCTGCCGCTCACAGTGCTCTGCGGTGTGCGCCTTCTGCCGAAAGAGGACCGGGAGCGGTGCTTAGCTCTGCAGAGCACCGTGCCTTCGTCTTTAGCCTCTCTTCTCGTCTACATCTTAGCAAAAAGCTTTTCCACTCTGTCGGGCAAGGAGAAACTGTGCCAGCACAGAAAACATCTCCCATCGTGTTCTAGAGGCTGCACGGAGGTCTGCCGAGTGTTTTGCAAGAAGAGAAAGAAAGTTGTCCAAAACAGCTTGCAATCGAATGTTCATGTGATTACAACAGGCAGGAGAGTGGTCAGGTACTGTTTTCTCTCAGTTGGCAAGCTGCGCACACAATCGCAGTGTCGTACAGCTTGTTTCATCACCTTTGCGAAGTTGCCGCTCTCTCCGGCTCCCGGAGACGAAGAAGCTGCTTCTTCGCGCAAAGACGATTCTGCCGCTCACAGTGCTCTGCGGTGTGCGCCTTCTGCCGAAAGAGGTCCGGGAGCGGTGCTTAGCTCTGCAGAGCACCGTACCTTCGTCTTTAGCCTCTCTTCTCGTCTACATCTTAGCAAAAAGCTTTTCCACTCTGTCTGGCAAGGAGAAACTCTGCCTGCACAAAAAACATCTCCCATCGTGTTCTAGAGGCTGCACGGAGGTCTGCAGAGTGTTTTGCAAGAAGAGAAAGAAAGTTGTCCAAAACAGCTTGCAATGGAATGTTCATGTGAATAGAAAAGGCAGGAGAGTGGTCAGGTACTGTTTTCTCTCAGTTGGCAAGCTGCGCACACAATCGCAGTGTTGTACGGCTTGTTTCATCACCTTTGCGAAGTTGCTGCTCTCTCCGGCTCCCGGAGACGAAGAAGCTGCTTCTTCGCGCAAAGACGATTCTGCCGCTCACTGTGCTCTGCAGTGTGTGTCTTCGGCCGAAAGAGGCCCGGGAGCTGTGCTTAGCTCTGCCGAGCACCATACCTGCTTCTTTAGCCTCTCTTCTCGTCTACATCTTAGCAAAAAGCTTTTCCACTCTGTCTGGCAAGGAGAAACTGTGCCACAACAGAAAACATCTCCCATCGTGTTCTAGACGCTGCACGGAGGTCTGCCGAGTGTTTTGCAAGAAGAGAAAGAAAGTTGTCCAAAACAGCTTCCAATCGAATGTTCAAGTGATTAGAAAAGGCAGGAGAGTGGTCAGGTACTGTTTTCTCTCAGTTGGCAAGCTGCGCACACAATCGCAGTGTTGTACAGCTTGTTTCATCACCTTTGCGAAGTTGCCGCTCTCTCCGGCTCCCGGAGACGAAGAAGCTGCTTCTTCGCGCAAAGACGATTCTGCCGCTCACAGTGCTCTGCGGTGTGCGCCTTCTGCCGAAAGAGGCCCGGGAGCGGTGCTTAGCTCTGCAGAGCACCATACCTTCGTCTTTAGCCTCTCTTCTCGTCTACATCTTAGCAAAAAGCTTTTCCACTCTGTCTGGCAAGGAGAAACTGTGCCAGCACAAAAAACATCTCCCATCGTGTTCTAGAGGCTGCACGGAGGTCTGCAGAGTGTTTTGCAAGAAGAGAAAGAAAGTTGTCCAAAACAGCTTGCAATCGAATGTTCATGTGAATAGAAAAGGCAGGAGAGTGGTCAGGTACTGTGTTCTCTGTTAGTTGGCAAGCTGCGCACACAATCGCAGTGTCGTACAGCTTGTTTCATCACCTTTGCGAAGCTGCCGCTCTCTCCGGCTCCCGGAGACGAAGAAGCTGCTTCTTCGCGCAAAGACGATTCTGCCGCTCACAGTGCTCTGCGGTGTGCGCCTTCTGCCGAAAGAGGTCCGGGAGCTGTGCTTAGCTCTGCAGAGCACTCTACCTGCTTCTTTAGCCTCTCTTCTCGTCTACATCTTAGCAAAAAGCTTTTCCACTCTGTCTGGCAAGGAGAAACTGTGCCAGCACAGAAAACATCTCCCATCGTGTTCTAGAGGCTGCACGCAGGTCTGCCGAGTGTTTTGCAAGAAGAGAAAGAAAGTTGTCCAAAACAGCTTGCAATCGAATGTTCATGTGAATAGAAAAGGCAGGAGAGTGGTCAGGTACTGTTTTCTCTCAGTTGGCAAGCTGCGCACACAATCGCAGTGTTGTACAGCTTGTTTCATCACCTTTGCGAAGTTGCCGCTCTCTCCGGCTCCCGGAGACGAAGAAGCTGCTTCTTCGCGCAAAGACGATTCTGCCGCTCACAGTGCTCTGCGGTGTGCGCCTTCTGCCGAAAGAGGCCCGGGAGCGGTGCTTAGCTCTGCCGAGCACCATACCTGCTTCTTTAGCCTCTCTTCTCGTCTACATCTTAGCAAAAAGCTTTTCAACTCTGTCTGGCAAGGAGAAACTGTGCCAGCACAGAAAACATCTCCCATCGTGTTCTAGAGGCTGCACGGAGGTCTGCAGAGTGTTTTGCAAGAAGAGAAAGAAAGTTGTCCAAAAGAGCTTGCAATCGAATGTTCATGTGAATAGAAAAGGCAGGAGAGTGGTCAGGTACTGTTTTCTCTCAGTTGGCAAGCTGCGCACACAATCGCAGTGTTGTACAGCTTGTTTCATCACCTTTGCGAAGTTGCCGCTCTCTCCGGCTCCCGGAGACGAAGAAGCTGCTTCTTCGCGCAAAGGCGATTCTGCCGCTCACAGTGCTCTGCGGTGTGCGCCTTCTGCCGAAAGAGGTCCGGGAGCGGTGCTTAGCTCTGCAGAGCACCGTACCTTCGTCTTTAGCCTCTCTTCTGGTCTACATCTTAGCAAAAAGCTTTTCCACTCTGTCTGGCAAGGAGAAACTGTGCCACCACAGAAAACATCTCCCATCGTGTTCTAGAGGCTGCACGGAGGTCTGCCGAGTGTTTTGCAAGAAGAGAAAGAAAGTTGTCCAAAACAGCTTGCAATCGAATGTTCATGTGATTACAAAAGGCAGGAGAGTGGTCAGGTACTGTTTTCTCTCAGTTGGCAAGCTGCGCACACAATCGCAGTGTTGTACAGCTTGTTTCATCACCTTTGCGAAGTTGCCGCTCTCTCCGGCTCCCGGAGACGAAGAAGCTGCTTCTTCGCGCAAAGACGATTCTGCCGCTCACTGTGCTCTGCAGTGTGTGTCTTCTGCCGAAAGAGGCCCGGGAGCTGTGCTTAGCTCTGCCGAGCACCATACCTGCTTCTTTAGCCTCCCTTCTCGTCTACATCTTAGCAAAAAGCTTTTCCACTCTGTCTGGCAAGGAGAAACTGTGCCAGCACAGAAAACATCTCCCATCGTGTTCTAGAGGCTGCACGGAGGTCTGCCGAGTGTTTTGCAAGAAGAGAAAGAAAGTTGTCCAAAACAGCTTGCAATCGAATGTTCATGTGAATAGAAAAGGTAGCAGAGTGGTCAGGTACTGTTTTCTCTCAGTTGGCAAGCTGCGCACACAATCGCAGTGTTGTACAGCTTGTTTCATCACCTTTGCGAAGTTGCCGCTCTCTCCGCCTCCCGGAGACGAAGAAGCTGCTTCTTCGCGCAAAGGCGATTCTGCCGCTCACAGTGCTCTGCGGTGTGCGCCTTCTGCCGAAAGAGGTCCGGGAGCGGTGCTTAGCTCTGCAGAGCACCGTACCTTCGTCTTTAGCCTCTCTTCTCGTCTACATCTTAGCAAAAAGCTTTTCCACTCTGTCTGGCAAGGAGAAACTGTGCCAGCACAGAAAACATCTCCCATCGTGTTCTAGAGGCTGCACGCAGGTCTGCCGAGTGTTTTGCAAGAAGAGAAAGAAAGTTGTCCAAAACAGCTTCCAATCGAATGTTCATGTGAATAGAAAAGGCAGGAGAGTGGTCAGGTACTGTTTTCTCTCAGTTGGCAAGCTGCGCACACAATCGCAGTGTTGTACAGCTTGTTTCATCACCTTTGCGAAGTTGCCGCTCTCCTGGCTCCCGGAGACGAAGAAGCTGCTTCTTCGCGCAAAGACGATTCTGCCGCTCACAGTGCTCTGCGGTGTGCGCCTTCTGCCGAAAGAGGCCCGGGAGCGGTGCTTAGCTCTGCAGAGCACCATACCTGCTTCTTTAGCCTCTCTTCTCGTCTACATCTTAGCAAAAAGCTTTTCCACTCTGTCTGGCAAGGAGAAACTGTGCCAGCACAAAAAACATCTCCCATCGTGTTCTAGAGGCTGCACGGAGGTCTGCCGAGTGTTTTGCAAGAAGAGAAAGAAAGTTGTCCAAAACAGCTTGCAATCGAATGTTCATGTGAATAGAAAAGGCAGGAGAGTGGTCAGGTACTGTTTTCTCTCAGTTGGCAAGCTGCGCACACAATCGCAGTGTCGTACAGCTTGTTTCATCACCTTTGCGAAGCTGCCGCTCTCTCCGGCTCCCGGAGACGAAGAAGCTGCTTCTTCGCGCAAAGACGATTCTGCCGCTCACAGTGCTCTGCGGTGTGCGCCTTCTGCCGAAAGAGGTCCGGGAGCTGTGCTTAGCTCTGCAGAGCACTCTACCTGCTTCTTTAGCCTCTCTTCTCGTCTACATCTTAGCAAAAAGCTTTTCCACTCTGTCTGGCAAGGAGAAACTGTGCCAGCACAGAAAACATCTCCCATCGTGTTCTAGAGGCTGCACGGAGGTCTGCCGAGTGTTTTGCAAGAAGAGAAAGAAAGTTGTCCTAAACAGCTTGCAATCGAATATTCATGTGAATAGAAAAGGCAGGAGAGTGGTCAGGTACTGTTTTCTCTCAGTTGGCAAGCTGCGCACACAATCGCAGTGTTGTACAGCTTGTTTCATCACCTTTGCGAAGTTGCCGCTCTCTCCGGCTCCCGGAGACGAAGAAGCTGCTTCTTCGCGCAAAGACGATTCTGCCGCTCACAGTGCTCTGCAGTGTGCGCCTTCTGCCGAAAGACACCCGGGAGCGGTGCTTGGCTCTGCAGAGCACCGTACCTTCGTCTTTAGCCTCTCTTCTCGTCTACATCTTAGCAACAAGCTTTTCCACTCTGTCTGGCAAGGAGAAACTGTGCCAGCACAGAAAACATCTCCCATCGTGTTCTAGAGGCTGCACGAAGGTCTGCCGAGTGTTTTGCAAGAAGAGAAAGAAAGTTGTCCAAAACAGCTTGCAATCGAATGTTCATGTGAATAGAAAAGGCAGGAGAGTGGTCAGGTACTGTTTTCTCTCAGTTGGCAAGCTGCGCACACAATCGCAGTGTTGTACAGCTTGTTTCATCACCTTTGCGAAGTTGCCGCTCTCTCCGGCTCCCGGAGACGAAGAAGCTGCTTCTTCGCGCAAAGACGATTCTGCCGCTCACAGTGCTCTGCGGTGTGCGCCTTCTGCCGAAAGAGGTCCGGGAGCGGTGCTTAGCTCTGCAGAGCACCGTACCTTCGTCTTTAGCCTCTCTTCTCGTCTACATCTTAGCAAAAAGCTTTTCCACTCTGTCGGGCAAGGAGAAACTGTGCCAGCACAAAAAACATCTACCATCGTGTTCTAGAGGCTGCACGGAGGTCTGCCGAGTGTTTTGCAAGAAGAGAAAGAAAGTTGTCCAAAACAGCTTGCAATCGAATGTTCATGTGAATAGAAAAGGCAGCAGAGTGGTCAGGTACTGTTTTCTCTCAGTTGGCAAGCTGCGCACACAATCGCAGTGTCGTACAGCTTGTTTCATCACCTTTGCGAAGCTGCCGCCCTCTCCGGCTCCCGGAGACGAAGAAGCTGCTTCTTCGCGCAAAGACGATTCTGCCGCTCACAGTGCTCTGCGGTGTGCGCCTTCTGCCGAAAGAGGTCCGGGAGCTGTGCTTAGCTCTGCAGAGCACCGTACCTTCGTCTTTAGCCTCTCTTCTCGTCTACATCTTAGCAAAAAGCTTTTCCACTCTGTCTGGCAAGGAGAAACTGTGCCTGCACAGAAAACATCTCCCATCGTGTTCTAGAGGCTGCACGGAGGTCTGCAGAGTGTTTTGCAAGAAGAGAAAGAAAGTTGTCCAAAACAGCTTCCAATCGAATGTTCATGTGAATAGAAAAGGCAGGAGAGTGGTCAGGTACTGTTTTCTCTCAGTTGCCAAGCTGCGCACACAATCGCAGTGTTGTACAGCTTGTTTCATCACCTTTGCGAAGTTGCCGCTCTCTCCGGCTCCCGGAGACGAAGAAGCTGCTTCTACGCGCAAAGGCGATTCTGCCGCTCACAGTGCTCTGCGGTGTGCGCCTTCTGCCGAAAGAGGTCCGGGAGCGGTGCTTTGCTCTGCAGAGCACCGTACCTTCGTCTTTAGCCTCTCTTCTGGTCTACATCTTAGCAAAAAGCTTTTCCACTCTGTCTGGCAAGGAGAAACTGTGCCAGCACAGAAAACATCTCCCATCGTGTTCTAGAGGCTGCACGGAGGTCTGCCGAGTGTTTTGCAAGAAGAGAAAGAAAGTTGTCCAAAAAAGCTTGCAATCGAATGTTCATGTGAATAGAAAAGGCAGGAGAGTGGTCAGGTACTGTTTTCTCTCAGTTGGCAAGCTGCGCACACAATCGCAGTGTTGTACAGCTTGTTTCATCACCTTTGCGAAGTTGCCGCTCTCTCCGGCTCCCGGAGACGCAGAAGCTGCTTCATCGCGCAAAGACGATTCTGCCGCTCACAGTGCTCTGCGGTGTGCGCCTTCTGCCGAAAGACGCCCGGGAGCGGTGCTTAGCTCTGCAGAGCACCGTACCTTCGTCTTTAGCCTCTCTTCTCGTCTACATCTTAGCAAAAAGCTTTTCCACTCTGTCTGGCAAGGAGAAACTGTGCCAACACAAAAAACATCTCCCATCGTGTTCTAGAGGCTGCACGGAGGTCTGCCGAGTGTTTTGCAAGAAGAGAAAGAAAGTTGTCCAAAACAGCTTGCAATCGAATGTTCATGTGATTACAACAGGCAGGAGAGTGGTAAGGTACTGTTTTCTCTCAGTTGGCAAGCTGCGCACACAATCGCAGTGTTGTACAGCTTGTTTCATCACCTTTGCGAAGTTGCCGCTCTCTCCGGCTCCCGGAGACGAAGAAGCTGCTTCTTCGCGCAAAGACGATTCTGCCGCTCACAGTGCTCTGCGGTGTGCGCCTTCTGCCGAAAGAGGTCCGGGAGCGGTGCTTAGCTCTGCAGAGCACCGTACCTTCGTCTTTAGCCTCTCTTCTCGTCTACATCTTAGCAAAAAGCTTTTCCACTCTGTCTGGCAAGGAGAAACTGTGCCAGCACAGAAAACATCTCCCATCGTGTTCTAGAGGCTGCACGGAGGTCTGCAGAGTGTTTTGCAAGAAGAGAAAGAAAGTTGTCCAAAACAGCTTGCAATCGAATGTTCATGTGAATAGAAAAGGCAGCAGAGTGGTCAGGTACTGTTTTCTCTCAGTTGGCAAGCTGCGCACACAATCGCAGTGTTGTACAGCTTGTTTCATCACCTTTGCGAAGTTGCCGCTCTCTCCGGCTCCCAGAGACGAAGAAGCTGCTTCTTCGCGCAAAGGCGATTCTGCCGCTCACAGTGCTCTGCGGTGTGCGCCTTCTGCCGAAAGAGGTCCGGGAGCGGTGCTTTGCTCTGCAGAGCACCGTACCTTCGTCTTTAGCCTCTCTTCTCGTCTACATCTTAGCAAAAAGCTTTTCCACTCTGTCTGCCAAGGAGAAACTTTACCAGCACAGAAAACATCTCCCATCGTGTTCTAGAGGCTGCACGCAGGTCTGCCGAGTGTTTTGCAAGAAGAGAAAGAAAGTTGTCCAAAACAGCTTCCAATCGAATGTTCATGTGAATAGAAAAGGCAGGAGAGTGGTCAGGTACTGTTTTCTCTCAGTTGGCAAGCTGCGCACACAATCGCAGTGTTGTACGGCTTGTTTCATCACCTTTGCGAAGTTGCCGTTCTCTCCGGCTCCCGGAGACGAAGAAGCTGCTTCTTCGCGCAAAGACGATTCTGCCGCTCACTGTGCTCTGCAGTGTGTGTCTTCTGCCGAAAGAGGCCTGGGAGCTGTGCTTAGCTCTGCCGAGCACCATACCTGCTTCTTTAGCCTCTCTTCTCGTCTACATCTTAGCAAAAAGCTTTTCCACTCTGTCTGGCAAGGAGAAACTGTGCCAGCACAGAAAACATCTCCCATCGTGTTCTAGAGGCTGCACGGAGGTCTGCCGAGTGTTTTGCAAGAAGAGAAAGAAAGTTGTCCAAAACAGCTTGCAATCGAATGTTCATGTGAATAGAAAAGGCAGGAGAGTGGTCAGGTACTGTTTTCTCTCAGTTGGCAAGCTGCGCACACAATCGCAGTGTTGTACAGCTTGTTTCATCACCTTTGCGAAGTTGCCGCTCTCTCCGGCTCCCGGAGACGAAGAAGCTGCTTCTTCGCGCAAAGGCGATTCTGCCGCTCACAGTGCTCTGCGGTGTGCGCCTTCTGCCGAAAGAGGTCCGGGAGCGGTGCTTAGCTCTGCAGAGCACCGTACCTTCGTCTTTAGCCTCTCTTCTCGTCTACATCTTAGCAAAAAGCTTTTCAACTCTGTCTGGCAAGGAGAAACTGTGCCAGCACAGAAAACATCTCCCATCGTGTTCTAGAGGCTGCACGGAGGTCTGCAGAGTGTTTTGCAAGAAGAGAAAGAAAGTTGTCCAAAAGAGCTTCCAATCGAATGTTCATGTGAATAGAAAAGGCAGGAGAGTGGTCAGGTACTGTTTTCTCTCAGTTGGCAAGCTGCGCACACAATCGCAGTGTTGTACAGCTTGTTTCATCACCTTTGCGAAGTTGCCGCTCTCTCCGGCTCCCGGAGACGAAGAAGCTGCTTCTTCGCGCAAAGGCGATTCTGCCGCTCACAGTGCTCTGCGGTGTGCGCCTTCTGCCGAAAGAGGTCCGGGAGCGGTGCTTAGCTCTGCAGAGCACCGTACCTTCGTCTTTAGCCTCTCTTCTCGTCTACATCTTAGCAAAAAGCTTTTCCACTCTGTCTGGCAAGGAGAAACTGTGCCACCACAGAAAACATCTCCCATCGTGTTCTAGAGGCTGCACGGAGGTCTGCCGAGTGTTTTGCAAGAAGAGAAAGAAAGTTGTCCAAAACAGCTTGCAATCGAATGTTCATGTGATTAGAAAAGGCAGGAGAGTGGTCAGGTACTGTTTTCTCTCAGTTGGCAAGCTGCGCACACAATCGCAGTGTTGTACAGCTTGTTTCATCACCTTTGCGAAGTTGCCGCTCTCTCCGGCTCCCGGAGACGAAGAAGCTGCTTCTTCGCGCAAAGACGATTCTGCCGCTCACTGTGCTGTGCAGTGTGCGTCTTCTGCCGAAAGAGGCCCGGGAGCTGTGCTTAGCTCTGCCGAGCACCATACCTGCTTCTTTAGCCTCTCTTCTCGTCTACATCTTAGCAAAAAGCTTTTCCACTCTGTCTGGCAAGGAGAAACTGTGCCAGCACAGAAAACATCTCCCATCGTGTTCTAGAGGCTGCACGGAGGTCTGCCGAGTGTTTTGCAAGAAGAGAAAGAAAGTTGTCCAAAACAGCTTGCAATCGAATGTTCATGTGAATAGAAAAGGTAGCAGAGTGGTCAGGTACTGTTTTCTCTCAGTTGGCAAGCTGCGCACACAATCGCAGTGTTGTACAGCTTGTTTCATCACCTTTGCGAAGTTGCCGCTCTCTCCGCCTCCCGGAGACGAAGAAGCTGCTTCTTCGCGCAAAGGCGATTCTGCCGCTCACAGTGCTCTGCGGTGTGCGCCTTCTGCCGAAAGAGGTCCGGGAGCGGTGCTTAGCTCTGCAGAGCACCGTACCTTCGTCTTTAGCCTCTCTTCTCGTCTACATCTTAGCAAAAAGCTTTTCCACTCTGTCTGGCAAGGAGAAACTGTGCCAGCACAGAAAACATCTCCCATCGTGTTCTAGAGGCTGCACGCAGGTCTGCCGAGTGTTTTGCAAGAAGAGAAAGAAAGTTTTCCAAAACAGCTTCCAATCGAATGTTCATGTGAATAGAAAAGGCAGGAGAGTGGTCAGGTACTGTTTTCTCTCAGTTGGCAAGCTGCGCACACAATCGCAGTGTTGTACAGCTTGTTTCATCACCTTTGCGAAGTTGCCGCTCTCTCTGGCTCCCGGAGACGAAGAAGCTGCTTCTTCGCGCAAAGACGATTCTGCCGCTCACAGTGCTCTGCGGTGTGCGCCTTCTGCCGAAAGAGGCCCGGGAGCGGTGCTTAGCTCTGCAGAGCACCATACCTGCTTCTTTAGCCTCTCTTCTCGTCTACATCTTAGCAAAAAGCTTTTCCACTCTGTCTGGCAAGGAGAAACTGTGCCAGCACAAAAAACATCTCCCATCGTGTTCTAGAGGCTGCACGGAGGTCTGCCGAGTGTTTTGCAAGAAGAGAAAGAAAGTTGTCCAAAACAGCTTGCAATCGAATGTTCATGTGAATAGAAAAGGCAGGAGAGTGGTCAGGTACTGTTTTCTCTCAGTTGGCAAGCTGCGCACACAATCGCAGTGTCGTACAGCTTGTTTCATCACCTTTGCGAAGCTGCCGCTCTCTCCGGCTCCCGGAGACGAAGAAGCTGCTTCTTCGCGCAAAGACGATTCTGCCGCTCACAGTGCTCTGCGGTGTGCGCCTTCTGCCGAAAGAGGTCCGGGAGCTGTGCTTAGCTCTGCAGAGCGCTCTACCTGCTTCTTTAGCCTCTCTTCTCGTCTACATCTTAGCAAAAAGCTTTTCCACTCTGTCTGGCAAGGAGAAACTGTGCCAGCACAGAAAACATCTCCCATCGTGTTCTAGAGGCTGCACGGAGGTCTGCCGAGTGTTTTGCAAGAAGAGAAAGAAAGTTGTCCAAAACAGCTTGCAATCGAATATTCATGTGAATAGAAAAGGCAGGAGAGTGGTCAGGTACTGTTTTCTCTCAGTTGGCAAGCTGCGCACACAATCGCAGTGTTGTACAGCTTGTTTCATCACCTTTGCGAAGTTGCCGCTCTCTCCGGCTCCCGGAGACGAAGAAGCTGCTTCTTCGCGCAAAGACGATTCTGCCGCTCACAGTGCTCTGCAGTGTGCGCCTTCTGCCGAAAGACGTCCGGGAGCGGTGCTTGGCTCTGCAGAGCACCGTACCTTCGTCTTTAGCCTCTCTTCTCGTCTACATCTTAGCAACAAGCTTTTCCACTCTGTCTGGCAAGGAGAAACTGTGCCAGCACAGAAAACATCTCCCATCGTGTTCTAGAGGCTGCACGAAGGTCTGCCGAGTGTTTTGCAAGAAGAGAAAGAAAGTTGTCCAAAACAGCTTGCAATCGAATGTTCATGTGAATAGAAAAGGCAGGAGAGTGGTCAGGTACTGTTTTCTCTCAGTTGGCAAGCTGCGCACACAATCGCAGTGTTGTACAGCTTGTTTCATCACCTTTGCGAAGTTGCCGCTCTCTCCGGCTCCCGGAGACGAAGAAGCTGCTTCTTCGCGCAAAGACGATTCTGCCGCTCACAGTGCTCTGCGGTGTGCGCCTTCTGCCGAAAGAGGTCCGGGAGCGGTGCTTAGCTCTGCAGAGCACCGTACCTTCGTCTTTAGCCTCTCTTCTCGTCTACATCTTAGCAAAAAGCTTTTCCACTCTGTCGGGCAAGGAGAAACTGTGCCAGCACAAAAAACATCTACCATCGGGTTCTAGAGGCTGCACGGCGGTCTGCCGAGTGTTTTGCAAGAAGAGAAAGAAAGTTGTCCAAAACAGCTTGCAATCGAATGTTCATGTGAATAGAAAAGGCAGCAGAGTGGTCAGGTACTGTTTTGTCTAAGTTGGCAAGCTGCGCACACAATCGCAGTGTCGTACAGCTTGTTTCATCACCTTTGCGAAGCTGCCGCCCTCTCCGGCTCCCGGAGACGAAGAAGCTGCTTCTTCGCGCAAAGACGATTCTGCCGCTCACAGTGCTCTGCGGTGTGCGCCTTCTGCCGAAAGAGGTCCGGGAGCTGTGCTTAGCTCTGCAGAGCACCGTACCTTCGTCTTTAGCCTCTCTTCTCGTCTACATCTTAGCAAAAAGCTTTTCCACTCTGTCTGGCAAGGAGAAACTGTGCCTGCACAAAAAACATCTCCCATCGTGTTCTAGAGGCTGCACGGAGGTCTGCCGAGTGTTTTGCAAGAAGAGAAAGAAAGTTGTCCAAAACAGCTTCCAATCGAATGTTCATGTGAATAGAAAAGGCAGGAGAGTGGTCAGGTACTGTTTTCTCTCAGTTGCCAAGCTGCGCACACAATCGCAGTGTTGTACAGCTTGTTTCATCACCTTTGCGAAGTTGCCGCTCTCTCCGGCTCCCGGAGACGAAGAAGCTGCTTCTACGCGCAAAGGCGATTCTGCCGCTCACAGTGCTCTGCGGTGTGCGCCTTCTGCCGAAAGAGGTCCGGGAGCGGTGCTTTGCTCTGCAGAGCACCGTACCTTCGTCTTTAGCCTCTCTTCTGGTCTACATCTTAGCAAAAAGCTTTTCCACTCTGTCTGGCAAGGAGAAACTGTGCCAGCACAGAAAACATCTCCCATCGTGTTCTAGAGGCTGCACGGAGGTCTGCCGAGTGTTTTGCAAGAAGAGAAAGAAAGTTGTCCAAAACAGCTTGCAATCGAATGTTCATGTGAATAGAAAAGGCAGGAGAGTGGTCAGGTACTGTTTTCTCTCAGTTGGCAAGCTGCGCACACAATCGCAGTGTTGTACAGCTTGTTTCATCACCTTTGCGAAGTTGCCGCTCTCTCCGGCTCCCGGAGACGAAGAAGCTGCTTCATCGCGCAAAGACGATTCTGCCGCTCACAGTGCTCTGCGGTGTGCGCCTTCTGCCGAAAGACGCCCGGGAGCGGTGCTTAGCTCTGCAGAGCACCGTACCTTCGTCTTTAGCCTCTCTTCTCGTCTACATCTTAGCAAAAAGCTTTTCCACTCTGTCTGGCAAGGAGAAACTGTGCCAACACAAAAAACATCTCCCATCGTGTTCTAGAGGCTGCACGGAGGTCTGCCGAGTGTTTTGCAAGAAGAGAAAGAAAGTTGTCCAAAACAGCTTGCAATCGAATGTTCATGTGGATAGAAAAGGCAGGAGAGTGGTCAGGTACTGTTTTCTCTCAGTTGGCAAGCTGCGCACACAATCGCAGTGTTGTACAGCTTGTTTCATCACCTTTGCGAAGTTGCCGCTCTCTCCGGCTCCCGGAGACGAAGAAGCTGCTTCTTCGCGCAAAGGCGATTCTGCCGCTCACAGTGCTCTGCGGTGTGCGCCTTCTGCCGAAAGAGGTCCGGGAGCGGTGCTTTGCTCTGCAGAGCACCGTACCTTCGTCTTTAGCCTCTCTTCTCGTCTACATCTTAGCAAAAAGCTTTTCCACTCTGTCTGGCAAGGAGAAACTTTACCAGCACAGAAAACATCTCCCATCGTGTTCTAGAGGCTGCACGCAGGTCTGCCGAGTGTTTTGCAAGAAGAGAAAGAAAGTTGTCCAAAACAGCTTCCAATCGAATGTTCATGTGAATAGAAAAGGCAGGAGAGTGGTCAGGTACTGTTTTCTCTCAGTTGGCAAGCTGCGCACACAATCGCAGTGTCGTACAGCTTGTTTCATCACCTTTGCGAAGTTGCCGTTCTCTCCGGCTCCCGGAGACGAAGAAGCTGCTTCTTCGCGCAAAGACGATTCTGCCGCTCACTGTGCTCTGCAGTGTGTGTCTTCTGCCGAAAGAGGCCTGGGAGCTGTGCTTAGCTCTGCCGAGCACCATACCTGCTTCTTTAGCCTCTCTTCTCGTCTACATCTTAGCAAAAAGCTTTTCCACTCTGTCTGGCAAGGAGAAACTGTGCCAGCACAGAAAACATCTCCCATCGTGTTCTAGAGGCTGCACGGAGGTCTGCCGAGTGTTTTGCAAGAAGAGAAAGAAAGTTGTCCAAAACAGCTTGCAATCGAATGTTCATGTGATTACAAAAGGCAGGAGAGTGGTCAGGTACTGTTTTCTCTCAGTTGGCAAGCTGCGCACACAATCGCAGTGTCGTACAGCTTGTTTCATCACCTTTGCGAAGTTGCCGCTCTCTCCGGCTCCCGGAGACGAAGAAGCTGCTTCTTCGCGCAAAGACGATTCTGCCGCTCACAGTGCTCTGCGGTGTGCGCCTTCTGCCGAAAGAGGTCCGGGAGCGGTGCTTAGCTCTGCAGAGCACCGTACCTTCGTCTTTAGCCTCTCTTCTCGTCTACATCTTAGCAAAAAGCTTTTCCACTCTGTCTGGCAAGGAGAAACTGTGCCAGCACAGAAAACATCTCCCATCGTGTTCTAGAGGCTGCACGCAGGTCTGCCGAGTGTTTTGCAAGAAGAGAAAGAAAGTTGTCCAAAACAGCTTGCAATCGAATGTTCATGTGAATAGAAAAGGCAGGAGAGTGGTCAGGTACTGTTTTCTCTCAGTTGGCAAGCTGCGCACACAATCGCAGTGTTGTACAGCTTGTTTCATCACCTTTGCGAAGTTGCGGCTCTCTCCGGCTCCCGGAGACGAAGAAGCTGCTTCTTCGCGCAAAGACGATTCTGCCGCTCACAGTGCTCTGCGGTGTGCGCCTTCTGCCGAAAGAGGCCCGGGAGCGGTGCTTAGCTCTGCAGAGCACCATACCTGCTTCTTTAGCCTCTCTTCTCGTCTACATCTTAGCAAAAAGCTTTTCCACTCTGTCTGGCAAGGAGAAACTGTGCCAGCACAAAAAACATCTCCCATCGTGTTCTAGAGGCTGCACGGAGGTCTGCCGAGTGTTTTGCAAGAAGAGAAAGAAAGTTGTCCAAAACAGCTTGCAATCGAATGTTCATGTGAATAGAAAAGGCAGCAGAGTGGTCAGGTACTGTTTTCTCTCAGTTGGCAAGCTGCGCACACAATCGCAGTGTCGTACAGCTTGTTTCATCACCTTTGCGAAGCTGCCGCTCTCTCCGGCTCCCGGAGACGAAGAAGCTGCTTCTTCGCGCAAAGACGATTCTGCCGCTCACAGTGCTCTGCGGTGTGCGCCTTCTGCCGAAAGAGGTCCGGGAGCTGTGCTTAGCTCTGCAGAGCACTCTACCTGCTTCTTTAGCCTCTCTTCTCGTCTACATCTTAGCAAAAAGCTTTTCCACTCTGTCTGGCAAGGAGAAACTGTGCCAGCACAGAAAACATCTCCCATCATGTTCTAGAGGCTGCACGGAGGTCTGCCGAGTGTTTTGCAAGAAGAGAAAGAAAGTTGTCCAAAACAGCTTGCAATCGAATGTTCATGTGAATAGAAAAGGCAGGAGAGTGGTCAGGTACTGTTTTCTCTCAGTTGGCAAGCTGCGCACACAATCGCAGTGTTGTACGGCTTGTTTCATCACCTTTGCGAAGTTGCCGCTCTCTCCGGCTCCCGGAGACGAAGAAGCTGCTTCTTCGCGCAAAGACGATTCTGCCGCTCACTGTGCTCTGCAGTGTGTGTCTTCTGCCGAAAGAGGCCCGGGAGCTGTGCTTAGCTCTGCCGAGCACCATACCTGCTTCTTTAGCCTCTCTTCTCGTCTACATCTTAGCAAAAAGCTTTTCCACTCTGTCTGGCAAGGAGAAACTGTGCCAGCACAGAAAACATCTCCCATCGTGTTCTAGAGGCTGCACGGAGGTCTGCCGAGTGTTTTGCAAGAAGAGAAAGAAAGTTGTCCAAAACAGCTTGCAATCGAATGTTCATGTGATTACAAAAGGCAGGAGAGTGGTCAGGTACTGTTTTCTCTCAGTTGGCAAGCTGCGCACACAATCGCAGTGTTGTACAGCTTGTTTCATCACCTTTGCGAAGTTGCCGCTCTCTCCGGCTCCCGGAGACGAAGAAGCTGCTTCTTCGCGCAAAGACGATTCTGCCGCTCACAGTGCTCTGCGGTGTGCGCCTTCTGCCGAAAGAGGTCCGGGAGCGGTGCTTAGCTCTGCAGAGCACCGTACCTTCGTCTTTAGCCTCTCTTCTCGTCTACATCTTAGCAAAAAGCTTTTCCACTCTGTCTGGCAAGGAGAAACTGTGCCAGCACAGAAAACATCTCCCATCGTGTTCTAGAGGCTGCACGGAGGTCTGCCGAGTGTTTTGCAAGAAGAGAAAGAAACTTGTCCAAAACAGCTTCCAATCGAATGTTCATGTGAATAGAAAAGGCAGGAGAGTGGTCAGGTACTGTTTTCTCTCAGTTGGCAAGCTGCGCACACAATCGCAGTGTTGTACAGCTTGTTTCATCACCTTTGCGAAGTTGCCGCTCTCTCCGGCTCCCGGAGACGAAGAAGCTGCTTCTTCGCGCAAAGACGATTCTGCCGCTCACAGTGCTCTGCGGTGTGCGCCTTCTGCCGAAAGACGCCCGGGAGCGGTGCTTGGCTCTGCAGAGCACCGTACCTTCGTCTTTAGCCTCTCTTCTCGTCTACATCTTAGCAAAAAGCTTTTCCACTCTGTCTGGCAAGGAGAAACTTTGCCAGCACAGAAAACATCTCCCATCGTGTTCTAGAGGCTGCACGCAGGTCTGCCGAGTGTTTTGCAAGAAGAGAAAGAAAGTTGTCCAAAACAGCTTGCAATCGAATGTTCATGTGAATAGAAAAGGCAGGAGAGTGGTCAGGTACTGTTTTCTCTCAGTTGGCAAGCTGCGCACACAATCGCAGTGTTGTACAGCTTGTTTCATCACCTTTGCGAAGTTGCGGCTCTCTCCGGCTCCCGGAGACGAAGAAGCTGCTTCTTCGCGCAAAGACGATTCTGCCGCTCACAGTGCTCTGCGGTGTGCGCCTTCTGCCGAAAGAGGCCCGGGAGCGGTGCTTAGCTCTGCAGAGCACCATACCTGCTTCTTTAGCCTCTCTTCTCGTCTACATCTTAGCAAAAAGCTTTTCCACTCTGTCTGGCAAGGAGAAACTGTGCCAGCACAAAAAACATCTCCCATCGTGTTCTAGAGGCTGCACGGAGGTCTGCCGAGTGTTTTGCAAGAAGAGAAAGAAAGTTGTCCAAAACAGCTTGCAATCGAATGTTCATGTGAATAGAAAAGGCAGCAGAGTGGTCAGGTACTGTTTTCTCTCAGTTGGCAAGCTGCGCACACAATCGCAGTGTCGTACAGCTTGTTTCATCACCTTTGCGAAGCTGCCGCTCTCTCCGGCTCCCGGAGACGAAGAAGCTGCTTCTTCGCGCAAAGACGATTCTGCCGCTCACAGTGCTCTGCGGTGTGTGTCTTCTGCCGAAAGAGGCCCGGGAGCTGTGCTTAGCTCTGCCGAGCACCATACCTGCTTCTTTAGCCTCTCTTCTCGTCTACATCTTAGCAAAAAGCTTTTCCACTCTGTCTGGCAAGGAGAAACTGTGCCAGCACAGAAAACATCTCCCATCGTGTTCTAGAGGCTGCACGGAGGTCTGCCGAGTGTTTTGCAAGAAGAGAAAGAAAGTTGTCCAAAACAGCTTGCAATCGAATGTTCATGTGATTACAAAAGGCAGGAGAGTGGTCAGGTACTGTTTTCTCTCAGTTGGCAAGCTGCGCACACAATCGCAGTGTTGTACAGCTTGTTTCATCACCTTTGCGAAGTTGCCGCTCTCTCCGGCTCCCGGAGACGAAGAAGCTGCTTCTTCGCGCAAAGACGATTCTGCCGCTCACAGTGCTCTGCGGTGTGCGCCTTCTGCCGAAAGAGGTCCGGGAGCGGTGCTTAGCTCTGCAGAGCACCGTACCTTCGTCTTTAGCCTCTCTTCTGGTCTACATCTTAGCAAAAAGCTTTTCCACTCTGTCTGGCAAGGAGAAACTGTGCCAGCACAGAAAACATTTCCCATCGTGTTCTAGAGGCTGCACGGAGGTCTGCCGAGTGTTTTGCAAGAAGAGAAAGAAACTTGTCCAAAACAGCTTCCAATCGAATGTTCATGTGATTACAAAAGGCAGGAGAGTGGTCAGGTACTGTTTTCTCTCAGTTGGCAAGCTGCGCACACAATCGCAGTGTTGTACAGCTTGTTTCATCACCTTTGCGAAGTTGCCGCTCTCTCCGGCTCCCGGAGACGAAGAAGCTGCTTCTTCGCGCAAAGACGATTCTGCCGCTCACAGTGCTCTGCGGTGTGCGCCTTCTGCCGAAAGACGCCCGGGACGGGTGCTTGGCTCTGCAGAGCACCGTACCTTCGTCTTTAGCCTCTCTTCTCGTCTACATCTTAGCAAAACGCTTTTCCACTCTGTCTGGCAAGGAGAAACTGTGCCAGCACAGAAAACATCTCCCATCGTGTTCTAGAGGGTGCACGGAGGTCTGCCGAGTGTTTTGCAAGAAGAGAAAGAAAGTTGTCCAAAACAGCTTGCAATCGAATGTTCATGTGAATAGAAAAGGCAGCAGAGTGGTCAGGTACTGTTTTCTCTCAGTTGGCAAGCTGCGCACACAATCGCAGTGTTGTACAGCTTGTTTCATCACCTTTGCGAAGTTGCCGCTCTCTCCGCCTCCCGGAGACGAAGAAGCTGCTTCTTCGCGCAAAGGCGATTCTGCCGCTCACAGTGCTCTGCGGTGTGCGCCTTCTGCCGAAAGAGGTCCGAGAGCGGTGCTTAGCTCTGCAGAGCACCGTACCTTCGTCTTTAGCCTCTCTTCTCGTCTACATCTTAGCAAAAAGCTTTTCCACTCTGTCTGGCAAGGAGAAACTGTGCCAGCACAAAAAACATCTCCCATCGTGTTCTAGAGGCTGCACGGAGGTCTGCCGAGTGTTTTGCAAGAAGAGAAAGAAAGTTGTCCAAAACAGCTTGCAATCGAATGTTCATGTGAATAGAAAAGGCAGCAGAGTGGTCAGGTACTGTTTTCTCTCAGTTGGCAAGCTGCGCACACAATCGCAGTGTCGTACAGCTTGTTTCATCACCTTTGCGAAGCTGCCGCTCTCTCCGGCTCCCGGAGACGAAGAAGCTGCTTCTTCGCGCAAAGACGATTCTGCCGCTCACAGTGCTCTGCGGTGTGCGCCTTCTGCCGAAAGAGGTCCGGGAGCTGTGCTTAGCTCTGCAGAGCACTCTACCTGCTTCTTTAGCCTCTCTTCTCGTCTACATCTTAGCAAAAAGCTTTTCCACTCTGTCTGGCAAGGAGAAACTGTGCCAGCACAGAAAACATCTCCCATCATGTTCTAGAGGCTGCACGGAGGTCTGCCGAGTGTTTTGCAAGAAGAGAAAGAAAGTTGTCCAAAACAGCTTGCAATCGAATGTTCATGTGAATAGAAAAGGCAGGAGAGTGGTCAGGTACTGTTTTCTCTCAGTTGGCAAGCTGCGCACACAATCGCAGTGTTGTACGGCTTGTTTCATCACCTTTGCGAAGTTGCCGCTCTCTCCGGCTCCCGGAGACGAAGAAGCTGCTTCTTCGCGCAAAGACGATTCTGCCGCTCACTGTGCTCTGCAGTGTGTGTCTTCTGCCGAAAGAGGCCCGGGAGCTGTGCTTAGCTCTGCCGAGCACCATACCTGCTTCTTTAGCCTCTCTTCTCGTCTACATCTTAGCAAAAAGCTTTTCCACTCTGTCTGGCAAGGAGAAACTGTGCCAGCACAGAAAACATCTCCCATCGTGTTCTAGAGGCTGCACGGAGGTCTGCCGAGTGTTTTGCAAGAAGAGAAAGAAAGTTGTCCAAAACAGCTTGCAATCGAATGTTCATGTGATTACAAAAGGCAGGAGAGTGGTCAGGTACTGTTTTCTCTCAGTTGGCAAGCTGCGCACACAATCGCAGTGTTGTACAGCTTGTTTCATCACCTTTGCGAAGTTGCCGCTCTCTCCGGCTCCCGGAGACGAAGAAGCTGCTTCTTTGCGCAAAGACGATTCTGCCGCTCACAGTGCTCTGCGGTGTGCGCCTTCTGCCGAAAGAGGTCCGGGAGCGGTGCTTAGCTCTGCAGAGCACCGTACCTTCGTCTTTAGCCTCTCTTCTCGTCTACATCTTAGCAAAAAGCTTTTCCACTCTGTCTGGCAAGGAGAAACTGTGCCAGCACAGAAAACATCTCCCATCGTGTTCTAGAGGCTGCACGGAGGTCTGCCGAGTGTTTTGCAAGAAGAGAAAGAAACTTGTCCAAAACAGCTTCCAATCGAATGTTCATGTGAATAGAAAAGGCAGGAGAGTGGTCAGGTACTGTTTTCTCTCAGTTGGCAAGCTGCGCACACAATCGCAGTGTTGTACAGCTTGTTTCATCACCTTTGCGAAGTTGCCGCTCTCTCCGGCTCCCGGAGACGAAGAAGCTGCTTCTTCGCGCAAAGACGATTCTGCCGCTCACAGTGCTCTGCGGTGTGCGCCTTCTGCCGAAAGACGCCCGGGAGCGGTGCTTGGCTCTGCAGAGCACCGTACCTTCGTCTTTAGCCTCTCTTCTCGTCTACATCTTAGCAAAACGCTTTTCCACTCTGTCTGGCAAGGAGAAACTGTGCCAGCACAGAAAACATCTCCCATCGTGTTCTAGAGGGTGCACGGAGGTCTGCCGAGTGTTTTGCAAGAAGAGAAAGAAAGTTGTCCAAAACAGCTTGCAATCGAATGTTCATGTGAATAGAAAAGGCAGCAGAGTGGTCAGGTACTGTTTTCTCTCAGTTGGCAAGCTGCGCACACAATCGCAGTGTTGTACAGCTTGTTTCATCACCTTTGCGAAGTTGCCGCTCTCTCCGCCTCCCGGAGACGAAGAAGCTGCTTCTTCGCGCAAAGGCGATTCTGCCGCTCACAGTGCTCTGCGGTGTGCGCCTTCTGCCGAAAGAGGTCCGGGAGCGGTGCTTAGCTCTGCAGAGCACCGTACCTTCGTCTTTAGCCTCTCTTCTCGTCTACATCTTAGCAAAAAGCTTTTCCACTCTGTCTGGCAAGGAGAAACTGTGCCAGCACAGAAAACATCTCCCATCGTGTTCTAGAGGCTGCACGCAGGTCTGCCGAGTGTTTTGCAAGAAGAGAAAGAAAGTTGTCCAAAACAGCTTGCAATCGAATGTTCATGTGAATAGAAAAGGCAGCAGAGTGGTCAGGTACTGTTTTCTCTCAGTTGGCAAGCTGCGCACACAATCGCAGTGTTGTACAGCTTGTTTCATCACCTTTGCGAAGTTGCCGCTCTCTCCGGCTCCCGGAGACGAAGAAGCTGCTTCTTCGCGCAAAGACGATTCTGCCGCTCACAGTGCTCTGCGGTGTGCGCCTTCTGCCGAAAGAGGCCCGGGAGCGGTGCTTAGCTCTGCAGAGCACCATACCTGCTTCTTTAGCCTCTCTTCTCGTCTACATCTTAGCAAAAAGCTTTTCCACTCTGTCTGGCAAGGAGAAACTGTGCCAGCACAAAAAACATCTCCCATCGTGTTCTAGAGGCTGCACGGAGGTCTGCCGAGTGTTTTGCAAGAAGAGAAAGAAAGTTGTCCAAAACAGCTTGCAATCGAATGTTCATGTGAATAGAAAAGGCAGGAGAGTGGTCAGGTACTGTTTTCTCTCAGTTGGCAAGCTGCGCACACAATCGCAGTGTCGTACAGCGTGTTTCATCACCTTTGCGAAGCTGCCGCTCTCTCCGGCTCCCGGAGACGAAGAAGCTGCTTCTTCGCGCAAAGACGATTCTGCCGCTCACAGTGCTCTGCGGTGTGCGCCTTCTGCCGAAAGAGGTCCGGGAGCTGTGCTTAGCTCTGCAGAGCACTCTACCTTCGTCTTTAGCCTCTCTTCTCGTCTACATCTTAGCAAAAAGCTTTTCCACTCTGTCTGGCAAGGAGAAACTGTGCCAGCACAGAAAACATCTCCCATCGTGTTCTAGAGGCTGCACGAAGGTCTGCCGAGTGTTTTGCAAGAAGAGAAAGAAAGTTGTCCAAAACAGCTTGCAATCGAATGTTCATGTGAATAGAAAAGGCAGGAGAGTGGTCAGGTACTGTTTTCTCTCAGTTGGCAAGCTGCGCACACAATCGCAGTGTTGTACAGCTTGTTTCATCACCTTTGCGAAGTTGCCGCTCTCTCCGGCTCCCGGAGACGAAGAAGCTGCTTCTTCGCGCAAAGACGATTCTGCCGCTCACAGTGCTCTGCGGTGTGCGCCTTCTGCCGAAAGAGGTCCGGGAGCGGTGCTTAGCTCTGCAGAGCACCGTACCTTCGTCTTTAGCCTCTCTTCTCGTCTACATCTTAGCAAAAAGCTTTTCCACTCTGTCGGGCAAGGAGAAACTATGCCAGCACAAAAAACATCTACCATCGTGTTCTAGAGGCTGCACGGAGGTCTGCCGAGTGTTTTGCAAGAAGAGAAAGAAAGTTGTCCAAAACAGCTTGCAATCGAATGTTCATGTGATTACAACAGGCAGGAGAGTGGTCAGGTACTGTTTTCTCTCAGTTGGCAAGCTGCGCACACAATCGCAGTGTCGTACAGCTTGTTTCATCACCTTTGCGAAGTTGCCGCTCTCTCCGGCTCCCGGAGACGAAGAAGCTGCTTCTTCGCGCAAAGACGATTCTGCCGCTCACAGTGCTCTGCGGTGTGCGCCTTCTGCCGAAAGAGGTCCGGGAGCGGTGCTTAGCTCTGCAGAGCACCGTACCTTCGTCTTTAGCCTCTCTTCTCGTCTACATCTTAGCAAAAAGCTTTTCCACTCTGTCTGGCAAGGAGAAACTGTGCCTGCACAAAAAACATCACCCATCGTGTTCTAGAGGCTGCACGGAGGTCTGCAGAGTGTTTTGCAAGAAGAGAAAGAAAGTTGTCCAAAACAGCTTCCAATCGAATGTTCATGTGAATAGAAAAGGCAGGAGAGTGGTCAGGTACTGTTTTCTCTCAGTTGGCAAGCTGCGCACACAATCGCAGTGTTGTACAGCTTGTTTCATCACCTTTGCGAAGTTGCCGCTCTCTCCGGCTCCCGGAGACGAAGAAGCTGCTTCTACGCGCAAAGGCGATTCTGCCGCTCACAGTGCTCTGCGGTGTGCGCCTTCTGCCGAAAGAGGTCCGGGAGCGGTGCTTTGCTCTGCAGAGCACCGTACCTTCGTCTTTAGCCTCTCTTCTCGTCTACATCTTAGCAAAAAGCTTTTCCACTCTGTCTGGCAAGGAGAAACTGTGCCAGCACAGAAAACATCTCCCATCGTGTTCTAGAGGCTGCACGGAGGTCTGCCGAGTGTTTTGCAAGAAGAGAAAGAAAGTTGTCCAACAAAGCTTGCAATCGAAAGTTCATGTGAATAGAAAAGGCAGGAGAGTGGTCAGGTACTGTTTTCTCTCAGTTGGCAAGCTGCGCACACAATCGCAGTGTTGTACAGCTTGTTTCATCACCTTTGCGAAGTTGCCGCTCTCTCCGGCTCCCGGAGACGAAGAAGCTGCTTCATCGCGCAAAGACGATTCTGCCGCTCACAGTGCTCTGCGGTGTGCGCCTTCTGCCGAAAGACGCCCGGGAGCGGTGCTTAGCTCTGCAGAGCACCGTACCTTCGTCTTTAGCCTCTCTTCTCGTCTACATCTTAGCAAAAAGCTTTTCCACTCTGTCTGGCAAGGAGAAACTGTGCCAACACAAAAAACATCTCCCATCGTGTTCTAGAGGCTGCACGGAGGTCTGCCGAGTGTTTTGCAAGAAGAGAAAGAAAGTTGTCCAAAACAGCTTGCAATCGAATGTTCATGTGATTACAACAGGCAGGAGAGTGGTAAGGTACTGTTTTCTTTTAGTTGGCAAGCTCCGCACACAATTGCAGTGTTGTACAGCTTGTTTCATCACCTTTGCGAAGTTGCCGCTCTCTCCGGCTCCCGGAGACGAAGAAGCTGCTTCTTCGCGCAAAGACGATTCTGCCGCTCACAGTGCTCTGCGGTGTGCGCCTTCTGCCGAAAGACGCCCGGGAGCGGTGCTTGGCTCTGCAGAGCACCGTACCTTCGTCTTTAGCCTCTCTTCTCGTCTACATCTTAGCAACAAGCTTTTCAACTCTGTCTGGCAAGGAGAAACTGTGCCAGCACAGAAAACATCTCCCATCGTGTTCTAGAGGCTGCACGAAGGTCTGCCGAGTGTTTTGCAAGAAGAGAAAGAAAGTTGTCCAAAACAGCTTGCAATCGAATGTTCATGTGAATAGAAAAGGCAGGAGAGTGGTCAGGTACTGTTTTCTCTCAGTTGGCAAGCTGCGCACACAATCGCAGTGTTGTACAGCTTGTTTCATCACCTTTGCGAAGTTGCCGCTCTCTCCGGCTCCCGGAGACGAAGAAGCTGCTTCTTCGCGCAAAGACGATTCTGCCGCTCACAGTGCTCTGCGGTGTGCGCCTTCTGCCGAAAGAGGTCCGGGAGCGGTGCTTAGCTCTGCAGAGCACCGTACCTTCGTCTTTAGCCTCTCTTCTCGTCTACATCTTAGCAAAAAGCTTTTCCACTCTGTCGGGCAAGGAGAAACTATGCCAGCACAAAAAACATCTACCATCGTGTTCTAGAGGCTGCACGGAGGTCTGCCGAGTGTTTTGCAAGAAGAGAAAGAAAGTTGTCCAAAACAGCTTGCAATCGAATGTTCATGTGATTACAACAGGCAGGAGAGTGGTCAGGTACTGTTTTCTCTCAGTTGGCAAGCTGCGCACACAATCGCAGTGTTGTACAGCTTGTTTCATCACCTTTGGGAAGTTGCCGCTCTCTCCGGCTCCCGGAGACGAAGAAGCTGCTTCTTCGCGCAAAGACGATTCTGCCGCTCACAGTGCTCTGCGGTGGGCGCCTTCTGCCGAAAGACGCCCGGGAGCGGTGCTTAGCTCTGCAGAGCACCGTACCTTCGTCTTTAGCCTCTCTTCTCGTCTACATCTTAGCAAAAAGCTTTTCCACTCTGTCTGGCAAGGAGATACTGTGCCAACACAAAAAACATCTCCCATCGTGTTCTAGAGGCTGCACGGAGGTCTGCCGAGTGTTTTGCAAGAAGAGAAAGAAAGTTGTCCAAAACAGCTTGCAATCGAATGTTCATGTGATTACAACAGGCAGGAGAGTGGTAAGGTACTGTTTTCTTTTAGTTGGCAAGCTCCGCACACAATCGCAGTGTTGTACAGCTTGTTTCATCACCTTTGCGAAGTTGCCGCTCTCTCCGGCTCCCGGAGACGAAGAAGCTGCTTCTTCGCGCAAAGACGATTCTGCCGCTCACAGTGCTCTGCGGTGTGCGCCTTCTGCCGAAAAAGGTCCGGGAGCGGTGCTTAGCTCTGCAGAGCACCGTACCTTCGTCTTTAGCCTCTCTTCTCGTCTACATCTTAGCAAAAAGCTTTTCCACTCTGTCTGGCAAGGAGAAACTGTGCCAGCACAGAAAACATCTCCCATCGTGTTCTAGAGGCTGCACGGAGGTCTGCAGAGTGTTTTGCAAGAAGAGAAAGAAAGTTGTCCAAAACAGCTTGCAATCGAATGTTCATGTGAATAGAAAAGGCAGGAGAGTGGTCAGGTACTGTTTTCTCTCAGTTGGCAAGCTGCGCACACAATCGCAGTGTTGTACAGCTTGTTTCATCACCTTTGCGAAGTTGCCGCTCTCTCCGGCTCCCGGAGACGAAGAAGCTGCTTCTTCGCGCAAAGGCGATTCTGCCGCTCACAGTGCTCTGCGGTGTGCGCCTTCTGCCGAAAGAGGTCCGGGAGTGGTGCTTTGCTCTGCAGAGCACCGTACCTTCGTCTTTAGCCTCTCTTCTCGTCTACATCTTAGCAAAAAGCTTTTCCACTCTGTCTGGCAAGGAGAAACTTTACCAGCACAGAAAACATCTCCCATCGTGTTCTAGAGGCTGCACGCAGGTCTGCCGAGTGTTTTGCAAGAAGAGAAAGAAAGTTGTCCAAAACAGCTTCCAATCGAATGTTCATGTGAATAGAAAAGGCAGGAGAGTGGTCAGGTACTGTTTTCTCTCAGTTGGCAAGCTGCGCACACAATCGCAGTGTCGTACAGCTTGTTTCATCACCTTTGCGAAGTTGCCGCTCTCTCCGGCTCCCGGAGACGAAGAAGCTGCTTCTTCGCGCAAAGACGATTCTGCCGCTCACAGTGCTCTGCGGTGTGCGCCTTCTGCCGAAAGAGGTCCGGGAGCTGTGCTTAGCTCTGCAGAGCACTCTACCTGCTTCTTTAGCCTCTCTTCTCGTCTACATCTTAGCAAAAAGCTTTTCCACTCTGTCTGGCAAGGAGAAACTGTGCCTGCACAGAAAACATCTCCCATCATGTTCTAGAGGCTGCACGGAGGTCTGCCGAGTGTTTTGCAAGAAGAGAAAGAAAGTTGTCCAAAACAGCTTGCAATCGAATGTTCATGTGAATAGAAAAGGCAGGAGAGTGGTCAGGTACTGTTTTCTCTCAGTTGGCAAGCTGCGCACACAATCGCAGTGTTGTACGGCTTGTTTCATCACCTTTGCGAAGTTGCCGCTCTCTCCGGCTCCCGGAGACGAAGAAGCTGCTTCTTCGCGCAAAGACGATTCTGCCGCTCACTGTGCTCTGCAGTGTGTGTCTTCTGCCGAAAGAGGCCCGGGAGCTGTGCTTAGCTCTGCCGAGCACCATACCTGCTTCTTTAGCCTCTCTTCTCGTCTACATCTTAGCAAAAAGCTTTTCCACTCTGTCTGGCAAGGAGAAACTGTGCCAGCACAGAAAACATCTCCCATCGTGTTCTAGAGGCTGCACGGAGGTCTGCCGAGTGTTTTGCAAGAAGAGAAAGAAAGTTGTCCAAAACAGCTTGCAATCGAATGTTCATGTGATTACAAAAGGCAAGAGAGTGGTCAGGTACTGTTTTCTCTCAGTTGGCAAGCTGCGCACACAATCGCAGTGTTGTATAGCTTGTTTCATCACCTTTGCGAAGTTGCCGCTCTCTCCGGCTCCCGGAGACGAAGAAGCTGCTTCTTCGCGCAAAGACGATTCTGCCGCTCACAGTGCTCTGCGGTGTGCGCCTTCTGCCGAAAGAGGTCCGGGAGCGGTGCTTAGCTCTGCAGAGCACCGTACCTTCGTCTTTAGCCTCTCTTCTCGTCTACATCTTAGCAAAAAGCTTTTCCACTCTGTCTGGCAAGGAGAAACTGTGCCAGCACAGAAAACATCTCCCATCGTGTTCTAGAGGCTGCACGGAGGTCTGCCGAGTGTTTTGCAAGAAGAGAAAGAAAGTTGTCCTAAACAGCTTGCAATCGAATGTTGATGTGAATAGAAAAGGCAGGAGAGTGGTCAGGTACTGTTTTCTCTCAGTTGGCAAGCTGCGCACACAATCGCAGTGTTGTACAGCTTGTTTCATCACCTTTGCGAAGTTGCCGCTCTCTCCGGCTCCCGGAGACGAAGAAGCTGCTTCTTCGCGCAAAGACGATTCTGCCGCTCACAGTGCTCTGCGGTGTGCGCCTTCTGCCGAAAGACGCCCGGGAGCGGTGCTTGGCTCTGCAGAGCACCGTACCTTCGTCTTTAGCCTCTCTTCTCGTCTACATCTTAGCAAAACGCTTTTCCACTCTGTCTGGCAAGGAGAAACTGTGCCAGCACAGAAAACATCTCCCATCGTGTTCTAGAGGGTGCACGCAGGTCTGCCGAGTGTTTTGCAAGAAGAGAAAGAAAGTTGTCCAAAACAGCTTGCAATCGAATGTTCATGTGAATAGAAAAGGCAGGAGAGTGGTCAGGTACTGTTTTCTCTCAGTTGGCAAGCTGCGCACACAATCGCAGTGTTGTACAGCTTGTTTCATCACCTTTGCGAAGTTGCCGCTCTCTCCGGCTCCCGGAGACGAAGAAGCTGCTTCTTCGCGCAAAGACGATTCTGCCGCTCACAGTGCTCTGCGGTGTGCGCCTTCTGCCGAAAGAGGTCCGGGAGCGGTGCTTAGCTCTGCAGAGCACCGTACCTTCGTCTTTAGCCTCTCTTCTCGTCTACATCTTAGCAAAAAGCTTTTCAACTCTGTCTGGCAAGGAGAAACTGTGCCAGCACAAAAAACATCTCCCATCGTGTTCTAGAGGCTGCACGGAGGTCTGCCGAGTGTTTTGCAAGAAGAGAAAGAAAGTTGTCCAAAACAGCTTGCAATCGAATGTTCATGTGAATAGAAAAGGCAGGAGAGTGGTCAGGTACTGTTTTCTCTCAGTTGGCAAGCTGCGCACACAATCGCAGTGTTGTACAGCTTGTTTCATCACCTTTGCGAAGTTGCCGCTCTCTCCGGCTCCCGGAGACGAAGAAGCTGCTTCTTCGCGCAAAGACGATTCTGCCGCTCACAGTGCTCTGCGGTGTGCGCCTTCTGCCGAAAGAGGTCCGGGAGCGGTGCTTAGCTCTGCAGAGCACCGTACCTTCGTCTTTAGCCTCTCTTCTCGTCTACATCTTAGCAAAAAGCTTTTCCACTCTGTCTGGCAAGGAGAAACTGTGCCTGCACAAAAAACATCTCCCATCGTGTTCTAGAGGCTGCACGGAGGTGTGCCGAGTGTTTTGCAAGAAGAGAAAGAAAGTTGTCCTAAACAGCTTGCAATCGAATGTTCATGTGAATAGAAAAGGCAGGAGAGTGGTCAGGTACTGTTTTCTCTCAGTTGGCAAGCTGCGCACACAATCGCAGTGTTGTACAGCTTGTTTCATCACCTTTGCGAAGTTGCCGCTCTCTCCGGCTCCCGGAGACGAAGAGGCTGCTTCTTCGCGCAAAGACGATTCTGCCGCTCACAGTGCTCTGCGGTGTGCGCCTTCTGCCGAAAGAGGTCCGGGAGCGGTGCTTTGCTCTGCAGAGCACCGTACCTTCGTCTTTAGCCTCTCTTCTGGTCTACATCTTAGCAAAAAGCTTTTCCACTCTGTCTGGCAAGGAGAAACTTTGCCAGCACAGAAAACATCTCCCATCGTGTTCTAGAGGCTGCACGGAGGTCTGCCGAGTGTTTTGCAAGAAGAGAAAGAAAGTTGTCCAAAACAGCTTTCAATCGAATGTTCATGTGAATAGAAAAGGCAGCAGAGTGGTCAGGTACTGTTTTCTCTCAGTTGGCAAGCTGCGCACACAATCGCAGTGTTGTACGGCTTGTTTCATCATCTTTGCGAAGTTGCCGCTCTCTCCGGCTCCCGGAGACGAAGAAGCTGCTTCTCGCGCAAAGACGATTCTGCCGCTCACTGTGCTCTGCACTGTGTGTCTTCTGCCGAAAGAGGCCCGGGAGATGTGCTTAGCTCTGCCGAGCACCATACCTGCTTCTTTAGCCTCTCTTCTCGTCTACATCTTAGCAAAAAGCTTTTCCACTCTGTCTGGCAAGGAGAAACTGTGCCAGCACACAAAACATCTCCCATCGTGTTCTAGAGGCTGCACGGAGGTCTGCCGAGTGTTTTGCAAGAAGAGAAAGAAAGTTGTCCAAAACAGCTTGCAATCGAATGTTCATGTGATTACAAAAGGCAGGAGAGTGGTCAGGTACTGTTTTCTCTCAGTTGTCATGCAGCGCACACAATCGCAGTGTTGTACAGCTTGTTTCATCACCTTTGCGAAGCTGCCGCTCTCTCCGGCTCCCGGAGACGAAGAAGCTGCTTCTTCGCGCAAAGACGATTCTTCCGCTCAATGTGCTCTGCGGTGTGCGCCTTCTGCCGAAAGAGGTCCGGGAGCGGTGCTTAGCTCTGCAGAGCACCGTACCTTCGTCTTTAGCCTCTCTTCTCGTCTACATCGTAGCAAAAAGCTTTTCCACTCTATCTGGCCAGGAGAAACTTTGCCAGCACATAAAACATCTCCCATCGTGTTCTAGAAGCTGCACGGAGATCTGCCGAGTGTTTTGCAAGAAGAGAAACAAAGTTGTCCAAAACAGCTTGCAATCGAATGTTCATGTGAATAGAAAAGGCAGGAGAGTGGTCAGGTACTGTTTTCTCTCAGTTGGCAAGCTGCGCACACAATCGCAGTGTTGTACAGCTTGTTTCATCACCTTTGCGAAGTTGCCGCTCTCTCCGGCTCCCGGAGACGAAGAAGCTGCTTCTTCGCGCAAAGACGATTCTGCCGCTCACAGTGCTCTGCGGTGTGCGCCTTCTGCCGAAAGTGGTCCGGGAGCGGTGCTTAGCTCTGCAGAGCACCGTACCTTCGTCTTTAGCCTCTCTTCTCGTCTACATCTTAGCAAAAAGCTTTTCCACTCTGTCTGGCAAGGAGAAACTGTGCCAGCACAGAAAACATCTCCCATCGTGTTCTAGAGGCTGCACGGAGGTCGGCCGAGTGTTTTGCAAGAAGAGAAAGAAAGTTGTCCAAAACAGCTTGCAATCGAATGTTCATGTGAATAGAAAAGGCAGGAGAGTGGTCAGGTACTGTTTTCTCTCAGTTGGCAAGCTGCGCACACAATCGCAGTGTTGTACAGCTTGTTTCATCACCTTTGCGAAGTTGCCGCTCTCTCCGGCTCCAGGAGACGAAGAAGCTGCTTCTTCGCGCAAAGACGATTCTGCCGCTCACAGTGCTCTGCGGTGTGCGCCTTCTGCCGAAAGAGGCCCGGGAGCGGTGCTTAGCTCTGCAGAGCACCATACCTGCTTCTTTAGCCTCTCTTCTCGTCTACATCTTAGCAAAAAGCTTTTCCACTCTGTCTGGCAAGGAGAAACTGTGCCAGCACAGAAAACATCTCCCATCGTGTTCTAGAGGCTGCACGGAGGTCTGCCGAGTGTTTTGCAAGAAGAGAAAGAAAGTTGTCCAAAACAGCTTGCAATCGAATGTTCATGTGATTACAAAAGGCAGGAGAGTGGTCAGGTACTGTTTTCTCTCAGTTGGCAAGCTGCGCACACAATCGCAGTGTTGTACGGCTTGTTTCATCACCTTTGCGAAGCTGCCGCTCTCTCCGGCTCCCGGAGACGAAGAAGCTGCTTCTCGCGCAAAGACGATTCTGCCGCTCACAGTGCTCTGCGGTGTGCGCCTTCTGCCGAAAGACGCCCGGGAGCGGTGCTTACCTCTGCAGAGCACCGTACCTTCGTCTCTAGCCTCTCTTCTCGTCTACATCTTAGCAAAAAGCTTTTCCACTCTGTCTGGCAAGGAGAAAATGTGCCAGCACAAAAAACATCTCCCACTGTGTTCTAGAGGCTGCACGGAGGTCTGCCGAGTGTTTTGCAAGAAGAGAAAGAAAGTTGTCCAAAACAGCTTGCAATCGAATGTTCATGTGATTACAAAAGGCAGGAGAGTGGTCAGGTACTGTTTTCTCTCAGTTGGCAAGCTGCGCACACAATCGCAGTGTCGTACAGCTTGTTTCATCACCTTTGCGAAGTTGCCGCTCTCTCCGGCTCCCGGAGACGAAGAAGCTGCTTCTTCGCGCAAAGGCGATTCTGCCGCTCAGAGTGCTCTGCGGTGTGCGCCTTCTGCTGAAAGAGGTCCGGGAGCGGTGCTTAGCTCTGCAGAGCACCGTACCTTCGTCTTTAGCCTCTCTTCTCGTCTACATCTTAGCAAAAAGCTTTTCCACTCTGTCTGGCAAGGAGAAACTGTGCCAGCACAGAAAACATCTCCCATCGTGTTCTAGAGGCTGCACGGAGGTGTGCCGAGTGTTTTGCAAGAAGAGAAAGAAAGTTGTCCAAAACAGCTTGCAATCGAATGTTCATGTGATTACAAAAGGCAGGAGAGTGGTCAGGTACTGTTTTCTCTCAGTTGGCAAGCTGCGCACACAATCGCAGTGTTGTACAGCTTGTTTCATCACCTTTGCGAAGTTGCCGCTCTCTCCGGCTCCCGGAGACGAAGAAGCTGCTTCTTCGCGCAAAGACGATTCTGCCGCTCACAGTGCTCTGCGGTGTGCGCCTTCTGCCGAAAGAGGCCCGGGAGCTGTGCTTAGCTCTGCAGAGCACTCTACCTGCTTCTTTAGACTCTCTTCCCGTCTACATCTTAGCAAAAAGCTTTTCCACTCTGTCTGGCAAGGAGAAACTGTGCCAGCACAGAAAACATCTCCCATCATGTTCTAGAGGCTGCACGGAGGTCTGCCGAGTGTTTTGCAAGAAGAGAAAGAAAGTTGTCCAAAACAGCTTGCAATCGAATGTTCATGTGAATAGAAAAGGCAGGAGAGTGGTCAGGTACTGTTTTCTCTCAGTTGGCAAGCTGCGCACACAATCGCAGTGTTGTACGGCTTGTTTCATCACCTTTGCGAAGTTGCCGCTCTCTCCGGCTCCCAGAGACGAAGAAGCTGCTTCTCGCGCAAAGACGATTCTGCCGCTCACTGTGCTCTGCAGTGTGTGTCTTCTGCCGAAAGAGGCCCGGGAGCTCTGCTTAGCTCTGCCGAGCACCATACCTGCTTCTTTAGCCTCTCTTCTCGTCTACATCTTAGCAAAAAGCTTTTCCACTCTGTCTGGCAAGGAGAAACTGTGCCAGCACAGAAAACATCTCCCATCGTGTTCTAGAGGCTGCACGGAGGTCTGCCGAGTGTTTTGCAAGAAGAGAAAGAAAGTTGTCCAAAACAGCTTGCAATCGAATGTTCATGTGATTACAAAAGGCAGGAGAGTGGTCAGGTACTGTTTTCTCTCAGTTGGCAAGCTGCGCACACAATCGCAGTGTTGTACAGCTTGTTTCATCACCTTTGCGAAGTTGCCGCTCTCTCCGGCTCCCGGAGACGAAGAAGCTGCTTCTTCGCGCAAAGACGATTCTGCCGCTCACAGTGCTCTGCGGTGTGCGCCTTCTGCCGAAAGAGGTCCGGGAGCGGTGCTTAGCTCTGCAGAGCACCGTACCTTCGTCTTTAGCCTCTCTTCTCGTCTACATCTTAGCAAAAAGCTTTTCCACTCTGTCTGGCAAGGAGAAACTGTGCCAGCACAGAAAACATCTCCCATCGTGTTCTAGAGGCTGCACGCAGGTCTGCCGAGTGTTTTGCAAGAAGAGAAAGAAAGTAGTCCTAAACAGCTTGCAATCGAATGTTCATGTGAATAGAAAAGGCAGGAGAGTGGTCAGGTACTGTTTTCTCTCAGTTGGCAAGCTGCGCACACAATCGCAGTGTTGTACAGCTTGTTTCATCACCTTTGCGAAGTTGCCGCTCTCTCCGGCTCCCGGAGACGAAGAAGCTGCTTCTTCGCGCAAAGACGATTCTGCCGCTCACAGTGCTCTGCGGTGTGCGCCTTCTGCCGAAAGTGGTCCGGGAGCGGTGCTTGGCTCTGCAGAGCACCGTACCTTCGTCTTTAGCCTCTCTTCTCGTCTACATCTTAGCAAAACGCTTTTCCACTCTGTCTGGCAAGGAGAAACTGTGCCAGCACAGAAAACATCTCCCATCGTGTTCTAGAGGCTGCACGCAGGTCTGCCGAGTGTTTTGCAAGAAGAGAAAGAAAGTTGTCCAAAACAGCTTGCAATCGAATGTTCATGTGAATAGAAAAGGCAGCAGAGTGGTCAGGTACTGTTTTCTCTCAGTTGGCAAGCTGCGCACACAATCGCAGTGTTGTACAGCTTGTTTCATCACCTTTGCCAAGTTGCCGCTCTCTCCGGCTCCCGGAGACGAAGAAGCTGCTTCTTCGCGCAAAGACGATTCTGCCGCTCACAGTGCTCTGCGGTGTGCGCCTTCTGCCGAAAGAGGTCCGGGAGCGGTGCTTAGCTCTGCAGAGCACCGTACCTTCGTCTTTAGCCTCTCTTCTCGTCTACATCTTAGCAAAAAGCTTTTCAACTCTGTCTGGCAAGGAGAAACTGTGCCAGCACAAAAAACATCTCCCATCGTGTTCTAGAGGCTGCACGGAGGTCTGCCGAGTGTTTTGCAAGAAGAGAAAGAAAGTTGTCCAAAACAGCTTGCAATCGAATGTTCATGTGAATAGAAAAGGCAGGAGAGTGGTCAGGTACTGTTTTCTCTCAGTTGGCAAGCTGCGCACACAATCGCAGTGTTGTACAGCTTGTTTCATCACCTTTGGGAAGTTGCCGCTCTCTCCGGCTCCCGGAGACGAAGAAGCTGCTTCTTCGCGCAAAGACGATTCTGCCGCTCACAGTGCTCTGCGGTGTGCGCCTTCTGCCGAAAGAGGTCCGGGAACGGTGCTTAGCTCTGCAGAGCACCGTACCTTCATCTTTAGCCTCTCTTCTCGTCTACATCTTAGCAAAAAGCTTTTCCACTCTGTCTGGCAAGGAGAAACTTTGCCAGCACAGAAAACATCTCCCATCGTGTTCTAGAGGCTGCACGCAGGTCTGCCGAGTGTTTTGCAAGAAGAGAAAGAAAGTTGTCCAAAACAGCTTGCAATCGAATGTTCATGTGAATAGAAAAGGCAGGAGAGTGGTCAGGTACTGTTTTCTCTCAGTTGTCATGCAGCGCACACAATCGCAGTGTTGTACAGCTTGTTTCATCACCTTTGCGAAGCTGCCGCTCTCTCCGGCTCCCGGAGACGAAGAAGCTGCTTCTTCGCGCAAAGACGATTCTTCCGCTCACTGTGCTCTGCGGTGTGCGCCTTCTGCCGAAAGAGGTCCGGGAGCGGTGCTTAGCTCTGCAGAGCACCGTACCTTCGTCTTTAGCCTCTCTTCTCGTCTACATCGTAGCAAAAAGCTTTTCCACTCTATCTGGCCAGGAGAAACTTTGCCAGCACATAAAACATCTCCCATCGTGTTCTAGAAGCTGCACGGAGATCTGCCGAGTGTTTTGCAAGAAGAGAAAGAAAGTTGTCCAAAACAGCTTGCAATCGAATGTTCATGTGAATAGAAAAGGCAGGAGAGTGGTCAGGTACTGTTTTCTCTCAGTTGGCAAGCTGCGCACACAATCGCAGTGTTGTACAGCTTGTTTCATCACCTTTGCGAAGTTGCCGCTCTCTCCGGCTCCCGGAGACGAAGAAGCTGCTTCTTCGCGCAAAGACGATTCTGCCGCTCACAGTGCTCTGCGGTGTGCGCCTTCTGCCGAAAGTGGTCCGGGAGCGGTGCTTAGCTCTGCAGAGCACCGTACCTTCGTCTTTAGCCTCTCTTCTCGTCTACATCTTAGCAAAAAGCTTTTCCACTCTGTCTGGCAAGGAGAAACTGTGCCAGCACAGAAAACATCTCCCATCGTGTTCTAGAGGCTGCACGGAGGTCGGCCGAGTGTTTTGCAAGAAGAGAAAGAAAGTTGTCCAAAACAGCTTGCAATCGAATGTTCATGTGAATAGAAAAGGCAGGAGAGTGGTCAGGTACTGTTTTCTCTCAGTTGGCAAGCTGCGCACACAATCGCAGTGTTGTACAGCTTGTTTCATCACCTTTGCGAAGTTGCCGCTCTCTCCGGCTCCAGGAGACGAAGAAGCTGCTTCTTCGCGCAAAGACGATTCTGCCGCTCACAGTGCTCTGCGGTGTGCGCCTTCTGCCGAAAGAGGCCCGGGAGCGGTGCTTAGCTCTGCAGAGCACAATACCTGCTTCTTTAGCCTCTCTTCTCGTCTACATCTTAGCAAAAAGCTTTTCCACTCTGTCTGGCAAGGAGAAACTGTGCCAGCACAGAAAACATCTCCCATCGTGTTCTAGAGGCTGCACGGAGGTCTGCCGAGTGTTTTGCAAGAAGAGAAAGAAAGTTGTCCAAAACAGCTTGCAATCGAATGTTCATGTGATTACAAAAGGCAGGAGAGTGGTCAGGTACTGTTTTCTCTCAGTTGGCAAGCTGCGCACACAATCGCAGTGTTGTACGGCTTGTTTCATCACCTTTGCGAAGCTGCCGCTCTCTCCGGCTCCCGGAGACGAAGAAGCTGCTTCTTCGCGCAAAGACGATTCTGCCGCTCACAGTGCTCTGCGGTGTGCGCCTTCTGCCGAAAGACGCCCGGGAGCGGTGCTTACCTCTGCAGAGCACCGTACCTTCGTCTCTAGCCTCTCTTCTCGTCTACATCTTAGCAAAAAGCTTTTCCACTCTGTCTGGCAAGGAGAAAATGTGCCAGCACAAAAAACATCTCCCACTGTGTTCTAGAGGCTGCACGGAGGTCTGCCGAGTGTTTTGCAAGAAGAGAAAGAAAGTTGTCCAAAACAGCTTGCAATCGAATGTTCATGTGATTACAAAAGGCAGGAGAGTGGTCAGGTACTGTTTTCTCTCAGTTGGCAAGCTGCGCACACAATCGCAGTGTCGTACAGCTTGTTTCATCACCTTTGCGAAGTTGCCGCTCTCTCCGGCTCCCGGAGACGAAGAAGCTGCTTCTTCGCGCAAAGGCGATTCTGCCGCTCACAGTGCTCTGCGGTGTGCGCCTTCTGCCGAAAGAGGTCCGGGAGCGGTGCTTAGCTCTGCAGAGCACCGTACCTTCGTCTTTAGCCTCTCTTCTCGTCTACATCTTAGCAAAAAGCTTTTCCACTCTGTCTGGCAAGGAGAAACTGTGCCAGCACAGAAAACATCTCCCATCGTGTTCTAGAGGCTGCACGGAGGTGTGCCGAGTGTTTTGCAAGAAGAGAAAGAAAGTTGTCCAAAACAGCTTGCAATCGAATATTCATGTGAATAGAAAAGGCAGGAGAGTGGTCAGGTACTGTTTTCTCTCAGTTGGCAAGCTGCGCACACAATCGCAGTGTTGTACAGCTTGTTTCATCACCTTTGCGAAGTTGCCGCTCTCTCCGGCTCCCGGAGACGAAGAAGCTGCTTCTTCGCGCAAAGACGATTCTGCCGCTCACAGTGCTCTGCGGTGTGCGCCTTCTGCCGAAAGAGGCCCGGGAGCGGTGCTTAGCTCTGCAGAGCACCATACCTGCTTCTTTGGCCTCTCTTCTCGTCTACATCTTGGCAAAAAGCTTTTCCACTCTGTCTGGCAAGGAGAAACTGTGCCAGCACAAAAAACATCTCCCATCGTGTTCTAGAGGCTGCACGGAGGTCTGCCGAGTGTTTTGCAAGAAGAGAAAGAAAGTTGTCCAAAACAGCTTCCAATCGAATGTTCATGTGAATAGAAAAGGCAGGAGAGTGGTCTGGTACTGTTTTCTCTCAGTTGGCAAGCTGCGCACACAATCGCAGTGTCGTACAGCTTGTTTCATCACCTTTGCGAAGCTGCCGCTCTCTCCGGCTCCCGGAGACGAAGAAGCTGCTTCTTCGCGCAAAGACGATTCTGCCGCTCACAGTGCTCTGCGGTGTGCGCCTTCTGCCGAAAGAGGTCCGAGAGCTGTGCTTAGCTCTGCAGAGCACTCTACCTGCTTCTTTAGCCTCTCTTCTCGTCTACATCTTAGCAAAAAGCTTTTCCACTCTGTCTGGCAAGGAGAAACTGTGCCAGCACAGAAAACATCTCCCATTGTGTTCTAGAGGCTGCACGGAGGTCTGCCGAGTGTTTTGCAAGAAGAGAAAGAAAGTTGTCCAAAACAGCTTGCAATCGAATGTTCATGTGAATAGAAAAGGCAGGAGAGTGGTCAGGTACTGTTTTCTCTCAGTTGGCAAGCTGCGCACACAATCGCAGTGTTGTACAGCTTGTTTCATCACCTTTGCGAAGTTGCCGCTCTCTCCGGCTCCCGGAGACGAAGAAGCTGCTTCTTCGCGCAAAGACGATTCTGCCGCTCACAGTGCTCTGCGGTGTGCGCCTTCTGCCGAAAGAGGCCCGGGAGCGGTGCTTAGCTCTGCAGAGCACCATACCTGCTTCTTTAGCCTCTCTTCTCGTCTACATCTTAGCAAAAAGCTTTTCCACTCTGTCTGGCAAGGAGAAACTGTGCCAGCACAGAAAACATCTCCCATCGTGTTCTAGAGGCTGCACGCAGGTCTGCCGAGTGTTTTGCAAGAAGAGAAAGAAAGTTGTCCACAACAGCTTGCAATCGAATGTTCATGTGAATAGAAAAGGCAGGAGAGTGGTCAGGTACTGTTTTCTCTCAGTTGGCAAGCTGCGCACACAATCGCAGTGTTGTACAGCTTGTTTCATCACCTTTGCGAAGTTGCCGCTCTCTCCGGCTCCCGGAGACGAAGAAGCTGCTTCTTCGCGCAAAGGTGATTCTGCCGCTCACAGTGCTCTGCGGTGTGCGCCTTCTGCCGAAAGAGGTCCGGGAGCGGTGCTTAGCTCTGCAGAGCACCGTACCTTCGTCTTTAGCCTCTCTTCTCGTCTACATCTTAGCAAAAAGCTTTTCCACTCTGTCTGGCAAGGAGAAACTGTGCCAGCACAGAAAACATCTCCCATCGTGTTCTAGAGGCTGCACGGAGGTCTGCCGAGTGTTTTGCAAGAAGAGAAAGAAAGTTGTCCAAAACAGCTTGCAATCGAATGTTCATGTGAATAGAAAAGGCAGGAGAGTGGTCAGGTACTGTTTTCTCTCAGTTGGCAAGCTGCGCACACAATCGCAGTGTTGTACAGCTTGTTTCATCACCTTTGCGAAGTTGCCGCTCTCTCCGGCTCCCGGAGACGAAGAAGCTGCTTCTTCGCGCAAAGGCGATTCTGCCGCTCACAGTGCTCTGCGGTGTGCGCCTTCTGCCGAAAGAGGTCCGGGAGCGGTGCTTTGCTCTGCAGAGCACTCTACCTGCTTCTTTAGCCTCTCTTCTCGTCTACATCTTAGCAAAAAGCTTTTCCACTCTGTCTGGCAAGGAGAAACTGTGCCAGCACAGAAAACATCTCCCATCGTGTTCTAGAGGCTGCACGGAGGTCTGCCGAGTGTTTTGCAAGAAGAGAAAGAAAGTTGTCCAAAACAGCTTGCAATCGAATGTTCATGTGATTACAAAAGGCAGGAGAGTGGTCAGGTACTGTTTTCTCTCAGTTGGCAAGCTGCGCACACAATCGCAGTGTTGTACAGCTTGTTTCATCACCTTTGCGAAGTTGCCGCTCTCTCCGGCTCCCGGAGACGAAGAAGCTGCTTCTTCGCGCAAAGGTGATTCTGCCGCTCACAGTGCTCTGCGGTGTGCGCCTTCTGCCGAAAGAGGTCCGGGAGCGGTGCTTAGCTCTGCAGAGCACCGTACCTTCGTCTTTAGCCTCTCTTCTCGTCTACATCTTAGGAAAAAGCTTTTCAACTCTGTCTGGCAAGGAGAAACTGTGCCAGCACAGAAAACATCTCCCATCGTGTTCTAGAGGCTGCACGGAGGTCTGCCGAGTGTTTTGCAAGAAGAGAAAGAAAGTTGTCCAAAACAGCTTCCAATCGAATGTTCATGTGAATAGAAAAGGCAGGAGAGTGGTCAGGTACTGTTTTCTCTCAGTTGGCAAGCTGCGCACACAATCGCAGTGTTGTACAGCTTGTTTCATCACCTTTGCGAAGTTGCCGCTCTCTCCGGCTCCCGGAGACGAAGAAGCTGCTTCTTCGCGCAAAGGCGATTCTGCCGCTCACAGTGCTCTGCGGTGTGCGCCTTCTGCCGAAAGAGGTCCGGGAGCGGTGCTTTGCTCTGCAGAGCACCGTACCTTCGTCTTTAGCCTCTCTTCTGGTCTACATCTTAGCAAAAAGCTTTTCCACTCTGTCTGGCAAGGAGAAACTTTACCAGCACAGAAAACATCTCCCATCGTGTTCTAGAGGCTGCACGGAGGTCTGCCGAGTGTTTTGCAAGAAGAGAAAGAAAGTTGTCCAAAACAGCTTGCAATCGAATGTTCATGTGAATAGAAAAGGCAGGAGAGTGGTCAGGTACTGTTTTCTCTCAGTTGGCAAGCTGCGCACACAATCGCAGTGTTGTACGGCTTGTTTCATCACCTTTGGGAAGTTGCCGCTCTCTCCGGCTCCCGGAGACGAAGAAGCTGCTTCTTCGCGCAAAGACGATTCTGCCGCTCACTGTGCTCTGCACTGTGTGTCTTCTGCCGAAAGAGGCCCGGGAGCTGTGCTTAGCTCTGCCGAGCACCATACCTGCTTCTTTAGCCTCTCTTCTCGTCTACATCTTAGCAAAAAGCTTTTCCACTCTGTCTGGCAAGGAGAAACTGTGCCAGCACAGAAAACATCTCCCATCGTGTTCTAGAGGCTGCACGGAGGTCTGCCGAGTGTTTTGCAAGAAGAGAAAGAAAGTTGTCCAAAACAGCTTGCAATCGAATGTTCATGTGATTAGAAAAGGCAGGAGAGTGGTCAGGTACTGTTTTCTCTCAGTTGGCAAGCTGCGCACACAATCGCAGTGTTGTACAGCTTGTTTCATCACCTTTGCGAAGTTGCCGCTCTCTCCGGCTCCCGGAGACGAAGAAGCTGCTTCTTCGCGCAAAGGCGATTCTGCCGCTCACAGTGCTCTGCGGTGTGCGCCTTCTGCCGAAAGAGGTCCGGGAGCGGTGCTTAGCTCTGCAGAGCACCGTACCTTCGTCTTTAGCCTCTCTTCTCGTCTACATCTTAGCAAAAAGCTTTTCCACTCTGTCTGGCAAGGAGAAACTGTGCCAGCACAGAAAACATCTCCCATCGTGTTCTAGAGGCTGCACGGAGGTCTGCCGAGTGTTTTGCAAGAAGAGAAAGAAAGTTGTCCAAAACAGCTTGCAATCGAATGTTCATGTGAATAGAAAAGGCAGGAGAGTGGTCAGGTACTGTTTTCTCTCAGTTGGCAAGCTGCACACACAATCGCAGTGTTGTACAGCTTGTTTCATCACCTTTGCGAAGTTGCCGCTCTCTCCGGCTCCCGGAGACGAAGAAGCTGCTTCTTCGCGCAAAGACGATTCTGCCGCTCACAGTGCTCTGCGGTGTGCGCCTTCTGCCGAAAGAGGCCCGGGAGCAGTGCTTAGCTCTGCAGAGCACCATACCTGCTTCTTTAGCCTCTCTTCTCGTCTACATCTTAGCAAAAAGCTTTTCCACTCTGTCTGGCAAGGAGAAACTGTGCCAGCACAGAAAACATCTCCCATCGTGTTCTAGAGGCTGCACGGAGGTCTGCCGAGTGTTTTGCAAGAAGAGAAAGAAAGTTGTCCAAAACAGCTTGCAATCGAATGTTCATGTGAATAGAAAAGGCAGCAGAGTGGTCAGGTACTGTTTTCTCTCAGTTGGCAAGCTGCGCACACAATCGCAGTGTCGTACAGCTTGTTTCATCACCTTTGCGAAGCTGCCGCTCTCTCCGGCTCCCGGAGACGAAGAAGCTGCTTCTTCGCGCAAAGACGATTCTGCCGCTCACAGTGCTCTGCGGTGTGCGCCTTCTGCCGAAAGAGGTCCGGGAGCTGTGCTTAGCTCTGCAGAGTACTCTCCCTGCTTCTTTAGCCTCTGTTCTCGTCTACATCTTAGCAAAAAGCTTTTCCACTCTGTCTGGCAAGGAGAAACTGTGCCAGCACAGAAAACATCTCCCATCGTGTTCTAGAGGCTGCACGGAGGTCTGCCGAGTGTTTTGCAAGAAGAGAAAGAAAGTTGTCCTAAACAGCTTGCAATCGAATGTTCATGTGAATAGAAAAGGCAGGAGAGTGGTCAGGTACTGTTTTCTCTCAGTTGGCAAGCTGCGCACACAATCGCAGTGTTGTACAGCTTGTTTCATCACCTTTGCGAAGTTGCTGCTCTCTCCGGCTCCCGGAGACGAAGAAGCTGCTTCTTCGCGCAAAGACGATTCTGCCGCTCACAGTGCTCTGCGGTGTGCGCCTTCTGCCGAAAGACGCCCGGGAGCGGTGCTTGGCTCTGCAGAGCACCGTACCTTCGTCTTTAGCCTCTCTTCTCGTCTACATCTTAGCAAAAAGCTTTTCCACTCTGTCTGGCAAGGAGAAACTGTGCCAGCAAAGAAAACATATCCCATCGTGTTCTAGAGGGTGCACGCAGGTCTGCCGAGTGTTTTGCAAGAAGAGAAAGAAAGTTGTCCAAAACAGCTTGCAATCGAATGTTCATGTGAATAGAAAAGGCAGCAGAGTGGTCAGGTACTGTTTTCTCTCAGTTGGCAAGCTGCGCACACAATCGCAGTGTTGTACAGCTTGTTTCATCACCTTTGCGAAGTTGCCGCTCTCTCCGGCTCCCGGAGACGAAGAAGCTGCTTCTTCGCGCAAAGACGATTCTGCCGCTCACAGTGCTCTGCGGTGTGCGCCTTCTGCCGAAAGAGGTCCGGGAGCGGTGCTTAGCTCTGCAGAGCACCGTACCTTCGTCTTTAGCCTGTCTTCTCGTCTACATCTTAGCAAAAAGCTTTTCCACTCTGTCTGGCAAGGAGAAACTGTGCCAGCACAAAAAACATCTCCCATCGTGTTCTAGAGGCTGCACGGAGGTCTGCCGAGTGTTTTGCAAGAAGAGAAAGAAAGTTGTCCAAAACAGCTTGCAATCGAATGTTCATGTGAATAGAAAAGGCAGGAGAGTGGTCAGGTACTGTTTTCTCTCACTTGGCAAGCTGCGCACACAATCGCAGTGTTGTACAGCTTGTTTCATCACCTTTGCGAAGTTGCCGCTCTCTCCGGCTCCCGGAGACGAAGAAGCTGCTTCTTCGCGCAAAGACGATTCTGCCGCTCACAGTGCTCTGCGGTGTGCGCCTTCTGCCGAAAGAGGTCCGGGAGCGGTGCTTAGCTCTGCAGAGCACCGTACCTTCGTCTTTAGCCTCTCTTCTCGTCTACATCTTAGCAAAAAGCTTTTCCACTCTGTCTGGCAAGGAGAAACTGTGCCAGCACAAAAAACATCTCCCATCGTGTTCTAGAGGCTGCACGGAGGTCTGCCGAGTGTTTTGCAAGAAGAGAAAGAAAGTTGTCCAAAACAGCTTCCAATCGAATGTTCATGTGAATAGAAAAGGCAGGAGAGTGGTCAGGTACTGTTTTCTCTCAGTTGGCAAGCTGCGCACACAATCGCAGTGTTGTACAGCTTGTTTCATCACCTTTGCGAAGTTGCCGCTCTCTCCGGCTCCCGGAGACGTAGAAGCTGCTTCTCGCGCAAAGACGATTCTGCCGCTCACTGTGCTCTGCACTGTGTGTCTTCTGCTGAAAGAGGCCCGGGAGCTGTGCTTAGCTCTGCCGAGCACCATACCTGCTTCTTTAGCCTCTCTTCTCGTCTACATCTTAGCAAAAAGCTTTTCCACTCTGTCTGGCAAGGAGAAACTGTGCCAGCACAGAAAACATCTCCCATCGTGTTCTAGAGGCTGCACGGAGGTCTGCCGAGTGTTTTGCAAGAAGAGAAAGAAAGTTGTCCAAAACAGCTTGCAATCGAATGTTCATGTGATTACAAAAGGCAGGAGAGTGGTCAGGTACTGTTTTCTCTCAGTTGGCAAGCTGCGCACACAATCGCAGTGTTGTACAGCTTGTTTCATCACCTTTGCGAAGTTGCCGCTCTCTCCGGCTCCCGGAGACGAAGAAGCTGCTTCTTCGCGCAAAGACGATTCTGCCGCTCACAGTGCTCTGCGGTGTGCGCCTTCTGCCGAAAGACGCCCGGGAGCGGTGCTTAGCTCTGCAGAGCACCGTACCTTCGTCTTTAGCCTCTCTTCTCGTCTACATCTTAGCAAAAAGCTTTTCCACTCTGTCTGGCAAGGAGAAACTGTGCCAGCACAGAAAACATCTCCCATCGTGTTCTAGAGGCTGCACGGAGGTCTGCCGAGTGTTTTGCAAGAAGAGAAAGAAAGTTGTCCAAAACAGCTTGCAATCGAATGTTCATGTGAATAGAAAAGGCAGGAGAGTGGTCAGGTACTGTTTTCTCTCAGTTGGCAAGCTGCGCACACAATCGCAGTGTCGTACAGCTTGTTTCATCACCTTTGCGAAGCTGCCGCTCTCTCCGGCTCCCGGAGACGAAGAAGCTGCTTCTTCGCGCAAAGACGATTCTGCCGCTCACAGTGCTCTGCGGTGTGCGCCTTCTGCCGAAAGAGGCCCGGGAGCGGTGCTTAGCTCTGCAGAGCACCGTACCTTCGTCTTTAGCCTCTCTTCTCGTCTACATCTTAGCAAAAAGCTTTTCCACTCTGTCTGGCAAGGAGAAACTGTGCCAGCACAAAAAACATCTACCATCGTGTTCTAGAGGCTGCACGGAGGTCTGCCGAGTGTTTTGCAAGAAGAGAAAGAAAGTTGTCCAAAACAGCTTGCAATCGAATGTTCATGTGAATAGAAAAGGCAGGAGAGTGGTCAGGTACTGTTTTCTCTCAGTTGGCAAGCTGCGCACACAATCGCAGTGTTGTACAGCTTGTTTCATCACCTTTGCGAAGTTGCCGCTCTCTCCGGCTCCCGGAGACGAAGAAGCTGCTTCTTCGCGCAAAGACGATTCTGCCGCTCACAGTGCTCTGCGGTGTGCGCCTTCTGCCGAAAGAGGTCCGGGAGCGGTGCTTAGCTCTGCAGAGCATCGTACCTTCGTCTTTAGCCTCTCTTCTCGTCTACATCTTAGCAAAAAGCTTTTCCACTCTGTCTGGCAAGGAGAAACTGTGCCAGTACAGAAAACATCTCCCATCGTGTTCTAGAGGCTGCACGCAGGTCTGCCGAGTGTTTTGCAAGAAGAGAAAGAAAGTTGTCCAAAACAGCTTCCAATCGAATGTTCATGTGAATAGAAAAGGCAGCAGAGTGGTCAGGTACTGTTTTCTCTCAGTTGGCAAGCTGCGCACACAATCGCAGTGTTGTACAGCTTGTTTCATCACCTTTGCGAAGTTGCCGCTCTCTCCGGCTCCCGGAGACGAAGAAGCTGCTTCTTCGCGCAAAGACGATTCTGCCGCTCACAGTGCTCTGCGGTGTGCGCCTTCTGCCGAAAGAGGCCCGGGAGTGGTGCTTAGCTCTGCAGAGCACCATACCTGCTTCTTTAGCCTCTCTTCTCGTCTACATCTTAGCAAAAAGCTTTTCCACTCTGTCTGGCAAGGAGAAACTGTGCCAGCACAAAAAACATCTCCCATCGTGTTCTAGAGGCTGCACGGAGGTCTGCCGAGTGTTTTGCAAGAAGAGAAAGAAAGTTGTCCAAAACAGCTTGCAATCGAATGTTCATGTGAATAGAAAAGGCAGGAGAGTGGTCAGGTACTGTTTTCTCTCAGTTGGCAAGCTGCGCACACAATCGCAGTGTTGTACAGCTTGTTTCATCACCTTTGCCAAGTTGCCGCTCTCTCCGGCTCCCGGAGACGAAGAAGCTGCTTCTTCGCGCAAAGACGATTCTGCCGCTCACAGTGCTCTGCGGTGTGCGCCTTCTGCCGAAAAAGGTCCGGGAGCGGTGCTTAGCTCTGCAGAGCACCGTACCTTCGTCTTTAGCCTCTCTTCTCGTCTACATCTTAGCAAAAAGCTTTTCCACTCTGTCTGGCAAGGAGAAACTGTGCCAGCACAAAAAACATCTCCCATCGTGTTCTAGAGGCTGCATGCAGGTCTGCCGAGTGTTTTGCAAGAAGAGAAAGAAAGTTGTCCAAAACAGCTTCCAATCGAATGTTCATGTGAATAGAAAAGGCAGGAGAGTGGTCAGGTACTGTTTTCTCTCAGTTGGCAAGCTGCACACACAATCGCAGTGTCGTACAGCTTGTTTCATCACCTTTGCGAAGTTGCCGCTCTCTCCGGCTCCCGGAGACGAAGAAGCTGCTTCTTCGCGCAAAGACGATTCTGCCGCTCACAGTGCTCTGCGGTGTGCGCCTTCTGCCGAAAAAGGTCCGGGAGCGGTGCTTAGCTCTGCAGAGCACCGTACCTTCGTCTTTAGCCTCTCTTCTCGTCTACATCTTAGCAAAAAGCTTTTCCACTCTGTCTGGCAAGGAGAAACTGTGCCAGCACAAAAAACATCTCCCATCGTGTTCTAGAGGCTGCACGCAGGTCTGCCGAGTGTTTTGCAAGAAGAGAAAGAAAGTTGTCCAAAACAGCTTCCAATCGAATGTTCATGTGAATAGAAAAGGCAGCAGAGTGGTCAGGTACTGTTTTCTCTCAGTTGGCAAGCTGCACACACAATCGCAGTGTCGTACAGCTTGTTTCATCACCTTTGCGAAGTTGCTGCTCTCTCCGGCTCCCGGAGACGAAGAAGCTGCTTCTTCGCGCAAAGACGATTCTGCCGCTCACAGTGCTCTGCGGTGTGCGCCTTCTGCCTAAAGAGGCCCGGGAGCGGTGCTTAGCTCTGCAGAGCACCATACCTGCTTCTTTAGCCTCTCTTCTCGTCTACATCTTAGCAAAAAGCTTTTCCACTCTGTCTGGCAAGGAGAAACTGTGCCAGCACAAAAAACATCTCCCATCGTGTTCTAGAGGCTGCACGGAGGTCTGCCGAGTGTTTTGCAAGAAGAGAAAGAAAGTTGTCCAAAACAGCTTGCAATCGAAAGTTCATGTGAATAGAAAAGGCAGGAGAGTGGTCAGGTACTGTTTTCTCTCAGTTGGCAAGCTGCGCACACAATCGCAGTGTCGTACAGCTTGTTTCATCACCTTTGCGAAGCTGCCGCTCTCTCCGGCTCCCGGAGACGAAGAAGCTGCTTCTTCGCTTCTTCGCGCAAAGACGATTCTGCCGCTCACAGTGCTCTGCGGTGTGCGCCTTCTGCCGAAAGAGGTCCGAGAGCTGTGCTTAGCTCTGCAGAGCACTCTACCTGCTTCTTTAGCCTCTCTTCTCGTCTACATCTTAGCAAAAAGCTTTTCCACTCTGTCTGGCAAGGAGAAACTGTGCCAGCACTGAAAACATCTCCCATCGTGTTCTAGAGGCTGCACGCAGGTCTGCCGAGTGTTTTGCAAGAAGAGAAAGAAAGTTGTCCAAAACAGCTTGCAATCGAATGTTCATGTGAATAGAAAAGGCAGCAGAGTGGTCAGGTACTGTTTTCTCTCAGTTGGCAAGCTGCGCACACAATCGCAGTGTCGTACAGCTTGTTTCATCACCTTTGCGAAGTTGCCGCTCTCTCCGGCTCCCGGAGACGAAGAAGCTGCTTCTTCGCGCAAAGACGATTCTGCCGCTCACAGTGCTCTGCGGTGTGCGCCTTCTGCCGAAAGAGGTCCGGGAGCTGTGCTTCGCTCTGCAGAGCACTCTACCTGCTTCTTTAGCCTCTCTTCTCGTCTACATCTTAGCAAAAAGCTTTTCCACTCTGTCTGGCAAGGAGAAACTGTGCCAGCACAGAAAACATCTCCCATCGTGTTCTAGAGGCTGCACGGAGGTCTGCCGAGTGTTTTGCAAGAAGAGAAAGAAAGTTGTCCAAAACAGCTTGCAATCGAATGTTCATGTGAATAGAAAAGGCAGGAGAGTGGTCAGGTACTGTTTTCTCTCAGTTGGCAAGCTGCGCACACAATCGCAGTGTCGTACAGCTTGTTTCATCACCTTTGCGAAGCAGCCGCTCTCTCCGGCTCCCGGAGACGAAGAAGCTGCTTCTTCGCGCAAAGACGATTCTGCCGCTCACAGTGCTCTGCGGTGTGCGCCTTCTGCCGAAAGAGGTCCGGGAGCTGTGCTTAGCTCTGCAGAGCACTCTACCTGCTTCTTTAGCCTCTCTTCTCGTCTACATCTTAGCAAAAAGCTTTTCCACTCTGTCTGGCAAGGAGAAACTGTGCCAGCACAGAAAACATCTCCCATCGTGTTCTAGAGGCTGCACGGAGGTCTGCCGAGTGTTTTGCAAGAAGAGAAAGAAAGTTGTCCAAAACAGCTTGCAATCGAATGTTCATGTGAATAGAAAAGGCAGGAGAGTGGTCAGGTACTGTTTTCTCTCAGTTGGCAAGCTGCGCACACAATCGCAGTGTCATACAGCTTGTTTCATCACCTTTGCGAAGTTGCCGCTCTCTCCGGCTCCCGGAGACGAAGAAGCTGCTTCTTCGCGCAAAGGTGATTCTGCCGCTCACAGTGCTCTGCGGTGTGCGCCTTCTGCCGAAAGAGGTCCGGGAGCGGTGCTTAGCTCTGCAGAGCACCGTACCTTCGTCTTTAGCCTCTCTTCTCGTCTACATCTTAGCAAAAAGCTTTTCCACTGTGTCTGGAGAGGAGAAACTGTGCCAGCACATAAAACATCTCCCATCGTGTTCTAGAAGCTGCACGGAGATCTGCCGAGTGTTTTGCAAGAAGAGAAAGAAAGTTGTCCAAAACAGCATGCAATCAAATGTTCATGTGAATAGAAAAGGCAGGAGAGTGGTCAGGTACTGTTTTCTCTCAGTTGGCAAGCTGCGCACACAATCGCAGTGTTGTACAGCTTGTTTCATCACCTTTGGGAAGTTGCCGCTCTCTCCGGCTCCCGGAGACGAAGAAGCTGCTTCTTCGCGCAAAGACGATTCTGCCGCTCACAGTGCTCTGCGGTGTGCGCCTTCTGCCGAAAGAGGTCCGGGAGCGGTGCTTAGCTCTGCAGAGCACCGTACCTTCGTCTTTAGCCTCTCTTCTCGTCTACATCTTAGCAAAAAGCTTTTCCACTCTGTCTGGCAAGGAGAAACTGTGCCAGCACAAAAAACATCTCCCATCGTGTTCTAGAGGCTGCACGGAGGTCTGCCGAGTGTTTTGCAAGAAGAGAAAGAAAGTTGTCCAAAACAGCTTGCAATCGAATGTTCATGTGAATAGAAAAGGCAGGAGAGTGGTCAGGTACTGTTTTCTCTCAGTTGTCATGCTGCGCACACAATCGCAGTGTTGTACAGCTTGTTTCATCACCTTTGCGAAGCTGCCGCTCTCTCCGGCTCCCGGAGACGAAGAAGCTGCTTCTTCGCGCAAAGACGATTCTGCCGCTCACAGTGCTCTGCGGTGTGCGCCTTCTGCCGAAAGAGGCCCGGGAGCGGTGCTTAGCTCTTTAGAGCACCATACCTGCTTCTTTAGCCTCTCTTCTCGTCTACATCTTAGCAAAAAGCTTTTCCACTCTGTCTGGCAAGGAGAAACTGTGCCAGCACAGAAAACATCTCCCATCGTGTTCTAGAGGCGGCACGGAGGTCTGCCGAGTGTTTTGCAAGAAGAGAAAGAAAGTTGTCCAAAACAGCTTGCAATCGAATGTTCATGTGATTACAAAAGGCAGGAGAGTGGTCAGGTACTGTTTTCTCTCAGTTGGCAAGCTGCGCACACAATCGCAGTGTTGTACAGCTTGTTTCATCACCTTTGCGAAGTTGCCGCTCTCTCCGGCTCCCGGAGACGAAGAAGCTGCTTCTTCGCGCAAAGGCGATTCTGCCGCTCACAGTGCTCTGCGGTGTGCGCCTTCTGCCGAAAGAGGTCCGGGAGCGGTGCTTAGCTCTGCAGAGCACCGTACCTTCGTCTTTAGCCTCTCTTCTCGTCTACATCTTAGCAAAAACCTTTTCCACTCTGTCTGACAAAGAAAAACTGTGCCAGCACAGAAAACATCTCCCATCGTCTTCTAGAGGCTGCACGGAGGTCTGCCGAGTGTTTTGCAAGAAGAGAAAGAAAGTTGTCCAAAACAGCTTGCAATCGAATGTTCATGTGAATAGAAAAGGCAGGAGAGTGGTCAGGTACTGTTTTCTCTCAGTTGGCAAACTGCGCACACAATCGCAGTGTTGTACAGCTTGTTTCATCACCTTTGCGAAGTTGCCGCTCTCTCCGGCTCCCGGAGATGAAGAAGCTGCTTCTTCGCGCAAAGACGATTCTGCCGCTCACAGTGCTCTGCGGTGTGCGCCTTCTGCCGAAAGAGTCCCGGGAGCGGTGCTTAGCTCTGCAGAGCACCGTACCTTCGTCTTTAGCCTCTCTTCTCGTCTACATCTTAGCAAAAAGCTTTTCCACTCTGTCTGGCAAGGAGAAACTGTGCCAGCACAGAAAACATCTCCCATCGTGTTCTAGAGGCTGCACGGAGGTCTGCCGAGTGTTTTGCAAGAAGAGAAAGAAAGTTGTCCAAAACAGCTTGCAATCGAATGTTCATGTGAATAGAAAAGGCAGGAGAGTGGTCAGGTACTGTTTTCTCTCAGTTGGCAAGCTGCGCACACAATCGCAGTGTTGTACAGCTTGTTTCATCACCTTTGCGAAGTTGCCGCTCTCTCCGGCTCCCGCAGACGAAGAAGCTGCTTCTTCGCGCAAAGACGATTCTGCCGCTCACAGTGCTCTGCGGTGTGCGCCTTCTGCCGAAAGAGGCCCGGGAGCGGTGCTTAGCTCTGCAGAGCACCATACCTGCTTCTTTAGCCTCTCTTCTCGTCTACATCTTAGCAAAAAGCTTTTCCACTCTGTCTGGCAAGGAGAAACTGTGCCAGCACAAAAAACATCTCCCATCGTGTTCTAGAGGCTGCACGGAGGTCTGCCGAGTGTTTTGCAAGAAGAGAAAGAAAGTTGTCCGAAACAGCTTCCAATCGAATGTTCATGTTAATAGAAAAGGCAGGAGAGTGGTCAGGTACTGTTTTCTCTCAGTTGGCAAGCTGCGCACACAATCGCAGTGTTGTACAGCTTGTTTCATCACCTTTGCGAAGTTGCCGCTCTCTCCGGCTCCCGGAGACGAAGAAGCTGCTTCTTCGCGCAAAGACGATTCTGCCGCTCACAGTGCTCTGCGGTGTGCGCCTTCTGCCGAAAGAGGTCCGGGAGCTGTGCTTAGCTCTGCAGAGCACTCTACCTGCTTCTTTAGCCTCTCTTCTCGTCTACATCTTAGCAAAAAGCTTTTCCACTCTGTCTGCCAAGGAGAAACTGTGCCAGCACAGAAAACATCTCCCATCGTGTTCTAGAGGCTGCACGGAGGTCTGCCGAGTGTTTTGCAAGAAGAGAAAGAAAGTTGTCCAAAACAGCTTGCAATCGAATGTTCATGTGTATAGAAAAGGCAGCAGAGTGGTCAGGTACTGTTTTCTCTCAGTTGGCAAGCTGCGCACACAATCGCAGTGTTGTACAGCTTGTTTCATCACCTTTGCGAAGTTGCCGCTCTCTCCGGCTCCCGGAGACGAAGAAGCTGCTTCTTCGCGCAAAGACGATTCTGCCGCTCACAGTGCTCTGCGGTGTGCGCCTTCTGCCGAAAGAGGTCCGGGAGCGGTGCTTAGCTCAGCAGAGCACCGTACCTTCGTCTTTAGCCTCTCTTCTCGTCTACATCTTAGCAAAAAGCTTTTCCACTCTGTCTTGCAAGGAGAAACTTTAGCAGCACAAAAAACATCTCCCATCGTGTTCTAGAAGCTGTACGGAGGTCTGCCGAGTGTTTTGCTAGAAGAGAAAGAAAGTTGTTCAAAACAGGTTGGAATCGAATGTTCATGTGTATAGAAAAGGCAGGAGAGTGGTCAGGTACTGTTTTCTCTCAGTTGGCAAGCTGCGCACACAATCGCAGTGTTGTACAGCTTGTTTCATCACCTTTGCGAAGTTGCCGCTCTCTCCGGCTCCCGGAGACGAAGAAGCTGCTTCTTCGCGCAAAGACGATTCTGCCGCTCACAGTGCTCTGCGGTGTGCGCCTTCTGCCGAAAGAGGCCCGGGAGCAGTGCTTAGCTCTGCAGAGCACCGTACCTTCGTCTTTAGCCTCTCTTCTCGTCTACATCTTAGCAAAAAGCTTTTCCACTCTGTCTGGCAAGGAGAAACTGTGCCAGCACAAAAAACATCTCCCATCGTGTTCTAGAGGCTGCACGGAGGTCTGCCGAGTATTTTGCAAGAAGAGAAAAAAAGTTGTCCAAAACAGCTTGCAATCGAATGTTCATGTGAATAGAAAAGGCAGAAGAGTGGTCAGGTACTGTTTTCTCTCACTTGGTAAGCTAAGCACACAATCGCAGTGTTGTACAGCTTGTTTCATCACCTTTGCGAAGTTGTCGCTCTCTCCGGCTCCCGGAGACGAAGAAGCTGCTTCTTCGCGCAAAGACGATTCTGCCGCTCACAGTGCTCTGTGGTGTGCGCCTTCTGCCGAAAGACGCCCGGGAGCGGTGCTTAGCTCTGCAGAGCACCGTACCTTCGTCTTTAGCCTCTCTTCTCGTCTACATCTTAGCAAAAAGCTTTTCCACTCTGTCTGGCAAGGAGAAACTGTGCCAGCAAAAAAACATCTCCCATCGTGTTCTAGAGGCTGCACGGAGGTCTGCCGAGTGTTTTGCAAGAAGAGAAAGAAAGTTGTCCAAAACAGCTTGCAATCGAATGTTAAAGTGAATAGAAAAGGCAGGAGAGTGGTCAGGTACTGTTTTCTCTCAGTTGGCAAGCTGCGCACAAAATCGCAGTGTCGTACAGCTTGTTTCATCACCTTTGCGAAGCTGCCGCTCTCTCCGGCTCCCGGAGACGAAGAAGCTGCTTCTTCGCGCAAAGACGATTCTGCCGCTCACAGTGTTCTGTAATGAGTGTCTTCTGCCGAAAGAGGTCCGGGAGCGGTGCTTAGCTCTGCAGAGCACCGTACCTTCGTCTTTAGCCTCTCTTGTCGTCTACATCTTAGCAAAAACCTTTTCCACTCTGTCTGACAAAGAAAAACTGTGCCAGCACAGAAAACATCTCCCATCGTCTTCTAGAGGCTGCACGGAGGTCTGCCGAGTGTTTTGCAAGAAGAGAAAGAAAGTTGTCCAAAACAGCTTGCAATCGAATGTTCATGTGATTACAAAAGGCAGGAGAGTGGTCAGGTTCTGTTTTCTCTCAGTTGGCAAACTGCGCACACAATCGCAGTGTTGTACAGCTTGTTTCATCACCTTTGCGAAGTTGCCGCTCTCTCCGGCTCCCGGAGACGAAGAAGCTGCTTCTTCGCGCAAAGACGATTCTGCCGCTCACAGTGCTCTGCCGTGTGCGCCTTCTGCCGAAAGAGGCCCGGGAGCGGTGCTTAGCTCTGCAGAGCACCGTACCTTCGTCTTTAGCCTCTCTTCTCGTCTACATCTTAGCAAAAAGCTTTTCCACTCTGTCTGGCAAGGAGAAACTGTGCCAGCACAGAAAACATCTCCCATCGTGTTCTAGAGGCTGCACGCAGGTCTGCCGAGTGTTTTGCAAGAAGAGAAAGAAAGTTGTCCAAAACAGCTTGCAATCGAATGTTCATGTGAATAGAAAAGGCAGGAGAGTGGTCAGGTACTGTTTTCTCTCAGTTGGCAAGCTGCGCACACAATCGCAGTGTTGTACAGCTTGTTTCATCACCTTTGCGAAGTTGCCGCTCTCTCCGGCTCCCGGAGACGAAGAAGCTGCTTTTTCGCCCAAAGACGATTCTGCCGCTCACTGTGCTCTGCAGTGTGTGTCTTCTGCCGAAAGAGGCCCAGGAGCGGTGCTTAGCTCTGCAGAGCACCATACCTGCTTCTTTAGCCTCTCTTCTCGTCTACATCTTAGCAAAAAGCTTTTCCACTCTGTCTGGCAAGGAGAAACTGTGCCAGCACAAAAAACATCTCCCATCGTGTTCTAGAGGCGGCACGGAGGTCTGCCGAGTGTTTTGCAAGAAGAGAAAGAAAGTTGTCCAAAACAGCTTGCAATCGAATGTTCATGTGATTACAAAAGGCAGGAGAGTGGTCAGGTACTGTTTTCTCTCAGTTGGCAAGCTGCGCACACAATCGCAGTGTTGTACAGCTTGTTTCATCACCTTTGCGAAGTTGCCGCTCTCTCCGGCTCCCGGAGACAAAGAAGCTGCTTCTTCGCGCAAAGACGATTCTGCCGCTCACTCTGCTCTGCGGTGTGCGCCTTCTGCCGAAAGAGGTCCGGGAGCGGTGCTTAGCTCTGCAGAGCACTCTACCTGCTTCTTTAGCCTCTCTTCTCGTCTACATCTTAGCAAAAAGCTTTTCCACTCTGTCTGGCAAGGAGAAACTGTGCCAGCACAGAAAACATCTCCCATTGTGTTCTAGAGGCTGCACGGAGGTCTGCCGAGTGTTTTGCAAAAAGAGAAAGAAAGTTGTCCAAAACAGCTTGCAATCGAATGTTCATGTGAATAGAAAAGGCAGGAGAGTGGTCAGGTACTGTTTTCTCTCAGTTGGCAAGCTGCGCACACAATCGCAGTGTTGTACAGCTTGTTTCATCACCTTTGCGAAGTTGCCGCTCTCTCCGGCTCCCGGAGACGAAGAAGCTGCTTCTTCGCGCAAAGACGATTCTGCTGCTCATAGTGCTCTGCAGTGTATGTCTTCTGCCGAAAGAGGCCCGGGAGCGGTGCTTAGCTCTGCAGAGCACCGTACCTTCGTCTTTAGCCTCTCTTCTCGTCTACATCTTAGCAAAAAGCTTTTCCATTCTGTCTGCCAAGGAGAAACTGTGCCAGCACAGAAAACATCTCCCATCGTGGTCTAGAAGCTGCACGGAGGTCTGCCGAGTGTTTTGCAAGAAGAGAAAGAAAGTTGTCCAAAACAACTTGTAATCGAATGTTCATGTGAATAGAAAAGGCAGGAGAGTGGTCAGGTACTGTTTTCTCTCAGTTGGCAAGCTGCGCACACAATCGCAGTGTTGTACAGCTTGTTTCATCACCTTTGCGAAGTTGCCGCTCTCTCCGGCTCCCGGAGACGAAGAAGCTGCTTCTTCGCGCAAAGACGATTCTGCCGCTCACAGTGCTCTGCGGTGTGCGCCTTCTGCCGAAAGAGGCCCGGGAGCGGTGCTTAGCTCTGCAGAGCACCGTACCTTCGTCTTTAGCCTCTCTTCTCGTCTACATCTTAGCAGAAAGCTTTTCCACTCTGTCTGGCAAGGAGAAACTGTGCCAGCAAAAAAACATCTCCCATCGTGTTCTAGAGGCTGCACGGAGGTCTGCCGAGTGTTTTGCAAGAAGAGAAAGAAAGTTGTCCAAAACAGCTTGCAATCGAATGTTCAAGTTAATAGAAAAGGCAGGAGAGTGGTCAGGTACTGTTTTCTCTCAGTTGGCAAGCTGCGCACACAATCGCAGTGTTGTACAGCTTGTTTCATCACCTTTGCGAAGCTGCCGCTCTCTCCGGCTCCCGGAGACGAAGAAGCTGCTTCTTCGCGCAAAGACGATTCTGCCGCTCACAGTGCTCTGCGGTGTGCGCCTTCTGCCGAAAGAGGCCCGGGAGCTGTGCTTAGCTCTGCAGAGCACCGTACCTTCGTCTTTAGCATCTCTTCTCGTCTACATCTTAGCAAAAAGCTTTTCCACTCTGTCTGGCAAGGAGAAACTGTGCCAGCACAGAAAACATCTCCCATCGTGTTCTAGAGGCTGCACGCAGGTCTGCCGAGTGTTTTGCAAGAAGAGAAAGAAAGTTGTCCAAAACAGCTTGCAATCGAATGTTCATGTGAATAGAAAAGGCAGGAGAGTGGTCAGGTACTGTTTTCTCTCAGTTGGCAAGCTGCGCACACAATCGCAGTGTTGTACAGCTTGTTTCATCACCTTTGCGAAGTTGCCGCTCTCTCCGGCTCCCGGAGACAAAGAAGCTGCTTCTTCGCGCAAAGACGATTCTGCCGCTCACTCTGCTCTGCGGTGTGCGCCTTCTGCCGAAAGAGGTCCGGGAGCGGTGCTTAGCTCTGCAGAGCACCGTACCTTCGTCTTTAGCCTCTCTTCTCGTCTACATCTTAGCAAAAAGCTTTTCCACTCTGTCTGGCAAGGAGAAACTGTGCCAGCACAGAAAACATCTCCCATTGTGTTCTAGAGGCTGCACGGAGGTCTGCCGAGTGTTTTGCAAAAAGAGAAAGAAAGTTGTCCAAAACAGCTTGCAATCGAATGTTCATGTGAATAGAAAAGGCAGGAGAGTGGTCAGGTACTGTTTTCTCTCAGTTGGCAAGCTGCGCACACAATCGCAGTGTTGTACAGCTTGTTTCATCACCTTTGCGAAGTTGCCGCTCTCTCCGGCTCCCGGAGACGAAGAAGCTGCTTCTTCGCGCAAAGACGATTCTGCCGCTCATAGTGCTCTGCAGTGTATGTCTTCTGCCGAAAGAGGCCCGGGAGCGGTGCTTAGCTCTGCAGAGCACCGTACCTTCGTCTTTAGCCTCTCTTCTCGTCTACATCTTAGCAAAAAGCTTTTCCATTCTGTCTGCCAAGGAGAAACTGTGCCAGCACAGAAAACATCTCCCATCGTGTTCTAGAAGCTGCACGGAGGTCTGCCGAGTGTTTTGCAAGAAGAGAAAGAAAGTTGTCCAAAACAGCTTGCAATCGAATGTTCATGTGATTACAAAAGGCAGGAGAGTGGTCAGGTACTGTTTTCTCTCAGTTGGCAAGCTGCGCACACAATCGCAGTGTTGTACAGCTTGTTTCATCACCTTTGCGAAGTTGCCGCTCTCTCCGGCTCCCGGAGACGAAGAAGCTGCTTCTTCGCGCAAAGACGATTCTGCCGCTCACAGTGCTCTGCGGTGTGTTTCTTCTGCCGAAAGACGCCCGGGAGCGGTGCTTAGCTCTGCAGAGCACCGTACCTTCGTCTTTAGCCTCTCTTCTCGTCTACATCTTAGCAAAAAGCTTTTCCACTCTGTCTGGCAAGGAGAAACTGTGCCAGCACAAAAAACATCTCCCATCGTGTTCTAGAGGCTGCACGGAGGTCTGCCGAGTATTTTGCAAGAAGAGAAAGAAAGTTGTCCAAAACAACTTGTAATCGAATGTTCATGTGAATAGAAAAGGCAGGAGAGTGGTCAGGTACTGTTTTCTCTCAGTTGGCAAGCTGCGCACACAATCGCAGTGTTGTACAGCTTGTTTCATCACCTTTGCCAAGTTGCCGCTCTCTCCGGCTCCCGCAGACGAAGAAGCTGCTTCTTCGCGCAAAGACGATTCTGCCGCTCACAGTGCTCTGCGGTGTGCGCCTTCTGCCGAAAGAGGCCCGGGAGCGGTGCTTAGCTCTGCAGAGCACCGTACCTTCGTATTTAGCCTCTCTTCTCGTCTACATCTTAGCAAAAAGCTTTTCCACTCTGTCTGGCAAGGAGAAACTGTGCCAGCACAAAAAACATCTCCCATCGTGTTCTAGAGGCTGCACGGAGGTCTGCCGAGTGTTTTGCAAGAAGAGAAAGAAAGTTGTCCAAAACAGGTTGGAATCGAATGTTCATGTGTATAGAAAAGGCAGGAGAGTGGTCAGGTACTGTTTTCTCTCAGTTGGCAAGCTGCGCACACAATCGCAGTGTTGTACAGCTTGTTTCATCACCTTTGCGAAGTTGCCGCTCTCTCCGGCTCCCGGAGACGAAGAAGCTGCTTCTTCGCGCAAAGACGATTCTGCCGCTCACAGTGCTCTGCGGTGTGCGCCTTCTGCCGAAAGACGCCCGGGAGCGGTGCTTAGCTCTGCAGAGCACCGTACCTTCGTCTTTAGCCTCTCTTCTCGTCTACATCTTAGCAAAAAGCTTTTCCACTCTGTCTGGCAAGGAGAAACTGTGCCAGCACAGAAAACATCTCCCATCGTGTTCTAGAGGCTGCACGCAGGTCTGCCGAGTGTTTTGCAAGAAGAGAAAGAAAGTTGTCCAAAACAGCTTCAATCGAATATTCATGTGTATAGAAAAGGCAGGAGAGTGGTCAGGTACTGTTTTCTCTCAGTTGGCAAGCTGCGCACACAATCGCAGTGTTGTACAGCTTGTTTCATCACCTTTGCGAAGTTGCCGCTCTCTCCGGCTCCCGGAGACGAAGAAGCTGCTTTTTCGCCCAAAGACGATTCTGCCACTCACTGTGCTCTGCAGTGTGTGTCTTCTGCCGAAAGAGGCCCGGGAGCGGTGCTTAGCTCTGCAGAGCACCATACCTGCTTCTTTAGCCTCTCTTCTCGTCTACATCTTAGCAAAAAGCTTTTCCATTCTGTCTGCCAAGGAGAAACTGTGCCAGCACAGAAAACATCACCCATCGTGTTCTAGAAGCTGCACGGAGGTCTGCTGAGTGTTTTGCAAGAAGAGAAAGAAAGTTGTCCAAAACAGCTTGCAATCGAATGTTCATGTGATTACAAAAGGCAGGAGAGTGGTCAGGTACTGTTTTCTCTCAGTTGGCAAGCTGCGCACACAATCGCAGTGTTGTACAGCTTGTTTCATCACCTTTGCGAAGTTGCCGCTCTCTCCGGCTCCCGGAGACGAAGAAGCTGCTTCTTCGCGCAAAGACGATTCTGCCGCTCACAGTGCTCTGCGGTGTGTTTCTTCTGCCGAAAGACGCCCGGGAGCGGTGCTTAGCTCTGCAGAGCACCGTACCTTCGTCTTTAGCCTCTCTTCTCGTCTACATCTTAGCAAAAAGCTTTTCCACTCTGTCTGGCAAGGAGAAACTGTGCCAGCACAAAAAACATCTCCCATCGTGTTCTAGAGGCTGCACGGAGGTCTGCCGAGTATTTTGCAAGAAGAGAAAGAAAGTTGTCCAAAACAACTTGTAATCGAATGTTCATGTGAATAGAAAAGGCAGGAGAGTGGTCAGGTACTGTTTTCTCTCAGTTGGCAAGCTGCGCACACAATCGCAGTGTTGTACAGCTTGTTTCATCACCTTTGCGAAGTTGCCGCTCTCTCCGGCTCCCGCAGACGAAGAAGCTGCTTCTTCGCGCAAAGACGATTCTGCCGCTCACAGTGCTCTGCGGTGTGCGCCTTCTGCCGAAAGAGGCCCGGGAGCGGTGCTTAGCTCTGCAGAGCACCGTACCTTCGTCTTTAGCCTCTCTTCTCGTCTACATCTTAGCAAAAAGCTTTTCCACTCTGTCTGGCAAGGAGAAACTGTGCCAGCACAAAAAACATCTCCCATCGTGTTCTAGAGGCTGCACGGAGGTCTGCCGAGTGTTTTGCAAGAAGAGAAAGAAAGTTGTCCAAAACAGGTTGGAATCGAATGTTCATGTGTATAGAAAAGGCAGGAGAGTGGTCAGGTACTGTTTTCTCTCAGTTGGCAAGCTGCGCACACAATCGCAGTGTTGTACAGCTTGTTTCATCACCTTTGCGAAGTTGCCGCTCTCTCCGGCTCCTGGAGACGAAGAAGCTGCTTTTTCGCCCAAAGACGATTCTGCCGCTCACTGTGCTCTGCAGTGTGTGTCTTCTGCCGAAAGAGGCCCGGGAGCGGTGCTTAGCTCTGCAGAGCACCGTACCTGCTTCTTTAGCCTCTCTTCTCGTCTACATCTTAGCAAAAAGCTTTTCCACTCTGTCTGGCAAGGAGAAACTGTGCCAGCACAGAAAACATCTCCCATCGTGTTCTAGAAGCTGCACGGAGGTCTGCCGAGTGTTTTGCAAGAAGAGAAAGAAAGTTGTCCAAAACAGCTTGCAATCGAATGTTCATGTGATTACAAAAGGCAGGAGAGTGGTCAGGTACTGTTTTCTCTCAGTTGGCAAGCTGCGCACACAATCGCAGTGTTGTACAGCTTGTTTCATCACCTTTGCGAAGTTGCCGCTCTCTCCGGCTCCCGGAGACGAAGAAGCTGCTTCTTCGCGCAAAGACGATTCTGCCGCTCACAGTGCTCTGCGGTGTGCGCCTTCTGCCGAAAGAGGCCCGGGAGCGGTGCTTAGCTCTGCAGAGCACCGTACCTTCGTCTTTAGCCTCTCTTCTCGTCTACATCTTAGCAAAAAGCTTTTCCACTCTGTCTGGCAAGGAGAAACTGTGCCAGCACAAAAAACATCTCCCATCGTGTTCTAGAGGCTGCACGGAGGTCTGCCGAGTGTTTTGCAAGAAGAGAAAGAAAGTTGTCCAAAACAGCTTGCAATCGAATGTTCATGTGAATAGAAAAGGCAGGAGAGTGGTCAGGTACTGTTTTCTCTCAGTTGGCAAGCTAAGCACACAATCGCAGTGTTGTACAGCTTGTTTCATCACCTTTGCGAAGCTGCCGCTCTCTCCGGCTCCCGGAGACGAAGAAGCTGCTTCTTCGCGCAAAGACGATTCTGCCGCTCACAGTGCTCTGCGGTGTGCGCCTTCTGCCGAAAGAGGCCCGGGAGCGGTGCTTAGCTCTGCAGAGCACCGTACCTTCGTCTTTAGCCTCTCTTCTCGTCTACATCTTAGCAAAAAGCTTTTCCACTCTGTCTGGCAAGGAGAAACTGTGCCAGCACAAAAAACATCTCCCATCGTGTTCTAGAGGCTGCACGGAGGTCTGCCGAGTGTTTTGCAAGAAGAGAAAGAAAGTTGTCCAAAACAGCTTGCAATCGAATGTTCATGTGAATAGAAAAGGCAGGAGAGTGGTCAGGTACTGTTTTCTCTCAGTTGGCAAGCTGCGCACACAATCGCAGTGTCGTACAGCTTGTTTCATCACCTTTGCAAAGCTGCCGCTCTCTCCGGCTCCCGGAGACGAAGAAGCTGCTTCTTCGCGCAAAGACGATTCTGCCGCTCACAGTGCTCTGCGGTGTGCGCCTTCTGCCGAAAGAGGACCGGGAGCTGTGCTTAGCTCTGCAGAGCACCGTACCTTCGTCTTTAGCCTCTCTTCTCGTCTACATCTTAGCAAAAAGCTTTTCCACTCTGTCTGGCAAGGAGAAACTGTGCCAGCACAGAAAACATCTCCCATCGTGTTCTAGAGGCTGCACGGAGGTCTGCCGAGTGTTTTGCAAAAAGAGAAAGAAAGTTGTCCAAAACAGCTTGCAATCGAATGTTCATGTGAATAGAAAAGGCAGGAGAGTGGTCAGGTACTGTTTTCTCTCAGTTGGGAAGCTAAGCACACAATCGCAGTGTTGTACAGCTTGTTTCATCACCTTTGCGAAGTTGTCGCTCTCTCCGGCTCCCGGAGACGAAGAAGCTGCTTCTTCGCGCAAAGACGATTCTGCCGCTCACAGTGCTCTGCGGTGTGCGCCTTCTGCCGAAAGAGGCCCGGGAGCTGTGCTTAGCTCTGCAGAGCACCGTACCTTCGTCTTTAGCCTCTCTTCTCGTCTACATCTTAGCAAAAAGCTTTTCCACTCTGTCTGGCAAGGAGAAACTGTGCCAGCACAAAAAACATCTCCCATCGTGTTCTAGAGGCTGCACGGAGGTCTGCCGAGTGTTTTGCAAGAAGAGAAAGAAAGTTGTCCAAAACAGCTTGCAATCGAATGTTCATGTGAATAGAAAATGCAGGAGAGTGGTGAGGTACTGTTTTCTCTCAGTTGGCAAGCTGCGCACACAATCGCAGTGTTGTACAGCTTGTTTCATCACCTTTGCGAAGTTGCCGCTCTCTCCGGCTCCCGGAGACGAAGAAGCTGCTTCTTCGCGCAAAGACGATTCTGCCGCTCACAGTGCTCTGCGGTGTGCGCCTTCTGCCGAAAGAGGTCCGGGAGCGGTGCTTAGCTCTGCAGAGCACCGTACCTTCGTCTTTAGCCTCTCTTCTCGTCTACATCTTAGCAAAAAGCTTTTCCACTCTGTCTGGCAAGGAGAAACTGTGCAAGCACAAAAAACATCTCCCATCGTGTTCTAGAGGCTGCACGGAGGTCTGCCGAGTGTTTTGCAAGAAGAGAAAGAAAGTTGTCCAAAACAGCTTGCAATCGAATGTTCAAGTGAATAGAAAAGGCAGGAGAGTGGTCAGGTACTGTTTTCTCTCAGTTGGCAAGCTGCGCACACAATCGCAGTGTCGTACAGCTTGTTTCATCACCTTTGCGAAGCTGCCGCTCTCTCCTGCTCCCGGAGACGAAGAAGCTGCTTCTTCGCGCAAAGACGATTCTGCCGCTCACAGTGCTCTGCGGTGTGCGCCTTCTGCCGAAAGAGGACCGGGAGCTGTGCTTAGCTCTGCAGAGCACCGTACCTTCGTCTTTAGCCTCTCTTCTCGTCTACATCTTAGCAAAAAGCTTTTCCACTCTGTCTGGCAAGGAGAAACTGTGCCAGTACAAAAAACATCTCCCATCGTGTTCTAGAGGCTGCACGGAGGTCTGCCGAGTACTTTGCAAGAAGAGAAAGAAAGTTGTCCAAAACAACTTGCAATCGAATGTTCATGTGAATAGAAAAGGCAGGAGAGTGGTCAGGTACTGTTTTCTCTCAGTTGGCAAGCTGCGCACACAATCGCAGTGTTGTACAGCTTGTTTCATCACCTTTGCGAAGTTGCCACTCTCTCCGGCTCCCGGGGACCAAGAAGCTGCTTCTTCGCGCAAAGACGATTCTGCCGCTCACAGTGCTCTGCGGTGTGCGCCTTCTGCCGAAAGAGGCCCGGGAGCGGTGCTTAGCTCTGCAGAGCACCGTACCTTCGTCTTTAGCCTCTCTTCTCGTCTACATCTTAGCAAAAAGCTTTTCCACTCTGTCTGGCAAGGAGAAACTGTGCCAGCACAGAAAACATCTCCCATCGTGTTCTAGAGGCTGCACGGAGGTCTGCCGAGTGTTTTGCAAGAAGAGAAAGAAAGTTGTCCAAAACAGCTTGCAATCGAATGTTCATGTGAATAGAAAAGGCAGGAGAGTGGTCAGGTACTGTTTTCTCTCAGTTGGCCAGCTGCGCACACAATCGCAGTGTTGTACAGCTTGTTTCATCACCTTTGCGAAGTTGCCGCTCTCTCCGGCTCCTGGAGACGAAGAAGCTGCTTTTTCGCCCAAAGACGATTCTGCCGCTCACTGTGCTCTGCAGTGTGTGTCTTCTGCCGAAAGAGGCCCGGGAGCGGTGCTTAGCTCTGCAGAGCACCATACCTGCTTCTTTAGCCTCTCTTCTCGTCTACATCTTAGCAAAAAGCTTTTCCACTCTGTCTGGCAAGGAGAAACTGTGCCAGCACAAAAAACATCTCCCATCGTGTTCTAGAGGCTGCACGGAGGTCTGCCGAGTGTTTTGCAAGAAGAGAAAGAAAGTTGTCCAAAACAGCTTGCAATCGAATGTTCATGTGATTACAAAAGGCAGGAGAGTGGTCAGGTACTGTTTTCTCTCAGTTGGCAAGCTGCGCACACAATCGCAGTGTTGTACAGCTTGTTTCATCACCTTTGCGAAGTTGCCGCTCTCTCCGGCTCCCGGAGACGAAGAAGCTGCTTCTTCGCGCAAAGACGATTCTGCCGCTCACAGTGCTCTGCGGTGTGCGCCTTCTGCCGAAAGAGGTCCGGGAGCTGTGCTTAGCTCTGCAGAGCACCGTACCTTCGTCTTTAGCCTCTCTTCTCGTCTACATCTTAGCAAAAAGCTTTTCCACTCTGTCTGGCAAGGAGAAACTGTGCCAGCACAGAAAACATCTCCCATCGTGTTCTAGAGGCTGCACGGAGGTCTGCCGAGTGTTTTGCAAAAAGAGAAAGAAAGTTGTCCAAAACAGCTTGCAATCGAATGTTCATGTGAATAGAAAAGGCAGGAGAGTGGTCAGGTACTGTTTTCTCTCAGTTGGCAAGCAGCGCACACAATCGCAGTGTTGTACAGCTTGTTTCATCACCTTTGCGAAGTTGCCGCTCTCTCCGGCTCCTGGAGACGAAGAAGCTGCTTTTTCGCCCAAAGACGATTCTGCCGCTCACTGTGCTCTGCAGTGTGTGTCTTCTGCCGAAAGAGGCCCGGGAGCGGTGCTTAGCTCTGCCGAGCACCATACCTGCTTCTTTAGCCTCTCTTCTCGTCTACATCTTAGCAAAAAGCTTTTCCACTCTGTCTGGCAAGGAGAAACTGTGCCAGCACAAAAAACATCTCCCATCGTGTTCTAGAGGCGGCACGGAGGTCTGCCGAGTGTTTTGCAAGAAGAGAAAGAAAGTTGTCCAAAACAGCTTGCAATCGAATGTTCATGTGATTACAAAAGGCAGGAGAGTGGTCAGGTACTGTTTTCTCTCAGTTGGCAAGCTGCGCACACAATCGCAGTGTTGTACAGCTTGTTTCATCACCTTTGCGAAGTTGCCGCTCTCTCCGGCTCCCGGAGACGAAGAAGCTGCTTCTTCGCGCAAAGACGATTCTGCCGCTCACAGTGCTCTGCGGTGTGCGCCTTCTGCCGAAAGAGGCCCGGGAGCGGTGCTTAGCTCTGCAGAGCACCGTACCTTCATCTTTAGCCTCTCTTCTCGTCTACATCTTAGCAAAAAGCTTTTCCACTCTGTCTGGCAAGGAGAAACTGTGCCAGCACAGAAAACATCTCCCATCGTGTTCTAGAGGCTGCACGGAGGTCTGCCGAGTGTTTTGCAAGAAGAGAAAGAAAGTTGTCCAAAACAGCTTGCAATCGAATGTTCATGTGAATAGAAAAGGCAGGAGAGTGGTCAGGTACTGTTTTCTCTCAGTTGGCAAGCTAAGCACACAATCGCAGTGTTGTACAGCTTGTTTCATCACCTTTGCGAAGTTGCCGCTCTCTCCGGCTCCCGGAGACGAAGAAGCTGCTTCTTCGCGCAAAGACGATTCTGCCGCTCACAGTGCTCTGCGGTGTGCGCCTTCTGCCGAAAGAGGCCCGGGAGCGGTGCTTAGCTCTGCAGAGCACCGTACCTTCGTCTTTAGCCTCTCTTCTCGTCTACATCTTAGCAAAAAGCTTTTCCACTCTGTCTGGCAAGGAGAAACTGTGCCAGCACAGAAAACATCTCCCATCGTGTTCTAGAGGCTGCACGGAGGTCTGCCGAGTGTTTTGCAAGAAGAGAAAGAAAGTTGTCCAAAACAGCTTGCAATCGAATGTTCATGTGAATAGAAAAGGCAGGAGAGTGGTCAGGTACTGTTTTCTCTCAGTTGGCAAGCTGCGCACACAATCGCAGTGTCGTACAGCTTGTTTCATCACCTTTGCGAAGCTGCCGCTCTCTCCGGCTCCCGGAGACGAAGAAGCTGCTTCTTCGCGCAAAGACGATTCTGCCGCTCACAGTGCTCTGCGGTGTGCGCCTTCTGCCGAAAGAGGACCGGGAGCTGTGCTTAGCTCTGCAGAGCACCGTACCTTCGTCTTTAGCCTCTCTTCTCGTCTACATCTTAGCAAAAAGCTTTTCCACTCTGTCTGGCAAGGAGAAACTGTGCCAGCACAAAAAACATCTCCCATCGTGTTCTAGAGGCTGCATGGAGGTCTGCCGAGTACTTTGCAAGAAGAGAAAGAAAGTTGTCCAAAACAACTTGCAATCGAATGTTCATGTGAATAGAAAAGGCAGGAGAGTGGTGAGGTACTGTTTTCTCTCAGTTGGCAAGCTGCGCACACAATCGCAGTGTTGTACAGCTTGTTTCATCACCTTTGCGAAGTTGCCACTCTCTCCGGCTCCCGGAGACGAAGAAGCTGCTTCTTCGCGCAAAGACGATTCTGCCGCTCACAGTGCTCTGCGGTGTGCGCCTTCTGCCGAAAGAGGCCCGGGAGCGGTGCTTAGCTCTGCAGAGCACCGTACCTTCGTCTTTAGCCTCTCTTCTCGTCTACATCTTAGCAAAAAGCTTTTCCACTCTGTCTGGCAAGGAGAAACTGTGCCAGCACAGAAAACATCTCCCATCGTGTTCTAGAGGCTGCACGCAGGTCTGCCGAGTGTTTTGCAAGAAGAGAAAGAAAGTTGTCCAAAACAGCTTGCAATCGAATGTTCATGTGAATAGAAAAGGCAGGAGAGTGGTCAGGTACTGTTTTCTCTCAGTTGGCAAGCTGCGCACACAATCGCAGTGTTGTACAGCTTGTTTCATCACCTTTGCGAAGTTGCCGCTCTCTCCGGCTCCTGGAGACGAAGAAGCTGCTTTTTCGCCCAAAGACGATTCTGCCGCTCACTGTGCTCTGCAGTGTGTGTCTTCTGCCGAAAGAGGCCCGGGAGCGGTGCTTAGCTCTGCAGAGCACCATACCTGCTTCTTTAGCCTCTCTTCTCGTCTACATCTTAGCAAAAAGCTTTTCCACTCTGTCTGGCAAGGAGAAACTGTGCCAGCACAAAAAACATCTCCCATCGTGTTCTAGAGGCGGCACGGAGGTCTGCCGAGTGTTTTGCAAGAAGAGAAAGAAAGTTGTCCAAAACAGCTTGCAATCGAATGTTCATGTGATTACAAAAGGCAGGAGAGTGGTCAGGTACTGTTTTCTCTCAGTTGGCAAGCTGCGCACACAATCGCAGTGTTGTACAGCTTGTTTCATCACCTTTGCGAAATTGCCGCTCTCTCCGGCTCCCGGAGACGAAGAAGCTGCTTCTTCGCGCAAAGACGATTCTGCCGCTCACAGTGCTCTGCGGTGTGCGCCTTCTGCCGAAAGAGGTCCGGGAGCTGTGCTTAGCTCTGCAGAGCACCGTACCTTCGTCTTTAGCCTCTCTTCTCGTCTACATCTTAGCAAAAAGCTTTTCCACTCTGTCTGGCAAGGAGAAACTGTGCCAGCACAGAAAACATCTCCCATCGTGTTCTAGAGGCTGCACGGAGGTCTGCCGAGTGTTTTGCAAAAAGAGAAAGAAAGTTGTCCAAAACAGCTTGCAATCGAATGTTCATGTGAATAGAAAAGGCAGGAGAGTGGTCAGGTACTGTTTTCTCTCAGTTGGCAAGCTGCGCACACAATCGCAGTGTTGTACAGCTTGTTTCATCACCTTTGCGAAGTTGCCGCTCTCTCCGGCTCCCGGAGACGAAGAAGCTGCTTCTTCGCGCAAAGGCGATTCTGCTGCTCACAGTGCTCTGCGGTGTGCGCCTTCTGCCGAAAGAGGCCCGGGAGCGGTGCTTAGCTCTGCAGAGCACCGTACCTTCGTCTTTAGCCTCTCTTCTCGTCTACATCTTAGCAAAAAGCTTTTCCACTCTGTCTGGCAAGGAGAAACTGTGCCAGCACAAAAAACATCTCCCATCGTGTTCTAGAGGCTGCACGGAGGTCTGCCGAGTGTTTTGCAAGAAGAGAAAGAAAGTTGTCCAAAACAGCTTGCAATCGAATGTTCATGTGAATAGAAAAGGCAGGAGAGTGGTCAGGTACTGTTTTCTCTCAGATGCCAAGCTAAGCACACAATCGCAGTGTTGTACAGCTTGTTTCATCACCTTTGCGAAGTTGTCGCTCTCTCCGCCTCCCGGAGACGAAGAAGCTGCTTCTTCGCGCAAAGACGATTCTGCCGCTCACAGTGCTCTGCGGTGTGCGCCTTCTGCCGAAAGACGCCCGGGAGCGGTGCTTAGCTCTGCAGAGCACCGTACCTTCGTCTTTAGCCTCTCTTCTCGTCTACATCTTAGCAAAAAGCTTTTCCACTCTGTCTGGCAAGGAGAAACTGTGCCAGCACAAAAAACATCTCCCATCGTGTTCTAGAGGCTGCACGGAGGTCTGCCGAGTGTTTTGCAAGAAGAGAAAGAAAGTTGTCCAAAACAGCTTGCAATCGAATGTTCAAGTGAATAGAAAAGGCAGGAGAGTGGTCAGGTACTGTTTTCTCTCAGTTGGCAAGCTGCGCACACAATCGCAGTGTCGTACAGCTTGTTTCATCACCTTTGCGAAGCTGCCGCTCTCTCCGGCTCCCGGAGACGAAGAAGCTGCTTCTTCGCGCAAAGACGATTCTGCCGCTCACAGTGCTCTGCGGTGTGCGCCTTCTGCCGAAAGAGGCCCGGGAGCGGTGCTTAGCTCTGCAGAGCACCGTACCTTCGTCTTTAGCCTCTCTTCTCGTCTACATCTTAGCAAAAAGCTTTTCCACTCTGTCTGGCAAGGAGAAACTGTGCCAGCACAAAAAACATCTCCCATCGTGTTCTAGAGGCTGCACGGAGGTCTGCCGAGTGTTTTGCAAGAAGAGAAAGAAAGTTGTCCAAAACAGCTTGCAATCGAATGTTCATGTGAATAGAAAATGCAGGAGAGTGGTGAGGTACTGTTTTCTCTCAGTTGGCAAGCTGCGCACACAATCGCAGTGTTGTACAGCTTGTTTCATCACCTTTGCGAAGTTGCCGCTCTCTCCGGCTCCCGGAGACGAAGAAGCTGCTTCTTCGCGCAAAGACGATTCTGCCGCTCACAGTGCTCTGCGGTGTGCGCCTTCTGCCGAAAGAGGTCCGGGAGCGGTGCTTAGCTCTGCAGAGCACCGTACCTTCGTCTTTAGCCTCTCTTCTCGTCTACATCTTAGCAAAAAGCTTTTCCACTCTGTCTGGCAAGGAGAAACTGTGCCAGCACAAAAAACATCTCCCATCGTGTTCTAGAGGCTGCACGGAGGTCTGCCGAGTGTTTTGCAAGAAGAGAAAGAAAGTTGTCCAAAACAGCTTGCAATCGAATGTTCAAGTGAATAGAAAAGGCAGGAGAGTGGTCAGGTACTGTTTTCTCTCAGTTGGCAAGCTGCGCACACAATCGCAGTGTCGTACAGCTTGTTTCATCACCTTTGCGAAGCTGCCGCTCTCTCCTGCTCCCGGAGACGAAGAAGCTGCTTCTTCGCGCAAAGACGATTCTGCCGCTCACAGTGCTCTGCGGTGTACGCCTTCTGCCGAAAGAGGCCCGGGAGCTGTGCTTAGCTCTGCAGAGCACCGTACCTTCGTCTTTAGCCTCTCTTCTCGTCTACATCTTAGCAAAAAGCTTTTCCACTCTGTCTGGCAAGGAGAAACTGTGCCAGCACAGAAAACATCTCCCATCGTGTTCTAGAGGCTGCACGCAGGTCTGCCGAGTGTTTTGCAAGAAGAGAAAGAAAGTTGTCCAAAACAGCTTGCAATCGAATGTTCATGTGTATAGAAAAGGCAGGAGAGTGGTCAGGTACTGTTTTCTCTCAGTTGGCAAGCTGCGCACACAATCGCAGTGTTGTACAGCTTGTTTCATCACCTTTGCGAAGTTGCCGCTCTCTCCGGCTCCCGGAGACGAAGAAGCTGCTTTTTCGCCCAAAGACGATTCTGCCGCTCACTGTGCTCTGCAGTGTGTGTCTTCTGCCGAAAGAGGCCCGGGAGCGGTGCTTAGCTCTGCAGAGCACCATACCTGCTTCTTTAGCCTCTCTTCTCGTCTACATCTTAGCAAAAAGCTTTTCCACTCTGTCTGGCAAGGAGAAACTGTGCCAGCACAAAAAACATCTCCCATCGTGTTCTAGAGGCGGCACGGAGGTCTGCCGAGTGTTTTGCAAGAAGAGAAAGAAAGTTGTCCAAAACAGCTTGCAATCGAATGTTCATGTGATTACAAAAGGCAGGAGAGTGGTCAGGTACTGTTTTCTCTCAGTTGGCAAGCTGCACACACAATCGCAGTGTTGTACAGCTTGTTTCATCACCTTTGCGAAGTTGCCGCTCTCTCCGGCTCCCGGAGACGAAGAAGCTGCTTCTTCGCGCAAAGACGATTCTGCCGCTCACTCTGCTCTGCGGTGTGCGCCTTCTGCTGAAAGACGCCCGGGAGCGGTGCTTAGCTCTGCAGAGCACCGTACCTTCGTCTTTAGCCTCTCTTCTCGTCTACATCTTAGCAAAAAGCTTTTCCACTCTGTCTGGCAAGGAGAAACTGTGCCAGCACAGAAAACATCTCCCATCGTGTTCTAGAGGCTGCACGGAGGTCTGCCGAGTACTTTGCAAGAAGAGAAAGAAAGTTGTCCAAAACAGCTTGCAATCGAATGTTCATGTGAATAGAAAAGGCAGCAGAGTGGTCAGGTACTGTTTTCTCTCACTTGGCAAGCTGCGCACACAATCGCAGTGTTGTACAGCTTGTTTCATCACCTTTGCGAAGTTGCCGCTCTCTCCGGCTCCCGGAGACGAAGAAGCTGCTTCTTCGCGCAAAGACGATTCTGCCGCTCATAGTGCTCTGCAGTGTATGTCTTCTGCCGAAAGAGGCCCGGGAGCGGTGCTTAGCTCTGCAGAGCACCGTACCTTCGTCTTTAGCCTCTCTTCTCGTCTACATCTTAGCAAAAAGCTTTTCCACTCTGTCTGCCAAGGAGAAACTGTGCCAGCACAGAAAACATCTCCCATCGTGTTCTAGAAGCTGCACAAAGGTCTGCCGAGTGTTTTGCAAGAAGAGAAAGAAAGTTGTCCAAAACAGCTTGCAATCGAATGTTCATGTGATTACAAAAGGCAGGAGAGTGGTCAGGTACTGTTTTATCTCAGTTGGCAAGCTGCGCACACAATCGCAGTGTTGTACAGCTTGTTTCATCACCTTTGCGAAGTTGCCGCTCTCTCCGGCTCCCGGAGACGAAGAAGCTGCTTCTTCGCGCAAAGACGATTCTGCCGCTCACAGTGCTCTGCGGTGTGCGCCTTCTGCCGAAAGAGGCCCGGGAGCGGTGCTTAGCTCTGCAGAGCACCGTACCTTCGTCTTTAGCCTCTCTTCTCGTCTACATCTTAGCAAAAAGCTTTTCCACTCTGTCTGGCAAGGAGAAACTGTGCCAGCACAGAAAACATCTCCCATCGTGTTCTAGAGGCTGCACGCAGGTCTGCCGAGTGTTTTGCAAGAAGAGAAAGAAAGTTGTCCAAAACAGCTTGCAATCGAATGTTCATGTGTATAGAAAAGGCAGGAGAGTGGTCAGGTACTGTTTTCTCTCAGTTGGCAAGCTGCGCACACAATCGCAGTGTTGTACAGCTTGTTTCATCACCTTTGCGAAGTTGCCGCTCTCTCCGGCTCCGGAGACGAAGAAGCTGCTTTTTCGCCCAAAGACGATTCTGCCGCTCACTGTGCTCTGCAGTGTGTGTCTTCTGCCGAAAGAGGCCCGGGAGCGGTGCTTAGCTCTGCAGAGCACCATACCTGCTTCTTTAGCCTCTCTTCTCGTCTACATCTTAGCAAAAAGCTTTTCCACTCTGTCTGGCAAGGAGAAACTGTGCCAGCACAAAAAACATCTCCCATCGTGTTCTAGAGGCGGCACGGAGGTCTGCCGAGTGTTTTGCAAGAAGAGAAAGAAAGTTGTCCAAAACAGCTTGCAATCGAATGTTCATGTGATTACAAAAGGCAGGAGAGTGGTCAGGTACTGTTTTCTCTCAGTTGGCAAGCTGCACACACAATCGCAGTGTTGTACAGCTTGTTTCATCACCTTTGCGAAGTTGCCGCTCTCTCCGGCTCCCGGAGACGAAGAAGCTGCTTCTTCGCGCAAAGACGATTCTGCCGCTCACTCTGCTCTGCGGTGTGCGCCTTCTGCTGAAAGACGCCCGGGAGCGGTGCTTAGCTCTGCAGAGCACCGTACCTTCGTCTTTAGCCTCTCTTCTCGTCTACATCTTAGCAAAAAGCTTTTCCACTCTGTCTGGCAAGGAGAAACTGTGCCAGCACAGAAAACATCTCCCATCGTGTTCTAGAGGCTGCACGGAGGTCTGCCGAGTACTTTGCAAGAAGAGAAAGAAAGTTGTCCAAAACAGCTTGCAATCGAATGTTCATGTGAATAGAAAAGGCAGCAGAGTGGTCAGGTACTGTTTTCTCTCACTTGGCAAGCTGCGCACACAATCGCAGTGTTGTACAGCTTGTTTCATCACCTTTGCGAAGTTGCCGCTCTCTCCGGCTCCCGGAGACGAAGAAGCTGCTTCTTCGCGCAAAGACGATTCTGCCGCTCATAGTGCTCTGCAGTGTATGTCTTCTGCCGAAAGAGGCCCGGGAGCGGTGCTTAGCTCTGCAGAGCACCGTACCTTCGTCTTTAGCCTCTCTTCTCGTCTACATCTTAGCAAAAAGCTTTTCCACTCTGTCTGCCAAGGAGAAACTGTGCCAGCACAGAAAACATCTCCCATCGTGTTCTAGAAGCTGCACAAAGGTCTGCCGAGTGTTTTGCAAGAAGAGAAAGAAAGTTGTCCAAAACAGCTTGCAATCGAATGTTCATGTGATTACAAAAGGCAGGAGAGTGGTCAGGTACTGTTTTATCTCAGTTGGCAAGCTGCGCACACAATCGCAGTGTTGTACAGCTTGTTTCATCACCTTTGCGAAGTTGCCGCTCTCTCCGGCTCCCGGAGACGAAGAAGCTGCTTCTTCGCGCAAAGACGATTCTGCCGCTCACAGTGCTCTGCGGTGTGCGCCTTCTGCCGAAAGAGGCCCGGGAGCGGTGCTTAGCTCTGCAGAGCACCGTACCTTCGTCTTTAGCCTCTCTTCTCGTCTACATCTTAGCAAAAAGCTTTTCCACTCTGTCTGGCAAGGAGAAACTGTGCCAGCACAAAAAACATCTCCCATCGTGTTCTAGAGGCTGCACGGAGGTCTGCCGAGTGTTTTGCAAGAAGAGAAAGAAAGTTGTCCAAAACAGCTTGCAATCGAATGTTCATATGAATAGAAAAGGCAGGAGAGTGGTCAGGTACTGTTTTTTCTCAGTTGGCAAGCTGCGCACACAATCGCAGTGTTGTACAGCTTGTTTCATCACCTTTGCGAAGTTGCCGCTCTCTCCGGCTCCCGGAGACGAAGAAGCTGCTTCTTCGCGCAAAGACGATTCTGCCGCTCACAGTGCTCTGCAGTGTGTTTCTTCTGCCGAAAGAGGCCCGGGAGCGGTGCTTAGCTCTGCAGAGCACCGTACCTTCATCTTTAGCCTCTCTTCTCGTCTACATCTTAGCAAAAAGCTTTTCCACTCTGTCTGGCAAGGAGAAACTGTGCCAGCACAGAAAACATCTCCCATCGTGTTCTAGAGGCTGCACGGAGGTCTGCCGAGTGTTTTGCAAGAAGAGAAAGAAAGTTGTCCAAAACAGCTTGCAATCGAATGTTCATGTGAATAGAAAAGGCAGGAGAGTGGTCAGGTACTGTTTTCTCTCACTTGGCAAGCTAAGTACACAATCGCAGTGTTGTACAGCTTGTTTCATCACCTTTGCGAAGTTGTCGCTCTCTCCGGCTCCCGGAGACGAAGAAGCTGCTTCTTCGCGCAAAGACGATTCTGCCGCTCACAGTGCTGTGCGGTGTGCGCCTTCTGCCGAAAGAGGCCCGGGAGCGGTGCTTAGCTCTGCAGAGCACCGTACCTTCGTCTTTAGCCTCTCTTCTCGTCTACATCTTAGCAAAAAGCTTTTCCACTCTGTCTGGCAAGGAGAAACTGTGCCAGCACAAAAAACATCTCCCATCGTGTTCTAGAGGCTGCACGCAGGTCTGCCGAGTGTTTTGCAAGAAGAGAAAGAAAGTTGTCCAAAACAGCTTGCAATCGAATGTTCATGTGAATAGAAAAGGCAGGAGAGTGGTCAGGTACTGTTTTCTCTCAGTTGGCAAGCTGCGCACACAATCGCAGTGTCGTACAGCTTGTTTCATCACCTTTGCGAAGCTGCCGCTCTCTCCGGCTCCCGGAGACGAAGAAGCTGCTTCTTCGCGCAAAGACGATTCTGCCGCTCACAGTGCTCTGCGGTGTGCGCCTTCTGCCGAAAGAGGACCGGGAGCTGTGCTTAGCTCTGCAGAGCACCGTACCTTCGTCTTTAGCCTCTCTTCTCGTCTACATCTTAGCAAAAAGCTTTTCCACTCTGTCTGGCAAGGAGAAACTGTGCCAGCACAAAAAACATCTCCCATCGTGTTCTAGAGGCTGCACGGAGGTCTGCCGAGTACTTTGCAAGAAGAGAAAGAAAGTTGTCCAAAACAACTTGCAATCGAATGTTCATGTGAATAGAAAAGGCAGGAGAGTGGTCAGGTACTGTTTTCTCTCAGTTGGCAAGCTGCGCACACAATCGCAGTGTTGTACAGCTTGTTTCATCACCTTTGCGAAGTTGCCACTCTCTCCGGCTCCCGGAGACGAAGAAGCTGCTTCTTCGCGCAAAGACGATTCTGCCGCTCACAGTGCTCTGCGGTGTGCGCCTTCTGCCGAAAGAGGCCCGGGAGCGGTGCTTAGCTCTGCAGAGCACCGTACCTTCGTCTTTAGCCTCTCTTCTCGTCTACATCTTAGCAAAAAGCTTTTCCACTCTGTCTGGCAAGGAGAAACTGTGCCAGCACAGAAAACATCTCCCATCGTGTTCTAGAGGCTGCACGGAGGTCTGCCGAGTGTTTTGCAAGAAGAGAAAGAAAGTTGTCCAAAACAGCTTGCAATCGAATGTTCATGTGAATAGAAAAGGCAGGAGAGTGGTCAGGTACTGTTTTCTCTCAGTTGGCAAGCTGCGCACACAATCGCAGTGTTGTACAGCTTGTTTCATCACCTTTGCGAAGTTGCCGCTCTCTCCGGCTCCTGGAGACGAAGAAGCTGCTTTTTCGCCCAAAGACGATTCTGCCGCTCACTGTGCTCTGCAGTGTGTGTCTTCTGCCGAAAGAGGCCCGGGAGCGGTGCTTAGCTCTGCAGAGCACCATACCTGCTTCTTTAGCCTCTCTTCTCGTCTACATCTTAGCAAAAAGCTTTTCCACTCTGTCTGGCAAGGAGAAACTGTGCCAGCACAAAAAACATCTCCCATCGTGTTCTAGAGGCGGCACGGAGGTCTGCCGAGTGTTTTGCAAGAAGAGAAAGAAAGTTGTCCAAAACAGCTTGCAATCGCATGTTCATGTGATTACAAAAGGCAGGAGAGTGGTCAGGTACTGTTTTCTCTCAGTTGGCAAGCTGCGCACACAATCGCAGTGTTGTACAGCTTGTTTCATCACCTTTGCGAAGTTGCCGCTCTCTCCGGCTCCCGGAGACAAAGAAGCTGCTTCTTCGCGCAAAGACGATTCTGCCGCTCACAGTGCTCTGCGGTGTGCGCCTTCTGCCGAAAGAGGTCCGGGAGCGGTGCTTAGCTCTGCAGAGCACCGTACCTTCGTCTTTAGCCTCTCTTCTCGTCTACATCTTAGCAAAAAGCTTTTCCACTCTGTCTGGCAAGGAGAAACTGTGCCAGCACAGAAAACATCTCCCATCGTGTTCTAGAGGCTGCACGGAGGTCTGCCGAGTGTTTTGCAAAAAGAGAAAGAAAGTTGTCCAAAACAGCTTGCAATCGAATGTTCATGTGAATAGAAAAGGCAGGAGAGTGGTCAGGTACTGTTTTCTCTCAGTTGGCAAGCTGCGCACACAATCGCAGTGTTGTACAGCTTGTTTCATCACCTTTGCGAAGTTGCCGCTCTCTCCGGCTCCTGGAGACGAAGAAGCTGCTTTTTCGCCCAAAGACGATTCTGCCGCTCACTGTGCTCTGCAGTGTGTGTCTTCTGCCGAAAGAGGCCCGGGAGCGGTGCTTAGCTGTGCAGAGCACCATACCTTCGTCTTTAGCCTCTCTTCTCGTCTACATCTTAGCAAAAAGCTTTTCCACTCTGTCTGGCAAGGAGAAACTGTGCCAGCACAAAAAACATCTCCCATCGTGTTCTAGAGGCGGCACGGAGGTCTGCCGAGTGTTTTGCAAGAAGAGAAAGAAAGTTGTCCAAAACAGCTTGCAATCGAATGTTCATGTGATTACAAAAGGCAGGAGAGTGGTCAGGTACTGTTTTCTCTCAGTTGGCAAGCTGCGCACACAATCGCAGTGTTGTACAGCTTGTTTCATCACCTTTGCGAAGTTGCCGCTCTCTCCGGCTCCCGGAGACGAAGAAGCTGCTTCTTCGCGCAAAGACGATTCTGCCGCTCACAGTGCTCTGCGGTGTGCGCCTTCTGCCGAAAGAGGCCCGGGAGCGGTGCTTAGCTCTGCAGAGCACCGTACCTTCGTCTTTAGCCTCTCTTCTCGTCTACATCTTAGCAAAAAGGTTTTCCACTCTGTCTTGCAAGGAGAAACTGTGCCAGCACAAAAAACATCTCCCATCGTGTTCTAGAGGCTGCACGGAGGTCTGCCGAGTGTTTTGCAAGAAGAGAAAGAAAGTTGTCCAAAACAGCTTGCAATCGAATGTTCATGTGAATAGAAAAGGCAGGAGAGTGGTCAGGTACTGTTTTCTCTCAGTTGGCAAGCTAAGCACACAATCGCAGTGTTGTACAGCTTGTTTCATCACCTTTGCGAAGTTGTCGCTCTCTCCGGCTCCCGGAGACGAAGAAGCTGCTTCTTCGCGCAAAGACGATTCTGCCGCTCACAGTGCTCTGCGGTGTGCGTCTTCTGCCGAAAGACGCCCGGGAGCGGTGCTTAGCTCTGCAGAGCACCGTACCTTCGTCTTTAGCCTCTCTTCTCGTCTACATCTTAGCAAAAAGCTTTTCCACTCTGTCTGGCAAGGAGAAACTGTGCCAGCACAAAAAACATCTCCCATCGTGTTCTAGAGGCTGCACGGAGGTGTGCCGAGTGTTTTGCAAGAAGAGAAAGAAAGTTGTCCAAAACAGCTTGCAATCGAATGTTCAAGTGAATAGAAAAGGAAGGAGAGTGGTCAGGTACTGTTTTCTCTCAGTTGGCAAGCTGCGCACACAATCGCAGTGTCGTACAGCTTGTTTCATCACCTTTGCGAAGCTGCCGCTCTCTCCGGCTCCCGGAGACGAAGAAGCTGCTTCTTCGCGCAAAGACGATTCTGCCGCTCACAGTGCTCTGCGGTGTGCGCCTTCTGCCGAAAGAGGCCCGGGAGCTGTGCTTAGCTCTGCAGAGCACCGTACCTTCGTCTTTAGCCTCTCTTCTCGTCTACATCTTAGCAAAAAGCTTTTCCACTCTGTCTGCCAAGGAGAAACTGTGCCAGCACAAAAAACATCTCCCATCGTGTTCTAGAGGCTGCACGGAGGTGTGCCGAGTGTTTTGCAAGAAGAGAAAGAAAGTTGTCCAAAACAGCTTGCAATCGAATGTTCATGTGAATAGAAAATGCAGGAGAGTGGTGAGGTACTGTTTTCTCTCAGTTGGCAAGCTGCGCACACAATCGCAGTGTTGTACAGCTTGTTTCATCACCTTTGCGAAGTTGCCGCTCTCTCCGGCTCCCGGAGACGAAGAAGCTGCTTCTTCGCGCAAAGACGATTCTGCCGCTCACAGTGCTCTGCGGTGTGCGCCTTCTGCCGAAAGAGGTCCGGGAGCGGTGCTTAGCTCTGCAGAGCACCGTACCTTCGTCTTTAGCCTCTCTTCTCGTCTACATCTTAGCAAAAAGCTTTTCCACTCTGTCTGGCAAGGAGAAACTGTGCCAGCACAAAAAACATCTCTGTCATGGGATGACCGCTTTTATCCCAATATCGTGTATTATGTCTGGCAGCTGTGTTTTTTTTCTCTCTCTCTCTCTCTCTTTTCACCCCCCCCCCCCCCCCGGCCGTCTTGCCGCGGCGGGGCGGGGAGGGAGGAGGGAGGGGGACTGGGTGTACTTTGGCTTTTTGCTTTTGGCTTTTGGCTGTTTGGCTGGCTGGCCTGCTTGCTTCTGCTTGCTACTTCGCTTGCTTGCTGCTGCCTTAGCCCTAGCTGATAGCTGCCTTTTTTCCCTTTGCTGCTTTCTGTGCTGTTTTTTTTTTTCCCTTTTCTTTCGTCCTCTCTTTCTTACCCTCCCCTGAAGATACTGGACCGGCTCCGGGCCTGACCTGGGACGTCCGGCGGGACCTCCGGAGCCTGCGAGAGACGCTCGGCACCCTCCACAACACTGACTGGTTTTCTTTTCTTTTCTTGTGTTGGGGAGTGTTCTTTTGTTATTTGCCAATAAATAGGTCTTGTTTTCCACTTTGCTCCTCCAAGGAATTCCTTCCCGAACCCGGTTTTGGGGGGGGAGGGGTGGTTGGAGATTTCCCCTAATTTGTCCTAAACCAGGACATCCTTCTTGGTGCGTTGGCCGGGAAAGAAGGCCAAAGACAGTGGAAAACAAACCTATAACAATAATATTTTGGTTTTGGTTGTTTGGTGGGCATATTGGTAATTCAGAATGTCATTTGGGGTGGAAGCTTGCCGGTATTTCTGGTCCCTAGGGGTTTTTGAAGCTTTCATATCTTTGTGGTCCCTAGGGTTATTTCCTTACCCAAAAATAGCTCTTGTGTTGTCCCTAATAAGTAGCTTTTGTAAGCGGGGGGCACTAACCAGAATAGTCATTGGGCTGGTCTTATGTGTGTGGATTTGTCGGATAAAAATGCTGGACTTTGTTTCAGGAATGTATGGATTGTTGTCATGGCTGTGTACTCAGTTTGTTTGGGGAGAAGAAGGCGAAGGGGCTTCTCAGCTTTTGTCTTCCTTCTCCTCCAAATTGTTGACGTCTCTATTAGGAAATGTTGAATTTCCCCTGAGTTTAAAAGAAACCATCTTTCTGGCATTTAATTTATTAAGCCTTTTCTATACTGTCTGGAGTGTATATAAAATGAAAGCCGAGATTTCTAGAGGGGTTAGAGAGACTCCTGATTCAGGAGTAAAACAAAGCAGGAAAAATCTTGACTGGAGTGGGAAATGGGAGGATATGGGCCAGACTTTAAAGGAATTCTCTGATCCTATAGACTGGGACTTTCCATCCGATCAAATTCAGAACCCCGTCGAGGTGGCAAAGTATTTGAGGGAGAAGTGCCATGGTAATACTAAGGAGGAAAGGATTACTGCAGTGAGCTGGGCCTTGGCGTTTGTTTACCGTACTCTGCTAGATACTGTGGAGCAGCAGATAGCAGACAGGGAACAGGGAGATAAGTTAGTTACTATCCCAGTGACCCAGGCTGCAGCTAACATCCCAGGCTCCAGGCTAGCAGCTGGATCAGACAATAGGCCCCAACCCATGGCTGTTGCAGCTAATACAAGAGGTGGAAAGTGTAAAGACAAGACCGACCGAAAGGTGGAAGATGATGATGATGATGCAGGAGAAGGACCCTCACCAAAATCAGAGGCCACATCAAGGGGCACAGATTCTGGAGCTAATACTGACTCCTTTTCTCTGAAGGACCTCAGAGGCCTAAGAAAGGATTACAGACGACAACCTGACGAATCTATAATTAGTTGGTTAGTCCGCCTCTGGGATGCTGCAGGGGAGGTTACGATTTTGGATGGTACTGAAGCGAGGCATTTGGGATCCCTGTCGCATGATACTGTCATCGATCAAGGTATGATGAGCAGGGCTAGCCCTCACAGCCTCTGGGAACGGGTCCTGGAGAGTGTAGCACAAAGATACTTATGTGCCGATGATCTCTATATGCAGCAGACACGGTGGAAGACCATAGAACAGGGGATCCAACGCCTGAGAGAGATGGCGGTGGCAGAGCTCATTTTCTCAGATGATATAACAACTAGGAATCCGGACCTGGTACCATGCACACCTGTAATGTGGAGGAAACTTGTGCGACTTGGGCCACCTGAATACGCTTCTGCTCTGGCAATAATGAAGCGGGATGATACATATGAGACTGTGCTTGATATGGCGAAGAAGCTTCGAGCGTATGCAGATGCTGTGCATGGACCAACTCATGCCAGAATTGCAGCAGTGGAAACCCAACTGCGAAAACTAGAGGACAAAATAGAGGAGAATCATAAGAAACTCCGGGAAGAGATTAAGGAGGACCTTATTCAAATCTCGGCTGTGCAAATTAGAGGCCCTGGTATCCAACGCTGGCGCTCCTTTGATGGGGAGAGAAGGTACACCCCACGGGCTGAGTTATGGGCCTTTCTGCGTGAGTCTGGAGAAGACATGAGGAGATGGGATGGAGAACCCACCACTGTTTTGGCACAACGGGTGCGTGATTTGAAGAGAAGAGGAAGTATCACCAAAAAGAGGGCAGCTCCGGTTGCTCGCAGCCGAGATGTTGAGTATGACGATGACCTGTCCGATCCACTTGAAGGAACTTCTAAGGCATACGCCCAAGGAAAGAAGGACAATCTGGCTTAGAGGGGCCCTGCCTCTAGCCAGGAAGAGGCACGGGAAAATCGGGTTTTTTGGAAGGTGTGGATCAGATGGCCTGGCACATCAGAGCCACAAAACTATGAAGCATTGGTTGACACTGGATCACAGTGTACCTTAATGCCATCAGAACACGTGGGGACAGAACCTGTTTCCATTGCTGGAGTGACGGGGGGATCACAACAGTTGACTTTGTTGGAAGCTGAGGTGAGTTTGACTGGGAAGGAGTGGCAGGAACATCCGATTGTGACTGGTCCAGAGGCTCCGTGTATTTTGGGCATAGACTTCCTCCGGAACGGCTATTACAAAGATCCTAAGGGATTCAGGTGGGCTTTTGGAATAGCTGCAGTGGAGATAGAGGGTATTAAACAATTGAATACCTTGTCTGGACTATCAGAGAGCCCATCTGCAGTAGGACTCTTGAAGGTAGAGGAGCAACGAGTACCAATTGCCACTTCGACAGTGCACCGCAGGCAGTACCGGACAAATCGAGATGCCGTGATCCCCATCCACAAGATGATTCGAGAGCTGGAGAGCCAAGGGGTGGTCAGTAAAACCCACTCACCCTTTAACAGCCCTATCTGGCCCGTGCGAAAATCTGACGGAGAATGGAGATTGACTGTGGACTACCGTGCATTGAATGAAGTGACTCCACCACTGAGTGCGGCTGTACCAGACATACTGGAACTGCAGTACGAGCTGGAGTCCAAGGCAGCAAAGTGGTACGCGACCATCGATATTGCTAACGCGTTTTTCTCCATCCCTCTGGCAACAGAATGCAGGCCTCAGTTTGCTTTTACATGGAGGGGAGTGCAGTATACCTGGAACCGACTGCCCCAGGGGTGGAAACACAGTCCTACCATCTGTCATGGACTGATCCAGACTGCACTAGAAGAGGGTGAGGCTCCAGAACATTTGCAATATATTGATGACATCATTGTTTGGGGGAACACGGCAATGGAAGTGTTCGAGAAAGGAGAGAAGATCATTCATATTCTCCTGAAAGCTGGATTTGCCATTAAGAAGAGCAAAGTCAAGGGACCTGCCCGAGAAATTCAGTTCTTGGGGGTGAAGTGGCAAGACGGACGGCGTCAGATTCCTGCGGATGTTATTAACAAAATCACTGCTATGTCCCCACCAACTGATAAGAAGGAAACACAAGCCTTCTTAGGTGCTATAGGTTTCTGGAGGATGCACATCCCTGAGTATAGTCAGATTGTGAGACCCCTTTATCTGGTTACCCGCAAGAAGAACGACTTCCATTGGGGCCCTGAGCAGCAGCAAGCGTTTGTCCAAATCAAGCAGGAGATCGCTCATGCTGTAGCCCTTGGTCCAGTTAGGACGGGACCAGATGTGAAGAACGTGCTCTACTCTGCGGCCGGGAGCCATGGTCTGTCCTGGAGCCTTTGGCAGAAGGTGCCTGGCGAGACCCGAGGCCGACCATTGGGATTTTGGAGTCGGAGCTACAGGGGGTCTGAAGATAACTATACCCCAACAGAAAAAGAAATCTTGGCCGCCTATGAAGGAGTCCAAGCCGCCTCGGAGGTGATTGGTACAGAGGCACAACTTCTTCTGGCACCCCGACTACCGGTGCTGGGATGGATGTTCAGAGGAAAGGTTCCCTCTACCCACCATGCCACCAATGCTACTTGGAGTAAGTGGATTGCCCTCATTACGCAGCGCGCTCGAATTGGGAAGTTAAATCGCCCTGGGATCCTGGAAATAATTACAAATTGGCCCGAAGGTGAGAGCTTCAGTGTCGCGGATGAGGAACAAGAGCCAGTGACTCGGGTTGAGGAAGCTCCGCCATACAATCAGTTGCCAGCAGAAGAAACACGTTACGCTTTATTCACCGATGGTTCTTGTCGCGTCATAGGGATGAAACGGAGGTGGAAAGCAGCTGTATGGAGTCCCACTCGACGGGTTGCGGAGGCTACTGAAGGAGAAGGTGAATCCAGTCAATTTGCTGAAATCAAAGCTATTCAACTGGCCCTAGGTATTGCAGAGAGAGAGAAGTGGCCAAGGCTCTATTTGTATACCGATTCTTGGATGGTAGCCAACGCTCTATGGGGATGGCTGAAGAGATGGAAAGAGGCGAACTGGCAGCGCAGAGGAAAACCAATTTGGGCTGCGGAAGAGTGGAAAGATATCGCTACTCGGTTAGAGAAGTTACCTGTGAAGGTTCGGCATGTAGATGCCCATGTCCCCAGAAGTAGAGCTAATGAAGAGCAGCGAAACAACCAGCAAGTACATCGGGCTGCAAAGATAGGGGAGTTGAAGATAGATCTCGACTGGGAGCATAAGGGAGAGTTATTCTTGGCACGATGGGCCCATGATGCCTCAGGCCACCAGGGTAGAGATGCCACCTATAAATGGGCACGAGACCGAGGGGTGGATCTAACCATGGACAGTATCTCTCAGGTTATTCGTGACTGTGAGACGTGTGCTGCCATTAAGCAGGCCAAACGGGTGAAGCCCCTCTGGTACGGTGGGCGGTGGTCTAAGTACAAATATGGGGAGGCCTGGCAGATTGATTACATCACGCTGCCTCAAACCCGCCAAGGCAAGCGCTATGTACTGACCATGGTAGAAGCCACCACGGGATGGTTGGAAACCTACCCTGTGTCTCATGCCACAGCTCGTAACACTATCTTGGGCCTTGAAAAGCAGGTCCTTTGGAGGCACGGTACTCCCGAGAGAATTGAGTCGGATAATGGAACTCATTTTAAAAACAATCTTATTAATACTTGGGCTAGGGAACATGGCATCGAGTGGGTGTACCATATCCCCTATCATGCACCAGCTGCAGGGAAAGTGGAAAGGTATAACGGATTGTTAAAAACCACCTTAAAAGCGTTGGGAGGGGGGTCTTTAAAAAACTGGGAGCAGCATTTGGCGAAGGCTACCTGGTTAGTTAACACTCGAGGTTCCACCAACCGAGCGGGTCCTGCTCAGTCTGAGCTCCTTAATATAGTAGATGGGGATAAAGCCCCAGTGGCCCATGTCAGAGGTTTGTTGGGAAAGACAGTATGGATCAACCCTGCCTCGAGTGCAGACAAACCCATCCGTGGGATTGTCTTTGCTCAAGGACCAGGTTATACATGGTGGGTAATGCAGAAAGATGGAACAACACGGTGTGTACCTCAGGGAGACCTGATTGTGGGATAAGGCTCATATATGAATGTCATTGTTTGCTGAATGTGAGACAGAAGGAAACTGTAAGTGTCAAAGGTCTGAGCAAGTAAGATGAGAGGAATGCATAAGTGTCAAAGGTGTGAGTAAGTGAAATGAAAGTTTTTATTGTATGTTCACGATATGGGATAAGGGGTGGAGTGTCATGGGATGACCACTTTTATCCCAATATCGTGTATTATGTCTGGCAGCTGTGATTTTTTTCTCTCTCTCTCTCTCTCTTTTCACCCCCCCCCCCCCCCCCCGGCCGTCTTGCCGCGGCGGGGCGGGGAGGGAGGAGGGAGGGGGACTGGGTGTACTTTGGCTTTTTGCTTTTGGCTTTTGGCTGTTTGGCTGGCTGGCCTGCTTGCTTCTGCTTGCTACTTCGCTTGCTTGCTGCTGCCTTAGCCCTAGCTGATAGCTGCCTTTTTTCCCTTTGCTGCTTTCTGTGCTGTTTTTTTTTTTCCCTTTTCTTTCGTCCTCTCTTTCTTACCCTCCCCTGAAGATACTGGACCGGCTCCGGACCTGACCTGGGACGTCCGGCGGGACCTCCGGAGCCTGCGAGAGACGCTCGGCACCCTCCACAACACTGACTGGTTTTCTTTTCTTTTCTTGTGTTGGGGAGTGTTCTTTTGTTATTTGCCAATAAATAGGTTTTGTTTTCCACTTTGCTCCTCCAAGGAATTCCTTCCCGAACCCGGTATTGGGGGGGGAGGGGTGGTTGGAGATTTCCCCTAATTTGTCCTAAACCAGGACAATCTCCCATCGTGTTCTAGAGGCTGCACGGAGGTCTGCCGAGTGTTTTGCAAGAAGAGAAAGAAAGTTGTCCAAAACAGCTTGCAATCGAATGTTCAAGTGAATAGAAAAGGCAGGAGAGTGGTCAGGTACTGTTTTCTCTCAGTTGGCAAGCTGCGCACACAATGGCAGTGTCGTACAGCTTGTTTCATCACCTTTGCGAAGCTGCCGCTCTCTCCTGCTCCCGGAGACGAAGAAGCTGCTTCTTCGCGCAAAGACGATTCTGCCGCTCACAGTGCTCTGCGGTGTACGCCTTCTGCCGAAAGAGGCCCGGGAGCTGTGCTTAGCTCTGCAGAGCACCGTACCTTCGTCTTTAGCCTCTCTTCTCGTCTACATCTTAGCAAAAAGCTTTTCCACTCTGTCTGGCAAGGAGAAACTGTGCCAGCACAGAAAACATCTCCCATCGTGTTCTAGAGGCTGCACGGAGGTCTGCCGAGTGTTTTGCAAGAAGAGAAAGAAAGTTGTCCAAAACAGCTTGCAATCGAATGTTCATGTGTATAGAAAAGGCAGGAGAGTGGTCAGGTACTGTTTTCTCTCAGTTGGCAAGCTGCGCACACAATCGCAGTGTTGTACAGCTTGTTTCATCAACTTTGCGAAGTTGCCGCTCTCTCCGGCTCCCGGAGACGAAGAAGCTGCTTTTTCGCCCAAAGACGATTCTGCCGCTCACAGTGCTCTGCAGTGTGTGTCTTCTGCCGAAAGAGGCCCGGGAGCGGTGCTTAGCTCTGCAGAGCACCATACCTGCTTCTTTAGCCTCTCTTCTCGTCTACATCTTAGCAAAAAGCTTTTCCACTCTGTCTGGCAAGGAGAAACTGTGCCAGCACAAAAAACATCTCCCATTGTGTTCTAGAGGCGGCACGGAGGTCTGCCGAGTGTTTTGCAAGAAGAGAAAGAAAGTTGTCCAAAACAGCTTGCAATCGAATGTTCATGTGATTACAAAAGGCAGGAGAGTCGTCAGGTACTGTTTTCTCTCAGTTGGCAAGCTGCGCACACAATCGCAGTGTTGTACAGCTTGTTTCATCACCTTTGCGAAGTTGCCGCTCTCTCCGGCTCCCGGAGACGAAGAAGCTGCTTCTTCGCGCAAAGACGATTCTGCCGCTCACTCTGCTCTGCGGTGTGCGCCTTCTGCTGAAAGACGCCCGGGAGCGGTGCTTAGCTCTGCAGAGCACCGTACCTTCGTCTTTAGCCTCTCTTCTCGTCTACATCTTAGCAAAAAGCTTTTCCACTCTGTCTGGCAAGGAGAAACTGTGCCAGCACAGAAAACATCTCCCATCGTGTTCTAGAGGCTGCACGGAGGTCTGCCGAGTGTTTTGCAAGAAGAGAAAGAAAGTTGTCCAAAACAGCTTGCAATCGAATGTTCATGTGAATAGAAAAGGCAGGAGAGTGGTCAGGTACTGTTTTCTCTCACTTGGCAAGCTGCGCACACAATCGCAGTGTTGTACAGCTTGTTTCATCACCTTTGCGAAGTTGCCGCTCTCTCCGGCTCCCGGAGACGAAGAAGCTGCTTCTTCGCGCAAAGACGATTCTGCAGCTCATAGTGCTCTGCAGTGTATGTCTTCTGCCGAAAGAGGCCCGGGAGCGGTGCTTAGCTCTGCAGAGCACCGTACCTTCGTCTTTAGCCTCTCTTCTCGTCTACATCTTAGCAAAAAGCTTTTCCACTCTGTCTGCCAAGGAGAAACTGTGCCAGCACAGAAAACATCTCCCATCGTGTTCTAGAAGCTGCACGGAGGTCTGCCGAGTGTTTTGCAAGAAGAGAAAGAAAGTTGTCCAAAACAGCTTGCAATCGAATGTTCAAGTGAATACAAAAGGCAGGAGAGTGGTCAGGTACTGTTTTCTCTCAGTTGGCAAGCTGCGCACACAATCGCAGTGTTGTACGGCTTGTTTCATCACCTTTGCGAAGTTGCCGCTCTCTCCGGCTCCCGGAGACGAAGAAGCTGCTTCTTCGCGCAAAGACGATTCTGCCGCTCACAGTGCTCTGCAGTGTGTTTCTTCTGCCGAAAGAGGCCCGGGAGCGGTGCTTAGCTCTGCAGAGCACCGTACCTTCGTCTTTAGCCTCTCTTCTCGTCTACATCTTAGCAAAATGCTTTTCCACTCTGTCTGGCAAGGAGAAACTGTGCCAGCACAAAAAACATCTCCCATCGTGTTCTAGAGGCTGCACGGAGGTCTGCCGAGTATTTTGCAAGAAGAGAAAGAAAGTTGTCCAAAACAGCTTGCAATCGAATGTTCATGTGAATACAAAAGGCAGGAGAGTGGTCAGGTACTGTTTTCTCTCAGTTGGCAAGCTGCGCACACAATCGCAGTGTTGTACAGCTTGTTTCATCACCTTTGCGAAGTTGCCGCTCTCTCCGGCTCCCGGAGACGAAGAAGCTGCTTCTTCGCGCAAAGACGATTCTGCCGCTCACAGTGCTCTGCGGTGTGCGCCTTCTGCCGAAAGAGGCCCGGGAGCGGTGCTTAGCTCTGCAGAGCACCGTACCTTCGTCTTTAGCCTCTCTTCTCGTCTACATCTTAGCAAAAAGCTTTTCCACTCTGTCTGGCAAGGAGAAACTGTGCCAGCACAGAAAACATCTCCCATCGTGTTCTAGAGGCTGCACGGAGGTCTGCCGAGTGTTTTGCAAGAAGAGAAAGAAAGTTGTCCAAAACAGCTTGCAATCAAATGTTCAAGTGAATAGAAAAGGCAGGAGAGTGGTGAGGTACTGTTTTCTCTCAGTTGGCAAGCTGCGCACACAATCGCAGTGTTGTACAGCTTGTTTCATCACCTTTGCGAAGTTGCCGCTCTCTCCGGCTCCCGGAGACGAAGAAGCTGCTTTTTCGCCCAAAGACGATTCTGCCGCTCACTGTGCTCTGCAGTGTGTGTCTTCCGCCGAAAGAGGCCCGGGAGCGGTGCTTAGCTCTGCAGAGCACCATACCTGCTTCTTTAGCCTCTCTTCTCGTCTACATCTTAGCAAAAAGCTTTTCCACTCTGTCTGGCAAGGAGAAACTGTGCCAGCACAAAAAACATCTCCCATCGTGTTCTAGAGGCGGCACGGAGGTCTGCCGAGTGTTTTGCAAGAAGAGAAAGAAAGTTGTCCAAAACAGCTTGCAATCGAAGGTTCATGTGAATAGAAAAGGCAGGAGAGTGGTGAGGTACTGTTTTCTCTCAGTTGGCAAGCTGCGCACACAATCGCAGTGTTGTACAGCTTGTTTCATCACCTTTGCGAAGTTGCCGCTCTCTCCGGCTCCCGGAGACGAAGAAGCTGCTTCTTCGCGCAAAGACGATTCTGCCGCTCATAAGGCTCTGCAGTGTATGTCTTCTGCCGAAAGAGGCCCGGGAGCGGTGCTTAGCTCTGCAGAGCACCGTACCTTCGTCTTTAGCCTCTCTTCTCGTCTACATCTTAGCAAAAAGCTTTTCCACTCTGTCTGGCAAGGAGAAACTGTGCCAGCACAAAAAACATCTCCCATCGTGTTCTAGAGGCTGCACGGAGGTCTGCCGAGTGTTTTGCAAGAAGAGAAAGAAAGTTGTCCAAAACAGCTTGCAATCAAATGTTCAAGTGAATAGAAAAGGCAGGAGAGTGGTCAGGTACTGTTTTCTCTAACTTGGCAAGCTGCGCACACAATCGCAGTGTCGTACAGCTTGTTTCATCACCTTTGCGAAGCTGTCGCTCTCTCCGGCTCCCGGAGACGAAGAAGCTGCTTCTTCGCGCAAAGACGATTCTGCCGCTCACAGTGCTCTGCGGTGTGCGCCTTCTGCCGAAAGAGGCCCGGGAGCTGTGCTTAGCTCTGCAGAGCACCATACCTGCTTCTTTAGCCTCTCTTCTCGTCTACATCTTAGCAAAAATCTTTTCCACTCTGTCTGGCAAGGAGAAACTGTGCCAGCACAGAAAACATCTCCCATCATCTTCTAGTGGCTGCACGGAGGTCTGCTGAGTGTTTTGCAAGAAGAGAAAGAAAGTTGTCCAAAACAGCTTGCAATCGAATGTTCATGTGAATAGAAAAGGCAGGAGAGTGGTCAGGTACTGTTTTCTCTCACTTGGCAAACTGCGCACACAATCGCAGTGTTGTACAGCTTGTTTCATCACCTTTGCGAAGTTGCCGCTCTCTCCGGCTCCCGGAGACGAAGAAGCTGCTTCTTCGCGCAAAGACGATTCTGCCGCTCACAGTGCTCTGCGGTGTGCGCCTTCTGCCGAAAGAGGTCCGGGAGCGGTGCTTAGCTCTGCAGAGCACCGTACCTTCGTCTTTAGCCTCTCTTCTCGTCTACATCTTAGCAAAAAGCTTTTCCACTCTGTCTGGCAAGGAGAAACTGTGCCAGCACAGAAAACATCTCCCATCGTGTTCTAGAGGCTGCACGGAGGTCTGCCGAGTGTTTTGCAAGAAGAGAAAGAAAGTTGTCCAAAACAGCTTGCAATCGAATGTTCATGTGTATAGAAAAGGCAGGAGAGTGGTCAGGTACTGTTTTCTCTCAGTTGGCAAGCTGCGCACACAATCGCAGTGTTGTACAGCTTGTTTCATCACCTTTGCGAAGTTGCCGCTCTCTCCGGCTCCCGGAGACGAAGAAGCTGCTTTTTCGCCCAAAGACGATTCTGCCGCTCACTGTGCTCTGCAGTGTGTGTCTTCTGCCGAAAGAGGCCCGGGAGCGGTGCTTAGCTCTGCAGAGCACCATACCTGCTTCTTTAGCCTCTCTTCTCGTCTACATCTTAGCAAAAAGCTTTTCCACTCTGTCTGGCAAGGAGAAACTGTGCCAGCACAAAAAACATCTCCCATCGTTTTCTAGAGGCGGCACGGAGGTCTGCCGAGTGTTTTGCAAGAAGAGAAAGAAAGTTGTCCAAAACAGCTTGCAATCGAATGTTCATGTGATTACAAAAGGCAGGAGAGTCGTCAGGTACTGTTTTCTCTCAGTTGGCAAGCTGCGCACACAATCGCAGTGTTGTACGGATGTTTCATCACCTTTGCGAAGTTGCCGCTCTCTCCGGCTCCCGGAGACGAAGAAGCTGCTTCTTCGCGCAAAGACGATTCTGCCGCTCACTCTGCTCTGCGGTGTGCGCCTTCTGCCGAAAGACGCCCGGGAGCGGTGCTTAGCTCTGCAGAGCACCGTACCTTCGTCTTTAGCCTCTCTTCTCGTCTACATCTTAGCAAAAAGCTTTTCCACTCTGTCTGGCAAGGAGAAACTGTGCCAGCACAGAAAACATCTCCCATCGTGTTCTAGAGGCTGCACGGAGGTCTGCCGAGTGTTTTGCAAGAAGAGAAAGAAAGTTGTCCAAAACAGCTTGCAATCGAATGTTCATGTGAATAGAAAAGGCAGGAGAGTGGTCAGGTACTGTTTTCTCTCACTTGGCAAGCTGCGCACACAATCGCAGTGTTGTACAGCTTGTTTCATCACCTTTGCGAAGTTGCCGCTCTCTCCGGCTCCCGGAGACGAAGAAGCTGCTTCTTCGCGCAAAGACGATTATGACGCTCATAGTGCTCTGCAGTGTATGTCTTCTGCCGAAAGTGGGCCGGGAGCGGTGCTTAGCTCTGCAGAGCACCGTACCTTCGTCTTTAGCCTCTCTTCTCGTCTACATCTTAGCAAAAAGCTTTTCCACTCTGTCTGGCAAGGAGAAACTGTGCCAGCACAGAAAACATCTCCCATCGTGTTCTAGAAGCTGCACGGAGGTCTGCCGAGTGTTTTGCAAGAAGAGAAAGAAAGTTGTCCAAAACAGCTTGCAATCGAATGTTCATGTGATTACAAAAGGCAGGAGAGTGGTCAGGTACTGTTTTCTCTCAGTTGGCAAGCTGCGCACACAATCGCAGTGTTGTACAGCTTGTTTCATCACCTTTGCCAAGTTGTCGCTCTCTCCGGCTCCCGGAGACGAAGAAGCTGCTTCTTCGCGCAAAGACGATTCTGCCGCTCACAGTGCTCTGCGGTGTGCGCCTTCTGCCGAAAGAGGCCCGGGAGCGGTGCTTAGCTCTGCAGAGCACCGTACCTTCGTCTTTAGCCTCTCTTCTCGTCTACATCTTAGCAAAAAGCTTTTCCACTCTGTCTGGCAAGGAGAAACTGTGCCAGCACAGAAAACATCTCCCATCGTGTTCTAGAGGCTGCACGGAGGTCTGCCGAGTGTTTTGCAAGAAGAGAAAGAAAGTTGTCCAAAACAGCTTGCAATCGAATGTTCATGTGTATAGAAAAGGCAGGAGAGTGGTCAGGTACTGTTTTCTCTCAGTTGGCAAGCTGCCCACACAATCGCAGTGTTGTACAGCTTGTTTCATCACCTTTGCGAAGTTGCCGCTCTCTCCGGCTCCCGGAGACGAAGAAGCTGCTTCTTCGCGCAAAGACGATTCTGCCGCTCACAGTGCTCTGCAGTGTGTTTCTTCTGCCGAAAGAGGCCCGGGAGCGGTGCTTAGCTCTGCAGAGCACCGTACCTTCGTCTTTAGCCTCTCTTCTCGTCTACATCTTAGCAAAAAGCTTTTCCACTCTGTCTGGCAAGGAGAAACTGTGCCAGCACAGAAAACATCTCCCATCGTGTTCTAGAGGCTGCACGGAGGTCTGCCGAGTGTTTTGCAAGAAGAGAAAGAAAGTTGTCCAAAACAGCTTGCAATCGAATGTTCATGTGAATAGAAAAGGCAGGAGAGTGGTCAGGTACTGTTTTCTCTCAGTTGGCAAGCTAAGCACACAATCGCAGTGTTGTACAGCTTGTTTCATCACCTTTGCGAAGTTGCCGCTCTCTCCGGCTCCCGGAGACGAAGAAGCTGCTTCTTCGCGCAAAGACGATTCTGCCGCTCACAGTGCTCTGCGGTGTGCGCCTTCTGCCGAAAGACGCCCGGGAGCGGTGCTTAGCTCTGCAGAGCACCGTACCTTCGTCTTTAGCCTCTCTTCTCGTCTACATCTTAGCAAAAAGCTTTTCCACTCTGTCTGGCAAGGAGAAACTGTGCCAGCACAAAAAACATCTCCCATCGTGTTCTAGAGGCTGCACGGAGGTCTGCCGAGTGTTTTGCAAGAAGAGAAAGAAAGTTGTCCAAAACAGCTTGCAATCAAATGTTCAAGTGAATAGAAAAGGCAGGAGAGTGGTCAGGTACTGTTTTCTCTCAGTTGGCAAGCTGCGCACACAATCGCAGTGTCGTACAGCTTGTTTCATCACCTTTGCGAAGCTGTCGCTCTCTCCGGCTCCCGGAGACGAAGAAGCTGCTTCTTCGCGCAAACACGATTCTGCCGCTCACAGTGCTCTGCGGTGTGCGCCTTCTGCCGAAAGAGGCCCGGGAGCTGTGCTTAGCTCTGCAGAGCACCATACCTGCTTCTTTAGCCTCTCTTCTCGTCTACATCTTAGCAAAAATCTTTTCCACTCTGTCTGGCAAAGAAAAACTGTGCCAGCACAGAAAACATCTCCCATCGTCTTCTAGAGGCTGCACGGAGGTCTGCTGAGTGTTTTGCAAGAAGAGAAAGAAAGTTGTCCAAAACAGCTTGCAATCGAATGTTCATGTGAATAGAAAAGGCAGGAGAGTGGTCAGGTACTGTTTTCTCTCACTTGGCAAAGTGCGCACACAATCGCAGTGTTGTACAGCTTGTTTCATCACCTTTGCGAAGTTGCCGCTCTCTCCGGCTCCCGGAGACGAAGAAGCTGCTTCTTCGCGCAAAGACGATTCTGCCGCTCACAGTGCTCTGCGGTGTGCGCCTTCTGCCGAAAGAGGGCCGGGAGCGGTGCTTAGCTCTGCAGAGCACCGTACCTTCGTCTTTAGCCTCTCTTCTCGTCTACATCTTAGCAAAAAGCTTTTCCACTCTGTCTGGCAAGGAGAAACTGTGCCAGCACAGAAAACATCTCCCATCGTGTTCTAGAGGCTGCACGGAGGTCTGCCGAGTGTTTTGCAAGAAGAGAAAGAAAGTTGTCCAAAACAGCTTGCAATCGAATGTTCATGTGTATAGAAAAGGCAGGAGAGTGGTGAGGTACTGTTTTCTCTCAGTTGGCAAGCTGCGCACACAATCGCAGTGTTGTACAGCTTGTTTCATCACCTTTGCGAAGTTGCCACTCTCTCCGGCTCCAGGAGACGAAGAAGCTGCTTTTTCGCCCAAAGACGATTCTGCCGCTCACTGTGCTCTGCAGTGTGTGTCTTCTGCCGAAAGAGGCCCGGGAGCGGTGCTTAGCTCTGCAGAGCACCATACCTGCTTCTTTAGCCTCTCTTCTCGTCTACATCTTAGCAAAAAGCTTTTCCACTCTGTCTGGCAAGGAGAAACTGTGCCAGCACAAAAAACATCTCCCATCGTGTTCTAGAGGCGGCACGGAGGTCTGCCGAGTGTTTTGCAAGAAGAGAAAGAAAGTTGTCCAAAACAGCTTGCAATCGAATGTTCATGTGATTACAAAAGGCAGGAGAGTCGTCAGGTACTGTTTTCTCTCAGTTGGCAAGCTGCGCACACAATCGCAGTGTTGTACAGCTTGTTTCATCACCTTTGCGAAGTTGCCGCTCTCTCCGGCTCCCGGAGACGAAGAAGCTGCTTCTTCGCGCAAAGACGATTCTGCCGCTCACTCTGCTCTGCGGTGTGCGCCTTCTGCCGAAAGACGCCTGGGAGCGGTGCTTAGCTCTGCAGAGCACCGTACCTTCGTCTTTAGCCTCTCTTCTCGTCTACATCTTAGCAAAAAGCTTTTCCACTCTGTCTGGCAAGGAGAAACTGTGCCAGCACAGAAAACATCTCCCATCGTGTTCTAGAGGCTGCACGGAGGTCTGCCGAGTGTTTTGCAAGAAGAGAAAGAAAGTTGTCCAAAACAGCTTGCAATCGAATGTTCATGTGAATAGAAAAGGCAGGAGAGTGGTCAGGTACTGTTTTCTCTCACTTGGCAAGCTGCGCACACAATCGCAGTGTTGTACAGCTTGTTTCATCACCTTTGCGAAGTTGCCGCTCTCTCCGGCTCCCGGAGACGAAGAAGCTGCTTCTTCGCGCAAAGACGATTCTGCCGCTCATAGTGCTCTGCAGTGTATGTCTTCTGCCGAAAGAGGGCCGGGAGCGGTGCTTAGCTCTGCAGAGCACCGTACCTTCGTCTTTAGCCTCTCTTCTCGTCTACATCTTAGCAAAAAGCTTTTCCACTCTGTCTGGCAAGGAGAAACTGTGCCAGCACAGAAAACATCTCCCATCGTGTTCTAGAAGCTGCACGGAGGTCTGCCGAGTGTTTTGCAAGAAGAGAAAGAAAGTTGTCCAAAACAGCTTGCAATCGAATGTTCATGTGATTACAAAAGGCAGGAGAGTGGTCAGGTACTGTTTTCTCTCAGTTGGCAAGCTGCGCACACCATCGCAGTGTTGTACAGCTTGTTTCATCACCTTTGCGAAGTTGCCGCTCTCTCCGGCTCCCGGAGACGAAGAAGCTGCTTCTTCGCGCAAAGACGATTCTGCCGCTCACAGTGCTCTGCGGTGTGCGCCTTCTGCCGAAAGAGGCCCGGGAGCGGTGCTTAGCTCTGCAGAGCACCGTACCTTCGTCTTTAGCCTCTCTTTTCGTCTACATCTTAGCAAAAAGCTTTTCCACTCTGTCTGGCAAGGAGAAACTGTGCCAGCACAAAAAACATCTCCCATCGTGTTCTAGAGGCTGCACGGAGGTCTGCCGAGTGTTTTGCAAGAAGAGAAAGAAAGTTGTCCAAAACAGCTTGCAATCGAATGTTCATGTGAATAGAAAAGGCAGGAGAGTGGTCAGGTACTGTTTTCTCTCAGTTGGCAAGCTGCCCACACAATCGCAGTGTTGTACAGCTTGTTTCATCACCTTTGCGAAGTTGTCGCTCTCTCCGGCTCCCGGAGACGAAGAAGCTGCTTCTTCGCGCAAAGACGATTCTGCCGCTCACAGTGCTCTGCGGTGTGCGCCTTCTGCCGAAAGAGGTCCGGGAGCGGTGCTTAGCTCTGCAGAGCACCATACCTGCTTCTTTAGCCTCTCTTCTCGTCTACATCTTAGCAAAAAGCTTTTCCACTCTGTCTGGCAAGGAGAAACTGTGCCAGCACAAAAAACATCTCCCATCGTGTTCTAGAGGCGGCACGGAGGTCTGCCGAGTGTTTTGCAAGAAGAGAAAGAAAGTTGTCCAAAACAGCTTGCAATCGAATGTTCATGTGAATAGAAAAGGCAGGAGAGTGGTGAGGTACTGTTTTCTCTCAGTTGGCAAGCTGCGCACACAATCGCAGTGTTGTACAGCTTGTTTCATCACCTTTGCGAAGTTGCCGCTCTCTCCGGCTCCCGGAGACGAAGAAGCTGCTTCTTCGCGCAAAGACGATTCTGCCGCTCACAGTGCTCTGCAGTGTATGTCTTCTGCCGAAAGAGGCCCGGGAGCGGTGCTTAGCTCTGCAGAGCACCGTACCTTCGTCTTTAGCCTCTCTTCTCGTCTACATCTTAGCAAAAAGCTTTTCCACTCTGTCTGGCAAGCTGAAACTGTGCCAGTACAAAAAACATATCCCATCGTGTTCTAGAAGCTGCACGGAGGTCTGCCGAGTGTTTTGCAAGAAGAGAAAGAAAGTTGTCCAAAACAGCTTGCAATCGAATGTTCATGTGAATAGAAAAGGCAGGAGAGTGGTCAGGTACTGTTTTCTCTCACTTGGCAAGCTAAGCACACAATCGCAGTGTTGTACAGCTTGTTTCATCACCTTTGCGAAGTTGCCGCTCTCTCCGGCTCCCGGAGACGAAGAAGCTGCTTCTTCGCGCAAAGACGATTCTGCCGCTCACAGTGCTCTGCAGTGTGTTTCTTCTGCCGAAAGAGGCCCGGGAGCGGTGCTTAGCTCTGCAGAGCACCGTACCTTCGTCTTTAGCCTCTCTTCTCGTCTACATCTTAGCAAAAAGCTTTTCCACTCTGTCTGGCAAGGAGAAACTCTGCCAGCACAGAAAACATCTCCCATCGTGTTCTAGAGGCTGCACGGAGGTCTGCCGAGTGTTTTGCAAGAAGAGAAAGAAAGTTGTCCAAAACAGCTTGCAATCGAATGTTCAAGTGAATAGAAAAGGCAGGAGAGTGGTCAGGTACTGTTTTCTCTCAGTTGGCAAGCTAAGCACACAATCGCAGTGTTGTACAGCTTGTTTCATCACCTTTGCGAAGTTGCCGCTCTCTCCGGCTCCCGGAGACGAAGAAGCTGCTTCTTCGCGCAAAGACGATTCTGCCGCTCACAGTGCTCTGCGGTTTGCGCCTTCTGCCGAAAGACGCCCGGGAGCGGTGCTTAGCTCTGCAGAGCACCGTACCTTCGTCTTTAGCCTCTCTTCTCGTCTACATCTTAGCAAAAAGCTTTTCCACTCTGTCTGGCAAGGAGAAACTGTGCCAGCACAAAAAACATCTCCCATCGTGTTCTAGAGGCTGCACGGAGGTCTGCCGAGTGTTTTGCAAGAAGAGAAAGAAAGTTGTCCAAAACAGCTTGCAATCAAATGTTCAAGTGAATACAAAAGGCAGGAGAGTGGTCAGGTACTGTTTTCTCTCAGTTGGCAAGCTGCGCACACAATCGCAGTGTAGTACAGCTTGTTTCATCACCTTTGCGAAGCTGTCGCTCTCTCCGGCTCCCGGAGACGAAAAAGCTGCTTCTTCGCGCAAAGACGATTCTGCCGCTCACAGTGCTCTGCGGTGTGCGCCTTCTGCCGAAAGAGGCCCGGGAGCGGTGCTTAGCTCTGCAGAGCACCGTACCTTCATCTTTAGCCTCTCTTCTCGTCTACATCTTAGCAAAAAGCTTTTCCACTCTGTCTGGCAAGGAGAAACTGTGCCAGCACAGAAAACATCTCCCATCGTGTTCTAGAGGCTGCACGGAGGTCTGCCGAGTGTTTTGCAAGAAGAGAAAGAAAGTTGTCCAAAACAGCTTGCAATCGAATGTTCATGTGAATAGAAAAGGCAGGAGAGTGGTCAGGTACTGTTTTCTCTCACTTGGCAAGCTGCGCACACAATCGCAGTGTTGTACAGCTTGTTTCATCACCTTTGCGAAATTGCCGCTCTCTCCGGCTCCCGGAGACGAAGAAGCTGCTTCTTCGCGCAAAGACGATTCTGCCGCTCATAGTGCTCTGCGGTGTGCGCCTTCTGCAGAAAGACGCCCGGGAGCGGTGCTTAGCTCTGCAGAGCACCGTACCTTCGTCTTTAGCCTCTCTTCTCGTCTACATCTTAGCAAAAAGCTTTTCCACTCTGTCTGGCAAGGAGAAACTGTGCCAGCACAAAAAACATCTCCCATCGTGTTCTAGAGGCTGCACGGAGGTCTGCCGAGTGTTTTGCAAGAAGAGAAAGAAAGTTGTCCAAAACAGCTTGCAATCGAATGTTCATGTGAATAGAAAAGGCAGGAGAGTGGTCAGGTACTGTTTTCTCTCACTTGGCAAGCTAAGCACACAATCGCAGTGTTGTACAGCTTGTTTCATCACCTTTGCGAAGTTGTCGCTCTCTCCGGCTCCCGGAGACGAAGAAGCTGCTTCTTCGCGCAAAGACGATTCTGCCGCTCACAGTGCTCTGCGGTGTGCGCCTTCTGCCGAAAGACGCCCGGGAGCGGTGCTTAGCTCTGCAGAGCACCGTACCTTCGTCTTTAGCCTCTCTTCTCGTCTACATCTTAGCAAAAAGCTTTTCCACTCTGTCTGGCAAGGAGAAACTGTGCCAGCACAAAAAACATCTCCCATCGTGTTCTAGAGGCTGCACGGAGGTCTGCCGAGTATTTTGCAAGAAGAGAAAGAAAGTTGTCCAAGACAGCTTGCAATCGAATGTTCATGTGAATAGAAAAGGCAGGAGAGTGGTCAGGTACTGTTTTCTCTCAGTTGGCAAGCTGCGCACACAATCGCAGTGTTGTACAGCTTGTTTCATCACCTTTGCGAAGCTGCCGCTCTCTCCGGCTCCCGGAGACGAAGAAGCTGCTTTTTCGCCCAAAGACGATTCTGCCGCTCACTGTGCTCTGCAGTGTGTGTCTTCTGCCGAAAGAGGGCCGGGAGCGGTGCTTAGCTCTGCAGAGCACCGTACCTTCGTCTTTAGCCTCTCTTCTCGTCTACATCTTAGCAAAAAGCTTTTCCACTCTGTCTGCCAAGGAGAAACTGTGCCAGCACAGAAAACATCTCCCATCGTGTTCTAGAAGCTGCACGGAGGTCTGCCGAGTGTTTTGCAAGAAGAGAAAGAAAGTTGTCCAAAACAGCTTGCAATCGAATGTTCAAGTGAATAGAAAAGGCAGGAGAGTGGTCAGGTACTGTTTTCTCTCAGTTGGCAAGCTGCGCACACAATCGCAGTGTTGTACAGCTTGTTTCATCACCTTTGCCAAGTTGCCGCTCTCTCCGGCTCCCGGAGACGAAGAAGCTGCTTCTTCGCGCAAAGACGATTCTGCCGCTCACAGTGCTCTGCGGTGTGCGCCTTCTGCCGAAAGAGGCCCGGGAGCGGTGCTTAGCTGTGCAGAGCACAGTACCTTCGTCTTTAGCCTCTCTTCTCGTCTACATCTCAGCAAAAAGCTTTTCCACTCTGTCTGGCAAGGAGAAACTTTGCCAGCACAGAAAACATCTCCCATCGTGTTCTAGAGGCTGCACGGAGGTCTGCCGAGTGTTTTGCAAGAAGAGAAAGAAAGTTGTCCAAAACAGCTTGCAATCGAATGTTCATGTGAATAGAAAAGGCAGGAGAGTGGTCAGGTACTGTTTTCTCTCAGTTGGCAAGCTGCGCACACAATCGCAGTGTCGTACAGCTTGTTTCATCACCTTTGCGAAGTTGCCGCTCTCTCCGGCTCCCGGAGACGAAGAAGCTGCTTCTTCGCGCAAAGACGATTCTGCCGCTCACAGTGCTCTGCAGTGTGTTTCTTCTGCCGAAAGAGGCCCGGGAGCGGTGCTTAGCTCTGCAGAGCACCGTACCTTCGTCTTTAGCCTCTCTTCTCGTCTACATATTAGCAAAAAGCTTTTCCACTCTGTCTGCCAAGGAGAAACTGTGCCAGCACAGAAAACATCTCCCATCGTGTTCTAGAGGCTGCACGGAGGTCTGCCGAGTGTTTTGCAAGAAGAGAAAGAAAGTTGTCCAAAACAGCTTGCAATCGAATGTTCATGTGAATAGAAAAGGCAGGAGAGTGGTCAGGTACTGTTTTCTCTCACTTGGCAAGCTAAGCACACAATCGCAGTGTTGTACAGCTTGTTTCATCACCTTTGCGAAGTTGCCGCTCTCTCCGGCTCCCGGAGACGAAGAAGCTGCTTCTTCGCGCAAAGACGATTCTGCCGCTCACAGTGCTCTGCGGTGTGCGCCTTCTGCCGAAAGAGGCCCGGGAGCGGTGCTTAGCTCTGCAGAGCACCGTACCTTCGTCTTTAGCCTCTCTTCTCGTCTACATCTTAGCAAAAAGCTTTTCCACTCTGTCTGGCAAGGAGAAACTGTGCCAGCACAAAAAACATCTCCCATCGTGTTCTAGAGGCTGCACGGAGGTCTGCCGAGTGTTTTGCAAGAAGAGAAAGAAAGTTGTCCAAAACAGCTTGCAATCGAATGTTCATGTGAATAGAAAAGGCAGGAGAGTGGTCAGGTACTGTTTTCTCTCACTTGGCAAGCTGCGCACACAATCGCAGTGTTGTACAGCTTGTTTCATCACCTTTGCGAAGTTGCCGCTCTCTCCGGCTCCCGGAGACGAAGAAGCTGCTTCTTCGCGCAAAGACGATTCTGCCGCTCACAGTGCTCTGCGGTGTGCGCCTTCTGCCGAAAGACGCCCGGGAGCGGTGCTTAGCTCTGCAGAGCACCGTACCTTCGTCTTTAGCCTCTCTTCTCGTCTACATCTTAGCAAAAAGCTTTTCCACTCTGTCTGGCAAGGAGAAATTGTGCCAGCACAAAAAACATCTCCCATCGTGTTCTAGAGGCTGCACGGAGGTCTGCCGAGTGTTTTGCAAGAAGAGAAAGAAAGTTGTCCAAAACAGCTTGCAATCAAATGTTCAAGTGAATAGAAAAGGCAGGAGAGTGGTCAGGTACTGTTTTCTCTCAGTTGGCAAGCTGCGCACACAATCGCAGTGTCGTACAGCTTGTTTCATCACCTTTGCGAAGCTGTCGCTCTCTCCGGCTCCCGGAGACGAAGAAGCTGCTTCTTCGCGCAAAGACGATTCTGCCGCTCACAGTGCTCTGCGGTGTGCGCCTTCTGCCGAAAGAGGCCCGGGAGCTGTGCTTAGCTCTGCAGAGCACCATACCTGCTTCTTTAGCCTCTCTTCTCGTCTACATCTTAGCAAAAATCTTTTCCACTCTGTCTGGCAAAGAAAAACTGTGCCAGCACAGAAAACATCTCCCATCGTCTTCTAGAGGCTGCACGGAGGTCTGCCGAGTGTTTTGCAAGAAGAGAAAGAAAGTTGTCCAAAACAGCTTGCAATCGAATGTTCATGTGAATAGAAAAGGCAGGAGAGTGGTCAGGTACTGTTTTCTCTCACTTGGCAAACTGCGCACACAATCGCAGTGTTGTACAGCTTGTTTCATCACCTTTGCGAAGTTGCCGCTCTCTCCGGCTCCCGGAGACGAAGAAGCTGCTTCTTCGCGCAAAGACGATTCTGCCGCTCACAGTGCTCTGCGGTGTGCGCCTTCTGCCGAAAGAGGCCCGGGAGCGGTGCTTAGCTCTGCAGAGCACCGTACCTTCGTCTTTAGCCTCTCTTCTCGTCTACATCTTAGCAAAAAGCTTTTCCACTCTGTCTGGCAAGGAGAAACTGTGCCAGCACAGAAAACATCTCCCATCGTGTTCTAGAGGCTGCACGGAGGTCTGCCGAGTGTTTTGCAAGAAGAGAAAGAAAGTTGTCCAAAACAGCTTGCAATCGAATGTTCATGTGAATAGAAAAGGCAGGAGAGTGGTCAGGTACTGTTTTCTCTCACTTGGCAAGCTGCGCACACAATCGCAGTGTTGTACAGCTTGTTTCATCACCTTTGCGAAGTTGCCGCTCTCTCCGGCTCCCGGAGACGAAGAAGCTGCTTCTTCGCGCAAAGACGATTCTGCCGCTCACAGTGCTCTGCAGTGTGTTTCTTCTGCCGAAAGAGGCCCGGGAGCGGTGCTTAGCTCTGCAGAGCACCGTACCTTCGTCTTTAGCCTCTCTTCTCGTCTACATCTTAGCAAAAAGCTTTTCCACTCTGTCTGGCAAGGAGAAACTGTGCCAGCACAAAAAAACATCTCCCATCGTGTTCTAGAGGCTGCACGGAGGTCTGCCGAGTATTTTGCAAGAAGAGAAAGAAAGTTGTCCAAAACAGCTTGCAATCGAATGTTCATGTGATTACAAAAGGCAGGAGAGTGGTCAGGTACTGTTTTCTGTCAGTTGGGAAGCTGCGCACACAATCGCAGTGTTGTACAGCTTGTTTCATCACCTTTGCGAAGTTGCCGCTCTCTCCGGCTCCCGGAGACGAAGAAGCTGCTTCTTCGCGCAAAGACGATTCTGCCGCTCACAGTGCTCTGCGGTGTGCGCCTTCTGCCGAAAGAGGTCCGGGAGCGGTGCTTAGCTCTGCAGAGCACCGTACCTTCGTCTTTAGCCTCTCTTGTCGTCTACATCTTAGCAAAAAGCTTTTCCACTCTGTCTGGCAAGGAGAAACTGTGCAGCACAAAAAACATCTCCCATCGTGTTCTAGAGGCTGCACGGAGGTCTGCCGAGTGTTTTGCAAGAAGAGAAAGAAAGTTGTCCAAAACAGCTTGCAATCGAATGTTCATGTGATTACAAAAGGCAGGAGAGTGGTCAGGTACTGTTTTCTCTCAGTTGGCAAGCTGCGCACACAATCGCAGTGTCGTACAGCTTGTTTCATCACCTTTGCGAAGCTGCCGCTCTCTCCGGCTCCCGGAGACGAAGAAGCTGCTTCTTCGCGCAAAGACGATTCTGCCGCTCACAGTGCTCTGCGGTGTGCGCCTTCTGCCGAAAGAGGCCCGGGAGCTGTGCGTAGCTCTGCAGAGCACCGTACCTTCGTCTTTAGCCTCTCTTCTCGTCTACATCTTAGCAAAAAGCTTTTCCACTCTGTCTGGCAAGGAGAAACTGTGCCAGCACAAAAAACATCTCCAGCGTGTTCTAGAAGCTGCACGGAGGTCTGCCGAGTATTTTGCAAGAAGAGAAAGAAAGTTGTCCAAAACAACTTGCAATCGAATGTTCATATGAATAGAAAAGGCAGGAGAGTGGTCAGGTACTGTTTTCTCTCAGTTGGCAAGCTGCGCACACAATCGCAGTGTTGTACAGCTTGTTTCATCACCTTTGCGAAGTTGCCGCTCTCTCCGGCTCCCGGAGACGAAGAAGCTGCTTCTTCGCGCAAAGACGATTCTGCCGCTCACAGTGCTCTGCAGTGTGTTTCTTCTGCCGAAAGAGGCCCGGGAGCGGTGCTTAGCTCTGCAGAGCACCGTACCTTCGTCTTTAGCCTCTCTTCTTGTCTACATCTTAGCAAAAAGCTTTTCCACTCTGTCTGGCAAGGAGAAACTCTGCCAGCACAAAAAACATCTCCCATCGTGTTCTAGAGGCTGCACGGAGGTCTGCCGAGTATTTTGCAAGAAGAGAAAGAAAGTTGTCCAAAACAGCTTGCAATCGAATGTTCATGTGATTACAAAAGGCAGGAGAGAGGTCAGGTACTGTTTTCTCTCAGTTGGCAAGCTGCGCACACAATCGCAGTGTTGTACAGCTTGATTCATCACCTTTGCGAAGTTGCCGCTCTCTCCGGCTCCCGGAGACGAAGAAGCTGCTTCTTCGCGCAAAGACGATTCTGCCGCTCACAGTGCTCTGCAGTGTGTTTCTTCTGCCGAAAGAGGCCCGGGAGCGGTGCTTAGCTCTGCAGAGCACCGTACCTTCGTCTTTAGCCTCTCTTCTCGTCTACATCTTAGCAAAAAGCTTTTCCACTCTGTCTGGCGAGGAGAAACTGTGCCAGCACAAAAAAACATCTCCCATCGTGTTCTAGAGGCTGCACGGAGGTCTGCCGAGTATTTTGCAAGAAGAGAAAGAAAGTTGTCCAAAACAGCTTGCAATCGAATGTTCATGTGATTACAAAAGGCAGGAGAGTGGTCAGGTACTGTTTTCTCTCAGTTGGCAAGCTGCGCACACAATCGCAGTGTTGTACAGCTTGTTTCATCACCTTTGCGAAGTTGCCGCTCTCTCCGGCTCCCGGAGACGGAGAAGCTGCTTCTTCGCGCAAAGACGATTCTGCCGCTCACAGTGCTCTGCGGTGTGCGCCTTCTGCCGAAAGAGGTCCGGGAGCGGTGCTTAGTTCTGCAGAGCACCGTACCTTCGTCTTTAGCCTCTCTTGTCGTCTACATCTTAGCAAAAAGCTTTTCCACTCTGTCTGGCAAGGAGAAACTGTGCAGCACAAAAAACATCTCCCATCGTGTTCTAGAGGCTGCACGGAGGTCTGCCGAGTGTTTTGCAAGAAGAGAAAGAAAGTTGTCCAAAACAGCTTGCAATCGAATGTTCATGTGATTACAAAAGGCAGGAGAGTGGTCAGGTACTGTTTTCTCTCAGTTGGCAAGCTGCGCACACAATCGCAGTGTTGTACAGCTTGTTTCATCACCTTTGCGAAGTTGCCGCTCTCTCCGGCTCCCGGAGACGAAGAAGCTGCTTCTTCGCGCAAAGACGATTCTGCCGCTCACAGTGCTCTGCAGTGTGTTTCTTCTGCCGAAAGAGGCCCGGGAGCAGTGCTTAGCTCTGCCGAGCAGCGTACCTTCGTCTTTAGCCTCTCTTCTCGTCTACATCTTAGCAAAAAGCTTTTCCACTCTGTCTGGCAAGGAGAAACTGTGCCAGCACAAAAAACATCTCCCATCGTGTTCTAGAGGCTGCACGGAGGTCTGCCGAGTATTTTGCAAGAAGAGAAAGAAAGTTGTCCAAAACAGCTTGCAATCGAATGTTCATGTGATTACAAAAGGCAGGAGAGTGGTCAGGTACTGTTTTCTCTCAGTTGGCAAGCTGCGCACACAATCGCAGTGTTGTACAGCTTGTTTCATCACCTTTGCGAAGTTGCCGCTCTCTCCGGCTCCCGGAGACGAAGAAGCTGCTTCTTCGCGCAAAGACGATTCTGCCGCTCACAGTGCTCTGCGGTGTGCGCCTTCTGCTGAAAGAGGCCCGGGAGCGGTGCTTAGCTCTGCAGAGCACCGTACCTTCGTCTTTAGCCTCTCTTGTCGTCTACATCTTAGCAAAAAGCTTTTCCACTCTGTCAGGGAAGGAGAAACTGTGCCAGCACAAAAAACATCTCCCATCGTGTTCTAGAGGCTGCACGCAGGTCTGCCGAGTGTTTTGCAAGAAGAGAAAGAAAGTGGTCCAAAACAGCTTGCAATCGAATGTTCATGTGAATAGAAAAGGCAGGAGAGTGGTCAGGTACTGTTTTCTCTCACTTGGCAAGCTAAGCACACAATCGCAGTGTTGTACAGCTTGTTTCATCACCTTTGCGAAGTTGCCGCTCTCTCCGGCTCCCGGAGATGAAGAAGCTGCTTCTTCGCGCAAAGACGATTCTGCCGCTCACAGTGCTCTGCGGTGTGCGCCTTCTGCCGAAAGAGGCCCGGGAGCTGTGCTTAGCTCTGCAGAGCACCATACCTGCTTCTTTAGCCTCTCTTCTCGTCTACATCTTAGCAAAAATCTTTTCCACTCTGTCTGGCAAAGAAAAACTGTGCCAGCACAGAAAACATCTCCCATCGTGTTCTAGAGGCTGCACGGAGGACTGCCGAGTGTTTTGCAAGAAGAGAAAGAAAGTTGTCCAAAACAGCTTGCAATCGAATGTTCATGTGAATAGAAAAGGCAGGAGAGTGGTCAGGTACTGTTTTCTCTCACTTGGCAAACTGCGCACACAATCGCAGTGTTGTACAGCTTGTTTCATCACCTTTGCGAAGTTGCCGCTCTCTCCGGCTCCCGGAGACGAAGAAGCTGCTTCTTCGCGCAAAGACGATTCTGCCGCTCACAGTGCTCTGCGGTGTGCGCCTTCTGCCGAAAGAGGCCCGGGAGCGGTGCTTAGCTCTGCAGAGCACCGTACCTTCGTCTTTAGCCTCTCTTCTCGTCTACATCTTAGCAAAAAGCTTTTCCACTCTGTCTGCCAAGGAGAAACTGTGCCAGCACAGAAAACATCTCCCATCGTGTTCTAGAGGCTGCACGGAGGTCTGCCGAGTATTTTGCAAGAAGAGAAAGAAAGTTGTCCAAAACAGCTTGCAATCGAATGTTCATGTGTATAGAAAAGGCAGGAGAGTGGTCAGGTACTGTTTTCTCTCAGTTGGCAAGCTGCGCACACAATCGCAGTGTTGTACAGCTTGTTTCATCACCTTTGCGAAGTTGCCGCTCTCTCCGGCTCCCGGAGACGAAGAAGCTGCTTTTTCGCCCAAAGACGATTCTGCCGCTCACTGTGCTCTGCAGTGTGTGTCTTCTGCCGAAAGAGGCCCGGGAGCAGTGCTTAGCTCTGCAGAGCACCATACCTGCTTCTTTAGCCTCTCTTCTCGTCTACATCTTAGCAAAAAGCTTTTCCACTCTGTCTGGCAAGGAGAAACTGTGCCAGCACAAAAAACATCTCCCATCGTGTTCTAGAGGCGGCACGGAGGTCTGCCGAGTGTTTTGCAAGAAGAGAAATAAAGTTGTCCAAAACAGCTTGCAATCGAATGTTCATGTGATTACAAAAGGCAGGAGAGTGGTCAGGTACTGTTTTCTCTCAGTTGGCAAGCTGCGCACACAATCGCAGTGTTGTACAGCTTGTTTCATCACCTTTGCGAAGTTGCCGCTCTCTCCGGCTCCCGGAGACGAAGAAGCTGCTTCTTCGCGCAAAGACGATTCTGCCGCTCACTCTGCTCTGCGGTGTGCGCCTTCTGCCGAAAGAGGCCCGGGAGCGGTGCTTAGCTCTGCAGAGCACCGTACCTTCGTCTTTAGCCTCTCTTCTCGTCTACATCTTAGCAAAAAGCTTTTCCACTCTGTCTGGCAAGGAGAAACTGTGCCAGCACAGAAAACATCTCCCATCGTGTTCTATAGGCTGCACGGAGGTCTGCCGAGTGTTTTGCAAGAAGAGAAAGAAAGTTGTCCAAAACAGCTTGCAATCGAATGTTCATGTGAATAGAAAAGGCAGGAGAGTGGTCAGGTACTGTTTTCTCTCAGTTGGCAAGCTGCGCACACAATCGCAGTGTTGTACAGCTTGTTTCATCACCTTTGCGAAGTTGCCGCTCTCTCCGGCTCCCGGAGACGAAGAAGCTGCTTCTTCGCGCAAAGACGATTCTGCCGCTCATAGTGCTCTGCAGTGTATGTCTTCTGCCGAAAGAGGGCCGGGAGCGGTGCTTAGCTCTGCAGAGCACCGTACCTTCGTCTTTAGCCTCTCTTCTCGTCTACATCTTAGCAAAAAGCTTTTCCACTGTGTCTGGCAAGGAGAAACTGTGCCAGCACAGAAAACATCTCCCATCGTGTTCTAGAAGCTGCACGGAGGTCTGCCGAGTGTTTTGCAAGAAGAGAAAGAAAGTTGTCCAAAACAGCTTGCAATCGAATGTTCATGTGATTACAAAAGGCAGGAGAGTGGTCAGGTACTGTTTTCTCTCAGTTGGCAAGCTGCGCACACAATCGCAGTGTTGTACAGCTTGTTTCATCACCTTTGCGAAGTTGCCGCTCTCTCCGGCTCCCGGAGACGAAGAAGCTGCTTCTTCGCGCAAAGACGATTCTGCCGCTCACAGTGCTCTGCGGTGTGCGCCTTCTGCCGAAAGAGGCCCGGGAGCGTTTCTTAGCTCTGCAGAGCACCGTACCTTCGTCTTTAGCCTCTCTTCTCGTCTACATCTTAGCAAAAAGCTTTTCCACTCTGTCTGGCAAGGAGAAACTGTGCCAGCACAAAAAATATCTCCCATCGTGTTCTAGAGGCTGCACGGAGGTCTGCCGAGTGTTTTGCAAGAAGAGAAAGAAAGTTGTCCAAAACAGCTTGCAATCGAATGTTCAAGTGAATAGAAAAGGCAGGAGAGTGGTCAGGTACTGTTTTCTCTCAGTTGGCAAGGTGCGCACACAATCGCAGTGTTGTACAGCTTGTTTCATCACCTTTGCGAAGTTGCCGCTCTCTCCGGCTCCCGGAGACGAAGAAGCTGCTTCTTCGCGCAAAGACGATTCTGCCGCTCACAGTGCTCTGCAATGTGTTTCTTCTGCCGAAAGAGGCCCGGGAGCGGTGCTTAGCTCTGCAGAGCACCGTACCTTCGTCTTTAGCCTCTCTTCTCGTCTACATCTTAGCAAAAAGCTTTTCCACTCTGTCTGGCAAGGAGAAACTGTGCCAGCACAAAAAACATCTCCCATCGTGTTCTACAGGCTGCACGGAGGTCTGCCGAGTGTTTTGCAAGAAGAGAAAGAAAGTTGTCCAAAACAGCTTGCAATCGAATGTTCATGTGATTACAAAAGGCAGGAGAGTGGTCAGGTACTGTTTTCTCTCAGTTGGCAAGCTGCGCACACAATCGCAGTGTTGTACAGCTTGTTTCATCACCTTTGCGAATTCGCCGCTCTCTCCGGCTCCCGGAGACGAAGAAGCTGCTTCTTCGCGCAAAGACGATTCTGCCGCTCACAGTGCTCTGCGGTGTGCGCCTTCTGCCGAAAGAGGCCCGGGAGCGGTGCTTAGCTCTGCAGAGCACCGTACCTTCGTCTTTAGCCTCTCTTGTCGTCTACATCTTAGCAAAAAGCTTTTCCACTCTGTCTGGCAAGGAGAAACTTTACCAGCACAGAAAACATCTCCCATCGTGTTCTAGAGGCTGCACGGAGGTCTGCCGAGTGTTTTGCAAGAAGAGAAAGAAAGTTGTCCAAAACAGCTTGCAATCGAATGTTCATGTGAATAGAAAAGGCAGGAGAGTGGTCAGGTACTGTTTTCTCTCAGTTGGCAAGCTGCGCACACAATCGCAGTGTTGTACAGCTTGTTTCATCACCTTTGCGAAGTTGCCGCTCTCTCCGGCTCCCGGAGACGAAGAAGCTGCTTCTTCGCGCAAAGACGATTCTGCCGCTCATTGTGCTCTGCAGTGTATGTCTTCTGCCGAAAGAGGCCCAGGAGCGGTGCTTAGCTCTGCAGAGCACCGTACCTTCGTCTTTAGCCTCTCTTCTCGTCTACATCTTAGCAAAAAGCTTTTCCACTCTGTCTGCCAAGGAGAAACTGTGCCAGCACAGAAAACATCCACCCTTCGTGTTCTAGAAGCTGCACGGAGGTCTGCCGAGTGTTTTGCAAGAAGAGAAAGAAAGTTGTCCAAAACAGCTTGCAATCGAATGTTCATGTGATTACAAAAGGCAGGAGAGTGGTCAGGTACTGTTTTCTCTCAGTTGGCAAGCTGCGCACACAATCGCAGTGTTGTACAGCTTGTTTCATCACCTTTGCGAAGTTGCCGCTCTCTCCGGCTCCCGGAGACGAAGAAGCTGCTTCTTCGCGCAAAGACGATTCTGCCGCTCATAGTGCTCTGCAGTGTATGTCTTCTGCCGAAAGAGGCCCGGGAGCGGTGCTTAGCTCTGCAGAGCACCGTACCTTCGTCTTTAGCCTCTCTTCTCGTCTACATCTTAGCAAAAAGCTTTTCCACTCTGTCTGCCAAGGAGAAACTGTGCCAGCACAGAAAACATCCACCCTTCGTGTTCTAGAAGCTGCACGGAGGTCTGCCGAGTGTTTTGCAAGAAGAGAAAGAAAGTTGTCCAAAACAGCTTGCAATCGAATGTTCATGTGATTACAAAAGGCAGGAGAGTGGTCAGGTACTGTTTTCTCTCAGTTGGCAAGCTGCGCACACAATCGCAGTGTTGTACAGCTTGTTTCATCACCTTTGCGAAGTTGCCGCTCTCTCCGGCTCCCGGAGACGAAGAAGCTGCTTCTTCGCGCAAAGACGATTCTGCCGCTCACAGTGCTCTGCGGTGTGCGCCTTCTGCCGAAAGAGGCCCGGGAGCGGTGCTTAGCTCTGCAGAGCACCGTACCTTCGTCTTTAGCCTCTCTTCTCGTCTACATCTTAGCAAAAAGCTTTTCCACTCTGTCTGGCAAGGAGAAACTGTGCCAGCACAAAAAACATCTCCCATCGTGTTCTAGAGGCTGCACAGAGGTCTGCCGAGTGTTTTGCAAGAAGAGAAAGAAAGTTGTCCAAAACAGCTTGCAATCGAATGTTCAAGTGAATAGAAAAGGCAGGAGAGTGGTCAGGTACTGTTTTCTCTCAGTTGGCAAGCTGCGCACACAATCGCAGTGTCGTACAGCTTGTTTCATCACCTTTGCGAAGCTGCCGCTCTCTCCGGCTCCCGGAGACGAAGAAGCTGCTTCTTCGCGCAAAGACGATTCTGCCGCTCACAGTGCTCTGCGGTGTGCGCCTTCTGCCGAAAGAGGCCCGGGAGCTGTGCTTAGCTCTGCAGAGCACCGTACCTTCGTCTTTAGCCTCTCTTCTCGTCTACATCTTAGCAAAAAGCTTTTCCACTCTGTCTGGCAAGGAGAAACTGTGCCAGCACAGAAAACATCTCCCATCGTGTTCTAGAAGCTGCATGGAGGTCTGCCGAGTATTTTGCAAGAAGAGAAAGAAAGTTGTCCAAAACAACTTGCAATCGAATGTTCATATGAATAGAAAAGGCAGGAGAGTGGTCAGGTACTGTTTTCTCTCAGTTGGCAAGCTGCGCACACAATCGCAGTGTTGTACAGCTTGTTTCATCACCTTTGCGAAGTTGCCGCTCTCTCCGGCTCCCGGAGACGAAGAAGCTGCTTCTTCGCGCAAAGACGATTCTGCCGCTCACAGTGCTCTGCGGTGTGCGCCTTCTGCCGAAAGAGGCCCGGGAGCTGTGCTTAGCTCTGCAGAGCACCGTACCTTCGTCTTTAGCCTCTCTTGTCGTCTACATCTCAGCAAAAAGCTTTTCCACTCTGTCTGGCAAGGAGAAACTTTACCAGCACAGAAAACATCTCCCATCGTGTTCTAGAGGCTGCACGGAGGTCTGCCGAGTGTTTTGCAAGAAGAGAAAGAAAGTTGTCCAAAACAGCTTGCAATCGAATGTTCATGTGAATAGAAAAGGCAGGAGAGTGGTCAGGTACTGTTTTCTCTCAGTTGGCAAGCTGCGCACACAATTGCAGTGTTGTACAGCTTGTTTCATCACCTTTGCGAAGTTGCCGCTCTCTCCGGCTCCCGGAGACGAAGAAGCTGCTTCTTCGCGCAAAGACGATTCTGCCGCTCACAGTGCTCTGCGGTGTGCGCCTTCTGCCGAAAGAGGCCCGGGAGCTGTGCTTAGCTCTGCAGAGCACCATACCTGCTTCTTTAGCCTCTCTTCTCGTCTACATCTTAGCAAAAATCTTTTCCACTCTGTCTGGCAAAGAAAAACTGTGCCAGCACAGAAAACATCTCCCATCGTGTTCTAGAGGCTGCACGGAGGACTGCCGAGTGTTTTGCAAGAAGAGAAAGAAAGTTGTCCAAAACAGCTTGCAATCGAATGTTCATGTGAATAGAAAAGGCAGGAGAGTGGTCAGGTACTGTTTTCTCTCACTTGGCAAACTGCGCACACAATCGCAGTGTTGTACAGCTTGTTTCATCACCTTTGCGAAGTTGCCGCTCTCTCCGGCTCCCGGAGACGAAGAAGCTGCTTCTTCGCGCAAAGACGATTCTGCCGCTCACAGTGCTCTGCGGTGTGCGCCTTCTGCCGAAAGAGGCCCGGGAGCGGTGCTTAGCTCTGCAGAGCACCGTACCTTCGTCTTTAGCCTCTCTTCTCGTCTACATCTTAGCAAAAAGCTTTTCCACTCTGTCTGCCAAGGAGAAACTGTGCCAGCACAGAAAACATCTCCCATCGTGTTCTAGAGGCTGCACGGAGGTCTGCCGAGTATTTTGCAAGAAGAGAAAGAAAGTTGTCCAAAACAGCTTGCAATCGAATGTTCATGTGTATAGAAAAGGCAGGAGAGTGGTCAGGTACTGTTTTCTCTCAGTTGGCAAGCTGCGCACACAATCGCAGTGTTGTACAGCTTGTTTCATCACCTTTGCGAAGTTGCCGCTCTCTCCGGCTCCCGGAGACGAAGAAGCTGCTTTTTCGCCCAAAGACGATTCTGCCGCTCACTGTGCTCTGCAGTGTGTGTCTTCTGCCGAAAGAGGCCCGGGAGCAGTGCTTAGCTCTGCAGAGCACCATACCTGCTTCTTTAGCCTCTCTTCTCGTCTACATCTTAGCAAAAAGCTTTTCCACTCTGTCTGGCAAGGAGAAACTGTGCCAGCACAAAAAACATCTCCCATCGTGTTCTAGAGGCGGCACGGAGGTCTGCCGAGTGTTTTGCAAGAAGAGAAATAAAGTTGTCCAAAACAGCTTGCAATCGAATGTTCATGTGATTACAAAAGGCAGGAGAGTGGTCAGGTACTGTTTTCTCTCAGTTGGCAAGCTGCGCACACAATCGCAGTGTTGTACAGCTTGTTTCATCACCTTTGCGAAGTTGCCGCTCTCTCCGGCTCCCGGAGACGAAGAAGCTGCTTCTTCGCGCAAAGACGATTCTGCCGCTCACTCTGCTCTGCGGTGTGCGCCTTCTGCCGAAAGAGGCCCGGGAGCGGTGCTTAGCTCTGCAGAGCACCGTACCTTCGTCTTTAGCCTCTCTTCTCGTCTACATCTTAGCAAAAAGCTTTTCCACTCTGTCTGGCAAGGAGAAACTGTGCCAGCACAGAAAACATCTCCCATCGTGTTCTATAGGCTGCACGGAGGTCTGCCGAGTGTTTTGCAAGAAGAGAAAGAAAGTTGTCCAAAACAGCTTGCAATCGAATGTTCATGTGAATAGAAAAGGCAGGAGAGTGGTCAGGTACTGTTTTCTCTCAGTTGGCAAGCTGCGCACACAATCGCAGTGTTGTACAGCTTGTTTCATCACCTTTGCGAAGTTGCCGCTCTCTCCGGCTCCCGGAGACGAAGAAGCTGCTTCTTCGCGCAAAGACGATTCTGCCGCTCATAGTGCTCTGCAGTGTATGTCTTCTGCCGAAAGAGGGCCGGGAGCGGTGCTTAGCTCTGCAGAGCACCGTACCTTCGTCTTTAGCCTCTCTTCTCGTCTACATCTTAGCAAAAAGCTTTTCCACTCTGTCTGGCAAGGAGAAACTGTGCCAGCACAGAAAACATCTCCCATCGTGTTCTAGAAGCTGCACGGAGGTCTGCCGAGTGTTTTGCAAGAAGAGAAAGAAAGTTGTCCAAAACAGCTTGCAATCGAATGTTCATGTGATTACAAAAGGCAGGAGAGTGGTCAGGTACTGTTTTCTCTCAGTTGGCAAGCTGCGCACACAATCGCAGTGTTGTACAGCTTGTTTCATCACCTTTGCGAAGTTGCCGCTCTCTCCGGCTCCCGGAGACGAAGAAGCTGCTTCTTCGCGCAAAGACGATTCTGCCGCTCACAGTGCTCTGCGGTGTGCGCCTTCTGCCGAAAGAGGCCCGGGAGCGGTTCTTAGCTCTGCAGAGCACCGTACCTTCGTCTTTAGCCTCTCTTCTCGTCTACATCTTAGCAAAAAGCTTTTCCACTCTGTCTGGCAAGGAGAAACTGTGCCAGCACAAAAAATATCTCCCATCGTGTTCTAGAGGCTGCACGGAGGTCTGCCGAGTGTTTTGCAAGAAGAGAAAGAAAGTTGTCCAAAACAGCTTGCAATCGAATGTTCAAGTGAATAGAAAAGGCAGGAGAGTGGTCAGGTACTGTTTTCTCTCAGTTGGCAAGGTGCGCACACAATCGCAGTGTTGTACAGCTTGTTTCATCACCTTTGCGAAGTTGCCGCTCTCTCCGGCTCCCGGAGACGAAGAAGCTGCTTCTTCGCGCAAAGACGATTCTGCCGCTCACAGTGCTCTGCAGTGTGTTTCTTCTGCCGAAAGAGGCCCGGGAGCGGTGCTTAGCTCTGCAGAGCACCGTACCTTCGTCTTTAGCCTCTCTTCTCGTCTACATCTTAGCAAAAAGCTTTTCCACTCTGTCTGGCAAGGAGAAACTGTGCCAGCACAAAAAACATCTCCCATCGTGTTCTACAGGCTGCACGGAGGTCTGCCGAGTGTTTTGCAAGAAGAGAAAGAAAGTTGTCCAAAACAGCTTGCAATCGAATGTTCATGTGATTACAAAAGGCAGGAGAGTGGTCAGGTACTGTTTTCTCTCAGTTGGCAAGCTGCGCACACAATCGCAGTGTTGTACAGCTTGTTTCATCACCTTTGCGAATTCGCCGCTCTCTCCGGCTCCCGGAGACGAAGAAGCTGCTTCTTCGCGCAAAGACGATTCTGCCGCTCACAGTGCTCTGCGGTGTGCGCCTTCTGCCGAAAGAGGCCCGGGAGCGGTGCTTAGCTCTGCAGAGCACCGTACCTTCGTCTTTAGCCTCTCTTGTCGTCTACATCTTAGCAAAAAGCTTTTCCACTCTGTCTGGCAAGGAGAAACTTTACCAGCACAGAAAACATCTCCCATCGTGTTCTAGAGGCTGCACGGAGGTCTGCCGAGTGTTTTGCAAGAAGAGAAAGAAAGTTGTCCAAAACAGCTTGCAATCGAATGTTCATGTGAATAGAAAAGGCAGGAGAGTGGTCAGGTACTGTTTTCTCTCAGTTGGCAAGCTGCGCACACAATCGCAGTGTTGTACAGCTTGTTTCATCACCTTTGCGAAGTTGCCGCTCTCTCCGGCTCCCGGAGACGAAGAAGCTGCTTCTTCGCGCAAAGACGATTCTGCCGCTCATTGTGCTCTGCAGTGTATGTCTTCTGCCGAAAGAGGCCCGGGAGCGGTGCTTAGCTCTGCAGAGCACCGTACCTTCGTCTTTAGCCTCTCTTCTCGTCTACATCTTAGCAAAAAGCTTTTCCACTCTGTCTGCCAAGGAGAAACTGTGCCAGCACAGAAAACATCCACCCTTCGTGTTCTAGAAGCTGCACGGAGGTCTGCCGAGTGTTTTGCAAGAAGAGAAAGAAAGTTGTCCAAAACAGCTTGCAATCGAATGTTCATGTGATTACAAAAGGCAGGAGAGTGGTCAGGTACTGTTTTCTCTCAGTTGGCAAGCTGCGCACACAATCGCAGTGTTGTACAGCTTGTTTCATCACCTTTGCGAAGTTGCCGCTCTCTCCGGCTCCCGGAGACGAAGAAGCTGCTTCTTCGCGCAAAGACGATTCTGCCGCTCATAGTGCTCTGCAGTGTATGTCTTCTGCCGAAAGAGGCCCGGGAGCGGTGCTTAGCTCTGCAGAGCACCGTACCTTCGTCTTTAGCCTCTCTTCTCGTCTACATCTTAGCAAAAAGCTTTTCCACTCTGTCTGCCAAGGAGAAACTGTGCCAGCACAGAAAACATCCACCCTTCGTGTTCTAGAAGCTGCACGGAGGTCTGCCGAGTGTTTTGCAAGAAGAGAAAGAAAGTTGTCCAAAACAGCTTGCAATCGAATGTTCATGTGATTACAAAAGGCAGGAGAGTGGTCAGGTACTGTTTTCTCTCAGTTGGCAAGCTGCGCACACAATCGCAGTGTTGTACAGCTTGTTTCATCACCTTTGCGAAGTTGCCGCTCTCTCCGGCTCCCGGAGACGAAGAAGCTGCTTCTTCGCGCAAAGACGATTCTGCCGCTCACAGTGCTCTGCGGTGTGCGCCTTCTGCCGAAAGAGGCCCGGGAGCGGTGCTTAGCTCTGCAGAGCACCGTACCTTCGTCTTTAGCCTCTCTTCTCGTCTACATCTTAGCAAAAAGCTTTTCCACTCTGTCTGGCAAGGAGAAACTGTGCCAGCACAAAAAACATCTCCCATCGTGTTCTAGAGGCTGCACGGAGGTCTGCCGAGTGTTTTGCAAGAAGAGAAAGAAAGTTGTCCAAAACAGCTTGCAATCGAATGTTCAAGTGAATAGAAAAGGCAGGAGAGTGGTCAGGTACTGTTTTCTCTCAGTTGGCAAGCTGCGCACACAATCGCAGTGTCGTACAGCTTGTTTCATCACCTTTGCGAAGCTGCCGCTCTCTCCGGCTCCCGGAGACGAAGAAGCTGCTTCTTCGCGCAAAGACGATTCTGCCGCTCACAGTGCTCTGCGGTGTGCGCCTTCTGCCGAAAGAGGCCCGGGAGCTGTGCTTAGCTCTGCAGAGCACCGTACCTTCGTCTTTAGCCTCTCTTCTCGTCTACATCTTAGCAAAAAGCTTTTCCACTCTGTCTGGCAAGGAGAAACTGTGCCAGCACAGAAAACATCTCCCATCGTGTTCTAGAAGCTGCATGGAGGTCTGCCGAGTATTTTGCAAGAAGAGAAAGAAAGTTGTCCAAAACAACTTGCAATCGAATGTTCATATGAATAGAAAAGGCAGGAGAGTGGTCAGGTACTGTTTTCTCTCAGTTGGCAAGCTGCGCACACAATCGCAGTGTTGTACAGCTTGTTTCATCACCTTTGCGAAGTTGCCGCTCTCTCCGGCTCCCGGAGACGAAGAAGCTGCTTCTTCGCGCAAAGACGATTCTGCCGCTCACAGTGCTCTGCGGTGTGCGCCTTCTGCCGAAAGAGGCCCGGGAGCTGTGCTTAGCTCTGCAGAGCACCGTACCTTCGTCTTTAGCCTCTCTTGTCGTCTACATCTCAGCAAAAAGCTTTTCCACTCTGTCTGGCAAGGAGAAACTTTACCAGCACAGAAAACATCTCCCATCGTGTTCTAGAGGCTGCACGGAGGTCTGCCGAGTGTTTTGCAAGAAGAGAAAGAAAGTTGTCCAAAACAGCTTGCAATCGAATGTTCATGTGAATAGAAAAGGCAGGAGAGTGGTCAGGTACTGTTTTCTCTCAGTTGGCAAGCTGCGCACACAATCGCAGTGTTGTACAGCTTGTTTCATCACCTTTGCGAAGTTGCCGCTCTCTCCGGCTCCCGGAGACGAAGAAGCTGCTTCTTCGCGCAAAGACGATTCTGCCGCTCATTGTGCTCTGCAGTGTATGTCTTCTGCCGAAAGAGGCCCGGGAGCGGTGCTTAGCTCTGCAGAGCACCGTACCTTCGTCTTTAGCCTCTCTTCTCGTCTACATCTTAGCAAAAAGCTTTTCCACTCTGTCTGCCAAGGAGAAACTGTGCCAGCACAGAAAACATCCACCCTTCGTGTTCTAGAAGCTGCACGGAGGTCTGCCGAGTGTTTTGCAAGAAGAGAAAGAAAGTTGTCCAAAACAGCTTGCAATCGAATGTTCATGTGATTACAAAAGGCAGGAGAGTGGTCAGGTACTGTTTTCTCTCAGTTGGCAAGCTGCGCACACAATCGCAGTGTTGTACAGCTTGTTTCATCACCTTTGCGAAGTTGCCGCTCTCTCCGGCTCCCGGAGACGAAGAAGCTGCTTCTTCGCGCAAAGACGATTCTGCCGCTCATAGTGCTCTGCAGTGTATGTCTTCTGCCGAAAGAGGCCCGGGAGCGGTGCTTAGCTCTGCAGAGCACCGTACCTTCGTCTTTAGCCTCTCTTCTCGTCTACATCTTAGCAAAAAGCTTTTCCACTCTGTCTGGCAAGGAGAAACTGTGCCAGCACAGAAAACATCCACCCTTCGTGTTCTAGAAGCTGCACGGAGGTCTGCCGAGTGTTTTGCAAGAAGAGAAAGAAAGTTGTCCAAAACAGCTTGCAATCGAATGTTCATGTGATTACAAAAGGCAGGAGAGTGGTCAGGTACTGTTTTATCTCAGTTGGCAAGCTGCGCACACAATCGCAGTGTTGTACAGCTTGTTTCATCACCTTTGCCAAGTTGCCGCTCTCTCCGGCTCCCGGAGACGAAGAAGCTGCTTCTTCGCGCAAAGACGATTCTGCCGCTCACAGTGCTCTGCGGTGTGCGCCTTCTGCCGAAAGACGCCCGGGAGCGGTGCTTAGCTCTGCAGAGCACCGTACCTTCGTCTTTAGCCTCTCTTCTCGTCTACATCTTAGCAAAAAGCTTTTCCACTCTGTCTGGCAAGGAGAAACTGTGCCAGCACAGAAAACATCTCCCATCGTGTTCTAGAGGCTGCACGGAGGTCTGCCGAGTGTTTTGCAAGAAGAGAAAGAAAGTTGTCCAAAACAGCTTGCAATCGAATGTTCAAGTGAATAGAAAAGGCAGGAGAGTGGTCAGGTACTGTTTTCTCTCAGTTGGCAAGCTGCGCACACAATCGCAGTGTCGTACAGCTTGTTTCATCACCTTTGCGAAGCTGCCGCTCTCTCCGGCTCCCGGAGACGAAGAAGCTGCTTCTTCGCGCAAAGACGATTCTGCCGCTCACAGTGCTCTGCGGTGTGCGCCTTCTGCCGAAAGAGGCCCGGGAGCTGTGCTTAGCTCTGCAGAGCACCGTACCTTCGTCTTTAGCCTCTCTTCTCGTCTACATCTTAGCAAAAAGCTTTTCCACTCTGTCTGGCAAGGAGAAACTGTGCCAGCACAGAAAACATCTCCCATCGTGTTCTAGAAGCTGCATGGAGGTCTGCCGAGTGTTTTGCAAGAAGAGAAAGAAAGTTGTCCAAAACAACTTGCAATCGAATGTTCATATGAATAGAAAAGGCAGGAGAGTGGTCAGGTACTGTTTTCTCTCAGTTGGCAAGCTGCGCACACAATCGCAGTGTTGTACAGCTTGTTTCATCACCTTTGCGAAGTTGCCGCTCTCTCCGGCTCCCGGAGACGAAGAAGCTGCTTCTTCGCGCAAAGACGATTCTGCCGCTCACAGTGCTCTGCGGTGTGCGCCTTCTGCCGAAAGAGGTCCGGGAGCGGTGCTTAGCTCTGCAGAGCACCGTACCTTCGTCTTTAGCCTCTCTTCTCGTCTACATCTTAGCAAAAAGCTTTTCCACTCTGTCTGGCAAGGAGAAACTGTGCAGCACAAAAAACATCTCCCATCGTGTTCTAGAGGCTGCACGGAGGTCTGCCGAGTGTTTTGCAAGAAGAGAAAGAAAGTTGTCCAAAACAGCTTGCAATCGAATGTTCATGTGATTACAAAAGGCAGGAGAGTGGTCAGGTAGTGTTTTCTCTCACTTGGCAAGCTGCGCACACAATCGCAGTGTTGTACAGCTTGTTTCATCACCTTTGCGAATTCGCCGCTCTCTCCGGCTCCCGGAGACGAAGAAGCTGCTTCTTCGCGCAAAGACGATTCTGCCGCTCATTGTGCTCTGCAGTGTATATCTTCTGCCGAAAGAGGCCCGGGAGCGGTGCTTAGCTCTGCAGAGCACCGTACCTTCGTCTTTAGCCTCTCTTCTCGTCTACATCTTAGCAAAAAGCTTTTCCACTCTGTCTGCCAAGGAGAAACTGTGCCAGCACAGAAAACATCCACCCTTCGTGTTCTAGAAGCTGCACGGAGGTCTGCCGAGTGTTTTGCAAGAAGAGAAAGAAAGTTGTCCAAAACAGCTTGCAATCGAATGTTCATGTGATTACAAAAGGCAGGAGAGTGGTCAGGTACTGTTTTCTCTCAGTTGGCAAGCTGCGCACACAATCGCAGTGTTGTACAGCTTGTTTCATCACCTTTGCCAAGTTGCCGCTCTCTCCGGCTCCCGGAGACGAAGAAGCTGCTTCTTCGCGCAAAGACGATTCTGCCGCTCATAGTGCTCTGCAGTGTATGTCTTCTGCCGAAAGAGGCCCGGGAGCGGTGCTTAGCTCTGCAGAGCACCGTACCTTCGTCTTTAGCCTCTCTTCTCGTCTACATCTTAGCAAAAAGCTTTTCCACTCTGTCTGGCAAGGAGAAACTGTGCCAGCACAGAAAATATCCACCCTTCGTGTTCTAGAAGCTGCACGGAGGTCTGCCGAGTGTTTTGCAAGAAGAGAAAGAAAGTTGTCCAAAACAGCTTGCAATCGAATGTTCATGTGATTACAAAAGGCAGGAGAGTGGTCAGGTACTGTTTTCTCTCAGTTGGCAAGCTGCGCACACAATCGCAGTGTTGTACAGCTTGTTTCATCACCTTTGCGAAGTTGCCGCTCTCTCCGGCTCCCGGAGACGAAGAAGCTGCTTCTTCGCGCAAAGACGATTCTGCCGCTCACAGTGCTCTGCGGTGTGCGCCTTCTGCCGAAAGAGGCCCGGGAGCGGTGCTTAGCTCTGCAGAGCACCGTACCTTCGTCTTTAGCCTCTCTTCTCGTCTACATCTTAGCAAAAAGCTTTTCCACTCTGTCTGGCAAGGAGAAACTGTGCCAGCACAAAAAACATCTCCCATCGTGTTCTAGAGGCTGCACGGAGGTCTGCCGAGTGTTTTGCAAGAAGAGAAAGAAAGTTGTCCAAAACAGCTTGCAATCGAATGTTCAAGTGAATAGAAAAGGCAGGAGAGTGGTCAGGTACTGTTTTCTCTCAGTTGGCAAGCTGCGCACACAATCGCAGTGTTGTACAGCTTGTTTCATCACCTTTGCGAAGTTGCCGCTCTCTCCGGCTCCCGGAGACGAAGAAGCTGCTTCTTCGCGCAAAGACGATTCTGCCACTCACAGTGCTCTGCGGTGTGCGCCTTCTGCCGAAAGAGGCCCGGGAGCGGTGCTTAGCTCTGCAGAGCACCGTACCTTCGTCTTTAGCCTCTCTTCTCGTCTACATCTTAGCAAAAAGCTTTTCCACTCTGTCTGGCAAGGAGAAACTGTGCCAGCACAAAAAAACATCTCCCATCGTGTTCTAGAGGCTGCACGGAGGTCTGCCGAGTATTTTGCAAGAAGAGAAAAAAGTTGTCCAAAACCGCTTGCAATCGAATGTTCATGTGATTACAAAAGGCAGGAGAGTGGTCAGGTACTGTTTTCTCTCAGTTGGCAAGCTGCGCACACAATCGCAGTGTTGTACAGCTTGTTTCATCACCTTTGCGAAGTTGCCGCTCTCTCCGGCTCCCGGAGACGAAGAAGCTGCTTCTTCGCGCAAAGACGATTCTGCCGCTCACAGTGCTCTGCGGTGTGCGCCTTCTGCCGAAAGAGGCCCGGGAGCTGTGCTTAGCTCTGCAGAGCACCGTACCTTCGTCTTTAGCCTCTCTTCTCGTCTACATCTTAGCAAAAAGCTTTTCCACTCTGTCTGGCAAGGAGAAACTGTGCCAGCACAGAAAACATCTCCCATCGTGTTCTAGAAGCTGCACGGAGGTCTGCCGAGTATTTTGCAAGAAGAGAAAGAAAGTTGTCCAAAACAACTTGCAATCGAATGTTCATATGAATAGAAAAGGCAGGAGAGTGGTCAGGTACTGTTTTCTCTCAGTTGGCAAGCTGCGCACACAATCGCAGTGTTGTACAGCTTGTTTCATCACCTTTGCGAAGTTGCCGCTCTCTCCGGCTCCCGGAGACGAAGAAGCTGCTTCTTCGCGCAAAGACGATTCTGCCGCTCACAGTGCTCTGCAGTGTGTTTCTTCTGCCGAAAGAGGCCCGGGAGCGGTGCTTAGCTCTGCAGAGCACCGTACCTTCGTCTTCAGCCTCTCTTCTCGTCTACATCTTAGCAAAAAGCTTTTCCACTCTGTCTGGCAAGGAGAAACTGTGCCAGCACAAAAACATCTCCCATCGTGTTCTAGAGGCTGCACGGAGGTCTGCCGAGTATTTTGCAAGAAGAGAAAGAAAGTTGTCCAAAACAGCTTGCAATCGAATGTTCATGTGATTACAAAAGGCAGGAGAGTGGTCAGGTACTGTTTTCTCTCAGTTGGCAAGCTGCGCACACAATCGCAGTGTTGTACAGCTTGTTTCATCACCTTTGCGAAGTTGCCGCTCTCTCCGGCTCCCGGAGACGAAGAAGCTGCTTCTTCGCGCAAAGACGATTCTGCCGCTCACAGTGCTCTGCGGTGTGCGCCTTCTGCCGAAAGAGGCCCGGGAGCGGTGCTTAGCTCTGCAGAGCACCGTACCTTCGTCTTTAGCCTCTCTTCTCGTCTACATCTTAGCAAAAAGCTTTTCCACTCTGTCTGGCAAGGAGAAACTGTGCCAGCACAGAAAACATCTCCCATCGTGTTCTAGAGGCTGCACGGAGGTCTGCCGAGTGTTTTGCAAGAAGAGAAAGAAAGTTGTCCAAAACAGCTTGCAATCGAATGTTCATGAGAATAGAAAAGGCAGGAGAGTGGTCAGGTACTGTTTTCTCTCACTTGGCAAGCTGCGCACACAATCGCAGTGTTGTACAGCTTGTTTCATCACCTTTGCGAAGTTGCCGCTCTCTCCGGCTCCCGGAGACGAAGAAGCTGCTTCTTCGCGCAAAGACGATTCTGCCGCTCACAGTGCTCTGCGGTGTGCGCCTTCTGCCGAAAGAGGTCCGGGAGCGGTGCTTAGCTCTGCAGAGCACCGTACCTTCGTCTTTAGCCTCTCCTCTCGTCTACATCTTAGCAAAAAGCTTTTCCACTCTGTCTGGCAAGGAGAAACTGTGCCAGCACAGAAAACATCTCCCATCGTGTTCTAGAGGCTGCACGCAGGTCTGCCGAGTGTTTTGCAAGAAGAGAAAGAAAGTTGTCCAAAACAGCTTGCAATCGAATGTTCATGTGAATAGAAAAGGCAGGAGAGTGGTCAGGTACTGTTTTCTCTCAGTTGGCAAGCTGCGCACACAATCGCAGTGTTGTACAGCTTGTTTCATCACCTTTGCGAAGTTGTCGCTCTCTCCGGCTCCCGGAGACGAAGAAGCTGCTTCTTCGCGCAAAGACGATTCTGCCGCTCACAGTGCTCTGCGGTGTGCGCCTTCTGCCGAAAGAGGTCCGGGAGCGGTGCTTAGCTCTGCAGAGCACCGTACCTTCGTCTTTAGCCTCTCTTCTCGTCTACATCTTAGCAAAAAGCTTTTCCACTCTGTCTGGCAAGGAGAAACTGTGCCAGCACAGAAAACATCTCCCATCGTGTTCTAGAGGCTGCACGGAGGTCTGCCGAGTGTTTTGCAAGAAGAGAAAGAAAGTTGTCCAAAACAGCTTGCAAACGAATGTTCATGTGAATAGAAAAGGCAGGAGAGTGGTCAGGTACTGTTTTCTCTCAGTTGGCAAGCTGCGCACACAATCGCAGTGTTGTACAGCTTGTTTCATCCCCTTTGCGAAGCTGCCGCTCTCTCCGGCTCCCGGAGACGAAGAAGCTGCTTCTTCGCGCAAAGACGATTCTGCCGCTCACAGTGCTCTGCGGTGTGCGCCTCCTGCCGAAAGAGGCCCGCGATCGGTGCTTAGCTCTGCAGAGCACCGTACATTCGCCTTTAGCCTCTCTTCTCGTCTACATCTTAGCAAAAAGCTTTTCCACTCTGTCTGGCAAGGAGAAACTGTGCCAGCACAAAAAACATCTCCCATCGTCTTCTAGAGGCTGCACGGAGGTCTGCCGAGTGTTTTGCAAGAAGAGAAAGAAAGTTGTCCAAAACAGCTTGCAATCGAATGTTCATGTGAATAGAAAAGGCAGGAGAGTGGTCAGGTACTGTTTTCTCTCAGTTGGCAAGCTGCGCACACAATCGCAGTGTTGTACAGCTTGTTTCATCACCTTTGCGAAGCTGCCGCTCTCTCCAGCTCCCGGAGACGAAGAAGCTGCTTCTTCGCGCAAAGACGATTCTGCCGCTCACAGTGCTCTGCGGTGTGTGTCTTCTGCCGAAAGAGGCCCGGGAGCGGTGCTTAGCTCTGCAGAGCACCGTACCTTCGTCTTTAGCCTCTCTTCTCGTCTACATCTTAGCAAAAAGCTTTTCCACTCTGTCTGGCAAGGAGAAACTGTGCCAGCACAAAAAACATCTCCCATCGTGTTCTAGAAGCTGCACGGAGGTCTGCCGAGTGTTTTGCAAGAAGAGAAGGAAGTTGTCCAAAACAGCTTGCAATCGAATGTTCATGTGAATAGAAAAGGCAGGAGAGTGGTCAGGTACTGTTTTCTCTCAGTTGGCAAGCTGCGCACACAATCGCAGTGTTGTACAGCTTGTTTCATCACCTTTGCGAAGCTGCCGCTCTCTCCGGCTCCCGGAGACGAAGAAGCTGCTTCTTCGCGCAAAGACGATTCTGCCGCTCACAGTGCTCTGCGGTGTGCGCCTTCTGCCGAAAGAGGCCCGGAAGCGGTGCTTAGCTCTGCAGAGCACCGTACCTTCGTCTTTAGCCTCTCTTCTCGTCTACATCTTAGCAAAAAGCTTTTCCACTCTGTCTGGCAAGGAGAAACTGTGCCAGCACAGAAAACATCTCCCATCGTTTTCTAGAGGCTGCACGGAGGTCTGCCGAGTGTTTTGCAAGAAGAGAAAGAAAGTGGTCCAAAACAGCTTGCAATCGAATGTTCACGTGAATAGAAAAGGCAGGAGAGTGGTCAGGTACTGTTTTCTCTCACTTGGCAAGCTAAGCACACAATCGCAGTGTTGTACAGCTTGTTTCATCACCTTTGCGAAGTTGTCGCTCTCTCCGGCTCCCGGAGACGAAGAAGCTGCTTCTTCGCGCAAAGACGATTCTGCCGCTCACAGTGCTCTGCGGTGTGCGCCTTCTGCCGAAAGACGCCCGGGAGCGGTGCTTAGCTCTGCAGAGCACCGTACCTTCGTCTTTAGCCTCTCTTCTCGTCTACATCTTAGCAAAAAGCTTTTCCACTCTGTCTGGCAAGGAGAAACTGTGCCAGCACAGAAAACATCTCCCATCGTGTTCTAGAGGCTGCACGGAGGTCTGCCGAGTGTTTTGCAAGAAGAGAAAGAAAGTTGTCCAAAACAGCTTGCAATCGAATGTTCATGTGAATAGAAAAGGCAGGAGAGTGGTCAGGTACTGTTTTCTCTCAGTTGGCAAGCTGCGCACACAATCGCAGTGTTGTACAGCTTGTTTCATCACCTTTGCGAAGTTGCCGCTCTCTCCGGCTCCCGGAGACGAAGAAGCTGCTTCTTCGCGCAAAGACGATTCTGCCGCTCACAGTGCTCTGCGGTGTGCGCCTTCTGCCGAAAGAGGTCCGGGAGCGGTGCTTAGCTCTGCAGAGCACCGTACCTTCGTCTTTAGCCTCTCTTCTCGTCTACATCTTAGCAAAAAGCTTTTCCACTCTGTCTGGCAAGGAGAAACTGTGCCAGCACAAAAAACATCTCCCATCGTGTTCTAGAGGCTGCACGGAGGTCTGCCGAGTGTTTTGCAAGAAGAGAAAGAAAGTTGTCCAAAACAGCTTGCAATCGAATGTTCATGTGTATAGAAAAGGCAGGAGAGTGGTCAGGTACTGTTTTCTCTCAGTTGGCAAACTGCGCACACAATCGCAGTGTTGTACAGCTTGTTTCATCACCTTTGCGAAGTTGCCGCTCTCTCCGGCTCCCGGAGACGAAGAAGCTGCTTCTTCGCGCAAAGACGATTATGCCGCTCACAGTGCTCTGCGGTGTGCGCCTTCTGCCGAAAGAGGTCCGGGAGCGGTGCTTAGCTCTGCAGAGCACCGTACCTTCGTCTTTAGCCTCTCTTCTCGTCTACATCTTAGCAAAAAGCTTTTCCACTCTGTCTGGCAAGGAGAAACTGTGCCAGCACAGAAAACATCTCCCATCGTGTTCTAGAGGCTGCACGGAGGTCTGCCGAGTGTTTTGCAAGAAGAGAAAGAAAGTTGTCCAAAACAGCTTGCAATCGAATGTTCATGTGAATAGAAAAGGCAGGAGAGTGGTCAGGTACTGTTTTCTCTCAGTTGGCAAGCTGCGCACACAATCACAGTGTTGTACAGCTTGTTTCATCACCTTTGCGAAGTTGTCGCTCTCTCCGGCTCCCGGAGACGAAGAAGCTGCTTCTTCGCGCAAAGACGATTCTGCCGCTCACAGTGCTCTGCGGTGTGCGCCTTCTGCCGAAAGACGCCCGGGAGCGGTGCTTAGCTCTGCAGAGCACCGTACCTTCGTCTTTAGCCTCTCTTCTCGTCTACATCTTAGCAAAAATCTTTTCCACTCTGTCTGGCAAGGAGAAACTGTGCCAGCACAGAAAACATCTCCCATCGTGTTCTAGAGGCTGCACGGAGGTCTGCCGAGTGTTTTGCAAGAAGAGAAAGAAAGTTGTCCTAAACAGCTTGCAAACGAATGTTCATGTGAATAGAAAAGGCAGGAGAGTGGTCAGGTACTGTTTTCTCTCAGTTGGCAAGCTGCGCACACAATCGCAGTGTTGTACAGCTTGTTTCATCACCTTTGCGAAGCTGCCGCTCTCTCCGGCTCCCGGAGACGAAGAAGCTGCTTCTTCGCGCAAAGACGATTCTGCCGCTCACAGTGCTCTGCGGTGTGCGCCTCCTGCCGAAAGAGGCCCGCGATCGGTGCTTAGCTCTGCAGAGCACCGTACATTCGCCTTTAGCCTCTCTTCTCGTCTACATCTTAGCAAAAAGCTTTTCCACTCTGTCTGGCAAGGAGAAACTGTGCCAGCACAAAAAACATCTCCCATCGTGTTCTAGAGGCTGCACGGAGGTCTGCCGAGTGTTTTGCAAGAAGAGAAAGAAAGTTGTCCAAAACAGCTTGCAATCGAATGTTCATGTGAATAGAAAAGGCAGGAGAGTGGTCAGGTACTGTTTTCTCTCACTTGGCAAGCTGCGCACACAATCGCAGTGTTGTACAGCTTGTTTCATCACCTTTGCGAAGCTGCCGCTCTCTGCAGCTCCCGGAGATGAAGAAGCTGCTTCTTCGCGCAAAGACGATTCTGCCGCTCACAGTGCTCTGCGGTGTGCGCCTTCTGCCGAAAGAGGTCCGGGAGCGGTGCTTAGCTCTGCAGAGCACCGTACCTTCGTCTTTAGCCTCTCTTCTCGTCTACATCTTAGCAAAAAGCTTTTCCACTCTGTCTGGCAAGGAGAAACTGTGCCAGCACAGAAAACATCTCCCATCGGGTTCTAGAGGCTGCACGGAGGTCTGCCGAGTGTTTTGCAAGAAGAGAAAGAAAGTTGTCCAAAACAGCTTGCAATCGAATGTTCAAGTGAATAGAAAAGGCAGGAGAGGGTCAGGTACTGTTTTCTCTCAGTTGGTAAGCTGCGCACACAATCGCAGTGTTGTACAGCTTGTTTCATCACCTTTGCGAAGTTGCCGCTCTCTCCGGCTCCCGGAGACGAAGAAGCTGCTTCTTCGCACAAAGACGATTCTGCCGCTCACAGTGCTCTGCGGTGTGCGCCTTCTGCCGAAAGAGGTCCGGGAGCGGTGCTTAGCTCTGCAGAGCACCGTACCTTCGTCTTTAGCCTCTCTTCTCGTCTACATCTTAGCAAAAAGCTTTTCCACTCTGTCTGGCAAGGAGAAACTTTGCCAGCACAGAAAACATCTCCCATCGTGTTGTAGAAGCTGCAGGGAGGTCTGCCGAGTGTTTTGCAAGAAAAGAAAGAAAGTTGTCCAAAACAGCATGCAATCGAATGTTCATGTGAATAGAAAAGGCAGGAGAGTGGTCAGGTACTGTTTTCTCTCAGTTGGCAAGCTGCGCACACAATCGCAGTGTTGTACAGCTTGTTTCATCACCTTTGCGAAGTTGCCGCTCTCTCCGGCTCCCGGAGACGAAGAAGCTGCTTTTTCGCCCAAAGACGATTCTGCCGCTCACAGTGCTCTGCGGTGTGCGCCTTCTGCCGAAAGACGTCCGGGGGCGGTGCTTCGCTCTGCAGAGCACCGTACCTTCGTCTTTAGCCTCTCTTCTCGTCTACATCTTAGCAAAAAGCTTTTCCACTCTGTCTGGCAAGGAGAAACTGTGCCAGCACAGAAAACATCTCCCATCGTGTTCTAGAGGCTGCACGCAGGTCTGCCGAGTGTTTTGCAAGAAGAGAAAGAAAGTTGTCCAAAACAGCTTGCAATCGAATGTTCATGTGATTACAAAAGGCAGGAGAGTGGTCAGGTACTGTTTTCTCTCAGTTGGCAAGCTGCCCACACAATCGCAGTGTTGTACAGCTTGTTTCATCACCTTTGCGAAGTTGCCGCTCTCTCCGGCTCCCGGAGACGAAGAAGCTGCTTCTTCGCGCAAAGACGATTCTGCCGCTCACATGCTCTGCGGTGTGCGCCTTCTGACGAAAGAGGCCCGGGAGCTGTGCTTAGCTCTGCAGAGCACCATACCTGCTTCTTTAGCCTCTCTTCTCATCTACATCTTAGCAAAAAGCTTTTCCACTCTGTCTGGCAAGGAGAAACTGTGCCAGCACAAAAAACATCTACCATCGTGTTCTAGAGGCTGCACGCAGGTCTGCCGAGTGTTTTGCAAGAAGAGAAAGAAAGTTGTCCAAAACAGCTTGCAATCGAATGCTCAAGTGAATAGAAAAGGCAGGAGAGTGGTCAGGTACTGTTTTCTCTCAGTTGTCATGCTGCGCACACAATCGCAGTGTTGTACAGCTTGTTTCATCACCTTTGCGAAGCTGCCGCTCTCTCCGGCTCCCGGAGACGAAGAAGCTGCTTCTTCGCGCAAAGACGATTCTGCCGCTCACAGTGCTCTGCGGTGGGCGCCTTCTGCCGAAAGAGGTCCGGGAGCGGTGCTTAGCTCTGCAGAGCACCGTACCTTCGTCTTTAGCCTCTCTTCTCGTCTACATCTTAGCAAAAAGCTTTTCCACTCTGTCTGGCAAGGAGAAACTTTGCCAGCACAGAAAACATCTCCCATCGTGTTCTAGAAGCTGCACGGAGGTCTGCCGAGTGTTTTGCAAGAAGAGAAAGAAAGTTGTCCAAAACAGCTTGCAATCGAATGTTCATGTGAATAGAAAAGGCAGGAGAGTGGTCAGGTACTGTTTTCTCTCAGTTGGCAAGCTGCGCACACAATCGCAGTGTTGTACAGCTTGTTTCATCACCTTTCCGAAGTTGCCGCTCTCTCCGGCTCCCGGAGACGAAGAAGCTGCTTCTTCGCGCAAAGACGATTCTGCCGCTCACAGTGATCTGCGGTGTGCGCCTTCTGCCGAAAGACGTCCGGGGGCGATATTTTGCTCTGCAGAGCACCGTACCTTAGTCTTTAGCCTCTCTTCTCGTCTACATCTTAGCAAAAAGCTTTTCCACTCTGTCTGGCAAGGAGAAACTTTACCAGCACAGAAAACATCTCCCATCGTGTTCTAGAGGCTGCACGGAGGTCTGCCGAGTGTTTTGCAAGAAGAGAAAGAAAGTTGTCCAAAACAGCTTGCAATCGAATGTTCATGTGAATAGAAAAGGCAGGAGAGTGGTCAGGTACTGTTTTCTCTCAGTTGGCAAGCTGCGCACACAATCGCAGTGTTGTACAGCTTGTTTCATCACCTTTGCGAAGCTGCCGCTCTCTGCAGCTCCCGGAGACGAAGAAGCTGCTTCTTCGCGCAAAGACGATTCTGCCGCTCACAGTGCTCTGCGGTGTGTGTCTTCTGCCGAAAGAGGCCCGGGAGCTGTGCTTAGCTCTGCAGAGCACCGTACCTTCGTCTTTAGCCTCTCTTCTCGTCTACATCTTAGCAAAAAGCTTTTCCACTCTGTCTGGCAAGGAGAAACTGTGCCAGCACAGAAAACATCTCGCATCGTGTTCTAGAAGCTGCACGGAGGTCTGCCGAGTGTTTTGCAAGAAGAGAAGGAAGTTGTGCAAAACAGCTTGCAATCGAATGTTCATGTGAATAGAAAAGGCAGGAGAGTGGTCAGGTACTGTTTTCTCTCAGTTGGCAAGCTGCGCACACAATCGCAGTGTTGTACAGCTTGTTTCATCACCTTTGCGAAGCTGCCGCTCTCTCCGGCTCCCGGAGACGAAGAAGCTGCTTCTTCGCGCAAAGACGATTCTGCCGCTCACAGTGCTCTGCGGTGTGCGCCTTCTGCCGAAAGAGGCCCGGAAGCGGTGCTTAGCTCTGCAGAGCACCGTACCTTCGTCTTTAGCCTCTCTTCTCGTCTACATCTTAGCAAAAAGCTTTTCCACTCTGTCTGGCAAGGAGAAACTGTGCCAGCACAGAAAACATCTCCCATCGTGTTCTAGAGGCTGCACGGAGGTCTGCCGAGTGTTTTGCAAGAAGAGAAAGAAAGTGGTCCAAAACAGCTTGCAATCGAATGTTCATGTGATTACAAAAGGCAGGAGAGTGGTCAGGTAGTGTTTTCTCTCAGTTGGCAAGCTGCGCACACAATCGCAGTGTTGTACAGCTTGTTTCATAACCTTTGCGAAGTTGCCGCTCTCTCCGGCTCCCGGAGACGAAGAAGCTGCTTCTTCGCGCAAAGACGATTCTGCCGCTCACAGTGCTCTGCGGTGTGCGCCTTCTGCCGAAAGAGGTCCGGGAGCGGTGCTTAGCTCTGCAGAGCACCGTACCTTCGTCTTTAGCCTCTCTTCTCGTCTACATCTTAGCAAAAAGCTTTTCCACTCTGTCTGGCAAGGAGAAACTGTGCCAGCACAGAAAACATCTCCCATCGGGTTCTAGAGGCTGCACGGAGGTCTGCCGAGTGTTTTGCAAGAAGAGAAAGAAAGTTGTCCAAAACAGCTTGCAATCGAATGTTCAAGTGAATAGAAAAGGCAGGAGAGGGTCAGGTACTGTTTTCTCTCAGTTGGTAAGCTGCGCACACAATCGCAGTGTTGTACAGCTTGTTTCATCACCTTTGCGAAGTTGCCGCTCTCTCCGGCTCCCGGAGACGAAGAAGCTGCTTCTTCGCACAAAGACGATTCTGCCGCTCACAGTGCTCTGCGGTGTGCGCCTTCTGCCGAAAGAGGTCCGGGAGCGGTGCTTAGCTCTGCAGAGCACCGTACCTTCGTCTTTAGCCTCTCTTCTCGTCTACATCTTAGCAAAAAGCTTTTCCACTCTGTCTGCCAAGGAGAAACTGTGCCAGCACAGAAAACATCTCCCATCGTGTTGTAGAAGCTGCAGGGAGGTCTGCCGAGTGTTTTGCAAGAAAAGAAAGAAAGTTGTCCAAAACAGCATGTAATCGAATGTTCATGTGAATAGAAAAGGCAGGAGAGTGGTCAGGTACTGTTTTCTCTCAGTTGGCAAGCTGCGCACACAATCGCAGTGTTGTACAGCTTGTTTCATCACCTTTGCGAAGTTGCCGCTCTCTCCGGCTCCCGGAGACGAAGAAGCTGCTTTTTCGCCCAAAGACGATTCTGCCGCTCACAGTGCTCTGCGGTGTGCGCCTTCTGCCGAAAGACGTCCGGGGGCGGTGCTTCGCTCTGCAGAGCACCGTACCTTCGTCTTTAGCCTCTCTTCTCGTCTACATCTTAGCAAAAAGCTTTTCCACTCTGTCTGGCAAGGAGAAACTGTGCCAGCACAGAAAACATCTCCCATCGTGTTCTAGAGGCTGCACGCAGGTCTGCCGAGTGTTTTGCAAGAAGAGAAAGAAAGTTGTCCAAAACAGCTTGCAATCGAATGTTCATGTGATTACAAAAGGCAGGAGAGTGGTCAGGTACTGTTTTCTCTCAGTTGGCAAGCTGCCCACACAATCGCAGTGTTGTACAGCTTGTTTCATCACCTTTGCGAAGCTGCCGCTCTCTGCAGCTCCCGGAGACGAAGAAGCTGCTTCTTCGCGCAAAGACGATTCTGCCGCTCACAGTGCTCTGCGGTGTGTGTCTTCTGCCGAAAGAGGCCCGGGAGCTGTGCTTAGCTCTGCAGAGCACCGTACCTTCGTCTTTAGCCTCTCTTCTCGTCTACATCTTAGCAAAAAGCTTTTCCACTCTGTCTGGCAAGGAGAAACTGTGCCAGCACAGAAAACATCTCCCATCGTGTTCTAGAAGCTGCACGGAGGTCTGCCGAGTGTTTTGCAAGAAGAGAAGGAAGTTGTCCAAAACAGCTTGCAATCGAATGTTCATGTGAATAGAAAAGGCAGGAGAGTGGTCAGGTACTGTTTTCTCTCAGTTGGCAAGCTGCGCACACAATCGCAGTGTTGTACAGCTTGTTTCATCACCTTTGCGAAGCTGCCGCTCTCTCCGGCTCCCGGAGACGAAGAAGCTGCTTCTTCGCGCAAAGACGATTCTGCCGCTCACAGTGCTCTGCGGTGTGCGCCTTCTGCCGAAAGAGGCCCGGAAGCGGTGCTTAGCTCTGCAGAGCACCGTACCTTCGTCTTTAGCCTCTCTTCTCGTCTACATCTTAGCAAAAAGCTTTTCCACTCTGTCTGGCAAGGAGAAACTGTGCCAGCACAGAAAACATCTCCCATCGTGTTCTAGAGGCTGCACGGAGGTCTGCCGAGTGTTTTGCAAGAAGAGAAAGAAAGTTGTCCAAAACAGCTTGCAATCGAATGTTCATGTGATTACAAAAGGCAGGAGAGTGGTCAGGTAGTGTTTTCTCTCAGTTGGCAAGCTGCGCACACAATCGCAGTGTTGTACAGCTTGTTTCACCACCTTTGCAAAGCTGCCGCTCTCTCCGGCTCCCGGAGACGAAGAAGCTGCTTCTTCGCGCAAAGACGATTCTGCCGCTCACAGTGCTCTGCGGTGTGCGGCTTCTGTCGAAAGAGGCCCGGGAGGTTCCTGATGGCACGTTGCTGGGGACATTTTGAACCTTCAAAGCAGCCTGACTTTGCAGTGCTGGCAGCTGGCGTCTGGGAGGCATCCTGTGCAATGCAGAATTTCAGATGACAGACAGCTGGCCCCTCTGGACCAGAGGTTCCTGAACAGTAGTGCAGTCCCTCTTCCCAGGTAAGCAAAACTCAGCAGCCAAGGTTCCTAGTTTCAGATGGCTGGAGGTGCTTTGCAGTCTCAAACAAGATCAACTAGGCACAGGTGGCAGCTTGGTGCTGGGAGGGATCCTCAGCCATGCAGAATTTGAGCAGACAGCCGGCCACTAAGGGTCTCTGCGCCCTGGACACTAATGCCGCCCATTACCCCAGGTAAGTGTAACTCACCTGCTCCGGTTCCTGATGGCAGATTGCTGAGGACATTTCAGACCCTCAGACAAGCCTGACTTTGCGGTGGTGGCAGCGTGGGTCCGGGAGGCATCCTGCGCAATGCAGAATTTCAGCAGACAGCCGGTCACTAAGGGCCCATGAGTCTTCGACGCCAATGCTTCCCTTTACACAAGGAAGTGTAACTCACCAGCTCCGGTTCCTGATGGCAGATTGCTGGGGACATTTCGGAGCCTCAAACCAGCCAGACTCTGCGGCGGTGACAGCTTGGGTCCGGGAGGCATCCTGCGCAATGCACAATTTGAGGAGGCAGCCGGCCACAAAGGGCCCCTGGGCTCTCAACAGAAATGCTTCCCATTTACACAGGTAAGCGTAACCCACCAGCTCAGGTTCCTGATGGCAGGTGGCTGGAGTCACTTGGGACTCTCAAACCTGCCTGACTTTATGCAGGTGTCAGCTTGGGTCTCAGAGGTATCCTGCGCAATACGAATTTCTGCAGGCAGCCAGCCACTAAGGGCCCTTGGGCCTGAAGACCAATGCTAGTCCTTTAAAAATGTAAGTGTAACTCAGACGCCCAGGTCCCTGATGGCAGGTAGCAGGGGACACGTGCCGAGGACAAAGCGGCGGGAGTTTGAACTGGTGCCACCTTGGGCCTGGGATGCACCCTGCGCAAGACAGAATTTCAGCAGGCAGCCGGCCACTCCAGGCAAGGGCTCCTGAACAACAAGGCCAGCCCTTTCCCAGAAAAAGAAATCTCAGCAGCCCAGGCTCCTGATAGAAGATTGCTGGATCCATATGGGACGCTCAAATCAGCCTGACTTTGCCGTGGTGGCAGCTTGGGTCTAGGAGGGCCTCCTGCGCAATGCAGAGTTTCAGCAGGCAGCCTGCCACTAAGGGCCCCTGATTCCTGGACACCAACGCCGCCCTTTACACAGGGAAGTGTAACTCACCAGCTCAGGTTCCTGATGGCAGATTGCGGCACACATTGGGGGCCCTCAAAGTAGGCTGACCCTGCAGTGCTGGCAGCTGGCGTCTGGGAGGCATCCTGCGCAATGGACAATTTCAGCAGGCAGCCTGCCACTAAGGGCCCCTGATTCCTGGACACCAACGCTGCCCTTTACACAGGGAAGTGTAACTCACCAGCTCAGGTTCTTGATGGAACATTGCTGGGGCCACTTGGCACCCTCAAACCAGCCAGACACTGCGGTGGTGGCAGCTGGATTCTGGGAGGCATCCTGTGCAATGCAGAATATGAGGAGCCAGCCGGCCACTAAGGGCCCCCGGGCACTGGACGCAAATGCCCCCCATTGCCCCAGGTAAGTGTAACTCACCAGCTCAGGTTCCTGATGGCACGTTGCTGGGGACATTTGAACCTTCAAAGCAGCCTGACTTTCCAGTGCTGGCAGCTGGCGTCTGGGAGGCATCCTGTGCAATGCAGAATTTCAGATGACAGACAGCTGGCCCCTCTGGACCAGAGGTTCCTGAACACTAGTGCAGTCCCTCTTCCCAGGTAAGCAAAACTCAGCAGCCAAGGTTCCTAGTTTCAGATGGCTGGAGGTGCTTTGCAGTCTCAAACAAGATCAACTGGGCACAGGTGGCAGCTTGGTGCTGGGAGGGATCCTGAGCCATGCAGAATTTGAGCAGACAGCCGGCCACTAAGGGCCTCTGCGCCCTGGACACTAATGCCGCCCATTACCCCAGGTAAGCGTAACTCACCAGCTCCGGTTCCTGATGGCAGATTAATGGGGACATTTCGGAGCCTCAAACCAGCCAGACTCTGCGGCGGTGACAGCTGGGGTCCGGGAGGCATCCTGCGCAATGCACAATTTGAGGAGGCAGCCGGCCACAAAGGGCCCCTGGGCTCTCAACAGAAATGCTGCCCTTTACACAGGTAAGCGTAACCCACCAGCTCAGGTTCCCGATGGCAGGTGGCTGGAGTCACTTGGGACTCTCAAACCTGCCTGACTTTACAGAGGTGTCAGCTTGGGTCTGAGAGGTATCCTGCACAATGCAGAATTTCAGGAGGCAGACGGCCAGCCCCTCTTGGCTAGAGGCTCCTGAAAACTAAGGCTGACCCTTTCTCCAGTTAAGCAAAACTCAGCAGCCCAGGTTCCTGGTGGCATATTGCTTGAGGGGCTTGGGACGCTCAAACAAGCTCAACTCAGCACAGGAAGCAGCTTGGGGCTGGGAGTCATCCTGCGCAGTGAAGAATTTCATGAGCCAGGCGTTCACTAAGGGCCCCAGGACCCTGGACACCAATGGCGCCCATTACACAGGGAAGTGTAACTCACCAGCTCAGGTTCCTGATGGCAGATTGACAGGGCCATTTGGGACCTAAAATCCAGCCTGACTCTGCGGTGGTGGTAGCTTAGGTCCGGGGGGCATCCTACGCAATGGAGAATTTCAGCAGGTAGCCGGCCACAAAGGGCCCCTGACCTCTGAACAGAAGTGCTGCCCTTTACACAGGTAAGGGTAACTCACCAGCTCAGGTTCGTGATGGAAGATTGCTGGGGCCATTTGGGACCCTGAAACCAGACGGATCCTGCGGTGGTGGCAGCTTGGGTCCAGAAGGCCTCCTGCGCAATGCAGAGTTTCAGCAGGCAGCCTGCCACTAAGGGCCCCTGATTCCTGGACACCAACGCCGCCCTTTACACAGGGAAGTGTAACTCACCAGCTCAGGTTCCTGATGGCAGATTGCGGCACACATTGGGGGCCCTCAAAGTAGGCTGACCCTGCAGTGCTGGCAGCTGGCGTCTGGGAGGCATCCTGCGCAATGGACAATTTCAGCAGGCAGCCTGCCACTAAGGGCCCCTGATTCCTGGACACCAACGCCGCCCTTTACACAGGGAAGTGTAACTCACCAGCTCAGGTTCTTGATGGAACATGGCTGGGGCCACTTGGCACCCTCAAACCAGCCAAACACTGCGGTGGTGGCAGCTGGGTTCCGGGAGGCATCCTGTGCAATGCAGAATATGAGGAGCCAGCCGGCCACTAAGGGCCCCCGGGCACTGGACGCAAATGCCCCCCATTGCCCCAGGTAAGTGTAACTCACCAGCTCAGGTTCCTGATGGCACGTTGCTGGGGACATTTTGAACCTTCAAAGCAGCCTGACTTTGCAGTGCTGGCAGCTGGCGTCTGGGAGGCATCCTGTGCAATGCAGAATTTCAGATGACAGACAGCTGGCCCCTCTGGACCAGAGGCTCCTGAACACTAGTGCAGTCCCTCTTCCCAGGTAAGCAAAACTCAGCAGCCAAGGTTCCTAGTTTCAGATGGCTGGAGGTGCTTTGCAGTCTCAAACAAGATCAACTGGGCACAGGTGGCAGCTTGGTGCTGGGAGGGATCCTGAGCCATGCAGAATTTGAGCAGACAGCCGGCCACTAAGGGCCTCTGCGCCCTGGACACTAATGCCGCCCATTACCCCAGGTAAGTGTAACTCACCAGCTCCGGTTCCTGATGGCAGATTGCTGGGGACATTTCGGAGCCTCAAACCAGCCAGACCCTGCGGCGGTGACAGCTTGGGTCCGGGAGGCATCCTGCGCAATGCACAATTTGAGGAGGCAGCCGGCAACAAAGGGCCCCTGACCTCTGAACAGAAGTGCTGCCCTTTACACAGGTAAGCGTAACCCACCAGCTCAGGTTCCTGATGGCAGGTGGCTGGAGTCACTTGGGACTCTCAAACCTGCCTGACTTTACAGAGGTGGAAGCTTGGGTCTCAGAGGCATCCTGCACAATGCGGAATTTCAGGAGGCAGACGGCCAGCCTCTCTTGGCCACAGGCTCCTGAAAACTAAGGCTGACCCTTTCTCCAGTTAAGCAAAACTCAGCAGCCCAGGTTCCTGGTGGCATATTGCTTGAGGGGCTTGGGACGCTCAAACAAGCTCAACTCAGCACAGGAAGCAGCTTGGGGCTGGGAGTCATCCTGCGCAGTGAAGAATTTCATGAGCCAGGCGTTCACTAAGGGCCCCAGGACCCTGGACACCAATGCCGCCCATTACACAGAGGAGTGTAACTCACCTGCTCAGGTTCCTGATGGCAGATTGACAGGGCCATTTGGGACCTAAAATCCAGCCTGACTCTGCGGTGGTGGCAGCTTGGGTCCGGGGGGCATCCTACGCAATGGAGAATTTCAGCAGGTAGCCGGCCACAAAGGGCCCCTGACCTCTGAACAGAAGTGCTGCCCTTTACACAGGTAAGGGTAACTCACCAGCTTAGGTTGGGATGGAAAATTGCTGGGGCCATTTGGGATCCTGAAACCAGACGGATCCTGCGGTTGTGGCAGCTGGGGTCTGGGAGGCATCCTGCGCTATGCAGCCTTTCAGCAGGCAGCCTGCCACTAAGGGCCCCTGATTCCTGGACACCAACGCCGCCCTTTACACAGGGAAGTGTAACTCACCAGCTCCGGTTCCTGATGGCACATGGCTGGGGACATTTTGAACCCTCAAAGCAGCCTGACTCTGCGGCGGTGACAGCTTGGGTCCGGGAGGCATCCTGCGCAATGCACAATTTGAGGAGGCAGCCGGCCACTAAGGGCCCCTGGGCTCTCAACAGAAATGCTGCCCTTTACACAGGTAAGCGTAACCCACCAGCTCAGGTTCCTGATGGCAGGTGGCTGGAGTCACTTGGGACTCTCAAACCTGCCTGACTTTACAGAGGTGTCAGCTTGGGTCTCAGAGGTATCCTGCACAATGCAGAATTTCAGGAGGCAGACGGCCAGCCCCTCTTGGCCAGAGGCTCCTGAAAACTAAGGCTGACCCTTTCTCCAGTTAAGCAAAACTCAGCAGCCCAGGTTCCTGGTGGCATATTGCTTGAGGGGCTTGGGACGCTCAAACAAGCTCAACTCAGCACAGGAAGCAGCTTGGGGCTGGGAGTCATCCTGCGCAGTGAAGAATTTCATGAGCCAGGCGTTCACTAAGGGCCCCAGGACCCTGGACACCAATGGCGCCCATTACACAGGGAAGTGTAACTCACCAGCTCAGGTTCTTGATGGAACATTTCCGGTGCCACTTGGCACCCTCAAACCAGCCAGACACTGCGGTGGTGGCAGCTGGGTTCCGGGAGGCATCCTGTGCAATGCAGAATATGAGGAGCCAGCCGGCCACTAAGGGCCCCCGGGCACTGGACGCAAATGCCCCCCATTGCCCCAGGTAAGTGTAACTCACCAGCTCAGGTTCCTGATGGCACGTTGCTGGGGACATTTTGAACCTTCAAAGCAGCCTGACTTTGCAGTGCTGGCAGCTGGCGTCTGGGAGGCATCCTGTGCAATGCAGAATTTCAGATGACAGACAGCTGGCCCCTCTGGACCAGAGGCTCCTGAACACTAGTGCAGTCCCTCTTCCCAGGTAAGCAAAACTCAGCAGCCAAGGTTCCTAGTTTCAGATGGCTGGAGGTGCTTTGCAGTCTCAAACAAGATCAACTAGGTACAGGTGGCAGCTTGGTGCTGGGAGGCATCCTGAGCAATGCAGAATTTGAGCAGACAGCCGGCCACTAAGGGCCCCTGTGCCCTGGACACTAATGCCGCCCATTACCCCAGGTAAGTGTAACTCACCAGCTCCGGTTCCTGATGGCAGATTGCTGGGGACATTTCGGAGCCTCAAACCAGCCAGACTCTGCGGCGGTGACAGCTTGGGTCCGGGAGGCGTCCTGCGCAATGCACAATTTGAGGAGGCAGCCGGCCACAAAGGGCCCCTGGGCTCTCAACAGAAATGCTGCCCTTTACACAAGTAAGCGTAACCCACCAGCTCAGGTTCCTGATGGCAGGTGGCTGGAGTCACTTGGGACTCTCAAACCTGCCTGACTTTACGCAGGTGGCAGCTTGGGTCTCAGAGGTATCCTGCGCAATACGAAATTTCTGCAGGCAGCCAGCCACTAAGGGCCCTTGGGACTGAAGACCAATGCTAGTCCCTTAAAAAGGTAAGTGTAACTCAGACGCCCAGGTCCCTGATGGCAGGTAGCAGGGGACACGTGGCGAGGACAAAGCGGCGGGAGTTTGAACTGGTGCCACCTTGGGCCTGGGATGCACCCTGCACAAGACAGAATTTCAGCAGGCTGCCGGCCACTCCAGGCAAGGGCTCCTGAACAACAAGGCCAGCCCTTTCCCAGAAAAAGAAATCTCAGCAGCCCAGGCTCCTGATAGAAGATTGCTGGATCCATATGGGACGCTCAAACCAGCCGGACTTTGCCGAGGTGGCAGCTTGGGTCCAGAAGGCCTCCTGCGCAATGCAGAGTTTTAGCAGGCAGCCTGCCACTAAGGGCCCCTGCGCCCTGGACACTAATGCCGTCCATTACCCCAGGTAAGTGTAACCCACCAGCTCCGGTTCCTGATGGCAGATTGCTGGGGACATTTCAGACCCTCAGACCAGCCTGACTTTGCGGTGGTGGCAGCGTGGGTCCGGGAGGCATCCCGCGCAATACAGAATTTCAGGAGGCAGACGGCCCGCCCCTCTTGGCCAGAGGCTCCTGAAAACTAAGGCTGACCCTTTCTCCAGTTAAGCAAAACTCAGCAGCCCAGGTTCCTGGTGGCATATTGCTTGAGGGGCTTGGGACTCTCAAACAAGCTCAACTCAGCACAGGAAGCAGCTTGGGGCTGGGAGTCATGCTGCGCAGTGAAGAATTTCATGAGCCAGGCGTTCACTAAGGGCCCCAGGACCCTGGACACCAATGCCGCCCATTACGCAGAGAAGTGTAACTCACCTGCTCAGGTTCCTGATGGCAGATTGACAGGGCCATTTGGGACCTAAAATCCAGCCTGACTCTGCGGTGGTGGCAGCTTAGGTACGGGGGGCATCCTACGCAATGGAGAATTTCAGCAGGCAGCCGGCCACAAAGGGCCCCTGACCTCTGAACAGAAGTGCTGCCCTTTACACAGGTAAGCGTAACCCACCAGCTCAGGTTCCTGATGGCAGGTGGCTGGAGTCACTTGGGACTCTCAAACCTGCCTGACTTTACAGAGGTGTCAGCTTGGGTCTGAGAGGTATCCTGCACAATGCAGAATTTCAGGAGGCAGACGGCCAGCCCCTCTTGGCCAGAGGCTCCTGAAAATTAAGGCTGACCCTTTCTCCAGTTAAGCAAAACTCAGCAGCCCAGGTTCCTGGTGGCATATTGCTTGAGGGGCTTGGGACGCTCAAACAAGCTCAACTCAGCACAGGAAGCAGCTTGGGGCTGGGAGTCATCCTGCGCAGTGAAGAATTTCATGAGCCAGGCGTTCACTAAGGGCCCCAGGACCCTGGACACCAATGCCGCCCATTACGCAGAGAAGTGTAACTCACCTGCTCAGGTTCCTGATAGCAGATTGACAGGGCCATTTGGGACCTAAAATCCAGCCTGACTCTGCGGTGGTGGCAGCTTAGGTACGGGGGGCATCCTACGCAATGGAGAATTTCAGCAGGCAGCCGGCCACAAAGGGCCCCTGACCTCTGAACAGAAGTGCTGCCCTTTACACAGGTAAGGGTAACTCACTAGCTCAGGTTCGTGATGGAAGATTGCTGGGGCCATTTGGGATCCTGAAACCAGACAGATCCTGCGGTGGTGGCAGCTTGGGTCTGGGAGGGATCCTGCACAATGCAGAGTTTCAGCAGGCAGCCTGCCACTAAGGGCCCCTGATTCCTGGACACCAACGCCGCCCTTTACACAGGGAAGTGTAACTCACCAGCTCAGGTTCTTGATGGAACATTGCTGGGGCCACTTGGCACCCTCAAACCAGCCAGACACTGCGGTGGTGGCAGCTGGGTTCCGGGAGGCATCCTGTGCAATGCAGAATATGAGGAGCCAGCCGGCCACTAAGGGCCCCCGGGCACTGGACGCAAATGCCCCCCATTGCCCCAGGTAAGTGTAACTCACCAGCTCAGGTTCCTGATGGCACGTTGCTGGGGACATTTTGAACCTTCAAAGCAGCCTGACTTTGCAGTGCTGGCAGCTGGCGTCTGGGAGGCATCCTGTGCAATGCAGAATTTCAGATGACAGACAGCTGGCCCCTCTGTCCTTTCTTTCTTCCTTTCAGTTCCTTTCCTTATTTTCTTTTTTTTCTTTTCTTTCTTTCTTTCCCTGTATATCTAATCTTGGTTTTCCTTTCTAGCTTTGGAATAAAAAAAGCACCAGTAGTAGCTTTCAGGCTACCTGGGAGTAAAAAAACCTCCAAAACGAAAATGATTTAAAGAAAACTATTTATTCCCTGGGAGCCTGAAATTTTCTATACTGCTGCACGTGACATAGAGCTTTTATTCCTTCTTATAGATAGTTGATATTATATACTTACTTTATACAGCGCCCCCTGCCGTCTGCCCCGGAGCACTGCAGGCACAGCGATCCCTGCCGTCTGCACAGGCGCACTGCAGGCAGAGGGCTGCGGCGTTGTTCGGTTCTGTTTAATGAAACTCGGCTGAATTCGGCTTGGTTCGGCTCTTGGTCTAAAGTCGTTTCAGTTCGGCTCTTCGGCCGAACTCGGCACGGTTCGGCTAAATTCGGTCATATTCAGCACATTGTCTAAATGTGGCCAGTGTCGCCCACATTCGGCTATCGGTTCCAGTCGGCTATCATTGGCTCTTGGTGTAAACTCGGCTGTTTTCGGCCACACTCGTCTATTTTCGGCCGCACTGGGCTCTTCGGGTAAACTCGGCTGTTTCCGGCCACCCTCGGCTCTTCGGGTAAACTCGGCTCTTTTCGGCCACCCTCGGCTCTTCGGGTAAACTCGGCTCTTTTCGGCCACACTCGGCTCTTCGGCTCTTCGGAACAATTCGGCCCGGCTCGGCTCCCTCAGGGCGCGAAAGCGGCCGTCAGAGGACCCCGGCACAGCGAGGCGTTTAACCCACATGCCTGGCACAAACCCGCCAAAATACGCCCGCCCGCGGCGCCGCTGAGCCCGCGGCCCGTATCGGGTACACTTGAAATGCCACAGAAAATACCACCGGGGCCGCGCCGGCGTCGGTATTCCATGCAGGCAGTCCACTTAGACCAACCCCGGTCCTCCACTTCCCCGCCCTTTTCGCCGCCATGATGACAAGGTCAATTAAAAGTCCGCGACATCCGCGATGCGCCACTCCCAAGGTGGCGGCTTCTCGGTGCAGGGCTGCAGTACCGCGCTCTGCCCACAAGGCGGCAGCACTGCCGCACGCCCCAGCCGGGGGCGCAGCGCGCCTCGGGGCTGCGGGCAGGGAAGGCGGCGAAAAAGAACAGGGGCGGCCCCCGCCGAAAACTGCTCTGAAATAAATGCCCCAAAACAACCGCGAAGAGGAAAAATAAACTTCTGCCTCTAATCTAATAGGATAAAAAAAAACAAAACAAAACCACAACAATTTCTTAAAAAAAAGAAAATTAAAAATTTAAAAAAAGGTTTTTTTCCTTTTAATATTCACATTTCTATCAATAATGTATATTGATGTATACTGTCCATTTATACATTTGTTTTTATGAATACATTTCTATTCCATATTGCATATATCCCTAAAACTTAAATTTATTTGTATATTTTTATACATATTTTTACATAGTAAGTATATATTTCTGTTCGGATTTTTACTTCTGTAACACTTACAGTACTCAAAACCCCTGCCTCTACCCCATACATGGCAAATAAAACCCCCTTTCATTTCAACTGTATTTAAAATCTTAAAAAAAATATTTTTCAAATTTGTATTTAAAATGTTTACTGATGTATGATCGATTTTGCATTTCTATTTAGCGATTTAGTTATAATTTATATTCTATGTTACATGTGTTCCTATTACTTATATTTTTTATATACTTTTATTCATATCTTTATATATTTATTATATCTTTCTGTGTTAGGATTTTTACATCTGCAACACTTACATTATTTAAAATAAAACCCCTGCCTCTACCCACATTAAAGCCAAAAAGAACCCCAGTCTTCTCAACTGTTTTTAAATACTTTTTAAAACTCTATTTTTCAGGTTCATATTCACATTTACATTTAAAATGTATACTAACGTATACTCTTATTTGTATTCTCCATTACATCTCTTCCTATTATTTCTATTTGCTAATATTTTGTGTTTATATATATATTTAGATCTTGATTGTATATCTCAATATTTAGAAATATATAACAATAATATCTACATTCATATTATTTAAAATAAAAACCCTGCCTCAAACCCAATAATAAAAAAGACCCCAACCCTTTCTTTTAAACAATATTTAAATAGGTTTTATCCTTATGTCTGATTTTTATATTCATATTTGTATTTATCATGTATATTAATGTCTATTGCTTACTTATACATTTATCTTTATCAATGTCAAGTTATAAACAAATTTATATTCTATATTACATCTGATGCGAGTAGTTATTTATGAATTTTTATACATATTTTTATACATTGATTATATATTTCTGCGTCAAGATTTTTACTTCTGTAACACTTACAATATTCAAAAAAAACCCCCTGCCTCTACTTAAATAAAAGCCAAAACATTCCCTTTTTTTTAAGCTATATTTACATATTTCTATATTTATATTCCCATTTATAATTTATATTGCCATATAATATTATTTATATTCTATACTACAACTCTTCATATTACTTCCATATATTTATATATAAATTTGTATTAATACTTTAGCAATTTCTCTTTATATATTTATTATATATTTCTATCTTAAGATCCACATTTCTATATTACTTACATTATTTCAAATAAAACTCCTGCCTCTAACCAAATAAAAACCAAGGACACCCCTTTATGTGAACCAGATTTAAAATGTAGCAGGTAAATTTATTTTTCAAAATTATAATGATATTTATATAGATATTTTTATTTATTATATTCATAGATATTATATATATTAGAGAGAATACCTTCTAATATAATAGATATGTATTTTCTGTATTATATTTTTTTTACTTATATATACAAATACAAATCTCTATAAATATTTAATTTAAATAAATATATTTGTATATCTGAATTGATATTTTATTGCTATCATTTATTTAAAAACCCCAGCCTACAACCTAATAACACCCCCCCATTTATTTTAACTCTATTTAAATGTTTTTATATTTATAATCTATATTTATATATCTTTGTGTATATATATATATAACAGACTATCATTAATCTATATGATAATATATTACAATTATATACCACGCATTATAGTTTTATGTATGTATCTGTTATCTATATTTATGTCTACCACTCTAATGTTATATTTATTTTTAAATGTATATTTATTTCTATTTTCACCTCTATATTAAACCATACAAGTTCATTAACCTCACGCACCAGAACCACAACAATACCGCACCTTTGTCAGCACCGGCACGCAGCACACGCTCGTCCCATCGCAGCACATCAAAACAAAACCCATTGCTATTACTAACGGAACAAACGTCCCACAACGTCATTGAACCCTAATAAAAACTCAAATAAACCTAACTGTCAATAAATATTAAACCCCACTATAAAGTAGCCCAAAACCTCCGCACATTCTCATCATAAACTTCCTCCTAAACCAGTATCTCAAAAACCCCAAAAAACTCAAATACACCTTGAAAATGACACAACTGCTAATAAAAACAAACACCCAGTAAAAACTAAATCAAACCAACTCACGAGACTCAAAACTGTACAACTGACCCTAAACATTACTAAAAAAAGTCCCCAAAGCTCTACCTTTATGCTAATGCACAAATAATAACCTATCATCTAGAAAAGTTATTTGAAAAAAATTTAAAAAAATAATTAAAACCATGAAAATCAAAAACCTAAACTATTAAAATACTAAAAAATATCACTACCTAAATTAAAAAACGTATTGCCTATAAAAACCCACCATATAAATGCCCCTGTCCCAAAAAATAAAAAAAAAAACAACTATCAAACCAGAAAGAAATCAGAACTTAGGAACACTAAAACCATAGCGTTCAAGACCTCACACCACATCCCTTATCATACACCAACTACAAACAACAGAAAACAAAACAATGAATTCTTAAAAACCACCTTAAAACCACTACATTGAAAAACATTTCAAAAATTAAAATCTGCATTTAACAAAAGCCATCTCATAAATTCACACCCAAAACTCCAGCAGCCCAGCTGGCCCTACCAAAGGTCTATGTTTATACATACAGCAAACAAAACCAAAATCCCAGTAATACCCATCAGAAATCTATGAAACAATCCTATTGAAATTAATGCTGCCTCAAATACAAACCAACCCATCCAGAAAGTCAGCTTCACTCAAAAAACAATTTACACAGAGTTAATAATACCAAGAAATAAAACAACACACCATATACCACCAATGAATATAATAGTCAAGTAAAAAAAAAAACACTACATTTTTTTCTTTTTATTTCTTAAACTAACTTCTTTTATTAGCTAGAACAAAAGATTTTGCCAGGACTGTAACAACAACAACAACCTCTTTTTCTTCTTCTCCTTCTGAAATGTCCCTTCTCACTCCCAAATTCCTTTCAACTCCTGAGTTTACATCCAAGCAAAAAGCAAAATTCGTGCACTCGTGCGTTCGCTGCTCCCGTCAGATTCTCTCTTCCCCTCCACATCTTCTCACACTTTCAGTCTTCACGCTGTCCCGCCGTGATGAGTCTGACAGAAGAATTGGCACAAGCTAACAGAGCATTTCCCTCCCTCCCTCCCGCTGCTTTCCTCAGCGCATTTCAATCCATCCCAGGCCTGCAACGATGCACCCTCACCCCAAAGCTCACAGCAAGCGTGCAGCAGCTCAGGCTCACTTGCCTCCAGGGCTCTGTGCCTTGGATAGCCGAGGAAACTTCTGATGAGCCTCCGTTCCAATCAACTGGAATGCAAACTCACCTCCATCTCAGAGCCTCAGTGACCTCGGCCAGCCCCTTCCTCACTTCCCTGGGTCACAATGACTTCCAGGCACAAGGATGCCAAGCAGGTTCTTGTCTTTTCTCTTGAGTGCCAACAGGTCAAATATGTAGGCTTTGACATAACTAATTACCCTCTCTTTGAACTCTCCCAAGGACACTTTTAAAGAAAAGACACAAGATTGCTGCTACAGCCATGTGGGATCGGGAGGAAAGCAGCAAGGATCCCAGGCCAGCGGCGCGGCCGGGCAGCGTCACGTCCCTGCCGCCCTGTGACAGGGCGCACGGCTGCAGGGCCCCAGAGCCTGCAGGCCCTGGAGCTGCCACACGGATGGACCCGGTTCCCTCCCCGGGTGCCCAGAGGGAAACCTGAGGGCAGGTGTCCACCCCGAGGGTGCACCCAGAGCCCCGGGCACGGATGGAGTCACTGGCCGCTCTCTGGGGACGAGACCCTCCCTGCAGGTGACGCTGCCTTGTCCTCTCCCTCCCTGTGGCACAGGCACCTCCAGGCTCCATGACCAGCCTCCTTCCGTCAGCATCCAGGTGCTGTGTCGGAGCCAGAGGGGTCGAGGCTTTCCAGAACCATAGCATCCTTTAGGCTGCAAAAGCCTGCTAAGGCCATTGAGCCCAGCTGCTGCCCCAGCACTGCCAAGCCCCCACCCAAATCAGGTCCCTAAACACCACATCTTGCCATGCTTCAAATGTCTCCAGGAATGAGGACTGCCCTGGGCAGCCCGCTCCTATGCCTGACCACCCTTTCAGTGAACAAATTGGTCTTCAAAGCCAATCTGAGCCTTCCCTGCTGCAACTTGAGGCCATTTCCTTTTGTCACGGCACTTCTTACCGGGGAGATCTCGGCACTTCAACCTTACCTGCTCCTTCCCTAGGAGCTCTCTGGCTTGCCTGCATGAGAGGAGAAACACTCCCAGCACAGGAACGGCAGCTCAGCAGGTCCCACACCGAGGCAGGGGAGCAGCTGTCCTCACCACAGCTCCCGTGTCAGCTCTCACAGATCGGCTCTGCTCTGCCTCCCGGGGGCAGATCTCTGCTCAGCGCTTCAGAATTGCCTGTTTGGAGGAGGGGGAAAAAACAGCTTAGCCAAGATTTTTATCCAGACTTATCTGATGTCTTTGCCTGCTTTGCCACTTCCTGACTTCCTTCTGCTAAAAAAACAGCTGCCTTTGGACTTCTAGGGGCAACTGCCACGTAATGCTTGAAAAGGAACTACAGAAAAGTGCCTCATTTTTCAAGACTCAGCCAAGAAGACAGACAACTGCACCTTCTCCATCCCCACTGCCTGCAGAGCTGCCAGGCACCAGGCCAGCTCTGCTCCTGCTTCCAGTTGTTCCCAACTCTGCTGCAAGAACTGAAGGCTGCTTTGGCATTCCATGGCTCCGCTCCTCCCAAAAAAGATCTTTCAGTGCCGTTCTCCCTCCACGGGAAGGGCCCTTTTGTCTCACACGCTCCGTGACACGAGGCTGCGCCAAGCTGCAGCAGCCTCTGCTCCAGCTGGGAAGGGCTTTCTTCCTCCTCTGGCACCTGCCTGGCACAGGTTGCTCACACATGCTGGGGCTGCCCCATCCCTGGAAGTGTTCCAAGGCCCATTGGTGCTCTGGGATCAGGCTCAGAGCAACCTGGTCCATGGAACCGTGTCCTTGCCCACGGCACCAGGCTTGGAACGAGGTGATCTTTAGAGCCCCTTCCAACCTGAATTATTCCATGATTCTATGAACTCAAAAAACTCGGGGAAGAAATCTGTAAAGTCACTAAATACATAAAAGCATATCCCCATCAGCATAATTTTGAATGAAAAGTATATCTACAAACAGGGAGAAATATTCTATGTATTTGCTCTTGCTACCTTTCAGGTGTAATTTCAGCTATCTCTTCCAGTTTTAAAATATTCTCTTTTGAAATAATAAGCCGTGTTCAAATTTTAGCATTTTTACACTATTGCAGAAGCAAAAATTGCTGACAATCAGGCCGTGTCATTCTCTATGGAGCAGAGCCATCGTGACAGCATTCCTGGGACAGAAATTTTACAGGATGTCACTCCACAGAGAGCACCAAATTCCATATCAGTTGGCAGTTCTGCTCCTCCACATCAGAAAGCTAAACTAGGACAAGACAGCCTCGGGATTCACGAATGGCAAGGCAATAAGAGACACGCCTTAATAATATCATTACAATTTCCACAGATCTGCCACCTGATCTGCGACAGCACAGCACCCTGGCCCAGAGGAAGGTGAGCCTGCCCAGGACAGAGGTGGAACTAGGTCGTTTTCAAGATCTCTTCCACCCCAAACCATTCTGCGGTGTGATGACACAGGAGAGTTGTAAGGGAGAAGAAGGATGAATTCCTTTGGAAGGATCATTGTTTGCCTCTCTAGTAGCAGGCTTTACTGGCAGGATTGTTTTGCTCTTGCACTGACCTTGGCTGAAGGTGCTTCACCCTGCAGAGAGCGGTGACAGCCTGCTGCACACGCTGTTCTTGGGCAGAGCGCACGGAGCCAGAGGGCAAAGAGCCCCCAGCAGGTCCGTGACAGGAGCGGATGCTCCTCCCCACCTTTGGAAATATCCATTAGGGATTTTTCCAGCAGATGGCAACAGCAGACCGGCGTGGACTGCAAGGGCAGACTCTGCGGGCTGCCTGAAACCTGGCTGGGCTCCACCCAAAGCACCTCTCGGGTCTGCTCCTCCCGCTCCTGGCATTGAGCCTGGCTGGCAGCCCAGGGCATGGTTACTGGAATACAGAATGAATCAGTGCTGCAGGAAACTGCACAACAAGCTCTGCAGCTCTTGCTGTGTGTGCAGGCCTTAAAACACACCTGGTGCATTTAGAACAGATGAAAATTATGGCTCCCCCTGAATAAACATGATTTCTCTCCTAGATATCATTTTGAAAAATAATACTTCAAGGGGTGATCAGAATGGGAGCGCAGACAAACACCAAGAATAAAAACTACAGCGTTTGATGCTTTATCAAAAGGTGTGCCTGCCCTACCGTGTCGGGAAGCTGGACTGCTGGACCCAACTTTGCAGCACATTCTTGTCATTGCTTCTGAGCCACCTTCACCAGCTGCTCTCGTGGCATTTGCCGTGCCATTTGCAAATTACAATACGAGCGAACCTGGAAGGCAAAACACAAGATAAATTTACAGCTGGACAGTCAAATCTTTTTCTCCAAAATCAATGTACAGCTTTCCCCTTAAGCTGAAGTACAGGCCAAATTCATAGAATCACTCGGGTGAGAGAAGCCCTTCAGGCAGTGAAAACGAGCATTTAGGTGTGGTATGAAGCTTGGGGAGCCCTGAAGAGGCCGTAAAAGTCGACTGATATTCTTTGGAAATTACAAATAAAAAATGGGAGGAATGAATTTACAATGAACCCAGTGCGGAAACGCCGCAAGGGACAGCTTGCAGGGGAGATGCCTGAAAGCCAAAGCTGTGCTTCAGTGGCATCTGAGGTGGCAATTTTGCAGAGTGCCTGTACACAAGTTTCTTTTCACTGCGAGCAGTGAGCAGCGGCTCAGAAGACCTGGCTGTAAAAAACACAGGTTATTGTCCCCAAGCACATGCCAGTGGTCTGGAAAAGGGTGACACTCGTTGACATGACTGTTGTGATTGCTCAAGGGGAGAGCTCCTCAGTCCTCCTCACTTCACTGATGCTCCCCATTGGGGCGCAGGTGAATGGCACCACTGGGCTGTGCTTCACCTCCCTGGGTATATTCTGTGCAGGGAACTGCAATGCCATTGCAACTTTTCTGCTCTCACGTCATTCTTCCAGAAAAAAAACCAGTACCTTGAAGGGGAAAGTGCCCTGTCCCACTTCCTTTGTCACTTGTGCTAACCCACAGCACACACTCCCTGCACATGTTATCTGAATGTTAACTCTGTTTACAAGTGCTGTGAATAAACCCCAATCCAACTGAGAAAGTTCCTCTTTGCTCACATTTCAATACAAGGCTGGAACTATCACCTTGCAAAGAACTTTCCTCTACCACTGCTAGATGCAAAACCAAAAAGTAAACCTAGGAATGCCTGCCACACTCCAGCACACAAAGCTGCTGCTGCTGCTTTTAATGGCTTAGCCTGAGGGCTTTGCTGCTCTTCCTTTGCTCTGCTAATGGGAAGGACTGGGAGACCTCTTTGAACTAGCTACACATACCAAAGACCGAATAAACAAGTATTCTTCATCCCATTTCTCTTAAGAGTTTGTCCTGACAGATGCCTTCTCCCTCCTGAGGTGTGGATTATAGTTTGTGTTTCCCTTTTTTTCCCCCTTTAGCCCTGGAAGCATTTCACACCCTGCTGGGCAATGCCCAGAAGTAATCAGACTGACTGAACACGGGAAACGCAGACAAAAGAAAAGGCTGGAAGCTACTGTTCTTCTCCCAGCTGGCACCGCCAGCTCCTGAGGGCTCAGCCACGACAGCCCACGTTTGTGACAGTACCTGTACGCTCTGGGTGTGTGCAGCCCTTGCGTCGTGCGGCAGCCTGGAGCTGCAGGCTCAGATATCCACCGCGAGCTCCTGGATCTTCCAGGACAAAGCCAGCTCTCCCTGCTGCTCCCGTGTTGCGCTGCCTGTGGAGCAGGGAGGGAAGGAGAGGCACACAGGTTAGCACAGTGGCAGTGCACGAGCTGCCAGGCGTCACCCATCTGACCCGCACCAAAGAGGAAATCTTAATTTTCAGAACTTCCCATCATGCCACACAAGACACTGAAGCCGTCCAAATCTGGAAGGGATAGCCTGGCATGATGCCTCCCCCAGGTCATATCTTACATCAAGAGTTCTTTTTCTCCTGCACAAGGCTCTATATCCTACTTGGACAGATATACAAATATCTATAGAAACTACAGATATTCAATAAGCCATCTTAAATCATAACAGCCAGGCCTCTGTACGACCGTGCTTAACTCCTGCTCAGCTCACGCCATCTCCCCGTTCCTCAGGCATCAGAAACCACTGAAACTCCCGTGTTTTCCTGGGGGCTGCCTGCCTGCAGCTGCCCTCCTCTCACCAACGGGGCCACCTGCCAGGCTCCCCAGGGCACAGCAGCCTCCAAGGGGAGCATTCGTCTGTTTGAGAGGTGATGGAAAGCCTGGGGAAAAAAAAAGCTCAGCGACACTGTGGCTCTGAAGGTGCAAGAACCATTACCCTGGAGACGTGCAGCTCACCTGGTTCATGCTGGGCAAGTTCTCTGCTCGCTTCACCTGAGCGTTCAGCTGGAGAGATCCATTTCCACGCGCTGGGCTGGCTCCATCTCCGTCCCTGCTGCGAGAAGGTGTTCAGGGGGATGCCGCTGCCCGCTCAGCAGACGCTTCACACACTCTGCCAGCAGCAGGGGCAGCCTTTGAGGCCACACCAGCCTGGCACAGAGTCACTGAGCCATTCTGACTGTGTTAACAGCACCACGGATGAACCCCCATACCCTCGGGCCTTCATTCTCCGGCACCCCGAGCCCCGCGGCTGCGCGGCAAAGAAGGAAAGCGGGCACCGGAAGAGAGGAGCGAGAGCAGGGCATGACAAAGGGCGGCGAGGGAGGGCGGGCTGTGCAGGAAAGCGGCACGGGAAGGGAAAGCCCGGGAGGGGGGTAGAGGGAGGGTGGACAGAGGAGGCAGAAACGGGGAAGAGAAAGGGAGTAGCGGGGAAGGGGCTGGACAGGAAGGAGCCGGGCTTGTGGGGGGAGAGGGAATGGGGGAAAGGGAGCGAGAGAAGGCGAATACGGGGAGAAGGAAGGAGGGCGAGAGAGAGGGACAGGCGGGGAAGCCTCACAGAGCCCCGGCTGCACCCCGAGCCCGGCCCGGCGCCTCGCCCTGCCCGGGAGGCTGCGCTCGGGGGAGCTGGGCTCGCTCCGGAGTCACTCGGCTCCAGTCGGCTCTTCGGCTAAACTCGGCTATTGTCGGCTAAACTCGGCTATTGTCGGCTAAACTCGGCTATTGACGGCCGCATTCGGCTCCATTCGTCCCTCCGGCTCGCTTCGGCCGAACTCGGAGCCGCTCTCTGCGCGTTCGGCTGAGCTCGGCTCGGCTCGCCTCCCCGAGGGCGGGCAAGCGGCGCCGCCTCACGTTAAACTCGCCCGGCTCGGGGCTCTCCTGCTGCCGCGTCACGCGGGCGGCCCGGCCTTCGTACCGACACGACCGGGAGCGCGGGGTGGCACAGGAGCTCATTGGGCTGTGCTAATTAGCACTCGCGCTAATTAGCGCGCACGAGAGCGGCGGGCTCGGTTCGGCCGAGCTCGGCTCCGTTCAGGCAGCCTCGCAAGCCTGGCCTCGGTTCGCTCGAGCCCGTCAGGTTCGGCCGGTCTCGCCTTGGTTCGGCTGAGCTCGTTCCATTCGGCTGAAGGCGGCGTCGTTCAGTCGTGTTCTTATAAATACCTTTCTTTATTGACTGTATATTTCTATATTTAGATTTCTACTTCTATGATTCCAAATAAAACCCCTGTCTCTAACCAAATAAACACAAAAAAAGCCTTCTTTTGAACGATATTGAAATATTTTTATACTTTTGTATAATTATATTCACATTTATATTTATAGTTTCTTTTGATGCATTATATTCATAATTATATATAATATATATAAAATTCTAGGAAAGTATCTAAGTTATTATTTATATTAGGTATCACATCTACTGCTAAAACTAATTTTTTCTTATAGGTTTAAATTTTATATATATCTGTATATATTTATATTTCTATGCTTAGATTTCTCCCTTTATATTATTTGTAGTTATAATTTTTACAATCAAAACACTGCCTATTGACAAATGAAAAAACCCACTTTGTTTAACTATTTTAAAAAATATTTTCATGCTTAAATTGTCATATTTATATTTATAATTTGTTCAGTATTACATGAGAACATACCTGCTCCTGCACTGCAGCGGGGCTCCCGCTCCTGGGGACCTTGGGGTGCCCCAATGGCATCAGAGCCCCGCGTCTTCATCCCCTTCTCCTCTATTTAGAAACTACACTGGAACCTTTTCCTGGGAACAAAGACGTTACCTAAATCCTCTCCCCGTGTCCCAGACAGATGGATATTCAGTTATTAGTTGGCTGGGCAGCAGTTTCTTAAATAGAATGATAAACAGGATGCGAACATTTTAGCTACAAGCAAATAGGCAAATCTGAACAAGGTACTGGTGGCCAACACCAACCACCAAAGTGATTTTGAAGCCATTTTTTAAACAATAAAATAATGATACCACAAAAATTAAGCAAAAAGCTAACTACTGGCTAAGAAAGAAGGAAAAATTAACTTTTGACAGCAACAACGTTCCAACCAGACAGGCTTTTTCCTCATGTCATACCTTGTAACTACCTCTCTTGGCAATTCTCGTCATGTATCCCAAAAGGAATAAATACCTCAGAGCGTCCTAAAGCAAAAAGTAGCACACGTGAGCCCCTCACACTCCCGGGAGGCCGGCACAGCGTGCACTGAGTCTGCAACAAATTCTGCTCACTGAGGGTCTGCAAACAAAGGTTCAACTGATGAATTGAACTGATTTTAAAGAGAGGTTTTCGAAGCACTGAAGCACAAAAAAGAACAAGCAGAAACAATTCTTAAAAAAAACCTGCAAGTTTCGTTTAGCATATATGCGACTGATTTCCACCCTGTGGCTTCTCACTTGGATTCGTCTGCAGGTTCAGGAAGATGACAATGCACACTCTGCCTTCCCTGAGCCCCCCACAGCAGCGGAGCGCTGCTCCGTGCGCTCAGATCATCAGGAACTGGATTACACGTGCCCGGATGGACCGGAACTGCTCTGCTGCAGATTCAGGAGACGATGGCAGAGAGGGGCTGGCCGAGGCGTCGTCCCAGTTCCGTTCCTGTGTGACGAGGAGCGGTTTGTTCCCAGCAGCTGCAACAATCCCCAGCTCGCTTCCGTGGTGAGTGCCGATGGCACACAAATGGCAGCCCGAGGAAATCGTGTTCTGGGCTCTAAGTGGTTGGGACGGGGTCCGATTTTTTGTTTTGTATCTGTATGATGATTAGTACAACAGGGCCCTGACCGATGACGTGGCAGCACAGAATTAAAAACTCCTCAATAGGATTACATCGGCTTCTAGGAAAAGACAAAAGCCTAGGACCCTTCTGAAATCTACTTTTAATCCAGAGCACACGGATTGTCACCATGCTGCACCTTCCAGCTTTTCAAAGCAGCTTACTTCTGAAGACCAGGAAACACTGATTTCTACAGAAACAATGGGCAACCCCCAGGCTAATCTCAGCACTACTGTTTAATAGGGGACCTGCCAGCGTGCCAGTCCAGCCTAAAGTGTGCTTTACTTCAGTCTAACATCCCCACAAAATTCTTCTCACGTCTCCCAACCCTGAAATCTTTTTTTCCCCTAAAGCTTCTCATCATTAGCAATTTCCAAGTAACATGTTTTTTTTACAGCATTCAAAAATGTCATGCTGGACTGTGCTAGAGAGTAATCTGCAAATATAAGCTTAGCAAAGTTTGAATTGACTTGTCCAGAGAAAAAACCTACAAGCGAACACCTACACCTGCCTACAAAGAGCTAACAAGCCCCTGGCAGCTGCCAGCATCAAAGCACATTGGATGTTTCTAATACAGGGTAAGGATAACAATATCACCTTTTGTTCTCTCCAGCTTGTTTTCCCTGCAGTCATATTTTGCTTCTTATGATTTTTTTAGTCTCCGTATCTTCGTGGACAGCACCGAGCCTGAAGACAAGGATACGAGAGTCTTTCCCTGCCGTACGGAGAGAACCAGGAAAACAGTTAAAAAGAGAACAGGGTAGTTTGAAATTCATACTTGCAATGAGAAGCAGCGCCTAACCAACAGAACAAAAGTAAACAAAGCATGATAGCTCCCTGGGGACAGAAGACTTACAAACTCTCCAGAATTTACAATTCTAGCGACCATCCCCTTCAGGACGGCAGCCAAGTGTCCCATGAGGTGGCGCTACACCAAAGAACAATCTGAGAGGTTCCAAAGAGCGAAATGCACGATATTTTGCAAAGACATAAAATCTTGCAAAATAACAAAAATACAATGGATGTAAACTACAGGGCAAGAGTACAAGTGTTCACTTTAAGAGCTGGAACCATCCAGGTGAGCACCTGATAACTGGATTCTCACCAGAGTTTGAACCCTTCAGGTCACCGAAGAGTTTTCCCCAGAAATTTCACAGACTGAGTTTTGATAGAAGTACAGTTGCCACATCCTCAGAAACGTCACCCATTCTCCAGGTGTGTGGAGGGAACTGCAAATGGCTCTCACGTAGTTTGAGCTACTTCTGTAAGGTCTCAGGGTGAATTTCACCAGATGCAACCAAACAGGGCAACTCCCTGTGGGACAGAAGGAACCCAAAGCTTGGGTAAGCAGAGCTGCAGCAAATACTGAGGAAACAAACATAACAGTGTAAAAAATAATAAACCATCCTTTTTTTTCTCTTGCTTTTGTTTTTTTCTTATTCAGATCAGCATAGCAATTAAAGAGAAAGTGAAAAACTCACCATTACTGAACATTTCATCATCTGCAGGCTGAGCATCCTTAGCATAGAGGACTCCAAAGTTAAAATTCACCGATCCCTGCGAAATAAAACCAAATATTGTATGATAAACAGTCAGACAGCAAACATAAAAATTTGTTTCCTCTAAGGACTTTCAGGTATGTATGTATCTTTGCATACATCCTACACATTAGAACATACACTTTATACCATCACCTAATACATAATCACTTACCTTTAAATTTTGATAGTATAGCATGAATTTTTAACTTAAATTGGTGATCTATTATTATTAAGTTGGTGCTTAAAGTTATTTCTGCTGTCACGTTCAAAAAAACATTAATTTTTTTTACTGTAATGACCAATTGATTTCAAAGTCATCACAAGCCCATCAAAATACAAAGCTCTGTTCACTGGACGGGTCTGTGAGCTAGAAGTAGTTAGGCTTCTACTTCCCTCTTGTTCTTCCAGAACCAATAAATCCTGTCAACAAAACCAGGATCTTTAGCCCACTGCTGTGAAAGATTCTACAAGGATGATGGTTTGATTTGTGTTTAGAAGTTTTGATTTGAAATGGCCAGTTCAATGGATAAAGACAGTTTAAGTAGTATTACATTACTGTTATTATTATTTCTATTATTATTTTTATTATTACTACTACTATTATTATCACCTGTTACTGGAAGAAACAGACCAGTAGTACCTATACTTAATTACTTTTATTTCCAGAAAATAATAAAGAAAAAAGAACCAAACCAAAAAAAGTCACTTCCTACCTTTTCTATCAAGGGATGAAAAATTTCTCTTGGGCTCTCCTCCAATTTACTGTTAAATGGAATGTTCTGTGGAACTGCCATTTCTTTCCCAAAATACTAACTTCCAACACTTCCTGAACGTATTTTGTATTTTAAAACAACAGAAGTTAGTGAGACTCTGTGGAGGTCAGGTTTAAATTTATTTCCTTCTAAAGCATAGAGCCCTTTCCATCACCCTGCCCTGTGGCTCTACACTGAATCATGGTGAGCATTTGGGGAGTGCTCAATAACCAATTCTATTTCTCTCTTTTTCTAGTTCTCTCTATTCTTAAATAATTCAAGACAAGTCAAATGAAAAATGACAAGTTCAGCCTCAAAGTCACACTTTTTCCCTTTGTCTGGTCAAGAACAGGCTCTATGCTGCCTTCAACGATTAAGACTTGCAAAACCGGTTTTACAGGTTTATCATAAAACCCACAGAAGGCAAGCTCTGAATAACAGGAAAAGGTACACAGGCAAATATCTAAAGGGATCACTTATTTGGAAATACATACCTTGACAGAGATTGCACTGAGAACCTTTCTGTGGGACTCTAAGGGAGACGTATTTTCTGAGTACCCTGTAAACAAGAAAAGCTACAATATATGACAGGACACCCCCACTTTTTCTACACATTCAAATAGGATTTTTAATAAAAACAATTCAGTTAAAAAAGAAGGAAGAAAACCAAGCTAATTTTACTCAGCTATATTTACTCCCGATTTAGAGGAAAAAAAAAACACTCACAGGTGCTCGCCGTGCTCGCCCGGGGCGGCTCCTGCAGCTCCCGGCCCGCGGCAGCAAAGCACCGCCCCGCCCCCCGCCCCCGGCACCGCCGAGTGAGGCCGAGGAACCCCGCGGACGCTCCTTCCGCGCTGCTCGGCGCCGTGCGGGCGGCCGGACGGAGGCTTCGCCCGTCCAGCGTCGCCGTCACGCGCGGGAGAGGCGCCGGGAGCGGCCCCCGCACAGCCCCGCGCGGCCGCCTGGCCCGCCAGCCACTCATGTGCCGCGTCAGCCGTTGCGTCACGCGCCGCGCCGGCAGCAAGGCCTGCCGGGAGTTGTAGTCTCGGGCTGACAGCCACGGCTCCGTCCCCCGCCGCCGGGAGCTGCAGAACCTCCCGGGCATCACACGGGACCTTCACCCCTGGGCGGGGAAGGACCTGAGGCAGCACCGCTCCTTCCGAATGCCTTCTCTTTCCCCCTCCAATTCTTTTTTCTTTTTTCACTCTGTTTTTCACCCCTTCCCTTCCCTCTTGCTCTCCTGCTTCCTTTCCTTTCCTTTCCTTTCCTTTCCTTTCCTTTCCTTTCCTTTCCTTTCCTTTCCTTTCCTTTCCTTTCCCTTTCCCTTTCTTGTATTTCTGATCTTGGTTTACCTTTCTAGCTTTAGAATAAAAAAACAGCAGTAGAAACTATCAGGCTACCTGGGAGTAAAAAAAAAAACTCCAGAACGAAAAGGATTTAAAGAAAACTATTTATTCCCTGGGAGCCTGAAATTTTCTACTGCTGCACGTGACATAGAGCTTTTATTCCTTCTTATAGAGAGTTGATATTGTCTACTTACTTTATACAGCGCCCCCTGCCGTCTGTCCCGGAGCACTGCAGGCACAGCGATCCCTGCCGTCTGCACAGGCGCACTGCAGGCACAGCGCCCCCTGCCGTCTGCCTCGGAGCACTGCAGGCACAGCGATCCCTGCCGCCTGCACAGGCGCACTGCAGGCAGAGCCCTGCGGCGTTCGGTTCTGTTTAATGAAACTCGGCTGAATTCGGCTTGGTTCGGCTCTTGGTCTAAACTCATTTCAGTACGGCTCTTCGGCCGAACTCGGCACGGTTCGACTAAACTCGGTCATATTGGGCACATTGTCTAAATGCGGCCAGTGTCGGCTACACTCGGCTATCGGTTCCAGTCGGCTATCATGGTCTCTTGGTGTAAACTGGGCTATTTTGGGCCGCCCTGGGCTCTTCGGTTCAAGTCGGCTGTTTTCGGCCACCCTCGGCTCTTCGGGTAAACTCGGCTGTTTTCGGCCACCCTCGGCTCTTCGGGTAAACTCGGCTATTTCCGGCTTCCCTCGGCTCTTCGGGCAAACTCGGCTGTTTTCGGCCACCCTCGGCTCTTCGGCTCTTCGGAACAATTCGGCCCGGCTCGGCTCCCTCAGGGCGCGAAAGCGGCCGTCAGAGGACCCCGGCACAGCGAGGCGTTTAACCCACATGCCTGGCACAAACCCGCCAAACTACCCCGCCCGCGGCGCCGCTGAGCCCACACCGTGTGTTGGGTACACATGAAACGCCGCAGAAAAATCCGTCGGAGCCGCCATGACGTCAGTATTCTGTGCAGGCCGTCCACTTAGACCAACCCCGGTCCTCCACTTCCCCGCCCTTTTCGCCGCCATGATGAGAAGGTCAATTAAAAGTCCGCGACATCCACGACGCGCCACTCCCAAGGTGGCGGCCTCTCGGTGCAGGGCTGCAGTACAGCGCTCTGCCCACAAGGCGGCAGCACTGCCGCACGCCCCAGCCGGGGGCGCAGCGCGCCTCGGGGCTGCGGGCAGGGAAGGCGGCGAAAAAGAACAGGGGAGGCCCCCGCCGAAAACTGCTCTGAAATAAATGCCCCAAAACAACGGGGAAGAGGAAAAATAAACTTCTGCCTCTAATCTAAAAGGATAAAAGACAAAACAAAACACAACACACAAAAAAAACCCAAAAAAACAACAATTTCTTTTAAAAAATATTTAAATATTTTTTAAAAAGTTTTTTCCTATTAATATTCACATTTCTATTTACAATGTATATTGATGTACACTGTCCATTTATACATTTCTTTTTATGAATACATTTCTATTCCATATTGCATATATCCCTAAAACTTAAATTTATTTGTATATTGTTATACATACTTTTACATGGTAAGTATATATTTCTGTTACGATTTTTACTTCTGTAACACTTGCATTATTTAAAATAAAACCTTTGCCTCCATCCACATTAAAGCCAAAAAGAACCCCTTTCTTCTCAACTGTATTTAAATATTTTTTAAAATTCTAGTTTTCAGGTTCATATTCATATTTACATTTAAAATGTACACTTATGTATACTGTTATTTGAATTCTTCATTACATCTCTTCCTATTATTGGTATTTCTTTATATTTTGTGTTTTTATATATATATTTATATCTCGATTGTATATCTCCATATTTAGAAATAAATAACAATAATATCTACATTCATATTATTTAAAATAAAAACCCTGCCTCTAACACAATAGGAATAAAAAAAACCCCAAGCCTTTGTTGCAAACAATATTTAAATAGATTTTATCCTTATATTCAATTTTTATATTCATATTTGTATTTATAATGCATATTAATGTATATTGCTTACTTATACATTTATCTATACCAATGTCAAGTTATAAATAAATTTGTATTCTATAATACATCTGATGCGAGTAGTTATTTATGAATTTTTATATATTTTTATTCATATTTTTTATATTGATTAAACGTTTCTGCGTCAGGATTTTTACTTCTGTAACACTTACAATATTCAAAATAAAACCCCTGCCTCTACTTAAATAAAAGCCAAAACATTCCCTTTCTTTTAAGCTATATTTACATATTTTTATATTTATATTCCCATTTATAATTTATATTGCCATATAATGTTATTTATATTCTACACTACAACTCTTCATATTACTTACACATATTTATATGTAAATTTATATTCATATTTTAGCAATTTCTCTTTATATATTTATTAAATATTTCTATCTTAAGATCCACATTTCTATATTACTTATATTATTTAAAATACAACTCCTGCCTCTAACCAAATGAAAACCAAAGACACCCCTTTATTGGAACCAGATTTAAAATGTAGGAAGTAATATTATTTTTCAAAATTATAATGATATTCATATGGACATTTTAATTTATTTTATTCATAGATATTATATATATTAGAGAGAATACCTTCTAATATAATAAGAGATCTGTATTTTCTGTATTATAGATTTATTTTCCTTATATTTATTTAAATTAAATATTTATAGAGATTTGTATTTGTATATATATTTGTATATCCGAATTGATATTTTATTTCTATCATTTATTTAAAAACCCCAGCCTATAACCTAATAACACCCCCCCCATTTATTTTAACTCCATTTAAATATTTTCATATTAACTATCTATATTTATATATCTTTGTGTATATATATATATATATATATATATATATATAATAGACTATCATTTATCTATATGATGTTACAATTATATACCAGGTATTACAGTTTTATGTATGTATCTGTTATCTATATTCATGTCTACCACTCTAATGTTATATTTATTTTTAAATGTATATTTATTTCTATTTTCATCTCTATATTAAACCATACAAGTTCATTGACCCCACGCACCAGAACCACAACAGTACCGTACCTTTGTCAGCACCGGCACGCAGCACATGCTCGTCCCATCGAAGCGCATCAAAACAAAACCCATTGCTATTACTAACGGAACAAACGTCCCACAACGTCATTGAACCCTAATAAAAACTCAAATAAACCTAACTGTCAATAAATTTTAAACCCCACTATAAAGTAGCCCAAAACCTCCGCACATTCTCATCATAAACTTCCTCCTAAACCAGTATCTCAAAAACCCCAAAAAACTCAAATACACCTTGAAAATGACACAACTGCTAATAAAAACAAACACCCAGTAAAAACTAAATCAAACCAACTCACGAGACTCAAAACTGTACAACTGACCCTAAACATTACTAAAAAAAGTCCCCAAAGCTCTACCTTTATGCTAATGCACAAATAATAACCTATCATCTAGAAAAGTTATTTGAAAAAAATTTAAAAAAATAATTAAAACCATGAAAATCAAAAACCTAAACTATTAAAATACTAAAAAATATCACTACCTAAATTAAAAAACGTATTGCCTATAAAAACCCACCATATAAATGCCCCTGTCCCAAAAAATAAAAAAAAAAACAACTATCAAACCAGAAAGAAATCAGAACTTAGGAACACTAAAACCATAGCGTTCAAGACCTCACACCACATCCCTTATCATACACCAACTACAAACAACAGAAAACAATACAATGAATTCTTAAAAACCACCTTAAAACCACTACATTGAAAAACATTTCAAAAATTAAAAACTGCATTTAACAAAAGCCATCTCATAAATTCACACCCAAACCTCCAGCAGCCCAGCTGGCCCTACCAAAGGTCTATGTTTATACATACAGCAAACAAAACCAAAATCCCAGTAATACCCATCAGAAATCTATGAAACAATCCTATTGAAATTAATGCTGCCTCAAATACAAACCAACCCATCCAGAAAGTCAGCTTCACTCAAAAAACAATTTACACGGAGTTAATAATACCAAGAAATAAAACAACACACCATATACCACCAATGAATATAATAGTCAAGTAAAAAAAAAAACACTACATTTTTTTTCTTTTTATTTCTTAAACTAACTTCTTTTATTAGCTAGAACAAAAGATTTTGCCAGGACTGTAACAACAACAACAACCTCTTTTTCTTCTTCTCCTTCTGAAATGTCCCTTCTCACTCCCAAATTCCTTTCAACTCCTGAGTTTACATCCAAGCAAAAAGCAAAATTCGTGCACTCGTGCGTTCGCTGCTCCCGTCAGATTCTCTCTTCCCCTCCACATCTTCTCACACTTTCAGTCTTCACGCTGTCCCGCCGTGATGAGTCTGACAGAAGAATTGGCACAAGTTAACAGAGCATTTCCCTCCCTCCCTCCCTCTGCTTTCCTCAGCGCATTTCAATCCATCCCAGGCCTGCAACGATGCACCCTCACCCCAAAGCTCACAGGAAGCGTGCAGCAGCTCAGGCTCACCTGGCTCCAGGGCTCTGTGCCTCGGATAGCCGAGGAAACTCCTGATGAGCCTCCGTTCCAATCAACTGGAATGCAAACTCACCTCCATCTCAGAGCCTCAGTGACCTCGGCCAGCCCCTTCCTCACTTCCCTGGGTCACAATGACTTCCAGGCACAAGGATGCCAAGCAGGTTTCTGTCTTTTCTCTTGAGTGCCAACAGGTCAAATCTGTAGGCTTTGACATAACTAATTACCCTCTCTTTGAACTCTCCCAAGGACACTTTTAAAGAAAAGACACAAGATTGCTGCTACAGCCATGTGGGATCGGGAGGAAAGCAGCAAGGATCCCAGGCCAGCGGCGCGGCCGGGCAGCGTCACGTCCCTGCCGCCCTGTGACAGGGCGCACGGCTGCAGGGCCCCAGAGCCTGCAGGCCCTGGAGCTGCCACACGGATGGACCCGGTTCCCTCCCCGGGTGCCCAGAGGGAAACCTGAGGGCAGGTGTCCACCCCGAGGGTGCACCCAGAGCCCCGGGCACGGATGGAGTCACTGGCCGCTCTCTGGGGACGAGACCCTCCCTGCAGGTGACCCTGCCTTGTCCTCTCCCTCCCTGTGGCACAGGCACCTCCAGGCTCCATGACCAGCCTCCTTCCGTCAGCATCCAGGTGCTGTGTCGGAGCCAGAGGGGTCGAGGCTTTCCAGAACCATAGCATCCTTTAGGCTGCAAAAGCCTTCTAAGGCCATCGAGCCCAGCTGCTGCCCCAGCACTGCCAAGCCCCCACCCAAATCAGGTCCCTAAACACTACATCTTGCCATGCTTCAAATGTCTCCAGCAACGGGGACTGCCCTGGGCAGCCCGCTCCTACGCCTGACCACCCTTTCAGTGAACAAATTGGTCCTCAAAGCCAATCTGAGCCTTCCCTGCTGCAACTTGAGGCCATTTCCTTTTGTCACGGCACTTCTTACCGGGGAGATCTCGGCACTTCAACCTTACCTGCTCCTTCCCTAGGAGCTCTCTGGCTTGCCTGCATGAGAGGAGAAACACTCCCAGCACAGGAACGGCAGCTCAGCAGGTCCCACACCGAGGCAGGGGAGCAGCTGTCCTCACCACAGCTCCCGTGTCAGCTCTCACAGATCGGCTCTGCTCTGCCTCCCGGGGGCAGATCTCTGCTCAGCGCTTCAGAATTGCCTGTTTGGAGGAGGGGGAAAAAACAGCTTAGCCAAGATTTTTATCCAGACTTATCTGATGTCTTTGCCTGCTTTGCCTCTTCCTGACTTCCTCCTGCTAAGAAAACAGCTGCCTTTGGACTTCTAGGGGCAACTGCCACATAATGCTTGAAAAGGAACTACAGAAAAGTGCCTCATTTTTCAAGACTCAGCCAAGAAGACAGACAACTGCACCTTCTCCATCCCCACTGCCTGCAGAGCTGCCAGGCACCAGGCCAGCTCTGCTCCTGCTTCCAGTTGTTCCCAACTCTGCTGCAAGAACTGAAGGCTGCTTTGGCGTTCCATTGCTCCGCTTCTCCCCAGAAAAGATCTTCCAGTGCCGTTCTCCCTCCACGGGAAGGGCCCTTCTGTCTCACACGCTCGGTGACACGAGGCTGCGCCAAGCTGCAGCAGCCTCTGCTCCAGCTGGGAAGGGCTTTCTTCCTCCTCTGGCACCTGCCTGGCACAGGTTGCTCACACATGCTGGGGCTGCCCCATCCCTGGAAGTGTTCCAAGGCCCATTGGTGCTCTGGGATCAGGCTCAGAGCAACCTGGTCCATGGAACCGTGTCCCTGCCCACGGCAGCAGGCTTGGAATGAGGTGATCTTTAGAGCCCCTTCCAACCTGAATTATTCCATGATTCTATGAACTCAAAAAACTCGGGGGAGAAATCTGTAAAGTCACTAAATACATAAAAGCATATCCCCATCAGCATAATTTTGAATGAAAAGTATATCTACAAACAGGGAGAAATATTCTATGTATTTGCTCTTGCTACCTTTCAGGCGTAATTTTAGCTATCTCTTCCAGTTTTAAAATATTCTCTTTTGAAATAATAAGCAGTGTTCAAATTTTAGCATTTATACACTATTGCAGAAGCAAAAATTGCTGACAATCAGGCCGTGTCATTCTCTATGGAGCAGAGCCATCGTGACAGCATTCCTGGGACAGAAATTTTACAGGACGTCACTCCACAGAGAGCACCAAATTCCATATCAGTTGGCAGTTCTGCTCCTCCACATCAGAAAGCTAAACTAGGACAAGACAGCCTCGGGATTCACGAATGGCAAGGCAATAAGAGACACGCCTTAATAATATCATTACAATTTCCACAGATCTGCCACCTGATCTGCGACAGCACAGCACCCTGGCCCAGAGGAAGGTGAGCCTGCCCAGGACAGAGGTGGAACTAGGTCGTTTTCAAGATCTCTTCCACCCCAAACCATTCTGCGGTGTGATGACACAGGAGAGTTGTAAGGGAGAAGAAGGATGAATTCCTTTGGAAGGATCATTGTTTGCCTCTCTAGTAGCAGGCTTTACTGGCAGGATTGTTTTGCTCTTGCACTGACCTTGGCTGAAGGTGCTTCACCCTGCAGAGAGCGGTGACAGCCTGCTGCACACGCTGTTCTTGGGCAGAGCGCACGGAGCCAGAGGGCAAAGAGCCCCCAGCAGGTCCGTGACAGGAGCGGATGCTCCTCCCCACCTTTGGAAATATCCATTAGGGATTTTTCCAGCAGATGGCAACAGCAGACCGGCGTGGACTGCAAGGGCAGACTCTGCGGGCTGCCTGAAACCTGGCTGGGCTCCACCCAAAGCACCTCTCGGGTCTGCTCCTCCCGCTCCTGGCATTGAGCCTGGCTGGCAGCCCAGGGCATGGTTACTGGAATACAGAATGAATCAGTGCTGCAGGAAACTGCACAACAAGCTCTGCAGCTCTTGCTGTGTGTGCAGGCCTTAAAACACACCTGGTGCATTTGGAACAGATGAAAATTATGGCTCCCCCTGAATAAACATGATTTCTCTCCTAGATATCATTTTGAAAAATAATACTTCAAGGGGTGATCAGAATGGGAGCGCAGACAAACACCAAGAATAAAAACTACAGCGTTTGATGCTTTATCAAAAGGTGTGCCTGCCCTACCGTGTCGGGAAGCTGGACTGCTGGACCCAACTTTGCAGCACATTCTTGTCATTGCTTCTGAGCCACCTTCACCAGCTGCTCTCGTGGCATTCGGCGTGCCATTTGCAAATTACAATACGAGCGAACCTGGAAGACAAAACACAAGATAAATTTACAGCTGGACAGTGAAATAAACAGAAAGGGCCAGGAGACTTCTTCTCCTTTTTAATGCCTTTATTAAAAGTGAACAGCTCAGGATTGGGTGGCTCAACGGGTCTGCAGTCTCCGTCGTCTTCCCGGGCGACTCAGAGGAGGAAGATATGCACAGCTCTGTCCACTAGGGGCCGAGCTGGGGATCACGTCCTCGTGGGAGCCTTTAGGGCCTGCTGATCCCGTCAGATGGTGCCCCACCCACTCAGTCGGCCTGGTCTCACCGCCGGGGTCGTCTCTCTTGGTCAGGGCGAGAGGGTCCGAAGGTGTTCTGCATCTCTGCAAGCTCAGCATTCGGCTCCTCACGTCTAGACATCACTCTGGTCTCTCAATTCTTAGGTGGCTCGTTTTTTTTGGGGTTTTCTCCGTACAGCGGGGGACCCATGCTGCATTGTGGTCTTGGAGTCACTTTGCATAGCCCCCCCGCACCTTCTCAGGTCTCTTCTACTGTTCGGGAAGGTTCCCACCCTTCTGGGAAAGGTACAACTTAGCCTCGGGCGAGGCTCTGCTGATACAAAAGGAGCGATTAGCCACAACGACTCGTGATTACAATAACAAAACACGAAGAACTTCAGCAGCTACCCGTGGTCTGGCTGCTTTTTGTAACTTTTTCTCACAAAAAATTTGCTGTTACCTTACATAATTATTCTGTGTTTAGGAAAAGCCATCTAATAAGTTCACACTCAAAACTCCAGCAGCCCAGCTGGCCCTACCAAATCTGTATGTTTATACATACAGTAAACAAAACCAAAATCCCAGTAATAGCTATCACAAGTCTATGAAAGAAACCTATTGAAATCAATCCTACCTCAAATACAAACCAACCCATCCAGAAAGTCAGCTTCACTCAAAAAACAATTTACACAGAGTTAATAACACCAAGAAATAAAACAACACACCATATACCACCAATGAATATAATAGTGAAGAAAAAAAAAAAAAAAACACTTTTTTTTTTTTTTAATTTAAACTAACTTCTTTTATTAGCTAGAACAAAAAATTTTGCCAGGACTGTAACAACAACTTCTTCTTCTGAAATGTCCCTTCTCATTCCCAAATTCCTTACAACTTCTGAGTTTACATCCAAGCAACAAGCAAAATTCGTGCACTCGTGCGTTGGCTGCTCCTGTCAGATTCTCTGTTTCCCTCCACATCTTCTTACACTTTCGGTCTTCACGCTGTCCTGCCGTGATGGCTTTGACGGAAGAATTGGTAAATGTTAAGAGAGGATTTCCCTGCCTCCCTCCCCAGAGCTGGTTTCCTTAGTGCATTTCACTCAATCCCAAACCGGCAATGATGCACGCTCACCTCAAGCGTGCAAGGCTCACAGCTGCTCGGCTAAATTCGGCTGTAAACGGCTAAACTCGGCTATTGTCGGCTGCGTTCGGCTGGACTCGCCTCTTCGGCGCGGCTCGGCTCGCTTCGGCCAAACTCGGAGCCGCTCAGTGCGCTCGGTGCGGCTTGGCTCGTTTCGGCCGAACTCGGAGCCGCTCCGTGCGCTCGGTGCGGCTCGGCTCATTTCGGCCGAACTCGGAGCCGCTCAGCGCGCTCGGTGCGGCTCGGCTCGTTTCGGCCGAACTCGGAGCCGCTCTGTACGTTCGGCGCCACTCGGCTCGCTTCGGCCGAACTCTGAGCCTCTCCGTGCGCTCGGCTCGCTTCGGCCGAACTCGGAGCCGCTCTCTGTGCCTTCGGCGCGGCTCGGCTTCATTCGGCCGAACTCGGAGCCTCTCCGTGCGTTCGGCTCGCTTCGGCCGAACTCGGAGCCGCTCAATGCGCTCGACGCGGCTCGGGGCTCCCTGAGGGCGGGCAAGCGGCGGCGCCTCACGTTAAACTCGCCCGGCTCGGGGCTCTCCTGCTGCCGCGTCCCGCGGGTGGCCCGGCCATCGCACCGACACGACCGGGAGCGCGGGGTGGCACAGGAGCTCATTGGGCTGTGACCGCACTCGCGCTAATTAGCGCGCACGAGAGCAGTGGGCTCGGTTCGGCTGAGCTCGGCTCCGTTCAGGCAGCCTCGCAAGCCTGGCCTCGGTTCGCTCGAGCCCGTCAGGTTCGGCCGGTCTCGCCTTGGTTCGGCTGAGCTCGTTCCATTCGGCCGAAGGCGGCGTCGTTCAGTCGTGTTTTTACAAATATCTTTCTATATTGACTGTATATTTCTATATTTAGATTTATATTTCTATATAAATCTTCCCTTTCCTTTCCTTTCCTCACTTCAACAAGGGCAAAGAAATGCGTTCTTCCCTTCAGTTTCGTCCCCTACGAGAGCAGAAAAGAAGGGGCGCTCCTTAAATGAAAGTCTTCGACTGATGGGAAAGGGCGATTTCGACCTCCATTCAAACCCTTGAAAAGGAGGGACACCAGGGCTGCCCCCTCCATTTAAACCCGAGGGTGATGAAAATGGGGTGGGCTGCCTTCAAATCAAACCCATAACACCACAAGAATACTTTTCCCATTCCCCTTAAAATAGAACGCAGGGATTCCCTGTCACCCCCGGAATACCCCTAACAGCCTGGAAAAGGCAGCTTTTCCTGCAATCATCACCCTTAAAACCCCAAGTGAAGAGGGATCCCCTCAGTTCAAACGCAGACAATAAAAGAAGAGTAGCTGCTTCCTTCTCCTTAATCCCTTTTGTCCTCATAAGCTCCATTTTTGTTCCTAGGGAACCGGGGAGGGACTGGCGAGATGAAATTGCAAAGGGGAAGGAGAAAATTCCCCGCTCCAAACCCACACGGGCTCACCTGTTCGGCTGCTGCTCCCCGGCACCAAGATTCGTCCCTCGGCGCCTCCTTTAAGTGATGCTCCACGTATCCAAGCGCGGATCCAGGCGTTCCCCCCGACCCTGTGAGAAGCTCCTGCAGTCCTTCCATGAGACAGCGCCGGGAGCGCCCCATAAACCCCTCCACTCAGCGGCTCAGTTGCATAAATCTGTTTTCTTTATGAACAACAACGTGAGCAGCTGGGCCTGAGCATGCGACTTTATGGTCAGCAGGAACTTTGCCAATGACCTTTGTGATCCCAGGAGGAATAAAACCAATGTATACATGAATTCCCCTGCTTTTCACTCTTCACCTCTTGTATCACCTTAAATGCTGTACAAATCAGAAACGTTGATTCCCCTCAATGCCTAGGTCAGCATCTGTTATGATTTAATTAAAAGCTTGCTCTCTGAGGGGGTTTCTCTCTGTGATGATACCCTTCCACTCTGTTGTTTCTCTTCTCATTTCTTAAACTGAATGAAGCAGTAAGCTTCAGGCTTTTAAAAATAAAATAATACAATTTTCTAATAATTTCATCATTATTAAATCAGATTTAATTTTCTACATATGTTGATTTATCTCAGATGGTCCAAATCCTTGCTGAGGAGTGAGGTTTCCTCCTCTGACTCACCTGCTTCTGAAACCTACACACAGCTTAGTCACATTTAAGGGTAATTAAAAATATTCCAGTCTCATTCTGCAGCGCTGAGCAGTTTGTGAAACGTGAAAACTTTCCAATTTGCACTATTTTATCTCTCAACTCAATTGCTCTCTTTAGTTTAAAATATGTTTGACCCTTTTACTGATATCAAATCATCATATCAAAGCATCAAATTCAAAAGCCGGATGAGGCTGTGAATAAGCTGCTCTGCTTTGCTTTTCATGTGCCCACAGCCAAATTCCTTCGAAGGTCCCACTTCCACAGTCAGGCTTAGCCTCTGCCCTCATTTATGCCATCAAACTCAGCTGAGCCAAATTCAACACAAAATCTTTATTTTATCCCTTTTGAAAAAGCAAGTGTGAGAGAATTAGAGGACTGCTTAAGTTATAAGATTTCTCATCAAGACAAGCTGCATCATAAAGTTTTATAGTCAAAGCACAAATCAAACTACCAAAATATCTCATACTCCTTCTAGTTGTCACCTGAAGCAAACGGCTACCATGATTTTCACATTTTAAAAGATAATAAAAAGATATTTTAAACTGAAATATAATGGAAAACCCACAACATCTCTCTACCCCATAGTCAAATGTTTTAATTAAGGTTGTAGAACAAATTCTAAAAGGACAGCTTTGTAAAAAAAAGAATTGTTTTCTTTCTCAAAGAACTTCTATGAAATGGTGTTGAACCAGATAGCAATTTATAGGGTTTCTTGGTTCTTTTACTACAAGTGTTACTTTTTCTCTGTCACTAAATAAAATAAATTGATGGAAGTGTACTATCTTGTATGTTTGAAAGACTATGCTTTCTTAATAAATACTTTCCTGCAATCCAGAAAAAACCCCAAAAGGTTCTAAAAGAAATTAATTCTTTTGTCATGTCATGGTCTGGGGTTTTGTTAGTAGTTTGTACAGAATATAGCTTTGGTATAAAGCATATTAATTGTGTGTGTCTGTGTGTAACTACATACATGTTATAATGTGCATAAACCTACCCACTTTATAATATACAGCAGTGTGTCTGTATGTGTAATGCACATGGAGTAGTGTGGATAGAAAAACATGTAAACCACTGCTGGGTTTTGAAGTATTGGGAATTGACTCTGTTCCTTACAGGAAAAAAGTCACAGATAAAATTCTATAATATGCCGAGACATGTGGAGCTACATAAAAACTGAAATACTTTTTGCATTATGACTCCTATTCCTTTGAATGTTCCCAAACGTGAAGTCCTTGGGACACAGAAAGCCCTCATGACACACCTAGAATATGTCAAAAAGGGAATTATAAAAATGAAATAACTGCTCAGAGTATAGTGAGCAGTCCACTACTATTTTGAGGATGCTGAAGTCACTGGACAGTGTGAAAGAGCTACTCTGAATAACCTTAACCCACTTAATCTAACAAAAAATTTTCTAATTACCATCAATGTAGCTCTCTGACTCTTGCAGAGCCTAAGTTTAAACATGAAGCTTCACAGACTGGTAGTCTCTGTTAGAGAATTTTTCAAGCTGACATTTGAAACTTTAGATCTAGTCCAAATTTCCAAACAAAATTTGTTTTGTCAAACATACATTTAATGCTGCTATTTTTTTGTCAAAAATATTTTTTGGGGAAAAATAGTCTTCTGGGTTGTTTTTTAAAACTTATTTACAATATTTCAATGTATGAAACCACACTATACAACTGAACTTTAAATGCCTTGCAGGGAAACTGAAAGCACACATATATGACAACCATCCATCTCTGGAATTTATTAAAATGAAATCAAGATTAGTATTTTGTCATTGTATTTAATTCAAAGCATGTTTTGGTTGCTCAAATCGTTAATGTGATGTAGAGAATCTGTTCTGATCTATTTCAATGAGTCTTCCACTGGATCTCATATACTGTGGAATTATGAGGTGTTTTAATTGCTCAAACATAAAAAACCCTGAAAGGGTTTCATTTTCTTCACTTGAAGGTTTCATTTTCTGCCATAGAGAATTCAAAGTATAGCCTAATTTTAGTTGTTCTGTGACTGAATAGAAATTGTTGTTTTGTACTTCATACATTCTACGCTTCATAAGTACAACCCTTGGCAGTATTACAAATTAATGGGCTTGTTCTCACTGGTATTTATAAGATAAGAACAGAACTTCTTTGCACTGCATTTATATTCTATGGAGACTGCTTAAAAGTTTTTAAATAACAAAAATAAGAACATTTCTTTTCCTAGTATTCATCAAATTCCTCTGTGTCTCTAACAAATTATTTTCACTCATGATGTTTAAAAAAAACCCTCCCAACACAAAAATCCCCATATCAACATGCAAGCAGGAGGGCCCTGAATTGGCTCTCAGTATCCCAGAATTGGTAGTCTCTCTTGTGATAATGGTATTCATTTACCTGCCTGCAGCTGCATATCTAGGCATCAGTAGTCCAAAAGAGTGAGTTGTAAACGACATTGATCGTGCATTTCCTCTAAATTGAAGCACGCAGTGAGTCACAGCCTCCCATGCCTAGGAAAATGTAGAGAAACATGCATTAGTGGAAAAGGTTCTTTTGTGAGTCAGTAATTGCTGCTCTGAGTCATTGCCAAATGCTGCTGCAGACATCGGCAAGCCCATCTCTTTGGGTCAGCTATCAGCTCAGAGGAGAAGCAGTGACTCCACCTGAGGGGCAGCTAAATTCTAAATCTAAAGTTTGCATGGACTACATGAGATCACTCCAAGGAAAAGCATTTCTGACTCTGCAGATCCCACTTCTAACAAAGGCTGTGCTGATTCTGTCCCGCCTTTCAGCATTGCAGAAATAATTTCACTGTTCTCAATGAATGACAAAAACCCTCATGGAAACCAGATGCCTCGGATCAGGATCATCTGAAATGTCTGTAGGCCATTTTTAGCCTCTGCAACTTTCCAAGATAAAGAAAGTAGGATTGAGGCTCACACAGCCTCAGACACTCTATCCTGCTTACACTGGTATTTTGTGCCTCTGAGAATCTGGAGCTCCATCTCTTTTGATGGCCTTTAAAAATAAAATATTGATTTTATCTCATGAGGAAGATAATGGATATCATTATTTATGTCCTCTAGGGATCTAGCACAACATTTTTGCCTAAAAAGTTCACTTAGTTCTGACATGTTTGAAAACACTGTCAATCTAAATTAGCTCTAATTTTCCTGGTTCTTTCACTGTTTAATACATTTTCCCATGAAGCTATTCTTTTGGGGCATGGATTTTTTTTCCCTTCTTTCTTCTATTGAGTCCCTGCCAATAGAAAAATATCTCTTCCATTTGGTGAGAACCTCAGGAGCCTATAGGCAGTACAAGGGTCACAAGCTTATGCAAAAATTTTATTTTTAAGAAAATATTTCCCCTGGAGTTGTCTTCTAAAAATTAGTACATATCAAATATTGCAGAGGAAAATAGGGAACATGTCTTGAATAACACCAGTTTCTTCTCATTTGTGTTTTACCCTTAAATGTAATGCCCTCTGACACTATTGGCTTTGAACTGTATTTCTGTAGTATACAGAAATGGTAGAAAAGTTATTTTGTGATGAAAGTTTAAGCTGCCTTGTGAAAAAAGACTATTTTCATGAAATTGAGGGGGGTCTTTAAAGGTGAAGGTTAGAAGGATACTGTGTTATGTTCCAGAATAATCAATAACCTTAATTCTTACCATTTTAGCGCAGATCTTGAGAATCTTACACTGTCCTCCCCATTCCCTCTTCTCAAAATTTCTCCTTCATGTGAGCTTCAGAGTCCTGCTGTGCTTTATCTTCTACATTATGCATTTTCCCCACAAAATTCTGTCCCAGCATTTACTTCAAATGTATAAGCTTATTTTCAGAACATAATAAAGTATAAAAAATAACATCCTGACAGTCACGTGCTGTCAGCCAATTCGAGGAAAAACTTTACCTCCAATATATGGCTAAAAGCCCACTACCATTTTCCTACAATTTGTGGCAAGTCTCCTCTCTTTTGGATGGTCTCAACTCCTGACCTTCTGTCTCCCCCATGAAAATTCAAACTGAAACAGTCGTTGTCATTAGTCATTGTCACTTTCTGATGTGAAAGGGCCCATGGAGGAGTGAAGCATTCCATGGTGACCTAATTAGAAAGCCAAGATGTCAGTTCTTGTAAAAGAAATTCCTGTAGTTCCCACTTCACATGGAGTTAATGTTTTGCAGGGGAAAAGGTGCACACACCGTCCAGAACGGGGACCAGTTCCTGAGGTGAATTATTATTATTATTCACCTTTGCTTGCCTTCGCTGAAAATCCTTGCTTGATGGCCGCTGGCACCTACACAGAGGAAGAATGTAGGGCAAGACCTAATTCAGCCACCCCTTTTCAGATCAGGAGTGCTTGAGGCCGTTGGGAAGAGCAGACCTCTGTCGACAGCTACAGAAAATGGAACAGAATCTTTAGTGCCCCTTTTTCTGGGCAGGCTATTCTCTTCCAATGAGGTGATCTGTGTGACAAGTCTCTTCCAGTTGTCAGCTCCTCATGTGTCAGAGGCACTACCACACTTGCATTGGTGTAGGATTTGGGCTGCTCTCTTTGAGCTGATGCTTTTCAGGAACAGGTATTTATTTTTGGAATATTCACTAGACTCGGTGAAAATCCAAAACTGTCACTGCCTTCAACATCTGCACTGAAATGCTGCTTTCCTCTGTAGCCTAGTTTCTACATGAAAATGTCTGATGAGACTGAAAACACTCAAATCCTCAAAACACATACTAAAACCTGAAACGCATATCACAAATTGAAAGGAGAATGGGTTTTTGTTGTTATCCTTTTACTGATTGCCAAACTCCATAGTTAACCTAATTTAGACAATTCTTGTCTTACTCTGAAGGCCACCAGAAGAAATTTTTGAGCACTAGTCAGTCGTGACTTCTCCTGAAAATCTGTGGTGAAGTAATGCTGGGAAAAGAGGCTACCCATAAAATAAAAATACTTTATCGACTCTTTTAGGTAAGGAAAGATGGATTTTTATGCCATGGAATTCTTTCTAAAATCAGTGGCTGTTTGAGAAACACAAAGATTTTATTGTGTTTCAATATGAAGAGTCCCAAGGCTCCACTTGAGAAAGGAGGACACTTCTTTTCTGAATGTTGCTCCGCTTTGGATCCCTATTAATCAGTAAGGAGAAATGCAGCACTTTTCACATATGTTTCATTAAAAATTGTTACCAAGATTTCTGGAGGGATGCTTTTTATCTCTGTCACATCAGTAGCTTTTGCTGCCCATGTGCTGTATTGATCTTCTCCTGAGAATTGTTATGGTATGTTTGATATGACATTTCACTGCACAGATTTTGAGGATAATAAATATTTGTTTTGTTGGGTAACCAAGGTTGAACAGCTTGATGGTCATACTAGGATTGAGAGATAATCTGATTTAATGTGCTGAGTGATAATTTTCTACATATTACCTAACATTTTGTCACTCATGTTCTTTGATAAAAAGAAAATATAGTATTTTTGAGACAGTGAAAATTACATTTTCTGTATCAGTTTAGTGTGTTTTGTGAAACTAGAAGGATTCAAAAGTTATCAGTCTACTAAGCAATAGTAATCAATTAATTTAATCCAGAAAGATAACTGGTTGCATTCAAAGAGCAGTTAACAAAATGAAAACATCTTAAATAAGGATTTGAATAGCCAAAATTGCCATTATAGAGTTGGCTGCGGAAAAAGGGGTGAATGAGTAAAATAAGTATGTATAAAATATAATAGAGCCACAAGGTAAATTTGAAAAGTGGATTGAAAAGACTAGTGAAACACAGTCGGTGAATAAGACAAAGATTTTATATGAACCTGTTTCTTTTTACTTTGGTTTTGCACATAAACCCCACAGCTGATTAGTTTTCATTTGGTGATCAAAAGCAGACCTTGTATGACTTTCACAGTGATTTTGTCCTCTCAGTTGCAGACATGGTACTAAGTGATGTTTTTAGCTTTCATAAGGGAATTTGCCTTGATAGATCCAAGCCTTTTTAGTGTAACCCATTTTCTTTTCAAGCCTGACAACCTTTGAGACATGACAGAACATTTTCCATTAAAAAACCCAAAACAATACAAAAAGAAACAAACAAACAAACAAAACCAAACAAAACCCAGAACTCATTCCTTTTTTGGAAGATGGATTTTTATGTTTACTGTACTTCAGGAGCACAAGGTGGATATCACACCAAGAACTGGCTTTGTTAACTTCACGAGAAAGTTCCAGTGGTGCACTGCCAGGGCAAACTGCACAGGAGAGCTTTTTCTCCAAATTAAATAAAACTGGAGGACAATGTCAGGCCACCAGGGCTGACCCCTTCACCTGCCAGAGAGTTACGCAGCGCAGAAATGATCAGTGATCTCCAGCCAAAGCAAGCATGTCAGCTCTTTAAAAGAAGGCCTGCCAGTGCTGTTGATAGACCAGGAAAGATGAAACCTGAAAGCCATGGAATACCAGGAGTTCATTTGAGACATGCCAGGATAATCTCGGAAAGGCTACTGCATAAAAACCAAGAGGAAATCAGTAGCTCCCTGGATATTCCAAAGATATTTAGATATTTCTCTGTCGTATTTATTCCTCAGTGTCTGCTCCAGTGTCTTTCACAGAGCAAATTCTCACTGCTGAACACAGCTTGTGCCATGGCATTAACCCTGCTGCCCCAAACCCGTGGAAGATTAATGCCTTTAACGCTACAGTTTTTCCTGCCATTTCAGTAAAATTAGCCAACAGTTTCTGAGATTATTGGAGGGAAAAAACCAGACATGATTATATGAACCTTGCTCTCCTAGGAAAGCGGATTAAAACATTTTTAAAGGTGCCTGACACTCTGACCTGCAGAAAAAAATTATAGCCCAGGCATCCAATATCACCGTGAACATATTAGTAAGGCATGAAAAGCAGTGGAGAGGAGCCTCTGTCCCACCTCCCACCTTGCTTGGGATTCACTGTGTGATCCACAACTCTAAGAAATCTTGAGTGTTTCAGAGAAGGAAAATTATAAATAAAAATGCCAGAAACCAAGTTAGTATGAGAGGAAGGATTGTCTCAGGCATCTGACTGAAGTCCTGATACATGACAATTAATTGTAGCCATTATTTCAATGTGGAGACATCACTCTGCAGCCCCAAGATACTGATAGGCTCTTCTGAGATCAAACCCCCACCATTCTCCCTTGTCCTATTGTAAAATATCTCATATCTTCATAATTAAAGACATCTACCTATATTAAAACTCTCTACAGCCTTATTGACTTATCTATTGAAAAATAATACAAACGGAATTCTATAAATCCACATGGTTTGTTTTCTGCCTAATCTGTGTAGCCCTTTGTTTAAATTCCCTACTTTCTATTAAGTTCCATTTCACACAGAAACCAGAACTCAGCAGTGTTTGTCTCTAAAAATTCCATATGTGTTCATTCCAGGATGGCAACCAATGTTTTTCCCAGAGCATTGATGTGATTACCTACAATTTATTAAAAAAAAAAAAATCACCAAAATGCACAGCCTAAACCAGACCAAATATTTCCACACACCCTTTTGCATAGTTTAGCACTGCAGTTTTATAATCTGGTTTAAGTAATTCACGTGAGACATTCTTGTTCAGACAAGCCCTTCTCAGGACCGTGATTTCAGAACAATATAAGTGAAACAAATAACAAACTGAAGCAAGATTTAAACCTGCACAAAGGATGTCTGCTAGCACCAATCCATTTCTCACCACCAGCAGGTTCCCCTCCAAGGCAGCACACCTGATTTTCAGTTATGGAATTCTATAATCTTTACAGCACCCACCAGATTCAAATCCCACTGGAGAGCCTGAACTTTATTCTGCCATGTGTTGTACTGAAATCAATCTGTTTCCAGGACACACACTTTCAAGAAGAAAATGTATGGAAATGAAATTGAACGAATTAAATACATGTTGAATACTTTTGCATTCAACAAAGTATTTCTATATGAGAAAATTTTGTAATATTTTTAAACGTTCATTCCTCTGTTTGGAATCTATCCCAGCTACTTGCACACATTCACTGTGTCAGAATTTCTTGGCTGAGTCATTTCAAATTTCTATATATTTTCCTAGTTGCAGTCACTTGATCTTCTTGACACTTACAGTAAGTACAGCAATCCAGCTACGTGGATTTACTGTCCTAGTTGAATCTAGTTTTCTAAGAATTATCACAACCAATTAAATGTGTCTTCCCCTTAGTCTCAGGGGTTGTCCAGCTTTGGTAGCTGGAATGGAAGGCTAGAAAGAGAGGAGACTGCAAGCTGAGCTCCTTGCTGGTGGAGGGATTTCATGCAGTGAGGCCCAAGAATGTGGTAAAATACAGAGTTATGTATTTTGCTTTAGAAAATGAGGATGTACACATGCCAAATAAATAGAACAGCTCTGCTGTTACCAGTGAAAAGAATGTCTATGCAATCTGAGTTGAATATGTTGTAATAACGTAATAGAGATTTGTTAGTTCATCCAGTGCTGCATTCTCTAACTCACCCACATTCCTCTTTACCCACTTGGAAAATGCAAGTTCTAATGTCAGTGAAAATCCAATATCCTGTCTCATAAGATCATATCCCATCAAACTTTTCAGGTCTTAGTTGATTTTCCCCTTTGTGCAGTTATTTCCTATATCTTCTGTATAGTAGTAGTGATCTTATCCACAACACACAGCACTGCATTGTTAGTTCCATAACATTTCCCTCTTGATTTGGAGAGCATCTAGGGAAACCCTGAACACAGAAAATACCTTTATCTTCATTCTCACTTTTAATCCTACTCAGATCATGGTTCTGCACTGTCTCTGCACCTTCCCCCTCAGTAAAAAGAATAACTACTTAATAATAACATTTCTATATTTTTGCAATGTTAATACAAACTATAAAGACAGAAACTCATGTAATTTGCATCACAAGAACAATTTTTGGAGTTAGTACATAACTTGCCTTTATTTTATGCTATCCACTACTACTTCCTAATTTTTACCTTTTTTATTTCCTGAATCCTTAATACCTTTTTTCAAAGATGTTATGTTTCCTATAGTCTAATAGCAAGGCTCCATTCCTGCAATTCATCAGCCTCCATCAGACACTCACGATTTGGGCTTCTGGTTTCCTCGCAGGAAGCAGTGATGAAGGAGTAAAACCTCTGAGGAGAAGGAGTAAAACCAAACCCTCGAGCAGGTGCATATAAGGCAGTGCTTCACCCATGTTTATCTAAGGAGCTTTTAAAAATTCACCTGTTGGGCTCTTGCTGTGTATCAGCTTTGACAGAGCAGGCTCTTTGGTTTCTCTGCAGTCTTGTACAATGTCTGAGGAACTTTCCCTGCCTCAGGAATGCCGTTCATCCATTATTTGTCATTTTTAAAATTGAGAAATATGTACTAGGCAATTGCTTCATTTAATTTAAAACCACAATGTTGACAAAGAAAATAAAAGAAAGAAAATAATTAGTCTTAAAAGTGTGAGGTTTTTCATTGAACACCTGTAACCACCACCCCTCCAAAAAAATAAACCTGAACATGAGATCAATCAGAACTTTATTTTATATTTAAGCCAGAGCAGTTGTAGTAGATTGAGAAATTAGTATAAGTGTTGGTTCAAGTCATGTGCAGAAAGTCGACAACAAGCCTAAACACGATTTTCTCCAGCAACATCCCCAGAGATACTCTCAAACAAATGCATTGATTAATCCTTTGTGAATTCTATATGAAAATTAACAGTGGCAGAAGCCTGAAAGAGTCCTATGTGCCACTGATTTTTCATCAAAACAAATGAAGGAATGTAGAAATAATTTCACCTGCTGCTGTGTTGTTGTTTCTCATCATAAAGGTCCAACAAGTAAAAAGAGGTTTCCTGTGAAACAATACAATGTGCAAAAAGGATAATCCACTGAGTGGACACTGCCAACAAAAGCAGTTTGCTGGAAGTAACCACAGCCTCAGGAAACCATAATTAACATAAACTGTCTAGACTTAAATACAGCCTGATCAACTCTGCATCTCCCCACAAATTTAATTTAGAGAAAATACTTGCTCGTTATATTTACTTCAGGTTATTAATTTATGCAGAGCAGCCAGCCAGGAAGTCTAAAGAGCTGCATTTCTCACAAGGAAAAATCCACCTTTTTTATTCTTTCCCCTTGAAGCTCTGTTTCCTTTTTGGTTTAGACAGGCTGGGTAGAGATGGAGGAAACTCCATGAGGAGTGTTATTTCAACCACAGAAATATCCAGAGCTGGAATTTAAACGGGATATTTTAATATCCACCATGTCTTTTCTGCTGGCATTGTCTGTGGGGTGGAAAAGCAATTATTGTTTTATAACTGGCATGGAAAGGCAGTGTTACTGGAGTGAAGGCCAGCTCTGACAGCACTTACTGTCAGCTCGACATGAGGCCACAGCCAGCCCTAGGACATCTGCACTCTGACACTCTCAGAGTCTCTAATTCCTGCCTGTACTCCTTAGAGCTCATGGAAGGTCTCAAGCTGCACTCAGGCACTGCATTTTCAGCTCAGACTGAAAAGCTTATTATTTCAAGAGGATTAATTTGGTATTAGGACCACGATTACTCCTTGGATAGTTTTCCTTTTTAGTATGCTGAGTATATTTGTGGATTAACCTGATTCTTTATTATTATTGTTTGCTATGGGCAGCACTATTTAATTATTTTTATTAAGTCTCCACCTGAAAACCTCAGAGAATACTGCAATAAAGAAATGACACAATAATAGTAAATCCATATACAGTTGGGAGTACATGATACAAGTTTGGTTTATGTCAGAACAATTAGTAAGAACAATTCAATTCTGAGCTTCTTTCATAGTAGTTTCAGGAAAACTATTAAAAATGGAGTTAAATTATAAAGACAATTACCACACTTTGTGTATTTCACTTCGTACAAGTTACAGTTGGCATCTCACAGCCCAATCCTGGTTTACACAGTTTGGTGCTCTTTGATGGAGACACTCTCAAATTTATCCTGAAATCATCCTTTCCTGCACGGAAAAGTCATCACCTCACTCTGATGAAAGGACTCCTGAATTTGGTGTACTTATGTCACACCAATTCTCTGTAGTTTTTTAATCTTTTTTTACCTTTCAAAAAATTTTAAGGGAATGGGCAGGGAAAATTCAGCAGTATTAGTTATTTGGGTTATTTATGCTCTTTCTGGGAATTTTTACATCTAGTCAGTCTCTTCACTGTGGAAATCCACCCTGTAAGTGCTTTAAAAAGAAGTGGAAAGCTCTGTGATACCAAAGAAAGTGCCTGTCAAACAATTACCAATTAGTTTGGCTTGTGGCTAGACAGAAAGTCATACACAGGCAGGGTGGTGGTCTTTGCCATGGACTCATTACCATGGTTATATAAAAAAACCCCAAATTCCTTCAATTCCCAACTCACAGATTAGGGAAGCGGTTTTGAGAGGTTAAATCTAATATGTGTCACTTTCAAAACAAATGTTTTGAAAACAAAAACTTACAGAAGAATTGCAATATTTCCTTTTATCACAAAACGTCAAGGCAGACTGGAAAAGAAGATCATCCCAGTTTTGGATATTTTGACCAAACTTCAAACCTGGCCTGAAAATCCATTTTGTTTTAGTATCATTTCTGCAGGCATTTTGGTACAAGGGGTCTCTCTTCAGTGAGCTTAATTTTCATTTGGAATGCAAAGAAAGATCTTAATTTCTGAGCAGTGTCAGCAGGAGTTATCACAATACAAATTAAAGTGTCTGACTTATCTTAGGGGAAGAATGGCGGAATATTCCTCTGGAGTTCACACAATGGTTTATTGAATGCTGGCACATCTGAAACTCAGAACCAAAGAGTTTCCAGCTGGGCACTGCTCAGACCTAGCTACAGAGAGAGGGATTTTTTACAATAGTTCCCTTATGTGGATTCCACAGACACTTGTATCAAACTTGATTGACCATCGTGTAGCCAGTTATCCCATATATCTCCAGAGGTTTGGCTATGGCTTACATTAGCAGAATCTCTATGTCCACAGATTCTGTGATTTCTGAATTTGCTTATTTGACTCCTGAGAAATTACACCATACTCTCAATAAAAATCCTAGTTCCAGAAAAATAAATTAAAGGGAAAATTCTATATGGCAAATGAAAAGCCAGGATTTGCAGCTGATAAAAGACAGAAAATGCTGCCCTGAGAATTGGATGGGACTGCAAGCAGCCTGGTCTAGTAAAATAGATGTCCTTGCCCGTGGCACAGGGATTGGGAGAAGATGGTCTTTAAGGTCCCCTTCCAACCCAGAGCACTCTATGACTCAATGAAGCTGCAGCTGACACAGAACACAAAACACTGTGGGAAATCAAGTGGAGTAAAAGGTCCCAAAGACAGCACTGACATTACAAATTGTCAAAACGTGGCACCCTCACTGCACAAAAGCATTAGTTGCCCAAGTGAAAAACTTTCCCTGCTGGCAGGTGATTTCCTAAAGCACACATTAGCGTCTCATAAAGACAGAGTCCTTTTCCAATCACCTTTCTTATCTTCTTCCCTCTTACTAGAATTCTGCTAAATCACTAAGGGTGTGGGGAGGCAGGAAGAAAACAGTCAAGAGAATGCACTTGTCATATATACCCTTACCTTTCCTTTTTACCTTTGGACAGCACTAATAAAAGAATGCTTGTCATTGCTGCAATAACAGCAGCACTGCAGAGCAGTATCCAATGGTTCTGCTTAGTCAGGTGGAATGTACTGACATTCTAAAGACTGTCTGGACACAGGTCCCCACATAATCTTTGATAATGCTCTCCATTCCATACAGGCCACTAAGACTTGATTGTTAATGCATAGAATCTTCAAAGACAGTGTTTCTTAACTAAAAATATTTAACCATTATCTTATTGTGTGGTTTGATCTCTGCTGGTCACTCTTCCCATCCTTACTCCCAAGGAAAGTCATTGAAAGGCATGATAAGTTCACTTTTCAGCTATTAAAGTAAAAGTTTAGATCTTGTTGCCTTTACCAAATTTGTATGCAGATTTTATTCAATAAGGTCACTTATACATTTGTCCACCAGAAGAAAATCTGAAACAAGAATTAAATAGAGCAGAGGATTCCCTGTATAGAAACTCCTACTTCATTGAAAACTGTTCTGCTTTTGCCTGTTTTTTTTTTTTTTTTTTTTTTGTTTTACTGATTTGAAACAAAAGTGGCTTATAACGAGGATCTGTCACAGCCTTTAAAAAGGCTGTCTGTGTTAGTTAAAGCACTTTTTGAATCATGTCCAGCAATACAACCTGTGCAGGAATAAATGCTTGGGAGGGCTTGTTTGACAGTGAATGTGGCACCTGAGGCCAAGAGCGTATCAGCTATCACACTTTCAGCAGCATCAGGAAGCTGGTTCTGTCTGTGAGCATGCTGAGGCTTGCACTCACATTAACAACATAACTGGTGAGGGAAGTTTTGTTCCACCAACAACTCGCTGCTCTGACAAGCTGGTAGGCTCCTATTTCGTCCTGTCCTGGGATCTGATTTCTTTTCTCCGGCATGCACGGGTGCTAAAAATGCCTTGATTGCTTTGTGCCGTGCTAGGTTTACGCACTGACCTCCCTCAGTGCAGACCAACAGGGAGGGGGAATCAGGGGCATCCACAGAAGAAGTTGCACTTGCATTCTACAAGGAAACATTGCCATTTGCTGATTATAGGGCTTATGCACTTAGGAGTAATAAAAAAACCACATAAAGAATGCAGCAGGATCACATTTAAAACAAAATCCAACTTAAATTGTTTATTCAGAAAAGCTGTCAGGAAATAAAACATTTAGCAGTGTGCACCATTAGCAGATACCTTTTCAGCAGCTCCAGCTGACAGCAGCTATAGAACACCAGGGGTATTTTTGTTGCCATTGTTTACTCCCTTTAGGGAGCCAGTAAGCTCAGAATACACCCTGGCCCAGTCTTTCTCCACTTATCCCCCAGAAAACCAGAGTTTGCAATATATTTTTTTAGCTTTGGGCATCTGTGTAGCAACATGGAATATGACCTCCAGTGATACATTTTCCCCTCCAACATCTTGCCCAGGCCATTCTGCTGTAGCTCATTTGTTTCCTGAGAGATTCGCTGTCCACAGCATTCCAGGAAAATTCAGGCAGATGATATCAGGAAAATCTTTCCAAGATTAAACACTGGAAGTCACAGGGAAAATCTGACTGGATTTTTGGGGGGCAGAGGAAGGATGCATTGTTTTCCCTTCTGTCTGACATCTCAATGGTGTGCCAGCAGGTTAAATATCACTCAGGAGTGAAAGGAGGGAGATGGGCTCTGTAAGCCCCCAGTTTTCTATGGTTCAGTATGCTCCCTCACCAAAATGAGAAGTTATTTAAGGATAATTCACAGCTGCTTAAGAAGAATAAAAATTGGTTCTATCTGCAAAACTCAGATCCACGATTCACATACTAGCAAGAGCTAGAGGTAACATGGACAAAGATTCAGAAATCTTTTCCAGGATCCTGCCCTAAGAAAACTTTGTTGGTATATAATATGAACTCCTACAAATACTGGTGTCAGTTCAGTGAAAAACCTGAAAGTTGCAGGTAGTGGATGTGTATTTATGGCTCAGAACCAAGTAGGCAGAGAAATCAAACTATTCCCAGTGCTCCTAGATATAAACAATGAATGAGCTGTACTAATTAGCTTTCACTTACAAGTGCAAAGCAGGTTAATTAAAAATAAACTTTACTACATTACAGCACTGAAGACATCCCTTACCCTAATTCAAGTACAGATGAATGGATACAGCAAATTGGATCTATATGTGTTCACTGGGTTAATTAAAAGTCACGCACGCATCTGCAGAACCAGACAGAATTTTTTATTTCTACAACGGCTGCTGGCAACTTGGGATTAAGAAAAAGATGAAGAAAAAAAGCATCTGGTATCTGTTGAAGTTGAAAGATCCTTTACAACAGGAAATCTAAAACACTGCTGACATGAGAAATGTTGACTCAAGCAAAGCCTTCCACACCCTATCCTCTGCACTGCCTTTTTTTTCCTATGGAAACTGCTGTGTCTATAGCATGATAAAAGCCTGAAGGCATGAACTCATTCTGAATTAGTTTACTGTCAGCCTCTTATTTAGAAATGTCAGCAGCACTGAAAGCAAAATGACTAAGAAAATCTCTAATCCTTAGGATGATCTTGTTGGCAGAGGCTTTAAATACACCTTCAGCAGTATCGGATTCTCCCTCACCTTTCCTGGAATATTCTTTGAAGAGATCACAAATTACGCATTCCTTAATGTGGTATATAATCTCTTCATATGGGAACCATGTGTCAGAAGAAAGTGTTGAGCAGATCCCTTCTGTGTGGGGAAGCCCATAAATGACCTCATTCATCAAGAATTCAAGCACAGCCGTGTCCCGCCCTGCCTCACAGAGGCAGCAATTTTATTGTACTTAATATTCCTCCTCCATCCCCCTTCAGTGGCACGAAATAATGATTTAGATGCAAGAAAACACAGTGTGTATGAGGAAATTATTGTCAAGAATGCTTCCTTCAAAACACTTTTGGCATACAAATGGTTGTGCTTCCACACCGGTGGCCCCCAAGGCAGCACCAAGCAGGATATTGGAATACCTGCCTTGCAGGACAAGGAGGCTGAAGGTGGGAGGACAAACATTTTTACTGCTCAGGGACCCCTCAGTCACCTTCAGTCCAAGGAACCCAATGCAGCACCAAAATGGCATTCACACACTCACACATAGTCAGTTCTTGCTGGATTTCTGCCATCATAATGTGAAAGGACCATCAATGTCCACGAGAACTGCAGGAGCTGAATCCAGCCCGAGAGTAAGAAGCGGGCACTTGTAAACTCCGTGCCAATCTTGGTTTTTCCAGTGACCTATGAAATACAGATGATGAGGCTTCTCTTCCAACAAAGCTAAAAAGTCTGTGCTGGCTTATTCATAAAGCTGAAGTAATTAAGCAGTAATTCCACTGATATTTCAGCTGCTACTTTTCCTGTAAAACCTGCTGAGAAATATAACATACCCCAGAATGAAAAAAACCCAAACCCGACAGTGAAAATGTGCTTCTTTAAAGTTGCACTCTTCACTTAAAAGAAAACTGTTGGAGAGTATAAAACTAATTCTAAGTACTATCACAAGTATAAGAGAAGAGTAAACTTTATTTATCTCACTGTTATAGTTTTCAATAAAGATTTATTAGCAATCAGTTCCAAATGACAGCAGTTTGAAATCTTCCAATGCTGAACTTAGGAAGAGGAAATATAAAATCTGTTTGATTCCAAGGGAAAGAAGATATTTTTAAACAAAACCACAGGTGCAAAATACCCAGCATAGTCACAAATTGAATCTTTCTGAAATGAAATAATAATAAAAAGGCATGTATAAAACAAAATAATCTAAATAGAGGTGTTACCTCTCAAAGTATCACCAAGGATTTTGCTATTATTAAGGCACTAGAAAAGGGTTCAATATGATTTCAGATAGCTGGTTCGGAAAAGCAAAAGGAAATTTATTTTTAACTCCTCCCATTACTGTCTCTTTCCCAAATGGTTTGATCTTAGTGAAATGGTTGGAGTTGTCCTCCTAAATCATATGCTGGGGGCAATGTCATAAGGTCAAATGAGAATCCTCATGGGAAAAAATCTTTCTTCCCCTCAAGTTCCTCTGTGCAGCACACAGACCCACCTGGTACCTCAGCTCTGCTGCAGCACTTGGGGGAAAGAGTGGGGTGTACTTTCAGATGGCAGAACAGCAAAGATTCAGCACAGGCCATCAGAGTGGGGTGTGCTTTCAGATGGCAGAACAGCAAAGATTCAGCACAGGCCATCAGAGTGGGGTGTGCTTTCAGATGCAGAATAGCAAAGATTCAGCACAGGCCATCAGAGTGGGCTGTGCTTTCAGATGGCAGAACAGCAAAGATTCAGCACAGGCCATCAGAGTGGGCTGTGCTTTCAGATGGCAGAACAGCAAAGATTCAGCACAGGCCATCAGAGTGGGGTGTGATTTCAGATGGCAGAACAGCAAAGATTCAGCACAAGCCATCCGAATTCCCCTTACAGAGCCACTGCTGGAGCAGAGAGGACAGACAGACGAGCAGCACTGCCCTCCTCTGAAAAGGAAGCAGTCAAGGAAAAGGCAGAGAACAAACAGGCAGCTTGCTTTCGAATGCTCTTTTACATTCTGCAAGTGGATTTTTAAAACAGAAAGAGAATTAAAGGTACTCCCTTTCACATGCTACTAGGTTACAAAATAAAGGATTCTGAAGTTGTGAAGGTCCTGATTTTTCCTCGCAGAGTTGCCATCCCTGGCTGTGCTGCACAAGCAGGTCTGATGCAATCCCTCTTGGAAATAGCAATTCCCTGCTGAAATGATCTATGCTCTGAGGCCATGGGCACAGCACAATCCCCTCAGGGACCCCATCCTGACCTTGCCATGGCTCTGAGGGGAGCCTGTGTCTTCTCTCCAAATACTCACCACAGCAGTAGTGGGAAGACCCTGTGCAACAAGTTTCACTTGAGAGAGCTGATTTCTTTCCTTTTTATTTTCTTCCTTTTTTAAATGGATCTCCTGTTCAGCTCAGCCTGTCAAGATGGAGCCTTTGCTTAGTGGAGGATTTGCCTCAACTGGCTGATCAATGGCAGCTTCCTCAGGAGGAAAACCACCATCACAACACCAGCTCCTCGAGGAGAAGGCCTCACGCCTGTCTTGGCCTCACTGGGTGTCCCTAGGGCTCCTGCAGCCCCTCCACAGGCCTCTGACACAATTCGGAAGAGCGGCCTTCCTCAAAGATACTCTTCAGAGTTTCCCAAAGGACCCCCTCACACCTTCCAGAGGGTTCTGCTGTCCCTGCAGTGAGACAGCCCCGAGGAGCTGTGGCAAGAGGCTCACAGACACCTGTGCTGGCCTGCAGGGTGCCCCCACCGTGGACAGTAACACAGAACTCTGGAAAACCCTCCCTGGAAATTAACTTACCAAGATTCACCAAACACGCTGGTTTTCTGGATGTTAACAACACTCCTGCCTGCCCATGTGTGATGCTGATGATGAAGAATGTCTCTGTGAGGAATTGAGGGAAGTGTCTCTGTGAGGAATTGAGGGAAGTGCTTCAACTGACGGTTTTTCTCCATGGTGGTGCTTCCTCTGGCCCCAGACCCAAGGAGATCTGTTGTTCCCCCTGTCAGAGGGTTTACACTCAGGGCTGCTTTCGTTAGTGGTTACACCTGAAATGTGTCTTGAAGGGCTGCCAGAGAAACAAAAACCCCAACCCTACCTCTACGAAACCCAACCCTTCTACAGTCCCAAGATGTTTAATATTCCCAAGGAGAATTGATTTTGTTTGGAATGATTGCTAGACCCGTCTGTTTGAGTAGCTAATTCTGTTGCAATGACTGAGAAGTAGGTGCCATTAAAAGAGCTTTTTTGGAAGTGCTGACTATTCACTATTCCACTGACAGGCAGCAACTTCTGAAGAGAGAATTGCCCCATTTATCTTTCTTCCTTCAAGACAAAGGGAAGCCATTTTGGCAAGGAGGAGACCAAGGGGTATTTGGGGCAGCCAATGTATTGCTGTATATTTGAATGCCATTGCTTTTTATAGCCATGCAGATGTGAAAACTGCCAGCAAATTTTTTGTCAGCACTGCTGTGATTATTCTGTGATTTCAGTGCAAGTCGCAGCAACTCCTTACATTTCCTCCAAGCTCAGAGAAGCACGTCTCTGCAGAGAGGAATTCAGGATATGGTATTCAAGCTGCTGCTTTATTTGTCAGCCTAATCTCACAATCCAGATGCTTAAAGCAATGTGGCTGTTGGTTCTTTCCCTTGAAATAGCAGTCTTGCATCCCCCTTCCACTGCTGCTCCAGCCACAGGGCTGCCAGGTATTCCACTGATGGCCATACCTGCTGTGCTGTCAGCCTTGCTTTCAATAACAATGATTTCTAACCTTTCCAAGTTAAAAAGCTTGACCTTATGGCTCAGCACAGGCTTTGCTATTGAATTAGCCCAGAGAGAGAGAGAGAGAGCACACTAAGCCCCTACATGTAGCTGAAAAGTATTTTATTTACCTTTCATTTCAAAACTTCCTTTCACCAAGTAAAAAACTAGATAAGCAATTTGACCAATAGCCAGCTTTCAATATTACAGTCTTGTCTGCAAATAGATTGAGGGCTACAGTCATAAATTACTTACTTTTAATGTCACTGCAGAGTAAATGTTGCTGCTGGCTAAATTCAAGATGCGCTGCTTGATTATTAAAAAGGATTTTTGGTACTGAATTTTGGCAGACTGGCAACATAGTACAGACATATCGAGACAACCCCATGTTCACTTCCTTAAAACAGCATTTATCTTGCTTTTCCACACCTTGAGCATTCTTGAAAAAGCTTTTCTAACACATCTTAGGCTTCTCTGTATTTTTTTAACAACAGCTTTATTTTCCTTTCCTCAGCTGAACAACACTGACAGCTGGCAGCTGCTGTGACTAGGATTCAGAAATCCTAACTTAGGCTATAGGTGTCTAATTTAAACTGCTTTTCAGAGCTCCCTATTTAGTCCCTTCCTAACTTAGATAAAGACTAATATCTTTAGAGGACAGGTCACACATTCCTTAAAGAATTGGATTGATGATGTTTCTGGCTGTGGCCATTTTTCTCCTGGGAATGTAAATGACAATTAGACTAAATATAGACAACAGAAGTGACATATAAACCAAGTCTCCACTTTAACATAAAATCCTTGATTATATATTTCAACCTGCTGTTTTTGAATTGCCTGTCCTAAAACTAAGGACTACCTGACATGAACCTAGCATGAACTTGTGGGATTCACATTCTCTGAACAGAGAGACAATTATCTCTCTCAGGCTTTTTCCTGGAGAAGGACAGAGGGAAAACAGTTCTTATCTCATGTGCTGCTCCTGTTGTTTTGTGAACGTGTGGAATGTGTTGGAAGATTATTTACCTGAAGGAATGTGGTAATAGGATTCTTGTGTGAGTGTTTTGTTTTCTTTACCAATCTTTGCAAGCTGAGTCTGGATGGTTGGTCAGGAGACAGTCACAAGATTTTGCTCCGTGGAGTTCTTGTTCAGTTTCAGTTTAGATGTAGTGTAATATAGTATAGAATAATAGTATAATAAAGTAATTAATTAGCCTGCTGATATCATGGAGTCCCCCTCATCATCCCTCCTGCCAATGGGGAGAAATTTCCCTGATATGAGCTAAGCTGCACAAGTGCTCCTTCCTTTACCTAAAGGCTTCACCCATTTCCCATGCTGTATAGCTTTGGGTTCACTAGGCAGTACTGGATAAAATACCCACTTCTGGTGAAGAAGAGCCCATGAGAAGGCTTGCAGTGATTCCTCCGCATCCCCCTGAGGAGTCTGTATGCACATGTGGGTATCAGTCACAGTCACAGTCTCTGAGAAGAACTGAACATCCAATGGCCTTTGGATTTGTATTGCTCTCAGGTATATGGGGTTATTTGGCCATACTTTATGAAGCATGGAGGAGTTCATTATTTCTTCTGGTCTCAAGTCCTAGGAAACTCTATTGAATAAAGAAATAGGATCTGACATGCCATAGACCGGCACAACTAATTTTTCCCATATCCATCTATTTGGACCATTGTTTCTCTGGTTCTCTTTGTTATAGTAAGTTCAGATATAAATAACTTGTTATAAAAGTCTTTACAGGGAAAAGGAAGTGAATAAGTTATCAACTACCTATAAACATACTAAAAAATGTGAAATTATAATAAAGACCCATCTTAGTAAGAACATGTCATTTTAAAATGTGGTAGTCTTAATGATAGCTAATTTATCAATGAGAGAAATGCAAAGGTTTAATTTTCTTTTGGAAAACATTTTGATGTGGAATTTATCACAATTCCTCCAGCAGGTCAAATGAAATAAGGCAGCATTAAATTCAGATTGCAGTCTCAGAACTGTGATGGCAATGTGTTACATCTTGCATCATTTGCAAAATCTCAATGCAGTTAGCAACTCAGAAAACTGTGATCCGTTCCATTTTCACTGCTGAAGAATGTATCACTACAGTGATGGTAATTTGCTGTAGAATAAAGTAGAGAGACAAAAAGTGTTATGTCTGTATTCCCGCTGGTGCACAATATATACATATATATATATATTTATATATATATATACACTCATTGTTATGAAGAGAAATACATATTACTGTGCACTACACCTTTTTCCCTTTTGTTTTATGTCCTTTTCTAGACAGTGGAAGAGGATGAAGATTATCAGCCAATAAAAACTGTAGCAAACACCAGGCAAAGAGATAGAGGAGTTTGACATACAGCCAGCATCCCAAGGTCAAGCTCCTGGGACATGGATTGCTGCAGGGAAGCACAGAGTAAGAAAATAAGTATGAACATCCAGCTGCCTCAAACAAGAATAGATATAAAACTCTCCTATCTGCTTTGTGTGCTGATCTGGAATTTAAGTTGCCTTAATTGCTATTAGTCTTCATTTTGCTGTTTCAATAACACACTAGAGAAATGGGAGATATTATGACACATTTTCTGTCAAACCTAGTCATGAACTGAGCAGTACACTGGGAGAAAATGATTGAGGAAACTGTTGAAGTGGAATAAAGCTTTTAGTACCATGCAAGAGGGCTGCAACTTCTCAAGTTACCAGATGAGCAGTGAAAGCAGGAAGCTAGATTGTAAAACAAAATTCTGGCAGAGGAAAACTAAGTACTAGAAGCTTCCTGTGGTGTCATAGATCTATATTGCTGATAGTGGCAGGGATTTATTGACACAGAGATGATTCAGATCGAGACTCACCAGAGTATTTAATCCATAGAAGGAACTTCTCATGTGTCTGGTTATCTTTTGTAGTATCTTCTTTGAGGACATGAACTCATATCTACTTATGTAGGTTATTCATTAAATCATGAATTGCTAATTAGATCATAACTTAAAAAGGAGATAGGAGGTGCTAGAGCAAAACAAAAGGCCAGCATATTTAGTAGGTCACAGGATTATGACAGTATTTATGATCCATGAGAGTGCAATCACAAACCATGAAAATATCTGAAGGCCATTTGATCCACACAGTTCCCTTCTTAGCTAAGGTGCATCCACCCTTCTCCCTAACACTAAGCAGTGCTCAGCTGAAAAAAGAATCCGTAATTCGGAAATGTGCCTTTCAGAACACTAATCATAGAAAAGAGTTTTGAATTAATGTCATATTGTAATGAAAAGAAAAATCAATTGACTCAGCCCCAAAATGTTCCATTTAAAACCTGTCACATCATAGCAGTCTTCTTCTCCAGACACCTAACAGGTATGGGGGCTGCACCTCAAGCACAGAAATTAGTGGGAGTATTCTGTAATGCTGGCTTTGCAAAAGTCAGGATCCTGTGTTTTGTGTGCTTCATGCTCTTGAACATAGCAGCGATATTTTCTTAACTCTACAATTTTCCCTTGTGCAAATGGCTGTTTGCGTGTCTGTTTGTGTGTGTGAGTGCAGACAATTAATAACTTGACAGGAATTTCAGTGCCTTAGTAGCACTAGAAGTTGTCATATTTTCATTTTAATGGTGTCCAAACAAATTATCTGTTAAAAATAAACTGCATGGTAGCACAATGGGAAGCAGAATTTAGCAGGCGGAAGATCAAAAGGAATTAAGTTCCAGAACTCTAGCCTATGTGCTTGTAAAAATTGATTTGACTTAATAAGTTTAATGCAAAAGCGAATTGCATAGTGTGCACTGCTTTCCTGTTGATTTTTAAAAAGTGTGGGATCACATCTCCCCTGCTGATGTCCATTAACCATGCCATTGAATATGTGAATATAAACTGGGTGCTCCACTTTTTTGTTTTTTGAACTCTTACTCAGTATTTTATACCTAAGTACACTAACTGGATTCACACACAAAAAACCTGCTAACACCTACTACTTCCCACCCATGAAATGATCACTTCTATTTCCCATACTGATATTAAAAAAGCAAAAACCCTGATTTAATTTTTTTTAATTAATTCTTTCTTTCAACAAAGCATGGAGGTGGTGTATCATGAGGAGGTAAAGGTAGTCATTAAAAGTATTCATTTATACTAGATGATGTTATTTTGTGAGTTTGGGAGTTGTTTTTAATTCCTGCTGAAAATTACCTTGATATGTATCAAATATTCCCGTTGAACAGTGTAAATAATTAACCTATTTAAACTTAATTAAAAGTACTTAGAAGCAAGTAATTTATATTTACATTAGGACTTGCAATCAACCTCTAAAATTCTCTTTATCTTTTCTTTATCTAAAATGCTTTGTAACCTTTGGATGTGACTACAATTTTTATCTATCATAAAAAAAGCATTAAACCTTGATGCATTGTTACACTCCTTACCTCCTCAGCTGAGCACTGTCCTCTTCCCTTGCTGTTGGCAGAATGTGCAAAGTGGAACAACCATTTTTCCCTCAAAATCAAGCTCTTGCCTAGCAGAAGCAGCATTTGTGAACACATTCTGTTACAGGCAGCAATGGTCAGCCCAGTGTGGAACCCTGCAGACTGTGGTTCAGAAATATTATGTCACATACTCAAGCATGCTCTGAAGTAACACTGGAAAGGGAATCAGTGAAAACATATTTTTGCTATCATATTATTCTATCATCTCACTTCAGCTGTAGGTTCTTTCTCCTTTTCTGTCTTACATCGTTGTGAGAAGAAAGCGGCTCCCAGTTTACGAGGAAAATAAAATCCATAAACATGCAAAGTGAGACAAAGTAATTTAAAAATACTTTCACTTTTATTACTAAGAGACAAAACTCCTAGGCTCCTGTTAGATGAATGCTAACAGCTTTTTAATTTATTTCCAAAGAAGCACCAATTCCCAGTGTTTTCTAAAGGTTATCAAGAACTCTGCAAGTAGTTAAAATCTCACTAAATATATTTTAGTAAAACTAAAAATGCTAACATATAAACAGAGATACTAAATTATGCAACCACCTTCTACTCGTAGTACTGACAGTACAGATGAGCCACATTTTATCATATACCCGAACAGAAGATCTGTTTGCTACATTTCAGCCAGCCATGGGGAACTTACCTTTCATTGTGGTGAGAGATCATATAATAAATCCGGATTCCAACAGAAACTCAAGAAAACAGCACAGAAGCAATCCATAATTATTTCCCAAGGAAATAATTTGCTGAGATGGTGAAGATGTGATACCAGACAAAGCATGACACATCACCTTTTTAAAAGTCTTCATTACGAAAAGCCTTGATCCCACCTGAATTAAAGATCAACAGTTATGTGAAAGGGATCTCCTTATGGGCATTGGAATGTTTTGTTTGCTTTGAACTAGAAAACGCATGACCCACCTGGTTCTGAGATGAAAGTTAAGGTAAGACTAAGAAGAATATGAACTATAAATTTTTGCCTATTGCCGGCTTTTAAATGTTATTTCAGAACTTTTCTTAAATCCTTGCTCCTAGAGGTGATGAGACCTGTGAGTGGGCTTCCCCCAACTGCTTCAGGAGGGAACACACTCTCATCAGCATGGACAATCCTCCCTCTGGGCAACGCCACTGCAATGACAATGAAAAATGAATAACGAACAGAAAAGTCAGAAACATAAAAAATAAACATTAAATTTATTTAAATAAAAATATACACATAGTGTACAATGGACATGGCTTACAGACAGCAATGAAACAAAACTGATAAACCCTGAAATATAAAAAGCATTGAATTCCTATAGTTTTGCTTTGTTTCTCTGGACACACACATGCTGCGGACTGAGGTCCTGTTAATGTTACTGATACACAGCCCTGTGTGCTCCAGAATGTAAGACAGGAACATCACAAGGAACAGCTACACAAAAGGAAAACAAGTACCAAAGTAATTTGGGATTTTAGAAGTTTTAAAGTCAGGCCATTCATAAACAGAAGTGCTGAAAACTTTCAAGGCACTTTGCATGCAAGGAAGGAGTAACCAAACACCACTGCAGCGTGGTTGAATTCTCACTGCTCTGAACCTGGCATGGCCAGGGCACTCTGTTAGCACAGACTCCAACTGTAACCTTTTTTCCCAGCCAGCACACAAATCCTGTGCCTTATGTTTCAGCTCTTTGGAATAGGGAGACGCTGGTTCACAAGTGTCTTACAGTTCATTTATCCTGAAGTATTTGCTCATATCTGAGCAAATGTAAGTTTTTAACTTGGATCGTGAGTATCATGCTGATAGTCACGGCTGTTATATTACTTATTCAGCAGATGCTATGAAAGAAAGAAAATAAATGTTTGAGTCCTGCAGAGTGCAAGCCAAATGCTTGGCAGCACAACAGTTGAGGTGTTGTACGGCTAAGGGAAAACCCCAGTGTTTTAAGGACTGAAATCTGTGATTTTTTTCTCTCTAAAAAGCATTTGTATGATTTTTTTTTTTGTAAACACACAATATACAAGGTAAGTTTGTGTTTTCGAGAACAGCAAATTACTTTAAAGCATTTCCACTGTAAACATCTGCTTTTAAGCTGCAAGGAAGTGAAAAGCAAGATGCAAACATGCCTCATGGCACTACCTATACAGCGCAGTTCTTTATAATAAAAAAGAGCATAAATATAAATATCAATAGTTTCAAGTTTACAACATAACCAACTGGCACAATATACGTATAAGACTGTTAAGTGATTACATACATTAACTCACACAAGTAATTTTGCTGCATAGTTTTCAATGCAATTCCTTTCTTTATTACACTGGTGGATGTTCAGTGCATTTCATGCTTTTTTTTAAATGGACCAAAGGATTTCTTGGAACTTGTGTTTAATCTAGAAATAAAAATAATTTTTTCCTGAAACTTTTAATAGGCATATTATAGAGTAGGCTTCAGAACGGAGTGTTGCACTTCTTTATACCAAAATTACTAATGAAGATTTAGAATATCATTACAAGTTATTCCACTGCAACTAAGTGAATTTTCATCAGGAGAGATTGATTTAGACACAAAATTGTTTGTTAATTTCCTCATTTCACTTACGTAATGGCAAAATTCAGACAGAAAAAAATTAAAATTGCATTGCAAAGGGCTTCCTTAAGGCTACTTCCCAGTTAATATTTTGTTTCAGCTGTCCTCCTAAATTATTTTTTTTTATAACACAGACATTGCTAGGATTCCATCAAAATACATAGCTTCACATAGACAAAAATCACACAACATGATTAAAAATTTTTGCTTTCTAATTGCTCCATAAAAGCCAAAGTATGAACATTAATCAGAATGCATTTTAAATTCCTCAGAAGACCTCAAAAAAAATACCCTGCCTGCTTAATGTCAGTCATAAACATGTATTATAAACAATAGATAATATAATGTCACTCATAGACATGTATTATAACAATATTACAATCATTTCTGGGGAAAAATACTTTAACATTCCTTTCCTTATGTTTTTAGTTATTTTAGGCTAGCTCTCTATTTAGTCACTACTCTGTGGTACAAAACCCCCATGGAAGTGTGTGATGCATTGTACAAATATTGAAAGCTAGAAGCCCTTATTTCAGGATTCCTCGAGACAGATCCTGATTAGATTTCTACAAATAATATCATCTCTAAGACAAGATTTGGCTTTAGATGCCAGATGTATTTTTGAATTTTCATCTTCTAGCCCTTAAGAACTGCCCTCCTCTAAAAGCAGATTATTTTATACCTTACAAAAGTTTTAAGACAGCAGTTATGGAACAGTTTTTGTGGAGCCACCATCAAAATCACTCTGCTTATGTTATCCCTCTGCAAGACAAAAAATGTAGTTTGCTCATAAAAATTAAGTAGTGCACTGAAATGCACAGTGAGCTAGAAGATAATGTGCAAGACCCCAGGGATGATTTAACTCCTCTGTCAGACACTCAAACAACCCACAGGGCTGGGAGCAGCTGCTACAAAGAGTAAATGTACTCCATGTAGCACAACCATCAACCTGCAGCAAGCCCCTCTTTGTTTCTCCATAAAAGGCAAACCAGAAAACCCCAAAATTTTGAATCCATGGCCAGCTGACGGCACAGCCTTTGCCCACAGGGACCACAGTAGCCCCAGCAGGCACTGACCAAACAACAAAATCTTTGGGCCTGTTTTGCTACTGAAGCAATGAGGTTTTTCCAGGACACTTGGAGCGCTTGTGCAGGTTTTACAAAGCTCTCCAGACCTACAACAAGATGTTCCAATCCAAATATCAGTGAGAAAAATTTCAGCACTATTTAGCACAGAGCTCAGGCAACTCTTCTGTAATGGCCCAAGCACGAGGCTTCACGGCAGCTGACTGATGTATTTGTGGTTTTGTCTAATTATCTTTAGCAAATAAGGGATTTATTTAATTTCACAAGAACATACTGTGAATGGTTGCTAAAACAAAAAGGATAGCAATCCAGTGCCATTTTTTCTTTCTCCTCATCAAATCCATGGCTTCAGCGTGAAAAACAATTTCAACGCAAAAATAACATGGTAGTGATAACAGCAATTTAGAGCCTGGGCAGGGCTAAAATGCTGAGGCACAATCTTGAAATACTATTTTCCTGGCAAGAAAATCTAGAATAATTTCATATTTTAATGTGACAGAATGCCAATGGGACTCAGATAAAGAAGTCTAGGTACCTATAGCACCCAGCAAAGAGCACCATCTCCACTGAGATTTTTACAGACAGTTTCAGAATTACTGTGCAATGGTTGGCATTCTCTACTGCATGCCTGGAGGTTATTTCAGAGACCCATAAGGAATTTATCACTATCTCTAAACTGCATATGTAGGGGTTCTTTAAGCTAATAATAAACATGTATATAGTGAGGGTTAGTGCAGCAGCCTGACACAAGAAAAATTACTTTTCTAGGAAAGATTATGTTCCATAAATTCAGAAGAAAGTTTCACACAGATCAGCTACATTATATTAATAGACAAACACTAATTTATGCACATATCCAGCCACCCAATGAGTATTGTCCCCTTCTACTGGTACATGACAAGAAGAAATCAAGGCATTATGTTCTCATGAGTCTGAGCTTATCTGTGATGCATTGTCAACTCTTCTGACATATACTGAATACATTCCAAGAAAAAGGAAGCAATTAATGACAGCATATTATATAATAGAAATAAAAAACTAATGCACCAAAACACTACTTACATTATCTACTTTTCTTGGAAAAAATAGTTCCAATTAGCTAATGTATTGTATAGGTGAATTTCTGGCTCCACTGAAGTCAATGAGTATTAGAACAAGAATCTCTTTCTGATGTTTTCCTACAAACTCCAAAGCCTGATCTTGCAAATACACAAGATGGATTTAATTTTAGGCAAATGATAGATCAGTTCCATGGATCACCCAAATAGAATTTGCAGAATCAGGCTCTTAAATTCTATTATAGTTACAGATTTATACCCAGTAATGAATATTAATGGATTAAAAAGAACTAATTAAAAGTCACGGTGTATAGAGATTTCTTTGACTTCCATAGGAGTAAGCAAACGTCTACTTCTTTATCCATGGCAATTACAATTTCCTACAGATGCTCAAATTCCCAGGGTAGTTTCATTAGGCTACATTTCTCATACTTCTGCTCTAGATATAAAAAGAAGGCATTGCATAAAGGTCAGTAACCAGTGAATACTTGGGAATTTTAAATTGTATTCCTCTCTGGGAGGCAGAAGAAGGTAAATAGAAGTAAATAGACACAATTAGAAAACACAAATGTTCTTTGCAAGACAAATTTCAGGATTAACACCAGCTGGCAGAACATTAACATTCATTTTTAAAGCTGATAGCTCTTCATCCTAGAGTGTCTACCTGCAGCATTACAAATTTGATATAAATCAGCTGCTGTGGCTAACTAGTCCTAGTACAGCAGTTTACTCATAACATTTATTTTAGGCTTTCTAATAACATACAAGTTTTCAGAGTCTAAAGATACATTAACTCCTGTATATACAACTTATTTTCCCTAGCACTAAAGAAAATTTGCTTTTAAGGGTTTACACTAAAGAGGAGGTGAAATTCAAGTCACATGACTTGTGGAATTAATCGCCCTGATTTCAGTGTGATCTATGTGAAAGTGAAATAAGTGGTATTTGGCTGGGGTACAGAAAACCAAGAGTGATACATCCAAATGAACCGCAGGGAATCAAAATGGAATTACTGAAATTACAGTCTGCAATTACTAAAAACACATTATGAAGTTACCACGCTTATGTAAAGAAGCTAATTGTAATTACCAAAATTATATTTAGCCCAGGTATTATCATTAGCATCTTTCATAAACATTTCTGTGAAGGGTTTAATCCTTAGTGATCAAGACCTCAGTGCTCTGCTGGTTACAGAAAACACCTTTTCCAGCAGTAAGATACCCCTTAAATCAAATCTCAGGGTTTGGTTTGGAGTCAGAATGCCACCTTCCAGATTACTAATCTCTGTTCCTACAGCAAATGCCATTTCCCTTTTTAATCTTCAATCAAATGACCCCAGAAACTAATTCCAGCTGGCTTATGAGTCATACTAAGCTTCAATTTCACAAAGATAAGTTGAGTATATTTGATTTTCAGAATATCCAGTCCATTGCTTTTTCATGGTTTTATTTCATGACTAATCAGATTCATTTCAGTGTAAAGTGATAAAACCTGCTAAAAATAACACCTCCACTGGTCATACATTCCCAATTCATATGTCATAAACAGCAGTTGTTATATTCACTAATTAGCATGATACATGCTCCTGATTACACTTTTGTTAAACTTAGGTGTCAGCTTTTCCATATGTCCCCTCTGGAGGTCTGTAGTACTTTGGGAAAGCCATCAGCTGTATCATGTTGAATGCATACTTTCTGCATTTGACATTCTTCAGAACATTCTCTATGCGGCATCCTTCTCTAGTGAAAGGGGGAAAAAGTACAACTTCATGAAACATAGAATAAATAAATATGCTTTATTTGTTCATTGCAGAGTTTCAGCAACAGTTGAAGTAAAAATAACAAGGATTCAACTCTACATTTTTGTTTTCCATGAGTGATGATACATCTTACAGAATTAAATCCAAGGCCAGGCCCAGTACACTTATTGCCCTCAGAAATAGGTGATAAGATTTTCCATCCCCCTAATATATCTGCCCTTGAGGTTTAAAGTTCAGTAAAAAAATTTAATACCTTTAATGATACATTTTGTTCTAATTCCAGAAATATATTTGCCTTTTAAACCTTTTCATACCTTTCTTTTTCAACTGATTTGCTATATATGTGTGAGTATACATTGCCCTAAAATGCACATTCTAGGAATAAGGAATTTTATTAAGTCTGGCCCTAGAGATTCGTGAAGGAAAGTTTCATCTCTGCTTCATTTGCTGTATGTTCAGCTTTGCAATGAAAAAAAGAGAGAATGGCTTTTCAAACAGCCCAATCCACCTCTCTGCTTTATAAAGGAAGGATGTTCGTTCACATACAGTACAAAAGTCACAAGTGCCAAAGTGGTGCATCAAGACATAAACAGGACTTTGTTAAAAAGAATATAAAAGTGGACTGAAAGCAAAAGCAACTAAAGCAACAATTAGAAACAGGCTAATTTCATTACAAAACAGAACTTAGTATATTCTATTTACTCTACAGAAAAGGGTTAGTTGTAGCAAAGTAATAATAATTTATTAAACGAAAACAATCCCGTCAGCTAGTTACAATGAAAAAACACAACGGAAGATAAGTCTCACAAACCATTGCCCTGCCATATTTGTCTAGGGGTTAGTTTGTGTTGTGCAAATTTTTTTTTTTTTTTTTTTTTTTTTTTTTTTTTTTTTTTTTTTTTTTTTTTTGTCAGACTAATTACTCTGGAAAGAGGGATTCAAGCATTCAGGATTCCACAACTTCTATACAGTGACAGCATTGTAAGTGGGCTTTCTTTGCGCTAATTACAGTGGGAAAGCTTTACCATGAACAGAAAGAGCAAATCAATTCACTCAATGCATAGTATACTTCTCGGAGTTCAGAAAAAAAGAATGAAAACACAGTACATTTCAGACATGGGAATCTTAAAGATGAATCCTTGGGGTCTGAGACTGTAGAAATATTACAACATGATTCTTTTTTCTAGAGTTAGTTCGTTGCTGTTTGTAGAAAAGAAAGGAACACAAGTAAAGTTTATTGATATTTGGCTAATAGCAAAGCAAGACTTAAAATAAGCCACACAACCAGCAGGTGTGAGCTGACAAGCAGCAAGGCGACAGGATAGAAGTGTCGAGCAGTTGGCTTGTTATCAGTTAGACAGCCTGTTTCGGGATCATCCGAGTCAGTCAGTGCTCCCTGGGTCTGTCTGCTGTTAAACAGGGAAGTTAGGAACAGATAGAACAGCATTTCAGCAGCAAAGAAAGCCAACACGCAGGCATTTTGACAAAATGAAAGTACAGAGCCATTTTGAGGAAATAGATTTATCTAAGTACTTCCAGTATAACTTTTGTGTTCTACAGCTGACACAGGAAGCACCATCACTGGGCGGCTACTAGCATACTAATGCTACTAGGTGCCTTGGAGTAGTATTCACAAGTGAACATTAAATCACTTCCACAATGAACTACACCATCACTAAAATCAACACACACACTGAACAGAAATGAAATAAGGAGGTTGAAAAAAAAAGTTAAGGAAGCAAAGAAAAAAAGATCATGAGTACGTCATAATGCAACACTGAACAAATGATGTCTCCATGGTGCTCACAGGCTTTTCAGTCCTGCTTCAGTATCTATTAGGAAGTTTATTGGCAGAAATGAAAAGGCCACACACTAACAGCTATTCTAAAATAGTATTAAATGATGGTAAACTGACTTCAAAAATTCATCACTGCTGGTGACTCAAAGTCCATAGCAGTTCTTTTTATTCAAAGGCTCGCACCTGCATTCCTGTAAGTAAATCACCTTGTATCTTTATCAGTCAACACAGGGAGGAGCTAATCTACTTAGAAGGAAGTTCTACTGAATCACGCTGGATTGTGTGGTCCTTGTCCTACCAGAGCAACAGGGACACTTCCACTGCCAGGCTTGCCTTTTGTATTCTTGACAGATTCTCTGTAAGTACAATTACTCACACTGCAACCACACTTCTTCAATTCCTCTGAAGCTTACTTGCATACACTCAGGAGTCCTGTTTATAGACTTCCTTTGGGCAGCAAGGACTGGCAAGATTTTTTTTTTTTTTCTATTTACTATGAATATCCTGTGATGAAAAGATAACTTGCCATTTTTTAATGTGGACTTGAGAATATCCAAATATATCAGATGACAATGCAGTGCCCTTTCAGAAGGACAGGTCACAAGTATGCTCTTGCTTTCAAGAGAGAAAAAGCTGGCAGACATTATCTTTACTGTCCCACAGCTGCAGGTAAGATGAAGAGGATACTCTGAAAACAGCAGCAGCCACATCACCTTACAGAAAGCCTGCCTTCTGACTCGTGTGTTAAAGGGCAGTGCTACATTTCCTAAGCTTGGATAGCAAGAGAGGTGCAAGAGCTGCGTTTGCAGGTGGAACCCTAGGCAAGGGGGGGTTGATCAAAACCTTTCCTTGCCCAATTTCTCTTTTGAACAAGCCTTCCATAATAAGTTCTTAGTCTTAGTCTTTGCTTTGAACTTCAGTCTGTATGTTACACTAATAAAGGGATCAATACATACTATTTTGAATAGCAAAATAAGAGATAAAAAAATAAAACCCCTGCTATTTTCATCTAGGTCAAAGTAATTGCTGGTGGCAGGGTGTTTGCTGCTTTTGTTCTACAGATCTCAAATGTCCATGGATGGAACTTGGGCAGAACTGAGACTTTGCTGTAGACATTATCTCAGAAACTATCAAGAAATTAAGCTGATTGCATGGTTTATTGGCCTTGTCAGCACTGAAATAAGTAATTCTGTGTTTCTCTATCAGACTGCTCCAGCTATGCCTCTGTCCTAGGGCCCACCTACAGAACTGCCTTCCTCTTCTGCTCACAGTGACATTACTATTTGTGATCAGCTGGGAGGACTAACTTTATTGTTCCCAGTTAATGTTGTCCTCCATTATGTATTTCTATATACTTTTTTAAGAACCTGCTGCTTGCTGGTTTTCCTTTTCTTTTTTTAATCTCCACAGCATCCCACAGGTTTGTCCCTTTGACCCTGTCCCCTTACTCCCTTCCAACTCCTCAAGGTGAGCCTGCAGGTTTCAGCTTACTCCCCTTATGCCCACAACTCATGAGAAGTCCAGCTCAACCCTCCCAGTCCCATCTCTTCCTTCCCAGTCACAGAGTCCGGGTGATTTTTGTTTGCCCTGCATCCCTTCCATCACAGACATCACGTGTGCTCCTATGCACACACCAAACTTTTTTCTTCTGGAGAAATCCATCTGGGCAGCAGTGAAGTTGAGCATTCAGTAGGGTGCACAGCCACTGCATTAATCAGATTGATTGTTTACACCAATCTGGAGAGCCCTGGCTTTGCACACCAATGGTTCATTCCAAGCAGGCTGAGTCACACACTTGCAGGTTGTTCCTACAGGGATGAACCCTCCTGCTTCTGTGGTGTGCCTTGCTCTGTTGGACTCCACATCTCAACAGTGTCTGGCTTTCATCTGCATTGCTACAAGTCACATTAGCTTCAGTGAGATTTATGCGGGAGTAATGATGGAAATACAGATAAAAGCCATTTGTTCTCTTTTTTTTTTTTTCCAACAGAAAAGCCTACAGTACATTTGTTCTTTGATATGCTGAAAAGAATGATCGGTGTCTTTTAACATAAAAAGTTTATCTTCCCCCCAGGAAAGCAACCGTGAACAGCTGATGCACAGGCACTCTGTTCCACAAATTAGTCACATCATTCAATGCATGATTCAATAAGATGTCCCCAAAATAGAGCAAGAGGATCCAAGTCCATTATTAGCTTCCTAAGAACAAGCTGAGCAGAATAGCTACGCATGCTTTTAATTGAGGAGGAATATTTGATCAGGGTCAGATGCCTTGCTATAGCGTGTGCCAACATTTCTCAGTGCAGTGCAGTGACAGTGCCTTCCAACACACCCCAAAGTGTCCTCTGCAGTGACTATTGAACAAAGCAAAGACCTACACCCAGCTGTCAGCACCATAACATTGCTTCCCCTGGCTCACCCCACCCTGGAGGAGTTTCACTGCAAACAGCAGAAATCCCACTAGTGCCCTGTCAGCTGGATTCATGTGGCTTCTGACTGACAGCACAACCAGAACAGAGCGCTAAGGGTGCTACATGCTCAGGTGTGAAGGTACAGCCATAGTTTCAGACGTTATCTCCATCACAAATTGAACTTAAACAGCAAAAGGAAGGAAGAAAACTTGAAAAATAACCAGCAAGTTTCTATTTTACAAATAATTTAAACAGAAGTAGTGAAACCACCTAAGTTCGCAACATCTGGAGTCATGAACACCCCACTAACCTATCATACAATTTTTATTCATTTACTCTCAAATTGTTCATTTGAGACCTCCGGCACAGCACAAACACATTGTAGCAGCCAAGGGTTCTGTAAGTTAATGACAATATAACCATTTCAGCCTGCCTTCTATCTCATTTGATGTTTTATCATCCTAAACTCCTGTTAGGAGTTGCTACATGCTTATCAAATGAGGCAAAGGCAAAACAGCAGGTATTTTTTGTTCTTTTCAAATTCAGCTGATAAATTATTTGGACCTCAAAGTAGTGAAGCAGAGATGATGAAAATGGTGTGAGGAAAAAGCCTCTCAAGTCCTTAAGAGAGTCAAGCACACACATGAGGGCACATTCTGGGTTTCGATTGTCAGTCACACTGATGTCCCTGAGCAACGTTTTTGGAGGAGATGATTTTCACATTTTGGGATGTATGCTTCTTTTTTAGAACTTTTCCAGCTACAGTTATTAGCAACACTGGAAACGTTGAACTCTTCTACACGATTTCTTCAGGTGGAATAAACAGGCAGCTTTCTATTAACAGGTGTCCCACGTGCTAGTGGTGACTACCGTTTGAATTCATGTCCTACTGCACTTGTACTTTATGGGAATTTCCCTTTTTTTTTTTGTAGACAGATTCAAGCAAGGTTTTTCTGGTCCTGATGTGTTTTTCTTCTTAAACTTCAGTGCTGACACAGAAAATAGCAAAAGTAAGTTGCTTCTCTAGAGTGCCATCTGGTAATAGTAGAGACATTTCTTCAAATAGAAAGGATGGCTAACAGTTCTCAGTCTTACACAATTTTGATAACTTACCTATTCCTTTTATTTCAAGACAGTCAAGTTCATAAGCAGCTTTCAAGAAGCAGCTTCTCTTAAGAAGTTTTTGGAACGAAAGCATCCTAATTTCTACATGATACATGTTACTGGGATTGACTGAAACACTTCAGAGAATAATCACCTGTATCAATGTACAGCACTACAGTTCAAGAAGGCAGCCTTAACTTTTTCAAAGAGAAAATGTGGGATCCTTGTGAACATCTCCTAGCCATTACCAAGCTGCTGCACTAGCACATCTAGAAGAATAAAACATCATGCAGAAGGAAATAAACAAGTATCAGCCTAGTCCTGAAGGATTTCAGTATCAGAGCAGAACTCAGATAAAACATATAAAGGAACATCGGGAAACAAAATTTTATTTTGAAATATGAAGTTGATGCAATAAACCTCCAACAATTTTTAAGAACAAAAAATGGTTCTGCATTGTTTCAAAATGGAAGCTAAGGGAGGGGAATCAGCAGAGACATCTTTTGTATCAATGATCTTTAAAATTATTCTTTTTCTGATACGCATTTAATAACTTAAATTTTTTCCCTCAAATCCACATGGCACTAAATAAAGTAGAAGATGCTAGAAATCAATTTTTGCTGCTTACATGATCCTATAATCTCAGCTCAAAACAACGAGAATTGCTGAAACTGATAAGCAGTCTTAGATCCAAGAATACTGAGAAATTCAGTTAGTGATTTAGGAAGCTGCTATTTAAACATACACAAAAACCCCAGACTGTTTATCAAATCTGTTTTATCAAATTGTCACACTAAACTCCCTCCTCCTGTTTTAACCTTTTGTAATGCAAGTTTTTCCCTACTCTTGTTGCTAGAATAGAAATCCTCTATTTCCCCACTCCTTTCTTCTCTCCTTGCTTGGTTATAACACACGACTTTTCTAATGCAATATTTAGGAAATAGAAAGGAAAGTAGATCATACAATATGAGGCTTGACCACTGAGTTGGACCATGCAGCAGATTCATGGTGCAGTCATGATGATAGGACACCTAGATCTTGAAAATCAGCTATTGTGAAGTAACTGTGGGGTTTGGGCTCAAAACCATTACGGAGTTTCAGTCTGTACAGAGCTAAAAATTCAATTTTGAGGAGGTGGTCAGAGACAGCAAGCTACTGGAGGCTCAGTGCTGGACAGGGTACAGGTTTTCAGCACTATTATGAACAGGCCTTAACAGTTCAGTACAGAGCAAGAGATTAATAAAGAAACCCTCTTGCAGCAATATTTAATAACAGGCAAGGAGACACTTGGTCCCACAGCCACACAACCACATCCGGGAAAACCCTGTTGTCTTATGTGCTGACATGGACAGGGATCCTTTGGAAGGAATGCTGAAGTCAAAACTCAATTTACACAGTTGCTCTTTTGCTCTGCTGTGTATGTGTTCTCCTTGAAGTCAAAATAATTATAAATGTGCAAATTTATGACCTATTTTATCAGCTTAGCTGTGTTTGGATTTCCCAGAGCAAGTGAAAGAGGCACACACCCTGCACTGCAGGCAACAAAACAGCACAACTCACTCCAGCTTTGGGCCATGGAAACATCTCCCGAATTGCTGGTTCACACAGAGCAACACCCCTATATTTGTCTATGTTTACTTTTTAACATACAATTAACTCCAAAGAATAGACGGGAAAAGGGCAGTTTCAAGCTTGATATCTAATATGCATAAAACATGCTACTGGGTAATATACATCTCTACCAGTGTTCATCTTAGCACTTTAGAAATCTCTGCTGATTGCAGAAGAATTAATATTTTCCTTTTTGACTGATACAGAATGCCTTCAAGAATGGTTTTCCCTCAATGTTAAAGAGTATCTATGTGGTAAAAAAATAACATTGACAAACTTATTATAGTGAAAATACAAGAAACATTAAGAAAAAATTCCAGTTAGAATCACAATTTTTGTCACTGGTGCATTTAGGACACCTCCATTAGCAGGCTAAATTCACCCTCAGCATCTGAACAGCAAAGCCAAGTTGACTTTCTGTGCCTGTGTCCCTTAATCTGCCAAAATGGACAGCAGATGCTGCCCCATGGGCACAGTATCCTGGTCATGCCAACTCCCAAAGTGCCCTGGAATCACTTGAGAGCACACTTAATCTGCCAAAACTGCATCCGCAAACATTTAATAATTTCACTGTATAAAATGACTGAGATCATGTTCTAGCATCTGTCCCCAGAGGTTTTCAATTTACAGCTGTGGCCAGAAGCTTCAAGTCCTGCAAAGTCATTGTGGTGACTGTGTGAGAGATTAGCTTCAGAACTGGAAAGTGATGGGTTTGCAGAGGAGATTCTTCTTTACCTGTCGAGACAGCAGAGCAGTTTCTGAAACATGATTTTCACCTCTACTGTACTCCAAGGAAAGGATTTGCTATTTCATTCTGCTTTTTACTGATAGTCCTCTGTAGTATTACACATCAATTTTACAAAGGTTTCTCTGTCTATCAAAAAGTATGGTTCTAATAATCTTCCTAGACACTCTTCTATAAAGTATTAGGATTACATGTGTATGGGAATTTCTCAGGTCAAAGTTGCGAAATCTTTCCTGACAAATTTCTCTTACAAGGTGTCAAATTCAGTCTAATGTACGACCAACACTAAAGCCAATGTGGTCTGCATCTCTGTGCAGGAAAACAACCAAGCAAAACCCCACGGGTTTGACATTCACTTGAGCTCTGAACAGATCCAACATTTCCCTTCCGTAAGGGTAGGGCACTGGCATAATTGGTTAGCGAGTCACACTTGTTTCCAGACTGTTTCTGTCACAGCAAGAGAGTTTTACTGAAGATGTAGTTACACATTTAGCTCACATAGCACAGTGAAACATAAATCCATGATAAATTCTTTCATATGTCTAATCAGGTTTAAATACTTTCTGTTGGCCATGAAAATAAATCTTTGTGAGTCATCCCTTTTCTTTTGGCAAAAATTTTTTTAGTCTTTTTCCCCATGCTGAGGACAAAGTAGCAAAGCTGATTTAAGAGGCAGAAAGGGCTTCCTACACTAGTTAACAGACACGTGTGAAAGATGAAGCTTAAAATCTGTTATTCATTTCGAGATGTCCAAATCTATGGGTAGGATGACAGAATTAAGGTCAGAGAACTGCTGGTGTAAACAGAACATCATTTAATCTATGTTGCATCCCTAATTTAGGTATTTTAAGGGAGGAGGGTGCTGAACAGAAGGAATTCTAAATTTGAATGTTGTGACTTGCTGGGTTTTCACTTTGAGATATATGAAAGGAGGAATGCAACTGCTTTTCATTAATGACACCAAGAGACATAGTCTCTTCATGGGATTAACCAAAGTGTGAGTCATAAACTGCAGACAACTGCTAGTCTCTAAATAATTCAGCTAAATAATGTCAGTTCATTAAAAAAACTTTCACCTAACACACTGATACATTTTTTAAAAACCACAAAACCAGTTTGAGATTTTATCTGTTCTGATCCCAGCTGTTCTTTCAGCAGCACACAGTCTGGGGGTATATTTATACAAGGTGAATTTGTGCACATATAGATTCCCCAGCCACAAAGAAAAATGCATCTAAATCTGATTTTAGCTGCCACCAGGAAAAAAAATGCAGCCCTGTTTTGGTTAGGTAGGGAGCTAACCAAAACAACCTATCCAAAAAATGCATAGGCTGGGATGCACACTGCAGCAACCTGAAAATTGTGTCCCAACATTACTACCAATAAACCATCTTCTCCTCTCTTCAGCAGGTAGATTGTTAGAGAACTTTGGAAAATGCAAGGAAAACTCCATTTGAATCAGAAACACACAATTTTTCCATGTACTTCCTTCAGGGCAAATGACAAGGCTGGATAAAATTCTAATTTAAATGCCTTGAATGCATTTGTCATCTTTTCTGTTAATAGGTACAATGTGGAGACTTAGAGAAATAAACCTTTCTATGAGAAATTAGGAGTGAATGTAATTCTTTCATCTTACTTGTTTTGTTTCAGTATCTTTTTAGAAGATGGCTGAAATTTTGGAGTCTGTTCTTCACTCAAGTACCAAGGAGGAGAACTGAAACTGAAATCTTTTAAACAATATTGAATACAAGCATTTTCTCTTTGGTTGTTAAGCTGCATTTGTAAGGAAATCTTTATTTGAATGCTACTGCAGATTTGTTAAGAAGTTCATTGTATCTCACAAAGACAATATTAGCACAGATTCACTTTTTAAGCAAAAATACCACTGCACTGAAAGGGAAAATAAAGAGATGAAAGCCCATACTATTTTTCCCCCAGTATCAAGAAAAAAAAAAAGACTTTCAGAAGATTTGAGATCACTAAAGACTAAAAATTCAATAAGCCATTTATTTACCTTCTGCATTCCTAAATCTTTGCTGGCAGAAAGGAGTAAATAATTTATAACACAGGTGCAAATACCTTCCTCTCTGCAATAACACTACATTTTTCTCACTGTTACAAAGAGCTGAAGGACGTGGTTTTGCTCAGTGCAGTAACAGTAATTGTCAGTTTGCCAAAGATCAAAGACGCAGTTCTCAGGATAAGCTCTATGAACTATGCTCAAGACTCCCTGAGCACAAGAGGAGTTCACTGCACTGTCAGCAGCACTTAACCATGAGCTAAGTCTCTGACAGATGAAAAAAATGGCAATTTATTTCCTGACCTGGACTGAACTATCAGATACATATGAAGTTTCTTATAAAGTCAGTCTTTCCTGCGTTGCAGACTGTGTTCCCTCAAGCGCATGACCAGTGGTGCTGAAACATTATCACCAGAGTTTAAACTACAATGCCTTGGGACCTTCTACAGAACCTGCCAATTCCTGAAACTTTGGAGTCTCTGGGTTTGAGATATTTTAAGTATGAATGTTCCCAAGCACATGTTTAGCAAGCCACATATGCAACTGCCAAGCAGAACAGCAATGGGGCTTTCCACATTTGGTGGCAATTGCAATCACGGGGAAAAGAGGGTGTTTTCCTGTGAGAAATCCAAAACATTAAAAAAAAAAAAAGGAACCATCCAAGATTTTGTGGGAAACATTCATCCATTATTATTTTCTTCTGAAGAAGCAGCATGCCAATAGCAATGTTGGAGTATTCCTTCCTTCCTTCCTTCCCCAGGATGGGACACAGAAGGTAGCAAGTGGGTACAAATGTCTCACTGGGATGGTGGAGAGTGACCTTTGTCTGCAGTGCATTTTCCTACTCTATTATATGCACTGCTTATTATGTGCACTGGAAGGAAAACAGCTCAAGGTACATTTCAGAGTTTCATCATCTCACGGTGCTCCGACTTTAGCTAAACACTGCTCCAATTTTCCAGAAAAACCCTGTATTTTGAAATAACTACAAAATATTAGACTACACAGATTGAGGTTGTGCTGGAGGCAATGCCAGTGCCTCTGATTTTACACTCTCTTTATAAGAATACAGTTCTCAACTATATTCTTATACGTATATAAGATTACATTCTTATTACATTTGTATTACATTCATATATTCTGGTATGCTTATGTTTCTGGCCATGCCTTCTTCAGTCACTAGGAAAACCAATAACACTTATTCATATGCTTCAGGTGTTTGGATCAAATAAATATGAGCCAGAGGCCAGGTGTTCATACAGAAAAACCTACAGTGCAGCCAAAAAGCACACAGGTTGTTAATGAGAAACATTTCATCCTCTCCAAATGCCTGTAATGTCAGGCCTTAAGGAATTCCGCTTTCTTTTCAATTTCTAATAAATGCTAATGTCCTTCAATTATATTGCAACTCACTCCACATTAACCTCATTAGGAATAATGCTGCCTTTCCAGGTGAGTGAGGGATGTCAGCACTCACAGTCCTCTCTAGCACTTGCTCGTGGCCAGGGGACTACGAAAAAGGGCAGCCACCCTCCAAAAACATCTGAGCAGGCTGATTCTGTCCCTGGTTTTTGGATAATCCTGAGCTTCTATGTCTGTTGGACAGCACTTACAGGCTTCTGGTAACTAAACAATTTCGGTTTGGTTATTTTTTAAAGATCTCAACAATTCTTATAGCTTTATTCTCAATTACCCTTTATTAAAAACTTATTATCAGTTAACATCATCTTGTCAGAGCCTGGTTTACACATGGAAATTAGTCCACTTGTCCCTTTTTATTAGTATTCAATTCTGTGTTAAATGCACTATTAATGTACAGCTACTGATAGCTTAAATAAAATCTATAAAACACAAAAGCTGTAATTAAACAGCAAAAGCAATTTAAAAAAAATTATCTTTGCAGAGCTACAGGCATCTTTTGTTATCTCATGAATGTACACATGGGACAGGGCTTGCGCTCTCTTTGTTGTTCATAATATCCTTGCTACTCTCTTAGAACACTGGAGTTGGTTAAAGCAAGCACTCTGGATTCCTTGAACTATTTCCTTTGCTTTTCCTGCTTGCATGAATAGCTAATGATGGCAGATATGAGATTCAAATAAAGCTAAAGATATGTGAGTGCAGGCCAGCAGCTGCACTTGTCAGACAAGAAGGCTCATCAATGCAGACAGAGTATTTTGATGTATGAAATAATAAATGACATTTTCCCATGTATGGTGCACAGTAATGAAGCACATGCAGAACACTACAGAATATGAGAAATATTATAATCCTCCCCAAGATGGAATTGCTCACAGATAATGGAAATTTCAATGGAAAAGTAATGGGTTTAGATTTGACCAATAATGTTCTCTCGAGTGCAGAGGAATTCAACAACCGAAGAAGCAACAGACAACCTGAGGGCAAGGAAAGAGCTCTCTACCAAACACTTGCTTCCATAAACAGGACATACTTTATTTAGAAAGCTTCCTCACCCTCCCATTCATTCAAATTATTAGCTGCATATTTTTATTAAGGAACACTGATTATAAGTTCTTTTTCAAAAATAAACACATCAAATCACAATGGTAGAAAAACTAGAGCAACATCTAACGAAATACTGAAAAAGTGTTCTTCAGTATAGAAGTATAACTTCTGCACATGTATCTACTCAAAATGGCTAAATATCTGCAGAATTTGTAATGTTGCTGAAGTTATGCAAGCTAAAGTAACTTTGTCTGGAAGAGTTATCAAATAAAGTTTTTCTATGAAAATAAACAAGAATTTAGCATAAGGGCACTATAACTACATCACTTGATGGCTACTGCTCTCTATGTAAACAAGGAAAGTAACCAAAGTGGACTTCTACCCTTATTGCAAAGCATGCAGTAGTTATCATATGAATTGAGCAAACAAGCAGCCTATATCTTGTAGCAGCTAAAGTTTAAAGAGTAACTTAACAGTACACATTTCGTTTCTTACCCATTTCTTCTTTCTAATAACTCCTGGCTTCCTTGACCTCATGATAATAAATAAATTAGTGTCTAGTGACAAGCATATGTTTAAAAGCCCATCAGGTTCTGATGTCAGCAAAATTTTCCTCAAGCTAAGTTTTGCCCTCATACCTTTATTTCACCTTCAGGTATTTACCATGACAACTACAGAATACACTTCTGAGACCTGATCCAACTCCTTTAAAAGGCAACATTCCCTAACCATGAGTGGCAAGTCTTTGGGTGCCAAATTTAACAGCCCAGGCTTCCTCTAGTTCTACAGAGCATCCCCAGGATGATTCAGGGCCCCTAAATCAGGCTACTAACCATCCTCCCCAGGACAGTATTGGGAACCTGAGTCCTTAGCTGGGATACAATAGCTATCTAAAGTTTTATGATAGAAATAGCTTGATTATAAGTGTTGCACTGAATTCAGTGGTCTTTGGAAATAACTTCTCCAATGCCAATCGCCCAAATGTTTTTTCCCTCTCATCTTCAAAGAGCTTCATAATCTCCAGTCCATACTTGCACTGCCACTGTATCCCCTAAAATATGAAGCTCACAAGCCTAGATTTTATCTCCAGCACCATAAACATAGTCAAACATGATGGATAACAACATAAACTTTCAAGCTCACTTGACGACAGAGTACTTTTGAAGGACAGACTTGATTTTTGTCTGTAGTGTAAATAAAAGAAAAACCAAGAGATTTATGAGCCAGGAATTGTCAGGTTTGGGCTACATTATGATGTGGTACAGAACATTAGGCTTTGCAACAAGATGAAATGTATTATTTCTCTTTTGGCATTCCATACCCAATGGAGTATGGATTGCGAGCTTCAAGTTTTTATTTTTGCCATATAAGATCATTTGACTTTTTCCACTCCATTGTAGTATATTTTTAATTTAATAAAACTTATAATTAAAAAACCCCTTCTAGTTTATTCAAGGATTACAATTCAGAGGGGGTTCATTTAATTCCAATAGTTTTAACATCTGTGGTTTAAGTTGCAGAAAGCTTCAAAAGTAGCTATTGAAGTAATGTATTGCTTCATTTACAAAGGAAATTGGATGCCTAATGCATTTTGTGGTGCAATAATAACGAAGCTGTAGTATTTGCATAAAGCAGCCCACAGTAGTACCAGGTGTAGGTCCTGTCTGAAGAAAGGCTTTTAGACTTTTCCTAGCCCAGTGTGGACACATTATTCCATCGGGTTACACATTAGCATAGAGTTTTGCATTCCAAATGGCTTTGATTGGTCTGATCAGAGGATCAGCCTCTTCATCTCAACAACCTATTATTTGCTACAAGGATCTCATCCTGATAATCATGAGCCATACTTCTTCTGGGTATGAATTTATGTAGACCTAATTCAAACCTAGGAGGTGAACTCCAAACGGTGTTACCGTATTCGCTGCAACAACAAGCAAAGCAGAAAATGTCAGGGTTTAATCTGCTCAAGAGAGAAACACTCTCAGAAGAGAACTATGTCTCAAAAATATCTGTCTTGTGTTTGAACATCTGTGTAAGCATGCAGGAGGTAATCTGTACTAAGTTCAAGTTCATTACCACCTCATTGCAAGTTTTTCAGATTGGAATTAAGTTAAGACTGAAATGAGGTTTTTTTAATCCCTATTGTGCTGCACCAAAGAAGATGCTTTGTGATAGCAGGAAGAACGATTGCCTTTAGGATAGAAAATATAAAATTTGAGATACATCTGTCACAAAAAGATTTTTAAATAGTCTGCTAAGCCTACAAATACTTTTCTACACTACTGTACCCAGCATTGTCTTGCCAGTGAATACCCTTGGTGTAAAAGTAAGAAAATGTGTCTGATTTGAAAAATGTTACTGCACTCAAGTTTCTCTGAAAACCAAGAACAAGAGCTTGATCACATTGTATGAAATGCCTACATTTTCCTAGAGCTTCTATCCCACCAAAATTTTCATTTACAAACAAAGATCATCACATGAAGATAATAAATCTGGCAGCACATCTTGGGCTCCTTGCACGGCACAGGAGAGAAAATAAACAGCATCATAGTCGTCTGATATGTGCCAAATTACTTGAAAAATAAATTCAAAAAGCGTCTTCACACGGCAAATGAACGTCAAACTAACTTTAATGTGGTTATCTACAAATTTGCTGATAATATCACTGTGATAGCAAATTTTTACAGAGAAAGGTGACATAGGGAGCAGCCTTCTCCCTGAGGCTACCACACAGCAGGAAAGCCAGAGAGGATTTTATTCAGGATGATGTTGAGGGAAGATTATCCATCAGCACTCAAAAGCTTAAACACCAGTTCAGCAGTGTCCAGAAGGCAGAGAGCCTTGAATTGTGCAGCCAGCATTGCTGCATTTGCTATGTCAGCATGAACCCAAGTAGCAAGGAGGAGTGTGAAAACAGAATTAGTACTATGCAGAAAAGTGAATGTCAGTAAGGTAATGAACATTATTTACAAGCTTTGCTATTGCACACTCAAGTACAGCAACAGGACTCTTATTTAAAGCAAAACAGTCCATGAGAAGAGGCCCTTTTAAAGAAAAAGTAGATTCAAATGAAATTTCAAACAAAGGAAGGACTATGATGTCATAAAGGACTTGGCACCTCTGTACTAGTTTTCTCCCACTTTAAAATTGAAAGAGATCCAAGAGCATTTCTTTCTCTTGCCCTTTGGTTGTCAATTATAAGCTTTTTAAATCAAAAAACATTTGACTTTAAAAAGTGCAAGTGGAATAAATACTCAAACCAGTTATAGCCAATATTATCAAAGCAGTCTCTTGTGGATTTTAAGAATAATTTAATGGATCTTTGAGAATGAGATATTGTTGTAGCTGCTTGCCTCTGCCTGATGCTACTTTGATCACTTCAAAACCAGCCAATAATGCCTCTGCCACAGTGCCAGTTTACCCATTTTCATTTGCTTTCCTGAGGCTTTCAATGTAACAACCATTTAGGAGAAATAAACTTAGAACAGAGACCATGCCAGTCTTGGTTAAACACCATGAGCTAAAACCCTAAAGAAACCAAACCAAAACCATGTGAAAAACACTCCACAACAAACTACTCTGGACCCTCACATATTTTACTTACTACACACCACAAGGCAGTTTGTTGGAAGCTGCAAACCTTTCTGAGCTGATTACTTTGTATTCTGTAGATGCTCTGCTATCAACAGTTATGAAAGAATTACAAAGGAATTTAAATTAAAAAACCACCAACTTTGGAACGATGGTTGCAAATCAAATATAAAAGCCAACACTATTTTGACAGGAATTATGTATTTTCATCAGATTTTCAGTTCACCCAGGACACAAACTATTAACCAGATGATCCTACAACGGGGTTTTATAAAATACATGACTGTGTGATCAGATTGCACCTCAGTCTTTTCAATGTTTCAGTAATCTAAACAAGTTCCTCAAATCTGAAAAATGCTGAGTGGAGAGGGGCTGAAGAGTAAATATATATATTTTTTAAAGTCAGGTGTATCTCAGTGATCTATTGCAGATAATATGATGCCTTTTTAGCCTGTCTTTCTCTAGAAAGCAAAGGGCACATGCTAGCTCTCGGTGTGAGGGGAAGGAACAGCAATGTGTACATATCCTCTTTGGGCACAAGGACTGAGTTCAGCTAAACTGAAATGTGGGATAAGAAGGCTCACACATTACAGTGTTCCCACAAGGGTAAGGAGACGTGCAGCCAAGGGGAGGCTGTAGCATGAAATTAAAGCTGATGATACATCAGAAAACCCATAGGATGAATGAGAGGGACACAAAGGAAGGTTTCTTATCTATGTACTACACAACAATTTCACGGAGCAGTAAGTGAAGTTCCTGAGCAGCACACACAGAGGCATTGTCTCCCTCAGCAAGAGGCAACCTAACAAAAGAGGCTGGTTCACATACCAAAGGATGTCATCCCTTAACAGAAGAGAGAGGGAGCAGTGATTCCCTTCCCACGCGCTGATCTCCGTGGTCTAAGGGACTGTAGATCTTGGCTAAGCCTTGTCTGGAATCACAAGACTCTGCAGAGGCAGAAACGCGCTCTGGCACCTTCCTGGGGCATTAGGAGCATCTCCAACAGAGCAGAAAAGCCAAGGGCTTTTCCCACTGCTGGAAGACAACACACACATGGCAACTTGCAGGCTGGGGAGAGGAGACAGGCTGGCAGGGAAGTAAACCCAGACCAGGGCACGGGAACAGCACTGCAGATGCACAGCCAAACCAGTGCCCAGGGATTGTGGCATTAGGGGTTTGGTTAGACCCACAGGACAACTGCAGCACCACTAAGTCCCAGGGCTGCAGAAACTACTTTAACTGTTCTATCATTAGGAGTCAGCTGTGGAGCGGGCTGTGCACTTTGGCAGGACTCCAACATTTCCTTTGCATTAACTTCCTTACAAACATGTGCTTTCTATTCATACAAATTATAGCAGAGACCTCCACTACTAAGAATGCAAATTCCCCAAACTATCTCCCAGCTTTATCTCTGGGTGATCTAGAGAATAGGACAGCAATATAATACTGCTGTCTCCATTCCTGGGTTTAGTTCCAGCTGACTGCAGACAACATCATGAAAGTAGGAAATACATAATAGGTACATAATGATCCAAATGGAAACTCCTCTGGTCACTGCCCTGCAAACAGCTACCAGGACTTGTATTGCAGGTTAATACTGAGAAACAACTTGTTGCTGCCAGGGATTCCAGTGAAAGGTCACCAGTGGCTGCTGTAATGGTAAGGACACGCTTACAAAATGTCACTCACCAAACCAGAGCTGCCACAGAAAGCAACAAGTAGAAACTACTGCTAAAACTAAGCTGAGAAAAGCCACTGTCAGAAGAGTTTCTATAAAAATACCACACACTAAGATGTTACTGCAAGAGAGTAAGAAACAGGGAAATGCTCATTGGAAAAAGAAAAAGCAGCAGGCTGAAGGGAGAAAACCCCCATACATCAAAGACAGTTCCTCAAATTATGGTTATAAAATACGGGGGCTGATGATGACACACAATTACATCTCTCCTTTTATTTTGGTATCCAATATGATTTTAGATTCCTTCCCTAAAGAACCTGAGATAGAAAAATTCAGATCCAGTGTCTGAAGCTGAATAGGACCCTAATTATTTGAAAGCACAATTGTATAACAGAATGTGCCTGGTCACCTTATGAATGCATCATAATAAAAAATGGAAAAAGATAATGTGGAGATTGAATGCTGAATTCTCTCATGTCATGTACATCTTAAGCACTAGGCTAGCCCCCAGAGATGGTGGCTGGCCCTGAGCCAGTGTTCCATCCCAAAGGATGGGACTCAGGGAAAAAAAACCTGAAACCAGGCTGCTGGACAAGAAAAGATGATTATCTGAGCCAGAGAGCATTCCTACAATAGGAAACTAAGTTTATGAAGGGATCAAGGGAGTCTAAAATGAGAGGAAAGATAAACCTAGAAATGTATTTAGCTGCTTCCTTTACAAGGCAGCCAGAGCTATAGCCTGACACTCCGTCACCTTTCTCCTGAAGGAATGCAGGATCTGCTATCACAAAACCACCTTGTCTGGAAGAGCAGCTGGTTGCTTCATCCTTGTGTGCCCCCTCCCACCTTTGGACAGTCTGTAGGTTGCTGGGACTGCAGACAGGAAGTTATGAGCCCTCCCTGTCCAAGTTATATCACTCTGAGAAGAACACTGGTTTAGAGGCCAGTAACTTCTAGAAGAAATTTCATGTTTGATAGCTTTAACTCGCTGTTGTATGCTACTACTGCCCTCTTACTCTCATTTCCTGCTTCTTTCTTATCTACATTTTAGACTTGGCAGTGTTGTTCTTCCTGAGATTTAGCTGAACATGGCCAAAGCCATGGTAATTCAGCTGTAGGAACTGGATTTTCAATAGATAATGAACATGCATACAGGACTTTTCCCACACACTCTTCCAGGAAATCTTAATCAAAGTGAAATATAACAGGAAGAAACCTGGTATTACTCAGTCTGGTGATTATAAACATCTGGTTGTTGATTTCTGCTAAGACCGAGTTTTTAATGGAAGCTCTTAATAAGCAATAAAGCACTAGATGAATGAGAAAATTAATGAAGTTTTCCATAAGCAACTAGAAAAACCTCAAAAGTGAACACCAAACAATATTTTACAATAATCTAACTACTTGCATGCTAGCTTTGTCTAATCACAACAGGTGAATTAACTTTTAGAAAACAAGATGGATGGCAGTTCAAAGCACCAAAACTGGACCTTACTGTTACTTAATGCCCAGGCTCCTATCAGCACTTCAGGTGATGCAAATCATCTACAGCTTCCACCTCCAAATAGAGATGTTAAGTTTCTAAAGAGCCATAGAATGATGTAAAAATCTATACTGGAAGTCAGGCTTGCCTTTCGAAAGTTTTGTTTGCACTGTGCTTATACTTTTAAAAGAAAAAAGAAAAGGTGGTGGAGGTCAGATATTCCTCCTCCTCAACTCACTCATTTTTAATGTCCTCAAACAGCTCTTTAAAAAAGGAGATATTTTCTTTATAATTGGCTCATCAAAAGCCCAATACTTGTTGTCCAGATCATTCATTCTTTGAACTCGTGCTTCAGGGAGATTTTTGATAGGCACTTTATCTAAGACACCCTGAAATATCCTTAACCGTTTCAAGTGGAAACAGTGTGTGCCACACTGAGTCAAATTTTGTATTCAATGTCAGAAACACGTGACAGGTGTTGTGCCCAGCTCAGAACGATGATAAGGCTGACAGCATGGAGGATTCACCGTAGACAGTGGATTTGTCATGGCCTTTGTTACTGCTTTGAGGCTTTATTGGAAACATGCCCAATGACAGGAGATCCTGAGGTTATTCATGACCTACAGCCTCCAAAAGGGATCCTGTCACTGAAACAATAAAGCTAAATAGAGTCAGAAAAGAAATAAATTTTAAAAAGGGAAAAAAATCTATTTTTTTTTACAGAGCTACTTCATTATGCATTGCCCACCAGTCCATCCTCCCTTAACAGCAGTCAGCTCTAAAGACCAAAAAAATAGAACCATGTGACAGATACTGCAATGAACTCTGTCGGAGGAAGGAGACCCAGACACCAATTGGTTCATCCAAGTCCGATTTATTGATCGAATACGGCGGGTTAAATATGGTTCTTAATAAGCTTCATACATATTGCAAAAGTTGAGCTCAGGATTGGTTAGTTACATATCAGCAACTACACCTACTTCTACATTCTTATGCTTATTCTTCTGTTACATTCTGCAGATATTCAGGACTAATCTCACCTCCCTTTCCTCATGTTGCAGCAAGGCCATCCGGCATTCTTGCCTGTCAGCAGTCACTGAATCAGAGACTGCTGACCTCCCTTTCAAGCTTAACCAGCGGCATTAAGTCAGTATGGCCTTTCTCAGCTAACCAACTCTTAATAAAATCCTCCACATTTCCCCCGCTTTCTTCTTGAGCAAGGAGATTAGTTTGCCAGGTTTTTGCTATCATACGGCTAACCATGTTTTGAATACAAGTAAAAATACAAGGCAAAATAAGCAAAAACATTAAGATTACACCCAGTAAGCCGATAGCATATGTCACAATGTTCCTTAGCCATGGTCCAAGCCCTAAGCCTTTAAGCCATTCGTCAATTCCTAGACCTTCTTCTTCTTTAAGATTGTGAAGTCCCTGTTGTAGTTCTTTTATCTTAGTATGAATGGACACCGAATGATCAGACAAATTCATACAACACATTCCCTCAAATTCTTCACATCCATGCCCTTGTGCTAAGAGCAAAAAGTCTACAGCAGCTCTATTTTGTAAAACAGCATGGTTAACACTTTGCACATCTGCAGTCATCATGTCCAGAATTTGGGATGTCTGGTTCAGCTCATTTCTTGTCCAGCACCCTAATTGTTTTGCTAAATTCATAGCCTTATTGGCAGATCCTCCTGGTAAGATAGTTGAAACTACTACTTGTCTGAATGTACCCCAAAACTTTGGATCTCCAATCTGGCTGCAGTCCAAGTCATGTATACTACGCTTTTTCCTGTTTGATGTTTGACTGAGCTGCATTAGCAAGGATACATTAGGGTGAAACAAGGACAATTTTCCCAAATAACAGGGTCCACCCTGTGGCTTAGCTGGTACACCATTCCACGCCCTGTCTCCACAAATTAGAAATATTCCTGTAGGTAATTTCATTGGTGCCGTAATGTTTGTGCCGTTACATTGACTGTAATGCTGTGGAGAGAATTCACTCAAATTCAGGGATGAATCCAAGGTGGCCCATGTGTCTTTAGGTTGATTTAAATTCTGGACATCCAAGGGTTTGAAACTAAACCATCCGCCAGCTGTGGTGTTAGACATACTGGCATTTGCACTTCCAAAAAGATCTAATTCTTCAGGAGGAGAACGCAAGGAAGTGTTAAGTGATTGGATTAGTAAACATTGGCGATAGCCATCACTCTGACCTGCAGTATATCCTTGCTGTGCTGGCAATGTGATGTTAGACATGTTACGCATGCATAAGGTTCGATTATTTATTAAACTGCAAAATTCTCCAGGAGACCACACTGGAAGTCCTACCAAGCATGTTCGAAATGGATTAGTAACCCCTCCAAGACTAAGACAAAGTGATGATTGATTAATTTGATTAGCAAGTGTTACCCATAGATTTTCTCTTGGCTGACTGAAGTGTGTTATTCCTACTGCTTTAACTGCTACAGCGTTAAGCAGTATAATAAAAACAAACTTCATTTTTCTTTCCTTTTTGCCTGTTTTTTCTTCCTCTGCTGTCTTTTACTTGACTTGTTAGGCTGATTAAAATGGACCTGAGTCAGTCTTTGAATACACTGATCTAACCCCAAATCAGCATCCTTGCTCACAGGTATAGCATATGGCAAGTTTAAAGGCAAATCAGCTTTCTGCTATAATGCGTGAGGCACTAGTAACTTCAAGCTCTCTAAGTGCTTGCTGCAACTTCCATCTAATATATGCTATAACCACTTGTTCTGCACTCTCAAAAAGCTCCAATCCTGCCCTTCCTGGCAGACCAGTATTTTGTTCAAGAGCTCTAACCCAGACAAAATCTTGAATCCACTTCCCGAAACAAGGTCCACACCATAAATTTGCTATTGTCTTTTGTGAGTACCAATAAATCTTATTACAACCTGCACAAAGCAAAGCTATCCATGCATAGCACTTATCAGCATCCCTTTTGCAAACATAACAAGGAAGTGAATGTAAGTAGGGACCAGTATAAAAATCTGTCTCTTCGACCCAATGCAACCAATTTAATGGTGGTGATTGCAAAGCCTCTTCACCTTTCTTACTATATAAGGCTAATAGTTCAAGCTCTTTCTTTAGCGCAAGGCGTATTTTATTTCGTAATCGTTGTTCCTGCTCGTTATCTTCTTCAATAACTGTATCCTCCCGAGGGTCCCACAAATGTAAAATTGTCCTAATCATAGAAAACTAATTAGCCTTATTTAGAAGAGGTTGCTCCCTTTCTAGCCTTCTTTTTCTTATCAGTTTTCAGTTTTGCTGCTCCTAATTTCACTGGTCCCGTCACTTTCAAACTTAATTTTTGTAATTTTTCAATGCAATGATCTAATGCTCTTTCAGGATTCCCCCTGAAGGGCCCTACAATAGAACGTTGTGTTAAAGGTACTAATTTTCTACACCTTACAGAGATTATACATGATTTACTTTGAACCTTAATTCTACTTACAACACATTGTACTTCCCAACGATAATAAGCAAGAATTTTTTGTTCAGGAGACTCATAAAGATTTAAAGCGACATACGCATTTAGTCCCGTTTGTCTCCTTAATTCATCTTGCCAGTTTTTACGCCACGTGTGCTCGTGCTCGCAAGTATGACACCATAAATCCCGTAATAATGATTGTTCTATCCAAAAAGTATTATCACAGCCCCCACAACGTAGAGCTATCCAGGCAGCACAATGTGGATCATAACAGTCAAGGCAATGTTCCTTTGCTGGATTTGTTAAACGAAAAGTTGATAATGAGTCAGTAAAACCAATCAACTCCTGGGCCGTCCGATAGTGACATGTCAGTGCTCTGTCCAACACTTTCGAGTGTCCCTTCAGCTGTAGCAGCAGCGGTTGTAGGACTAGAGGCAGTTTCTCCCTCAGTCGCTCCCTGTCCTCCTCTGTGAGGCGATCCACTAGAGGCTGCATCAAAAACAGGTTTAGTCCACTTAGCAGGCACCCACAAAGGTCCTGTAGGTGAAGAAACACAAAGATACCCCCGACCCCAATATAATACTTTCGCAGGTTTTTCCCATAATCCTGTAGTCGGGTTCTTATACCTAACCCAGACCTCTGTCTCCTCAGTATTTTTCTGACCTGACCTTGGATGATGTTTAATCGCAGGAGGGGTATCATCTTCTCCAAAAATACATAAATGATTGATCACATACAGAACCTTGGCCAAACATGATTGTGGGTCTGTTAAGTCTTGATGCTTCTCAATATACCGTTTAAGGGTACCGTTTGCTCTTTCCACTATTGCCTGTCCAGTAGAAGAGTGTGGAATACCTGTCACATGCTTAATGGACCACCGATTTAAGAATTTCTGGACCCTAGCACACACATAAGCTCGACCATTATCTGTTTTGATGCTTCTTGGAACTCCCATAACAGCAAAGCAACTTAACAGGTGCCTAATAACATGTGTAGCTTTTTGTCCTGCCTGAGCCATAGCCCATATGTAGTGACTATATGTATCTACAGTGACATGCACGTACTTAACTTTACCAAATCTAGGTACCTGTGTAACATCCATTTGCCATTTTTCATTTATTTCCAAACCTCGAGGATTAACTCCCACGCCTAAACCTATTCCTTCATTATGATAACTACATATTGGACATGCTCTAACAATGGCTTTAGCTTCTGATAAACTCAGTTCAAAATGTTTTGCAAGCCCTCTTGCATTTTGATGATATCTGCTATGTGCTTCTCTGGCCAATGTATGCTTGTCAATAGGACAAGAGTTATCAATGGGTAAAGTAACCAATTTGTCTGCACGTTCATTCCCTTCTCCTAAACCTTCAGACCATTTATGGCTCCTAATATGAATCACAGAATACGCTGCACTTCTTTCTCGTAAAGCTTTCCTTAATTGTATCAATAGTTCATACAATCGTTTATTATTCACTTCCTTAATTGCTGCTTCCTCTATTCGTCTGGCTACTCCGGCAACATACATAGAGTCTGTGACCACATTTAAAGGCTCCTGTAAATTAGACACTGCCCATACTACTGCCAACAATTCCAAAGTTTGTAAACTATCTGCAGGATCTGCTGTAAGAAGTTGATGCTTCCATTGTCCTTTTTCTTGCCAGGTGACAGCAGCACGCCTTGATTTCTTTCCCGCATCTGTAAAAGCTGTAATAGCTCCTTCTATAGGGCGTTCTTCCCTCAATGGTCGAGTAATCCAGTTCCATTCTGTCATCCATTGCAAAACTTTAGGCACTAATTTGCTGGTTTCTACTTTAGCAGGTGATGCTAATAATGCTTCCTGCAAGTTCTTTGAATTAATCAAGTACCAGTCTAAAGTCTCTTTCTCCATAGGCAATCTAATGGTAGCAGGTTCTCGACCATCCACTTCAATAATTCTGAGACGCCCTTTTTTGACTAACACAGCCAATTGTTCAATTTTTGAGAATATTGTTCTCTTATGTTGTAGTGATGGTGACAACCATTCCAGAACTCGTATCTCCCCCGTTTTCTCCTGTTGTTGAGAGAGAGCACCAAGCAAATGGCAAGGACTATTCCAAATAGTAAGGTCAATAGGGCAGTCGAGTTGTCGACGAGACACATATCCCTGTTGTACACAATTACTAATTTGTTGCAAGGCAAGATAGTGCTCCTTTGTCAGGTGTACAGGAGTAGTAGGATCAATACCCTTTAACAAAGGCCGCAGGGTTTCTAATAAATGATTTGGTATTCCCACAATAGGTTTTAACCACTGTAAATCTCCCAGCAACTTCTGTGCATCATGCAAAGTTTTAATGTCCAATTGTAATTCCAATTTTTGAGGTATTACTTTTTGATCTGTTAAAGTCCATCCCAGATATTTCCACGGTGTGGTGGTCTGAATTTTCTCAGCAGCAATAACAAGCGAATATGCTGAAAGAGTATCTCTAATACTGTCAATCTGCAGAGAGGAGAATGGTTGTTGCTGGGCAAACAAAATGTTGTCCATGTAATGATATATTATAGTTGCTGGCCACTTACGACGTAGTGGCTGTAATGCAGCATCAACATAAAGCTGACACAACATCGGGGAATTACGCATGCCTTGCGGAAGAGTCGTCCATTCAAATCTTTTATCTGGCTCTCCACGATTTATTGCCGGTAAAGTAAAAGCAAATCTCTTCATATCATCAGGATGCAGCCCAATAGTGAAAAAACAATCCTTTAGATCAATAATTAAAAGTGGCCAGTGTTCTGGGATCATAGCTGGATTTGGAAGACCAGGCTGTAAGGCCCCCATTGATTCCATCTGTTCATTTACAGCCCGTAAATCATGTATCAAACGATATTTCCCTGATTTCTTCTTGATAACAAAAATAGGTGTATTCCAAGGGCTCGTAGAAAGTCGTAAGTGTCCCTGTGAATATTGTTCCTTTACCAATTCATGGGCATGCATAAGACTCTCCCCTTTTAATGGCCATTGCTTAACCATCACCGGTGTATCCGTTTTCCAGGTGAGTGGAATGGGGAAAGTCCAAGCAATGGCAATTACCCCAAAGGGTGATGATTAGTTAACACCACTCCCAATTGTGTTAAAATATCCCTTCCAATTAAACAAGAAACTGTAGGTGGTAATTGAACAACTGAAAACACAGCAGATACTTGTTGATCATCAATACACACTAACAAAAGTGGTGATCTACTTGCTAATGTAAATCCTCCTACTCCGGTGAGCATATTTGATGATGGGAACAGAGGCCAATGTTGTGGCCATGCTTCTGGAGAGATAATGCTGGTATCTGCTCCTGTATCCAATAATCCATAAAGGGTTATGCTTTGATGTCCATGGGTAATTTCCACCTTTTGTTTTGGTCTATTTTGTAAATCCACAGTTAAAAGTGTAACACCAGTAGAGCCAAAACCCTTTTCATCCCGCGTTTGTCCAGTAAATGATGGTATACCAGATGTCATTTGACATAGTGGTATTAATTGTGCAATGCGTTGTCCTTTTGTTATTTTAATAGGAGGATAAAGGGTGTAAACCATAATTTGTATTTCCCCTGTATAATCCGCATCGATAACACCAGGCAATACAAATAATCCCAGCATAGTTATTGAAGAACGTCCTAATAACAATGCTCCACATTTTTGTTCATTCAAAATGAGAGGACCCTTTACTCCAGTTGGTATCCTCTCAGGCCGATTCGTCATTAATGTGACGTCTACTGCTGCTGATAAGTCCAAGCCGAGGCTGCCTTCTGTGGCTGGTTGCAGACAGGGGGTGGCAGCGATGTTGCGTCGGCAGCTGGTGTTTCCGATGTCACGGCGGCTACTTGTGTCTGGGCGTGGCTCGCCTGCTGCACGCTCCTGGGATAGTTTCCCGACCGGCGCCTACAAGCTGTAGAGTTGTGGGAACTGGATCGGCAGTTGTGACACCATATCCCGGTTGCTTGACATGTTTGTCGCGTGTGTCCCTCACTGCCGCATCTGTAGCACTTGAGGAATGGTCTCGAGCTCTGCGTGACCGCCAGTGAGCCATTTCGGAGAGGAGCAAGAGCAGCTAACACCTGACTTTGAGTAGACTCTGCTTGCTTTTGTAATCCTAACCCTAGCTCCTTTATTGCATCTACTATAAATGCCTGTGAAGCTGTTGGCATTAATGCCATTCGCTCTAATGCTTCCTCAATGGTCCAATTTGCCCCCAAAGTAGCTAACACTCTTTGTGTTGCTGGATTGCTATTTTGAAGAGCACACTGCTTCAATAGCGCCCCCTTCATGTAGTCTGCGACACCAGCCCGATCTATAGCAGTATCTGCCCTGTCTATAAAATTCCCAAATGATTCTTCTCTACCTTGTTTAATGCCCATATAAGTCGGTAACCCTCCTGGTTCTTTAACCATATCTATTGCAGCACGCACTAACCGCATAGACTCTCTAAGCTTATCTGCTCCCGATATCATCTGTGCCTCTGTACGCAAAAATGCCCCTAAGCCCATAAGCTCAGCTACTGTCACTCCATGTAATGGATCTCCTTGAGCTCGCTGTACAGCAACTGACTCATTTACCAAAGCGTGCCAATGTGCATTAAACAGTAACTGCTGATGCTGAGTAAATATCAACCGAACTATTCCTCTTAAATCATTTGGGCATAAAATCTGAGTATTAAAAAGATAATCTAACATTTGCCTAACAGGTTCACTTTTTACTCCAAACTGACTAACTGTAGAACGTAACTGAGCTAGCAGCTTCCAGTCTAAGGGCTCATAGGCTGCTATATTATGCGTAAGGTTCCCCTGTGCATCATATTGTGGTGTATATGTAACCGGACATGCAAGACTAGAGACTACTTCCATCGCCTCGCCATCCCCCATTTGCATTACTTCTTTTGCCACAGCAGCCCAAACTTCCCTTCTCTGCTTAGCCATCTCCCCCCATAGGTCACTGTGTGCCCCCGGGATAGGATCTGACTCTTTAAGGGTGCTATGCTGCTGGCATTTCGGTACCGAGACCGAGGTTTCCGGCGGGGGATTCAGCCCCCCCGCCGGAGCTGACTCATACTGGGGAAGCGGCGGAGGCAAAGCCGGTGAAACCGGAGCTGGCTCGCGCGGGGGAAGCGGCCCCCCCCCTACCGAAGTCGAGGGTGAAACCGGAGCCGGCTCACGCGGGGGAAGCGGCCCCCCCCCCCCACCGAAGCCGAGGGTGAAGCCGGAGCTGGCTCGCGCGGGGGAAGCGGCCCCCCCCCCCACCGAAGCCGACTCTCGCGGGGGAAGTGGCGGAGGCAAAGCTGGAGACGGAGGTGAAGCTGGCTTGCTCCCACCCCCACCATCCAACCTGCCTGAAGCTGGCGGCGGAGGCGAGCTCTTACCTCCACCATCCAGCCTGCCCTCCTCCCCCAACAGTAAAGGTGCAGACGGTTCCACACTATTTATAGGAAAATCCTGCACACCACTCTGCTGGGGACTCTTAGGCATAAGTATCTGAGTTACAGAAGGTGCCAGGGGATCATCCTCACGACCATACCCTATATTCTTCTTATAAGCTTCTGTTGCCCTTTCTGCTGCCTTTCTCTCAGAAACCTGCTGAAGCAACGTATTATACACCACCCGCCATAACTTGCCAAATTTCTTTGCTGACTTATCATCATCTAACACTGCATCCCACAGGATATCCCCAAACTTTTTCCACTCTGCTATCTCATGAACTGTATGTGGGTTAGCAAAAATCCCTTTAGAATGACCATAAGCTAATAACCCTGGTAACTCCTTTTTTAAATCTACCCCTTTTACTCCTCGCTTTTCTAAATATGAGGAGAATAGGTCGTATGTCGCTTGCCTATCCATACCTATATATCAGCGCGCGCTGTTGCAGCTCTTCCAGGCTCCTGCGACATGTAGAGACTTGAGATACCATTGTAATCCTCAAGGGTGCTATTAAAATCCGGCACCGTCCCGGCTGCAAGGACTCTCACCCAACTTCCTCGACCGTGGCGAATTTATAATCCAAAAGAGCGAACGTTCAGAATGCTGCCTTTGCCCGCATTCTCCACCATTTGTCGGAGGAAGGAGACCCAGACACCAATTGGTTCATCCAAGTCCGATTTATTGATCGAATACGGCGGGTTAAATATGGTTCTTAATAAGCTTCATACATATTGCAAAAGTTGAGCTCAGGATTGGTTAGTTACATATCAGCAACTACACCTACTTCTACATTCTTGTGCTTATTCTTCTGTTACATTCTGCAGATATTCAGGACTAATCTCACCTCCCTTTCCTCATGTTGCAGCAAGGCCATCCGGCATTCTTGCCTGTCAGCAGTCACTGAATCAGAGACTGCTGACCTCCCTTTCAAGCTTAACCAGCGGCATTAAATCAGTATGGCCTTTCTCAATTAACCAACTCTTAATAAAATCCTCCACAGCTGCCATTCGAGGCTCTGTCAGGGGCCACTGCTCAACCCATACAGGGTCTGATGATTTCCAAGTCAATTTGATTGGCAGCGGAGGGTGTACGGCAGTGGCCCTCATGATAAATTTGTGATCCGGAATCCTAGCAAGGAGAGAACATCCCTTCCTAACAGGGGTGGAGAATTCTGCAAAATGTAGGGGTAGATTGCTACTGTCTGTTCTGGTCCCTTTTTCGTGTGAAGTGTTATAGCCACCAGCTGGGTGCTTTTCCACGCCCGGGACTGCCCCCCCACTCCGTTCACTGGGGGGACTTCTTTGAATTGCCAATGTCCGAGCCAATGCGTTTGGGGAATAATCGTGCAGTCTGATCCCGTGTCCGCCCAAAACTGAAGCCCTATGACGTGAGGATCTTGGCTGCCGTAAAGGCGGCATGTCCCCCACACCATCAAGGGCTCCTTCCCTATTTTCATGACCAAGGCCACCCAGGGATCCCGCTCTGGGGCGTCCCCTGCTGGCCCTGTGACTCCGGCACGGCTTGTGGTGGTGGGGGGTGCGAAGGTATTGAGGGTGCTGCACAGCTCTGCCATTGTATTGCCAGGGGGGATGCAAAGGTGACTGCTCCCTGTGGGGGCATAGGGTATGAGAGTCCCCTGCCCCACTGGGGGTTGCTGTAGCTGGGCCGCTGCATATTCCAGGTGGGAGGGGGCTGAACACGGCCCGGCCACCCCCTCCCTCTCCCGTTTCCCTGGGGCCTGGATCTGCATTCCTTAGCTAAATGCCCCTTCCTTCCACACCCCCAGCACGGTCCCCTGCCTCCCGCTTGACGTGGTGGAACAGCTGCTGATAGGCGGCTTGGCTGGGGGCAGTTTGCTGCCAAGTGGCCTGCCTGGCCACACTTAAGGCACGCCATCACGCTGGTTATTGCAGTTTGAACTGCTGCTTGGATGGGAGTTAGGTGTTCCTCCTTTGCAACGTGTCTGATCATGGCAGCTATATTGGACCCCTGTGGCAGTGATCTTAAAATGTCCTTAGTGGCTGAGTTGCATTGCTGGCGTAAGCACTCTGCCAGCACGGGACCCTTTGCCTCTGAGGGTAATGCAGAGGAATCTAAGGCAGCCTGTAGCTTATCCACGAATTGAGTGAAGCTCTCACTCTCACCCTGTTTTATGGAAGACCATGGAGAGGGTTTGGCTACCACTTTAGAAGCGTCACGGATGGCTTCTCGGGCAGCTCGGGTCGTTGTCATGACCTCATGGGCTCGCAGGCCCTCAGCCTGTTGCTGGGGGGTGATCATAGTGGGGTCTGTGCCCATAAGCCTCTGTATGCTGGAACCGTGCAGTGGATGGTCTGCCCCTGTTACCAAGGCTAGCTGTTTCATGCAATTGTCCTCCCATTCTTGTTTGAAAACGATCATCCCTGCACCATCAAATATCATTCTACATGTCTGCTTAATATCGAAGGGAAGCATGTCGTCCCCACCAAAAAGGCCGTCTATAAGTGTGCAAACCATGGCAGAATTAATTCCCTTATCCGCAATCGCTTTAACAATTGCCTGCACATCTTTCGGATTGACTGGTGAATAAGTCCTTTGGTTTCCGCCTGCCCCCCCCACACGAACCGGCAACACTAAAGTGGCAGACGGAGCCCATTCCGCGCAAGCCATTTTTATTTTCCGCCAATTTGTGAGCGGGGTTTGGTTTTTCTCTGGTAACCCCTTCACCCAAGCGGGAGCACTGTGGCTAGTGACCTTACATGCCGCTTCTCTCTCTCTGTTAAAGCCGTAATCCAGATCGGAATCCTCCGATCCTATCTCGGGCTCGGAGCTCGAGCCCGAGTCCGAGCCGGAAGTTGAATAAAGAGACGCTTCCGGGCTGCTCTGCCTTTTCCCCGGACTCCGACCCCGCCCCCTCCTGCGGGAGTCGGGCCGTTCCCTCTCCCTGGGGTCCCCCCGCCTCCTGCTGGGGGAGGTCCTTGCCCTATAAGGACCTAATTTGAACTGAGGGCTCTGGTTGATCTTACGCGTCTCCGCGGGGGCCGCCCCGTCTCCCCGCTCGCCCGCGCATGCATTGTTAAGCGGGCTGACCGCGCTTCCGCCCCCCGCCTCCTCCTTTCCGCCCGGACCACGCGGTTCGGCGCCATTTTCAAACGCATAAGGTGGGGGGGCGTTTTTATCGGTCCCTACGGGGTCCGCCAATTCGGCCGCGTTCCGCGCCTCCTCCGCGAGCCCCCGCCAGAACGTCCGCGGGTGTTCCCCCCCCTCCGATGGTGAATCCGCTCGCTGAGGGGGGTTTGGCGTTCGCGCCTCCACGCGCCCGCCCGGGTCAGGCCCCTCCGCGGTTTGTATCGCCGCGCCCACCCCCAACTGCGGCACGGCTAATAAACAAGTTCGCGCGGCTATCCAGGTTTCTTGCTCTTGTCGAGCCTTTTGCAGAGCCTGGACAACCCTGCCCCACGATTTTAGGGCTTTCCCTGAGCCCGAGGACATGGTGTCCTCCGCCAGGGCTTTTGTACAATTATCCCACACGTCCGAATGTAGGACGTCCACGGGGCTTTCAATAGCCCCAAGCTTAATCAGTCTCGGCAAAGCGAGAGATAAATCCCTAAGTTTACATTCTATACCCCATTGTGCATGCATCTCTGTTACGACCTTCGCAATGGCTTCCATGGTCCACGCTGGTCCGGAGGCGTCCCTCCCGCTGTGGTCAGACCTGCTGCCAGCAGCCGCTGATCTCTGGCCAGGAGAGTTCCCGAACCCCGGGGGCTGCAGCAGTCCCGGGTTCGGCACCAATTTGTTGCCTTCTGATGCCAGGCAGGCGACCTGGTTCAGACGAACAGCACGGCAGCCCTCTCACTAGGGCCACTCGGGCCAATGACACACGCAGACATCAATGTGATGGACGGTCAAAAGGCGTTTATTATGTCGTCTCTGGGGTTTTTATAGTCTAAGGGGTCTCTACGTCAGCATGGGTCTGTCTTTACCTTCTATGGTTAGTAAGAGGTGGACAGTTACTGGGTAGGGGCTGGAAAGTTACTGGAATTTGGTTAGGCGGGTTACATTCCTATGTAAGTTTCTTATCTATGGGAGGCAGATGGTCTTATCTAAGGGGATCTGAGGGTCCTGGCTTTCCGTGACATCGCAAGATCTTCCGCAGCGCCTTTCCCTGTCTACCACAAGAGAGGCTAAAGACGAAAGTACGGTGCTCTGCAGAGCTAAGCACAGCTCCCGGGCCTCTTTCGGCAGAAGACACACACTGCAGAGCACTGTGAACGGCAGAATCGTCTTTGCGCGAAGAAGCAGCTTCTTCGTCTCCGGGAGCCGGAGAGAGCGGCAACTTCGCAAAGGTGATGAAACAAGCTGTACAACACTGCGATTGTGTGCGCAGCTTGCCAACTGAGAGAAAACAGTACCTGACCACTCTCCTGCCTTTTCTAATCACATGAATATTCGATTGCAAGCTGTTTTGCACAACTTTCAATCTCTTCTTGCAAAACACTCGGCAGACCTCCGTGCAGCCTCTAGAACACGATGGGAGATGTTTTTTGTGCTAGCACAGTTTCTCCTTGCCAGACAGAGTGGAAAAGCTTTTTGCTAAGATGTAGACGAGAAGAGAGGCTAAAGACGAAGGTACGGTGCTCTGCAGAGCTAAGCACAGCTCCCGGGCCTCTTTCGGCAGAAGACACACACTGCAGAGCACTGTGAGCGGCAGAATCGTCTTTGCGCGAAGAAGCAGCTTCTTCGTCTCCGGGAGCCGGAGAGAGCGGCAACTTCGCAAAGGTGATGAAACAAGCTGTACAACACTGCGATTGTGTGCGCAGCTTGCCAACTGAGAGAAAACAGTACCTGACCATTCTCCTGCCTTTTCTAATCACATGAACATTCGATTGCAAGCTGTTTTGCACAACTTTCTTTCTCTTCTTGCAAAACACTCGGCAGACCTGCGTGCAGCCTCTAGAACTCGATGGGAGATGTTTTTTGTGCTGGCACAGTTTCTCCTTGCCAGACAGACTGGAAAAGCTTTTTGCTAAGATGTAGACGAGAAGAGAGGCTAAAGACGAAGGTACGGTGCTCTGCAGAGCTAAGCACAGCTCCCGGGCCTCTTTCGGCAGAAGACACACACTGCAGAGCACTGTGAACGGCAGAATCGTCTTTGCGCGAAGAAGCAGCTTCTTCGTCTCCGGGAGCCGGAGAGAGCGGCAACTTCGCAAAGGTGATGAAACAAGCTGTACAACACTGCGATTGTGTGTGCAGCTTGCCAACTGAGAGAAAACAGTACCTGACCACTCTCCTGCCTTTTGTAATCACATGAACATTCGATTGCAAGCTGTTTTGCACAACTTTCTTTCTCTTCTTGCAAAACACTCGGCAGACCTCCGTGCAGCCTCTAGAACACGATGGGAGATGTTTTTTGTGCTGGCACAGTTTCTCCTTGCCAGACAGAGTGGAAAAGCTTTTTGCTAAGATGTAGACGAGAAGAGAGGCTAAAGACGAAGGTACGGTGCTCTGCAGAGCTAAGCACAGCTCCCGGGCCTCTTTCGGCAGAAGACACACACTGCAGAGCACTGTGAGCGGCAGAATCGTCTTTGCGCGAAGAAGCAGCTTCTTCGTCTCCGGGAGCCGGAGAGAGCGGCAACTTCGCAAAGGTGATGAAACAAGCTGTACAACACTGCGATTGTGTGCGCAGCTTGCCAAGTGAGAGAAAACAGTACCTGACCACTCTCCTGCCTTTTCTAATCACATGAACATTCGATTGCAAGCTGTTTTGGACAACTTTCTTTCTCTTCTTGCAAAACACTCGGCAGACCTCCGTGCAGCCTCTAGAACACGATGGGAGATGTTTTTTGTGCTGGCACAGTTTCTCCTTGCCAGACAGAGTGGAAAAGCTTTTTGCTAAGATGTAGACGAGAAGAGAGGCTAAAGACGAAGGTACGGTGCTCTGCAGAGCTAAGCACAGCTCCCGGGCCTCTTTCGGCAGAAGACACACACCGCAGAGCACTGTGAGCGGCAGAATCGCCTTTGCGCGAAGAAGCAGCTTCTTCGTCTCCGGGAGCCGGAGAGAGCGGCAACTTCGCAAAGGTGATGAAACAAGCTGTACAACACTGCGATTGTGTGCGCAGCTTGCCAACTGAGAGAAAACAGTACCTGACCATTCTCTTGCCTTTTGTAATCACATGAACATTCGATTGCAAGCTGTTTTGGACAACTTTCTTTCTCTTCTTGCAAAAAACTCGGCAGACCTCCGTGCAGCCTCTAGAAGATGATGGGAGATGATTTTTGTGCTGGCACAGTTTCTCCTTGCCAGACAGAGTGGAAAAGCTTTTTGCTAAGATGTAGACGAGAAGAGAGGCTAAAGACGAAGGTACGGTGCTCTGCAGAGCTAAGCACAGCTCCCGGGCCTCTTTCGGCAGAAGACACACACTGCAGAGCACTGTGAGCGGCAGAATCGTCTTTGCGCGAAGAAGCAGCTTCTTCGTCTCCGGGAGCCGGAGAGAGCGGCAACTTCGCAAAGGTGATGAAACAAGCTGTACAACACTGCGATTATGTGCGCAGCTTGCCAACTGAGAGAAAACAGTACCTGACCACTCTCCTGCCTTTTCTAATCACATGAACATTCGATTGGAAGCTGTTTTGGACAACTTTCTTTCTCTTCTTGCAAAACACTCGGCAGACCTCCGTGCAGCCTCTAGAACACGATGGGAGATGTTTTTTGTGCTGGCACAGTTTCTCCTTGCCAGACAGAGTGGAAAAGCTTTTTGCTAAGATGTAGACGAGAAGAGAGGCTAAAGACGAAGGTACGGTGCTCTGCAGAGCTAAGCACAGCTCCCGGGCCTCTTTCGGCAGAAGACACACACTGCAGAGCAGTGTGAGCGACAGAATCGTCTTTGCGCGAAGAAGCAGCTTCTTCGTCTCCGGGAGCCGGAGAGAGCGGCAACTTCGCAAAGGTGATGAAACAAGCTGTACAACACTGCGATTGTGTGCGCAGCTTGCCAACTGAGAGAAAACAGTACCTGACCATTCTCTTGTCTTTTGTAATCACATGAACATTCGATTGCAAGCTGTTTTGGACAACTTTCTTTCTCTTCTTGCAAAAAACTCGGCAGACCTCCGTGCAGCCTCTAGAAGATGATGGGAGATGATTTTTGTGCTGGCACAGTTTCTCCTTGCCAGACAGAGTGGAAAAGCTTTTTGCTAAGATGTAGACGAGAAGAGAGGCTAAAGACGAAGGTACGGTGCTCTGCAGAGCTAAGCACAGCTCCCGGGCCTCTTTCGGCAGAAGACACACACTGCAGAGCAGTGTGAGCGACAGAATCGTCTTTGCGCGAAGAAGCAGCTTCTTCGTCTCCGGGAGCCGGAGAGAGCGGCAACTTCGCAAAGGTGATGAAACAAGCTGTACAACACTGCGATTGTGTGCGCAGCTTGCCAACTGAGAGAAAACAGTACCTGACCATTCTCTTGTCTTTTGTAATCACATGAACATTCGATTGCAAGCTGTTTTGGACAACTTTCTTTCTCTTCTTGCAAAACACTCGGCAGACCTCCGTGCAGCCTCTAGAACTCGATGGGAGATGTTTTCTGTGCTGGCACAGTTTCTCCTTGCCAGACAGAGTGGAAAAGCTTTTTGCTAAAATGTAGACGAGAAGAGAGGCTAAAGACGAAGGTACGGTGCTCTGCAGAGCTGAGCACCCCTCCCGGACCTCTTTCGGCAGAAGGCGCACACCGCAGAGCACTGTGAGCGGCAGAATCGTCTTTGCGCGAAGAAGCAGCTTCTTCGTCTCCGGGAGCCGGAGAGAGCGGCAACTTCGCAAAGGTGATGAAACAAGCTGTACAACACTGCGATTGTGTGCGCAGCTTGCCAACTGAGAGAAAACAGTACCTGACCACTCTCCTGCATTTTCTATTCACATGAACATTCGATTGCAAGCTGTTTTGGACAACTTTCTTTCTCTTCTTGCAAAACACTCGGCAGACCTCCGTGCAGCCTCTAGAACACGATGGGAGATGTTTTTTGTGCTGGCAAAGTTTCTCCTTGCCAGACAGAGTGGAAAAGCTTTTTGCTAAGATGTAGACGAGAGCAGACGGTAAAGACGAAGGTACGGTGCTCTGCAGAGCTAAGCACCGCTCCCGGACCTCTTTCGGCAGAAGGCGTACACCGCAGAGCACTGTGAGCGGCAGAATCGTCTTTGGGCGAAAAAGCAGCTTCTTCGTCTCCGGGAGCCGGAGAGAGCGGCAACTTCGCAAAGGTGATGAAACAAGCTGTACAACACTGTGATTGTGTGCGCAGCTTGCCAACTGAGAGAAAACAGTACCTGACCACTCTCCTGCCTTTTCTAATCACATGAACATTCGATTGGAAGCTGTTTTGGACAACTTTCTTTCTCTTCTTGCAAAACACTCGGCAGACCTCCGTGCAGCCTCTAGAACACGATGGGAGATGTTTTCTGTGCTGGCACAGTTTCTCCTTGCCAGACAGAGTGGAAAAGCTTTTTGCTAAGATGTAGACGAGAAGAGAGGCTAAAGACGAAGGTACGGTGCTCTGCAGAGCTAAGCACAGCTCCCGGGCCTCTTTCGGCAGAAGACACACACTGCAGAGCAGTGTGAGCGACAGAATCGTCTTTGCGCGAAGAAGCAGCTTCTTCGTCTCCGGGAGCCGGAGAGAGCGGCAACTTCGCAAAGGTGATGAAACAAGCTGTACAACACTGCGATTGTGTGCGCAGCATGCCAACTGAGAGAAAACAGTACCTGACCATTCTCTTGCCTTTTGTAATCACATGAACATTCGATTGCAAGCTGTTTTGGACAACTTTCTTTCTCTTCTTGCAAAAAACTCGGCAGACCTCCGTGCAGCCTCTAGAAGATGATGGGAGATGATTTTTGTGCTGGCACAGTTTCTCCTTGCCAGACAGAGTGGAAAAGCTTTTTGCTAAGATGTAGACGAGAAGAGAGGCTAAAGACGAAGGTACGGTGCTCTGCAGAGCTAAGCACCGCTCCCGGGCCTCTTTCGGCAGAAGACACACACTGCAGAGCACTGTGAGCGGCAGAATCGTCTATGCGCGAAGAAGCAGCTTCTTCGTCTCCGGGAGCCGGAGAGAGCGGCAACTTCGCAAAGGTGATGAAACAAGCTGTACAACACTGCGATTGTGTGCGCAGCTTGCCAACTGAGAGAAAACAGTACCTGACTACTCTCCTGCCTTTTCTAATCACATGAACATTCTATTGGAAGCTGTTTTGGACAACTTTCTTTCTCTTCTTGCAAAACACTCGGCAGACCTCCGTGCAGCCTCTAGAACTCGATGGGAGATGTTTTTTGTGCTGGCACAATTTCTCCTTGCCAGACAGAGTGGAAAAGCTTTTTGCTAAAATGTAGACGAGAAGAGAGGCTAAAGACGAAGGTACGGTGCTCTGCAGAGCTAAGCACAGCTCCCGGGCGTCTTTCGGCAGAAGACACACACTGCAGAGCACTGTGAGCGGCAGAATCGTCTTTGCGCGAAGAAGCAGCTTCTTCGTCTCCGGGAGCCGGAGAGAGCGGCAACTTGGCAAAGGTGATGAAACAAGCTGTACAACACTGCGATTGTGTGGGCAGCTTGCCAACTGAGAGAAAACAGTACCTGACCATTCTCCTGCCTTTTGTAATCACATGAACATTCGATTGCAAGCTGGTTTTGACAACTTTCTTTCTCTTCTTGCAAAACACTCGGCAGACCTCCGTGCAGCCTCTAGAACACGATGGGAGATGTTTTCTGTGCTGGCACAGTTTCTCCTTGCCAGACAGAGTGGAAAAGCTTTTTGCTAAGATGTAGACGAGAAGAGAGGCTAAAGACGAAGGTACGGTGCTCTGCAGAGCTAAGCACTGCTCCCGGGCCTCTTTCGGCAGAAGACAAACACTGCAGAGCACTGTGAGCGGCAGAATCGTCTTTGCGCGAAGAAGCAGCTTCTTCGTCTCCGGGAGCCGGAGAGAGCGGCAACTTCGCAAAGGTGATGAAACAAGCTGTACAACACTGCGATTGTGTGCGCAGCTTTCCAAGTGAGAGAAAACAGTACCTGACCACTCTCCTGCCTTTTGTAATCACATGAACATTCGATTGCAAGCTGTTTTGGACAACTTTCTTTCTCTTCTTGCAAAACACTCGGCAGACCTCCGTGCAGCCTCTAGAACTCGATGGGAGATGTTTTTTGTGCTGGCAAAGTTTCTCCTTGCCAGACAGAGTGGAAAAGCTTTTTGCTAAAATGTAGACGAGAAGAGAGGCTAAAGACGAAGGTACGGTGCTCTGCAGAGCTGAGCACCCCTCCCGGACCTCTTTCGGCAGAAGGCGCACACCGCAGAGCACTATGAGCGGCAGAATCGTCTTTGCGCGAAAAAGCAGCTTCTTCGTCTCCGGGAGCCGGAGAGAGCGGCAGCTTCGCAAAGGTGATGAAACAAGCTGTACAACACTGCGATTGTGTGCGCAGCTTGCCAACTGAGAGAAAACAGTACCTGACCACTCTCCTGCCTTTTCTATTCACATGAACATTCGATTGCAAGCTGTTTTGGACAACTTTCTTTCTCTTCTTGCAAAACACTCGGCAGACCTCCGTGCAGCCTCTAGAACACGATGGGAGATGTTTTCTGTGCTGGCAAAGTTTCTCCTTGCCAGACAGAGTGGAAAAGCTTTTTGCTAAGATGTAGACGAGAGCAGACGGTAAAGACGAAGGTACGGTGCTCTGCAGAGCTAAACACCGCTCCCGGACCTCTTTCGGCAGAAGGCGCACACCGCAGAGCACTGTGAGCGGCAGAATCGTCTTTGCGCGAAGAAGCAGCTTCTTCGTCTCCGGGAGCCGGAGAGAGCGGCAACTTCGCAAAGGTGATGAAACAAGCTGTACAACACTGCGATTGTGTGCGCAGCTTGCCAACTGAGAGAAAACAGTACCTGACCACTCTTCTGCTTTTGTAATCACATGAACATTCGATTGCAAGCTGTTTTGGACAACTTTCTTTCTCTTCTTGCAAAACACTCGGCAGACCTCCGTGCAGCCTCTAGAAGACGATGGGAGATGATTTTTGTGCTGGCACAGTTTCTCCTTGCCAGACAGAGTGGAAAAGCTTTTTGCTAAGATGTAGACGAGAAGAGAGGCTAAAGACGAAGGTACGGTGCTCTGCAGAGCTAAGCACAGCTCCCGGGCCTCTTTCGGCAGAAGACACACACTGCAGAGCAGTGTGAGCGACAGAATCGTCTTTGCGCGAAGAAGCAGCTTCTTCGTCTCCGGGAGCCGGAGAGAGCGGCAACTTCGCAAAGGTGATGAAACAAGCTGTACAACACTGCGATTGTGTGCGCAGCATGCCAACTGAGAGAAAACAGTACCTGACAATTTTCTTGCCTTTTGTAATCACATGAACATTCGATTGCAAGCTGTTTTGGACAACTTTCTTTCTCTTCTTGCAAAAAACTCGGCAGACCTCCGTGCAGCCTCTAGAAGATGATGGGAGATGATTTTTGTGCTGGCACAGTTTCTCCTTGCCAGACAGAGTGGAAAAGCTTTTTGCTAAGATGTAGACGAGAAGAGAGGCTAAAGACGAAGGTACGGTGCTCTGCAGAGCTAAGCACCGCTCCCGGGCCTCTTTCGGCAGAAGACACACACTGCAGAGCACTGTGAGCGGCAGAATCGTCTATGCGCGAAGAAGCAGCTTCTTCGTCTCCGGGAGCCGGAGAGAGCGGCAACTTCGCAAAGGTGATGAAACAAGCTGTACAACACTGCGATTGTGTGCGCAGCTTGCCAACTGAGAGAAAACAGTACCTGACCACTCTCCTGCCTTTTCTAATCACATGAACATTCGATTGGAAGCTGTTTTGGACAACTTTCTTTCTCTTCTTGCAAAACACTCGGCAGACCTCCGTGCAGCCTCTAGAACTCGATGGGAGATGTTTTTTGTGCTGGCACAATTTCTCCTTGCCAGACAGAGTGGAAAAGCTTTTTGCTAAAATGTAGACGAGAAGAGAGGCTAAAGACGAAGGTACGGTGCTCTGCAGAGCTAAGCACAGCTCCCGGGCGTCTTTCGGCAGAAGACACACACTGCAGAGCACTGTGAGCGGCAGAATCGTCTTTGCGCGAAGAAGCAGCTTCTTCGTCTCCGGGAGCCGGAGAGAGCGGCAACTTGGCAAAGGTGATGAAACAAGCTGTACAACACTGCGATTGTGTGGGCAGCTTGCCAACTGAGAGAAAACAGTACCTGACCATTCTCCTGCCTTTTGTAATCACATGAACATTCGATTGCAAGCTGGTTTTGACAACTTTCTTTCTCTTCTTGCAAAACACTCGGCAGACCTCCGTGCAGCCTCTAGAACACGATGGGAGATGTTTTCTGTGCTGGCACAGTTTCTCCTTGCCAGACAGAGTGGAAAAGCTTTTTGCTAAGATGTAGACGAGAAGAGAGGCTAAAGACGAAGGTACGGTGCTCTGCAGAGCTAAGCACTGCTCCCGGGCCTCTTTCGGCAGAAGACAAACACTGCAGAGCACTGTGAGCGGCAGAATCGTCTTTGCGCGAAGAAGCAGCTTCTTCGTCTCCGGGAGCCGGAGAGAGCGGCAACTTCGCAAAGGTGATGAAACAAGCTGTACAACACTGCGATTGTGTGCGCAGCTTTCCAAGTGAGAGAAAACAGTACCTGACCACTCTCCTGCCTTTTGTAATCACATGAACATTCGATTGCAAGCTGTTTTGGACAACTTTCTTTCTCTTCTTGCAAAACACTCGGCAGACCTCCGTGCAGCCTCTAGAACTCGATGGGAGATGTTTTTTGTGCTGGCAAAGTTTCTCCTTGCCAGACAGAGTGGAAAAGCTTTTTGCTAAAATGTAGACGAGAAGAGAGGCTAAAGACGAAGGTACGGTGCTCTGCAGAGCTGAGCACCCCTCCCGGACCTCTTTCGGCAGAAGGCGCACACCGCAGAGCACTATGAGCGGCAGAATCGTCTTTGCGCGAAAAAGCAGCTTCTTCGTCTCCGGGAGCCGGAGAGAGCGGCAGCTTCGCAAAGGTGATGAAACAAGCTGTACAACACTGCGATTGTGTGCGCAGCTTGCCAACTGAGAGAAAACAGTACCTGACCACTCTCCTGCCTTTTCTATTCACATGAACATTCGATTGCAAGCTGTTTTGGACAACTTTCTTTCTCTTCTTGCAAAACACTCGGCAGACCTCCGTGCAGCCTCTAGAACACGATGGGAGATGTTTTCTGTGCTGGCAAAGTTTCTCCTTGCCAGACAGAGTGGAAAAGCTTTTTGCTAAGATGTAGACGAGAGCAGACGGTAAAGACGAAGGTACGGTGCTCTGCAGAGCTAAACACCGCTCCCGGACCTCTTTCGGCAGAAGGCGCACACCGCAGAGCACTGTGAGCGGCAGAATCGTCTTTGCGCGAAGAAGCAGCTTCTTCGTCTCCGGGAGCCGGAGAGAGCGGCAACTTCGCAAAGGTGATGAAACAAGCTGTACAACACTGCGATTGTGTGCGCAGCTTGCCAACTGAGAGAAAACAGTACCTGACCACTCTTCTGCTTTTGTAATCACATGAACATTCGATTGCAAGCTGTTTTGGACAACTTTCTTTCTCTTCTTGCAAAACACTCGGCAGACCTCCGTGCAGCCTCTAGAAGACGATGGGAGATGATTTTTGTGCTGGCACAGTTTCTCCTTGCCAGACAGAGTGGAAAAGCTTTTTGCTAAGATGTAGACGAGAAGAGAGGCTAAAGACGAAGGTACGGTGCTCTGCAGAGCTAAGCACAGCTCCCGGGCCTCTTTCGGCAGAAGACACACACTGCAGAGCAGTGTGAGCGACAGAATCGTCTTTGCGCGAAGAAGCAGCTTCTTCGTCTCCGGGAGCCGGAGAGAGCGGCAACTTCGCAAAGGTGATGAAACAAGCTGTACAACACTGCGATTGTGTGCGCAGCATGCCAACTGAGAGAAAACAGTACCTGACAATTTTCTTGCCTTTTGTAATCACATGAACATTCGATTGCAAGCTGTTTTGGACAACTTTCTTTCTCTTCTTGCAAAAAACTCGGCAGACCTCCGTGCAGCCTCTAGAAGATGATGGGAGATGATTTTTGTGCTGGCACAGTTTCTCCTTGCCAGACAGAGTGGAAAAGCTTTTTGCTAAGATGTAGACGAGAAGAGAGGCTAAAGACGAAGGTACGGTGCTCTGCAGAGCTAAGCACCGCTCCCGGGCCTCTTTCGGCAGAAGACACACACTGCAGAGCACTGTGAGCGGCAGAATCGTCTATGCGCGAAGAAGCAGCTTCTTCGTCTCCGGGAGCCGGAGAGAGCGGCAACTTCGCAAAGGTGATGAAACAAGCTGTACAACACTGCGATTGTGTGCGCAGCTTGCCAACTGAGAGAAAACAGTACCTGACCACTCTCCTGCCTTTTCTAATCACATGAACATTCGATTGGAAGCTGTTTTGGACAACTTTCTTTCTCTTCTTGCAAAACACTCGGCAGACCTCCGTGCAGCCTCTAGAACACGATGGGAGATGTTTTTTGTGCTGGCACAATTTCTCCTTGCCAGACAGAGTGGAAAAGCTTTTTGCTAAGATGTAGACGAGAAGAGAGGCTAAAGACGAAGGTACGGTGCTCTGCAGAGCTAAGCACAGCTCCCGGGCCTCTTTCGGCAGAAGACACACACTGCAGAGCACTGTGAGCGGCAGAATCGTCTTTGCGCGAAGAAGCAGCTTCTTCGTCTCCGGGAGCCGGAGAGAGCGGCAACTTCGCAAAGGTGATGAAACAAGCTGTACAACACTGCGATTGTGTGGGCAGCTTGCCAACTGAGAGAAAACAGTACCTGACCATTCTCCTGCCTTTTGTAATCACATGAACATTCGATTGCAAGCTGGTTTTGACAACTTTCTTTCTCTTCTTGCAAAACACTCGGCAGACCTCCGTGCAGCCTCTACAACACGATGGGAGATGTTTTCTGTGCTGGCACAGTTTCTCCTTGCCAGACAGAGTGGAAAAGCTTTTTGCTAAGATGTAGACGAGAAGAGAGGCTAAAGACGAAGGTACGGTGCTCTGCAGAGCTAAGCACTGCTCCCGGGCCTCTTTCGGCAGAAGACAAACACTGCAGAGCACTGTGAGCGGCAGAATCGTCTTTGCGCGAAGAAGCAGCTTCTTCGTCTCCGGGAGCCGGAGAGAGCGGCAACTTCGCAAAGGTGATGAAACAAGCTGTACAACACTGCGATTGTGTGCGCAGCTTTCCAAGTGAGAGAAAACAGTACCTGACAACTCTCCTGCCTTTTGTAATCACATGAACATTCGATTGCAAGCTGTTTTGGACAACTTTCTTTCTCTTCTTGCAAAACACTCGGCAGACCTCCGTGCAGCCTCTAGAACTCGATGGGAGATGTTTTTTGTGCTGGCAAAGTTTCTCCTTGCCAGACAGAGTGGAAAAGCTTTTTGCTAAGATGTAGACGAGAAGAGAGGCTAAAGACGAAGGTACGGTGCTCTGCAGAGCTGAGCACCCCTCCCGGACCTCTTTCGGCAGAAGGCGCACACCGCAGAGCACTATGAGCGGCAGAATCGTCTTTGCGCGAAGAAGCAGCTTCTTCGTCTCCGGGAGCCGGAGAGAGCGGCAACTTCGCAAAGGTGATGAAACAAGCTGTACAACACTGCGATTGTGTGCGCAGCTTGCCAACTGAGAGAAAACAGTACCTGACCACTCTCCTGCCTTTTCTATTCACATGAACATTCGATTGCAAGCTGTTTTGGACAACTTTCTTTCTCTTCTTGCAAAACACTCGGCAGACCTCCGTGCAGCCTCTAGAACACGATGGGAGATGTTTTCTGTGCTGGCAAAGTTTCTCCTTGCCAGACAGAGTGGAAAAGCTTTTTGCTAAGATGTAGACGAGAGCAGACGGTAAAGACGAAGGTACGGTGCTCTGCAGAGCTAAACACCGCTCCCGGACCTCTTTCGGCAGAAGGCGCACACCGCAGAGCACTGTGAGCGGCAGAATCGTCTTTGCGCGAAGAAGCAGCTTCTTCGTCTCCGGGAGCCGGAGAGAGCGGCAACTTCGCAAAGGTGATGAAACAAGCTGTACAACACTGCGATTGTGTGCGCAGCTTGCCAACTGAGAGAAAACAGTACCTGACCACTCTTCTGCTTTTGTAATCACATGAACATTCGATTGCAAGCTGTTTTGGACAACTTTCTTTCTCTTCTTGCAAAACACTCGGCAGACCTCCGTGCAGCCTCTAGAAGACGATGGGAGATGATTTTTGTGCTGGCACAGTTTCTCCTTGCCAGACAGAGTGGAAAAGCATTTTGCTAAGATGTAGACGAGAAGAGAGGCTAAAGACGAAGGTCCGGTGCTCTGCAGAGCTAAGCACCGCTCCCGGGCCTCTTTCGGCAGAAGACACACACTGCAGAGCACTGTGAGCGGCAGAATCGTCTATGCGCGAAGAAGCAGCTTCTTCGTCTCCGGGAGCCGGAGAGAGCGGCAACTTCGCAAAGGTGATGAAACAAGCTGTACAACACTGCGATTGTGTGCGCAGCTTGCCAACTGAGAGAAAACAGTACCTGACCACTCTCCTGCCTTTTGTAATCACATGAATATTCGATTGCAAGCTGGTTTTGACAACTTTCTTTCTCTTCTTGCAAAACACTCGGCAGACCTCCGTGCAGCCTCTAGAACACGATGGGAGATGTTTTCTGTGCTGGCACAGTTTCTCCTTGCCAGACAGAGTGGAAAAGCTTTTTGCAAAGATGTAGACGAGAAGAGAGGCTAAAGACGAAGGTACGGTGCTCTGCAGATCTAAGCACTGCTCCCGGACCTCTTTCGGCAGAAGACAAACACTGCAGAGCACTGTGAGCGGCAGAATCGTCTTTGCGCGAAGAAGCAGCTTCTTCGTCTCCGGGAGCCGGAGAGAGCGGCAACTTCGCAAAGGTGATGAAACAAGCTGTACAACACTGCGATTGTGTGCGCAGCTTTCCAAGTGAGAGAAAACAGTACCTGACCACTCTCCTGCCTTTTGTAATCACATGAACATTCGATTGCAAGCTGTTTTGGACAACTTTCTTTCTCTTCTTGCAAAACACTCGGCAGACCTCCGTGCAGCCTCTAGAAGACGATGGGAGATGTTTTCTGTGCTGGCACAGTTTCTCCTTGCCAGACAGAGTGGAAAAGCTTTTTGCTAAGATGTAGACGAGAAGAGAGGCTAAAGACGAAGGTACGGTGCTCTGCAGAGCTAAGCACAGCTCCCGGGCCTCTTTCGGCAGAAGACACACACTGGGAGCAGTGTGAGCGACAGAATCGTCTTTGCGCGAAGAAGCAGCTTCTTCGTCTCCGGGAGCCGGAGAGAGCGGCAACTTCGCAAAGGTGATGAAACAAGCTGTACAACACTGCGATTGTGTGCGCAGCTTGCCAACTGAGAGAAAACAGTACCTGACCACTCTCCTGCCTTTTGTAATCACATGAACATTCGATTGCAAGCTGTTTTGGACAACTTTCTTTCTCTTCTTGCAAAACACTCGGCAGACCTCCGTGCAGCCTCTAGAACTCGATGGGAGATGTTTTCTGTGCTGGCACAGTTTCTCCTTGCCAGACAGAGTGGAAAAGCTTTTTGCTAAAATGTAGACGAGAAGAGAGGCTAAAGACGAAGGTACGGTGCTCTGCAGAGCTGAGCACCCCTCCCGGACCTCTTTCGGCAGAAGTCGCACACCGCAGAGCACTGTGAGCGGCAGAAGCTTCTTTGCGCGAAGAAGCAGCTTCTTCGTCTCCGGGAGCCGGAGAGAGCGGCAACTTCGCAAAGGTGATGAAACAAGCTGTACAACACTGCGATTGTGTGCGCAGCTTGCCAACTGAGAGAAAACAGTACCTGACCACTCTCCTGCCTTTTCTATTCACATGAACATTCGATTGCAAGCTGTTTTGGACAACTTTCTTTCTCTTCTTGCAAAACACTCGGCAGACCTCCGTGCAGCCTCTAGAACACGATGGGAGATGTTTTTTGTGCTGGCAAAGTTTCTCCTTGCCAGACAGAGTGGAAAAGCTTTTTGCTAAGATGTAGACGAGAGCAGACGGTAAAGACGAAGGTACGGTGCTCTGCAGAGCTAAGCACCGCTCCCGGACCTCTTTCGGCAGAAGGCGCACACCGCAGAGGACTGTGAGCGGCAGAATCGTCTTTGCGCGAAGAAGCAGCTTCTTCGTCTCCGGGAGCCGGAGAGAGCGGCAACTTCGCAAAGGTGATGAAACAAGCTGTAGAACACTGCGATTGTGTGCGCAGCTTGCCAACTGAGAGAAAACAGTACCTGACCACTCTCCTGCCTTTTGTAATCACATGAACATTCGATTGCAAGCTGTTTTGGACAACTTTCTTTCTCTTCTTGCAAAACACTCGGCAGACCTCCGTGCAGCCTCTAGAACTCGATGGGAGATGTTTTCTGTGCTGGCACAGTTTCTCCTTGCCAGACAGAGTGGAAAAGCTTTTTGCTAAAATGTAGACGAGAAGAGAGGCTAAAGACGAAGGTACGGTGCTCTGCAGAGCTGAGCACCCCTCCCGGACCTCTTTCGGCAGAAGGCGCACACCGCAGAGCACTATGAGCGGCAGAAGCTTCTTTGCGCGAAGAAGCAGCTTCTTCGTCTCCGGGAGCCGGAGAGAGCGGCAACTTCGCAAAGGTGATGAAACAAGCTGTACAACACTGCGATTGTGTGCGCAGCTTGCCAACTGAGAGAAAACAGTACCTGACCACTCTCCTGCCTTTTCTATTCACATGAACATTCGATTGCAAGCTGTTTTGGACAACTTTCTTTCTCTTCTTGCAAAACACTCGGCAGACCTCCGTGCAGCCTCTAGAACACGATGGGAGATGTTTTTTGTGCTGGCAAAGTTTCTCCTTGCCAGACAGAATGGAAAAGCTTTTTGCTAAGATGTAGACGAGAGCAGACGGCAAAGACGAAGGTACGGTGCTCTGCAGAGCTAAGCACCGCTCCCGGACCTCTTTCGGCAGAAGGCGCACACCGCAGAGCACTGTGAGCGGCAGAATCGTCTTTGCGCGAAGAAGCAGCTTCTTCGTCTCCGGGAGCCGGAGAGAGCGGCAACTTCGCAAAGGTGATGAAACAAGCTGTACAACACTGCGATTGTGTGCGCAGCTTGCCAACTGAGAGAAAACAGTACCTGACCACTCTTCTGCTTTTGTAATCACATGAACATTCGATTGCAAGCTGTTTTGGACAACTTTCTTTCTCTTCTTGCAAAACACTCGGCAGACCTCCGTGCAGCCTCTAGAAGACGATGGGAGATGATTTTTGTGCTGGCACAGTTTCTCCTTGCCAGACAGAGTGGAAAAGCTTTTTGCTAAGATGTAGACGAGAAGAGAGGCTAAAGACGAAGGTACGGTGCTCTGCAGAGCTAAACACAGCTCCCGGGCCTCTTTCGGCAGAAGACACACACTGCAGAGCACTGTGAGCGGCAGAATCGTCTTTGCGCGAAGAAGCAGCTTCTTCGTCTCCGGGAGCCGGAGAGAGCGGCAACTTCGCAAAGGTGATGAAACAAGCTGTACAACACTGCGATTGTGTGGGCAGCTTGCCAACTGAGAGAAAACAGTACCTGACCACTCTCCTGCGTTTTGTAATCACATGAACATTCGATTGCAAGCTGGTTTTGACAACTTTCTTTCTCTTCTTGCAAAACACTCGGCAGACCTCCGTGCAGCCTCTAGAACACGATGGGAGATGTTTTCTGTGCTGGCACAGTTTCTCCTTGCCAGACAGAGTGGAAAAGCTTTTTGCAAAGATGTAGACGAGAAGAGAGGCTAAAGACGAAGGTACGGTGCTCTGCAGATCTAAGCACTGCTCCCGGGCCTCTTTCGGCAGAAGACAAACACTGCAGAGCACTGTGAGCGGCAGAATCGTCTTTGCGCGAAGAAGCAGCTTCTTCGTCTCCGGGAGCCGGAGAGAGCGGCAACTTCGCAAAGGTGATGAAACAAGCTGTACAACACTGCGATTGTGTGCGCAGCTTTCCAAGTGAGAGAAAACAGTACCTGACCACTCTCCTGCCTTTTGTAATCACATGAATATTCGATTGCAAGCTGTTTTGGACAACTTTCTTTCTCTTCTTTTAAAACACTCGGCAGACCTCCGTGCAGCCTCTAGAACTCGATGGGAGATGTTTTCTGTGCTGGCACAGTTTCTCCTTGCCAGACAGAGTGGAAAAGCTTTTTGCTAAAATGTAGACGAGAAGAGAGGCTAAAGACGAAGGTACGGTGCTCTGCAGAGCTGAGCACCCCTCCCGGACCTCTTTCGGCAGAAGGCGCACACCGCAGAGCACTATGAGCGGCAGAAGCTTCTTTGCGCGAAGAAGCAGCTTCTTCGTCTCCGGGAGCCGGAGAGAGCGGCAACTTCGCAAAGGTGATGAAACAAGCTGTACAACACTGCGATTGTGTGCGCAGCTTGCCAACTGAGAGAAAACAGTACCTGACCACTCTCCTGCCTTTTCTATTCACATGAACATTCGATTGCAAGCTGTTTTGGACAACTTTCTTTCTCTTCTTGCAAAACACTCGGCAGACCTCCGTGCAGCCTCTAGAACACGATGGGAGATGTTTTTTGTGCTGGCAAAGTTTCTCCTTGCCAGACAGAGTGGAAAAGCTTTTTGCTAAGATGTAGACGAGAGCAGACGGTAAAGACGAAGGTACGGTGCTCTGCAGAGCTAAGCACCGCTCCCGGACCTCTTTCGGCAGAAGGCGCACACCGCAGAGCACTGTGAGCGGCAGAATCGTCTTTGCGCGAAGAAGCAGCTTCTTCGTCTCCGGGAGCCGGAGAGAGCGGCAACTTCGCAAAGGTGATGAAACAAGCTGTACAACACTGCGATTGTGTGCGCAGCTTGCCAACTGAGAGAAAACAGTACCTGACCACTCTTCTGCTTTTGTAATCACATGAACATTCGATTGCAAGCTGTTTTGGACAACTTTCTTTCTCTTCTTGCAAAACACTCGGCAGACCTCCGTGCAGCCTCTAGAAGACGATGGGAGATGATTTTTGTGCTGGCACAGTTTCTCCTTGCCAGACAGAGTGGAAAAGCTTTTTGCTAAGATGTAGACGAGAAGAGAGGCTAAAGACGAAGGTACGGTGCTCTGCAGAGCTAAACACAGCTCCCGGGCCTCTTTCGGCAGAAGACACACACTGCAGAGCACTGTGAGCGGCAGAATCGTCTTTGCGCGAAGAAGCAGCTTCTTCGTCTCCGGGAGCCGGAGAGAGCGGCAACTTCGCAAAGGTGATGAAACAAGCTGTACAACACTGCGATTGTGTGGGCAGCTTGCCAACTGAGAGAAAACAGTACCTGACCACTCTCCTGCGTTTTGTAATCACATGAACATTCGATTGCAAGCTGGTTTTGACAACTTTCTTTCTCTTCTTGCAAAACACTCGGCAGACCTCCGTGCAGCCTCTAGAACACGATGGGAGATGTTTTCTGTGCTGGCACAGTTTCTCCTTGCCAGACAGAGTGGAAAAGCTTTTTGCAAAGATGTAGACGAGAAGAGAGGCTAAAGACGAAGGTACGGTGCTCTGCAGATCTAAGCACTGCTCCCGGGCCTCTTTCGGCAGAAGACAAACACTGCAGAGCACTGTGAGCGGCAGAATCGTCTTTGCGCGAAGAAGCAGCTTCTTCGTCTCCGGGAGCCGGAGAGAGCGGCAACTTCGCAAAGGTGATGAAACAAGCTGTACAACACTGCGATTGTGTGCGCAGCTTTCCAAGTGAGAGAAAACAGTACCTGACCACTCTCCTGCCTTTTGTAATCACATGAATATTCGATTGCAAGCTGTTTTGGACAACTTTCTTTCTCTTCTTGTAAAACACTCGGCAGACCTCCGTGCAGCCTCTAGAACTCGATGGGAGATGTTTTCTGTGCTGGCACAGTTTCTCCTTGCCAGACAGAGTGGAAAAGCTTTTTGCTAAAATGTAGACGAGAAGAGAGGCTAAAGACGAAGGTACGGTGCTCTGCAGAGCTGAGCACCCCTCCCGGACCTCTTTCGGCAGAAGGCGCACACCGCAGAGCACTATGAGCGGCAGAAGCTTCTTTGCGCGAAGAAGCAGCTTCTTCGTCTCCGGGAGCCGGAGAGAGCGGCAACTTCGCAAAGGTGATGAAACAAGCTGTACAACACTGCGATTGTGTGCGCAGCTTGCCAACTGAGAGAAAACAGTACCTGACCACTCTCCTGCCTTTTCTATTCACATGAACATTCGATTGCAAGCTGTTTTGGACAACTTTCTTTCTCTTCTTGCAAAACACTCGGCAGACCTCCGTGCAGCCTCTAGAACACGATGGGAGATGTTTTTTGTGCTGGCAAAGTTTCTCCTTGCCAGACAGTGTGGAAAAGCTTTTTGCTAAGATGTAGACGAGAGCAGACGGTAAAGACGAAGGTACGGTGCTCTGCAGAGCTAAGCACCGCTCCCGGACCTCTTTCGGCAGAAGGCGCACACCGCAGAGCACTGTGAGCGGCAGAATCGTCTTTGCGCGAAGAAGCAGCTTCTTCGTCTCCGGGAGCCGGAGAGAGCGGCAACTTCGCAAAGGTGATGAAACAAGCTGTACAACACTGCGATGTGTGCGCAGCTTGCCAACTGAGAGAAAACAGTACCTGACCACTCTCCTGCTTTTGTAATCACATGAACATTCGATTGCAAGCTGTTTTGGACAACTTTCTTTCTCTTCTTGCAAAACACTCGGCAGACCTCCGTGCAGCCTCTAGAACACGATGGGAGATGTTTTCTGTGCTGGAACAGTTTCTCCTTGCCAGACAGAGTGGAAAAGCTTTTTGCTAAGATGTAGACGAGAAGAGAGGCTAAAGACGAAAGTACGGTGCTCTGCAGAGCTAAGCACCGCTCCCGGACCTCTTTCGGCAGAAGCCGCCCACCGCAGAGCACTGTGAGCGGCAGAATAGTCTTTGCGCGAAGAAGCAGCTTCTTCGTCTCCCGGAGCCGGAGAGAGCGGCAACTTCGCAAGGGTGATGAAACAAGCTGTACAACACTGCGATTGTGTGCGCAGCTTGCCAACTGAGAGAAAACATTACCTGACCACTCTCCTGCCTTTTCTATTCACATGAACATTCGATTGCAAGCTGTTTTGGACAACTTTCTTTCTCTTCTTGCAAAACACTCGGCAGACCTCCGTGCAGCCTCTAGAAGACGATGGGAGATGTTTTCTGTGCTGGCACGGTTTCTACGTGCCAGACAGAGTGGAAAAGCTTTTCGCTAAGATGTAGACGAGAAGAGAGGCTAAAGACGAAGGTACGGTGCTCTGCAGAGCTAAGCACCGCTCCCGGGCCTCTTTCGGCAGAAGACACACACTGCAGAGCAGTGTGAGCGGCAGAATCGTCTTTGCGCGAAGAAGCAGCTTTTTCGTCTCCGGGAGCCGGAGAGAGCGGCAACTTCGCAAAGGTGATGAAACAAGCTGTACAACACTGCGATTGTGTGCGCAGCTTGCCAACTGAGAGAAAACAGTACCTGACCACTCTCCTGCCTTTTGTAATCACATAAACATTCAATTGCAAGCTGTTTTGGACAACTTTCTTTCTCTTCTTGCAAAACACTCGGCAGACCTCCGTGCAGCCTCTAGAACACGATGGGAGATGTTTTCTGTGCTGGCACAGTTTCTCCTTGCCAGACAGAGTGGAAAAGCTTTTTGCTAAGATGTAGACGAGAAGAGAGGCTAAAGACGAAGGTACGGTGCTCTGCAGAGCTAAGCACAGCTCCCGGGCCTCTTTCGGCAGAAGACACACACTGCAGAGCACTGTGAGCGGCAGAATCGTCTTTGCGCGAAGAAGCAGCTTCTTCGTCTCCGGGAGCCGGAGAGAGCGGCAACTTCGCAAAGGTGATGAAACAAGCTGTACAACACTGCGATTGTGTGCGCAGCTTGCCAACTGAGAGAAAACAGTACCTGACCACTCTCCTGCCTTTTCTATTCACATGAACATTCGATTGCAAGCTGTTTTGGACAACTTTCTTTCCTTTCTTGCAAAACACTCGGCAGACCTGCGTGCAGACTCTAGAACACGATGGGAGGTGTTTTCTGTGCTGGCACAGTTTCTCCTTGCCAGACAGAGTGGAAAAGCTTTTTGCTAAGATGTAGACGAGAAGAGAGGCTAAAGACGAAGGTACGGTGCTCTGCAGAGCTAAGCACCGCTACCGGGCCTCTTTCGGCTGAAGACGCACACCGCAGAGCACTGTGAGCGGCAGAATCGTCTTTGCGCAAAGAAGCAGCTTCTTCGTCTCCGGGAGCCGGAGAGAGCGGCAACTTCGCAAAGGTGATGAAACAAGCTGTACAACACTGCGATTGTGTGCGCAGCTTGCCAACAGAGAGAAAACAGTACCTGACCACTCTCCTGCTTTTGTAATCACATGAACATTCGATTGCAAGCTGTTTTGGACAACTTTCTTTCTCTTCTTGCAAAACACTCGGCAGACCTCCGTGCAGCCTCTAGAACACGATGGGAGATGTTTTCTGTGCTGGCACAGTTTCTCCTTGCCAGACAGAGTGGAAAAGCTTTTTGCTAAGATGTAGACGAGAAGAGAGACTAAAGACGAAAGTACGGTGCTCTGCAGAGCTAAGCACCGCTCCCGGGCCTCTTTCGGCAGAAGACACACACTGCAGAGCAGTGTGAGCGGCAGAATCGTCTTTGCGCGAAGAAGCAGCTTTTTCGTCTCCGGGAGCCGGAGAGAGCGGCAACTTCGCAAAGGTGATGAAACAAGCTGTACAACACTGCGATTGTGTGCGCAGCTTGCCAACTGAGAGAAAACAGTACCTGACCACTCTCCTGCCTTTTGTAATCACATAAACATTCGATTGCAAGCTGTTTTGGACAACTTTCTTTCTCTTCTTGCAAAACACTCGGCAGACCTCCGTGCAGCCTCTAGAACACGATGGGAGATGTTTTCTGTGCTGGCACAGTTTCTCCTTGCCAGACAGAGTGGAAAAGCTTTTTGCTAAGATGTAGACGAGAAGAGAGGCTAAAGACGAAGGTACGGTGCTCTGCAGAGCTAAGCACAGCTCCCGGGCCTCTTTCGGCAGAAGACACACACTGCAGAGCACTGTGAGCGGCAGAATCGTCTTTGCGCGAAGAAGCACCTTCTTCGTCTCCGGGAGCCGGAGAGAGCGGCAACTTCGCAAAGGTGATGAAACAAGCTGTACAACACTGCGATTGTGTGCGCAGCTTGCCAACTGAGAGAAAACAGTACCTGACCACTCTCCTGTCTTTTCTATTCACATGAACATTCGATTGCAAGCTGTTTTGGACAACTTTCTTTCCTTTCTTGCAAAACACTCGGCAGACCTGCGTGCAGACTCTAGAACACGATGGGAGGTGTTTTCTGTGCTGGCACAGTTTCTCCTTGCCAGACAGAGTGGAAAAGCTTTTTGCTAAGATGTAGACGAGAAGAGAGGCTAAAGACGAAGGTACGGTGCTCTGCAGAGCTAAGCACCGCTACCGGGCCTCTTTCGGCTGAAGACGCACACCGCAGAGCACTGTGAGCGGCAGAATCATCTTTGCGCAAAGAAGCAGCTTCTTCGTCTCCGGGAGCCGGAGAGAGCGGCAACTTCGCAAAGGTGATGAAACAAGCTGTACAACACTGCGATTGTGTGCGCAGCTTGCCAACTGAGAGAAAACAGTACCTGACCACTCTCCTGCTTTTTTAATCATATGAACATTCGATTGCAAGCTGTTTTGGACAACTTTCTTTCTCTTCTTGCAAAACACTCGGCAGACCTCCGTGCAGCCTCTAGAACACGATGGGAGATGTTTTCTGTGCTGGCACAGTTTCTCCTTGCCAGACAGAGTGGAAAAGCTTTTTGCTAAGATGTAGACGAGAAGAGAGGCTAAAGACGAAAGTACGGTGCTCTGCAGAGCTAAGCACCGCTCCCGGACCTCTTTCGGCAGAAGCCGCCCACCGCAGAGCACTGTGAGCGGCAGAATAGTCTTTGCGCGAAGAAGCAGCTTCTTCGTCTCCCGGAGCCGGAGAGAGCGGCAACTTCGCAAAGGTGATGAAACAAGCTGTACAACACTGCGATTGTGTGCGCAGCTTGCCAACTGAGAGAAAACATTACCTGACCACTCTCCTGCCTTTTCTATTCACATGAACATTCGATTGCAAGCTGTTTTGGACAACTTTCTTTCTCTTCTTGCAAAACACTCGGCAGACCTCCGTGCAGCCTCTAGAAGACGATGGGAGATGTTTTCTGTGCTGGCACGGTTTCTCCGTGCCAGACAGAGTGGAAAAGCTTTTCGCTAAGATGTAGACGAGAAGAGAGGCTAAAGACGAAGGTACGGTGCTCTGCAGAGCTTAGCACCGCTCCCGGGCCTCTTTCGGCAGAAGACACACACTGCAGAGCAGTGTGAGCGGCAGAATCGTCTTTGCGCGAAGAAGCAGCTTTTTCGTCTCCGGGAGCCGGAGAGAGCGGCAACTTCGCAAAGGTGATGAAACAAGCTGTACAACACTGCGATTGTGTGCGCAGCTTGCCAACTGAGAGAAAACAGTACCTGACCACTCTCCTGCCTTTTGTAATCACATAAACATTCGATTGCAAGCTGTTTTGGACAACTTTCTTTCTCTTCTTGCAAAACACTCGGCAGACCTCCGTGCAGCCTCTAGAACACGATGGGAGATGTTTTCTGTGCTGGCACAGTTTCTCCTTGCCAGACAGAGTGGAAAAGCTTTTTGCTAAGATGTAGACGAGAAGAGAGGCTAAAGACGAAGGTACGGTGCTCTGCAGAGCTAAGCACAGCTCCCGGGCCTCTTTCGGCAGAAGACACACACTGCAGAGCACTGTGAGCGGCAGAATCGTCTTTGCGCGAAGAAGCAGCTTCTTCGTCTCCGGGAGCCGGAGAGAGCGGCAACTTCGCAAAGGTGATGAAACAAGCTGTACAACACTGCGATTGTGTGCGCAGCTTGCCAACTGAGAGAAAACAGTACCTGACCACTCTGCTGCCTTTTCTATTCACATGAACATTCGATTGCAAGCTGTTTTGGACAACTTTCTTTCTCTTCTTGCAAAAAACTCGGCAGACCTCCGTGCAGCCTCTAGAACACGATGGGAGATGTTTTCTGTGCTGGCAAAGTTTCTCCTTGCCAGACAGAGTGGAAAAGCTTTTTGCTAAGATGTAGACGAGAGCAGACGGTAAAGACGAAGGTACGGTGCTCTACAGAGCTAAACACCGCTCCCGGACCTCTTTCGGCAGAAGGCGCACACCGCAGAGCACTGTGAGCGGCAGAATCGTCTTTGCGCGAAGAAGCAGCTTCTTCGTCTCCGGGAGCCGGAGAGAGCGGCAACTTCGCAAAGGTGATGAAACAAGCTGTACAACACTGCGATTGTGTGCGCAGCTTGCCAACTGAGAGAAAACAGTACCTGACCACTCTTCTGCTTTTGTAATCACATGAACATTCGATTGCAAGCTGTTTTGGACAACTTTCTTTCTCTTCTTGCAAAACACTCGGCAGACCTCCGTGCAGCCTCTAGAAGACGATGGGAGATGATTTTTGTGCTGGCACAGTTTCTCCTTGCCAGACAGAGTGGAAAAGCTTTTTGCTAAGATGTAGACGAGAAGAGAGGCTAAAGACGAAGGTACGGTGCTCTGCAGAGCTAAACACAGCTCCCGGGCCTCTTTCGGCAGAAGACACACACTGCAGAGCACTGTGAGCGGCAGAATCGTCTTTGCGCGAAGAAGCAGCTTCTTCGTCTCCGGGAGCCGGAGAGAGCGGCAACTTCGCAAAGGTGATGAAACAAGCTGTACAACACTGCGATTGTGTGCGCAGCTTGCCAACTGAGAGAAAACAGTACCTGACCACTCTCCTGCCTTTTGTAATCACATGAACATTCGATTGCAAGCTGGTTTTGACAACTTTCTTTCTCTTCTTGCAAAACACTCGGCAGACCTCCGTGCAGCCTCTAGAACACGATGGGAGATGTTTTCTGTGCTGGCACAGTTTCTCCTTGCCAGACAGAGTGGAAAAGCTTTTTGCAAAGATGTAGACGAGAAGAGAGGCTAAAGACGAAGGTACGGTGCTCTGCAGATCTAAGCACTGCTCCCGGACCTCTTTCGGCAGAAGACAAACACTGCAGAGCACTGTGAGCGGCAGAATCGTCTTTGCGCGAAGAAGCAGCTTCTTCGTCTCCGGGAGCCGGAGAGAGCGGCAACTTCGCAAAGGTGATGAAACAAGCTGTACAACACTGCGATTGTGTGCGCAGCTTGCCAACTGAGAGAAAACAGTACCTGACCACTCTCCTGCCTTTTGTAATCACATGAACATTCGATTGCAAGCTGTTTTGGACAACTTTCTTTCTCTTCTTGCAAAACACTCGGCAGACCTCCGTGCAGCCTCTAGAAGACGATGGGAGATGTTTTCTGTGCTGGCACAGTTTCTCCTTGCCAGACAGAGTGGAAAAGCTTTTTGCTAAGATGTAGACGAGAAGAGAGGCTAAAGACGAAGGTACGGTGCTCTGCAGAGCTAAGCACAGCTCCCGGGCCTCTTTCGGCAGAAGACACACACTGCAGAGCAGTGTGAGCGACAGAATCGTCTTTGCGCGAAGAAGCAGCTTCTTCGTCTCCGGGAGCCGGAGAGAGCGGCAACTTGGCAAAGGTGATGAAACAAGCTGTACAACACTGCGATTGTGTGCGCAGCTTGCCAACTGAGAGAAAACAGTACCTGACCATTCTCTTGCCTTTTGTAATCACATGAACATTCGATTGCAAGCTGTTTTGGACAACTTTCTTTCTCTTCTTGCAAAAAACTCGGCAGACCTCCGTGCAGCCTCTAGAAGATGATGGGAGATGATTTTTGTGCTGGCACAGTTTCTCCTTGCCAGACAGAGTGGAAAAGCTTTTTGCTAAGATGTAGACGAGAAGAGAGGCTAAAGACGAAGGTACGGTGCTCTGCAGAGCTAAGCACAGCTCCCGGGCCTCTTTCGGCAGAAGACACACACTGCAGAGCACTGTGAGCGGCAGAATCGTCTTTGCGCGAAGAAGCAGCTTCTTCGTCTCCGGGAGCCGGAGAGAGCGGCAACTTCGCAAAGGTGATGAAACAAGCTGTACAACACTGCGATTGTGTGGGCAGCTTGCCAACTGAGAGAAAACAGTACCTGACCATTCTCCTGCCTTTTGTAATCACATGAACATTCGATTGCAAGCTGGTTTTGACAACTTTCTTTCTCTTCTTGCAAAACACTCGGCAGACCTCCGTGCAGCCTCTAGAACACGATGGGAGATGTTTTCTGTGCTGGCACAGTTTCTCCTTGCCAGACAGAGTGGAAAAGCTTTTTGCTAAGATGTAGACGAGAAGAGAGGCTAAAGACGAAGGTACGGTGCTCTGCAGAGCTAAGCACTGCTCCCGGGCCTCTTTCGGCAGAAGACAAACACTGCAGAGCACTGTGAGCGGCAGAATCGTCTTTGCGCGAAGAAGCAGCTTCTTCGTCTCCGGGAGCCGGAGAGAGCGGCAACTTCGCAAAGGTGATGAAACAAGCTGTACAACACTGCGATTGTGTGCGCAGCTTTCCAAGTGAGAGAAAACAGTACCTGACAACTCTCCTGCCTTTTGTAATCACATGAACATTCGATTGCAAGCTGTTTTGGACAACTTTCTTTCTCTTCTTGCAAAACACTCGGCAGACCTCCGTGCAGCCTCTAGAACTCGATGGGAGATGTTTTTTGTGCTGGCAAAGTTTCTCCTTGCCAGACAGAGTGGAAAAGCTTTTTGCTAAGATGTAGACGAGAAGAGAGGCTAAAGACGAAGGTACGGTGCTCTGCAGAGCTGAGCACCCCTCCCGGACCTCTTTCGGCAGAAGGCGCACACCGCAGAGCACTATGAGCGGCAGAATCGTCTTTGCGCGAAGAAGCAGCTTCTTCGTCTCCGGGAGCCGGAGAGAGCGGCAACTTCGCAAAGGTGATGAAACAAGCTGTACAACACTGCGATTGTGTGCGCAGCTTGCCAACTGAGAGAAAACAGTACCTGACCACTCTCCTGCCTTTTCTATTCACATGAACATTCGATTGCAAGCTGTTTTGGACAACTTTCTTTCTCTTCTTGCAAAACACTCGGCAGACCTCCGTGCAGCCTCTAGAACACGATGGGAGATGTTTTCTGTGCTGGCAAAGTTTCTCCTTGCCAGACAGAGTGGAAAAGCTTTTTGCTAAGATGTAGACGAGAGCAGACGGTAAAGACGAAGGTACGGTGCTCTGCAGAGCTAAACACCGCTCCCGGACCTCTTTCGGCAGAAGGCGCACACCGCAGAGCACTGTGAGCGGCAGAATCGTCTTTGCGCGAAGAAGCAGCTTCTTCGTCTCCGGGAGCCGGAGAGAGCGGCAACTTCGCAAAGGTGATGAAACAAGCTGTACAACACTGCGATTGTGTGCGCAGCTTGCCAACTGAGAGAAAACAGTACCTGACCACTCTTCTGCTTTTGTAATCACATGAACATTCGATTGCAAGCTGTTTTGGACAACTTTCTTTCTCTTCTTGCAAAACACTCGGCAGACCTCCGTGCAGCCTCTAGAAGACGATGGGAGATGATTTTTGTGCTGGCACAGTTTCTCCTTGCCAGACAGAGTGGAAAAGCATTTTGCTAAGATGTAGACGAGAAGAGAGGCTAAAGACGAAGGTCCGGTGCTCTGCAGAGCTAAGCACCGCTCCCGGGCCTCTTTCGGCAGAAGACACACACTGCAGAGCACTGTGAGCGGCAGAATCGTCTATGCGCGAAGAAGCAGCTTCTTCGTCTCCGGGAGCCGGAGAGAGCGGCAACTTCGCAAAGGTGATGAAACAAGCTGTACAACACTGCGATTGTGTGCGCAGCTTGCCAACTGAGAGAAAACAGTACCTGACCACTCTCCTGCCTTTTGTAATCACATGAATATTCGATTGCAAGCTGGTTTTGACAACTTTCTTTCTCTTCTTGCAAAACACTCGGCAGACCTCCGTGCAGCCTCTAGAACACGATGGGAGATGTTTTCTGTGCTGGCACAGTTTCTCCTTGCCAGACAGAGTGGAAAAGCTTTTTGCAAAGATGTAGACGAGAAGAGAGGCTAAAGACGAAGGTACGGTGCTCTGCAGATCTAAGCACTGCTCCCGGACCTCTTTCGGCAGAAGACAAACACTGCAGAGCACTGTGAGCGGCAGAATCGTCTTTGCGCGAAGAAGCAGCTTCTTCGTCTCCGGGAGCCGGAGAGAGCGGCAACTTCGCAAAGGTGATGAAACAAGCTGTACAACACTGCGATTGTGTGCGCAGCTTTCCAAGTGAGAGAAAACAGTACCTGACCACTCTCCTGCCTTTTGTAATCACATGAACATTCGATTGCAAGCTGTTTTGGACAACTTTCTTTCTCTTCTTGCAAAACACTCGGCAGACCTCCGTGCAGCCTCTAGAAGACGATGGGAGATGTTTTCTGTGCTGGCACAGTTTCTCCTTGCCAGACAGAGTGGAAAAGCTTTTTGCTAAGATGTAGACGAGAAGAGAGGCTAAAGACGAAGGTACGGTGCTCTGCAGAGCTAAGCACAGCTCCCGGGCCTCTTTCGGCAGAAGACACACACTGCAGAGCAGTGTGAGCGACAGAATCGTCTTTGCGCGAAGAAGCAGCTTCTTCGTCTCCGGGAGCCGGAGAGAGCGGCAACTTCGCAAAGGTGATGAAACAAGCTGTACAACACTGCGATTGTGTGCGCAGCTTGCCAACTGAGAGAAAACAGTACCTGACCACTCTCCTGCCTTTTGTAATCACATGAACATTCGATTGCAAGCTGTTTTGGACAACTTTCTTTCTCTTCTTGCAAAACACTCGGCAGACCTCCGTGCAGCCTCTAGAACTCGATGGGAGATGTTTTCTGTGCTGGCACAGTTTCTCCTTGCCAGACAGAGTGGAAAAGCTTTTTGCTAAAATGTAGACGAGAAGAGAGGCTAAAGACGAAGGTACGGTGCTCTGCAGAGCTGAGCACCCCTCCCGGACCTCTTTCGGCAGAAGTCGCACACCGCAGAGCACTGTGAGCGGCAGAAGCTTCTTTGCGCGAAGAAGCAGCTTCTTCGTCTCCGGGAGCCGGAGAGAGCGGCAACTTCGCAAAGGTGATGAAACAAGCTGTACAACACTGCGATTGTGTGCGCAGCTTGCCAACTGAGAGAAAACAGTACCTGACCACTCTCCTGCCTTTTCTATTCACATGAACATTCGATTGCAAGCTGTTTTGGACAACTTTCTTTCTCTTCTTGCAAAACACTCGGCAGACCTCCGTGCAGCCTCTAGAACACGATGGGAGATGTTTTTTGTGCTGGCAAAGTTTCTCCTTGCCAGACAGAGTGGAAAAGCTTTTTGCTAAGATGTAGACGAGAGCAGACGGTAAAGACGAAGGTACGGTGCTCTGCAGAGCTAAGCACCGCTCCCGGACCTCTTTCGGCAGAAGGCGCACACCGCAGAGGACTGTGAGCGGCAGAATCGTCTTTGCGCGAAGAAGCAGCTTCTTCGTCTCCGGGAGCCGGAGAGAGCGGCAACTTCGCAAAGGTGATGAAACAAGCTGTAGAACACTGCGATTGTGTGCGCAGCTTGCCAACTGAGAGAAAACAGTACCTGACCACTCTCCTGCCTTTTGTAATCACATGAACATTCGATTGCAAGCTGTTTTGGACAACTTTCTTTCTCTTCTTGCAAAACACTCGGCAGACCTCCGTGCAGCCTCTAGAACTCGATGGGAGATGTTTTCTGTGCTGGCACAGTTTCTCCTTGCCAGACAGAGTGGAAAAGCTTTTTGCTAAAATGTAGACGAGAAGAGAGGCTAAAGACGAAGGTACGGTGCTCTGCAGAGCTGAGCACCCCTCCCGGACCTCTTTCGGCAGAAGGCGCACACCGCAGAGCACTATGAGCGGCAGAAGCTTCTTTGCGCGAAGAAGCAGCTTCTTCGTCTCCGGGAGCCGGAGAGAGCGGCAACTTCGCAAAGGTGATGAAACAAGCTGTACAACACTGCGATTGTGTGCGCAGCTTGCCAACTGAGAGAAAACAGTACCTGACCACTCTCCTGCCTTTTCTATTCACATGAACATTCGATTGCAAGCTGTTTTGGACAACTTTCTTTCTCTTCTTGCAAAACACTCGGCAGACCTCCGTGCAGCCTCTAGAACACGATGGGAGATGTTTTTTGTGCTGGCAAAGTTTCTCCTTGCCAGACAGAATGGAAAAGCTTTTTGCTAAGATGTAGACGAGAGCAGACGGCAAAGACGAAGGTACGGTGCTCTGCAGAGCTAAGCACCGCTCCCGGACCTCTTTCGGCAGAAGGCGCACACCGCAGAGCACTGTGAGCGGCAGAATCGTCTTTGCGCGAAGAAGCAGCTTCTTCGTCTCCGGGAGCCGGAGAGAGCGGCAACTTCGCAAAGGTGATGAAACAAGCTGTACAACACTGCGATTGTGTGCGCAGCTTGCCAACTGAGAGAAAACAGTACCTGACCACTCTTCTGCTTTTGTAATCACATGAACATTCGATTGCAAGCTGTTTTGGACAACTTTCTTTCTCTTCTTGCAAAACACTCGGCAGACCTCCGTGCAGCCTCTAGAAGACGATGGGAGATGATTTTTGTGCTGGCACAGTTTCTCCTTGCCAGACAGAGTGGAAAAGCTTTTTGCTAAGATGTAGACGAGAAGAGAGGCTAAAGACGAAGGTACGGTGCTCTGCAGAGCTAAACACAGCTCCCGGGCCTCTTTCGGCAGAAGACACACACTGCAGAGCACTGTGAGCGGCAGAATCGTCTTTGCGCGAAGAAGCAGCTTCTTCGTCTCCGGGAGCCGGAGAGAGCGGCAACTTCGCAAAGGTGATGAAACAAGCTGTACAACACTGCGATTGTGTGGGCAGCTTGCCAACTGAGAGAAAACAGTACCTGACCACTCTCCTGCGTTTTGTAATCACATGAACATTCGATTGCAAGCTGGTTTTGACAACTTTCTTTCTCTTCTTGCAAAACACTCGGCAGACCTCCGTGCAGCCTCTAGAACACGATGGGAGATGTTTTCTGTGCTGGCACAGTTTCTCCTTGCCAGACAGAGTGGAAAAGCTTTTTGCAAAGATGTAGACGAGAAGAGAGGCTAAAGACGAAGGTACGGTGCTCTGCAGATCTAAGCACTGCTCCCGGGCCTCTTTCGGCAGAAGACAAACACTGCAGAGCACTGTGAGCGGCAGAATCGTCTTTGCGCGAAGAAGCAGCTTCTTCGTCTCCGGGAGCCGGAGAGAGCGGCAACTTCGCAAAGGTGATGAAACAAGCTGTACAACACTGCGATTGTGTGCGCAGCTTTCCAAGTGAGAGAAAACAGTACCTGACCACTCTCCTGCCTTTTGTAATCACATGAATATTCGATTGCAAGCTGTTTTGGACAACTTTCTTTCTCTTCTTTTAAAACACTCGGCAGACCTCCGTGCAGCCTCTAGAACTCGATGGGAGATGTTTTCTGTGCTGGCACAGTTTCTCCTTGCCAGACAGAGTGGAAAAGCTTTTTGCTAAAATGTAGACGAGAAGAGAGGCTAAAGACGAAGGTACGGTGCTCTGCAGAGCTGAGCACCCCTCCCGGACCTCTTTCGGCAGAAGGCGCACACCGCAGAGCACTATGAGCGGCAGAAGCTTCTTTGCGCGAAGAAGCAGCTTCTTCGTCTCCGGGAGCCGGAGAGAGCGGCAACTTCGCAAAGGTGATGAAACAAGCTGTACAACACTGCGATTGTGTGCGCAGCTTGCCAACTGAGAGAAAACAGTACCTGACCACTCTCCTGCCTTTTCTATTCACATGAACATTCGATTGCAAGCTGTTTTGGACAACTTTCTTTCTCTTCTTGCAAAACACTCGGCAGACCTCCGTGCAGCCTCTAGAACACGATGGGAGATGTTTTTTGTGCTGGCAAAGTTTCTCCTTGCCAGACAGAGTGGAAAAGCTTTTTGCTAAGATGTAGACGAGAGCAGACGGTAAAGACGAAGGTACGGTGCTCTGCAGAGCTAAGCACCGCTCCCGGACCTCTTTCGGCAGAAGGCGCACACCGCAGAGCACTGTGAGCGGCAGAATCGTCTTTGCGCGAAGAAGCAGCTTCTTCGTCTCCGGGAGCCGGAGAGAGCGGCAACTTCGCAAAGGTGATGAAACAAGCTGTACAACACTGCGATTGTGTGCGCAGCTTGCCAACTGAGAGAAAACAGTACCTGACCACTCTTCTGCTTTTGTAATCACATGAACATTCGATTGCAAGCTGTTTTGGACAACTTTCTTTCTCTTCTTGCAAAACACTCGGCAGACCTCCGTGCAGCCTCTAGAAGACGATGGGAGATGATTTTTGTGCTGGCACAGTTTCTCCTTGCCAGACAGAGTGGAAAAGCTTTTTGCTAAGATGTAGACGAGAAGAGAGGCTAAAGACGAAGGTACGGTGCTCTGCAGAGCTAAACACAGCTCCCGGGCCTCTTTCGGCAGAAGACACACACTGCAGAGCACTGTGAGCGGCAGAATCGTCTTTGCGCGAAGAAGCAGCTTCTTCGTCTCCGGGAGCCGGAGAGAGCGGCAACTTCGCAAAGGTGATGAAACAAGCTGTACAACACTGCGATTGTGTGGGCAGCTTGCCAACTGAGAGAAAACAGTACCTGACCACTCTCCTGCGTTTTGTAATCACATGAACATTCGATTGCAAGCTGGTTTTGACAACTTTCTTTCTCTTCTTGCAAAACACTCGGCAGACCTCCGTGCAGCCTCTAGAACACGATGGGAGATGTTTTCTGTGCTGGCACAGTTTCTCCTTGCCAGACAGAGTGGAAAAGCTTTTTGCAAAGATGTAGACGAGAAGAGAGGCTAAAGACGAAGGTACGGTGCTCTGCAGATCTAAGCACTGCTCCCGGGCCTCTTTCGGCAGAAGACAAACACTGCAGAGCACTGTGAGCGGCAGAATCGTCTTTGCGCGAAGAAGCAGCTTCTTCGTCTCCGGGAGCCGGAGAGAGCGGCAACTTCGCAAAGGTGATGAAACAAGCTGTACAACACTGCGATTGTGTGCGCAGCTTTCCAAGTGAGAGAAAACAGTACCTGACCACTCTCCTGCCTTTTGTAATCACATGAATATTCGATTGCAAGCTGTTTTGGACAACTTTCTTTCTCTTCTTGTAAAACACTCGGCAGACCTCCGTGCAGCCTCTAGAACTCGATGGGAGATGTTTTCTGTGCTGGCACAGTTTCTCCTTGCCAGACAGAGTGGAAAAGCTTTTTGCTAAAATGTAGACGAGAAGAGAGGCTAAAGACGAAGGTACGGTGCTCTGCAGAGCTGAGCACCCCTCCCGGACCTCTTTCGGCAGAAGGCGCACACCGCAGAGCACTATGAGCGGCAGAAGCTTCTTTGCGCGAAGAAGCAGCTTCTTCGTCTCCGGGAGCCGGAGAGAGCGGCAACTTCGCAAAGGTGATGAAACAAGCTGTACAACACTGCGATTGTGTGCGCAGCTTGCCAACTGAGAGAAAACAGTACCTGACCACTCTCCTGCCTTTTCTATTCACATGAACATTCGATTGCAAGCTGTTTTGGACAACTTTCTTTCTCTTCTTGCAAAACACTCGGCAGACCTCCGTGCAGCCTCTAGAACACGATGGGAGATGTTTTTTGTGCTGGCAAAGTTTCTCCTTGCCAGACAGTGTGGAAAAGCTTTTTGCTAAGATGTAGACGAGAGCAGACGGTAAAGACGAAGGTACGGTGCTCTGCAGAGCTAAGCACCGCTCCCGGACCTCTTTCGGCAGAAGGCGCACACCGCAGAGCACTGTGAGCGGCAGAATCGTCTTTGCGCGAAGAAGCAGCTTCTTCGTCTCCGGGAGCCGGAGAGAGCGGCAACTTCGCAAAGGTGATGAAACAAGCTGTACAACACTGCGATGTGTGCGCAGCTTGCCAACTGAGAGAAAACAGTACCTGACCACTCTCCTGCTTTTGTAATCACATGAACATTCGATTGCAAGCTGTTTTGGACAACTTTCTTTCTCTTCTTGCAAAACACTCGGTAGACCTCCGTGCAGCCTCTAGAACACGATGGGAGATGTTTTCTGTGCTGGAACAGTTTCTCCTTGCCAGACAGAGTGGAAAAGCTTTTTGCTAAGATGTAGACGAGAAGAGAGGCTAAAGACGAAAGTACGGTGCTCTGCAGAGCTAAGCACCGCTCCCGGACCTCTTTCGGCAGAAGCCGCCCACCGCAGAGCACTGTGAGCGGCAGAATAGTCTTTGCGCGAAGAAGCAGCTTCTTCGTCTCCCGGAGCCGGAGAGAGCGGCAACTTCGCAAGGGTGATGAAACAAGCTGTACAACACTGCGATTGTGTGCGCAGCTTGCCAACTGAGAGAAAACATTACCTGACCACTCTCCTGCCTTTTCTATTCACATGAACATTCGATTGCAAGCTGTTTTGGACAACTTTCTTTCTCTTCTTGCAAAACACTCGGCAGACCTCCGTGCAGCCTCTAGAAGACGATGGGAGATGTTTTCTGTGCTGGCACGGTTTCTACGTGCCAGACAGAGTGGAAAAGCTTTTCGCTAAGATGTAGACGAGAAGAGAGGCTAAAGACGAAGGTACGGTGCTCTGCAGAGCTAAGCACCGCTCCCGGGCCTCTTTCGGCAGAAGACACACACTGCAGAGCAGTGTGAGCGGCAGAATCGTCTTTGCGCGAAGAAGCAGCTTTTTCGTCTCCGGGAGCCGGAGAGAGCGGCAACTTCGCAAAGGTGATGAAACAAGCTGTACAACACTGCGATTGTGTGCGCAGCTTGCCAACTGAGAGAAAACAGTACCTGACCACTCTCCTGCCTTTTGTAATCACATAAACATTCAATTGCAAGCTGTTTTGGACAACTTTCTTTCTCTTCTTGCAAAACACTCGGCAGACCTCCGTGCAGCCTCTAGAACACGATGGGAGATGTTTTCTGTGCTGGCACAGTTTCTCCTTGCCAGACAGAGTGGAAAAGCTTTTTGCTAAGATGTAGACGAGAAGAGAGGCTAAAGACGAAGGTACGGTGCTCTGCAGAGCTAAGCACAGCTCCCGGGCCTCTTTCGGCAGAAGACACACACTGCAGAGCACTGTGAGCGGCAGAATCGTCTTTGCGCGAAGAAGCAGCTTCTTCGTCTCCGGGAGCCGGAGAGAGCGGCAACTTCGCAAAGGTGATGAAACAAGCTGTACAACACTGCGATTGTGTGCGCAGCTTGCCAACTGAGAGAAAACAGTACCTGACCACTCTCCTGCCTTTTCTATTCACATGAACATTCGATTGCAAGCTGTTTTGGACAACTTTCTTTCCTTTCTTGCAAAACACTCGGCAGACCTGCGTGCAGACTCTAGAACACGATGGGAGGTGTTTTCTGTGCTGGCACAGTTTCTCCTTGCCAGACAGAGTGGAAAAGCTTTTTGCTAAGATGTAGACGAGAAGAGAGGCTAAAGACGAAGGTACGGTGCTCTGCAGAGCTAAGCACCGCTACCGGGCCTCTTTCGGCTGAAGACGCACACCGCAGAGCACTGTGAGCGGCAGAATCGTCTTTGCGCAAAGAAGCAGCTTCTTCGTCTCCGGGAGCCGGAGAGAGCGGCAACTTCGCAAAGGTGATGAAACAAGCTGTACAACACTGCGATTGTGTGCGCAGCTTGCCAACAGAGAGAAAACAGTACCTGACCACTCTCCTGCTTTTGTAATCACATGAACATTCGATTGCAAGCTGTTTTGGACAACTTTCTTTCTCTTCTTGCAAAACACTCGGCAGACCTCCGTGCAGCCTCTAGAACACGATGGGAGATGTTTTCTGTGCTGGCACAGTTTCTCCTTGCCAGACAGAGTGGAAAAGCTTTTTGCTAAGATGTAGACGAGAAGAGAGACTAAAGACGAAAGTACGGTGCTCTGCAGAGCTAAGCACCGCTCCCGGGCCTCTTTCGGCAGAAGACACACACTGCAGAGCAGTGTGAGCGGCAGAATCGTCTTTGCGCGAAGAAGCAGCTTTTTCGTCTCCGGGAGCCGGAGAGAGCGGCAACTTCGCAAAGGTGATGAAACAAGCTGTACAACACTGCGATTGTGTGCGCAGCTTGCCAACTGAGAGAAAACAGTACCTGACCACTCTCCTGCCTTTTGTAATCACATAAACATTCGATTGCAAGCTGTTTTGGACAACTTTCTTTCTCTTCTTGCAAAACACTCGGCAGACCTCCGTGCAGCCTCTAGAACACGATGGGAGATGTTTTCTGTGCTGGCACAGTTTCTCCTTGCCAGACAGAGTGGAAAAGCTTTTTGCTAAGATGTAGACGAGAAGAGAGGCTAAAGACGAAGGTACGGTGCTCTGCAGAGCTAAGCACAGCTCCCGGGCCTCTTTCGGCAGAAGACACACACTGCAGAGCACTGTGAGCGGCAGAATCGTCTTTGCGCGAAGAAGCACCTTCTTCGTCTCCGGGAGCCGGAGAGAGCGGCAACTTCGCAAAGGTGATGAAACAAGCTGTACAACACTGCGATTGTGTGCGCAGCTTGCCAACTGAGAGAAAACAGTACCTGACCACTCTCCTGTCTTTTCTATTCACATGAACATTCGATTGCAAGCTGTTTTGGACAACTTTCTTTCCTTTCTTGCAAAACACTCGGCAGACCTGCGTGCAGACTCTAGAACACGATGGGAGGTGTTTTCTGTGCTGGCACAGTTTCTCCTTGCCAGACAGAGTGGAAAAGCTTTTTGCTAAGATGTAGACGAGAAGAGAGGCTAAAGACGAAGGTACGGTGCTCTGCAGAGCTAAGCACCGCTACCGGGCCTCTTTCGGCTGAAGACGCACACCGCAGAGCACTGTGAGCGGCAGAATCATCTTTGCGCAAAGAAGCAGCTTCTTCGTCTCCGGGAGCCGGAGAGAGCGGCAACTTCGCAAAGGTGATGAAACAAGCTGTACAACACTGCGATTGTGTGCGCAGCTTGCCAACTGAGAGAAAACAGTACCTGACCACTCTCCTGCTTTTTTAATCATATGAACATTCGATTGCAAGCTGTTTTGGACAACTTTCTTTCTCTTCTTGCAAAACACTCGGCAGACCTCCGTGCAGCCTCTAGAACACGATGGGAGATGTTTTCTGTGCTGGCACAGTTTCTCCTTGCCAGACAGAGTGGAAAAGCTTTTTGCTAAGATGTAGACGAGAAGAGAGGCTAAAGACGAAAGTACGGTGCTCTGCAGAGCTAAGCACCGCTCCCGGACCTCTTTCGGCAGAAGCCGCCCACCGCAGAGCACTGTGAGCGGCAGAATAGTCTTTGCGCGAAGAAGCAGCTTCTTCGTCTCCCGGAGCCGGAGAGAGCGGCAACTTCGCAAAGGTGATGAAACAAGCTGTACAACACTGCGATTGTGTGCGCAGCTTGCCAACTGAGAGAAAACATTACCTGACCACTCTCCTGCCTTTTCTATTCACATGAACATTCGATTGCAAGCTGTTTTGGACAACTTTCTTTCTCTTCTTGCAAAACACTCGGCAGACCTCCGTGCAGCCTCTAGAAGACGATGGGAGATGTTTTCTGTGCTGGCACGGTTTCTCCGTGCCAGACAGAGTGGAAAAGCTTTTCGCTAAGATGTAGACGAGAAGAGAGGCTAAAGACGAAGGTACGGTGCTCTGCAGAGCTTAGCACCGCTCCCGGGCCTCTTTCGGCAGAAGACACACACTGCAGAGCAGTGTGAGCGGCAGAATCGTCTTTGCGCGAAGAAGCAGCTTTTTCGTCTCCGGGAGCCGGAGAGAGCGGCAACTTCGCAAAGGTGATGAAACAAGCTGTACAACACTGCGATTGTGTGCGCAGCTTGCCAACTGAGAGAAAACAGTACCTGACCACTCTCCTGCCTTTTGTAATCACATAAACATTCGATTGCAAGCTGTTTTGGACAACTTTCTTTCTCTTCTTGCAAAACACTCGGCAGACCTCCGTGCAGCCTCTAGAACACGATGGGAGATGTTTTCTGTGCTGGCACAGTTTCTCCTTGCCAGACAGAGTGGAAAAGCTTTTTGCTAAGATGTAGACGAGAAGAGAGGCTAAAGACGAAGGTACGGTGCTCTGCAGAGCTAAGCACAGCTCCCGGGCCTCTTTCGGCAGAAGACACACACTGCAGAGCACTGTGAGCGGCAGAATCGTCTTTGCGCGAAGAAGCAGCTTCTTCGTCTCCGGGAGCCGGAGAGAGCGGCAACTTCGCAAAGGTGATGAAACAAGCTGTACAACACTGCGATTGTGTGCGCAGCTTGCCAACTGAGAGAAAACAGTACCTGACCACTCTGCTGCCTTTTCTATTCACATGAACATTCGATTGCAAGCTGTTTTGGACAACTTTCTTTCTCTTCTTGCAAAAAACTCGGCAGACCTCCGTGCAGCCTCTAGAACACGATGGGAGATGTTTTCTGTGCTGGCAAAGTTTCTCCTTGCCAGACAGAGTGGAAAAGCTTTTTGCTAAGATGTAGACGAGAGCAGACGGTAAAGACGAAGGTACGGTGCTCTACAGAGCTAAACACCGCTCCCGGACCTCTTTCGGCAGAAGGCGCACACCGCAGAGCACTGTGAGCGGCAGAATCGTCTTTGCGCGAAGAAGCAGCTTCTTCGTCTCCGGGAGCCGGAGAGAGCGGCAACTTCGCAAAGGTGATGAAACAAGCTGTACAACACTGCGATTGTGTGCGCAGCTTGCCAACTGAGAGAAAACAGTACCTGACCACTCTTCTGCTTTTGTAATCACATGAACATTCGATTGCAAGCTGTTTTGGACAACTTTCTTTCTCTTCTTGCAAAACACTCGGCAGACCTCCGTGCAGCCTCTAGAAGACGATGGGAGATGATTTTTGTGCTGGCACAGTTTCTCCTTGCCAGACAGAGTGGAAAAGCTTTTTGCTAAGATGTAGACGAGAAGAGAGGCTAAAGACGAAGGTACGGTGCTCTGCAGAGCTAAACACAGCTCCCGGGCCTCTTTCGGCAGAAGACACACACTGCAGAGCACTGTGAGCGGCAGAATCGTCTTTGCGCGAAGAAGCAGCTTCTTCGTCTCCGGGAGCCGGAGAGAGCGGCAACTTCGCAAAGGTGATGAAACAAGCTGTACAACACTGCGATTGTGTGCGCAGCTTGCCAACTGAGAGAAAACAGTACCTGACCACTCTCCTGCCTTTTGTAATCACATGAACATTCGATTGCAAGCTGGTTTTGACAACTTTCTTTCTCTTCTTGCAAAACACTCGGCAGACCTCCGTGCAGCCTCTAGAACACGATGGGAGATGTTTTCTGTGCTGGCACAGTTTCTCCTTGCCAGACAGAGTGGAAAAGCTTTTTGCAAAGATGTAGACGAGAAGAGAGGCTAAAGACGAAGGTACGGTGCTCTGCAGATCTAAGCACTGCTCCCGGACCTCTTTCGGCAGAAGACAAACACTGCAGAGCACTGTGAGCGGCAGAATCGTCTTTGCGCGAAGAAGCAGCTTCTTCGTCTCCGGGAGCCGGAGAGAGCGGCAACTTCGCAAAGGTGATGAAACAAGCTGTACAACACTGCGATTGTGTGCGCAGCTTGCCAACTGAGAGAAAACAGTACCTGACCACTCTCCTGCCTTTTGTAATCACATGAACATTCGATTGCAAGCTGTTTTGGACAACTTTCTTTCTCTTCTTGCAAAACACTCGGCAGACCTCCGTGCAGCCTCTAGAACACGATGGGAGATGTTTTCTGTGCTGGCACAGTTTCTCCTTGCCAGACAGAGTGGAAAAGCTTTTTGCTAAGATGTAGACGAGAAGAGAGGCTAAAGACGAAGGTACGGTGCTCTGCAGAGCTAAGCACAGCTCCCGGGCCTCTTTCGGCAGAAGACACACACTGCAGAGCAGTGTGAGCGACAGAATCGTCTTTGCGCGAAGAAGCAGCTTCTTCGTCTCCGGGAGCCGGAGAGAGCGGCAACTTCGCAAAGGTGATGAAACAAGCTGTACAACACTGCGATTGTGTGCGCAGCTTGCCAACTGAGAGAAAACAGTACCTGACCATTCTCTTGCCTTTTGTAATCACATGAACATTCGATTGCAAGCTGTTTTGGACAACTTTCTTTCTCTTCTTGCAAAAAACTCGGCAGACCTCCGTGCAGCCTCTAGAAGATGATGGGAGATGATTTTTGTGCTGGCACAGTTTCTCCTTGCCAGACAGAGTGGAAAAGCTTTTTGCTAAGATGTAGACGAGAAGAGAGGCTAAAGACGAAGGTACGGTGCTCTGCAGAGCTAAGCACCGCTCCCGGGCCTCTTTCGGCAGAAGACACACACTGCAGAGCACTGTGAGCGGCAGAATCGTCTTTGCGCGAAGAAGCAGCTTCTTCGTCTCCGGGAGCCGGAGAGAGCGGCAACTTCGCAAAGGTGATGAAACAAGCTGTACAACACTGCGATTGTGTGCGCAGCTTGCCAACTGAGAGAAAACAGTACCTGACCACTCTCCTGCCTTTTGTAATCACATGAACATTCGATTGCAAGCTGGTTTTGACAACTTTCTTTCTCTTCTTGCAAAACACTCGGCAGACCTCCGTGCAGCCTCTAGAACACGATGGGAGATGTTTTCTGTGCTGGCACAGTTTCTCCTTGCCAGACAGAGTGGAAAAGCTTTTTGCAAAGATGTAGACGAGAAGAGAGGCTAAAGACGAAGGTACGGTGCTCTGCAGATCTAAGCACTGCTCCCGGACCTCTTTCGGCAGAAGACAAACACTGCAGAGCACTGTGAGCGGCAGAATCGTCTTTGCGCGAAGAAGCAGCTTCTTCGTCTCCGGGAGCCGGAGAGAGCGGCAACTTCGCAAAGGTGATGAAACAAGCTGTACAACACTGCGATTGTGTGCGCAGCTTGCCAAGTGAGAGAAAACAGTACCTGACCACTCTCCTGCCTTTTGTAATCACATGAACATTCGATTGCAAGCTGTTTTGGACAACTTTCTTTCTCTTCTTGCAAAACACTCGGCAGACCTCCGTGCAGCCTCTAGAAGACGATGGGAGATGTTTTCTGTGCTGGCACAGTTTCTCCTTGCCAGACAGAGTGGAAAAGCTTTTTGCTAAGATGTAGACGAGAAGAGAGGCTAAAGACGAAGGTACGGTGCTCTGCAGAGCTAAGCACAGCTCCCGGGCCTCTTTCGGCAGAAGACACACACTGCAGAGCAGTGTGAGCGACAGAATCGTCTTTGCGCGAAGAAGCAGCTTCTTCGTCTCCGGGAGCCGGAGAGAGCGGCAACTTCGCAAAGGTGATGAAACAAGCTGTACAACACTGCGATTGTGTGCGCAGCTTGCCAACTGAGAGAAAACAGTACCTGACCATTCTCTTGCCTTTTGTAATCACATGAACATTCGATTGCAAGCTGTTTTGGACAACTTTCTTTCTCTTCTTGCAAAAAACTCGGCAGACCTCCGTGCAGCCTCTAGAAGATGATGGGAGATGATTTTTGTGCTGGCACAGTTTCTCCTTGCCAGACAGAGTGGAAAAGCTTTTTGCTAAGATGTAGACGAGAAGAGAGGCTAAAGACGAAGGTACGGTGCTCTGCAGAGCTAAGCACCGCTCCCGGGCCTCTTTCGGCAGAAGACACACACTGCAGAGCACTGTGAGCGGCAGAATCGTCTATGCGCGAAGAAGCAGCTTCTTCGTCTCCGGGAGCCGGAGAGAGCGGCAACTTCGCAAAGGTGATGAAACAAGCTGTACAACACTGCGATTGTGTGCGCAGCTTGCCAACTGAGAGAAAACAGTACCTGACCACTCTCCTGCCTTTTCTAATCACATGAACATTCGATTGGAAGCTGTTTTGGACAACTTTCTTTCTCTTCTTGCAAAAAACTCGGCAGACCTCTGTGCAGCCTCTAGAACACGATGGGAGATGTTTTTTGTGCTGGCACAATTTCTCCTTGCCAGACAGAGTGGAAAAGCTTTTTGCTAAAATGTAGACGAGAAGAGAGGCTAAAGACGAAGGTACGGTGCTCTGCAGAGCTAAGCACAGCTCCCGGGCCTCTTTCGGCAGAAGACACACACTGCAGAGCACTGTGAGCGGCAGAATCGTCTTTGCGCGAAGAAGCAGCTTCTTCGTCTCCGGGAGCCGGAGAGAGCGGCAACTTCGCAAAGGTGATGAAACAAGCTGTACAACACTGCGATTGTGTGGGCAGCTTGCCAACTGAGAGAAAACAGTACCTGACCATTCTCCTGCCTTTTGTAATCACATGAACATTCGATTGCAAGCTGGTTTTGACAACTTTCTTTCTCTTCTTGCAAAACACTCGGCAGACCTCCGTGCAGCCTCTAGAACACGATGGGAGATGTTTTCTGTGCTGGCACAGTTTCTCCTTGCCAGACAGAGTGGAAAAGCTTTTTGCTAAGATGTAGACGAGAAGAGAGGCTAAAGACGAAGGTACGGTGCTCTGCAGAGCTAAGCACTGCTCCCGGGCCTCTTTCGGCAGAAGACAAACACTGCAGAGCGCTGTGAGCGGCAGAATCGTCTTTGCGCGAAGAAGCAGCTTCTTCGTCTCCGGGAGCCGGAGAGAGCGGCAACTTCGCAAAGGTGATGAAACAAGCTGTACAACACTGCGATTGTGTGCGCAGCTTGCCAACTGAGAGAAAACAGTACCTGACCACTCTCCTGCCTTTTGTAATCACATGAACATTCGATTGCAAGCTGTTTTGGACAACTTTCTTTCTCTTCTTGCAAAACACTCGGCAGACCTCCGTGCAGCCTCTAGAACTCGATGGGAGATGTTTTCTGTGCTGGCACAGTTTCTCCTTGCCAGACAGAGTGGAAAAGCTTTTTGGTAAAATGTAGACGAGAAGAGAGGCTAAAGACGAAGGTACGGTGCTCTGCAGAGCTAAGCACCCCTCCCGGACCTCTTTCGGCAGAAGGCGCACACCGCAGAGCACTATGAGCGGCAGAAGCTTCTTTGCGCGAAGAAGCAGCTTCTTCGTCTCCGGGAGCCGGAGAGAGCGGCAACTTCGCAAAGGTGATGAAACAAGCTGTACAACACTGCGATTGTGTGCGCAGCTTGCCAACTGAGAGAAAACAGTACCTGACCACTCTCCTGCCTTTTCTATTCACATGAACATTCGATTGCAAGCTGTTTTGGACAACTTTCTTTCTCTTCTTGCAAAACACTCGGCAGACCTCCGTGCAGCTTCTAGAACACGATGGGAGATGTTTTTTCTGCTGGAACAGTTTCTCCTTGCCAGACAGAGTGGAAAAGCTTTTTGCTAAGATGTAGACGAGAGCAGACGGTAAAGACGAAGGTACGGTGCTCTGCAGAGCTAAGCACCGCTCCCGGACCTCTTTCGGCAGAAGGCGCACACCGCAGAGCAGTGTGAGCGGCAGAATCGTCTTTGCGCGAAGAAGCAGCTTCTTCGTCTCCGGGAGCCGGAGAGAGCGGCAACTTCGCAAAGGTGATGAAACAAGCTGTACAACACTGCGATTGTGTGCGCAGCTTGCCAACTGAGAGAAAACAGTACCTGACCACTCTTCTGCTTTTGTAATCACATGAACATTCGATTGCAAGCTGTTTTGGACAACTTTCTTTCTCTTCTTGCAAAACACTCGGCAGACCTCCGTGCAGCCTCTAGAAGACGATGGGAGATGATTTTTGTGCTGGCACAGTTTCTCCTTGCCAGACAGAGTGGAAAAGCTTTTTGCTAAGATGTAGACGAGAAGAGAGGCTAAAGACGAAGGTACGGTGCTCTGCAGAGCTAAGCACAGCTCCCGGGCCTCTTTCGGCAGAAGACACACACTGCAGAGCACTGTGAGCGGCAGAATCGTCTTTGCGCGAAGAAGCAGCTTCTTCGTCTCCGGGAGCCGGAGAGAGCGGCAACTTCGCAAAGGTGATGAAACAAGCTGTACAACACTGCGATTGTGTGCGCAGCTTGCCAACTGAGAGAAAACAGTACCTGACCACTCTCCTGCCTTTTGTAATCACATAAACATTCGATTGCAAGCTGTTTTGGACAACTTTCTTTCTCTTCTTGCAAAACACTCGGCAGACCTCCGTGCAGCCTCTAGAACACGATGGGAGATGTTTTCTGTGCTGGCACAGTTTCTCCTTGCCAGACAGAGTGGAAAAGCTTTTTGCTAAGATGTAGACGAGAAGAGAGGCTAAAGACGAAGGTACGGTGCTCTGCAGAGCTAAGCACAGCTCCCGGGCCTCTTTCGGCAGAAGACACACACTGCAGAGCACTGTGAGCGGCAGAATCGTCTTTGCGCGAAGAAGCAGCTTCTTCGTCTCCGGGAGCCGGAGAGAGCGGCAACTTCGCAAAGGTGATGAAACAAGCTGTACAACACTGCGATTGTGTGCGCAGCTTGCCAACTGAGAGAAAACAGTACCTGACCACTCTGCTGCCTTTTCTATTCACATGAACATTCGATTGCAAGCTGTTTTGGACAACTTTCTTTCTCTTCTTGCAAAAAACTCGGCAGACCTCCGTGCAGCCTCTAGAACACGATGGGAGATGTTTTCTGTGCTGGCAAAGTTTCTCCTTGCCAGACAGAGTGGAAAAGCTTTTTGCAAAGATGTAGACGAGAAGAGAGGCTAAAGACGAAGGTACGGTGCTCTGCAGATCTAAGCACTGCTCCCGGACCTCTTTCGGCAGAAGACAAACACTTCAGAGCACTGTGAGCGGCAGAATCGTCTTTGCGCGAAGAAGCAGCTTCTTCGTCTCCGGGAGCCGGAGAGAGCGGCAACTTCGCAAAGGTGATGAAACAAGCTGTACAACACTGCGATTGTGTGCGCAGCTTGCCAACTGAGAGAAAACAGTACCTGACCACTCTCCTGCCTTTTGTAATCACATGAACATTCGATTGCAAGCTGTTTTGGACAACTTTCTTTCTCTTCTTGCAAAACACTCGGCAGACCTCCGTGCAGCCTCTAGAAGACGATGGGAGATGTTTTCTGTGCTGGCACAGTTTCTCCTTGCCAGACAGAGTGGAAAAGCTTTTTGCTAAGATGTAGACGAGAAGAGAGGCTAAAGACGAAGGTACGGTGCTCTGCAGAGCTAAGCACAGCTCCCGGGCCTCTTTCGGCAGAAGACACACACTGCAGAGCAGTGTGAGCGACAGAATCGTCTTTGCGCGAAGAAGCAGCTTCTTCGTCTCCGGGAGCCGGAGAGAGCGGCAACTTCGCAAAGGTGATGAAACAAGCTGTACAACACTGCGATTGTGTGCGCAGCTTGCCAACTGAGAGAAAACAGTACCTGACCATTCTCTTGCCTTTTGTAATCACATGAACATTCGATTGCAAGCTGTTTTGGACAACTTTCTTTCTCTTCTTGCAAAAAACTCGGCAGACCTCCTTGCAGCCTCTAGAAGATGATGGGAGATGATTTTTTTGCTGGCACAGTTTCTCCTTGCCAGACAGAGTGGATAAGCTTTTTGCTAAGATGTAGACGAGAAGAGAGGCTAAAGACGAAGGTACGGTGCTCTGCAGAGCTAAGCACCGCTCCCGGGCCTCTTTCGGCAGAAGACACACACTGCAGAGCACTGTGAGCGGCAGAATCGTCTATGCGCGAAGAAGCAGCTTCTTCGTCTCCGGGAGCCGGAGAGAGCGGCAACTTCGCAAAGGTGATGAAACAAGCTGTACAACACTGCGATTGTGTGCGCAGCTTGCCAACTGAGAGAAAACAGTACCTGACCACTCTCCTGCCTTTTCTAATCACATGAACATTCGATTGGAAGCTGTTTTGGACAACTTTCTTTCTCTTCTTGCAAAAAACTCGGCAGACCTGCGTGCAGCCTCTAGAACACGATGGGAGATGTTTTTTGTGCTGGCACAATTTCTCCTTGCCAGACAGAGTGGAAAAGCTTTTTGCTAAAATGTAGACGAGAAGAGAGGCTAAAGACGAAGGTACGGTGCTCTGCAGAGCTAAGCACAGCTCCCGGGCCTCTTTCGGCAGAAGACACACACTGCAGAGCACTGTGAGCGGCAGAATCGTCTTTGCGCGAAGAAGCAGCTTCTTCGTCTCCGGGAGCCGGAGAGAGCGGCAACTTGGCAAAGGTGATGAAACAAGCTGTACAACACTGCGATTGTGTGCGCAGCTTGCCAACTGAGAGAAAACAGTACCTGACCATTCTCCTGCCTTTTGTAATCACATGAACATTCGATTGCAAGCTGGTTTTGACAACTTTCTTTCTCTTCTTGCAAAACACTCGGCAGACCTCCGTGCAGCCTCTAGAACACGATGGGAGATGTTTTTTGTGCTGGCACAGTTTCTCCTTGCCAGACAGAGTGGAAAAGCTTTTTGCTAAGATGTAGACGAGAAGAGAGGCTAAAGACGAAGGTACGGTGCTCTGCAGAGCTAAGCACTGCTCCAGGGCCTCTTTCGGCAGAAGACAAACACTGCAGAGCACTGTGAGCGGCAGAATCGTCTTTGCGCGAAGAAGCAGCTTCTTCGTCTCCGGGAGCCGGAGAGAGCGGCAACTTCGCAAAGGTGATGAAACAAGCTGTACAACACTGCGATTGTGTGCGCAGCTTGCCAACTGAGAGAAAACAGTACCTGACCACTCTCCTGCCTTTTGTAATCACATGAACATTCGATTGCAAGCTGTTTTGGACAACTTTCTTTCTCTTCTTGCAAAACACTCGGCAGACCTCCGTGCAGCCTCTAGAAGACGATGGGAGATGATTTTTGTGCTGGCACAGTTTCTCCTTGCCAGACAGAGTGGAAAAGCTTTTTGCTAAGATGTAGACGAGAAGAGAGGCTAAAGACGAAGGTACGGTGCTCTGCAGAGCTAAGCACAGCTCCCGGGCCTCTTTCGGCAGAAGACACACACTGCAGAGCACTGTGAGCGGCAGAATCGTCTTTGCGCGAAGAAGCAGCTTCTTCGTCTCCGGGAGCCGGAGAGAGCGGCAACTTGGCAAAGGTGATGAAACAAGCTGTACAACACTGCGATTGTGTGGGCAGCTTGCCAACTGAGAGAAAACAGTACCTGACCACTCTCCTGCGTTTTGTAATCACATGAACATTCGATTGCAAGCTGGTTTTGACAACTTTCTTTCTCTTCTTGCAAAACACTCGGCAGACCTCCGTGCAGCCTCTAGAACACGATGGGAGATGTTTTCTGTGCTGGCACAGTTTCTCCTTGCCAGACAGAGTGGAAAAGCTTTTTGCTAAAATGTAGACGAGAAGAGAGGCTAAAGACGAAGGTACGGTGCTCTGCAGAGCTGAGCACCCCTCCCGGACCTTTTCGGCAGAAGGCGCACACCGCAGAGCACTATGAGCGGCAGAAGCTTCTTTGCGCGAAGAAGCAGCTTCTTCGTCTCCGGGAGCCGGAGAGAGCGGCAACTTCGCAAAGGTGATGAAACAAGCTGTACAACACTGCGATTGTGTGCGCAGCTTGCCAACTGAGAGAAAACAGTACCTGACCACTCTCCTGCCTTTTCTATTCACATGAACATTCGATTGCAAGCTGTTTTGGACAACTTTCTTTCTCTTCTTGCAAAACACTCGGCAGACCTCCGTGCAGCCTCTAGAACACGATGGGAGATGTTTTTTGTGCTGGCAAAGTTTCTCCTTGCCAGACAGAGTGGAAAAGCTTTTTGCTAAGATGTAGACGAGAGCAGACGGTAAAGACGAAGGTACGGTGCTCTGCAGAGCTAAGCACCGCTCCCGGGCCTCTTTCGGCAGAAGGCGCACACCGCAGAGGACTGTGAGCGGCAGAATCGTCTTTGCGCGAAGAAGCAGCTTCTTCGTCTCCGGGAGCCGGAGAGAGCGGCAACTTCGCAAAGGTGATGAAACAAGCTGTACAACACTGCGATTGTGTGCGCAGCTTGCCAACTGAGAGAAAACAGTACCTGACCACTCTCCTGCTTTTGTAATCACATGAACATTCGATTGGAAGCTGTTTTGGACAACTTTGTTTCTCTTCTTGCAAAACACTCGGCAGACCTCCGTGCAGCCTCTAGAACTCGATGGGAGATGTTTTCTGTGCTGGCACAGTTTCTCCTTGCCAGACAGAGTGGAAAAGCTTTTTGCTAAAATGTAGACGAGAAGAGAGGCTAAAGACGAAGGTACGGTGCTCTGCAGAGCTGAGCACGCCTCCCGGACCTCTTTCGGCAGAAGGCGCACACCGCAGAGCACTATGAGCGGCAGAAGCTTCTTTGCGCGAAGAAGCAGCTTCTTCGTCTCCGGGAGCCGGAGAGAGCGGCAACTTCGCAAAGGTGATGAAACAAGCTGTACAACACTGCGATTGTGTGCGCAGCTTGCCAACTGAGAGAAAACAGTACCTGACCACTCTGCTGCCTTTTCTATTCACATGAACATTCGATTGCAAGCTGTTTTGGACAACTTTCTTTCTCTTCTTGCAAAACACTCGGCAGACCTCCGTGCAGCCTCTAGAACACGATGGGAGATGTTTTTTGTGCTGGCAAAGTTTCTCCTTGCCAGACAGAATGGAAAAGCTTTTTGCTAAGATGTAGACGAGAGCAGACGGTAAAGACGAAGGTACGGTGCTCTGCAGAGCTAAGCACCGCTCCCGGACCTCTTTCGGCAGAAGGCGCACACCGCAGAGCACTGTGAGCGGCAGAATCGTCTCAGCGCGAAGAAGCAGCTTCTTCGTCTCCGGGAGCCGGAGAGAGCGGCAACTTCGCAAAGGTGATGAAACAAGCTGTACAACACTGCGATTGTGTGCGCAGCTTGCCAACTGAGAGAAAACAGTACCTGACCACTCTCCTGCTTTTGTAATCACATGAACATTCGATTGCAAGCTGTTTTGGACAACTTTCTTTCTCTTCTTGCAAAACACTCGGCAGACCTCCGTGCAGCCTCTAGAAGACGATGGGAGATGATTTTTGTGCTGGCACAGTTTCTCCTTGCCAGACAGAGTGGAAAAGCTTTTTGCTAAGATGTAGACGAGAAGAGAGGCTAAAGACGAAGGTACGGTGCTCTGCAGAGCTAAGCACAGCTCCCGGGCCTCTTTCGGCAGAAGACACACACTGCAGAGCACTGTGAGCGGCAGAATCGTCTTTGCGCGAAGAAGCAGCTTCTTCGTCTCCGGGAGCCGGAGAGAGCGGCAACTTCGCAAAGGTGATGAAACAAGCTGTACAACACTGCGATTGTGTGCGCAGCTTGCCAAGTGAGAGAAAACAGTACCTGACAACTCTCCTGCCTTTTGTAATCACATGAATATTCGATTGCAAGCTGTTTTGGACAACTTTCTTTCTCTTCTTGCAAAACACTCGGCAGACCTCCGTGCAGCCTCTAGAACTCGATGGGAGATGTTTTCTGTGCTGGCACAGTTTCTCCTTGCCAGACAGAGTGGAAAAGCTTTTTGCTAAAATGTAGACGAGAAGAGAGGCTAAAGACGAAGGTACGGTGCTCTGCAGAGCTGAGCACCCCTCCCGGACCTCTTTCGGCAGAAGGCGCACACCGCAGAGCACTATGAGCGGCAGAAGCTTCTTTGCGCGAAGAAGCAGCTTCTTCGTCTCCGGGAGCCGGAGAGAGCGGCAACTTCGCAAAGGTGATGAAACAAGCTGTACAACACTGCGATTGTGTGCGCAGCTTGCCAACTGAGAGAAAACAGTACCTGACCACTCTCCTGCCTTTTCTATTCACATGAACATTCGATTGCAAGCTGTTTTGGACAACTTTCTTTCTCTTCTTGCAAAACACTCGGCAGACCTCCGTGCAGCCTCTAGAACACGATGGGAGATGTTTTTTGTGCTGGCAAAGTTTCTCCTTGCCAGACAGAGTGGAAAAGCTTTTTGCTAAGATGTAGACGAGAGCAGACGGTAAAGACGAAGGTACGGTGCTCTGCAGAGCTAAGCACCGCTCCCGGACCTCTTTCGGCAGAAGGCGCACACCGCAGAGGACTGTGAGCGGCAGAATCGTCTTTGCGCCAAGAAGCAGCTTCTTCGTCTCCGGGAGCCGGAGAGAGCGGCAACTTCGCAAAGGTGATGAAACAAGCTGTACAACACTGCGATTGTGTGCGCAGCTTGCCAACTGAGAGAAAACAGTACCTGACCACTCTCCTGCTTTTGTAATCACATGAACATTCGATTGCAAGCTGTTTTGGACAACTTTCTTTCTCTTCTTGCAAAACACTCGGCAGACCTCCGTGCAGCCTCTAGAACACGATGGGAAATGTTTTCTGTGCTGGAACAGTTTCTCCTTGCCAGACAGAGTGGAAAAGCTTTTTGCTAAGATGTAGACGAGAAGAGAGGCTAAAGACGAAAGTACGGTGCTCTGCAGAGCTAAGCACCGCTCCCGGACCTCTTTCGGCAGAAGCCGCCCACCGCAGAGCACTGTGAGCGGCAGAATAGTCTTTGCGCGAAGAAGCAGCTTCTTCGTCTCCCGGAGCCGGAGAGAGCGGCAACTTCGCAAAGGTGATGAAACAAGCTGTACAACACTGCGATTGTGTGCGCAGCTTGCCAACTGAGAGAAAACAGTACCTGACCACTCTCCTGCCTTTTCTATTCACATGAACATTCGATTGCAAGCTGTTTTGGACAACTTTCTTTCTCTTCTTGCAAAACACTCGGCAGACCTCCGTGCAGCCTCTAGAAGACGATGGGAGATGTTTTCTGTGCTGGCACGGTTTCTACGTGCCAGACAGAGTGGAAAAGCTTTTCGCTAAGATGTAGACGAGAAGAGAGGCTAAAGACGAAGGTACGGTGCTCTGCAGAGCTAAGCACCGCTCCCGGGCCTCTTTCGGCAGAAGACACACACTGCAGAGCAGTGTGAGCGGCAGAATCGTCTTTGCGCGAAGAAGCAGCTTTTTCGTCTCCGGGAGCCGGAGAGAGCGGCAACTTCGCAAAGGTGATGAAACAAGCTGTACAACACTGCGATTGTGTGCGCAGCTTGCCAACTGAGAGAAAACAGTACCTGACCACTCTCCTGCCTTTTGTAATCACATAAACATTCGATTGCAAGCTGTTTTGGACAACTTTCTTTCTCTTCTTGCAAAACACTCGGCAGACCTCCGTGCAGCCTCTAGAACACGATGGGAGATGTTTTCTGTGCTGGCACAGTTTCTCCTTGCCAGACAGAGTGGAAAAGCTTTTTGCTAAGATGTAGACGAGAAGAGAGGCTAAAGACGAAGGTACGGTGCTCTGCAGAGCTAAGCACAGCTCCCGGGCCTCTTTCGGCAGAAGACACACACTGCAGAGCACTGTGAGCGGCAGAATCGTCTTTGCGCGAAGAAGCAGCTTCTTCGTCTCCGGGAGCCGGAGAGAGCGGCAACTTCGCAAAGGTGATGAAACAAGCTGTACAACACTGCGATTGTGTGCGCAGCTTGCCAACTGAGAGAAAACAGTACCTGACCACTCTCCTGCCTTTTCTATTCACATGAACATTCGATTGCAAGCTGTTTTGGACAACTTTCTTTCCTTTCTTGCAAAACACTCGGCAGACCTGCGTGCAGACTCTAGAACACGATGGGAGGTGTTTTCTGTGCTGGCACAGTTTCTCCTTGCCAGACAGAGTGGAAAAGCTTTTTGCTAAGATGTAGACGAGAAGAGAGGCTAAAGACGAAGGTACGGTGCTCTGCAGAGCTAAGCACCGCTACCGGGCCTCTTTCGGCTGAAGACGCACACCGCAGAGCACTGTGAGCGGCAGAATCGTCTTTGCGCAAAGAAGCAGCTTCTTCGTCTCCGGGAGCCGGAGAGAGCGGCAACTTCGCAAAGGTGATGAAACAAGCTGTACAACACTGCGATTGTGTGCGCAGCTTGCCAACTGAGAGAAAACAGTACCTGACCACTCTCCTGCTTTTGTAATCACATGAACATTCGATTGCAAGCTGTTTTGTACAACTTTCTTTCTCTTCTTGCAAAACACTCGGCAGACCTCCGTGCAGCCTCTAGAACACGATGGGAGATGTTTTCTGTGCTGGCACAGTTTCTCCTTGCCAGACAGAGTGGAAAAGCTTTTTGCTAAGATGTAGACGACAAGAGAGGCTAAAGACGAAAGTACGGTGCTCTGCAGAGCTAAGCACCGCTCCCGGGCCTCTTTCGGCAGAAGACACACACTGCAGAGCAGTGTGAGCGGCAGAATCGTCTTTGCGCGAAGAAGCAGCTTTTTCGTCTCCGGGAGCCGGAGAGAGCGGCAACTTCGCAAAGGTGATGAAACAAGCTGTACAACACTGCGATTGTGTGCGCAGCTTGCCAACTGAGAGAAAACAGTACCTGACCACTCTCCTGCCTTTTGTAATCACATAAACATTCGATTGCAAGCTGTTTTGGACAACTTTCTTTCTCTTCTTGCAAAACACTCGGCAGACCTCCGTGCAGCCTCTAGAACACGATGGGAGATGTTTTCTGTGCTGGCACAGTTTCTCCTTGCCAGACAGAGTGGAAAAGCTTTTTGCTAAGATGTAGACGAGAAGAGAGGCTAAAGACGAAGGTACGGTGCTCTGCAGAGCTAAGCACAGCTCCCGGGCCTCTTTCGGCAGAAGACACACACTGCAGAGCACTGTGAGCGGCAGAATCGTCTTTGCGCGAAGAAGCAGCTTCTTCGTCTCCGGGAGCCGGAGAGAGCGGCAGCTTCGCAAAGGTGATGAAACAAGCTGTACAACACTGCGATTGTGTGCGCAGCTTGCCAACTGAGAGAAAACAGTACCTGACCACTCTCCTGCCTTTTGTAATCACATGAACATTCGATTGCAAGCTGTTTTGGAGAACTTTCTTTCTCTTCTTTCAAAACACTAGGCAGACCTCCGTGCAGCTTCTAGAACACGATGGGAGATGTTTTTTCTGCTGGCACAGTTTCTCCTTGCCAGACAGAGTGGAAAAGCTTTTTGCTAAGATGTAGACGAGAAGAGAGGCTAAAGACGAAGGTACGGTGCTCTGCAGAGCTGAGCACCGCTCCCGGACCTCCTTCGGCAGAAGGCGCACACCGCAGAGGACTGTGAGCGGCAGAATCGTCTTTGCGCGAAGAAGCAGCTTCTTCGTCTCCGGGAGCCGGAGAGAGCGGCAACTTCGCAAAGGTGATGAAACAAGCTGTACAACACTGCGATTGTGTGCGCAGCTTGCCAACTGAGAGAAAACAGTACCTGACCACTCTCCTGACTTTTGTAATCACATGAACATTCGATTGCAAGCTGTTTTGGACAACTTTCTTTCTCTTCTTGCAAAACACTCGGCAGACCTCCGTGCAGCCTCTAGAAGACGATGGGAGATGTTTTTTGTGCTTGCACAGTTTCTCTTGCCAGACAGAGTTGAAAAGCTTTTTGCTAAGATGTAGACGAGAAGAGAGGCTAAAGATGAAGGTACGGTGATCTGCAGAGCTAAGCACAGCTCCCGGGCCTCTTTCGGCAGAAGACAAACACCGCAGAGCACTGTGAGCGGCAGAATCGTCTTTGCGCGAAGAAGCAGCTTCTTCGTCTCCGGGAGCCGGAGAGAGCGGCAACTTCGCAAAGGTGATGAAACAAGCTGTACAACACTGCGATTGTGTGCGCAGCTTGCCAACTGAGAGAAAACAGTACCTGACCACTCTCCTGCCTTTTCTATTCACATGAACATTCGATTGCAAGCTGTTTTGGACAACTTTCTTTCTCTTCTTGCAAAACACTCGGCAGACCTCCGTGCAGCCTCTAGAACACGATGGGAGATGATTTTTGTTCTGGCACAGTTTCTCCTTGCCAGACAGAGTGGAAAAGCTTTTTGCTAAGATGTAGACGAGAAGAGAGGCTAAAGATGAAGGTACGGTGCTCTGCAGAGCTAAGCACGGCTCCCGGGCCTCTTTCGGCAGAAGACACACACTGCAGAGCAGTGTGAGCGGCAGAATCGTCTTTGCGCGAAGAAGCAGCTTCTTCGTCTCCGGGAGCCGGAGAGAGCGGCAACTTCGCAAAGGTGATGAAACAAGCTGTACAACACTGCGATTGTGTGCGCAGCTTGCCAACTGAGAGAAAACATTACCTGACCACTCTCCTGCCTTTTCTATTCACATGAACATTCGATTGCAAGCTGTTTTGGACAACTTTCTTTCTCTTCTTGCAAAACACTCGGCAGACCTCCGTGCAGCCTCTAGAAGAAGATGGGAGATGTTTTTTGTGCTTGCACAGTTTCTCCTTGCCAGACAGAGTGGAAAAGCTTTTTGCTAAGATGTAGACGAGAAGAGAGGCTAAAGATGAAGGTACGGTGATCTGCAGAGCTAAGCACAGCTCCCGGGCCTCTTTCGGCAGAAGACAAACACTGCAGAGCACTGTGAGCGGCAGAATCGTCTTTGCGCGAAGAAGCAGCTTCTTCGTCTCCGGGAGCCGGAGAGAGCGGCAACCTCGCAAAGGTGATGAAACAAGCTGTAAAACACTGCGATTGTGTGCGCAGCTTGCCAACTGAGAGAAAACAGTACCTGACCACTCTCCTGCCTTTTGTAATCACATGAATATTCGATTGCAAGCTGTTTTGGACAACTTTCTTTCTCTTCTTGCAAAACACTCGGCAGACCTGCGTGCAGCCTCTAGAACACGATGGGAGATGTTTTCTGTGCTGGCACAGTTTCTCCTTGCCAGACAGAGTGGAAAAGCTTTTTGCTAAGATGTAGACGAGAAGAGAGGCTAAAGACGAAGGTACGGTGCTCTGCAGAGCTGAGCACCCCTCCCGGACCTCTTTCGGCAGAAGCCGCACACCGCAGAGCACTGTGAGCGGCAGAATCGTCTTTGCGCGAAGAAGCAGCTTCTTCGTCTCCCGGAGCCGGAGAGAGCGGCAACTTCGCAATGGTGATGAAACAAGCTGTACAACACTGCGATTGTGTGCGCAGCCTGCCACCTGAGAGAAAACAGTACCTGACCACTCTCCTGCCTTTTGTAATCACATGAACATTCGATTGTAAGCTGTTTTGGACAACTTTCTTTCTCTTCTTGCAAAACACTCGGCAGACCTCCGTGCAGCCTCTAGAAGACGATGGGAGATGATTTTTGCGCTGGCACAGTTTCTCCTTGCCAGACAGAGTGGAAAAGCTTTTTGCTAAGATGTAGACGAGAAGAGAGGCTAAAGACGAAGGTACGGTGCTCTGCAGAGCTAAGCACAGCTCCCGGGCCTCTTTCGGCTGAAGACACACACTGCAGAGAACTGTGAGCGGCACAATCGCCTTTGCGCGAAGAAGCAGCTTCTTCGTCTCCGGGAGCCGGAGAGAGCGGCAACTTCGCAAAGGTGATTAAACAAGCTGTACAACACTGCGATTGTGTGCGCAGCTTTCCAAGTGAGAGAAAACAGTACCTGACCACTCTGCTGCCTTTTCTATTCACATGAACATTCGATTGCAAGCTGTTTTGGACAACTTTCTTTCTCTTCTTGCAGAACACTCAGCAGACCTCAGTGCAGCCTCTAGAACACGATGGGAGATGTTTTCTCTGCTGGCACAGTTTCTCCATGCCAGACAGAGTGGAAAAGCTTTTTGCTAAGATGTAGACGAGAAGAGAGGCTAAAGACGAAGGTACGGTGCTCTGCAGAGTTAAGCACAGCTCCCGGGCCTCTTTCGGCAGAAGACACACACTGCAGAGCAGTGTGAGCGGCAGAATCGTCTTTGCGCGAAGAAGCAGCTTCTTCGTCTCCGGGAGCCGGAGAGAGCGGCAACTTCGCAAAGGTGATGAAACAAGCTGTACAACACTGCGATTGTGTGCGCAGCTTGCCAACTGAGAGAAAACAGTACCTGACCACTCTCCTGCCTTTTGTAATCACATGAATATTCGATTGCAAGCTGTTGTGGACAACTTTCTTTCTCTTCTTGCAAAACACTCGGCAGACCTCCGTGCAGCCTCTAGAACACGATGGGAGATGTTATTTGTGCTGGCACAGTTTCTCCTTGCCAGACAGAGTGGAAAAGCGTTTTGCTAAGATGTAGACGAGAAGAGAGGCTAAAGACGAAGGTACGGTGCTCTGCAGAGATAAGCACAGTTCCCGGGCCTCTTTCGGCAGAAGAAACACACTGCAGAGCACTGTGAGCGGCAGAATCATCTTTGCGCGAAGAAGCAGCTTCTTCGTCTCCGGGAGCCGGAGAGAGCGGCAACTTGGCAAAGGTGATGAAACAAGCTGTACAACACTGCGATTCTGTGCGCAGCTTGCCAACTGAGAGAAAACAGTACCTGACCACTCTCCTGCCTTTTGTAATCACATGAACATTTGATTGCAAGCTGTTTTGGACAACTTTCTTTCTCTTCTTGCAAAACACTCGGCAGACCTCCGTGCAGCCTCTAGAACACGATGGGAGATGTTTTCTGTGCTGGCACGGTTTCTACGTGCCAGACAGAGTGGAAAAGCTTTTTGCTAAGATGTAGACGAGAAGAGAGGCTAAAGACGAAGGTACGGTGCTCTGCAGAGCTAAGCACCGCTCCCGGGCCTCTTTCGGCAGAAGACACACACTGCAGAGCAGTGTGAGCGGCAGAATCGTCTTTGCGCGAAGAAGCAGCTTTTTCGTCTCCGGGAGCCGGAGAGAGCGGCAACTTCGCAAAGGTGATGAAACAAGCTGTACAACACTGCGATTGTGTGCGCAGCTTGCCAACTGAGAGAAAACAGTACCTGACCACTCTCCTGCCTTTTGTAATCACATAAACATTCGATTGCAAGCTGTTTTGGACAACTTTCTTTCTCTTCTTGCAAAACACTCGGCAGACCTCCGTGCAGCCTCTAGAACACGATGGGAGATGTTTTCTGTGCTGGCAAAGTTTCTCCTTGCCAGACAGAGTGGAAAAGCTTTTTGCTAAGATGTAGACGAGAAGAGAGGCTAAAGACGAAGGTACGGTGCTCTGCAGAGCTAAGCACAGCTCCCGGGCCTCTTTCGGCAGAAGACACACACTGCAGAGCACTGTGAGCGGCAGAATCGTCTTTGCGCGAAGAAGCAGCTTCTTCGTCTCCGGGAGCCGGAGAGAGCGGCAACTTCGCAAAGGTGATGAAACAAGCTGTACAACACTGCGATTGTGTGCGCAGCTTGCCAACTGAGAGAAAACAGTACCTGACCACTCTCCTGCCTTTTCTATTCACATGAACATTCGATTGCAAGCTGTTTTGGACAACTTTCTTTCCTTTCTTGCAAAACACTCGGCAGACCTCCGTGCAGACTCTAGAACACGATGGGAGGTGTTTTCTGTGCTGGCACAGTTTCTCCTTGCCAGACAGAGTGGAAAAGCTTTTTGCTAAGATGTAGACGAGAAGAGAGGCTAAAGACGAAGGTACGGTGCTCTGCAGAGCTAAGCACCGCTACCGGGCCTCTTTCGGCTGAAGACGCACACCGCAGAGCACTGTGAGCGGCAGAATCGTCTTTGCGCAAAGAAGCAGCTTCTTCGTCTCCGGGAGCCGGAGAGAGCGGCAACTTCGCAAAGGTGATGAAACAAGCTGTACAACACTGCGATTGTGTGCGCAGCTTGCCAACTGAGAGAAAACAGTACCTGACCACTCTCCTGCTTTTGTAATCACATGAACATTCGATTGCAAGCTGTTTTGGACAACTTTCTTTCTCTTCTTGCAAAACACTCGGCAGACCTCCGTGCAGCCTCTAGAACACGATGGGAGATGTTTTCTGTGCTGGCACAGTTTCTCCTTGCCAGACAGAGTGGAAAAGCTTTTTGCTAAGATGTAGACGAGAAGAGAGGCTAAAGACGAAAGTACGGTGCTCTGCAGAGCTAAGCACCGCTCCCGGGCCTCTTTCGGCAGAAGACACACACTGCAGAGCAGTGTGAGCGGCAGAATCGTCTTTGCGCGAAGAAGCAGCTTCTTCGTCTCCGGGAGCCGGAGAGAGCGGCAACCTCGCAAAGGTGATGAAACAAGCTGTACAACACTGCGATTGTGTGCGCAGCTTGCCAACTGAGAGAAAACAGTACCTGACCACTCTCCTGCCTTTTGTAATCACATGAACATTCGATTGCAAGCTGTTTTGGACAACTTTCTTTCTCTTCTTGCAAAACACTCGGCAGACCTGCGTGCAGCCTCTAGAACACGATGGGAGATGTTTTCTGTGCTGGCAAAGTTTCTCCTTGCCAGACAGAGTGGAAAACCTTTTTGCTAAGATGTAGATGAGAAGAGAGGCTAAAGACGAAGGTACGGTGCTCTGCAGAGCTAAGCACAGCTCCCGGGCCTCTTTCGGCTGAAGACGCACAGTGCAGAGCACTGTGAGCGGCAGAATCGTCTTTGCGCGAAGAAGCAGCTTCTTCGTCTCCGGGAGCCGGAGAGAGCGGCAACTTCGCAAAGGTGATGAAACAAGCTGTACAACACTGCGATTGTGTGCGCAGCTTGCCAACTGAGAGAAAACAGTACCTGACCACTCTCCTGCCTTTTGTAATCACATGAACATTCGATTGCAAGCTGTTTTGGAGAACTTTCTTTCTCTTCTTTCAAAACACTAGGCAGACCTCCGTGCAGCTTCTAGAACACGATGGGAGATGTTTTTTCTGCTGGCACAGTTTCTCCTTGCCAGACAGAGTGGAAAAGCTTTTTGCTAAGATGTAGACGAGAAGAGAGGCTAAAGACGAAGGTACGGTGCTCTGCAGAGCTGAGCACCGCTCCCGGACCTCCTTCGGCAGAAGGCGCACACCGCAGAGGACTGTGAGCGGCAGAATCGTCTTTGCGCGAAGAAGCAGCTTCTTCGTCTCCGGGAGCCGGAGAGAGCGGCAACTTCGCAAAGGTGATGAAACAAGCTGTACGACACTGCGATTGTGTGCGCAGCTTGCCAACTGAGAGAAAACAGTACCTGACCACTCTCCTGACTTTTGTAATCACATGAACATTCGATTGCAAGCTGTTTTGGACAACTTTCTTTCTCTTCTTGCAAAACACTCGGCAGACCTCCGTGCAGCCTCTAGAAGACGATGGGAGATGATTTTTGTGCTGGCACAGTTTCTCCTTGCCAGACAGAGTGGAAAAGCTTTTTGCTAAGATGTAGACGAGAAGAGAGGCTAAAGACGAAGGTACGGTGCTCTGCAGAGCTAAGCACAGCTCCCGGGCCTCTTTCGGCTGAAGACACACACTGCAGAGAACTGTGAGCGGCAGAATCGCCTTTGCGCGAAGAAGCAGCTTCTTCGTCTCCGGGAGCCGGAGAGAGCGGCAACTTCGCAAAGGTGATGAAACAAGCTGTACAACACTGCGATTGTGTGCGCAGCTTGCCAACTGAGAGAAAACAGTACCTGACCACTCTCCTGCCTTTTCTATTCACATGAACATTCGATTGCAAGCTGTTTTGGACAACTTTCTTTCTCTTCTTGCAAAACACTCGGCAGACCTCCGTGCAGCCTCTAGAACACGATGGGAGATGTTTTTTGTGCTGGCACAGTTTCTCCTTGCCAGACAGAGTTGAAAAGCTTTTTGCTAAGATGTAGACGAGAAGAGAGGCTAAAGATGAAGGTACGGTGATCTGCAGAGCTAAGCACAGCTCCCGGGCCTCTTTCGGCAGAAGACACACACTGCAGAGCACTGTGAGCGGCAGAATCGTCATTGCGCGAAGAAGCAGCTTCTTCGTCTCCGGGAGCCGGAGAGAGCGGCAACCTCGCAAAGGTGATGAAACAAGCTGTAAAACACTGCGATTGTGTGCGCAGCTTGCCAACTGAGAGAAAACAGTACCTGACCACTCTCCTGCCTTTTGTAATCACATGAACATTCGATTGCAAGCTGTTTTGGACAACTTTCTTTCTCTTCTTGCAAAACACTCGGCAGACCTTCGTGCAGCCTCTAGAACACGATGGGAGATGTTTTCTGTGCTGGCACAGTTTCTCCTTGCCAGACAGAGTGGAAAAGCTTTTTGCTAAGATGTAGACGAGAAGAGAGGCTAAAGACGAAGGTACGGTGCTCTGCAGAGCTGAGCACCGCTCCCGGACCTCTTTCGGCAGAAGGCGCACACCGCAGAGCACTGTGAGCGGCAGAATCGTCTTTGCGCGAAGAAGCAGCTTCTTCGTCTCCGGGAGCCGGAGAGAGCGGCAACTTCGCAAAGGTGATGAAACAAGCTGTACAACACTGCGATTGTGTGCGCAGCTTGCCAACTGAGAGAAAACAGTACCTGACCACTCTCCTGCCTTTTGTAATCACATGAACATTCGATTGCAAGCTGTTTTGGAGAACTTTCTTTCTCTTCTTTCAAAACACTCGGCAGACCTCCGTGCAGCTTCTAGAACACGATGGGAGATGTTTTTTCTGCTGGCACAGTTTCTCCTTGCCAGACAGAGTGGAAAAGCTTTTTGCTAAGATGTAGACGAGAAGAGAGGCTAAAGACGAAGGTACGGTGCTCTGCAGAGCTGAGCACCGCTCCCGGACCTCCTTCGGCAGAAGGCGCACACCGCAGAGGACTGTGAGCGGCAGAATCGTCTTTGCGCGAAGAAGCAGCTTCTTCGTCTCCGGGAGCCGGAGAGAGCGGCAACTTCGCAAAGGTGATGAAACAAGCTGTACAACACTGCGATTGTGTGCGCAGCTTGCCAACTGAGAGAAAACAGTACCTGACCACTCTCCTGCCTTTTGTAATCACATGAACATTCGATTGCAAGCTGTTTTGGACAACTTTCTTTCTCTTCTTGCAAAACACTCGGCAGACCTCCGTGCAGCCTCTAGAAGACGATGGGAGATGATTTTTGTGCTGGCACAGTTTCTCCTTGCCAGACAGAGTGGAAAAGCTTTTTGCTAAGATGTAGACGAGAAGAGAGGCTAAAGACGAAGGTACGGTGCTCTGCAGAGCTAAGCACAGCTCCCGGGCCTCTTTCGGCTGAAGACACACACTGCAGAGAACTGTGAGCGGCAGAATCGCCTTTGCGCTAAGAAGCAGCTTCTTCGTCTGCGGGAGCCGGAGAGAGCGGCAACTTCGCAAAGGTGATGAAACAAGCTGTACAACACTGCGATTGTGTGCGCAGCTTGCCAACTGAGAGAAAACAGTACCTGACCACTCTCCTGCCTTTTCTATTCACATGAACATTCGATTGCAAGCTGTTTTGGACAACTTTCTTTCTCTTCTTGCAAAACACTCGGCAGACCTCCGTGCAGCCTCTAGAACACGATGGGAGATGATTTTTGTTCTGGCACAGTTTCTCCTTGCCAGACAGAGTGGAAAAGCTTTTTGCTAAGATGTAGACGAGAAGAGAGGCTAAAGATGAAGGTACGGTGCTCTGCAGAGCTAAGCACGGCTCCCGGGCCTCTTTCGGCAGAAGACACACACTGCAGAGCAGTGTGAGCGGCAGAATCGTCTTTGCGCGAAGAAGCAGCTTCTTCGTCTCCGGGAGCCGGAGAGAGCGGCAACTTCGCAAAGGTGATGAAACAAGCTGTACAACACTGCGATTGTGTGCGCAGCTTGCCAACTGAGAGAAAACATTACCTGACCACTCTCCTGCCTTTTCTATTCACATGAACATTCGATTGCAAGCTGTTTTGGACAACTTTCTTTCTCTTCTTGCAAAACACTCGGCAGACCTCCGTGCAGCCTCTAGAAGACGATGGGAGATGTTTTTTGTGCTTGCACAGTTTCTCCTTGCCAGACAGAGTTGAAAAGCTTTTTGCTAAGTTGTAGACGAGAAGAGAGGCTAAAGATGAAGGTACGGTGATCTGCAGAGCTAAGCACAGCTCCCGGGCCTCTTTCGGCAGAAGACAAACACTGCAGAGCACTGTGAGCGGCAGAATCGTCTTTGCGCGAAGAAGCAGCTTCTTCGTCTCCGGGAGCCGGAGAGAGCGGCAACCTCGCAAAGGTGATGAAACAAGCTGTAAAACACTGCGATTGTGTGCGCAGCTTGCCAACTGAGAGAAAACAGTACCTGACCACTCTCCTGCCTTTTGTAATCACATGAACATTCGATTGCAAGCTGTTTTGGACAACTTTCTTTCTCTTCTTGCAAAACACTCGGCAGACCTGCGTGCAGCCTCTAGAACACGATGGGAGATGTTTTCTGTGCTGGCACAGTTTCTCCTTGCCAGACAGAGTGGAAAAGCTTTTTGCTAAGATGTAGACGAGAAGAGAGGCTAAAGACGAAGGTACGGTGCTCTGCAGAGCTGAGCACCGCTCCCGGACCTCTTTCGGCAGAAGCCGCACACCGCAGAGCACTGTGAGCGGCAGAATCGTTTTTGCGCGAAGAAGCAGCTTCTTCGTCTCCCGGAGCCGGAGAGAGCGGCAACTTCGCAAAGGTGATGAAACAAGCTGTACAACACTGCGATTGTGTGCGCAGCCTGCCACCTGAGAGAAAACAGTACCTGACCACTCTCCTGCCTTTTGTAATCACATGAACATTCGATTGTAAGCTGTTTTGGACAACTTTCTTTCTCTTCTTGCAAAACACTCGGCAGACCTCCGTGCAGCCTCTAGAAGACGATGGGAGATGATTTTTGTGCTGGCACAGTTTCTCCTTGTCAGACAGAGTGGAAAAGCTTTTTGCTAAGATGTAGACGAGAAGAGAGGCTAAAGACGAAGGTACGGTGCTCTGCAGAGCTAAGCACAGCTCCCGGGCCTCTTTCGGCTGAAGACACACACTGCAGAGAACTGTGAGCGGCACAATCGCCTTTGCGCGAAGAAGCAGCTTCTTCGTCTCCGGGAGCCGGAGAGAGCGGCAACTTCGCAAAGGTGATGAAACAAGCTGTACAACACTGCGATTGTGTGCGCAGCTTTCCAAGTGAGAGAAAAGAGTACCTGACCACTCTGCTGCCTTTTCTATTCACATGAACATTCGATTGCAAGCTGTTTTGGACAACTTTCTTTCTCTTCTTGCAGAAAACTCAGCAGACCTCAGTGCAGCCTCTAGAACACGATGGGAGATGTTTTCTATGCTTGCACAGTTTCTCCATGCCAGACAGAGTGGAAAAGCTTTTTGCTAAGATGTAGACGAGAAGAGAGGCTAAAGACGAAGGTACGGTGCTCTGCAGAGCTAATCACCGCTCCCGGACCTCTTTCGGCAGAAGGCGCACAACGCAGAGCCCTATGAGCGGCAGAATCGTCTTTGCGCGAAGAAGCAGCTTCTTCGTCTCCGGGAGCCGGAGAGAGCGGCAGCTTCGCAAAGGTGATGAAACAAGCTGTACAACACTGCCATTGTGTGCGCAGCTTGCCAACTGAGAGAAAACAGTACCTGACCACTCTCCTGCCTTTTCTATTCACATGAACATTCGATTGCAAGCTGTTTTGGACAACTTTCTTTCTCTTCTTGCAAAACACTCGGCAGACCTCCGTGCAGCCTCTAGAACACGATGGGAGATGTTTTCTGTGCTGGCACAGTTTCTCCTTGCCAGACAGAGTGGAAAAGCTTTTTGCTAAGATGTAGACGAGAAGAGAGGCTAAAGACGAAGGTACGGTGCTCTGCAGAGTTAAGCACAGCTCCCGGGCCTCTTTCGGCAGAAGACACACACTGCAGAGCAGTGTGACCGGCAGAATCGTCTTTGCGCGAAGAAGCAGCTTCTTCGTCTCCGGGAGCCGGAGAGAGCGGCAACTTCGCAAAGGTGATGAAACAAGCTGTACAACACTGCGATTGTGTGCGCAGCTTGCCAACTGAGAGAAAACAGTACCTGACCACTCTCCTGCCTTTTGTAATCACATGAATATTCGATTGCAAGCTGTTGTGGACAACTTTCTTTCTCTTCTTGCAAAACACTCGGCAGACCTCCGTGCAGCCTCTAGAACACGATGGGAGATGTTATTTGTGCTGGCACAGTTTCTCCTTGCCAGACAGAGTGGAAAAGCGTTTTGCTAAGATGTAGACGAGAAGAGAGGCTAAAGACGAAGGTACGGTGCTCTGCAGAGATAAGCACAGTTCCCGGGCCTCTTTCGGCAGAAGAAATACACTGCAGAGCACTGTGAGCGGCAGAATCATCTTTGCGCGAAGAAGCAGCTTCTTCGTCTCCGGGAGCCGGAGAGAGCGGCAACTTCGCAAAGGTGATGAAACAAGCTGTACAACACTGCGATTGTGTGCGCAGCTTGCCAACTGAGAGAAAACAGTACCTGACCACTCTCCTGCCTTTTGTAATCACATGAACATTCGATTGCAAGCTGTTTTGGACAACTTTCTTTCTCTTCTTGCAAAACACTCGGCAGACCTCCGTGCAGCCTCTAGAACAACATGGGAGATGTTTTCTGTGCTGGCACGGTTTCTCCTTGCCAGACAGAGTGGAAAAGCTTTTTGCTAAGATGTAGACGAGAAGAGAGGCTAAAGACGAAGGTACGGTGCTCTGCAGAGCGAAGCACCGCCCCCGGACGTCTTTCGGCAGAAGGCGCACACCGCAGAGCACTGTGAGCGGCAGAATCGTCTTTGGGCGAAAAAGCAGCTTCTTCGTCTCCGGGAGCCGGAGAGAGCGGCAACTTAGCAAAGGTGATGAAACAAGCTGTACAACACTGCGATTGTGTGCGCAGCTTGCCAACTGAGAGAAAACAGTACCTGACCACTCTCCTGACTTTTGTAATCACATGAACATTCGATTGCAAGCTGTTTTGGACAACTTTCTTTCTCTTCTTGCAAAACATTCGGCAGACCTGCGTGCAGCCTCTAGAGCACGATGGGAGATGTTTTCTGTGCTGGCACAGTTTCTCCTTGCCAGACAGAGTGGAAAAGCTTTTTGCTAAGATGTAGACGAGAAGAGAGGCTAAAGACGAAGGTACGGTGCTCTGCAGAGCTAAGCACAGCTCCCGTGCCTCTTTCGGCAGAAGACACACACTGCAGAGCACTATGAGCGGCAGAATCGTCTTTGCTCGAAGAAGCAGCTTCTTCGTCTCCGGGAGCCGGAGAGAGCGGCAACTTCGCAAAGGTGATGAAACAAGCTGTACAACACTGCGATTGTGTGCGCAGCTTGCCAACTGAGAGAAAACAGTACCTGACCACTCTCCTGCCTTTTCTATTCACATGAACATTCGATTGCAAGCTGTTTTGGACAACTTTCTTTCTCTTCTTGCAAAACACTCGGCAGACCTCCGTGCAGCTTCTAGAACACGATGGGAGATGTTTTCTGTGCTGGCACAGTTTCTCCTTGCCAGACAGAGTGGAAAAGCTTTTTGCTAAGATGTAGACGAGAAGAGAGGCTAAAGACGAAGGTACGGTGCTCTGCAGAGCTAAGCACAGCACCCGGGCCTCTTTCGGCTGAAGACGCACACCGCAGAGCACTGTGAGCGGCAGAATCGTCTTTGCGCAAAGAAGCAGCTTCTTCGTCTCCGGGAGCCGGAGAGAGCGGCATCTTCGCAAAGGTGATGAAACAAGCTGTACAACACTGCGATTGTGTGCGCAGCTTGCCAACTGAGAGAAAACAGTACCTGACCACTCTCCTGCCTTTTGTAATCACATGAACATTCGATTGCAAGCTGTTTTGGACAACTTTCTTTCTCTTCTTGCAAAACACTCGGCAGACCTGCGTGCAGCCTCTAGAACACGATTGGAGATGTTTTCTGTGCTGGCACAGTTTCTCCTTGCCAGCAGAGTGGAAAAGCTTTTTGCTAAGATGTAGACGAGAAGAGAGGCTAAAGAGGAAGGTACGGTGCTCTGCAGAGCTAAGCACAGCTCCCGGGCCTCTTTCGGCAGAAGACGCACACCGCAGAGCAGTGTGAGCGGCAGAATCGTCTTTGCGCAAAGAAGCAGCTTCTTCGTCTCCGGGAGCCGGAGAGAGCGGCAACTTCGCAAAGGTGATGAAACAAGCTGTACAACACTGCGATTGTGTGCGCAGCTTGCCAACTGAGAGAAAACAGTACCTGACCACTCTCCTGCCTTTTGTAATCACATGAACATTCGATTGCAAGCTGTTTTGTACAACTTTCTTTCTCTTCTTGCAAAACACTCGGCAGACCTCCGTGCAGCTTCTAGAACACGATGGGAGATGTTTTCTGTGCTGGCAAAGTTTCTCCTTGCCAGACAGAGTGGAAAAGCTTTTTGCTAAGATGTAGACGAGAAGAGAGGCTAAAGACGAAGGTACGGTGCTCTGCAGAGCTGTGCACCGCTCCCGGACCTCTTTCGCCAGAAGCCGCACACCGCAGAGCACTGTGAGCGGCAGAATCGTCTTTGCGCGAAGAAGCAGCTTCTTCGTCTCCCGGAGCCGGAGAGAGCGGCAACTTCGCAAAGGTGATGAAACAAGCTGTAAAACACTGCGATTGTGTGGGCAGCTTGCCAACTGAGAGAAAACAGTACCTGACCACTCTCCTGCCTTTTGTAATCACATGAACATTCGATTGCAAGCTGTTTTGGACAACTTTCTTTCTCTTCTTGCAAAACACTCGGCAGACCTCCGTGCAGCCTCTAGAACACGATGGGAGATGTTTTTTGTGCTGGCACAGTTTCTCCGTGCCAGACAGAGTGGAAAAGCTTTTTGCTAAGATGTAGACGAGAAGAGAGGCTAAAGACGAAGGTACGGTGCTCTGCAGAGCTAAGCACAGCTCCCGGGCCTCTTTCGGCAGAAGACACACACCGCAGAGCAGTGTTGCGGCAGAATCGTCTTTGCGCGAAGAAGCAGCTTCTTCGTCTCCGGGAGCCGGAGAGAGCGGCAACTTCGCAAAGGTGATGAAACAAGCTGTACAACACTGCGATTGTGTGCGCAGCTTGCCAACTGAGAGAAAACAGTACCTGACCACTCTCCTGCCTTTTCTATTCACATGAACATTCGATTGCAAGCTGTTTTGGACAACTTTCTTTCTCTCCTTGCAAAACAGTCGGCAGACCTCCGTGCAGCTTCTAGAACACGATGGGAGATGTTTTCTGTGCTGGCACAGTTTCTCCTTGCCAGACAGAGTGGAAAAGCTTTTTGCTAAGATGTAGACTAGAAGAGAGGCTAAAGACGAAGGTACGGTGCTCTGCAGAGGTAAGCACAGCTCCCGGGCCTCTTTAGGCTGAAGACGCACACCGCAGAGCACTGTGAGCGGCAGAATCGTCTTTGCGCAAAGAAGCAGCTTCTTCGTCTCCGGGAGCCGGAGAGAGCGGCAACTTCGCAAAGGTGATGAAACAAGCTCTACAACACTGCGATTGTGTGCGCAGCTTGCCAACTGAGACAAAACAGTACCTGACCACTCTCCTGCTTTTGTAATCACATGAACATTCGATTGCAAGCTGTTTTGGACAACTTTCTTTCTCTTCTTGCAAAACACTCGGCAGACCTGCGTGCAGCCTCTAGAACACGATGGGAGATGTTTTCTGTGCTGGCACAGTTTCTCCGTGCCAGACAGAGTGGAAAAGCTTTTTGCTAAGCTGTAGACGAGAAGAGAGGCTAAAGACGAAGGTACGGTGCTCTGCAGAGCTAAGCACCGCTACCGGGCCTCTTTCGGCTGAAGACGCACACCGCAGAGCACTGTGAGCGGCAGAATCGTCTTTGCGCAAAGAAGCAGCTTCTTCGCCTCCGGGAGCCGGAGAGAGCGGCAACTTCGCAAAGGTGATGAAACAAGCTGTACAACACTGCGATTGTGTGCGCAGCTTGCCAACTGAGAGAAAACAGTACCTGACCACTCTCCTGCCTTTTGTAATCACATGAACATTCGATTGCAAGCTGTTTTGGACAACTTTCTTTCTCTTCTTTCAAAACACTCGGCAGACCTCCGTGCAGCTTCTAGAACACGATGGGAGATGTTTTCTGTGCTGGCACAGTTTCTCCTTGCCAGACAGAGTGGAAAAGCTTTTTGCTAAGATGTAGACGAGAAGAGAGGCTAAAGACGAAGGTACGGTGCTCTGCAGAGCTGTGCACCCCTCCCGGACCTCTTTCAGCAGAAGCCGCACACCGCAGAGCACTGTGAGCGGCAGAATCGTCTTTGCGCGAAGAAGCAGCTTCTTCGTCTCCGGGAGCCGGAGAGAGCGGCAACTTCGCAAAGGTGATGAAACAAGCTGTACAACACTGCGATTGTGTGCGCAGCTTGCCAACTGAGAGAAAACAGTACCTGACCACTCTCCTGCCTTTTGTAATCACATGAACATTCGATTGCAAGCTGTTTTGGACAACTTTCTTTCTCTTCTTGCAAAACACTCTGCAGACCTGCGTGCAGCCTCTAGAACACGATGGGAGGTGTTTTCTGTGCTGGCACAGTTTCTCCTTACCAGACAGAGTGGAAAAGCTTTTTGCTAAGCTGTAGACGAGAAGAGAGGCTAAAGACGAAGGTACGGTGCTCTGCAGAGCTAAGCACAGCTCCCGGGCCTCTTTCGGCAGAAGACACACACTGCAGAGCACTATGAGCGGCAGAATCGTCTTTGCTCGAAGAAGCAGCTTCTTCGTCTCCGGGAGCCGGAGAGAGCGGCAACTTCGCAAAGGTGATGAAACAAGCTGTACAACACTGCGATTGTGTGCGCAGCTTGCCAAGTGAGAGAAAACAGTACCTGACCACTCTCCTGCCTTTTGTAATCACATGAACATTCGATTGCAAGCTGTTTTGGACAACTTTCTTTCTCTTCTTGCAAAACACTCGGCAGACTTGCGTGCAGCTTCTAGAACACGATGGGAGATATTTTCTGTGCTGGCACAGTTTCTCCTTGCCAGACAGAGTGGAAAAGCTTTTTGCTAAGGTGTAGACGAGAAGAGAGGCTAAAGACGAAGGTACGGTGCTCTGCAGAGCTATACACAGCTCCCGGGCCTCTTTCGGCTGAAGACGCACACCGCAGAGCACTGTGAGCGGCAGAATCTTCTTTGCGCAAAGAAGCAGCTTCTTCGTCTCCGGGAGCCGGAGAGAGCGGCAACTTCGCAAAGGTGATGAAACAAGCTGTACAACACTGCGATTGTGTGCGCAGCTTGCCAACTGAGAGAAAACAGTACCTGACCACTCTCCTGCCTTTTGTAATCACATGAACATTCGATTGCAAGCTGTTTTGGACAACTTTCTTTCTCTTCTTGCAGAACACTCGGCAGACCTCAGTGCAGCCTCTAGAACACGATGGGAGATATTTTCTATGCTTGCACAGTTTCTCCATGCCAGACAGAGTGGAAAAGCTTTTTGCTAAGATGTAGACGAGAAGAGAGGCTAAAGACGAAGGTACGGTGCTCTGCAGAGCTAAGCACCGCTCCCGGGCCTCTTTCGGCAGAAGGCGCACACTGCAGAGCACTATGAGCGGCAGAATCGTCTTTGCGCGAAGAAGCAGCTTCTTCGTCTCCGGGAGCCGGAGAGAGCGGCAACTTGGCAAAGGTGATGAAACAAGCTGTACAACACTGCGATTGTGTGCGCAGCTTGCCAACTGAGAGAAAACAGTACCTGACCACTCTCCTGCCTTTTCTATTCACATGAACATTCGATTGCAAGCTGTTTTGGACAACTTTCTTTCTCTTCTTGCCAAACACTCGGCAGACCTCCGTGCAGCCTCTAGAAGACGATGGGAGATGTTTTTTGTGCTGGCACAGTTTCTCCTTGCCAGACAGAGTGGAAAAGCTTTTTGCTAAGATGTAGACGAGAAGAGAGGCTAAAGACGAAGGTACGGTGCTCTGCAGAGCTAAGCACAGCTCCCGGGCCTCTTTCGGCAGAAGACAACACTGCAGAGCACTGTGAGCGGAAGAATCGTCTTTGCTCGAAGAAGCAGCTTCTTCGTCTCCGGGAGCCGGAGAGAGCGGCAACTTCGCAAAGGTGATGAAACAAGCTGTACAACACTGCGATTGTGTGCGCAGCTTGCCAACTGAGAGAAAACAGTACCTGACCACTCTCCTGCCTTTTCTATTCACATGAACATTCGATTGCAAGCTGTTTTGGACAACTTTCTTTCTCTTCTTGCAAAACACTCGGCAGACCTCCGTGCAGCCTCTAGAACACGATGGGAGATGTTTTCTGTGCTGGCACAGTTTCTCCTTGCCAGACAGAGTGGAAAAGCTTTTTGCTAAGATGTAGACGAGAAGAGAGGCTAAAGACGAAGGTACGGTGCTCTGGAGAGCTGTGCACCCCTCCCGGACCTCTTTCGGCAGAAGCCGCACACCGCAGAGCACTGTGAGCGGCAGAATCGTCTTTGCGCGAAGAAGCAGCTTCTTCGTCTCCGGGAGCCGGAGAGAGCGGCAACTTCGCAAAGGTGATGAAACAAGCTGTACAACACTGCGATTGTGTGCGCAGCTTGCCAACTGAGAGAAAACAGTACCTGACCACTCTCCTGCCTTTTGTAATCACATGAACATTCGATTGCAAGCTGTTTTGGACAACTTTCTTTCTCTTCTTGCAAAACACTCTGCAGACCTGCGTGCAGCCTCTAGAACACGATGGGAGGTGTTTTCTGTGCTGGCACAGTTTCTCCTTGCCAGACAGAGTGGAAAAGCTTTTTGCTAAGATGTAGACGAGAAGAGAGGCTAAAGACGAAGGTACGGTGCTCTGCAGAGCTAAGCACAGCTCCCGGGCCTCTTTCGGCAGAAGACACACACTGCAGAGCACTATGAGCGGCAGAATCGTCTTTGCTCGAAGAAGCAGCTTCTTCGTCTCCGGGAGCCGGAGAGAGCGGCAACTTCGCAAAGGTGATGAAACAAGCTGTACAACACTGCGATTGTGTGCGCAGCTTGCCAACTGAGAGAAAACAGTACCTGACCACTCTCCTGCCTTTTGTAATCACATGAACATTCGATTGCAAGCTGTTTTGGACAACTTTCTTTCTCTTCTTGCAAAACACTCGGCAGACCTCCGTGCAGCTTCAAGAACACGATGGGAGATGTTTTCTGTGCTGGCACAGTTTCTCCTTGCCAGACAGAGTGGAAAAGCTTTTTGCTAAGATGTAGACGAGAAGAGAGGCTAAAGACGAAGGTACGGTGCTCTGCAGAGCTAAGACCAGCTCCCGGGCCTCTTTCGGCTGAAGACGCACACTACAGAGCACTGTGAGCGGCAGAATCGTCTTTGCGCAAAGAAGCAGCTTCTTCGTCTCCGGGAGCCGGAGAGAGCGGCAACTTCGCTAAGGTGATGAAACAAGCTGTACAACACTGCGATTGTGTGCGCAGCTTGCCAACTGAGAGAAAACATTACCTGACCACTCTCCTGCCTTTTGTAATCACATGAACATTCGATTGCAAGCTGTTTTGGACAACTTTCTTTCTCTTCTTGCAAAACACTCGGCAGACCTGCGTGCAGCCTCTAGAACACGATGGGAGATGTTTTCTGTGCTGGCACAGTTTCTCCTTGCCAGACAGAGTGGAAAAGCTTTTTGCTAAGATGTAGACGAGAAGAGAGGCTAAAGACGAAGGTACGGTGCTCTGCAGAGCTATACACAGCTCCCGGGCCTCTTTCGGCTGAAGACGCACACCGCAGAGCACTGTGAGCGGCAGAATCTTCTTTGCGCAAAGAAGCAGCTTCTTCGTCTCCGGGAGCCGGAGAGAGCGGCAACTTCGCAAAGGTGATGAAACAAGCTGTACAACACTGCGATTGTGTGCGCAGCTTGCCAAGTGAGAGAAAACAGTACCTGACCACTCTCCTGCCTTTTGTAATCACATGAACATTCGATTGCAAGCTGTTTTGGACAACTTTCTTTCTCTTCTTGCAAAACACTCGGCAGACCTCCGTGCAGGTTCTAGAAGACGATGGGAGATGTTTTCTCTGCTGGCACAGTTTCTCCTTGCCAGACAGAGTGGAAAAGCTTTTTGCTAAGATGTAGACGAGAAGAGAGGCTAAAGACGAAGGTACGGTGCTCTGCAGAGCTGTGCACCCCTCCCGGACCTCTTTCGCCAGAAGCCGCACACCGCAGAGCACTGTGAACGGCAGAATCGTCTTTGCGCGAAGAAGCAGCTTCTTCGTCTCCCGGAGCCGGAGAGAGCGGCAACTTCGCAAAGGTGATGAAACAAGCTGTACAACACTGCGATTGTGTGCGCAGCTTGCCAACTGAGAGAAAACAGTACCTGACCACTCTGCTGCCTTTTCTATTCACATGAACATTCGATTGCAAGCTGTTTTGGACAACTTTCTTTCTCTTCTTGCCAAACACTCGGCAGACCTCCGTGCAGCCTCTAGAAGACGATGGGAGATGTTTTTTGTGCTGGCACAGTTTCTCCTTGCCAGACAGAGTGGAAAAGCTTTTTGCAAAGATGTAGACGAGAAGAGAGGCAAAAGACGAAGGTACGGTGCTCTGCAGAGCTAAGGACCGCTCCCGCCCCTCTTTCGGCAGAAGGCGCACACCGCAGAGCACTATGAGCGGCAGAATCGTCTTTGCGCAAAGAAGCAGCTTCTTCGTCTCCGGGAGCCGGAGAGAGCGGCAACTTCGCAAAGGTGATGAAACAAGCTGTACAACACTGCGATTGTGTGCGCAGCTTGCCAACTGAGAGAAAACAGTACCTGACCACTCTCCTGCCTTTTCTATTCACATGAACATTCGATTGCAAGCTGTTTTGGACAACTTTCTTTCTCTTCTTGCAAAACACTCGGCAGACCTCCGTGCAGCCTCTAGAACACGATGGGAGATGTTTTTGTGCTGGCACAGTTTCTCCTTGCCAGACAGAGTGGAAAAGCTTTTTGCTAAGATGTAGACGAGAAGAGAGGATAAAGACAAAGGTACGGTGCTCTGCAGAGCTAAGCACAGCTCCCGGGCCTCTTTCGGCTGAAGACACACACTACAGAGCACTGTGAGCGGCAGAATCGTCTTTGCGCGAAGAAGCAGCTTCTTCGTCTCCGGGAGCCGGAGAGAGCGGCAACTTCGCAAAGGTGATGAAACAAGCTGTACAACACTGCGATTGTGTGCGCAGCTTGCCAACTGAGAGAAAACAGTACCTGACCACTCTCCTGCCTTTTGTAATCACATGAATATTCGATTGCAAGCTGTTTTGGACAACTTTCTTTCTCTTCTTGCAAAACACTCGGCAGACCTCCGTGCAGCCTCTAGAACACGATGGGAGATGTTTTTTGTGCTGGCACACTTTCTCCGTGCCAGACAGAGTGGAAAAGCTTTTCGCTAAGATGTAGACGAGAAGAGAGGCTAAAGACGAAGGTACGGTGCTCTGCAGAGATAAGCACAGCTCCCGGGCCTCTTTCGGCAGAAGGCGCACACTGCAGAGCACTGTGAGCGGCAGAATCGTCTTTGCGCGAAGAAGCAGCTTCTTCGTCTCCGGGAGCCGGAGAGAGCGGCAACTTGGCAAAGGTGATGAAACAAGCTGTACAACACTGCGATTGTGTGCGCAGCTTGCCAACTGAGAGAAAACAGTACCTGACCACTCTCCTGCCTTTGTAATCACATGAACATTCGATTGCAAGCTGTTTTGGACAACTTTCTTTCTCTTCTTGCAAAACACTCGGCAGACCTGCGTGCAGCCTCTAGAACACGATGGGAGGTGTTTTCTGTGCTGGCACAGTTTCTCCTTGCCAGACAGAGTGGAAAAGCTTTTTGCAAAGATGTAGACGAGAAGAGAGGCAAAAGACGAAAGTACGGTGCTCTGCAGAGCTAAGGACCGCTCCCGCCCCTCTTTCGGCAGAATGCGCACACCGCAGAGCACTATGAGCGGCAGAATCGTCTTTGCGCAAAGAAGCAGCTTCTTCGTCTCCGGGAGCCGGAGAGAGCGGCAACTTCGCAAAGGTGATGAAACAAGCTCTACAACACTGCGATTGTGTGCGCAGCTTGCCAACTGAGACAAAACAGTACCTGACCACTCTCCTGCTTTTGTAATCACATGAACATTCGATTGCAAGCTGTTTTGGACAACTTTCTTTCTCTTCTTGCAAAACACTCGGCAGACCTGCGTGCAGCCTCTAGAACACGATGGGAGATGTTTTCTGTGCTGGCACAGTTTCTCCTTGCCAGACAGAGTGGAAAAGCTTTTTGCTAAGCTGTAGACGAGAAGAGAGGCTAAAGACGAAGGTACGGTGCTCTGCAGAGCTAAGCACCGCTACCGGGCCTCTTTCGGCTGAAGACGCACACCGCAGAGCACTGTGAGCGGCAGAATCGTCTTTGCGCAAAGAAGCAGCTTCTTCGCCTCCGGGAGCCGGAGAGAGCGGCAACTTCGCAAAGGTGATGAAACAAGCTGTACAACACTGCGATTGTGTGCGCAGCTTGCCAACTGAGAGAAAACAGTACCTGACCACTCTCCTGCCTTTTGTAATCACATGAACATTCGATTGCAAGCTGTTTTGGACAACTTTCTTTCTCTTCTTTCAAAACACTCGGCAGACCTCCGTGCAGCTTCTAGAACACGATGGGAGATGTTTTCTGTGCTGGCACAGTTTCTCCTTGCCAGACAGAGTGGAAAAGCTTTTTGCTAAGATGTAGACGAGAAGAGAGGCTAAAGACGAAGGTACGGTGCTCTGGAGAGCTGTGCACCCCTCCCGGACCTCTTTCAGCAGAAGCCGCACACCGCAGAGCACTGTGAGCGGCAGAATCGTCTTTGCGCGAAGAAGCAGCTTCTTCGTCTCCGGGAGCCGGAGAGAGCGGCAACTTCGCAAAGGTGATGAAACAAGCTGTACAACACTGCGATTGTGTGCGCAGCTTGCCAACTGAGAGAAAACAGTACCTGACCACTCTCCTGCCTTTTGTAATCACATGAACATTCGATTGCAAGCTGTTTTGGACAACTTTCTTTCTCTTCTTGCAAAACACTCTGCAGACCTGCGTGCAGCCTCTAGAACACGATGGGAGGTGTTTTCTGTGCTGGCACAGTTTCTCCTTACCAGACAGAGTGGAAAAGCTTTTTGCTAAGCTGTAGACGAGAAGAGAGGCTAAAGACGAAGGTACGGTGCTCTGCAGAGCTAAGCACAGCTCCCGGGCCTCTTTCGGCAGAAGACACACACTGCAGAGCACTATGAGCGGCAGAATCGTCTTTGCTCGAAGAAGCAGCTTCTTCGTCTCCGGGAGCCGGAGAGAGCGGCAACTTCGCAAAGGTGATGAAACAAGCTGTACAACACTGCGATTGTGTGCGCAGCTTGCCAAGTGAGAGAAAACAGTACCTGACCACTCTCCTGCCTTTTGTAATCACATGAACATTCGATTGCAAGCTGTTTTGGACAACTTTCTTTCTCTTCTTGCAAAACACTCGGCAGACTTGCGTGCAGCTTCTAGAACACGATGGGAGATATTTTCTGTGCTGGCACAGTTTCTCCTTGCCAGACAGAGTGGAAAAGCTTTTTGCTAAGGTGTAGACGAGAAGAGAGGCTAAAGACGAAGGTACGGTGCTCTGCAGAGCTATACACAGCTCCCGGGCCTCTTTCGGCTGAAGACGCACACCGCAGAGCACTGTGAGCGGCAGAATCTTCTTTGCGCAAAGAAGCAGCTTCTTCGTCTCCGGGAGCCGGAGAGAGCCGCAACTTCGCAAAGGTGATGAAACAAGCTGTACAACACTGCGATTGTGTGCGCAGCTTGCCAACTGAGAGAAAACAGTACCTGACCACTCTCCTGCCTTTTGTAATCACATGAACATTCGATTGCAAGCTGTTTTGGACAACTTTCTTTCTCTTCTTGCAGAACACTCGGCAGACCTCAGTGCAGCCTCTAGAACACGATGGGAGATATTTTCTATGCTTGCACAGTTTCTCCATGCCAGACAGAGTGGAAAAGCTTTTTGCTAAGATGTAGACGAGAAGAGAGGCTAAAGACGAAGGTACGGTGCTCTGCAGAGCTAAGCACCGCTCCCGGGCCTCTTTCGGCAGAAGGCGCACACTGCAGAGCACTATGAGCGGCAGAATCGTCTTTGCGCGAAGAAGCAGCTTCTTCGTCTCCGGGAGCCGGAGAGAGCGGCAACTTGGCAAAGGTGATGAAACAAGCTGTACAACACTGCGATTGTGTGCGCAGCTTGCCAACTGAGAGAAAACAGTACCTGACCACTCTCCTGCCTTTTCTATTCACATGAACATTCGATTGCAAGCTGTTTTGGACAACTTTCTTTCTCTTCTTGCCAAACACTCGGCAGACCTCCGTGCAGCCTCTAGAAGACGATGGGAGATGTTTTTTGTGCTGGCACAGTTTCTCCTTGCCAGACAGAGTGGAAAAGCTTTTTGCTAAGATGTAGACGAGAAGAGAGGCTAAAGACGAAGGTACGGTGCTCTGCAGAGCTAAGCACAGCTCCCGGGCCTCTTTCGGCAGAAGACAACACTGCAGAGCACTGTGAGCGGAAGAATCGTCTTTGCTCGAAGAAGCAGCTTCTTCGTCTCCGGGAGCCGGAGAGAGCGGCAACTTCGCAAAGGTGATGAAACAAGCTGTACAACACTGCGATTGTGTGCGCAGCTTGCCAACTGAGAGAAAACAGTACCTGACCACTCTCCTGCCTTTTCTATTCACATGAACATTCGATTGCAAGCTGTTTTGGACAACTTTCTTTCTCTTCTTGCAAAACACTCGGCAGACCTCCGTGCAGCCTCTAGAACACGATGGGAGATGTTTTCTGTGCTGGCACAGTTTCTCCTTGCCAGACAGAGTGGAAAAGCTTTTTGCTAAGATGTAGACGAGAAGAGAGGCTAAAGACGAAGGTACGGTGCTCTGGAGAGCTGTGCACCCCTCCCGGACCTCTTTCGGCAGAAGCCGCACACCGCAGAGCACTGTGAGCGGCAGAATCGTCTTTGCGCGAAGAAGCAGCTTCTTCGTCTCCGGGAGCCGGAGAGAGCGGCAACTTCGCAAAGGTGATGAAACAAGCTGTACAACACTGCGATTGTGTGCGCAGCTTGCCAACTGAGAGAAAACAGTACCTGACCACTCTCCTGCCTTTTGTAATCACATGAACATTCGATTGCAAGCTGTTTTGGACAACTTTCTTTCTCTTCTTGCAAAACACTCTGCAGACCTGCGTGCAGCCTCTAGAACACGATGGGAGGTGTTTTCTGTGCTGGCACAGTTTCTCCTTGCCAGACAGAGTGGAAAAGCTTTTTGCTAAGATGTAGACGAGAAGAGAGGCTAAAGACGAAGGTACGGTGCTCTGCAGAGCTAAGCACAGCTCCCGGGCCTCTTTCGGCAGAAGACACACACTGCAGAGCACTATGAGCGGCAGAATCGTCTTTGCTCGAAGAAGCAGCTTCTTCGTCTCCGGGAGCCGGAGAGAGCGGCAACTTCGCAAAGGTGATGAAACAAGCTGTACAACACTGCGATTGTGTGCGCAGCTTGCCAACTGAGAGAAAACAGTACCTGACCACTCTCCTGCCTTTTGTAATCACATGAACATTCGATTGCAAGCTGTTTTGGACAACTTTCTTTCTCTTCTTGCAAAACACTCGGCAGACCTCCGTGCAGCTTCAAGAACACGATGGGAGATGTTTTCTGTGCTGGCACAGTTTCTCCTTGCCAGACAGAGTGGAAAAGCTTTTTGCTAAGATGTAGACGAGAAGAGAGGCTAAAGACGAAGGTACGGTGCTCTGCAAAGCTAAGACCAGCTCCCGGGCCTCTTTCGGCTGAAGACGCACACTACAGAGCACTGTGAGCGGCAGAATCGTCTTTGCGCAAAGAAGCAGCTTCTTCGTCTCCGGGAGCCGGAGAGAGCGGCAACTTCGCTAAGGTGATGAAACAAGCTGTACAACACTGCGATTGTGTGCGCAGCTTGCCAACTGAGAGAAAACATTACCTGACCACTCTCCTGCCTTTTGTAATCACATGAACATTCGATTGCAAGCTGTTTTGGACAACTTTCTTTCTCTTCTTGCAAAACACTCGGCAGACCTGCGTGCAGCCTCTAGAACACGATGGGAGATGTTTTCTGTGCTGGCACAGTTTCTCCTTGCCAGACAGAGTGGAAAAGCTTTTTGCTAAGATGTAGACGAGAAGAGAGGCTAAAGACGAAGGTACGGTGCTCTGCAGAGCTATACACAGCTCCCGGGCCTCTTTCGGCTGAAGACGCACACCGCAGAGCACTGTGAGCGGCAGAATCTTCTTTGCGCAAAGAAGCAGCTTCTTCGTCTCCGGGAGCCGGAGAGAGCGGCAACTTCGCAAAGGTGATGAAACAAGCTGTACAACACTGCGATTGTGTGCGCAGCTTGCCAAGTGACAGAAAACAGTACCTGACCACTCTCCTGCCTTTTGTAATCACATGAACATTCGATTGCAAGCTGTTTTGGACAACTTTCTTTCTCTTCTTGCAAAACACTCGGCAGACCTCCGTGCAGGTTCTAGAAGACGATGGGAGATGTTTTCTCTGCTGGCACAGTTTCTCCTTGCCAGACAGAGTGGAAAAGCTTTTTGCTAAGATGTAGACGAGAAGAGAGGCTAAAGACGAAGGTACGGTGCTCTGCAGAGCTGTGCACCCCTCCCGGACCTCTTTCGCCAGAAGCCGCACACCGCAGAGCACTGTGAACGGCAGAATCGTCTTTGCGCGAAGAAGCAGCTTCTTCGTCTCCCGGAGCCGGAGAGAGCGGCAACTTCGCAAAGGTGATGAAACAAGCTGTACAACACTGCGATTGTGTGCGCAGCTTGCCAACTGAGAGAAAACAGTACCTGACCACTCTGCTGCCTTTTCTATTCACATGAACATTCGATTGCAAGCTGTTTTGGACAACTTTCTTTCTCTTCTTGCCAAACACTCGGCAGACCTCCGTGCAGCCTCTAGAAGACGATGGGAGATGTTTTTTGTGCTGGCACAGTTTCTCCTTGCCAGACAGAGTGGAAAAGCTTTTTGCAAAGATGTAGACGAGAAGAGAGGCAAAAGACGAAGGTACGGTGCTCTGCAGAGCTAAGGACCGCTCCCGCCCCTCTTTCGGCAGAAGGCGCACACCGCAGAGCACTATGAGCGGCAGAATCGTCTTTGCGCAAAGAAGCAGCTTCTTCGTCTCCGGGAGCCGGAGAGAGCGGCAACTTCGCAAAGGTGATGAAACAAGCTGTACAACACTGCGATTGTGTGCGCAGCTTGCCAACTGAGAGAAAACAGTACCTGACCACTCTCCTGCCTTTTCTATTCACATGAACATTCGATTGCAAGCTGTTTTGGACAACTTTCTTTCTCTTCTTGCAAAACACTCGGCAGACCTCCGTGCAGCCTCTAGAACACGATGGGAGATGTTTTTGTGCTGGCACAGTTTCTCCTTGCCAGACAGAGTGGAAAAGCTTTTTGCTAAGATGTAGACGAGAAGAGAGGATAAAGACAAAGGTACGGTGCTCTGCAGAGCTAAGCACAGCTCCCGGGCCTCTTTCGGCTGAAGACACACACTACAGAGCACTGTGAGCGGCAGAATCGTCTTTGCGCGAAGAAGCAGCTTCTTCGTCTCCGGGAGCCGGAGAGAGCGGCAACTTCGCAAAGGTGATGAAACAAGCTGTACAACACTGCGATTGTGTGCGCAGCTTGCCAACTGAGAGAAAACAGTACCTGACCACTCTCCTGCCTTTTGTAATCACATGAATATTCGATTGCAAGCTGTTTTGGACAACTTTCTTTCTCTTCTTGCAAAACACTCGGCAGACCTCCGTGCAGCCTCTAGAACACGATGGGAGATGTTTTTTGTGCTGGCACACTTTCTCCGTGCCAGACAGAGTGGAAAAGCTTTTCGCTAAGATGTAGACGAGAAGAGAGGCTAAAGACGAAGGTACGGTGCTCTGCAGAGATAAGCACAGCTCCCGGGCCTCTTTCGGCAGAAGGCGCACACTGCAGAGCACTGTGAGCGGCAGAATCGTCTTTGCGCGAAGAAGCAGCTTCTTCGTCTCCGGGAGCCGGAGAGAGCGGCAACTTGGCAAAGGTGATGAAACAAGCTGTACAACACTGCGATTGTGTGCGCAGCTTGCCAACTGAGAGAAAACAGTACCTGACCACTCTCCTGCCTTTGTAATCACATGAACATTCGATTGCAAGCTGTTTTGGACAACTTTCTTTCTCTTCTTGCAAAACACTCGGCAGACCTGCGTGCAGCCTCTAGAACACGATGGGAGGTGTTTTCTGTGCTGGCACAGTTTCTCCTTGCCAGACAGAGTGGAAAAGCTTTTTGCAAAGATGTAGACGAGAAGAGAGGCAAAAGACGAAAGTACGGTGCTCTGCAGAGCTAAGGACCGCTCCCGCCCCTCTTTCGGCAGAATGCGCACACCGCAGAGCACTATGAGCGGCAGAATCGTCTTTGCGCAAAGAAGCAGCTTCTTCGTCTCCGGGAGCCGGAGAGAGCGGCAACTTCGCAATGGTGATGAAACAAGCTGTACAACACTGCGATTGTGTGCGCAGCTTGCCAAGTGGGAGAAAACAGTACCTGCCCACTCTCCTGCCTTTTGTAATCACATGAACATTCGATTGCAAGCTGTTGTGGACAACTTTCTTTCTCTTCTTGCAAAACACTCGGCAGACCTGCGTGCAGCCTCTAGAACACGATGGGAGGTGTTTTCTGTGCTGGCACAGTTTCTCCTTGCCAGACAGAGTGGAAAAGCTTTTTGCTAAGATGAAGACGAGAAGAGAGGCAAAAGACGAAGGTACGGTGCTCTGCAGAGCTAAGCACAGCTCCCGGGCCTCTTTCGGCAGAAGACACACACTGCATAGCACTGTGAGCGGCAGAATCGTCTTTGCGCGAAGAAGCAGCTTCTTCGTCTCCGGGAGCCGGAGAGAGCGGCAACTTCGCAAAGGTGATGAAACAAGCGGTACAACACTGCGATTGTGTGAGCAGCTTGCCAAGTCAGAGAAAACAGTACCTGACCACTCTCCTGCCTTTTCTATTCACATGAACATTCGATTGCAAGCTGTTTTGGACAACTTTCTTTCTCTTCTTGCAAAACACTCGGCAGACCTCCGTGCAGCCTCTAGAACACGATGGGAGATGTTTTCTGTGCTGGCACAGTTTCTCCTTGCCAGACAGAGTGGAAAAGCTTTTTGCTAAGATGTAGACGAGAAGAGAGGCTAAAGACGAAGGTACGGTGCTCTGCAGAGCAAAGCACAGCTCCCGGACCTCTTTCGGCAGAAGACACACACTGCAGAGCACTGTGAGCGGCAGAATCGTCTTTGCGCAAAGATGCAGCTTCTTCGTCTCCGGGAGCCGGAGAAATCGGCAACTTGGCAAAGGTGATGAAACAAGCTGTACAACACTGCGATTGTGTGCCCAGCTTGGCAACTGAGAGAAAACAGTACCTGACCACTCTCCTGCCTTTTCCATTCACATGAACATTCGATTGCAAGCTGTTTTGGACAACTTTCTTTCTCTTCTTGCAAAACACTCGGCAGACCTCCGTGCAGCCTCTAGAACACGATGGGAGATGTTTTCTGTGCTGGCACAGTTTCTCCTTGCCAGACAGAGTGGAAAAGCTTTTTGCTAAGATGTAGACGAGAAGAGAGGCTAAAGACGAAGGTACGGTGCTCTGCAGAGCTAAGCACTGCTCTCGGGTCTCTTTCGGCAGAAGGCGCACACCGCAGAGCACTGTGAGCGGCAGAATCGTCTTTGCGCGAAGAAGCAGCTTCTTCGTCTCCGGGAGCCGGAGAGAGCGGCAACTTCGCAAAGGTGATGAAACAAGCTGTACAACACTGCGATTGTGTGCGCAGCTTGCCAACTGAGAGAAAACAGTACCTGACCACTCTCCTGCCTTTTGTAATCACATGAACATTCGATTGAGAGCTGTTTTGGACAACTTTCTTTCTCTTCCTGCAAAACACTCGGCAGACCTGCGTGCAGTCTCTAGAACACGATGGGAGGTGTTTTCTGTGCTGGCACAGTTTCTCCTTGCCAGACAGAGTGGAAAAGCTTTTTGCTAAGATGTAGACGAGAAGAGAGGCTAAAGACGAAGGTACGGTGCTCTGCAGAGCTAAGCACAGCTCCCGGGCCTCTTTCGACAGAAGCCGCACACCGCAGAGCACTGTGAGCGGCGGAATGGTCTTTGCGCGAAGAAGCAGCTTCTTCGTCTCCCGGAGCCGGAGAGAGCGGCAACTTCGCAAAGGTGATGAAACAAGCTGTACAACACTGCGATTGTGTGCGCAGCTTGCCAACTGAGAGAAAACAGTACCTGACCACTCTCCTGCCTTTTATAATCACATGAACATTCGATTGCAAGCTGTTTTGGACAACTTTCTTTCTCTTCTGCAGAACACTCCGCAGACCTCAGTGCAGCCTCTAGAACACGATGGGAGATGTTTTCTATGCTTGCACAGTTTCTCCATGCCAGACAGAGTGGAAAAGCTTTTTGCTAAGATGTAGACGAGAAGAGAGGCTAAAGACGAAGGTACAGTGCTCTGCAGAGCTAAGCACGGCTCCCGGACCTCTTTCGGCAGAAGGCGCACACCGCAGAGCACTATGAGCGGCAGAATCGTCTTTGCGCGAAGGAGCCGCTTCTTCGTCTCCGGGAGCCGGAGAGAGCGGCAACTTCGCAAAGGTGATGAAACAAGCTGTACAACACTGCGATTGTGTGCGCAGCTTGCCAACTGAGAGAAAACAGTACCTGACCACTCTCCTGCCTTTTCTATTCACATGAACATTCGATTGCAAGCTGTTTTGGACAACTTTCTTTCTCTTCATGCAAAACACTCGGCAGACCTCCGTGCAGCCTCTAGAACACGATGGGAGATGTTTTCTGTGCTGGCACAGTTTCTCCTTGCCAGACAGAGTGGAAAAGCTTTTTGCTAAGATGTAGACGAGAAGAGAGGCTAAAGACGAAGGTATGGTGCTCTGCAGAGCTAAGTACCGCTCCCGGACCTCTATCGGCAGAAGGCGCACACCGCAGAGCACTATGAGCGGCAGAATCGTCTTTGCGCGAAGAAGCAGCTTCTTCGTCTCCGGGAGCCGGAGAGAGCGGTAACTTGGCAAAGGTGATGAAACAAGCTGTACAACACTGCGATTGTGTGCGCAGCTTGCCAACTGAGAGAAAACAGTACCTGACCACTCTCCTGACTTTTGTAATCACATGAACATTCGATTGCAAGCTGTTTTGGACAACTTTCTTTCTCTTCTTGCAAAACAATCGGCAGACCTCCGTGCAGCCTCTAGAAGACGATGGGAGATATTTTTTGTGCTGGCACAGTTTCTCCTTGCCAGACAGAGTGGAAAAGCTTTTTGCTAAGATGTAGACGAGAAGAGAGGCTAAAGACGAAGGTACGGTGCTCCGCAGAGCTAAGCACAGCTCCCGGGCCTCTTTCGGCAGAAGACGCACACCGCAGAGCACTGTGAGCGGCAGAATCGTCTTTGCGCGAAGAAGCAGCTTCTTCGTCTCCGGGAGCCGCAGAGAGCGGCAACTTCGCAAAGGTGATGAAACAAGCTGTACAGCACTGCGATTGTGTGTGCAGCATGCCAACTGAGAGAAAACAGTACCTGACCACTCTCCTGCCTTTTGTAATCACATGAATATTCGATTGCAAGCTGTTTTGGACAACTTTCTTTCTCTTCTTGCAAAACACTCGGCAGTCCTGTGTGCAGCCTCTAAAACACGATGGGAGATGTTTTCTGTGCTGGCACAGTTTCTCCTTGCCAGACAGAGTGGAAAAGCTTTTTGCTAAGATGTAGACGAGAAGAGAGGCTAAAGACGAAGGTACGGTGCTCTGCAGAGCTAAGCACAGCTCCCGGACCTCTTTCGGCAGAAGGAGCACACCGCAGAGCACTATGAGCGGCAGAATCGTCTTTGCGCGAAGAAGCAGCTTCTTCGTCTCCGGGAGCCGGAGAGTGCGGCAACTTCGCAAAGGTGATGAAACAAGTTGTACAACACTGCGATTGTGTGCGCAGCTTGCCAACTGAGAGAAAACAGTACCTGACCACTCTCCTGCATTCTGTAATCACATGAACATTCGATTGGAAGCTGTTTTGGACAACTTTCTTTCTCTTCTTGCAAAACACTCGGCAGACCTCCGTGCAGCCTCTAGAACACGATGGGAGATGTTTTCTGTGCTGGCACAGTTTCTCCTTGCCAGACAGAGTGGAAAAGCTTTTTGCTAAGATGTAGACGAGAAGAGAGGCTAAAGACGAAGGTACGGTGCTCTGCAGAGCTAAGCACCGCTCTCGGGTCTCTTTCGGCAGAAGGCGCACACCGCAGAGAACTATGAGCGGCAGAATCGTCTTTGCGCGAAGAAGCAGCTTCTTCGTCTCCGGGAGCCGGAGAGAGCGGCAACTTCGCAAAGGTGATGAAACAAGCTGTACAACACTGCGATTGTGTGCGCAGCTTGCCAACTGAGAGAAAACAGTACCTGACCACTCTCCTGCCTTTTCTATTCACATGAACATTCGATTGCAAGCTGTTTTGGACAACTTTCTTTCTCTTCTGCAGAACACTCCGCAGACATCAGTGCAGCCTCTAGAACACGATGGGAGATGTTTTCTATGCTTGCACAGTTTCTCCATGCCAGACAGAGTGGAAAAGCTTTTTGCTGAGATGTAGACGAGAAGAGAGGCTAAAGACGAAGTTACGGTGCTCTGCAGAGCTAAGCACCGCTCCCGTGCCTCTTTCGGCAGAAGGCGCACACCGCAGAGCACTATGAGCGGCAGAATCGTTTTTGCGCGAAGAAGCAGCTTCTTCGTCTCCGGTAGCCGGAGAGAGCGGCAGCTTCGCAAAGGTGATGAAACAAGCTGTACAACACTGCGATTGTGTGTGCAGCTTGCCAACTGAGAGAAAACAGTACCTGACCACTCTCCTGCCTTTTCTATTCACATAAATATTCGATTGCAAGCTGTTTTGGACAACGTTCTTTCTCTTCTTGCAAAACACTCGGCTGACCTGCGTGCAGCCTCTAGAACACGATGGGAGATTTTTTTTGTGCTGGTACAGTTTCTCCTTGCCAGACAGAGTGGAAAAGCTTTTTGCTAAGATGTAGATGAGAAGAGAGGCTAAAGACGAAGGTACGGTGCTCTGCAGAGCTAAGCACCGCTCCCGGGCCTCTTTCGGCAGAAGGCGCACACCGCAGAGCACTATGAGCGGCAGAATCGTCTTTGCGCGAAGAAGCAGCTTCTTCGTCTCCGGGAGCCGGAGAGAGCGGCAACTTCGCAAAGGTGATGAAACAAGCTGTACAACACTGCGATTGTGGGCGCAGCTTGCCAACTGAGAGAAAACAGTACCTGACCGCTCTCCTGACTTTTGTAATCACATGAATATTGGATTGCAAGTTGTTTTGGACAACTTTCTTTCTCTTCTTGCAAAACACTCGGCAGACCTCCGTGCAGCCTCTAGAACACGATGGGAGATGTTTTTTGTGCTGGCACACTTTCTTCTTGCCAGACAGAGTGGAAAAGCTTTTTGCTAAGCTGTAGACGAGAAGAGAGGCTAAAGACGAAGGTACGGTGCTCCGCAGAGCTAAGCACAGCTCCCGGGCCTCTTTCGGCCGAAGGCGCACACCGCAGAGCACTGTGAGCGGCAGAATCGTCTTTGCGCGAAGAAGCAGCTTCTTCGTCTCCGGGAGCCGGAGAGAGCGGCAACTTCGCAAAGGTGATGAAACAAGCTGTACAACACTGCGATTGTGTGCGCAGCTTGCCAACTGAGAGAAAACAGTACCTGACCACTCTCCTGCCTTTTGTAATCACATGAACATTCGATTGCAAGCTGTTTTGGACAACTTTCTTTCTCTTCTTGCAAAACACTCGGCAGACCTCCGTGCAGCCTCTAGAACACGATGGGAGATATTTTTTGTGCTGGTACAGTTTCTCCTTGCCAGACAGAGTGGAAAAGCTTTTTGCAAAGATGTAGACGAGAAGAGAGGCTAAAGACGAAGGTACGGTGCTCTGCAGAGCTAAGCACAGCTCCCGGGCCTCTTTCGGCAGAAGACACACGCTGCAGAGCACTGTGAGCGGCAGAATCGTCTTTGCGCGAAGAAGCAGCTTCTTCGTCTCCGGGAGCCGGAGAGAGCGGCAACTTTGCAAAGGTGATGAAACAAGCTGTACAACACTGCGATTGTGTGCGCAGCTTGCCAAGTGAGAGAAAACAGTACCTTACCACTCTCCTGCCTTTTCTATTCCCATGAACATTCGATTGCAAGCTGTTTTGGACAACTTTCTTTCTCTTCTGCAGAACACTCCGCAGACCTCAGTGCAGCCTCTAGAACACGATGGGAGATGTTTTCTATGCTTGCACAATTTCTCCATGCCAGACAGAGTGGAAAAGCTTTTTGCTAAGATGTAGACGAGAAGAGAGGCTAAAGACGAAGGTACAGTGCTCTGCAGAGCTAAGCACCGCTCCCGGGCGTCTTTCGGCAGAAGGCGCACACCGCAGAGCACTATGAGCGGCAGAATCGTCTTTGCGCGAAGGAGCCGCTTCTTCGTCTCCGGGAGCCGGAGAGAGCGGCAACTTCGCAAAGGTGATGAAACAAGCTGTACAACACTGCGATTGTGTGCGCAGCTTGCCAAGTGAGAGAAAACAGTACCTGACCACTCTGCTGCCTTTTCTATTCACATGAACATTCGATTGCAAGCTGTTTTGGACAACTTTCTTTCTCTTCTTGCAAAACACTCGGCAGACCTCCGTGCAGCCTCTAGAACACGATGGGAGATGTTTTCTGTGCTGGCACAGTTTCTCCTTGCCAGACAGAGTGGAAAAGCTTTTTGCTAAGATGTAGACGAGAAGAGAGGCTAAAGACGAAGGTACGGTGCTCTGCAGAGCTAAGCACCGCTCCCGGACCTCTATCGGCAGAAGGCGCACACCGCAGAGCACTGTGAGCGGCAGAATCGTCTTTGCTCGAAGAAGCAGCTTCTTCGTCTCGGGGAGCCGGAGAGAGCGGCAACTTCGCAAAGGTGATGAAACAAGCTGTACAACACTGCGATTGTGTGTGCAGCTTGCCAACTGAGAGAAAACAGTACCTGACCACTCTCCTGCCTTTTGTAATCACATGAACATTCGATTGCAAGCTGTTTTGGACAACTTTCTTTCTCTTCTTGCAAAACACTCGGCAGACCTCCGTGCAGCCTCTAGAACACGATGGGAGATGTTTTCTGTGCTGGCACAGTTTCTCCTTGCCAGACAGAGTGGAAAAGCTTTTTGCTAAGATGTAGACGAGAAGAGAGGCTAAAGACGAAGGTACGGTGCTCTGCAGAGCTAAGCACCGCTCTCGGGTCTCTTTCGGCAGAAGGCGCACACCGCAGAGCACTATGAGCGGCAGAATCGTCTTTGCGCGAAGAAGCAGCTTCTTCGTCTCCGGGAGCCGGAGAGAGCGGCAACTTCGCAAAGGTGATGAAACAAGCTGTACAACACTGCGATTGTGTGCGCAGCTTGCCAACTGAGAGAAAACAGTACCTGACCACTCTCCTGCCTTTTATAATCACATGAACATTCGATTGCAAGCTGTTTTGGACAACTTTCTTTCTCTTCTGCAGAACACTCCGCAGACCTCAGTGCAGCCTCTAGAACACGATGGGAGATGTTTTCTATGCTTGCACAGTTTCTCCATGCCAGACAGAGTGGAAAAGCTTTTTGCTAAGATGTAGACGAGAAGAGAGGCTAAAGACGAAGTTACGGTGCTCTGCAGAGCTAAGCACCGCTCCCGTGCCTCTTTCGGCAGAAGGCGCACACCGCAGAGCACTGTGAGCGGCAGAATCGTCTTTGCGCGAAGAAGCAGCTTCTTCGTCTCCGGTAGCCGGAGAGAGCGGCAGCTTCGCAAAGGTGATGAAACAAGCTGTACAACACTGCGATTGTGTGCGCAGCTTGCCAACTGAGAGAAAACAGTACCTGACCACTCTCCTGCCTTTTCTATTCACATAAATATTCGATTGCAAGCTGTTTTGGACAACTTTCTTTCTCTTCTTGCAAAACAATCGGCTGACCTGCGTGCAGCCTCTAGAACACGATGGGAGATTTTTTTTGTGCTGGTACAGTTTCTCCTTGCCAGACAGAGTGGAAAAGCTTTTTGCTAAGATGTAGATGAGAAGAGAGGCTAAAGACGAAGGTACGGTGCTCTGCAGAGCTAAGCACCGCTCCCGGGCCTCTTTCGGCAGAAGGCGCACACCGCAGAGCACTATGAGCGGCAGAATCGTCTTTGCGCGAAGAAGCAGCTTCTTCGTCTCCGGGAGCTGGAGAGAGCGGCAACTTCGCAAAGGTGATGAAACAAGCTGTACAACACTGCGATTGTGTGCGCAGCTTGCCAACTGAGAGAAAACAGTACCTGACCACTCTCCTGCCTTTTCTATTCACTTGAACATTCGATTGCAAGCTGTTTTGGACAACTTTCTTTCTCTTCTTGCAAAACACTCGGCAGACCTCCGTGCTGCCTCTAGAACACGATGGGAGATGTTTTTTGTGCTGGTACAGTTTCTCCTTGCCAGACAGAGTGGAAAAGCTTTTTGCTAAGATGTAGACGAGAAGAGAGGCTAAAGACGAAGGTACGGTGCTCTGCAGAGCTAAGCACAGCTCCCGGGCCTCTTTCGGCAGAAGACACACGCTGCAGAGCACTGTGAGCGACAGAATCGTCTTTGCGCGAAGAAGCAGCTTCTTCGTCTCCGGGAGCCGGAGAGAGCGGCAACTTTGCAAAGGTGATGAAACAAGCTGTACAACACTGCGATTGTGTGCACAGCTTGCCAAGTGAGAGAAAACAGTACCTTACATTTCTCCTGGCTTTTCTATTCCCATGAACATTCGATTGCAAGCTGTTTTGGACAACTTTCTTTCTCTTCTTGCAAAACACTCGGCAGACCTCCGTGCAGCCTCTAGAACACGATGGGAGATGTTTTCTGTGCTGGCAAAGTTTCTCCTTTCCAGACAGAGTGGAAAAGCTTTTTGCTAAGATGTAGACGAGAAGAGAGGCTAAAGACGAAGGTACGGTGCTCTGCAGAGCTAAGCACCGCTCCCGGACCTCTTTCGGCAGAAGGCGCACACCGCAGAGCACTGTGAGCGGCAGAATCGTCTTTGCGCGAAGAAGCAGCTTCTTCGTCTCCGGGAGCCGGAGAGAGCGGCAGATTTGCAAAGGTGATGAAACAAGCTGTACAACACTGCGATTGTGTGCGCAGCTTGCCAACTGAGAGAAAACAGTACGTGACCACTCTCCTGCCTTTTCTATTCACATGAACATTCGATTGCAAGCTGTTTTGGACAACTTTCTTTCTCTTCTTGCAAAACACTCGGCAGACCTCCGTGCAGCTTCTAGAACACGATGGGAGATGTTTTCTGTGCTGGCAAAGTTTCTCCTTGCCAGACAGAGTGGAAAAGCTTTTTGCTAAGATGTAGACGAGAAGAGAGGCTAAAGACGAAGGTACGGTGCTCTGCAGAGCTAAGCACCGCTCCCGGACCTCTTTCGGCAGAAGGCGTACACCGCAGAGCACTGTGAGCGGCAGAATGGTCTTTGCGCGAAGAAGCAGCTTCTTCGTCTCCGGGAGCCGGAGAGAGCGGCAACTTCGCAAAGGTGATGAAACAAGCTGTACAACACTGCGATTGTGTGCGCAGCTTGCCAACTGAGAGAAAACAGTACCTGACCACTCTCCTGCCTTTTCTATTCACATGAACATTCGATTGCAAGCTGTTTTGGACAACTTTCTTTCTCTTCTTGCAAAACACTCGGCAGACATCCGTGCAGCCTCTAGAACACGATGGGAGATGTTTTCTGTGCTGGCAAAGTTTCTCCTTTCCAGACAGAGTGGAAAAGCTTTTTGCTAAGATGTAGACGAGAAGAGAGGCTAAAGACGAAGGTACGGTGCTCTGCAGAGCTAAGCACCGCTCCCGGACCTCTTTCGGCAGAAGGCGCACACCGCAGAGCACTGTGAGCGGCAGAATCGTCTTTGCGCGACGAAGCAGCTTCTTCGTCTCCGGGAGCCGGAGAGAGCGGCAACTTCGCAAAGGTGATGAAACAAGCTGTACAACACTGCGATTGTGTGCGCAGCTTGCCAACTGAGAGAAAACAGTACCTGACCACTCTCCTGCCTTTTCTATTCACTTGAACATTCGATTGCAAGCTGTTTTGGACAACTTTCTTTCTCTTCTTTCAAAACACTCGACAGAGCTCCGTGCAGCCTCTAGAACGCGATGGGAGATGATTTTTGTACTGGCACAGTTTCTCCTTGCTAGACAGAGTGGAAAATCTTTTTGCTAAGATGTAGACGAGAAGAGAGGCTAAAGATGAAGGTACGGTGCTCTGCAGAGCTAAGCACCGCTCCCGGGCGTCTTTCGGCAGAAGGCGCACACCGCAGAGCACTGTGAGCGGCAGAATCGTCTTTGCGCGAAGAAGCAGCTTCTTCGTCTCCGGGAGCCGGAGAGAGCGGCAACTCCGCAAAGGTGATGAAACAAGCTGTACAACACTGCGATTGTGTGCGCAGCTTGCCAACTGAGAGAAAACAGTACCTGACCACTCTCCTGCCTTTTGTAATCACATGAACATTCCATTGCAAGCTGTTTTGGACAACTTTCTTTCTCTTCTTGCAAAACACTCGGCAGACCTCCGTGCAGCCTCTAGAACACGATGGGAGATGTTTTCTGTGCTGGCAAAGTTTCTCCTTGCCAGACAGAGTGGAAAAGCTTTTTGCTAAGATGTAGACGAGAAGAGAGGCTAAAGACGAAAGTACGGTGCTCTGCAGAGCTAAGCACCGCTCCCGGACCTCTTTCGGCAGAAGGCGCACACCGCAGAGCACTGTGAGCGGCAGAATCGTCTTTGCGCGAAGAAGCAGCTTCTTCGTCTCCGGGAGCCGGAGAGAGCGGCAGCTTCGCAAAGGTGATGAAACAAGCTGTACAACACTGCGATTGTGTGCGCAGCTTGCCAACTGAGAGAAAACAGTACCTGACCACTCTCCTGCCTTTTCTATTCACATGAACATTCGATTGCAAGCTGTTTTGGACAACTTTCTTTCTCTTCTTGCAAAACACTCGGCAGACCTCCGTGCAGCTTCTAGAACACGATGGGAGATGTTTTCTGTGCTGGCAAAGTTTCTCCTTGCCAGACAGACTGGAAAAGCTTTTTGCTAAGTTGTAGACGAGAAGAGAGGCTAAAGACGAAGGTACGGTGCTCTGCAGAGCTAAGAACAGCTCCAGGGCCTCTTTCGGCAGAAGACACACACTGCAGAGCACTGTGAGCGGCAGAATCGTCTTTGCGCGAAGAAGCAGCTTCTTGGTCTCCGGGAGCCAGAGAGAGCGGCAGCTTCGCAAAGGTGATGAAACAAGCTGTACAACACTGCGATTGTGTGCGCAGCTTGCCAACTGAGAGAAAACAGTACCTACCACTCTCCTGCCTTTTCTATTCACATGAACATTCGATTGCAAGCTCTTTTGTACAACTTTATTTCTCTTCCTGCAAAACACTCGGCAGACCTCCGTGCAGCCTCTAGAACACGATGGGAGATGTTTTTTGTGCTGGCACAGTTTCTCTTTGCCAGACAGAGTGGAAAAGCTTTTTGCTGAGATGTAGACGAGAAGAGAGGCTAAAGACGAAGGTACGGTGCTCTGCAGAGCTAAGCACCGCTCCCGGACCTCTTTCGGCAGAAGGCGCACACCGCAGAGCACTGTGAGCGGCAGAATCGTCTTTGCGCGAAGAAGCAGCTTCTTCGTCTCCGGGAGCCGGAGAGAGCGGCAGCTTCGCAAAGGTGATGAAACAAGCTGTACAACACTGCGATTGTGTGCGCAGCTTGCCAACTGAGAGAAAACAGTACCTGACCACTCTCCTGCCTTTTCTATTCACATGAACATTCGATTGCAAGCTGTTTTGGACAACTTTCTTTCTCTTCTTGCAAAACACTCGGCAGACCTCCGTGCAGCCTCTAGAACACGATGGGAGATGTTTTTTTTTGCTGGCACAGTTTCTCCTTGCCAGGCACAGTGGAAAAGGTTTTAGCTGAGTTGTAGACGAGAAGAGAGCCAAAAGACGAAGGTACGGTGCTCTGCAGAGCTAAGCTCCGCTCCCGGACCTCTTTCGGCAGAAGGCGCACACCGCAGAGCACTGTGAGCGGCAGAATCGTCTTTGCGCGAAGAAGCAGCTTCTTCGTCTCCGGGAGCCGGAGAGAGCGGCAGCTTCGCAAAGGTGATGAAACAAGCTGTACAACACTGCGATTGTGTGCGCAGCTTGCCAACTGAGAGAAAACAGTACCTGACCACTCTCCTGCCTTTTCTATTCACATGAACATTCGATTGCAAGCTGTTTTGGACAACTTTCTTTCTCTTCTTGCAAAACACTCGGCAGACCTCCGTGCAGCCTCTAGAACACGATGGGATATGTTTTCTGTGCTGGCAAAGTTTCTCCTTGCCAGACAGAGTGGAAAAGCTTTTTGCTAAGATGTAGACGAGAAGAGAGGCTAAAGACGAAGGCACGGTGCTCTGCAGAGCTAAGCACCGCTCCCGGACCTCTTTCGGCAGAGGGCGCACACCGCAGAGCAGAGTGAGCGGCAGAATCATCTTTGCGAGAAGAAGCAGCTTCTTCGTCTCCGGGAGCCGGAGAGAGCGGCAACTTGGCAAAGGTGATGAAACAAGCTGTACAACACTGCGATTGTGTGCGCAGCTTGCCAACTGAGAGAAAACAGTACCTGACCACTCTCCTGCCTTTTCTATTCACATGAACATTCGATTGCAAGCTGTTTTGGACAACTTTGTTTCTCTTCTTGCAAAACACTCGGCAGACCTCCGTGCAGCCTCTAGAACACGATGGGAGATGTTTTCTGTGCTGGCAAAGTTTCTCCTTGCCAGACAGAGTGGAAAAGCTTTTTGCTAAGATGTAGAAGAGAAGAGAGGCTAAAGACGAAGGTACGGTGCTCTGCAGAGCTAAGCACCGCTCCCGGGCCTCTTTCGGCAGAAGGCGCACACCGTAGAGCACTGTGAGCGGCAGAATCGTCTTTGCGCGAAGAAGCAGCTTCTTCGTCTCCGGGAGCCGGAGAGAGCGGCAACTTCGCAAAGGTGATGAAACAAGCTGTACAACACTGCGATTGTGTGCGCAGCTTGCCAACTGAGAGAAAACAGTACCTGACCAGTCTCCTGCCTTTTCTATTCACATGAACATTCGATTGCAAGCTGTTTTGGACAACTTTCTTTCTCTTCTTGCAAAACACTCGGCAGACCTCCGTGCAGCCTCTAGAACACGATGGGAGATGTTTTTTGTGCTGGCACAGTTTCTCCTTGCCAGACAGAGTGGAAAAGCTTTTTGCTAAGATGTAGACGAGAAGAGAGGCTGAAGACGAAGGTACGGTGCTCTGCAGAGCTAAGCACCGCTCCCGGACCTCTTTCGGCAGAAGGCGCACACCGCAGAGCACTGTGAGCGGCAGAATCGTCTTTGCGCGAAGAAGCAGCTTCTTCGTCTCCGGGAGCCGGAGAGAGCGGCAGCTTCGCAAAGGTGATGAAACAAGCTGTACAACACTGCGATTGTGTGCGCAGCTTGCCAAGTGAGAGAAAACAGTACCTGACCACTCTCCTGCCTTTTCTATTCACTTGAACATTCGATTGCAAGCTGTTTTGGACAACTTTCTTTCTCTTCTTGCAAAACACTCGGCAGACATCCGTGCAGCCTCTAGAACACGATGGGAGATGTTTTCTGTGCTGGCAAAGTTTCTCCTTGCCAGACAGAGTGGAAAAGCTTTTTGCTAAGATGTAGACGAGAAGAGAGGCTAAAGACGAAGCTACGGTGCTCTGCAGAGCTAAGCACGGCTCCCGGGCGTCTTTCGGCAGAAGGCGCACACCGCAGAGCACTGTGAGCGGCAGAATCGTCTTTGCGCGAAGAAGCAGCTTCTTCGTCTCCGGGAGCCGGAGAGAGCGGCAACTTGGCAAAGGTGATGAAACAAGCTGTACAACACTGCGATTGTGTGCGCAGCTTGCCAAGTGAGAGAAAACAGTACCTGACCACTCTCCTGCCTTTTCTATTCACATGAACATTCGATTGCAAGCTGTTTTGGACAACTTTCTTTCTCTTCTTGCAAAACACTCGGCAGACCTCCGTGCAGCCTCTAGAACACGATGGGAGATGTTTTCTGTGCTGGCAAAGTTTCTCCTTGCCAGACAGAGTGGAAAAGCTTTTTGCAAAGATGTAGACGAGAAGAGAGGCTAAAGACGAAGGTACGGTGCTCTGCAGAGCTAAGCACCGCTCCCGGACCTCTTTCGGCAGAAGGCGCACACCGCAGAGCACTATGAGCGGCAGAATCGTCTTTGCGCGAAGAAGCAGCTTCTTCGTCTCTGGGAGCCGGAGAGAGCGGCATCTTCGCAAAGGTGATGAAACAAGCTGTACAACACTGCGATTGTGCGTGCAGCTTGCCAACTGAGTGAAAACAGTACCTGACCACTCTCCTGACTTTTGTAATCACATGAACATTCGATTGGAAGCTGTTTTGGACAACTTTCTTTCTCTTCTTGCAAAACACTCGGCAGACCTCCGTGCAGCTTTTAGAACACGATGGGAGATGTTTTTTGTGCTGGCACAGTTTCTCCTTGCCAGACAGAGTGGAAAAGCTTTTTGCTAAGATGTAGACGAGAAGAGAGGCTAAAGACGAAGGTACGGTGCTCTGCAGAGCTAAGCACAGCTCCCGGGCCTCTTTCGGCAGAAGACACACACCGCTGAAAACTGTGAGCGGCAGAATCGTCTTTGCTCGAAGAAGCAGCTTCTTCGTCTCCGGGAGCCGGAGAGAGCGGCAACTTCGCAAAGGTGATGAAACAAGCTGTACAACACTGCGATTGTGTGCGCAGCTTGCCAACTGAGAGAAAACAGTACCTGACCACTCTCCTGCCTTTTCTATTCACATGAACATTCGATTGCAAGCTGTTTTGTACAACTTTCTTTCTCTTCTTGCAAAACACTCGGCAGACCTCCGTGCAGCCTCTAGAACACGATGGGAGATGTTTTTTGTGCTGGCACAGTTTCTCCTTGCCAGACAGAGTGGAAAAGCTTTTTGCTAAGATGTAGACGAGAAGAGAGGCTAAAGACGAAGGTACGGTGCTCTGCAGAGCTGTGCACCGCTCCCGGACATCTTTCGGCAGAAGGCGCACACCGCAGAGCACTGTGAGCGGCAGAATCGTCTTTGCGCGAAGAAGCAGCTTCTTCGTCTCCGGGAGCCGGAGAGAGCGGCAGCTTCGCAAAGGTGATGAAACAAGCTGTACAACGCTGCGATTGTGTGCGCAGCTTGCCAACTGAGAGAAAACAGTACCTGACCACTCTCCTGCCTTTTCTATTCACATGAACATTCGATTGCAAGCTCTTTTGGACAACTTTCTTTCTCTTCTTGCAAAACACTCGGCAGACCTCCGTGCAGCTTGTAGAACACGATGGGAGATGTTTTTTGTGCTGGCACAGTTTCTCCTTGCCAGACAGAGTGGAAAAGCTTTTTGCTAAGATGTAGATGAGAAGAGATTCTAAAGACGAAGTTACGGTGCTCTGCAGAGCTAAGAACCGCTCCCGGACTTCTTTCGGCAGAAGGCGAACACCGCAGAGCACTGTGAGCGGCAGAATCGTCTTTGCGCGAAGAAGCAGCTTCTTCGTCTCCGGGAGCCGGAGAGAGCGGCAACTCCGCAAAGGTGATGAAACAAGCTGTACAACACTGCGATTGTGTGCGCAGCTTGCCAACTGAGAGAAAACAGTACCTGACCACTCTCCTGCCTTTTCTATTCACATGAACATTCGATTGCAAGCTGTTTTGGACAACTTTCTTTCTCTTCTTGCAAAACACTCGGCAGACCTCCGTGCAGCCTCTAGAACACGATGGGAGATGTTTTCTGGGCTGGCACAGTTTCTCCTTTCCAGTCAGAGTGGAAAAGCTTTTTGCTAAGATGTAGACGAGAAGAGAGGCTAAAGACGAAGGTACGGTGCTCTGCAGAGCTAAGAACCGCTCCCGGACTTCTTTCGGCAGAAGGCGCACACCGCAGAGCACTGTGCGCGGCAGAATCGTCTTTGCGCGAAGAAGCAGCTTCTTCGTCTCCGGGAGCCGGAGAGAGCGGCAACTCGGCAAAGGTGATGAAACAAGCTGTACAACACTGCGATTGTGTGCGCAGCTTGCCAAGTGAGAGAAAACAGTACCTGACCACTCTCCTGCCTTTTCTATTCACATGAATATTCGATTGCAAGCTGTTTTGGACAACTTTCTTTCTCTTCTTGCAAAACACTCGGCAGACCTCCGTGCAGCCTCTAGAACACGATGGGAGATGTTTTCTGTGCTGGCAAAGTTTCTCCTTGCCAGACAGAGTGGAAAAGCTTTTTGCTAAGATGTAGACGAGAAGAGAGGCTAAAGACGAAGGTACGGTGCTCTGCAGAGCTAAGCACCGCTCCCGGACCTCTTTCGGCAGAAGGCGCAAACCGCAGATCACTGTGAGCAGCAGAATCGTCTTTGCGCGAAGAAGCAGCATCTTCGTCTCCGGGAGCCGGAGAGAGCGGCAACTTCGCAAAGGTGATGAAACAAGCTGTACAACACTGCGATTGTGTGCGCAGCTTGCCAAGTGAGAGAAAACAGTACCTGACCACTCTCCTGCCTTTTCTATTCACATGAACATTCGATTGCAAGCTGTTTTTGACAACTTTCTTTCTCTTCTTGCAAAACACTCGGCAGACCTCCGTGCAGCTTCTAGAACACGATGGGAGATGTTTTCTCTGCTGGCAAAGTTTCTCCTTGCCAGACAGAGTGGAAAAGCTTTTTGCTAAGATGTAGACGAGAAGAGAGGCTAAAGACGAAGGTACGGTGCTCTGCAGAGCTAAGAACAGCTCCAGGGCCTCTTTCGGCAGAAGACACACACTGCAGAGCACTGTGAGCGGCAGAATCGTCTTTGCGCGAAGAAGCAGCTTCTTCGTCTCCGGGAGCCGGAGAGAGCGGCAGCTTCGCAAAGGTGATGAAACAAGCTCTACAACACTGCGATTGTGTGCGCAGCTTGCCAACTGAGAGAAAAGAGTACCTGACCACTCTCCTGCCTTTTCTATTCACATGAAGATTCGATTGCAAGCTGTTTTGGACAACTTTCTTTCTCTTCTTGCAAAACACTCGGCAGACCTCCGTGCAGCCTCTAGAACACGATGGGAGATGTTTTCTGTGCTGGCAAAGTTTCTCCTTTCCAGACAGAGTGGAAAAGCTTTTTGCTAAGATGTAGACGAGAAGAGAGGCTAAAGACGAAGGTACGGTGCTCTGCAGAGCAAAGCACAGCTCCCGGACCTCTTTCGGCAGAAGGCGCACACCGCAGAGCACTGTGAGCGGCAGAATCGTCTTTGCGCGAAGAAGCAGCATCTTCGTCTCCGGGAGCCGGAGAGAGCGGCAACTTCGCAAAGGTGATGAAACAAGCTGTACAACACTGCGATTGTGTGCGCAGCTTGCCAACTGAGAGAAAACAGTACCTGACCACTCTCCTGCATTTTCTATTCACATGAACATTCGATTGCAAGCTGTTTTGGACAACTTTCTTTCTCTTCTTGCAAAACACTCGGCAGACCTCCGTGCAGCCTCTAGAAGACGATGGGAGATATTTTTTGTGCTGGCACAGTTTCTCCTTGCCAGACAGAGTGGAAAAGCTTTTTGCTAAGATGTAGACGAGAAGAGAGGCTAAAGACGAAGGTACGGTGCTCTGCAGAGCTAAGAACAGCTCCAGGGCCTCTTTCGGCAGAAGACACACACTGCAGAGCACTGTGAGCGGCAGAATCGTCTTTGCGCGAAGAAGCAGCTTCTTCGTCTCCGGGAGCCGGAGAGAGCGGCAGCTTCGCAAAGGTGATGAAACAAGCTGTACAACACTGCGATTGTGTGCGCAGCTTGCCAACTGAGAGAAAACAGTACCTGACCACTCTCCTGCCTTTTCTATTCACATGAACATTCGATTGCAAGCTGTTTTGGACAACTTTCTTTCTCTTCTTGCAAAACACTCGGCAGACCTCCGTGCAGCCTCTAGAACACGATGGGAGATGTTTTCTGTGCTGGCACAGTTTCTCCTTGCCAGACAGAGTGGAAAAGCTTTTTGCTAAGATGTAGACGAGAAGAGAGGCTAAAGACGAAGGTACGGTGCTCTGCAGAGCTAAGCACCGCTCCCGGACCTCTTTCGGCAGAAGGCGCACACCGCAGAGCACTGTTAGCGGCAGAATCGTCTTTGCGCGAAGAAGCAGCTTCTTCGTCTCCGGGAGCCGGAGAGAGCGGCAGCTTCGCAAAGGTGATGGAACAAGCTGTACAACACTGCGATTGTGTGCGCAGCTTGCCAACTGAGAGAAAACAGTACCTGACCACTCTCCTGCCTTTTCTATTCACATGAACATTCGATTGCAAGCTGTTTTGGACAACTTTCTTTCTCTTCTTGCAAAACACTCGGCAGACCTCCGTGCAGCTTGTAGAACACGATGGGAGATGTTTTTTGTGCTGGCACAGTTTCTCCTTGCCAGACAGAGTGGAAAAGCTTTTTCCTAAGATGTAGATGAGAAGAGATGCTAAAGACGAAGGTACGGTGCTCTGCAGAGCTAAGCACCGCTCCCGGGCGTCTTTCGGCAGAAGGCGCACACCGCAGAGCACTGTGAGCGGCAGAATCGTCTTTGCGCGAAGAATCCGCTTCTTCGTCTCCGGGAGCCGGAGAGAGCGGCAACTCCGCAAAGGTGATGAAACAAGCTGTAAAACACTGCGATTGTGTGCGCAGCTTGCCAACTGAGAGAAAACAGTACCTGACCACTCTCCTGCCTTTTCTATTCACATGAACATTCGATTGCAAGCTGTTTTGGACAACTTTCTTTCTCTTCTTGCAAAACACTCGGCAGACCTCCGTGCAGCCTCTAGAACACGATGGGAGATGTTTTCTGTGCTGGCACAGTTTCTCCTTGCCACACAGAGTGGAAAAGCTTTTTGCTAAGATGTAGACGAGAAGAGAGGCTAAAGACGAAGGTACGGTGCTCTGCAGAGCTAAGCACCGCTCCCGGACCTCTTTCGGCAGAAGGCACACACCGCAGAGCACTGTGAGCGGCAGAATCGTCTTTGCGCGAAGAAGCAGCTTCTTCGTCTCCGGGAGCCGGAGAGAGCGGCAACTTCGCAAAGGTGATGAAACAAGCTGTACGACACTGCGATTGTGTGCGCAGCTTGCCAACTGAGAGAAAACAGTACCTGACCACTCTCCTGCCTTTTCTATTCACATGAACATTCGATTGCAAGCTGTTTTGGACAATTTTCTTTCTTTTCTTGCAAAACACTCGGCAGACCTCCGTGCAGCTTCTAGAACACGATGGGAGATGTTTTTTGTGCTGGCACAGTTTCTCCTTGCCAGACAGATTGGAAAAGCTTTTTGCTAAGATGTAGACGAGAAGAGAGGCTGAAGACGAAGGTACGGTGCTCTGCAGAGCTAAGCACCGCTCCCGGGCCTCTTTCGGCAGAAGACACACACCGCAGAGCACTGTGAGCGGCAGAATCGTCTTTGCGCGAAGAAGCAGCTTCCTTGTCTCCGGGAGCCGGAGAGAGCGGCAGCTTCACAAAGGTGATGAAACAAGCTGTACAACACTGCGATTGTGTGCGCAGCTTGCCAACTGAGAGAAAACAGTACCTGACCACTCTCCTGCCTTTTCTATTCACATGAACATTCGATTGCAAGCTGTTTTGGACAACTTTCTTTCTCTTCTTGCAAAACACTCTGCAGACCTCCGTGCAGCTTCTAGAACACGATGGGAGATGTTTTCTGTGCTGGTAAAGTTTCTCCATGCCAGACAGAGTGGAAAAGCTTTTTGCTAAGATGTAGACGAGAAGAGAGGCTAAAGACGAAGGTACGGTGCTCTGCAGAGCTAAGCACAGCTCCCGGGCCTCTTTCGGCAGAAGACACACACTGCAGAACACTGTGAGCGGCAGAATCGTCTTTGCGCGAAGAAGCAGCTTCTTCGTCTCCGGGAGCCGGAGAGAGCGGCAGCTTCGCAAAGGTGATGAAACAAGCTGTACAACACTGCGATTGTGTGCGCAGCTTGCCAAGTGAGAGAAAACAGTACCTGACCACTCTCCTGCCTTTTCTATTCACATGAACATTCGATTGCAAGCTGTTTTGGACAACTTTCTTTCTCTTCTTGCAAAACACTCGGCAGACCTCCGTGCAGCCTCTAGAACACGATTGGAGATGTTTTTTGTGCTGGCAAAGTTTCTCCTTGCCAGACAGAGTGGAAAAGATTTTTGCTAAGATGTAGACGAGAAGAGAGGCTAAAGACGAAGGTACGGTGCTCTGCAGAGCTAAGCACCGATCCCGGGCCTCTTTCGGCAGAAGAAACACACTGCAGAGCACTGTGAGCGGCAGAGTCGTCTTTGCGCGAAGAAGCAGCTTCTTTGTCTCCGGGAGCCGGAGAGAGCGGCAGCTTCGCAAAGGTGAATAAACAAGCTGTACAACACTGCCATTGTGTGCGCAGCTTGCCAAGTGAGAGAAAACAGTACCTGACCACTCTCCTGCCTTTTCTATTCACATGAACATTCGATTGCAAACTGTTTTGGACAACTTTCTTTCTCTTCTTGCAAAACACTCGGCAGACCTCCGTGCAGCCTCTAGAACACGATGGGAGATGTTTTCTGTGCTGGCAAAGTTTCTCCTTGCCAGACAGAGTGGAAAAGCTTTTTGCTAAGATGTAGACGAGAAGAGAGGCTAAAGACGAAGGTACGGTGCTCTGCAGAGCTAAGCACCGCTCCCGGACCTCTTTCGGCAGAAGGCGCACACCGCAGAGCACTGTGAGCGGCAGAATCGTCTTTGCGCGAAGAAGCAGCTTCTTCGTCTCCGGGAGCCGGAGAGAGCGGCAGCTTCGCAAAGGTGATGAAACAAGCTGTACAACACTGCGATTGTGTGCGCAGCTTGCCAACTGAGAGAAAACAGTACCTGACCACTCTCCTGCCTTTTCTATTCACATGAACATTCGATTGCAAGCTGTTTTGGACAACTTTCTTTCTCTTCTTGCAAAACACTCGGCAGACCTCCGTGCAGCCTCTAGAACACGATGGGAGATGTTTTCTGTGCTGGCACAGTTTCTCCTTGCCAGACAGAGTGGAAAAGCTTTTTGCTAAGATGTAGACGAGAAGAGAGGCTAAAGACGAAGGTACGGTGCTCTGCAGAGCTAAGCACCGCTCCCGGGCGTCTTTCGGCAGAAGGCGCACACCGCAGAGCACTGTGAGCGGCAGAATCGTCTTTGCGCGAAGAAGCAGCTTCTTCGTCTCCGGGAGCCGGAGAGAGCGGCAACTTGGCAAAGGTGATGAAACAAGCTGTACAACACTGCGATTGTGTGCGCAGCTTGCCAACTGAGAGAAAACAGTACCTGACCACTCTCCTGCCTTGTCTATTCACATGAACATTCGATTGCAAACTGTTTTGGACAACTTTCTTTCTCTTCTTGCAAAACACTCGGCAGACCTCCGTGCAGCCTCTAGAACACGATGGGAGATGTTTTCTGTGCTGGCACAGTTTCTCCTTGCCACACAGAGTGGAAAAGCTTTTTGCTAAGATGTAGACGAGAAGAGAGGCTGAAGACGAAGGTACGGTGCTCTGCAGAGCTAAGCACCGCTCCCGGACCTCTTTCGGCAGAAGGCGCACACCGCAGAGCACTGTGAGCGGCAGAATCGTCTTTGCGCGAAGAAGCAGCTTCTTCGTCTCCGGGAGACGGAGAGAGCGGCAACTTCGCAAAGGTGATGAAACAAGCTGTAAAACACTGCGATTGTGTGCGCAGCTTGCAAACTGAGAGAAAACAGTACCTGACCACTCTCCTGCCTTTTCTATTCACATGAACATTCGATTGCAAGCTGTTTTGGACAACTTTCTTTCTCTTCTTGCAAAACACTCGGCAGACCTCCATGCAGCCTCTAGAACACGATGAGAGATGTTTTCTGTGCTGGCACAATTTCTCCTTGCCAGACAGAGTGGAAAAGCTTTTTGCTAATATGTAGACGAGAAGAGAGGCTAAAGACGAAGGTACGGTGCTCTGCAGAGCTAAGCACAGCTCCCGGGCCTCTTTCGGCAGAAGGCGCACACCGCAGAGCACTGTGAGCGGCAGAATCGTCTTTGCGCGAAGAAGCAGCTTCTTCGTCTCCGGGAGCCGGAGAGAGCGGCAACTTCGCAAAGGTGATGAAACAAGCTGTACAACACTGCGATTGTGTGCGCAGCTTGCCAAGTGACAGAAAACAGTACCTGAATACTCACCTGCATTTTGTATTCACATGAACATGCGATTGCAAGCTGTTTTGGACAACTTTCTTTCTCTTCTTGCAAAACACTCGGCAGACCTCCGTGCAGCCTCTAGAACACGATGGGAGATGTTTCTTGTGCTGGCACACTTTCTCCTTGCCAGACAGAGTGGAAAAGCTTTTTGCTAAGATGTAGACGAGAAGAGAGGCTAAAGACGAAGGTACGGTGCTCTGCAGAGCTAAGCACCGCTCCCGGACCTCTTTCGGCAGAAGGCGCACACCGCAGAGCACTGTGAGCGGCAGAATCGTCTTTGCGCGAAGAAGCAGCTTCTTCGTCTCCGGGAGCCGGAGAGAGCGGCAACTTCGCAAAGGTGATGAAACAAGCTGTACAACACTGCGATTGTGTGCGCAGCTTGCCAACTGAGAGAAAACAGTACCTGACCACTCTCCTGCCTTTTCTATTCACATGAACATTCGATTGCAAGCTGTTTTGGACAACTTTCTTTCTCTTCTTGCAAAACACTCGGCAGAGCTCCGTGCAGCCTCTAGAACACGATGGGAGATGTTTTTTGTGCTGGCACAGTTTCTCCTTGCCAGGCATAGTGGAAAAGGTTTTAGCAGAGATGTAGACGAGAAGAGAGGCTAAAGACGAAGGTACGGTGCTCTGCAGAGCTAAGCACCGCTCCCGGGCCTCTTCCGGCAGAAGGCGCACACCGCAGAGCACTGTTAGCGGCAGAATCGTCTTTGCGCGAAGAAGCAGCTTCTTCGTCTCCGGGAGCCGGAGAGAGCGGCAGCTTCGCAAAGGTGATGAAACAAGCTGTACAACACTGCGATTGTGTGCGCAGCTTGCCAACTGAGAGAAAACAGTACCTGACCACTCTCCTGCCTTTTCTATTCACATGAACATTCGATTGCAAGCTGTTTTGGACAACTTTCTTTCTCTTCTTGCAAAACACTCGGCAGACCTCCGCGCAGCTTCTAGAACACGATGGGAGATGTTTTTTGTGCTGGCAAAGTTTCTCCTTGCCAGACAGAGTGGAAAAGCTTTTTGCTAAGATGTAGACGAGAAGAGAGGCGAAAGACGAAGGTACGGTGCTCTGCAGAGCTAAGCACAGCTCCCGGGCCTCTTTCGGCAGAAGACGCACACCGCAGAGCACTGTGAGCGGCAGAATCGTCTTTGCTCGAAGAAGCAGCTTCTTCGTCTCCGGGAGCCGGAGAGAGCGGCAGCTTCGCAAAGGTGATGAAACAAGCTGTACAACACTGCGATTGTGTGCGCAGCTTGCCAACTGAGAGAAAACAGTACCTGACCACTCTCCTGCCTTTTCTATTCACATGAACATTCGATTGCAAGCTGTTTTGGACAACTTTCTTTCTCTTCTTGCAAAACACTCGGCAGACCTCCGTGCAGCCTCTAGAACACGATGGGAGATGTTTTTTGTGCTGGCACAGTTTCTCCTTGCCAGACAGAGTGGAAAAGCTTTTTGCTAAGATGTAGACGAGAAGAGAGGCTAAAGACGAAGGTACGGTGCTCTGCAGAGCTAAGCACCGCTCCCGGGCCTCTTCCGGCAGAAGGCGCACACCGCAGAGCACTGTGAGCGGCAGAATCGTCTTTGCGCGAAGAAGCATCTTCTTCGTCTCCGGGAGCCGGAGAGAGCGGCAGCTTCGCAAAGGTGATGAAACAAGCTGTACAACACTGCGATTGTGTGCGCAGCTTGCCAACTGAGAGAAAACAGTACCTGACCACTCTCCTGCCTTTTCTATTCACATGAACATTCGATTGCAAGCTGTTTTGGACAACTTTCTTTCTCTTCTTGCAAAACACTCGGCAGACCTCCGTGCAGCTTCTAGAACACGATGGGAGATGTTTTTTGTGCTGGCAAAGTTTCTCCTTGCCAGACAGAGTGGAAAAGCTTTTTGCTAACATGTAGACGAGAAGAGAGGCGAAAGACGAAGGTACGGTGCTCTGCAGAGCTAAGCACAGCTCCCGGGCCTCTTTCGGCAGAAGACGCACACCGCAGAGCACTGTGAGCGGCAGAATCGTCTTTGCTCGAAGAAGCAGCTTCTTCGTCTCCGGGAGCCGGAGAGAGCGGCAGCTTCGCAAAAGTGATGAAACAAGCTGTACAACACTGCGATTGTGTGCGCAGCTTGCCAACTGAGAGAAAACAGTACCTGACCACTCTCCTGCCTTTTCTATTCACATGAACATTCGATTGCAAGCTGTTTTGGACAACTTTCTTTCTCTTCTTGCAAAACACTCGGCAGACCTCCGTGCAGCTTGTAGAACACGATGGGAGATGTTTTTTGTGCTGGCACAGTTTCTCCTTGCCAGACAGAGTGGAAAAGCTTTTTGCTAAGATGTAGATGAGAAGAGATGCTAAAGACGAAGGTACGGTGCTCTGCAGAGCTAAGCACCGCTCCCGGGCGTTTTTCGGCAGAAGGCGCACACCGCAGAGCACTGTGAGCGGCAGAATCGTCTTTGCGCGAAGAAGCAGCTTTTTCGTCTCCGGGAGCCGGAGAGAGCGGCAACTCCGCAAAGGTGATGAAACAAGCTGTACAACACTGCGATTGTGTGCGCAGCTTGCCAACTGAGAGAAAACAGTACCTGACCACTCTCCTGCCTTTTCTATTCACATGAACATTCGATTGCAAGCTGTTTTGGACAACTTTCTTTCTCTTCTTGCAAAACACTCGGCAGACCTCCGTGCAGCCTCTAGAACACGATGGGAGATGTTTTCTGTGCTGGCACAGTTTCTCCTTGCCAGACAGAGTGGAAAAGCTTTTTGCTAAGATGTAGACGAGAAGAGAGGCTGAAGACGAAGGTACGGTGCTCTGCAGAGCTAAGCACCGCTCCCGGGCCTCTTTCGGCAGAAGACACACACCGCAGAGCACTGTGAGCGGCAGAATCGTCTTTGCGCGAAGAAGCAGCTTCCTTGTCTCCGGGAGCCGGAGAGAGCGGCAGCTTCGCAAAGGTGATGAAACAAGCTGTACAACACTGCGATTGTGTGCGCAGCTTGCCAACTGAGAGAAAACAGTACCTGACCACTCTCCTGCCTTTTGTAATCACATGAACATTCGATTGCAAGCTGTTTTGGACAACTTTCTTTCTCTTCTTGCAAAACACTCTGCAGACCTCCGTGCAGCTTCTAGAACACGATGGGAGATGTTTTCTGTGCTGGTAAAGTTTCTCCATGCCAGACAGAGTGGAAAAGCTTTTTGCTAAGATGTAGACGAGAATAGAGTCTAAAGACGAAGGTACGGTGCTCTGCAGAGCTAAGCACAGCTCCCGGGCCTCTTTCGGCAGAAGACACACACTGCAGAACACTGTGAGCGGCAGAATCGTCTTTGCGCGAAGAAGCAGCTTCTTTGTCTCCGGGAGCCGGAGAGAGCGGCAGCTTCGCAAAGGTGAATAAACAAGCTGTACAACACTGCCATTGTGTGCGCAGCTTGCCAAGTGAGAGAAAACAGTACCTGACCACTCTCCTGCCTTTTCTATTCACATGAACATTCGATTGCAAACTGTTTTGGACAACTTTCTTTCTCTTCTTGCAAAACACTCGGCAGACCTCCGTGCAGCCTCTAGAACACGATGGGAGATGTTTTCTGTGCTGGCAAAGTTTCTCCTTGCCAGACAGAGTGGAAAAGCTTTTTGCTAAGATGTAGACGAGAAGAGAGCCTAAAGACGAAGGTACGGTGCTCTGCAGAGCTAAGCACCGCTCCCGGACCTCTTTCGGCAGAAGGCGCACACCGCAGAGCACTGTGAGCGGCAGAATCGTCTTTGCGCGAAGAAGCAGCTTCTTCGTCTCCGGGAGCCGGAGAGAGCGGCAGCTTCGCAAAGGTGATGAAACAAGCTGTACAACACTGCGATTGTGTGCGCAGCTTGCCAACTGAGAGAAAACAGTACCTGACCACTCTCCTGCCTTTTCTATTCACATGAACATTCGATTGCAAGCTGTTTTGGACAACTTTCTTTCTCTTCTTGCAAAACACTCGGCAGACCTCCGTGCAGCCTCTAGAACACGATGGGAGATGTTTTCTGTGCTGGCACAGTTTCTCCTTGCCAGACAGAGTGGAAAAGCTTTTTGCTAAGATGTAGACGAGAAGAGAGGCTAAAGACGAAGGTACGGTGCTCTGCAGAGCTAAGCACCGCTCCCGGGCGTCTTTCGGCAGAAGGCGCACACCGCAGAGCAGTGTGAGCGGCAGAATCGTCTTTGCGCGAAGAAGCAGCTTCTTCGTCTCCGGGAGCCAGAGAGAGCGGCAACTTGGCAAAGGTGATGAAACAAGCTGTACAACACTGCGATTGTGTGCGCAGCTTGCCAACTGAGAGAAAACAGTACCTGACCACTCTCCTGCCTTGTCTATTCACATGAACATTCGATTGCAAGCTGTTTTGGACAACTTTCTTTCTCTTCTTGCAAAACACTCGGCAGACCTCCGTGCAGCTTCTAGAACACGATGGGAGATGTTTTTTGTGCTGGCAAAATTTCTCCTTGCCAGACAGAGTGGAAAAGCTTTTTGCTAACATGTAGATGAGAAGAGAGGCGAAAGACGAAGGTACGGTGCTCTGCAGAGCTAAGCACAGCTCCCGGGCCTCTTTCGGCAGAAGACGCACACCGCAGAGCACTGTGAGCGGCAGAATCGTCTTTGCTCGAAGAAGCAGCTTCTTCGTCTCCGGGAGCCGGAGAGAGCGGCAGCTTCACAAAGGTGATGAAACAAGCTGTACAACACTGCGATTGTGTGCGCAGCTTGCCAAGTGAGAGAAAACAGTACCTGACCACTCTCCTGCCTTTTCTATTCACATGAACATTCGATTGCAAGCTGTTTTGGACAACTTTCTTTCTCTTCTTGCAAAACACTCGGCAGACCTCCGTGCACCTTCTAGAACACGATGGGAGATGTTTTTTGTGCTGGCAAAGTTTCTCCTTTCCAGACAGAGTGGAAAAGCTTTTTGCTAAGATGTAGACGAGAAGAGAGGCTGAAGACGAAGGTACGGTGCTCTGCAGAGCTAAGCACCGCTCCCGGACCTCTTTCGGCAGAAGGCGCACACCGCAGAGCACTGTGAGCGGCAGAATCGTCTTTGCGCGAAGAAGCAGCTTCTTCGTCTCCGGGAGCCGGAGAGAGCGGCAACTTGGCAAAGGTGATGAAACAAGCTGTACAACACTGCGATTGTGTGCGCAGCTTGCCAACTGAGAGAAAACAGTACCTGACCACTCTCCTGCCTTTTGTAATCACATGAACATTCGATTGCAAACTGTTTTGGACAACTTTCTTTCTCTTCTTGCAAAACACTCGGCAGACCTCCGTGCAGCCTCTAGAACACGATGGGAGATGTTTTCTGTGCTGGCACAGTTTCTCCTTGCCACACAGAGTGGAAAAGCTTTTTGCTAAGATGTAGACGAGAAGAGAGGCTGAAGACGAAGGTACGGTGCTCTGCAGAGCTAAGCACCGCTCCCGGACCTCTTTCGGCAGAAGGCGCACACCGCAGAGCACTGTGAGCGGCAGAATCGTCTTTGCGCGAAGAAGCAGCTTCTTCGTCTCCGGGAGACGGAGAGAGCGGCAACTTCGCAAAGGTGATGAAACAAGCTGTACAACACTGCGATTGTGTGCGCAGCTTGCCAACTGAGAGAAAACAGTACCTGACCACTCTCCTGCCTTTTCTATTCACATGAACATTCGATTGCAAGCTGTTTTGGACAACTTTCTTTCTCTTCTTGCAAAACACTCGGCAGACCTCCGTGCAGCCTCTAGAACACGATGAGAGATGTTTTCTGTGCTGGCACAGTTTCTCCTTGCCAGACAGAGTGGAAAAGCTTTTTGCTAATATGTAGACGAGAAGAGAGGCTAAAGACGAAGGTACGGTGCTCTGCAGAGCTAAGCACAGCTCCCGGGCCTCTTTCGGCAGAAGGCGCACACCGCAGAGCACTGTGAGCGGCAGAATCGTCTTTGCGCGAAGAAGCAGCTTCTTCGTCTCCGGGAGCCGGAGAGAGCGGCAACTTCGCAAAGGTGATGAAACAAGCTGTACAACACTGCGATTGTGTGCGCAGCTTGCCAAGTGACAGAAAACAGTACCTGAATACTCACCTGCATTTTGTATTCACATGAACATGCGATTGCAAGCTGTTTTGGACAATTTTCTTTCTCTTCTTGCAAAACACTCGGCAGACCTCCGTGCAGCCTCTAGAACACGATGGGAGATGTTTCTTGTGCTGGCACAGTTTCTCCTTGCCAGACAGAGTGGAAAAGCTTTTTGCTAAGATGTAGACGAGAAGAGAGGCTAAAGACGAAGGTACGGTGCTCTGCAGAGCTAAGCACCGCTCCCGGACCTCTTTCGGCAGAAGGCGCACACCGCAGAGCACTGTGAGCGGCAGAATCGTCTTTGCGCGAAGAAGCAGCTTCTTCGTCTCCGGGAGCCGGAGAGAGCGGCAACTTCGCAAAGGTGATGAAACAAGCTGTACAACACTGCGATTGTGTGCGCAGCTTGCCAAGTGACAGAAAACAGTACCTGAATACTCACCTGCATTTTGTATTCACATGAACATGCGATTGCAAGCTGTTTTGGACAATTTTCTTTCTCTTCTTGCAAAACACTCGGCAGACCTCCGTGCAGCCTCTAGAACACGATGGGAGATGTTTCTTGTGCTGGCACAGTTTCTCCTTGCCAGACAGAGTGGAAAAGCTTTTTGCTAAGATGTAGACGAGAAGAGAGGCTAAAGACGAAGGTACGGTGCTCTGCAGAGCTAAGCACCGCTCCCGGACCTCTTTCGGCAGAAGGCGCACACCGCAGAGCACTGTGAGCGGCAGAATCGTCTTTGCGCGAAGAAGCAGCTTCTTCGTCTCCGGGAGCCGGAGAGAGCGGCAACTTCGCAAAGGTGATGAAACAAGCTGTACAACACTGCGATTGTGTGCGCAGCTTGCCAACTGAGAGAAAACAGTACCTGACCACTCTCCTGCCTTTTCTATTCACATGAACATTCGATTGCAAGCTGTTTTGGACAACTTTCTTTCTCTTCTTGCAAAACACTCGGCAGAGCTCCGTGCAGCCTCTAGAACACGATGGGAGATGTTTTTTGTGCTGGCACAGTTTCTCCTTGCCAGGCATAGTGGAAAAGGTTTTAGCAGAGATGTAGACGAGAAGAGAGGCTAAAGACGAAGGTACGGTGCTCTGCAGAGATAAGCACCGCTCCCGGGCCTCTTCCGGCAGAAGGCGCACACCGCAGAGCACTGTTAGCGGCAGAACCGTCTTTGCGCGAAGAAGCAGCTTCTTCGTCTCCGGGAGCCGGAGAGAGCGGCAGCTTCGCAAAGGTGATGAAACAAGCTGTACAACACTGCGATTGTGTGCGCAGCTTGCCAACTGAGAGAAAACAGTACCTGACCACTCTCCTGCCTTTTCTATTCACATGAACATTCGATTGCAAGCTGTTTTGGACAACTTTCTTTCTCTTCTTGCAAAACACTCGGCAGACCTCCGCGCAGCTTCTAGAACACGATGGGAGATGTTTTTTGTGCTGGCAAAGTTTCTCCTTGCCAGACAGAGTGGAAAAGCTTTTTGCTAACATGTAGACGAGAAGAGAGGCGAAAGACGAAGGTACGGTGCTCTGCAGAGCTAAGCACCGCTCCCGGGCCTCTTTCGGCAGAAGACGCACACCGCAGAGCACTGTGAGCGGCAGAATCGTCTTTGCTCGAAGAAGCAGCTTCTTCGTCTCCGGGAGCCGGAGAGAGCGGCAGCTTCGCAAAGGTGATGAAACAAGCTGTACAACACTGCGATTGTGTGCGCAGCTTGCCAACTGAGAGAAAACAGTACCTGACCACTCTCCTGCCTTTTCTATTCACATGAACATTCGATTGCAAGCTGTTTTGGACAACTTTCTTTCTCTTCTTGCAAAACACTCGGCAGACCTCCGTGCAGCTTGTAGAACACGATGGGAGATGTTTTTTGTGCTGGCACAGTTTCTCCTTGCCAGACAGAGTGGAAAAGCTTTTTGCTAAGATGTAGAAGAGAAGAGAGGCTAAAGACGAAGGTACGGTGCTCTGCAGAGCTAAGCACCGCTCCCGGACCTCTTTCGGCAGAAGGCGCACACCGCAGAGCACTGTGAGCGGCAGAATCGTCTTTGCGCGAAGAAGCAGCTTCTTCGTCTCCGGGAGCCGGAGAGAGCGGCAACTTCGCAAAGGTGATGAAACAAGCTTTACAACACTGCGATTGTGTGCGCAGCTTGCCAACTGAGAGAAAACAGTACCTGACCACTCTCCTGCCTTTTCTATTCACATGAACATTCGATTGCAAGCTGTTTTGGACAACTTTCTTTCTCTTCTTGCAAAACACTCGGCAGACCTCCGTGCCGCCTCTAGAACACGATGGGAGATGTTTTTTGTGCTGGCACAGTTTCTCCTTGCCAGGCACAGTGGAAAAGATTTTAGCTGAAATGTAGACGAGAAGAGAGGCTAAAGACGAAGGTACGGTGCTCTGCAGAGCTAAGCACCGCTCCCGGACCTCTTTCGGCAGAAGGCGCACACTGCAGAGCACTGTGAGCGGCAGAATCGTCTTTGCGCGAAGAAGCAGCTTCTTCGTCTCCGGGAGCCGGAGAGAGCGGCAGCTTCGCAAAGGTGATGAAACAAGCTGTACAACACTGCGATTGTGTGCGCAGCTTGCCAACTGAGAGAAAACAGTACCTGACCACTCTCCTGCCTTTTCTATTCACATGAACATTCGATTGCAAGCTGTTTTGGACAACTTTCTTTCTCTTCTTGCAAAACACTCGGCAGACCTCCGTGCAGCCTCTAGAACACGATGGGAGATGTTTTCTGTGCTGGCACAGTTTCTCCTTGCCAGACAGAGTGGAAAAGCTTTTTGCTAAGATGTAGACGAGAAGAGAGGCTAAAGACGAAGGTACGGTGCTCTGCAGAGCTAAGCACCGCTCCCGGACCTCTTTCGGCAGAAGGCGCACACCGCAGAGCACTGTTAGCGGCAGAATCGTCTTTGCGCGAAGAAGCAGCTTCTTCGTCTCCGGGAGCCGGAGAGAGCGGCAGCTTCGCAAAGGTGATGGAACAAGCTGTACAACACTGCGATTGTGTGCGCAGCTTGCCAACTGAGAGAAAACAGTACCTGACCACTCTCCTGCCTTTTCTATACACATGAACATTCGATTGCAAGCTGTTTTGGACAACTTTCTTTCTCTTCTTGCAAAACACTCGGCAGACCTCCGTGCAGCCTCTAGAAAACGATGAGAGATGTTTTCTGTGCTGGCACAGTTTCTCCTTGCCAGACAGAGTGGAAAAGCTTTTTGCTAATATGTAGACGAGAAGAGAGGCTAAAGACGAAGGTACGGTGCTCTGCAGAGCTAAGCACAGCTCCCGGGCCTCTTTCGGCAGAAGGCGCACACCGCAGAGCACTGTGAGCGGCAGAATCGTCTTTGCGCGAAGAAGCAGCTTCTTCGTCTCCGGGAGCCGGAGAGAGCGGCAACTTCGCAAAGGTGATGAAACAAGCTGTACAACACTGCGATTGTGTGCGCAGCTTGCCAAGTGACAGAAAACAGTACCTGAATACTCACCTGCATTTTGTATTCACATGAACATTCGATTGCAAGCTGTTTTGGACAATTTTCTTTCTCTTCTTGCAAAACACTCGGCAGACCTCCGTGCAGCCTCTAGAACACGATGGGAGATGTTTCTTGTGCTGGCACAGTTTCTCCTTGCCAGACAGAGTGGAAAAGCTTTTTGCTAAGATGTAGACGAGAAGAGAGGCTAAAGACGAAGGTACGGTGCTCTGCAGAGCTAAGCACCGCTCCCGGACCTCTTTCGGCAGAAGGCGCACACCGCAGAGCACTGTGAGCGGCAGAATCGTCTTTGCGCGAAGAAGCAGCTTCTTCGTCTCCGGGAGCCGGAGAGAGCGGCAACTTCGCAAAGGTGATGAAACAAGCTGTACAACACTGCGATTGTGTGCGCAGCTTGCCAACTGAGAGAAAACAGTACCTGACCACTCTCCTGCCTTTTCTATTCACATGAACATTCGATTGCAAGCTGTTTTGGACAACTTTCTTTCTCTTCTTGCAAAACACTCGGCAGAGCTCCGTGCAGCCTCTAGAACACGATGGGAGATGTTTTTTGTGCTGGCACAGTTTCTCCTTGCCAGGCATAGTGGAAAAGTTTTTAGCAGAGATGTAGACGAGAAGAGAGGCTAAAGACGAAGGTACGGTGCTCTGCAGAGCTAAGCACCGCTCCCGGACCTCTTTCGGCAGAAGGCGCACACTGCAGAGCACTGTGAGCGGCAGAATCATCTTTGCGCGAAGAAGCAGCTTCTTCGTCTCCGGGAGCCGGAGAGAGCGGCAGCTTCGCAAAGGTGATGAAACAAGCTGTACAACACTGCGATTGTGTGCGCAGCTTGCCAACTGAGAGAAAACAGTACCTGACCACTCTCCTGCCTTTTGTAATCACATGAACATTCGATTGCAAGCTGTTTTGGACAACTTTCTTTCTCTTCTTGCAAAACACTCGGCAGACCTCCGTGCAGCCTCTAGAACACGATGGGAGATGTTTTTTGTGGTGGCACAGTTTGTCCTTGCCAGACAGAGTGGAAAAGCTTTTTGCTAAGATGTAGACGAGAAGAGAGGCTAAAGACGAAGGTACGGTGCTCTGCAGAGCTAAGCACCGCTCCCGGGCCTCTTCCGGCAGAAGGCGCACAACGCAGAGCACTGTTAGCGGCAGAATCGTCTTTGCGCGAAGAAGCAGCTTCTTCGTCTCCGGGAGCCGGAGAGAGCGGCAGCTTCGCAAAGGTGATGAAACAAGCTGTACAACACTGCGATTGTGTGCGCAGCTTGCCAACTGAGAGAAAACAGTACCTGACCACTCTCCTGCCTTTTCTATTCACATGAACATTCGATTGCAAGCTGTTTTGGACAACTTTCTTTCTCTTCTTGCAAAACACTCGGCAGACCTCCGTGCAGCTTCTAGAAGACGATGGGAGATGTTTTTTGTGCTGGCAAAGTTTCTCCTTGCCAGACAGAGTGGAAAAGCTTTTTGCTAACATGTAGACGAGAAGAGAGGCGAAAGACGAAGGTACGGTGCTCTGCAGAGCTAAGCACCGCTCCCGGGCCTCTTTCGGCAGAAGACGCACACCGCAGAGCACTGTGAGCGGCAGAATCGTCTTTGCTCGAAGAAGCAGCTTCTTCGTCTCCGGGAGCCGGAGAGAGCGGCAGCTTCGCAAAGGTGATGAAACAAGCTGTACAACACTGCGATTGTGTGCGCAGCTTGCCAACTGAGAGAAAACAGTACCTGACCACTCTCCTGCCTTTTCTATTCACATGAACATTCGATTGCAAGCTGTTTTGGACAACTTTCTTTCTCTTCTTGCAAAACACTCGGCAGACCTCCGTGCAGCTTGTAGAACACGATGGGAGATGTTTTTTGTGCTGGCACAGTTTCTCCTTGCCAGACAGAGTGGAAAAGCTTTTTGCTAAGATGTAGACGAGAAGAGAGGCTAAAGACGAAGGTACGGTGCTCTGCAGAGCTAAGCACCGCTCCCGGACCTCTTTCGGCAGAAGGCGCACACCGCAGAGCACTGTGAGCGGCAGAATCGTCTTTGCGCGAAGAAGCAGCTTCTTCGTCTCCGGGAGCCGGAGAGAGCGGCAACTTCGCAAAGGTGATGAAACAAGCTTTACAACACTGCGATTGTGTGCGCAGCTTGCCAACTGAGAGAAAACAGTACCTGACCACTCTCCTGCCTTTTCTATTCACATGAACATTCGATTGCAAGCTGTTTTGGACAACTTTCTTTCTCTTCTTGCAAAACACTCGGCAGACCTCCGTGCCGCCTCTAGAACACGATGGGAGATGTTTTTTGTGCTGGCACAGTTTCTCCTTGCCAGGCACAGTGGAAAAGGTTTTAGCTGAAATGTAGACGAGAAGAGAGGCTAAAGACGAAGGTACGGTGCTCTGCAGAGCTAAGCACCGCTCCCGGACCTCTTTCGGCAGAAGGCGCACACTGCAGAGCACTGTGAGCGGCAGAATCGTCTTTGCGCGAAGAAGCAGCTTCTTCGTCTCCGGGAGCCGGAGAGAGCGGCAGCTTCGCAAAGGTGATGAAACAAGCTGTACAACACTGCGATTGTGTGCGCAGCTTGCCAACTGAGAGAAAACAGTACCTGACCACTCTCCTGCCTTTTCTATTCACATGAACATTCGATTGCAAGCTTTTTTGGACAACTTTCTTTCTCTTCTTGCAAAACACTCGGCAGACCTCCGTGCAGCCTCTAGAACACGATGGGAGATGTTTTCTGTGCTGGCACAGTTTCTCCTTGCCAGACAGAGTGGAAAAGCTTTTTGCTAAGATGTAGACGAGAAGAGAGGCTAAAGACGAAGGTACGGTGCTCTGCAGAGCTAAGCACCGCTCCCGGACCTCTTTCGGCAGAAGGCGCACACCGCAGAGCACTGTTAGCGGCAGAATCGTCTTTGCGCGAAGAAGCAGCTTCTTCGTCTCCGGGAGCCGGAGAGAGCGGCAGCTTCGCAAAGGTGATGGAACAAGCTGTACAACACTGCGATTGTGTGCGCAGCTTGCCAACTGAGAGAAAACAGTACCTGACCACTCTCCTGCCTTTTCTATTCACATGAACATTCGATTGCAAGCTGTTTTGGACAACTTTCTTTCTCTTCTTGCAAAACACTCGGCAGACCTCTGTGCAGCTTGTAGAACACGATGGGAGATGTTTTTTGTGCTGGCACAGTTTCTCCTTGCCAGACAGAGTGGAAAAGCTTTTTCCTAAGATGTAGATGAGAAGAGATGCTAAAGACGAAGGTACGGTGCTCTGCAGAGCTAAGCACCGCTCCCGGGCGTCTTTCGGCAGAAGGCGCACACTGCAGAGCACTGTGAGCGGCAGAATCGTCTTTGCGCGAAGAATCAGCTTCTTCGTCTCCGGGAGCCGGAGAGAGCGGCAACTCCGCAAAGGTGATGAAACAAGCTGTACAACACTGCGATTGTGTGCGCAGCTTGCCAAGTGAGAGAAAACAGTACCTGACCACTCTCCTGCCTTTTCTATTCACATGAACATTCGATTGCAAGCTGTTTTGGACAACTTTCTTTCTCTTCTTGCAAAACACTCGGCAGACCTCCGTGCAGCCTCTAGAACATGATGGGAGATGTTTTCTGTGCTGGCACAGTTTCTCCTTGCCACACAGAGTGGAAAAGCTTTTTGCTAAGATGTAGACGAGAAGAGAGGCTAAAGACGAAGGTACGGTGCTCTGCAGAGCTAAGCACCGCTCCCGGACCTCTTTCGGCAGAAGGCACACACCGCAGAGCACTGTGAGCGGCAGAATCGTCTTTGCGCGAAGAAGCAGCTTCTTCGTCTCCGGGAGCCGGAGAGAGCGGCAACTTCGCAAAGGTGATGAAACAAGCTGTACGACACTGCGATTGTGTGCGCAGCTTGCCAACTGAGAGAAAACAGTACCTGACCACTCTCCTGCCTTTTCTATTCACATGAACATTCGATTGCAAGCTGTTTTGGACAATTTTCTTTCTTTTCTTGCAAAACACTCGGCAGACCTCCGTGCAGCTTCTAGAACACGATGGGAGATGTTTTTTGTGCTGGCACAGTTTCTCCTTGCCAGACAGAGTGGAAAAGCTTTTTGCTAAGATGTAGACGAGAAGAGAGGCTGAAGACGAAGGTACGGTGCTCTGCAGAGCTAAGCACCGCTCCCGGGCCTCTTTCGGCAGAAGACACACACCGCAGAGCACTGTGAGCGGCAGAATCGTCTTTGCGCGAAGAAGCAGCTTCCTTGTCTCCGGGAGCCGGAGAGAGCGGCAGCTTCGCAAAGGTGATGAAACAAGCTGTACAACACTGCGATTGTGTGCGCAGCTTGCCAACTGAGAGAAAACAGTACCTGACCACTCTCCTGCCTTTTCTATTCACATGAACATTCGATTGCAAGCTGTTTTGGACAACTTTCTTTCTCTTCTTGCAAAACACTCGGCAGACCTCCGTGCAGCTTGTAGAACACGATGGGAGATGTTTTTTGTGCTGGCACAGTTTCTCCTTGCCAGACAGAGTGGAAAAGCTTTTTGCTAAGATGTAGAAGAGAAGAGAGGCTAAAGACGAAGGTACGGTGCTCTGCAGAGCTAAGCACCGCTCCCGGACCTCTTTCGGCAGAAGGCGCACACCGCAGAGCACTGTGAGCGGCAGAATCGTCTTTGCGCGAAGAAGCAGCTTCTTCGTCTCCGGGAGCCGGAGAGAGCGGCAACTTCGCAAAGGTGATGAAACAAGCTGTACAACACTGCGATTGTGTGCGCAGCTTGCCAACTGAGAGAAAACAGTACCTGACCACTCTCCTGCCTTTTCTATTCACATGAACATTCGATTGCAAGCTGTTTTGGACAACTTTCTTTCTCTTCTTGCAAAACACTCGGCAGACCTCCGTGCCGCCTCTAGAACACGATGGGAGATGTTTTTTGTGCTGGCACAGTTTCTCCTTGCCAGGCACAGTGGAAAAGGTTTTAGCTGAAATGTAGACGAGAAGAGAGGCTAAAGACGAAGGTACGGTGCTCTGCAGAGCTAAGCACCGCTCCCGGACCTCTTTCGGCAGAAGGCGCACACTGCAGAGCACTGTGAGCGGCAGAATCGTCTTTGCGCGAAGAAGCAGCTTCTTCGTCTCCGGGAGCCGGAGAGAGCGGCAACTTCGCAAAGGTGATGAAACAAGCTGTACAACACTGCGATTGTGTGCGCAGCTTGCCAACTGAGAGAAAACAGTACCTGACCACTCTGCTGCCTTTTCTATTCACATGAACATTCGATTGCAAGCTGTTTTGGACAACTTTCTTTCTCTTCTTGCAAAACACTCGGCAGACCTCCGTGCAGCCTCTAGAACATGATGGGAGATGTTTTCTGTGCTGGCACAGTTTCTCCTTGCCACACAGAGTGGAAAAGCTTTTTGCTAAGATGTAGACGAGAAGAGAGGCTAAAGACGAAGGTACGGTGCTCTGCAGAGCTAAGCACCGCTCCCGGACCTCTTTCGGCAGAAGGCGCACACCGCAGAGCACTGTTAGCGGCAGAATCGTCTTTGCGCGAAGAAGCAGCTTCTTCGTCTCCGGGAGCCGGAGAGAGCGGCAGCTTCGCAAAGGTGATGAAACAAGCTGTACAACACTGCGATTGTGTGCGCAGCTTGCCAACTGAGAGAAAACAGTACCTGACCACTCTCCTGCCTTTTCTATTCACATGAACATTCGATTGCAAGCTGTTTTGGACAACTTTCTTTCTCTTCTTGCAAAACACTCGGCAGACCTCCGTGCAGCCTCTAGAACACGATGAGAGATATTTTCTGTGCTGGCACAGTTTCTCCTTGCCAGACAGAGTGGAAAAGCTTTTTGCTAATATGTAGACGAGAAGAGAGGCTAAAGACGAAGGTACGGTGCTCTGCAGAGCTAAGCACAGCTCCCGGGCCTCTTTCGGCAGAAGGCGCACACCGCAGAGCACTGTGAGCGGCAGAATCGTCTTTGCGCGAAGAAGCAGCTTCTTCGTCTCCGGGAGCCGGAGAGAGCGGCAACTCCGCAAAGGTGATGAAACAAGCTGTACAACACTGCGATTGTGTGCGCAGCTTGCCAAGTGACAGAAAACAGTACCTGAATACTCACCTGCATTTTGTATTCACATGAACATTCGATTGCAAGCTGTTTTGGACAATTTTCTTTCTCTTCTTGCAAAACACTCGGCAGACCTCCGTGCAGCCTCTAGAACACGATGGGAGATGTTTCTTGTGCTGGCACAGTTTCTCCTTGCCAGACAGAGTGGAAAAGCTTTTTGCTAAGATGTAGACGAGAAGAGAGGCTAAAGACGAAGGTACGGTGCTCTGCAGAGCTAAGCACCGCTCCCGGACCTCTTTCGGCAGAAGGCGCACACCGCAGAGCACTGTGAGCGGCAGAATCGTCTTTGCGCGAAGAAGCAGCTTCTTCGTCTCCGGGAGCCGGAGAGAGCGGCAACTTCGCAAAGGTGATGAAACAAGCTGTACAACACTGCGATTGTGTGCGCAGCTTGCCAACTGAGAGAAAACAGTACCTGACCACTCTCCTGCCTTTTCTATTCACATGAACATTCGATTGCAAGCTGTTTTGGACAACTTTCTTTCTCTTCTTGCAAAACACTCGGCAGAGCTCCGTGCAGCCTCTAGAACACGATGGGAGATGTTTTTTGTGCTGGCACAGTTTCTCCTTGCCAGGCATAGTGGAAAAGGTTTTAGCAGAGATGTAGACGAGAAGAGAGGCTAAAGACGAAGGTACGGTGCTCTGCAGAGCTAAGCACCGCTCCCGGACCTCTTTCGGCAGAAGGCGCACACCGCAGAGCACTGTGAGCGGCAGAATCGTCTTTGCGCGAAGAAGCAGCTTCTTCGTCTCCGGGAGCCGGAGAGAGCGGCAACTTCGCAAAGGTGATGAAACAAGCTGTACAACACTGCGATTGTGTGCGCAGCTTGCCAAGTGAGAGAAAACAGTACCTGACCACTCTCCTGCCTTTTCTATTCACATGAACATTCGATTGCAAGCTGTTTTGGACAACTTTCTTTCTCTTCTTGCAAAACACTCGGCAGACCTCCGTGCAGCTTCTAGAACACGATGGGAGATGTTTTATGTCCTGGCAAAGTTTCTCCTTGCCAGACAGAGTGGAAAAGCTTTTTGCTAAGATGTAGACGAGAAGAGAGGCTAAAGACGAAGGTACGGTGCTCTGCAGAGCTAAGCACCGCTCCCGGGCCTCTTCCGGCAGAAGGCGCACAACGCAGAGCACTGTTAGCGGCAGAATCGTCTTTGCGCGAAGAAGCAGCTTCTTCGTCTCCGGGAGCCGGAGAGAGCGGCAGCTTCGCAAAGGTGATGAAACAAGCTGTACAACACTGCGATTGTGTGCGCAGCTTGCCAACTGAGAGAAAACAGTACCTGACCACTCTCCTGCCTTTTCTATTCACATGAACATTCGATTGCAAGCTGTTTTGGACAACTTTCTTTCTCTTCTTGCAAAACACTCGGCAGACCTCCGTGCAGCTTCTAGAACACGATGGGAGATGTTTTTTGTGCTGGCAAAGTTTCTCCTTGCCAGACAGAGTGGAAAAGCTTTTTGCTAACATGTAGACGAGAAGAGAGGCTAAAGACGAAGGTACGGTGCTCTGCAGAGCTAAGCACCGCTCCCGGGCCTCTTTCGGCAGAAGGCGCACACCGCAGAGCACTGTGAGCGGCAGAATCGTCTTTGCGCGAAGAAGCAGCTTCTTCGTCTCCGGGAGCCGGAGAGAGCGGCAACTTCGCAAAGGTGATGAAACAAGCTTTACAACACTGCGATTGTGTGCGCAGCTTGCCAACTGAGAGAAAACAGTACCTGACCACTCTCCTGCCTTTTCTATTCACATGAACATTCGATTGCAAGCTGTTTTGGACAACTTTCTTTCTCTTCTTGCAAAACACTCGGCAGACCTCCGTGCAGCCTCTAGAACACGATGGGAGATGTTTTCTGTGCTGGCACAGTTTCTCCTTGCCACACAGAGTGGAAAAGCTTTTTGCTAAGATGTAGACGAGAAGAGAGGCTAAAGACGAAGGTACGGTGCTCTGCAGAGCTAAGCACCGCTCCCGGACCTCTTTCGGCAGAAGGCACACACCGCAGAGCACTGTGAGCGGCAGAATCGTCTTTGCGCGAAGAAGCAGCTTCTTCGTCTCCGGGAGCCGGAGAGAGCGGCAGCTTCGCAAAGGTGATGAAACAAGCTGTACGACACTGCGATTGTGTGCGCAGCTTGCCAACTGAGAGAAAACAGTACCTGACCACTCTCCTGCCTTTTCTATTCACATGAACATTCGATTGCAAGCTGTTTTGGACAATTTTCTTTCTTTTCTTGCAAAACACTCGGCAGACCTCCGTGCAGCTTCTAGAACACGATGGGAGATGTTTTTTGTGCTGGCACAGTTTCTCCTTGCCAGACAGAGTGGAAAAGCTTTTTGCTAAGATGTAGACGAGAAGAGAGGCTGAAGACGAAGGTACGGTGCTCTGCAGAGCTAAGCACCGCTCCCGGGCCTCTTTCGGCAGAAGACACACACCGCAGAGCACTGTGAGCGGCAGAATCGTCTTTGCGCGAAGAAGCAGCTTCCTTGTCTCCGGGAGCCGGAGAGAGCGGCAGCTTCGCAAAGGTGATGAAACAAGCTGTACAACACTGCGATTGTGTGCGCAGCTTGCCAACTGAGAGAAAACAGTACCTGACCACTCTCCTGCCTTTTCTATTCACATGAACATTCGATTGCAAGCTGTTTTGGACAACTTTCTTTCTCTTCTTGCAAAACACTCTGCAGACCTCCGTGCAGCTTCTAGAACACGATGGGAGATGTTTTCTGTGCTGGTAAAGTTTCTCCATGCCAGACAGAGTGGAAAAGCTTTTTGCTAAGATGTAGACGAGAATAGAGTCTAAAGACGAAGGTACGGTGCTCTGCAGAGCTAAGCACAGCTCCCGGGCCTCTTTCGGCAGAAGACAGACACTGCAGAACACTGTGAGCGGCAGAATCGTCTTTGCGCGAAGAAGCAGCTTCTTCGTCTCCGGGAGCCGGAGAGAGCGGCAGCTTCGCAAAGGTGATGAAACAAGCTGTACAACACTGCGATTGTGTGCGCAGCTTGCCAACTGAGAGAAAACAGTACCTGACCACTCTCCTGCCTTTTCTATTCACATGAACATTCGATTGCAAGCTGTTTTGGACAACTTTCTTTCTCTTCTTGCAAAACACTCGGCAGACCTCCGTGCAGCCTCTAGAACACGATTGGAGATGTTTTTTGTGCTGGCAAAGTTTCTCCTTGCCAGACAGAGTGGAAAAGCTTTTTGCTAAGATGTAGACGAGAAGAGAGGCTAAAGACGAAGGTACGGTGCTCTGCAGAGCTAAGCACCGCTCCCGGGCCTCTTTCGGCAGAAGACACACACTGCAGAGCACTGTGAGCGGCAGAGTCGTCTTTGCGCGAAGAAGCAGCTTCTTTGTCTCCGGGAGCCGGAGAGAGCGGCAGCTTCGCAAAGGTGAATAAACAAGCTGTACAACACTGCCATTGTGTGCGCAGCTTGCCAAGTGAGAGAAAACAGTACCTGACCACTCTCCTGCCTTTTCTATTCACATGAACATTCGATTGCAAACTGTTTTGGACAACTTTCTTTCTCTTCTTGCAAAACACTCGGCAGACCTCCGTGCAGCCTCTAGAACACGATGGGAGATGTTTTCTGTGCTGGCAAAGTTTCTCCTTGCCAGACAGAGTGGAAAAGCTTTTTGCTAAGATGTAGACGAGAAGAGAGGCTAAAGACGAAGGTACGGTGCTCTGCAGAGCTAAGCACCGCTCCCGGACCTCTTTCGGCAGAAGGCGGACACCGCAGAGCACTGTGAGCGGCAGAATCGTCTTTGCGCGAAGAAGCAGCTTCTTCGTCTCCGGGAGCCGGAGAGAGCGGCAGCTTCGCAAAGGTGATGAAACAAGCTGTACAACACTGCGATTGTGTGCGCAGCTTGCCAACTGAGAGAAAACAGTACCTGACCACTCTCCTGCCTTTTCTATTCACATGAACATTCGATTGCAAGCTGTTTTGGACAACTTTCTTTCTCTTCTTGCAAAACACTCGGCAGACCTCCGTGCAGCTTGTAGAACACGATGGGAGATGTTTTTTGTGCTGGCACAGTTTCTCCTTGCCAGACAGAGTGGAAAAGCTTTTTGCTAAGATGTAGATGAGAAGAGATGCTAAAGACGAAGGTACGGTGCTCTGCAGAGCTAAGCACCGCTCCCGGGCGTCTTTCGGCAGAAGGCGCACACCGCAGAGCACTGTGAGCGGCAGAATCGTCTTTGCGCGAAGAAGCAGCTTCTTCGTCTCCGGGAGCCGGAGAGAGCGGCAACTCCGCAAAGGTGATGAAACAAGCTGTACAACACTGCGATTGTGTGCGCAGCTTGCCAAGTGAGAGAAAACAGTACCTGACCACTCTCCTGCCTTTTCTATTCACATGAACATTCGATTGCAAGCTGTTTTGGACAACTTTCTTTCTCTTCTTGCAAAACACTCGGCAGACCTCCGTGCAGCCTCGAGAACACGATGGGAGATGTTTTCTGTGCTGGCAAATTTCTCCTTGCCACACAGAGTGGAAAAGCTTTTTGCTAAGATGTAGACGAGAAGAGAGGCTAAAGACGAAGGTACGGTACTCTGCAGAGCTAAGCACCGCTCCCGGACCTCTTTCGGCAGAAGGCACACACCGCAGAGCACTGTGAGCGGCAGAATCGTCTTTGCGCGAAGAAGCAGCTTCTTCGTCTCCGGGAGCCGGAGAGAGCGGCAACTTCGCAAAGGTGATGAAACAAGCTGTACAACACTGCGATTGTGTGCGCAGCTTGCCAACTGAGAGAAAACAGTACCTGACCACTCTCCTGCCTTTTCTATTCACATGAACATTCGATTGCAAGCTGTTTTGGACAACTTTCTTTCTCTTCTTGCAAAACACTCGGCAGACCTCCGTGCAGCTTCTAGAACACGATGGGAGATGTTTTTGTGCTGGCACAGTTTCTCCTTGCCAGACAGAGTGGAAAAGCTTTTTGCTAAGATGTAGACGACAAGAGAGGCTGAAGACGAAGGTACGGTGCTCTGCAGAGCTAAGCACCGCTCCCGGGCCTCTTTCGGCAGAAGACACACACCGCAGAGCACTGTGAGCGGCAGAATCGTCTTTGCGCGAAGAAGCAGCTTCCTTGTCTCCGGGAGCCGGAGAGAGCGGCAGCTTCGCAAAGGTGATGAAACAAGCTGTACAACACTGCCATTGTGTGCGCAGCTTGCCAAGTGAGAGAAAACAGTACCTGACCACTCTCCTGCCTTTTCTATTCACATGAACATTCGATTGCAAGCTGTTTTGGACAACTTTCTTTCTCTTCTTGCAAAACACTCTGCAGACCTCCGTGCAGCTTCTAGAACACGATGGGAGATGTTTTCTGTGCTGGTAAAGTTTCTCCATGCCAGACAGAGTGGAAAAGCTTTTTGCTAAGATGTAGACGAGAAGAGAGGCTAAAGACGAAGGTACGGTGCTCTGCAGAGCTAAGCACCGCTCCCGGGCCTCTTTCGGCAGAAGACACACACTGCAGAGCACTGTGAGCGGCAGAGTCGTCTTTGCGCGAAGAAGCAGCTTCTTTGTCTCCGGGAGCCGGAGAGTGCGGCAGCTTCGCAAAGGTGAATAAACAAGCTGTACAACACTGCCATTGTGTGCGCAGCTTGCCAAGTGAGAGAAAACAGTACCTGACCACTCTCCTGCCTTTTCTATTCACATGAATATTCGATTGCAAACTGTTTTGGACAACTTTCTTTCTCTTCTTGCAAAACACTCGGCAGACATCCGTGCAGCCTCTAGAACACGATGGGAGATGTTTTCTGTGCTGGCACAGTTTCTCCTTGCCAGACAGATTGGAAAAGCTTTTTGCTGAAATGTAGACGAGAAGAGAGGCTAAAGACGAAGGTACGGTGCTCTGCAGAGCTAAGCACCGCTCCCGGACCTCTTTCGGCAGAAGGCGCACACCGCAGCGCACTGTGAGCGGCAGAATCGTCTTTGCGCGAAGAAGCAGCTTCTTCGTCTCCGGGAGCCGGAGAGAGCGGCAGCTTCGCAAAGGTGATGAAACAAGCTGTACAACACTGCGATTGTGTGCGCAGCTTGCCAACTGAGAGGAAACAGTACCTGACCACTCTCCTGCCTTTTCTATTCACATGAACATTCGATTGCAAGCTGTTTTGGACAACTTTCTTTCTCTTCTTGCAAAACACTCGGCAGACGTCCGTGCAGCCTCTAGAACACGATGGGAGATGTTTTCTGTGCTGGCAAAGTTTCTCCTTGCCAGACAGAGTGGAAAAGCTTTTTGCTAAGATGTAGACGAGAAGAGAGGCTAAAGACGAAGGTACGGTGCTCTGCAGAGCTAAGCACCGCTCCCGGACCTCTTTCGGCAGAAGGCGCACACCGCAGAGCACTGTGAGCGGCAGAATCGTCTTTGCGCGAAGAAGCAGCTTCTTCGTCTCCGGGAGCCGGAGAGAGCGGCAACTTCGCAAAGGTGATGAAACAAGCTGTACAACACTGCGATTGTGTGCGCAGCTTGCCAAGTGAGAGAAAACAGTACCTGACCACTCTCCTGCCTTTTCTATTCACATGAACATTCGATTGCAAGCTGTTTTGGACAACTTTCTTTCTCTTCTTGCAAAACACTCGGCAGACCTCCGTGCAGCTTCTAGAACACGATGGGAGATGTTTTATGTCCTGGCAAAGTTTCTCCTTGCCAGACAGAGTGGAAAAGCTTTTTGCTAAGATGTAGACGAGAAGAGAGGCTAAAGACGAAGGTACGGTGCTCTGCAGAGCTAAGCACCGCTCCCGGACCTCTTTCGGCAGAAGACACACACTGCAGAGCACTGTGAGCGGCAGAGTCGTCTTTGCGCGAAGAAGCAGCTTCTTCGTCTCCGGGAGCCGGAGAGAGCGGCAGCTTCGCAAAGGTGATTAAACAAGCTGTACAACACTGCCATTGTGTGCGCAGCTTGCCAACTGAGAGAAAACAGTACCTGACCACTCTCCTGCCTTTTCTATTCACATGAACATTCGATTGCAAGCTGTTTTGGACAACTTTCTTTCTCTTCTTGCAAAACACTCGGCAGACCTCCGTGCAGCTTCTAGAACACGATGCGAGATGTTTTCTGTGCTGGTAAAATTTCTCCTTGCCAGACAGAGTGGAAAAGCTTTTTGCTAAGATGTAGACGAGAAGAGAGGCTAAAGACGAAGGTACGGTGCTCTGCAGAGCTAAGCACCGCTCCCGGACCTCTTTCGGCAGAAGGCGCACACCGCAGAGCACTGTGAGCGGCAGAATCGTCTTTGCGCGAAGAAGCAGCTTCTTTGTCTCCGGGAGCCGGAGAGAGCGGCAACTTCGCAAAGGTGATGAAACAAGCTGTACAACACTGCGATTGTGTGCGCAGCTTGCCAACTGAGAGAAAACAGTACCTGACCCCTCTCCTGCATTTTCTATTCACTTGAACATTCGATTGCAATCTGTTTTGGACAACTTTCTTTCTCTTCTTGCAAAACACTCGGCAGACCTCCGTGCAGCCTCTAGAACACGATGGGAGATGTTTTTTGTGCTGGCAAAGTTTCTCCTTGCCAGAAAGAGTGGAAAAGCTTTTTGCTAAGATGTAGATGAGGAGAGAGGTTAAAGACGAAGGTACGGTGCTCTGCAGAGCTAAGCACCGCTCCCGGACCTCTTTCGGCAGAAGGCGCACACCGCAGAGCACTGTGAGCGGCAGAATCGTCTTTGCGCGAAGAAGCAGCTTCTTCGTCTCCGGGAGCCGGAGAGAGCGGCAGCTTCGCAAAGGTGATGAAACAAGCTGTACAACACTGCGATTGTGTGCGCAGCTTGCCAACTGAGAGGAAACAGTACCTGACCACTCTCCTGCCTTTTCTATTCACATGAACATTCGATTGCAAGCTGTTTTGGACAACTTTCTTTCTCTTCTTGCAAAACACTCGGCAGACGTCCGTGCAGCCTCTAGAACACGATGGGAGATGTTTTCTGTGCTGGCAAAGTTTCTCCTTGCCAGACAGAGTGGAAAAGCTTTTTGCTAAGATGTAGACGAGAAGAGAGGCTAAAGACGAAGGTACGGTGCTCTGCAGAGCTAAGCACCGCTCCCGGACCTCTTTCGGCAGAAGGCGCACACCGCAGAGCACTGTGAGCGGCAGAATCGTCTTTGCGCGAAGAAGCAGCTTCTTCGTCTCCGGGAGCCGGAGAGAGCGGCAACTTCGCAAAGGTGATGAAACAAGCTGTACAACACTGCGATTGTGTGCGCAGCTTGCCAACTGAGAGAAAACAGTACCTGACCACTCTCCTGCCTTTTCTATTCACATGAACATTCGATTGCAAGCTGTTTTGGACAACTTTCTTTCTCTTCTTGCAAAACACTCGGCAGACCTCCGTGCAGCTTCTAGAACACGATGGGAGATGTTTTATGTCCTGGCAAAGTTTCTCCTTGCCAGACAGAGTGGAAAAGCTTTTTGCTAAGATGTAGACGAGAAGAGAGGCTAAAGACGAAGGTACGGTGCTCTGCAGAGCTAAGCACCGCTCCCGGACCTCTTTCGGCAGAAGACACACACTGCAGAGCACTGTGAGCGGCAGAGTCGTCTTTGCGCGAAGAAGCAGCTTCTTCGTCTCCGGGAGCCGGAGAGAGCGGCAGCTTCGCAAAGGTGATTAAACAAGCTGTACAACACTGCCATTGTGTGCGCAGCTTGCCAACTGAGAGAAAACAGTACCTGACCACTCTCCTGCCTTTTCTATTCACATGAACATTCGATTGCAAGCTGTTTTGGACAACTTTCTTTCTCTTCTTGCAAAACACTCGGCAGACCTCCGTGCAGCTTCTAGAACACGATGCGAGATGTTTTCTGTGCTGGTAAAATTTCTCCTTGCCAGACAGAGTGGAAAAGCTTTTTGCTAAGATGTAGACGAGAAGAGAGGCTAAAGACGAAGGTACGGTGCTCTGCAGAGCTAAGCACCGCTCCCGGACCTCTTTCGGCAGAAGGCGCACACCGCAGAGCACTGTGAGCGGCAGAATCGTCTTTGCGCGAAGAAGCAGCTTCTTTGTCTCCGGGAGCCGGAGAGAGCGGCAACTTCGCAAAGGTGATGAAACAAGCTGTACAACACTGCGATTGTGTGCGCAGCTTGCCAACTGAGAGAAAACAGTACCTGACCCCTCTCCTGCATTTTCTATTCACTTGAACATTCGATTGCAATCTGTTTTGGACAACTTTCTTTCTCTTCTTGCAAAACACTCGGCAGACCTCCGTGCAGCCTCTAGAACACGATGGGAGATGTTTTTTGTGCTGGCAAAGTTTCTCCTTGCCAGAAAGAGTGGAAAAGCTTTTTGCTAAGATGTAGATGAGGAGAGAGGTTAAAGACGAAGGTACGGTGCTCTGCAGAGCTAAGCACCGCTCCCGGACCTCTTTCGGCAGAAGGCGCACACCGCAGAGCACTGTGAGCGGCAGAATCGTCTTTGCGCGAAGAAGCAGCTTCTTCGTCTCCGGGAGCCGGAGAGAGCGGCAACTTCGCAAAGGTGATGAAACAAGCCGTACAACACTGCGATTGTGTGCGCAGCTTGCCAACTGAGAGAAAACAGTACCTGACCACTCTCCTGCCTTTTCTATTCACATGAACATTCGATTGCAAGCTGTTTTGGACAACTTTCTTTCTCTTCTTGCAAAACACTCGGCAGACCTCCGTGCAGCCTCTAGAACACGATGGGAGATGTTTTTTGTGCTGGCAAAGTTTCTCCTTGCCAGAAAGAGTGGAAAAGCTTTTTGCTAAGATGTAGATGAGGAGAGAGGTTAAAGACGAAGGTACGGTGCTCTGCAGAGCTAAGCACCGCTCCCGGACCTCTTTCGGCAGAAGGCGCACACCGCAGAGCACTGTGAGCGGCAGAATCGTCTTTGCGCGAAGAAGCAGCTTCTTCGTCTCCGGGAGCCGGAGAGAGCGGCAGCTTCGCAAAGGTGATGAAACAAGCTGTACAACACTGCGATTGTGTGCGCAGCTTGCCAACTGAGAGGAAACAGTACCTGACCACTCTCCTGCCTTTTCTATTCACATGAACATTCGATTGCAAGCTGTTTTGGACAACTTTCTTTCTCTTCTTGCAAAACACTCGGCAGACGTCCGTGCAGCCTCTAGAACACGATGGGAGATGTTTTCTGTGCTGGCAAAGTTTCTCCTTGCCAGACAGAGTGGAAAAGCTTTTTGCTAAGATGTAGACGAGAAGAGAGGCTAAAGACGAAGGTACGGTGCTCTGCAGAGCTAAGCACCGCTCCCGGACCTCTTTCGGCAGAAGGCGCACACCGCAGAGCACTGTGAGCGGCAGAATCGTCTTTGCGCGAAGAAGCAGCTTCTTCGTCTCCGGGAGCCGGAGAGAGCGGCAACTTCGCAAAGGTGATGAAACAAGCTGTACAACACTGCGATTGTGTGCGCAGCTTGCCAAGTGAGAGAAAACAGTACCTGACCACTCTCCTGCCTTTTCTATTCACATGAACATTCGATTGCAAGCTGTTTTGGACAACTTTCTTTCTCTTCTTGCAAAACACTCGGCAGACCTCCGTGCAGCTTCTAGAACACGATGGGAGATGTTTTATGTCCTGGCAAAGTTTCTCCTTGCCAGACAGAGTGGAAAAGCTTTTTGCTAAGATGTAGACGAGAAGAGAGGCTAAAGACGAAGGTACGGTGCTCTGCAGAGCTAAGCACCGCTCCCGGACCTCTTTCGGCAGAAGACACACACTGCAGAGCACTGTGAGCGGCAGAGTCGTCTTTGCGCGAAGAAGCAGCTTCTTTGTCTCCGGGAGCCGGAGAGAGCGGCAGCTTCGCAAAGGTGATTAAACAAGCTGTACAACACTGCCATTGTGTGCGCAGCTTGCCAACTGAGAGAAAACAGTACCTGACCACTCTCCTGCCTTTTCTATTCACATGAACATTCGATTGCAAGCTGTTTTGGACAACTTTCTTTCTCTTCTTGCAAAACACTCGGCAGACCTCCGTGCAGCTTCTAGAACACGATGCGAGATGTTTTCTGTGCTGGTAAAATTTCTCCTTGCCAGACAGAGTGGAAAAGCTTTTTGCTAAGATGTAGACGAGAAGAGAGGCTAAAGACGAAGGTACGGTGCTCTGCAGAGCTAAGCACCGCTCCCGGACCTCTTTCGGCAGAAGGCGCACACCGCAGAGCACTGTGAGCGGCAGAATCGTCTTTGCGCGAAGAAGCAGCTTCTTTGTCTCCGGGAGCCGGAGAGAGCGGCAACTTCGCAAAGGTGATGAAACAAGCTGTACAACACTGCGATTGTGTGCGCAGCTTGCCAACTGAGAGAAAACAGTACCTGACCCCTCTCCTGCATTTTCTATTCACTTGAACATTCGATTGCAATCTGTTTTGGACAACTTTCTTTCTCTTCTTGCAAAACACTCGGCAGACCTCCGTGCAGCCTCTAGAACACGATGGGAGATGTTTTTTGTGCTGGCAAAGTTTCTCCTTGCCAGAAAGAGTGGAAAAGCTTTTTGCTAAGATGTAGATGAGGAGAGAGGTTAAAGACGAAGGTACGGTGCTCTGCAGAGCTAAGCACCGCTCCCGGACCTCTTTCGGCAGAAGGCGCACACCGCAGAGCACTGTGAGCGGCAGAATCGTCTTTGCGCGAAGAAGCAGCTTCTTCGTCTCCGGGAGCCGGAGAGAGCGGCAACTTCGCAAAGGTGATGAAACAAGCCGTACAACACTGCGATTGTGTGCGCAGCTTGCCAACTGAGAGAAAACAGTACCTGACCACTCTCCTGCCTTTTCTATTCACATGAACATTCGATTGCAAGCTGTTTTGGACAACTTTCTTTCTCTTCTTGCAAAACACTCGGCAGACCTCCGTGCAGCCTCTAGAACACGATGGGAGATGTTTTCTGTGCTGGCACAGTTTCTCCTTGCCAGACAGAGTGGAAAAGCTTTTTGCTAAGATGTAGACGAGAAGAGAGGCTAAAGACGAAGGTACGGTGCTCTGCAGAGCTAAGCACCGCTCCCGGGCCTCTTTCGGCAGAAGGCGCACACCGCAGAGCACTGTGAGCGGCAGAATCGTCTTTGCGCGAAGAAGCAGCTTCTTCATCTCCGGGAGCCGGAGAGAGCGCCAACTTCGCAAAGGTGATGAAACAAGCTGTACAACACTGCGATTGTGTGCGCAGCTTGCCAACTGAGAGAAAACAGTACCTGACCACTCTCCTGCCTTTTCTATTCACATGAACATTCGATTGCAAGCTGTTTTGGACAACTTTGTTTCTCTTCTTGCAAAACACTCGGCAGACCTCCGTGCAGCCTCTAGAACACGATGGGATATGTTTTCTGTGCTGGCAAAGTTTCTCCTTGCCTGACAGAGTGGAAAAGCTTTTTGCTAAGATGTAGACGAGAAGAGAGGCTAAAGACGAAGGTACGGTGCTCTGCAGAGCTAAGCACCGCTCCCGGACCTCTTTCGGCAGAAGGCGCACACCGCAGAGCACTGTGAGCGGCAGAATCGTCTTTGCGCGAAGAAGCAGCTTCTTCGTCTCCGGGAGCCGGAGAGAGCGGCAGCTTCGCAAAGGTGATGAAACAAGCTGTACAACACTGCGATTGTGTTCGCAGCTTGCCAACTGAGAGAAAACAGTACCTGACCACTCTCCTGCCTTTTCTATTCACATGAACATTCGATTGCAAGCTGTTTTGGACAACTTTCTTTCTCTTCTTGCAAAACACTCGGCAGACCTCCGTGCAGCCTCTAGAACACGATGGGAGATGTTTTCTGTGCTGGCAAAGTTTCTCCTTGCCAGACAGAGTGGAAAAGCTTTTTGCTAAGATGTAGACGAGAAGAGAGGCTAAAGACGAAGGTACGGTGCTCTGCAGAGCTAAGCACCGCTCCCGGGCCTCTTTCGGCAGAAGGCGCACACCGCAGAGCACTGTGAGCGGCAGAATTGTCTTTGCGCGAAGAAGCAGCTTCTTCGTCTCCGGGAGCCGGATAGAGCTGCAACTTCGCAAAGGTGATGAAACAAGCTTTAGAACACTGCGATTGTGTGCGCAGCTTGCCAACTGAGAGAAAACAGTACCTGACCACTCTCCTGCCTTTTCTATTCACATGAACATTGGATTGCAAGCTGTTTTGGACAACTTTCTTTCTCTTCTTGCAAAACACTCGGCAGACCTCCGTGCAGCCTCTAGAACACGATGGGAGATGTTTTTTGTGCTGGCACAGTTTCTCCTTGCCAGGCACAGTGGAAAAGATTTTAGCTGAGATGTAGACGAGAAGAGAGCCAAAAGACGAAGGTACGGTGCTCTGCAGAGCTAAGCACCGCTCCCGGACCTCTTTCGGCAGAAGGCGCACACCGCAGAGCACTGTGAGCGGCAGAATCGTCTTTGCGCGAAGAAGCAGCTTCTTCGTCTCCGGGAGCCGGAGAGAGCGGCAGCTTTGCAAAGGTGATGAAACAAGCTGTACAACACTGCGATTGTGTGCGCAGCTTGCCAACTGAGAGAAAACAGTACCTGACCACTCTCCTGCCTTTTCTATTCACATGAACATTCGATTGCAAGCTGTTTTGGACAACTTTCTTTCTCTTCTTGCAAAACACTCGGCAGACCTCCGTGCAGCCTCTAGAACACGATGGGAGATTTTTTCTGTGCTGGCAAAGTTTCTCCTTGCCAGACAGAGTGGAAAAGTTTTTGCTAAGATGTAGACGAGAAGAGAGGCTAAAGACGAAGGTACGGTGCACTGCAGAGCTAAGCACCGCTCCCGGACCTCTTTCGGCAGAAGGCGCACACCGCAGAGCACTGTGAGCGGCAGAATCCTCTTTGCGCGAAGAAGCAGCTTCTTCGTCTCCGGGAGCCGGAGAGAGCGGCATCTTCGCAAAGGTGATGAAACAAGCTGTACAACACTGCGATTGTGTGCGCAGCTTGCCAACTGAGAGAAAACAGTACCTGACCACTCTCCTGCCTTTTCTATTCACATGAACATTCGATTGCAAGCTGTTTTGGACAACTTTCTTTCTCTTCTTCCAAAACACTCTGCAGACCTCCGTGCAGCTTCTAGAACACAATGGGAGATGTTTTTTGTGCTGGCAAAGTTTCTCCTTGCCAGACAGAGTGGAAAAGCTTTTTGCTAACATGTAGACGAGAAGAGAGGCGAAAGACGAAGGTACGGTGCTCTGCAGAGCTAAGCACCGCTCCCGGGCCTCTTTCGGCTGAAGACACACACCGCAGAGCACTGTGAGCGGCAGAATCGTCTTTGCTCGAAGAAGCAGCTTCTTCGTCTCCGGGAGCCGGAGAGAGCGGCATCTTCGCAAAGGTGATGAAACAAGCTGTACAACACTGCGATTGTGTGCGCAGCTTGCCAACTGAGAGAAAACAGTACCTGACCACTCTCCTGCCTTTTCTATTCACATGAACATTCGATTGCAAGCTGTTTTGGACAACTTTCTTTCTCTTCTTGCAAAACACTCGGCAGACCTCCGTGCAGCCTCTAGAACACGATAGGAGATGTTTTTTGTGCTGGCACAGTTTCTCCTTGCCAGGCACAGTGGAAAAGGTTTTAGCTGAGATGTAGACGAGAAGAGAGCCAAAAGACGAAGGTACGGTGCTCTGCAGAGCTAAGCACCGCTCCCGGACCTCTTTCGGCAGAAGGTGCACACCGCAGAGCACTGTGAGCGGCAGAATCGTCTTTGCGCGAAGAAGCAGCTTCTTCGTCTCCGGGAGCCGGAGAGAGCGGCAGCTTCGCAAAGGTGATGAAACAAGCTGTACAACACTGCGATTGTGTGCGCAGCTTGCCAACTGAGAGAAAACAGTACCTGACCACTCTCCTGCCTTTTCTATTCACATGAACATTCGATTGCAAGCTGTTTTGGACAACTTTCTTTCTCTTCTTGCAAAACACTCGGCAGACCTCCGTGCAGCCTCTAGAACACGATGGGAGATGTTTTCTGTGCTGGCAAAGTTTCTCCTTGCCAGACAGAGTGGAAAAGCTTTTTGCTAAGATGTAGACGAGAAGAGAGGCTAAAGACGAAGGTACGGTGCTCTGCAGAGCTAAGCACCGCTCCCGGACCTCTTTCGGCAGAAGGCGCACACCGCAGAGCACTGTGAGCGGCAGAATCGTCTTTGCGCGAAGAAGCAGCTTCTTCGTCTCCGGGAGCCGGAGAGAGCGGCAGCTTCGCAAAGGTGATGAAACAAGCTGTACAACACTGCGATTGTGTGCGCAGCTTGCCAACTGAGAGAAAACAGTACCTGACCACTCTCCTGCCTTTTCTATTCACATGAACATTCGATTGCAAGCTGTTTTGGACAACTTTCTTTCTCTTCTTGCAAAACACTCGGCAGACCTCCGTGCAGCTTCTAGAACACAATGGGAGATGTTTTTTGTGCTGGCACAGTTTCTCCTTGCCAGACAGAGTGGAAAAGCTTTTTGCTAAGATGTAGACGAGAAGAGAGGCTAAAGACGAAGGTACGGTGCTCTGCAGAGCTAAGCACAGCTCCCGGGCCTCTTTCGGCACAAGACACACACCGCAGAGGACTGTGAGCGGCAGAATCGTCTTTGCTCGAAGAAGCAGCTTCTTCGTCTCCGGGAGCCGGAGAGAGCAGCAGCTTCGCAAAGGTGATGAAACAAGCTGTACAACACTGCGATTGTGTGCGCAGCTTGCCAACTGAGAGAAAACAGTACCTGACCACTCTCCTGCCTTTTCTATTCACATGAACATTCGATTGCAAGCTGTTTTGGACAACTTACTTTCTCTTCTTGCAAAACACTCGGCAGACCTCCGTGCAGCTTCTAGAACACGATGGGAGATGTTTTCTGTGCTGGTAAAGTTTCTCCATGCCAGACAGAGTGGAAAAGCTTTTTGCTAAGATGTAGACGAGAAGAGAGGCTAAAGACGAAGGTACGGTGCTCTGCAGAGCAAAGCACAGTTCCCGGGCCTCTTTCGGCAGAAGACAAACACTGCAGAACACTGTGAGCGGCAGAATCGTCTTTGCGCGAAGAAGCAGCTTCTTTGTCTCCGGGAGCCGGAGAGAGCGGCAGCTTCGCAAAGGTGATTAAACAAGCTGTTCAACACTGCGATTGTGTGCGCAGCTTGCCAAGTGAGAGAAAACAGTACCTGACCACTCTCCTGCCTTTTCTATTCACATGAATATTCGATTGCAAGCTGTTTTGGACAACTTTCTTTCTCTTCTTGCAAAACACTCGGCAGACCTCCGTGCAGCCTCTAGAACACGATGGGAGATGTTTTCTGTGCTGGCACAGTTTCTCCTTGCCAGACAGAGTGGAAAAGCTTTTTGCTGAGATGTAGACGAGAAGAGAGGCTAAAGACGAAGGTACGGTGCTCTGCAGAGCTAAGCACCGCTCCCGGACCTCTTTCGGCAGAAGGCGCACACCGCAGAGCACTGTGAGCGGCAGAATCGTCTTTGCGCGAAGAAGCAGCTTCTTCGTCTCCGGGAGCCGGAGAGAGCGGCACCTTCGCAAAGGTGATGAAACAAGCTGTACAACACTGCGATTGTGTGCGCAGCTTGCCAAGTGAGAGAAAACAGTACCTGACCACTCTCCTGCCTTTTCTATTCACATGAACATTCGATTGCAAGCTGTTTTGGACAACTTTCTTTCTCTTCTTGCAAAACACTCGGCAGACCTCCGTGCAGCCTCACGAACACCATGGGAGATGTTTTTTGTGCTGGCAAAGTTTCTCCTTGCCAGACAGAGTGGAAAAGCTTTTTGCTAAGCTGTAGACGAGAAGAGAGGCTAAAGACGAAGGTACGGTGCTCTGCAGAGCTAAGCACCGCTCCCGGGCCTCTTTCGGCAGAAGACACACACCGCAGAGCACTGTGAGCGGCAGAATCGTCTTTGCGCGTAGAAGCAACTTCTTCGTCTCCGGGAGCCGGAGAGAGCGGCAGCTTCGCAAAGGTGATGAAACAAGCTTTAGAACACTGCGATTGTGTGCGCAGCTTGCCAAATGAGAGAAAACAGTACCTGACCACTCTCCTGCCTTTTCTATTCACATGAACATTCGATTGCAAGCTGTTTTGGACAACTTTCTTTCTCTTCTTGCAAAACACTCGGCAGACCTCCGTGCAGCTTCTAGAACACGATGGGAGATGTTTTCTGTTCTGGCACAGTTTCTCCTTGCCAGACAGAGTGGAAAAGCTTTTTGCTAACATGTAGACGAGAAGAGAGACTAAAGACGAAGGTACGGTGCTCTGCAGAGCTAAGCACAGCTCCCGGGCCTCTTTCGGCAGAAGACACACACCGCAGAGCACTGTGAGCGGCAGAATCGTCTTTGCGCGAAGAAGCAGCTTCTTTGTCTCCGGGAGCCGGAGAGAGCGGCAGCTTCGCAAAGGTGATGAAACAAGCTGTACAACACTGCGATTGTGTGCGCAGCTTGCCAAGTGACAGAAAACAGTACCTGAATACTCTCCTGCCTTTTCTATTCACATGAAAATGCGATTGCAAGCTGTTTTGGACAACTTTCTTTCTCTTCTTGCAAAACACTCGGCAGACCTCCGTGCAGCCTCTAGAACACGATGGGAGATGTTATTTGTGCTGGCACAGTTTCTCCTTGCCAGACAGAGTGGAAAAGCTTTTTGCTGAGATGTAGACGAGAAGAGAGGCTAAAGACGAAGGTACGGTGCTCTGCAGAGCTAAGCACCGCTCCCGGACCTCTTTCGGCAGAAGACACACACTGCAGAGCACTGTGAGCGGCAGAGTCGTCTTTGCGCGAAGAAGCAGCTTCTTCATCTCCGGGAGCCGGAGAGAGCGCCAACTTCGCAAAGGTGATGAAACAAGCTTTAGAACACTGCGATTGTGTGCGCAGCTTGCCAACTGAGAGAAAACAGTACCTGACCACTCTCCTGCCTTTTCTATTCACATGAACATTCGATTGCAAGCTGTTTTGGACAACTTTCTTTCTCTTCTTGCAAAACACTCGGCAGACCTCCGTGCAGCCTCTAGAACACGATGGGATATGTTTTCTGTGCTGGCAAAGTTTCTCCTTGCCAGACAGAGTGGAAAAGCTTTTTGCTAAGATGTAGACGAGAAGAGAGGCTAAAGACGAAGGTACGGTGCTCTGCAGAGCTAAGCACCGCTCCCGGACCTCTTTCGGCAGAAGGCGCACACCGCAGAGCACTGTGAGCGGCAGAATCGTCTTTGCGCGAAGAAGCAGCTTCTTCGTCTCCGGGAGCCGGAGAGAGCGGCAGCTTCGCAAAGGTGATGAAACAAGCTGTACAACACTGCGATTGTGTTCGCAGCTTGCCAACTGAGAGAAAACAGTACCTGACCACTCTCCTGCCTTTTCTATTCACATGAACATTCGATTGCAAGCTGTTTTGGACAACTTTCTTTCTCTTCTTGCAAAACACTCGGCAGACCTCCGTGCAGCCTCTAGAACACGATGGGAGATGTTTTCTGTGCTGGCAAAGTTTCTCCTTGCCAGACAGAGTGGAAAAGCTTTTTGCTAAGATGTAGACGAGAAGAGAGGCTAAAGACGAAGGTACGGTGCTCTGCAGAGCTAAGCACCGCTCCCGGGCCTCTTTCGGCAGAAGGCGCACACCGCAGAGCACTGTGAGCGGCAGAATCGTCTTTGCGCGAAGAAGCAGCTTCTTCGTCTCCGGGAGCCGGAGAGAGCGGCAACTTCGCAAAGGTGATGAAACAAGCTTTAGAACACTGCGATGGTGTGCGCAGCTTGCCAACTGAGAGAAAACAGTACCTGACCACTCTCCTGCCTTTTCTATTCACATGAACATTGGATTGCAAGCTGTTTTGGACAACTTTCTTTCTCTTCTTGCAAAACACTCGGCAGACCTCCGTGCAGCCTCTAGAACACGATGGGAGATGTTTTTTGTGCTGGCACAGTTTCTCCTTGCCAGGCACAGTGGAAAAGATTTTAGCTGAGATGTAGACGAGAAGAGAGCCAAAAGACGAAGGTACGGTGCTCTGCAGAGCTAAGCACCGCTCCCGGACCTCTTTCGGCAGAAGGCGCACACCGCAGAGCACTGTGAGCGGCAGAATCGTCTTTGCGCGAAGAAGCAGCTTCTTCGTCTCCGGGAGCCGGAGAGAGCGGCAGCTTCGCAAAGGTGATGAAACAAGCTGTACAACACTGCGATTGTGTGCGCAGCTTGCCAACTGAGAGAAAACAGTACCTGACCACTCTCCTGCCTTTTCTATTCACATGAACATTCGATTGCAAGCTGTTTTGGACAACTTTCTTTCTCTTCTTGCAAAACACTCGGCAGACCTCCGTGCAGCCTCTAGAACACGATGGGAGATTTTTTCTGTGCTGGCAAAGTTTCTCCTTGCCAGACAGAGTGGAAAAGCTTTTTGCTAAGATGTAGACGAGAAGAGAGGCTAAAGACGAAGGTACGGTGCACTGCAGAGCTAAGCACCGCTCCCGGACCTCTTTCGGCAGAAGGCGCACACCGCAGAGCACTGTGAGCGGCAGAATCCTCTTTGCGCGAAGAAGCAGCTTCTTCGTCTCCGGGAGCCGGAGAGAGCGGCATCTTCGCAAAGGTGATGAAACAAGCTGTACAACACTGCGATTGTGTGCGCAGCTTGCCAACTGAGAGAAAACAGTACCTGACCACTCTCCTGCCTTTTCTATTCACATGAACATTCGATTGCAAGCTGTTTTGGACAACTTTCTTTCTCTTCTTCCAAAACACTCTGCAGACCTCCGTGCAGCTTCTAGAACACAATGGGAGATGTTTTTTGTGCTGGCAAAGTTTCTCCTTGCCAGACAGAGTGGAAAAGCTTTTTGCTAACATGTAGACGAGAAGAGAGGCGAAAGACGAAGGTACGGTGCTCTGCAGAGCTAAGCACAGCTCCCGGGCCTCTTTCGGCTGAAGACACACACCGCAGAGCACTGTGAGCGGCAGAATCGTCTTTGCTCGAAGAAGCAGCTTCTTCGTCTCCGGGAGCCGGAGAGAGCGGCATCTTCGCAAAGGTGATGAAACAAGCTGTACAACACTGCGATTGTGTGCGCAGCTTGCCAACTGAGAGAAAACAGTACCTGACCAATCTCCTGCCTTTTCTATTCACATGAACATTCGATTGCAAGCTGTTTTGGACAACTTTCTTTCTCTTCTTGCAAAACACTCGGCAGACCTCCGTGCAGCCTCTAGAACACGATAGGAGATGTTTTTTGTGCTGGCACAGTTTCTCCTTGCCAGGCACAGTGGAAAAGGTTTTAGCTGAGATGTAGACGAGAATAGAGAAAAAAGACGAAGGTACGGTGCTCTGCAGAGCTAAGCACCGCTCCCGGACCTCTTTCGGCAGAAGGTGCACACCGCAGAGCACTGTGAGCGGCAGAATCGTCTTTGCGCGAAGAAGCAGCTTCTTCGTCTCCGGGAGCCGGAGAGAGCGGCAGCTTCGCAAAGGTGATGAAACAAGCTGTACAACACTGCGATTGTGTGCGCAGCTTGCCAACTGAGAGAAAACAGTACCTGACCACTCTCCTGCCTTTTCTATTCACATGAACATTCGATTGCAAGCTGTTTTGGACAACTTTCTTTCTCTTCTTGCAAAACACTCGGCAGACCTCCGTGCAGCCTCTAGAACACGATGGGATATGTTTTCTGTGCTGGCAAAGTTTCTCCTTGCCAGACAGAGTGGAAAAGCTTTTTGCTAAGATGTAGACGAGAAGAGAGGCTAAAGACGAAGGTACGGTGCTCTGCAGAGCTAAGCACCGCTCCCGGACCTCTTTCGGCAGAAGGCGCACACCGCAGAGCACTGTGAGCGGCAGAATCGTCTTTGCGCGAAGAAGCAGCTTCTTCGTCTCCGGGAGCCGGAGAGAGCGGCAGCTTCGCAAAGGTGATGAAACAAGCTGTACAACACTGCGATTGTGTGCGCAGCTTGCCAACTGAGAGAAAACAGTACCTGACCACTCTCCTGCCTTTTCTATTCACATGAACATTCGATTGCAAGCTGTTTTGGACAACTTTCTTTCTCTTCTTGCAAAACACTCGGCAGACCTCCGTGCAGCTTCTAGAACACAATGGGAGATGTTTTTTGTGCTGGCACAGTTTCTCCTTGCCAGACAGAGTGGAAAAGCTTTTTGCTAAGATGTAGACGAGAAGAGAGGCTAAAGAAGAAGGTACGGTGCTCTGCAGAGCTAAGCACAGCTCCCGGGCCTCTTTCGGCACAAGACACACACCGCAGAGGACTGTGAGCGGCAGAATCGTCTTTGCTCGAAGAAGCAGCTTCTTCGTCTCCGGGAGCCGGAGAGAGCGGCAGCTTCGCAAAGGTGATGAAACAAGCTGTACAACACTGCGATTGTGTGCGCAGCTTGCCAACTGAGAGAAAACAGTACCTGACCACTCTCCTGCCTTTTCTATTCACATGAATATTCGATTGCAAGCTGTTTTGGACAACTTACTTTCTCTTCTTGCAAAACACTCGGCAGACCTCCGTGCAGCTTCTAGAACACGATGGGAGATGTTTTCTGTGCTGGTAAAGTTTCTCCATGCCAGACAGAGTGGAAAAGCTTTTTGCTAAGATGTAGACGAGAAGAGAGGCTAAAGACGAAGGTACGGTGCTCTGCAGAGCAAAGCACAGCTCCCGGGCCTCTTTCGGCAGAAGACAAACACTGCAGAACACTGTGAGCGGCAGAATCGTCTTTGCGCGAAGAAGCAGCTTCTTTGTCTCCGGGAGCCGGAGAGAGCGGCAGCTTCGCAAAGGTGATTAAACAAGCTGTTCAACACTGCCATTGTGTGCGCAGCTTGCCAACTGAGAGAAAACAGTACCTGACCACTCTCCTGCCTTTTCTATTCACATGAATATTCGATTGCAAGCTGTTTTGGACAACTTTCTTTCTCTTCTTGCAAAACACTCGGCAGACCTCCGTGCAGCCTCTAGAACACGATGGGAGATGTTTTCTGTGCTGGCAAAGTTTCTCCTTGCCAGACAGAGTGGAAAAGCTTTTTGCTGAGATGTAGACGAGAAGAGAGGCTAAAGACGAAGGTACGGTGCTCTGCAGAGCTAAGCACCGCTCCCGGACCTCTTTCGGCAGAAGGCGCACACCGCAGAGCACTGTGAGCGGCAGAATCGTCTTTGCGCGAAGAAGCAGCTTCTTCGTCTCCGGGAGCCGGAGAGAGCGGCACCTTCGCAAAGGTGATGAAACAAGCTGTACAACACTGTGATTGTGTGCGCAGCTTGCCAAGTGAGAGAAAACAGTACCTGACCACTCTGCTGCCTTTTCTATTCACATGAACATTCGATTGCAAGCTGTTTTGGACAACTTTCTTTCTCTTCTTGCAAAACACTCGGCAGACCTCCGTGCAGCCTCACGAACACCATGGGAGATGTTTTTTGTGCTGGCACAGTTTCTCCTTGCCAGACAGAGTGGAAAAGCTTTTTGCTAAGCTGTAGACGAGAAGAGAGGCTAAAGACGAAGGTACGGTGCTCTGCAGAGCTAAGCACCGCTCCCGGGCCTCTTTCGGCAGAAGACACACACCGCAGAGCACTGTGAGCGGCAGAATCGTCTTTGCGCGTAGAAGCAACTTCTTCGTCTCCGGGAGCCGGAGAGAGCGGCAGCTTCGCAAAGGTGATGAAACAAGCTTTAGAACACTGCGATTGTGTTCGCAGCTTGCCAAATGAGAGAAAACAGTACCTGACCACTCTCCTGCCTTTTCTATTCACATGAACATTCGATTGCAAGCTGTTTTGGACAACTTTCTTTCTCTTCTTGCAAAACACTCGGCAGACCTCCGTGCAGCTTCTAGAACACGATGGGAGATGTTTTCTGTTCTGGCACAGTTTCTCCTTGCCAGACAGAGTGGAAAAGCTTTTTGCTAACATGTAGACGAGAAGAGAGACTAAAGACGAAGGTACGGTGCTCTGCAGAGCTAAGCACAGCTCCCGGGCCTCTTTCGGCAGAAGACACACACCGCAGAGCACTGTGAGCGGCAGAATCGTCTTTGCGCGAAGAAGCAGCTTCTTTGTCTCCGGGAGCCGGAGAGAGCGGCAGCTTCGCAAAGGTGATGAAACAAGCTGTACAACACTGCGATTGTGTGCGCAGCTTGCCAAGTGACAGAAAACAGTACCTGAATACTCTCCTGCCTTTTCTATTCACATGAAAATGCGATTGCAAGCTGTTTTGGACAACTTTCTTTCTCTTCTTGCAAAACACTCGGCAGACCTCCGTGCAGCCTCTAGAACACGATGGGAGATGTTATTTGTGCTGGCACAGTTTCTCCTTGCCAGACAGAGTGGAAAAGCTTTTTGCTGAGATGTAGACGAGAAGAGAGGCTAAAGACGAAGGTACGGTGCTCTGCAGAGCTAAGCACCGCTCCCGGACCTCTTTCGGCAGAAGACACACACTGCAGAGCACTGTGAGCGGCAGAGTCGTCTTTGCGCGAAGAAGCAGCTTCTTTGTCTCCGGGAGCCGGAGAGAGCGGCAGCTTCGCAAAGGTGATGAAACAAGCTGTACAACACTGCCATTGTGTGCGCAGCTTGCCAAGTGAGAGAAAACAGTACCTGACCACTCTCCTGCCTTTTCTATTCACATGAACATTCGATTGCAAGCTGTTTTGGACAACTTTCTTTCTCTTCTTGCAAAACACTCGGCAGACCTCCGTGCAGCCTCTAGAACACGATGGGAGATGTTTTCTGTGCTGGCACAGTTTCTCCTTGCCAGACAGAGTGGAAAAGCTTTTTGCTGAGATGTAGAGGAGAAGAGAGGCTAAAGACGAAGGTACGGTGCTCTGCAGAGCTAAGCACCGCTCCCGGACCTCTTTCGGCAGAAGGCGCACACCGCAGAGCACTGTGAGCGGCAGAATCGTCTTTGCGCGAAGAAGCAGCTTCTTCGTCTCCGGGAGCCGGAGAGAGCGGCACCTTCGCAAAGGTGATGAAACAAGCTGTACAACACTGCGATTGTGTGCGCAGCTTGCCAACTGAGAGAAAACAGTACCTGACCACTCTCCTGCCTTTTCTATTCACATGAACATTCGATTGCAAGCTGTTTTGGACAACTTTCTTTCTCTTCTTGCAAAACACTCGGCAGACCTCCGTGCAGCCTCACGAACACCATGGGAGATGTTTTTTGTGCTGGCACAGTTTCTCCTTGCCAGACAGAGTGGAAAAGCTTTTTGCTAAGCTGTAGACGAGAAGAGAGGCTAAAGACGAAGGTACGGTGCTCTGCAGAGCTAAGCACCGCTCCCGGGCCTCTTTCGGCAGAAGACACACACCGCAGAGCACTGTGAGCGGCAGAATCGTCTTTGCGCGTAGAAGCAACTTCTTCGTCTCCGGGAGCCGGAGAGAGCGGCAGCTTCGCAAAGGTGATGAAACAAGCTTTAGAACACTGCGATTGTGTGCGCAGCTTGCCAAATGAGAGAAAACAGTACCTGACCACTCTCCTGCCTTTTCTATTCACATGAACATTCGATTGCAAGCTGTTTTGGACAACTTTCTTTCTCTTCTTGCAAAACACTCGGCAGACCTCCGTGCAGCTTCTAGAACACGATGGGAGATGTTTTCTGTTCTGTCACAGTTTCTCCTTGCCAGACAGAGTGGAAAAGCTTTTTGCTAACATGTAGACGAGAAGAGAGACTAAAGACGAAGGTACGGTGCTCTGCAGAGCTAAGCACAGCTCCCGGGCCTCTTTCGGCAGAAGACGCACACCGCAGAGCACTGTGAGCGGCAGAATCGTCTTTGCGCGAAGAAGCAGCTTCTTCGTCTCCGGGAGCCGGAGAGAGCGGCAGCTTCGCAAAGGTGATGAAACAAGCTGTACAACACTGCGATTGTGTGCGCAGCTTGCCAAGTGACAGAAAACAGTACCTGAATACTCTCCTGCCTTTTCTATTCACATGAAAATGCGATTGCAAGCTGTTTTGGACAACTTTCTTTCTCTTCTTGCAAAACACTCGGCAGACCTCCGTGCAGCCTCTAGAACACGATGGGAGATGTTATTTGTGCTGGCACAGTTTCTCCTTGCCAGACAGAGTGGAAAAGCTTTTTGCTGAGATGTAGACGAGAAGAGAGGCTAAAGACGAAGGTACGGTGCTCTGCAGAGCTAAGCACCGCTCCCGGACCTCTTTCGGCAGAAGACACACACTGCAGAGCACTGTGAGCGGCAGAGTCGTCTTTGCGCGAAGAAGCAGCTTCTTCATCTCCGGGAGCCGGAGAGAGCGCCAACTTCGCAAAGGTGATGAAACAAGCTGTACAACACTGCGATTGTGTGCGCAGCTTGCCAACTGAGAGAAAACAGTACCTGACCACTCTCCTGCCTTTTCTATTCACATGAACATTCGATTGCAAGCTGTTTTGGACAACTTTCTTTCTCTTCTTGCAAAACACTCGGCAGACCTCCGTGCAGCCTCTAGAACACGATGGGATATGTTTTCTGTGCTGGCAAAGTTTCTCCTTGCCAGACAGAGTGGAAAAGCTTTTTGCTAAGATGTAGACGAGAAGAGAGGCTAAAGACGAAGGTACGGTGCTCTGCAGAGCTAAGCACCGCTCCCGGACCTCTTTCGGCAGAAGGCGCACACCGCAGAGCACTGTGAGCGGCAGAATCGTCTTTGCGCGAAGAAGCAGCTTCTTCGTCTCCGGGAGCCGGAGAGAGCGGCAGCTTCGCAAAGGTGATGAAACAAGCTGTACAACACTGCGATTGTGTTCGCAGCTTGCCAACTGAGAGAAAACAGTACCTGACCACTCTCCTGCCTTTTCTATTCACATGAACATTCGATTGCAAGCTGTTTTGGACAACTTTCTTTCTCTTCTTGCAAAACACTCGGCAGACCTCCGTGCAGCCTCTAGAACACGATGGGAGATGTTTTCTGTGCTGGCAAAGTTTCTCCTTGCCAGACAGAGTGGAAAAGCTTTTTGCTAAGATGTAGACGAGAAGAGAGGCTAAAGACGAAGGTACGGTGCTCTGCAGAGCTAAGCACCGCTCCCGGGCCTCTTTCGGCAGAAGGCGCACACCGCAGAGCACTGTGAGCGGCAGAATCGTCTTTGCGCGAAGAAGCAGCTTCTTCGTCTCCGGGAGCCGGAGAGAGCGGCAACTTCGCAAAGGTGATGAAACAAGCTTTAGAACACTGCGATGGTGTGCGCAGCTTGCCAACTGAGAGAAAACAGTACCTGACCACTCTCCTGCCTTTTCTATTCACATGAACATTGGATTGCAAGCTGTTTTGGACAACTTTCTTTCTCTTCTTGCAAAACACTCGGCAGACCTCCGTGCAGCCTCTAGAACACGATGGGAGATGTTTTTTGTGCTGGCACAGTTTCTCCTTGCCAGGCACAGTGGAAAAGATTTTAGCTGAGATGTAGACGAGAAGAGAGGCTAAAGACGAAGGTACGGTGCTCTGCAGAGCTAAGCACCGCTCCCGGACCTCTTTCGGCAGAAGGCGCACACCGCAGAGCACTGTGAGCGGCAGAATCGTCTTTGCGCGAAGAAGCAGCTTCTTCGTCTCCGGGAGCCGGAGAGAGCGGCAGCTTCGCAAAGGTGATGAAACAAGCTGTACAACACTGCGATTGTGTGCGCAGCTTGCCAACTGAGAGAAAACAGTACCTGACCACTCTCCTGCCTTTTCTATTCACATGAACATTCGATTGCAAGCTGTTTTGGACAACTTTCTTTCTCTTCTTGCAAAACACTCGGCAGACCTCCGTGCAGCCTCTAGAACACGATGGGAGATTTTTTCTGTGCTGGCAAAGTTTCTCCTTGCCAGACAGAGTGGAAAAGCTTTTTGCTAAGATGTAGACGAGAAGAGAGGCTAAAGACGAAGGTACGGTGCACTGCAGAGCTAAGCACCGCTCCCGGACCTCTTTCGGCAGAAGGCGCACACCGCAGAGCACTGTGAGCGGCAGAATCCTCTTTGCGCGAAGAAGCAGCTTCTTCGTCTCCGGGAGCCGGAGAGAGCGGCATCTTCGCAAAGGTGATGAAACAAGCTGTACAACACTGCGATTGTGTGCGCAGCTTGCCAACTGAGAGAAAACAGTACCTGACCACTCTCCTGCCTTTTCTATTCACATGAACATTCGATTGCAAGCTGTTTTGGACAACTTTTTTCTCTTCTTCCAAAACACTCTGCAGACCTCCGTGCAGCTTCTAGAACACAATGGGAGATGTTTTTTGTGCTGGCAAAGTTTCTCCTTGCCAGACAGAGTGGAAAAGCTTTTTGCTAACATGTAGACGAGAAGAGAGGCGAAAGACGAAGGTACGGTGCTCTGCAGAGCTAAGCACAGCTCCCGGGCCTCTTTCGGCTGAAGACACACACCGCAGAGCACTGTGAGCGGCAGAATCGTCTTTGCTCGAAGAAGCAGCTTCTTCGTCTCCGGGAGCCGGAGAGAGCGGCATCTTCGCAAAGGTGATGAAACAAGCTGTACAACACTGCGATTGTGTGCGCAGCTTGCCAACTGAGAGAAAACAGTACCTGACCACTCTCCTGCCTTTTCTATTCACATGAACATTCGATTGCAAGCTGTTTTGGACAACTTTCTTTCTCTTCTTGCAAAACACTCGGCAGACCTCCGTGCAGCCTCTAGAACACGATAGGAGATGTTTTTTGTGCTGGCACAGTTTCTCCTTGCCAGGCACAGTGGAAAAGGTTTTAGCTGAGATGTAGACGAGAAGAGAGCCAAAAGACGAAGGTACGGTGCTCTGCAGAGCTAAGCACCGCTCCCGGACCTCTTTCGGCAGAAGGTGCACACCGCAGAGCACTGTGAGCGGCAGAATCGTCTTTGCGCGAAGAAGCAGCTTCTTCGTCTCCGGGAGCCGGAGAGAGCGGCAGCTTCGCAAAGGTGATGAAACAAGCTGTACAACACTGTGATTGTGTGCGCAGCTTGCCAACTGAGAGAAAACAGTACCTGACCACTCTCCTGCCTTTTCTATTCACATGAACATTCGATTGCAAGCTGTTTTGGACAACTTTCTTTCTCTTCTTGCAAAACACTCGGCAGACCTCCGTGCAGCCTCTAGAACACGATGGGATATGTTTTCTGTGCTGGCAAAGTTTCTCCTTGCCAGACAGAGTGGAAAAGCTTTTTGCTAAGATGTAGACGAGAAGAGAGGCTAAAGACGAAGGTACGGTGCTCTGCAGAGCTAAGCACCGCTCCCGGACCTCTTTCGGCAGAAGGCGCACACCGCAGAGCACTGTGAGCGGCAGAATCGTCTTTGCGCGAAGAAGCAGCTTCTTCGTCTCCGGGAGCCGGAGAGAGCGGCAGCTTCGCAAAGGTGATGAAACAAGCTGTACAACACTGCGATTGTGTGCGCAGCTTGCCAACTGAGAGAAAACAGTACCTGACCACTCTCCTGCCTTTTCTATTCACATGAACATTCGATTGCAAGCTGTTTTGGACAACTTTCTTTCTCTTCTTGCAAAACACTCGGCAGACCTCCGTGCAGCTTCTAGAACACAATGGGAGATGTTTTTTGTGCTGGCACAGTTTCTCCTTGCCAGACAGAGTGGAAAAGCTTTTTGCTAAGATGTAGACGAGAAGAGAGGCTAAAGAAGAAGGTACGGTGCTCTGCAGAGCTAAGCACAGCTCCCGGGCCTCTTTCGGCACAAGACACACACCGCAGAGGACTGTGAGCGGCAGAATCGTCTTTGCTCGAAGAAGCAGCTTCTTCGTCTCCGGGAGCCGGAGAGAGCGGCAGCTTCGCAAAGGTGATGAAACAAGCTGTACAACACTGCGATTGTGTGCGCAGCTTGCCAACTGAGAGAAAACAGTACCTGACGACTCTCCTGCCTTTTCTATTCACATGAATATTCGATTGCAAGCTGTTTTGGACAACTTACTTTCTCTTCTTGCAAAACACTCGGCAGACCTCCGTGCAGCTTCTAGAACACGATGGGAGATGTTTTCTGTGCTGGTAAAGTTTCTCCATGCCAGACAGAGTGGAAAAGCTTTTTGCTAAGATGTAGACGAGAAGAGAGGCTAAAGACGAAGGTACGGTGCTCTGCAGAGCAAAGCACAGCTCCCGGGCCTCTTTCGGCAGAAGACAAACACTGCAGAACACTGTGAGCGGCAGAATCGTCTTTGCGCGAAGAAGCAGCTTCTTTGTCTCCGGGAGCCGGAGAGAGCGGCAGCTTCGCAAAGGTGATTAAACAAGCTGTTCAACACTGCCATTGTGTGCGCAGCTTGCCAACTGAGAGAAAACAGTACCTGACCACTCTCCTGCCTTTTCTATTCACATGAATATTCGATTGCAAGCTGTTTTGGACAACTTTCTTTCTCTTCTTGCAAAACACTCGGCAGACCTCCGTGCAGCCTCTAGAACACGATGGGAGATGTTTTCTGTGCTGGCAAAGTTTCTCCTTGCCAGACAGAGTGGAAAAGCTTTTTGCTGAGATGTAGACGAGAAGAGAGGCTAAAGACGAAGGTACGGTGCTCTGCAGAGCTAAGCACCGCTCCCGGACCTCTTTCGGCAGAAGGCGCACACCGCAGAGCACTGTGAGCGGCAGAATCGTCTTTGCGCGAAGAAGCAGCTTCTTCGTCTCCGGGAGCCGGAGAGAGCGGCAGCTTCGCAAAGGTGATGAAACAAACTGTACAACACTGCGATTGTGTGCGCAGCTTGCCAAGTGAGAGAAAACAGTACCTGACCACTCTCCTGCCTTTTCTATTCACATGAACATTCGATTGCAAGCTGTTTTGGACAACTTACTTTCTCTTCTTGCAAAACACTCGGCAGACCTCCGTGCAGCTTCTAGAACACGATGGGAGATGTTTTCTGTGCTGGTAAAGTTTCTCCATGCCAGACAGAGTGGAAAAGCTTTTTGCTAAGATGTAGACGAGAAGAGAGGCTAAAGACGAAGGTACGGTGCTCTGCAGAGTAAAGCACAGCTCCCGGGCCTCTTTTGGCAGAAGACAAACACTGCAGAACACTGTGAGCGGCAGAATCGTCTTAGCGCGAAGAAGCAGCTTCTTTGTCTCCGGGAGCCGGAGAGAGCGGCAGCTTCGCAAAGGTGATTAAACAAGCTGTTCAACACTGCCATTGTGTGCGCAGCTTGCCAACTGAGAGAAAACAGTACCTGACCACTCTCCTGCCTTTTCTATTCACATGAATATTCGATTGCAAGCTGTTTTGGACAACTTTCTTTCTCTTCTTGCAAAACACTCGGCAGACCTCCGTGCAGCCTCTAGAACACGATGGGAGATGTTTTCTGTACTGGCAAAGTTTCTCCTTGCCAGACAGAGTGGAAAAGCTTTTTGCTGAGATGTAGAGGAGAAGAGAGGCTAAAGACGAAGGTACGGTGCTCTGCAGAGCTAAGCACCGCTCCCGGACCTCTTTCGGCAGAAGGCGCACACCGCAGAGCACTGTGAGCGGCAGAATCGTCTTTGCGCGAAGAAGCAGCTTCTTCGTCTCCGGGAGCCGGAGAGAGCGGCAACTTCGCAAAGGTGATGAAACAAGCTGTACAACACTGCGATTGTGTGCGCAGCTTGCCAACTGAGAGAAAACAGTACCTGACCACTCTCCTGCCTTTTCTATTCACATGAACATTCGATTGCAAGCTGTTTTGGACAACTTTCTTTCTCTTCTTGCAAAACACTCGGCAGACCTCCGTGCAGCCTCAAGAACACCATGGGAGATGTTTTTTGTGCTGGCACAGTTTCTCCTTGCCAGACAGAGTGGAAAAGCTTTTTGTTAAGCTGTAGACGAGAAGAGAGGCTAAAGACGAAGGTACGGTGCTCTGCAGAGCTAAGCACCGCTCCCGGGCCTCTTTCGGCAGAAGACACACACCGCAGAGCACTGTGAGCGGCAGAATCGTCTTTGCGCGTAGAAGCAACTTCTTCGTCTCCGGGAGCCGGAGAGAGCGGCAGCTTCGCAAAGGTGATGAAACAAGCTTTAGAACACTGCGATTGTGTGCGCAGCCCTCCAAATGAGAGAAAACAGTACCTGACCACTCTCCTGCCTTTTCTATTCACATGAACATTCGATTGGAAGCTGTTTTGGACAACTTTCTTTCTCTTCTTGCAAAACACTCGGCAGACCTCCGTGCAGCTTCTAGAACACGATGGGAGATGTTTTCTGTTCTGGCACAGTTTCTCCTTGCCAGACAGAGTGGAAAAGCTTTTTGCTAACATGTAGACGAGAAGAGAGACTAAAGACGAAGGTACGGTGCTCTGCAGAGCTAAGCACAGCTCCCGGGCCTCTTTCGGCAGAAGACACACACCGCAGAGCACTGTGAGCGGCAGATTCGTCTTTGCGCGAAGAAGCAGCTTCTTTGTCTCCGGGAGCCGGAGAGAGCGGCAGCTTCGCAAAGGTGATGAAACAAGCTGTACAACACTGCGATTGTGTGCGCAGCTTGCCAAGTGACAGAAAACAGTACCTGAATACTCTCCTGCCTTTTCTATTCACATGAAAATGCGATTGCAAGCTGTTTTGGACAACTTTCTTTCTCTTCTTGCAAAACACTCGGCAGACCTCCGTGCAGCCTCTAGAACACGATGGGAGATGTTATTTGTGCTGGCACAGTTTCTCCTTGCCAGACAGAGTGGAAAAGCTTTTTGCTGAGATGTAGACGAGAAGAGAGGCTAAAGACGAAGGTACGGTGCTCTGCAGAGCTAAGCACCGCTCCCGGACCTCTTTCGGCAGAAGACACACACTGCAGAGCACTGTGAGCGGCAGAGTCGTCTTTGCGCGAAGAAGCAGCTTCTTTGTCTCCGGGAGCCGGAGAGAGCGGCAGCTTCGCAAAGGTGATGAAACAAGCTGTACAACACTGCCATTGTGTGCGCAGCTTGCCAAGTGAGAGAAAACAGTACCTGACCACTCTCCTGCCTTTTCTATTCACATGAATATTCGATTGCAAGCTGTTTTGGACAACTTTCTTTCTCTTCTTGCAAAACACTCGGCAGACCTCCGTGCAGCCTCTAGAACACGATGGGAGATGTTTTCTGTGCTGGCAAAGTTCCTCCTTGCCAGACAGAGTGGAAAAGCTTTTTGCTAAGATGTAGAGGAGAAGAGAGGCTAAAGACGAAGGTACGGTGCTCTGCAGAGCTAAGCACCGCTCCCGGGCCTCTTTCGGCAGAAGACACACACTGCAGAGCACTGTGAGCGGCAGAATCGTCTTTGCGCGAAGAAGCAGCTTCTTTGTCTCCGGGAGCCGGAGAGAACGTCAGCTTCGCAAAGGTGATGAAACAAGCTGTACAACACTGCGATTGTGTGCGCAGCTTGCCAAGTGAGAGAAAACAGTACCTGACCACTCTCCTGCCTTTTCTATTCACATGAACATTCGATTGCAAGCTGTTTTGGACAACTTTCTTTCTCTTCTTGCAAAACACTCGGCAGAGCTCCGTGCAGCCTCTAGAACACGATGGGAGATGTTTCTTGTGCTGGCACAGTTTCTCCTTGCCAGACAGAGTGGAAAAGCTTTTTGCTAAGATGTAGACGAGAAGAGAGGCTAAAGACGAAGGTACGGTGCTCTGCAGAGCTAAGCACCGCTCCCGGACCTCTTTCGGCAGAAGGCGCACACCGCAGAGCACTGTGAGCGGCAGAATCGTCTTTGCGTGAAGAAGCAGCTTCTTCGTCTCCGGGAGCCGGAGAGAGCGGCAGCTTCGCAAAGGTGATGAAACAAGCTGTACAACACTGCGATTGTGTGCGCAGCTTGCCAACTGAGAGAAAACAGTACCTGACCACTCTCCTGCCTTTTCTATTCACATGAACATTCGATTGCAAGCTGTTTTGGACAACTTTCTTTCTCTTCTTGCAAAACACTCGGCAGACCTCCGTGCAGCCTCTAGAACACGATGGGAGATGTTTTCTGTGCTGGCAAAGTTTCTCCTTGCCAGACAGAGTGGAAAAGCTTTTTGCTAAGATGTAGACGAGAAGAGAGGCTAAAGACGAAGGTACGGTGCTCTGCAGAGCTAAGCACCGCTCCCGGGCCTCTTTCGGCAGAAGGCGCACACCGCAGAGCACTGTGAGCGGCAGAATCGTCTTTGCGCGAAGAAGCAGCTTCTTCGTGTCCGGGAGCCGGAGAGAGCGGCAACTTCGCAAAGGTGATGAAACAAGCTGTACAACACTGCGATTGTGTGCGCAGCTTGCCAAGTGAGAGAAAACAGTACCTGACCACTCTCCTGCCTTTTCTATTCACATGAACATTCGATTGCAAGCTGTTTTGGACAACTTTCTTTCTCTTCTTGCAAAACACTCGGCAGACCTCCGTGCAGCCTCTAGAACACGATGGGAGATGTTTTTTGTGCTGGCACAGTTTCTCCTTGCCAGGCACAGTGGAAAAGGTTTTAGCTGAGATGTAGACGAGAGGAGAGCCAAAAGACGAAGGTACGGTGCTCTGCAGAGCTAAGCACCGCTCCCGGACCTCTTTCGGCAGAAGGTGCACACCGCAGAGCACTGTGAGCGGCAGAATCGTCTTTGCGCGAAGAAGCAGCTTCTTCGTCTCCGGGAGCCGGAGAGAGCGGCAGCTTCGCAAAAGTGATGAAACAAGCTGTACAACATTGCGATTGTGTGCGCAGCTTGCCAACTGAGAGAAAACAGTACCTGACCACTCTCCTGCCTTTTCTATTCACATGAACATTCGATTGCAAGCTGTTTTGGACAACTTTCTTTCTCTTCTTGCAAAACACTCGGCAGACCTCCGTGCAGCCTCTAGAACACGATGGGAGATGTTTTCTGTGCTGGCAAAGTTTCTCCTTGCCAGACAGAGTGGAAAAGCTTTTTGCTAAGATGGAGACGAGAGAGAGGCTAAAGACGAAGGTACGGTGCTCTGCAGAGCTAAGCACCGCTCCCGGACCTCTTTCGGCAGAAGGCGCACACCGCAGAGCACTGTGAGCGGCAGAATCCTCTTTGTGCGAAGAAGCAGCTTCTTCGTCTCCGGGAGCCGGAGAGAGCGGCATCTTCGCAAAGGTGATGAAACAAGCTGTACAACACTGCGATTGTGTGCGCAGCTTGCCAACTGAGAGTAAACAGTACCTGACCACTCTCCTGCCTTTTCTATTCACATGAACATTCGATTGCAAGCTGTTTTGGACAACTTTCTTTCTCTTCTTGCAAAACACTCTGCAGAGCTCCTTGCAGCTTCTAGAACACAATGGGAGATGTTTTTTGTGCTGGCAAAGTTTCTCCTTGCCAGACAGAGTGGAAAAGCTTTTTGCTAAGATATAGACGAGAAGAGAGGCGAAAGACGAAGGTACGGTGCTCTGCAGAGCTAAGCACAGCTCCCGGGCCTCTTTCGGCAGAAGACACACACTGCAGAACACTGTGAGCGGCAGAATCGTCTTTGCGCGAAGAAGCAGCTTCTTCGTCTCCGGGAGCCGGAGAGAGCGGCAGCTTCGCAAAGGTGATTAAACAAGCTGTTCAACACTGCCATTGTGTGCGCAGCTTGCCAACTGAGAGAAAACAGTACCTGACCACTCTCCTGCCTTTTCTATTCACATGAACATTCGATTGCAAGCTGTTTTGGACAACTTTCTTTCTCTTCTTGCAAAACACTCGGCAGACCTCCGTGCAGCCTCTAGAACACGATGGGAGATGTTTTCTGTGCTGGCAAAGTTTCTCCTTGCCAGACAGACTGGAAAAGCTTTTTGCTGAGATGTAGACGAGAAGAGAGGCTAAAGACGAAGGTACGGTGCTCTGCAGAGCTAAGCACCGCTCCCGGGCCTCTTTCGGCAGAAGACACACACCGCAGAGCACTGTGAGCGGCAGAATCGTCTTTGCGCGTAGAAGCAACTTCTTCGTCTCCGGGAGCCGGAGAGAGCGGCAACTTCGCAAAGGTGATGAAACAAGCTTTAGAACACTGCGATTGTGTGCGCAGCTTGCCAAATGAGAGAAAACAGTACCTGACCACTCTCCTGCCTTTTCTATTCACATGAACATTCGATTGCAAGCTGTTTTGGACAACTTTCTTTCTCTTCTTGCAAAACACTCGGCAGACCTCCGTGCAGCTTCTAGAACACGATGGGAGATGTTTTCTGTGCTGGCACAGTTTCTCCTTGCCAGACAGAGTGGAAAAGCTTTTTGCTAACATGTAGACGAGAAGAGAGACTAAAGACGAAGGTACGGTGCTCTGCAGAGCTAAGCACAGCTCCCGGGCCTCTTTCGGCAGAAGGCGCACCCCGCAGAGCACTGTGAGCGGCAGAATCGTCTTTGCGCGAAGAAGCAGCTTCTTCGTCTCCGGGAGCCGGAGAGAGCGGCAGCTTCGCAAAGGTGATGAAACAAGCTGTACAACACTGCGATTGTGTGCGCAGCTTGCCAAGTGACAGAAAACAGTACCTGAATACTCTCCTGCCTTTTCTATTCACATGAAAATGCGATTGCAAGCTGTTTTGGACAACTTTCTTTCTCTTCTTGCAAAACACTCGGCAGACCTCCGTGCAGCCTCTAGAACACGATGGGAGATGTTATTTGTGCTGGCACAGTTTCTCCTTGCCAGACAGAGTGGAAAAGCTTTTTGCTGAGATGTAGACGAGAAGAGAGGCTAAAGACGAAGGTACGGTGCTCTGCAGAGCTAAGCACCGCTCCCGGACCTCTTTCTGCAGAAGACACACACTGCAGAACACTGTGAGCGGCAGAATCGTCTTTGCGCGAAGAAGCAGCTTCTTCGTCTCCGGGAGCCGGAGAGAGCGGCAGCTTCGCAAAGGTGATGAAACAAGCTGTACAACACTGCGATTGTGTGCGCAGCTTGCCAACTGAGAGAAAACAGTACCTGACCACTCTCCTGCCTTTTCTATTCACATGAACATTCGATTGCAAGCTGTTTTTGACAACTTTCTTTCTCTTCTTGCAAAACACTCGGCAGACCTCCGTGCAGCTTCTAGAACACGATGGGAGATGTTTTTTGTGCTGGCAAAGTTTCTCCTTGCCAGACAGAGTGGAAAAGCTTTTTGCTAAGATGTAGACGAGAAGAGAGGCTAAAGACGAAGGTACGGTGCTCTGCAGAGCTAAGAACCGCTCCCGGGCCTCTTTCGGCAGAAGACACACACTGCAGAACACTGTGAGCGGCAGAGTCGTCGTTGCGCGAAGAAGCAGCTTCTTTGTCTCCGGGAGCCGGAGAGAGCGGCAGCTTCGCAAAGGTGATTAAACAAGCTGTTCAACACTGCCATTGTGTGCGCAGCTTGCCAAGTGAGAGAAAACAGTACCTGACCACTCTCCTGCCTTTTCTATTCACATGAACATTCGATTGCAAGCTGTTTTGGACAACTTTCTTTCTCTTCTTGCAAAACACTCGGCAGACCTCCGTGCAGCCTCTAGAACACGATGGGAGATGTTTTCTGTGCTGGCAAAGTTTCTCCTTGCCAGACAGAGTGGAAAAGCTTTTTGCTAACATGTAGACGAGAAGAGAGACTAAACACGAAGGTACGGTGCTCTGCAGAGCTAAGCACAGCTCCCGGGCCTCTTTCGGCAGAAGGCGCACACCGCAGAGCACTGTGAGCGGCAGAATCGTCTTTGCGCGAAGAAGCAGCTTCTTCGTCTCCGGGAGCCGGAGAGAGCGGCAACTTCGCAAAGGTGATGAAACAAGCTGTACAACACTGCGATTGAGTGCGCAGCTTGCCAAGTGACAGAAAACAGTACCTGAATATTCTCCTGCCTTTTCTATTCACATGAACATGCGATTGCAAGCTGTTTTGGACAATTTTCTTTCTCTTCTTGCAAAACACTCGGCAGACCTCCGTGCAGCCTCTAGAACACGATGGGAGATGTTTTTTGTGCTGGCACAATTTCTCCTTGCCAGACAGAGTGGAAAAGCTTTTTGCTGAGATGTAGACGAGAAGAGAGGCTAAAGACGAAGGTACGGTGCTCTGCAGAGCTAAGCACCGCTCCCGGACCTCTTTCGGCAGAAGGCGCACACCGCAGAGCACTGTGAGCGGCAGAATCGTCTTTGCGCGAAGAAGCAGCTTCTTCGTCTCCGGGAGCCGGAGAGAGCGGCAGCTTCGCAAAGGTGATGAAACAAGCTGTACAACACTGCGATTGTGTGCGCAGCTTGCCAAGTGAGAGAAAACAGTACCTGACCACTCTCCTGCCTTTTCTATTCACATGAACATTCGATTGCAAGCTGTTTTGGACAACTTTCTTTCTCTTCTTGCAAAACACTCGGCAGACCTCCGTGCAGCCTCTAGAACACGATGGGAGATGTTATTTGTGCTGGCACAGTTTCTCCTTGCCAGGCACAGTGGAAAAGCTTTTTGCTAAGATGTAGACGAGAAGAGAGGCTAAAGACGAAGGTACGGTGCTCTGCAGAGCTGAGCACCGCTCCCGGGCCTCTTTCGGCAGAAGGCGCACACCGCAGAGCACTGTGAGCGGCAGAATCGTCTTTGCGCGAAGAAGCAGCTTCTTCGTCTCCGGGAGCCGGAGAGAGCGGCAGCTTCGCAAAGGTGATGAAACAAGCTGTACAACACTGCGATTGTGTGCGTAGCTTGCCAACTGAGAGAAAACAGTACCTGACCACTCTCCTGCCTTTTCTATTCACATGAACATTCGATTGCAAGCTGTTTTGGACAACTTTCTTTCTCTTCTTGCAAAACACTCGGCAGACCTCCGTGCAGCTTGTAGAACACGATGGGAGATGTTTTTTGTGCTGGCACAGTTTCTCCTTGCCAGACAGAGAGGAAAAGCTTTTTGCTAAGATGTAGATGTGAAGAGATGCTAAAGACGAAGGTACGGTGCTCTGCAGAGCTAAGAACCGCTCCCGGGCGTCTTTCGGCAGAAGGCGCACACCGCAGAGCACTGTGAGCGGCAGAATCGTCTTAGCGCGAAGAAGCAGCTTCTTCGTCTCCGGGAGCCGGAGAGAGCGGCAACTCCGCAAAGGTGATGAAACAAGCTCTACAACACTGCGATTGTGTGCGCAGCTTGCCAACTGAGAGAAAACAGTACCTGACCACTCTCCTGCCTTTTCTATTCACATGAACATTCGATTGCAAGCTGTTTTGGACAACTTTCTTTCTCTTCTTGCAAAACACTCGGCAGACCTCCGTGCAGCTTCTAGAACACGATGGGAGATGTTTTTTGTGCTGGCAAAATTTCTCCTTGCCAGACAGAGTGGAAAAGCTTTTTGCTAAGATGTAGACGAGAAGAGAGGCTAAAGACGAAGGTACGGTGCTCTGCAGAGCTAAGAACCGCTCCCGGGCCTCTTTCGGCAGAAGACACACACTGCAGAGCACTGTGAGCGGCAGAGTCGTCTTTGCGCGAAGAAGCAGCTTCTTCGTCTCCGGGAGCCGGAGAGAGCGGCAGCTTCGCAAAGGTGATGAAACAAGCTGTACAACACTGCGATTGTGTGCGCAGCTTGCCAACTGAGAGAAAACAGTAACCTGACCACTCTCCTGCCTTTTCTATTCACATGAACATTCGATTGCAAGCTGTTTTGGACAACTTTCTTTCTCTTCTTTCAAAACACTCGGCAGACCTCCGTGCAGCCTCTAGAACACGATGGGAGATGTTTTTTGTGCTGGCACAGTTTCTCCTTGGCAGACAGAGTGGAAAAGCTTTTTGCTAAGCTGTAGACGAGAAGAGAGGCTAAAGACGAAGGTACGGTGCTCTGCAGAGCTAAGCACCGCTCCCGGACCTCTTTCGGCAGAAGGCGCACACCGCAGAGCACTGTGAGCGGCAGAATCGTCTTTGCGCGAAGAAGCAGCTTCTTCGTCTACGGGAGACGGAGAGAGCGGCAACTTCGCAAAGGTGATGAAACAAGCTGTAAAACACTGCGATTGTGTGCGCAGCTTGCCAACTGAGAGAAAACAGTACCTGACCCTCTCCTGCCTTTTCTATTCACATGAACATTCGATTGCAAGCTGTTTTGGACAACTTTCTTTCTCTTCTTGCAAAACACTCGGCAGACCTCCGTGCAGCCTCTAGAACACGATGGGAGATGTTTTCTGTTCTGGCAAAGTTTCTCCTTGCCAGACAGAGTGGAAAAGCTTTTTGCTGAAATGTAGACGAGAAGAGAGACTAAAGACGAAGGTACGGTGCTCTGCAGAGCTTAGCACAGACCCCGGGCCTCTTTCGGCAGAAGGCGCACACCGCAGAGCACTGTGAGCGGCAGAATCGTCTTTGCGCGAAGAAGCAGCTTCTTCGTCTCCGGGAGCCGGAGAGAGCGGCAGCTTCGCAAAGGTGATGAAACAAGCTGTACAACACTGCGATTGTGTGCGCAGCTTGCCAAGTGACAGAAAACAGTACCTGAATATTCTCCTGCCTTTTCTATTCACATGAACATGCGATTGCAAGCTGTTTTGGACAATTTTCTTTCTCTTCTTGCAAAACACTCGGCAGACCTCCGTGCAGCCTCTAGAACACGATGGGAGATGTTTTTTGTGCTGGCACAGTTTCTCCTTGCCAGACAGATTGGAAAAGCTTTTTGCTGAGATGTAGACGAGAAGAGAGGCTAAAGACGAAGGTACGGTGCTCTGCAGAGCTAAGCACCGCTCCCGGACCTCTTCCGGCAGAAGGCGCACACCGCAGAGCACTGTGAGCGGCAGAATCGTCTTTGCGCGAAGAAGCAGCTTCTTCGTCTCCGGGAGCCGGAGAGAGCGGCAGCTTCGCAAAAGTGATGAAACAAGCTGTACAACACTGCGATTGTGTGCGCAGCTTGCCAAGTGAGAGAAAACAGTACCTGACCACTCTGCTGCCTTTTCTATTCACATGAACATTCGATTGCAAGCTGTTTTGGACAACTTTCTTTCTCTTCTTGCAAAACACTCGGCAAACCTCCGTGCAGCCTCTAGAACACGATGGGAGATGTTTTCTGTGCTGGCACAGTTTCTCCTTGCCAGACAGAGTGGAAAAGCTTTTTGCTAAGATGTAGACGAGAAGAGAGGCTAAAGACGAAGGTACGGTGCTCTGCAGAGCGAAGCACCGCTCCCGGACCTCTTTCGCCAGAAGCCGCACACCGCAGAGCACTGTGAGCGGCAGAATCGTCTTTGCGCGAAGAAGCAGCTTCTTCGTCTCCGGGAGCCGGAGAGAGCGGCAGCTTCGCAAAGGTGATGAAACAAGCTGTACAACACTGCGATTGTGTGCGCAGCTTGCCAACAGAGAGAAAACAGTACCTGACCACTCTGCTGCCTTTTCTATTCACATGAACATTCGATTGCAAGCTGTTTTGGACAACTTTCTTTCTCTTCTTGCAAAACACTCGGCAGACCTCCGTGCAGCCTCTAGAACACGATGGGAGATGTTTTCTGTGCTGGCAAAGTTTCTCCTTGCCAGACAGAGTGGAAAAGCTTTTTGCTAAGATGTAGACGAGAAGAGAGACTAAAGACGAAGGTACGGTGCTCTGCAGAGCTAAGCACAGCCCCCGGGCCTCTTTCGGCAGAAGGCGCACACCGCAGAGCACTGTGAGCGGCAGAATCGTCTTTGCGCGAAGAAGCAGCTTCTTCGTCTCCGGGAGCCGGAGAGAGCGGCAGCTTCGCAAAGGTGATGAAACAAGCTGTACAACACTGCGATTGTGTGCGCAGCTTGCCAAGTGACAGAAAACAGTACCTGAATACTCTCCTGCCTTTTCTATTCACATGATCATGCGATTGCAAGCTGTTTTGGACAATTTTCTTTCTCTTCTTGCAAAACACTCGGCAGACCTCCGTGCAGCCTCTAGAACACGATGGGAGATGTTTTTTGTGCTGGCACAGTTTCTCCTTGCCAGACAGAGTGGAAAAGCTTTTTGCTAAGATGTAGACGAGAAGAGAGGCTAAATACGAAGGTACGGTGCTCTGCAGATCTAAGCACAGCTCCCTGCCTCTTTCGGAAGAAGACACACACTCCAGAACACTGTGAGCGGCAGAATCGTCTTTGCGTGAAGAAGCAGCTTCTTCGTCTCCGGGAGCCGGAGAGAGCGGCAGCTTCGCAAAGGTGATGAAACAAGCTGTACAACACTGCGATTGTGTGCGCAGCTTGCCAAGTGAGAGAAAACAGTACCTGACCACTCTCCTGCCTTTTCTATTCACATGAACATTCGATTGCAAGCTGTTTTGGACAACTTTCTTTCTCTTCTTGCAAAACACTCGGCAGACCTCCGTGCAGCTTCTAGAACACGATGGGAGATGTTTTTTGTGCTGGCAAAGTTTCTCTTTGCCAGACAGAGTGGAAAAGCTTTTTGCTAAGATGTAGACGAGAAGAGAGGCTAAAGACGAAGGTACAGTGCTCTGCAGAGCTAAGCACCGCTCCCGGGCCTCTTTCGGCAGAAGGCACCCACTGCAGAGCACTGTGAGCGGCAGAATCGTGTTTGCGCGAAGAAGCAGCTTCTTTGTCTCCGGGAGCCGGAGAGAGCAGCAACTTCGCAAAGGTGAAGAAACAAGCTGTACAACACTGCGATTGTGTGCGCAGCTTGCCAACTGAGAGAAAACAGTACCTGACCACTCTCCTGCCTTTTCTATTCACATGAACATTCGATTGCAAGCTGTTTTGGACAACTTTCTTTCTCTTCTTGCAAAACACTCGGCAGACCTCCGTGCAGCCTCTAGAACACGATGGGAGATGTTTTCTGTGTTGGCACAGTTTCTCCTTGCCAGACAGAGTGGAAAAGCTTTTTGCTGAGATGTAGACGAGAAGAGAGGCTAAAGACGAAGGTACGGTGCTCTGCAGAGCTAAGCACCGCTCCCGGACCTCTTTCGGCAGAAGGCGCACACCGCAGAGCACTGTGAGCGGCAGAATCGTCTTTGCGCGAAGCAGCTTCTTCATCTCCGGGAGCCGGAGAGAGCGGCAACTTCGCAAAGGTGATGAAACAAGCTGTACAACACTGCGATTGTGTGCGCAGCTTGCCAAGTGACAGAAAACAGTACCTGAATACTCTCCTGCCTTTTCTATTCACATGAACATGCGATTGCAAGCTGTTTTGGACAATTTTCTTTCTCTTCTTGCAAAACACTCGGCAGACCTCCGTGCAGCCTCTAGAACACGATGGGAGATATTTTTTGTGCTGGCACAGTTTCTCCTTGCCAGACAGAGTGGAAAAGCTTTTTGCTAAGATGTAGACGAGAAGAGAGGCTAAAGACGAAGGTACGGTGCTCTGCAGAGCTCAGCAACGCTCCCGGGCCTCTTTCGGCAGAAGACGCACACCGCAGAGCACTGTGAGCGGCAGAATCCTCTTTGCGCGAAAACGCAGCTTTTTCGTCTCCGGGAGCCAGAGAGAGCGGCAACTTCGCAAAGGTGATGAAACAAGCTGTACAACACTGCGATTGTGTGCGCAGCTTGCCAACTGAGAGAAAACAGTACCTGACCACTCTCCTGCCTTTTCTATTCACATGAACATTCGATTGCAAGCTGTTTTGGACAACTTTCTTTCTCTTCTTGCAAAACACTCGGCAGACCTCCGTGCAGCCTCTAGAACACGATGGGAGATGTTTTCTGTGCTGGCACAGTTTCTCCTTGCCAGACAGAATGGAAAAGCTTTTTGCTGAGATGTAGACGAGAAGAGAGGCTAAAGACGAATGTACGGTGCTCTGCAGAGCTAAGCACCGCTCCCGGACCTCTTTCGGCAGAAGGCGCACACCGCAGAGCACTGTGAGCGGCAGAATCGTCTTTGCGCGAAGAAGCAGCTTCTTCGTCTCCGGGAGCCGGAGAGAGCGGCAGCTTCGCAAAGGTGATGAAACAAGCTGTACAACACTGCGATTGTGTGCGCAGCTTGCCAAGTGAGAGAAAACAGTACCTGACACTCTCCTGCCTTTTCTAATCACATGAATATTCGATTGCAAGCTGTTTTGGACAACTTTCTTTCTCTTCTTGCAAAACACTCGGCAGACCTCCGTGCAGCCTCTAGAACACGATGGGAGATGTTTTCTGTGCTGGCACAGTTTCTCCTTGCCAGACAGAGTGGAAAAGCTTTTTGCTAAGATGTAGACGAGAAGAGAGGCTAAAGACGAAGGTACGGTGCTCTGCAGAGCTAAGCACCGCTCCCGGACCTCTTTCGGCAGAAGGCGCACACCTCAGAGCACTGTGAGCGGCAGAATCGTCTTTGCGCGAAGAAGCAGCTTCTTCGTCTCCGGGAACCGGAGAGAGCGGCAGCTTCGCAAAGGTGATGAAACAAGCTGTACAACACTGCGATTGTGTGCGCAGCTTGCCAACTGAGAGAAAACAGTACCTGACCACTCTCCTGCCTTTTCTATTCACATGAACATTCGATTGGAAGCTGTTTTGGACAACTTTCTTTCTCTTCTTGCAAAACACTCGGCAAACCTCCGTGCAGCCTCTAGAACACGATGGGAGATGTTTTCTGTGCTGGCACAGTTTCTCCTTGCCAGACAGAGTGGAAAAGCTTTTTGCTAAGATGTAGACGAGAAGAGAGGCTAAAGACGAAGGTACGGTGCTCTGCAGAGCTAAGCACCGCTCCCGGACCTCTTTCGGCAGAAGGCGCACACCGCAGAGCACTGTGAGCAGCAGAATCGTCTTTGCGCGAAGAAGCAGCTTCTTCGTCTCCGGGAGCCAGAGAGAGCGGCAACTTCGCAAAGGTGATGAAACAAGCTGTACAACACTGCGATTGTGTGCGCAGCTTGCCAACTGAGAGAAAACAGTACCTGACACTCTCCTGCCTTTTCTAATCGCATGAACATTCGATTGCAAGCTGTTTTGGACAACTTTCTTTCTCTTCTTGCAAAACACTCGGCAGACCTGCGTGCAGCCTCTAGAACACGATGGGAGATGTTTTCTGTGCTGGCACAGTTTCTCCTTGCCAGACAGAGTGGAAAAGCTTTTTGCTAAGATGTAGACGAGAAGAGAGGCTAAAGAAGCAGGTATGGTGCTCTGCAGAGCTAAGCTCCGCTCCCGGGCCTCTTTCGGCAGAAGGCGCACACCGCAGAGCACTGTGAGCGGCAGAATCGTCTTTGCGCGAAGAAGCAGCTTCTTCGTCTCCGGGAGCCGGAGAGAGCGGCAACTTCGCAAAGGTGATGAAACAAGCTGTACAACACTGCGATTGTGTGCGCAGCTTGCCAACTGAGAGAAAACAGTACCTGACCACTCTCCTGCCTTTTCTATTCACATGAACATTCGATTGCAAGCTGTTTTGGACAACTTTCTTTCTCTTCTTGCAAAACACTCGGCAGACCTCCGTGCAGGCTCTAGAAGACGATGGGAGATGTTTTCTGTGCTGGCACAGTTTCTCCTTGCCAGACAGAGTGGAAAAGCTTTTTGCTGAGATGTAGACGAGAAGAGAGGCTAAAGACAAAGGTACGGTGCTCTGCAGAGCTAAGCACCGCTCCCGGACCTCTTTCGGCAGAAGGCGCACACCGCAGAGCACTGTGAGCGGCAGAATCGTCTTTGCGCGAAGAAGCAGCTTCTTCGTCTCCGGGAGCCGGAGAGAGCGGCAGCTTCGCAAAGGTGATGGAACAAGCTGTACAACACTGCGATTGTGTGCGCAGCTTGCCAAGTGAGAGAAAACAGTACCTGACACTCTCCTGCCTTTTGTAATCACATGAATATTCGATTGCAAGCTGTTTTGGACAACTTTCTTTCTCTTCTTGCAAAACACTCGGCAAACCTCCGTGCAGCCTCTAGAACACGATGGGAGATGTTTTCTGTGCTGGCACAGTTTCTCCTTGCCAGACAGAGTGGAAAAGCTTTTTGCTGAGATGTAGACGAGAAGAGAGGCTAAAGACGAAGGTACGGTGCTCTGCAGAGCTAAGCACCGCTCCCGGGTCTCTTTCGGCAGAAGACGCACACTGCAGAGCACTGTGAGCGGCAGAATCCTCTTTGCACGAAAACGCAGCTTTTTCGTCTCCGGGAGCCGGAGAGAGCGGCAACTTCGCAAAGGTGATGAAACAAGCTGTACAACACTGCGATTGTGTGCGCAGCATGACAACTGAGAGAAAACAGTACCTGACCACTCTCCTGCCTTTGGTATTCACATGAACATTCGATTGCAAGCTGTTTTGGACAACTTTCTTTCATTTCCTGCAAAACACTCGGCAGATCTCCGTGCAGCCTCTAGAACACGATGGGAGATGTTTTCTGTGCTGGCACAGTTTCTCCTTGCCAGACAGAGTGGAAAAGCTTTTTGCTAAGATGTAGACGAGAAGAGAGGCTAAAGACGAAGGTACGGTGCTCTGCAGAGCTAAGCACAGCTCCCGGACCTCTTTCGGCGGAAGGCGCACACCGCAGAGCACTGTGAGCGGCAGAATCGTCTTTGCGCGAAGAAGCAGCTTCTTCGTCTCCGGGAGCCGGAGAGAGCGGCAGCTTCGCAAAGGTGATGAAACAAGCTGTACAAAACTGCGATTGTGTGCGCAGCTTGCCAACTGAGAGAAAACAGTACCTGACACTCTCCTGCCTTTTCTATTCACATGAACATTCGATTGCAAGCTGTTTTGGACAACTTTCTTTCTCTTCTTGCAAAACACTCGGCAGACCTCCGTGCAGCCTCTAGAACACGATGGGAGATGTTTTCTGTGCTGGCAAAGTTTCTCCTTGCCAGACAGAGTGGAAAAGCTTTTTGCTAAGATGTAGACGAGAAGAGAGGCTAAAGACGAAGGTACGGTGCTCTGCAGATCTAAGCACCGCTCCCGGACCCCTTTCGGCAGAAGGCGCACACCGCAGAGCACTGTGAGCGGCAGAATCGTCTTTGCGCGAAGAAGCAGCTTCTTCGTCTCCAGGAGCCGGAGAGAGCGGCAGCTTCGCAAAGGTGATGAAACAAGCTGTACAACACTGCGATTGTGTGCGCAGCTTGCCAACTGAGAGAAAACAGTACCTGACCACTCTCCTGCCTTTTCTATTCACATGAACATTCGATTGCAAGCTGTTTTGGACAACTTTCTTTCTCTTCTTGCAAAACACACGGCAAACCTCCGTGCAGCCTCTAGAACACGATGGGAGATGTTTTCTGTGCTGGCACAGTTTCTCCTTGCCAGACAGAGTGGAAAAGCTTTTTGCTGAGATGTAGACGAGAAGAGAGGCTAAAGACGAAGGTACGGTGCTCTGCAGAGCTAAGCACAGCTCCCGGGCCTCTTTCGGCAGAAGGCGCACACAGCAGAGCACTGTGAGCGGCAGAATCGTCTTTGCGCGAAGAAGCAGCTTCTTCGTCTCCGGGAGCCGGAGAGAGCGGCAGCTTCGCAAAGGTGATGAAACAAGCTGTACAACACTGCGATTGTGTGCGCAGCTTGCCAACTGAGAGAAAACAGTACCTGACCACTCTCCTGCCTTTTCTATTCACATGAACATTCGATTGCAAGCTGTTTTGGACAACTTTCTTTCATTTCTTGCAAAACACTCGGCAGACCTCCGTGCAGCCTCTAGAACACGATGGGAGATGTTTTTTGTGCTGGCACAGTTTCTCCTTGCCAGACAGAGTGGAAAAGCTTTTTGCTGAAATGTAGACGAGAAGAGAGGCTAAAGACGAAGGTACGGTGCTCTGCAGAGCTAAGCACCGCTCCCGGACCTCTTTCGGCAGAAGGCGCACACCGCAGAGCACTGTGAGCGGCAGAATCGTCTTTGCGCGAAGAAGCAGCTTCTTTGTCTCCGGGAGCCGGAGAGAGCGGCAGCTTCGCAAAGGTGATGAAACAAGCTGTACAACACTGCGATTGTGTGCGCAGCTTGCCAACTGAGAGAAAACAGTACCTGACCACTCTCCTGCCTTTTCTATTCACATGAACATTCGATTGCAAGCTGTTTTGGACAACTTTCTTTCTCTTCTTGCAAAACACTCGGCAGACCTCCGTGCAGCCTCTAGAAGACGATGGGAGATGTTTTTTGTGCTGGCACAGTTTCTAATTGCCAGACAGAGTGGAAAAGCTTTTTGCTGAAATGTAGACGAGAAGAGAGGCTAAAGACGAAGGTACGGTGCTCTGCAGAGCTAAGCAAAGCTCCCGGACCTCTTTCGGCAGAAGACGCACACCGCAGAGCACTGTGAGCGGCAGAATCGTCTTTGCGCGAAGAAGCAGCTTCTTCGTCTCCGGGAGCCGGAGAGAGCGGCAGCTTCGCAAAGGTGATGAAACAAGCTGTACAACACTGCGATTGTGTGCGCAGCTTGCCAACTGAGAGAAAACAGTACCAGACACTCTCCTGCCTTTTCTATTCACATGAACATTCGATTGCAAGCTGTTTTGGACAACTTTCTTTCTCTTCTTGCAAAACACTCGGCAGACCTCCGTGCCGCCTCTAGAACACGATGGGAGATGTTTTTTGTGCTGGCACAGTTTCTCCTTGCCAGGCACAGTGGAAAAGGTTTTAGCTGAAATGTAGACGAGAAGAGAGGCTAAAGACGAAGGTACGGTGCTCTGCAGAGCTAAGCACAGCTCCCGGACCTCTTTCGGCAGAAGGCGCACACTGCAGAGCACTGTGAGCGGCAGAATCGTCTTTGCGCGAAGAAGCAGCTTCTTCGTCTCCGGGAGCCGGAGAGAGCGGCAGCTTCGCAAAGGTGATGAAACAAGCTGTACAACACTGCGATTGTGTGCGCAGCTTGCCAACTGAGAGAAAACAGTACCTGACCACTCTCCTGCCTTTTCTATTCACATGAATATTCGATTGCAAGCTGTTTTGGACAACTTTCTTTCATTTCCTGCAAAACACTCGGCAGACCTCCATGCAGCCTCTAGAACACGATGGGAGATGTTTTCTGTGCTGGCAAAGTTTCTCCTTGCCAGAGAGAGTGGAAAAGCTTTTTGCTAAGATGTAGATGAGAAGAGAGACTAAAGACGAAGGTACGGTTCTCTGCAGAGCTAAGCACAGCCCCCGGGCCTCTTTCGGCAGAAGGCGCACACCGCAGAGCACTGTGAGCGGCAGAATCGTCTTTGCGCGAAGAAGCAGCTTCTTCGTCTCCGGGAGCCGGAGAGAGCGGCAGCTTCGCAAAGGTGATGAAACAAGCTGTACAACACTGCGATTGTGTGCGCAGCTTGCCAACTGAGAGAAAACAGTACCTGACCACTCTCCTGCCTTTTCTATTCACATGAACATGCGATTGCAAGCTGTTTTGGACAATTTTCTTTCTCTTCTTGCAAAACACTCGGCAGACCTCCGTGCCGCCTCTAGAACACGATGGGAGATGTTTTTTGTGCTGGCACAGTTTCTCCTTGCCAGACAGAGTGGAAAAGCTTTTTGCTAAGATGTAGATGAGAAGAGAGGCTAAAGACGAAGGTACGGTGCTCTGCAGAGCTAAGCACCGCTCCCGTGTCTCTTTCGGCAGAAGACGCACACTGCAGAGCACTGTGAGCGGCAGAATCCTCTTTGCGCGAAGAAGCAGCTTCTTCGTCTCCGGAAGCCAGATGAGCGGCAACTTCGCAAAGGTGATGAAACAAGCTGTACAACACTGCGATTGTGTGCGCAGCTTGCCAACTGAGAGAAAACAGTACCTGACCACTCTCCTGCCTTTTCTATTCACATGAACATTCGATTGCAAGCTGTTTTGGACAACTTTCTTTCTCTTCTTGCAAAACACTCGGCAGACCTCCGTGCAGCCTCTAGAACACGATGGGAGATGTTTTCTGTGCTGGCAAAGTTTCTCCTTGCCAGACAGAGTGGAAAAGCTTTTTGCTAAGATGTAGACGAGAAGAGAGGCTAAAGACGAAGGTACGGTGCTCTGCAGAGCTAAGCACCGCTCCCGGACCTCTTTCGGCAGAAGGCGCACACCGCAGAGCACTGTGAGCGGCAGAATCGTCTTTGCGCGAAGAAGCAGCTTCTTCGTCTCCGGGAGCCGGAGAGAGCGGCAGCTTCGCAAAGGTGATGAAACAAGCTGTACAACACTGCGATTGTGTGCGCAGCTTGCCAACTGAGAGAAAACAGTACCTGACCACTCTCCTGCCTTTTCAATTCACATGAACATTCGATTGCAAGCTGTTATGGACAACTTTCTTTCTCTTCTTGCAAAACACTCGGCAGACCTCCGTGCAGCCTCTAGAACACGATGGGAGATGTTTTCTGTGCTGGCACAGTTTCTCCTTGCCAGACAGAGTGGAAAAGCTTTTTGCTAAGATGTAGAGGAGAAGAGAGGCTAAAGACGAAGGTACGGTGCTCTGCAGAGCTAAGCACCGCTCCCGGGTCTCTTTCGGCAGAAGACGCACACTGCAGAGCACTGTGAGCGGCAGAATCCTCTTTGCACGAAAACGCAGCTTTTTCGTCTCCGGGAGCCGGAGAGAGCGGCAACTTCGCAAAGGTGATGAAACAAGCTGTACAACACTGCGATTGTGTGCGCAGCATGACAACTGAGAGAAAACAGTACCTGACCACTCTCCTGCCTTTTCTATTCACATGAACATTCGATTGCAAGCTGTTTTGGACAACTTTCTTTCTCTTCTTGCAAAACACTCGGCAGACCTCCGTGCAGCCTCTAGAACACGATGGGAGATGTTTTCTGTGCTGGCAAAGTTTCTCCTTGCCAGACAGAGTGGAAAAGCTTTTTGCTAAGATGTAGACGAGAAGAGAGGCTAAAGACGAAGGTACGGTGCTCTGCAGAGCTAAGCACAGCTCCCGGACCTCTTTCGGCGGAAGGCGCACACCGCAGAGCACTGTGAGCGGCAGAATCGTCTTTGCGCGAAGAAGCAGCTTCTTCGTCTCCGGGAGCCGGAGAGAGCGGCAGCTTCGCAAAGGTGATGAAACAAGCTGTACAACACTGCGATTGTGTGCGCAGCTTGCCAACTGAGAGAAAACAGTACCTGACCACTCTCCTGCCTTTTCTATTCACATGAACATTCGATTGCAAGCTGTTTTGGACAACTTTCTTTCTCTTCTTGCAAAACACTCGGCAGACCTCCGTGCAGCCTCTAGAACACGATGGGAGATGTTTTCTGTGCTGGCAAAGTTTCTCCTTGCCAGACAGAGTGGAAAAGCTTTTTGCTAAGATGTAGACGAGAAGAGAGGCTAAAGACGAAGGTACGGTGCTCTGCAGAGCTAAGCACCGCTCCCGGACCTCTTTCGGCAGAAGGCGCACACCGCAGACACTGTGAGCGGCAGAATCGTCTTTGCGCGAAGAAGCAGCTTCTTCGTCTCCAGGAGCCGGAGAGAGCGGCAGCTTCGCAAAGGTGATGAAACAAGCTGTACAACACTGCGATTGTGTGCGCAGCTTGCCAACTGAGAGAAAACAGTACCTGACCACTCTCCTGCCTTTTCTATTCACATGAACATTCGATTGCAAGCTGTTTTGGACAACTTTCTTTCTCTTCTTGCAAAACACTCGGCAAACCTCCGTGCAGCCTCTAGAACACGATGGGAGATGTTTTCTGTGCTGGCACAGTTTCTCCTTGCCAGACAGAGTGGAAAAGCTTTTTGCTGAGATGTAGACGAGAAGAGAGGCTAAAGACGAAGGTACGGTGCTCTGCAGAGCTAAGCACCGCTCCCGGGCCTCTTTCGGCAGAAGGCGCACACAGCAGAGCACTGTGAGCGGCAGAATCGTCTTTGCGCGAAGAAGCAGCTTCTTCGTCTCCGGGAGCCGGAGAGAGCGGCAGCTTCGCAAAGGTGATGAAACAAGCTGTACAACACTGCGATTGTGTGCGCAGCTTGCCAACTGAGAGAAAACAGTACCTGACATTCTCCTGCCTTTTCTAATCGCATGAACATTCGATTGCAAGCTCTTTTGGACAACTTTCTTTCTCTTCTTGCAAAACACTCGGCAGACCTGCGTGCAGCCTCTAGAACACGATGGGAGATGTTTTCTGTGCTGGCACAGTTTCTAATTGCCAGACAGAGTGGAAAAGCTTTTTGCTGAAATGTAGACGAGAAGAGAGGCTAAAGACGAAGGTACGGTGCTCTGCAGAGCTAAGCAAAGCTCCCGGACCTCTTTCGGCAGAAGACGCACACCGCAGAGCACTGTGAGCGGCAGAATCGTCTTTGCGCGAAGAAGCAGCTTCTTCGTCTCCGGGAGCCGGAGAGAGCGGCAGCTTCGCAAAGGTGATGAAACAAGCTGTACAACACTGCGATTGTGTGCGCAGCTTGCCAACTGAGAGAAAACAGTACCTGACACTCTCCTGCCTTTTCTATTCACATGAACATTCGATTGCAAGCTGTTTTGGACAACTTTCTTTCTCTTCTTGCAAAACACTCGGCAGACCTCCGTGCCGCCTCTAGAACACGATGGGAGATGTTTTTTGTGCTGGCACAGTTTCTCCTTGCCAGGCACAGTGGAAAAGGTTTTAGCTGAAATGTAGACGAGAAGAGAGGCTAAAGACGAAGGTACGGTGCTCTGCAGAGCTAAGCACAGCTCCCGGACCTCTTTCGGCAGAAGGCGCACACTGCAGAGCACTGTGAGCGGCAGAATCGTCTTTGCGCGAAGAAGCAGCTTCTTCGTCTCCGGGAGCCGGAGAGAGCGGCAGCTTCGCAAAGGTGATGAAACAAGCTGTACAACACTGCGATTGTGTGCGCAGCTTGCCAACTGAGAGAAAACAGTACCTGACCACTCTCCTGCCTTTTCTATTCACATGAACATTCGATTGCAAGCTGTTTTGGACAACTTTCTTTCATTTCCTGCAAAACACTCGGCAGACCTCCATGAAGCCTCTAGAACACGATGGGAGATGTTTTCTGTGCTGGCAAAGTTTCTCCTTGCCAGAGAGAGTGGAAAAGCTTTTTGCTAAGATGTAGATGAGAAGAGAGACTAAAGACGAAGGTACGGTGCTCTGCAGAGCTAAGCACAGCCCCCGGGCCTCTTTCGGCAGAAGGCGCACACCGCAGAGCACTGTGAGCGGCAGAATCGTCTTTGCGCGAAGAAGCAGCTTCTTCGTCTCCGGGAGCCGGAGAGAGCGGCAGCTTCGCAAAGGTGATGAAACAAGCTGTACAACACTGCGATTGTGTGCGCAGCTTGCCAACTGAGAGAAAACAGTACCTGACCACTCTCCTGCCTTTTCTATTCACATGAACATGCGATTGCAAGCTGTTTTGGACAATTTTCTTTCTCTTCTTGCAAAACACTCGGCAGACCTCCGTGCCGCCTCTAGAACACGATGGGAGATGTTTTTTGTGCTGGCACAGTTTCTCCTTGCCAGACAGAGTGGAAAAGCTTTTTGCTAAGATGTAGATGAGAAGAGAGGCTAAAGACGAAGGTACGGTGCTCTGCAGAGCTAAGCACCGCTCCCGTGTTTCTTTCGGCAGAAGACGCACACTGCAGAGCACTGTGAGCGGCAGAATCGTATTTGCGCGAAGAAGCAGCTTCTTCGTCTCCGGGAGCCAGATGAGCGGCAACTTCGCAAAGGTGATGAAACAAGCTGTACAACACTGCGATTGTGTGCGCAGCTTGCCAAGTGAGAGAAAACAGTACCTGACCACTCTCCTGCCTTTTCTATTCACATGAACATTCGATTGCAAGCTGTTTTGGACAACTTTCTTTCTGTTCTTGCAAAACACTCGGCAGACCTCCGTGCAGCCTCTAGAACACGATGGGAGATGTTTTCTGTGCTGGCAAAGTTTCTCCTTGCCAGACAGAGTGGAAAAGCTTTTTGCTAAGATGTAGACGAGAAGAGAGGCTAAAGACGAAGGTACGGTGCTCTGCAGAGCTAAGCACCGCTCCCGGACCTCTTTCGGCAGAAGGCGCACACCGCAGAGCACTGTGAGCGGCAGAATCGTCTTTGCGCGAAGAAGCAGCTTCTTCGTCTCCGGGAGCCGGAGAGAGCGGCAGCTTCGCAAAGGTGATGAAACAAGCTGTACAACACTGCGATTGTGTGCGCAGCTTGCCAAGTGAGAGAAAACAGTACCTGACCACTCTCCTGCCTTTTCTATTCACATGAACATTCGATTGCAAGCTGTTTTGGACAACTTTCTTTCTCTTCTTGCAAAACACTCGGCAGACCTCCGTGCAGCCTCTAGAACACGATGGGAGATGTTTTCTGTGCTGGCACAGTTTCTCCTTGCCAGACAGAGTGGAAAAGCTTTTTGCTAAGATGTAGAGGAGAAGAGAGGCTAAAGACGAAGGTACGGTGCTCTGCAGAGCTAAGCACCGCTCCCGGGTCTCTTTCGGCAGAAGACGCACACTGCAGAGCACTGTGAGCGGCAGAATCCTCTTTGCACGAAAACGCAGCTTTTTCGTCTCCGGGAGCCGGAGAGAGCGGCAACTTCGCAAAGGTGATGAAACAAGCTGTACAACACTGCGATTGTGTGCGCAGCATGACAACTGAGAGAAAACAGTACCTGACCACTCTCCTGCCTTTTCTATTCACATGAACATTCGATTGCAAGCTGTTTTGGACAACTTTCTTTCTCTTCTTGCAAAACACTCGGCAGACCTCCGTGCAGCCTCTAGAACACGATGGGAGATGTTTTCTGTGCTGGCAAAGTTTCTCCTTGCCAGACAGAGTGGAAAAGCTTTTTGCTAAGATGTAGACGAGAAGAGAGGCTAAAGACGAAGGTACGGTGCTCTGCAGAGCTAAGCACAGCTCCCGGACCTCTTTCGGCGGAAGGCGCACACCGCAGAGCACTGTGAGCGGCAGAATCGTCTTTGCGCGAAGAAGCAGCTTCTTCGTCTCCGGGAGCCGGAGAGAGCGGCAGCATCGCAAAGGTGATGAAACAAGCTGTACAACACTGCGATTGTGTGCGCAGCTTGCCAACTGAGAGAAAACAGTACCTGACCACTCTCCTGCCTTTTCTATTCACATGAACATTCGATTGCAAGCTGTTTTGGACAACTTTCTTTCTCTTCTTGCAAAACACTCGGCAGACCTCCGTGCAGCCTCTAGAACACGATGGGAGATGTTTTCTGTGCTGGCAAAGTTTCTCCTTGCCAGACAGAGTGGAAAAGCTTTTTGCTAAGATATAGACGAGAAGAGAGGCTAAAGACGAAGGTACGGTGCTCTGCAGAGCTAAGCACCGCTCCCGGACCTCTTTCGGCAGAAGGCGCACACCGCAGACACTGTGAGCGGCAGAATCGTCTTTGCGCGAAGAAGCAGCTTCTTCGTCTCCAGGAGCCGGAGAGAGCGGCAGCTTCGCAAAGGTGATGAAACAAGCTGTACAACACTGCGATTGTGTGCGCAGCTTGCCAACTGAGAGAAAACAGTACCTGACCACTCTCCTGCCTTTTCTATTCACATGAACATTCGATTGCAAGCTGTTTTGGACAACTTTCTTTCTCTTCTTGCAAAACACTCGGCAAACCTCCGTGCAGCCTCTAGAACACGATGGGAGATGTTTTCTGTGCTGGCACAGTTTCTCCTTGCCAGACAGAGTGGAAAAGCTTTTTGCTGAGATGTAGACGAGAAGAGAGGCTAAAGACGAAGGTACGGTGCTCTGCAGAGCTAAGCACCGCTCCCGGGCCTCTTTCGGCAGAAGGCGCACACAGCAGAGCACTGTGAGCGGCAGAATCGTCTTTGCGCGAAGAAGCAGCTTCTTCGTCTCCGGGAGCCGGAGAGAGCGGCAGCTTCGCAAAGGTGATGAAACAAGCTGTACAACACTGCGATTGTGTGCGCAGCTTGCCAACTGAGAGAAAACAGTACCTGACATTCTCCTGCCTTTTCTAATCGCATGAACATTCGATTGCAAGCTCTTTTAGACAACTTTCTTTCTCTTCTTGCAAAACACTCGGCAGACCTGCGTGCAGCCTCTAGAACACGATGGGAGATGTTTTCTGTGCTGGCACAGTTTCTCCTTGCCAGACAGAGTGGAAAAGCTTTTTGCTAAGATGTAGACGAGAAGAGAGTCTAAAGAAGCAGGTATGGTGCTCTGCAGAGCTAAACAGCGCTCCCGGGCCTCTTTCGGCAGAAGGCGCACACCGCAGAGCACTGTGAGCGGCAGAATCCTCTTTGCGCGAAGAAGCAGCTTCTTCGTCTCCGGGAGCCGGAGAGAGCGGCAGCTTCGCAAAGGTGATGAAACAAGCTGTACAACACTGCGATTGTGTGCGCAGCTTGCCAACTGAGAGAAAACAGTACCTGACCACTCTCCTGCCTTTTCTATTCACATGAACATTCGATTGCAAGCTGTTTTGGACAACTTTCTTTCTCTTCTTGCAAAACACTCGGCAGACCTCCGTGCAGCCTCTAGAACACGATGGGAGATGTTTTCTGTGCTGGCACAGTTTCTCCTTGCCAGACAGAGTGGAAAAGCTTTTTCTAAGATGTAGACGAGAAGAGAGGCTAAAGACGAAGGTACGGTGCTCTGCAGAGCGAAGCACCGCTCCCGGACCTCTTTCGACAGAAGGCGCACACCGCAGAGCACTGTGAGCGGCAGAATCGTCTTTGCGCGAAGAAGCAGCTTCTTCGTCTCCGGGAGCCGGAGAGAGCGGCAACTTCGCAAAGGTGATGAAACAAGCTGTACAACACTGCGATTGTGTGCGCAGCTTGCCAAGTGAGAGAAAACAGTACCTGACCACTCTCCTGCCTTTTCTATTCACATGAACATTCGATTGCAAGCTGTTTTGGACAACTTTCTTTCTCTTCTTGCAAAACACTCAGGAGACCTCCGTGCAGCCTCTAGAACACGATGGGAGATGTTTTTTGTGCTGGCACAGTTTCTCCTTGCCAGACAGAGTGGAAAAGCTTTTTGCTAAGATGTAGAGGAGAAGAGAGGCTAAAGACGAAGGTACGGTGCTCTGCAGAGCTAAGCACCGCTCCCGGGTCTCTTTCGGCAGAAGACGCACACTGCAGAGCACTGTGAGCGGCAGAATCCTCTTTGCACGAAAACGCAGCTTTTTCGTCTCCGGGAGCCGGAGAGAGCGGCAACTTCGCAAAGGTGATGAAACAAGCTGTACAACACTGCGATTATGTGCGCAGCATGACAACTGAGAGAAAACAGTACCTGACCACTCTCCTGCCTTTTCTATTCACATGAACATTCGATTGCAAGCTGTTTTGGACAACTTTCTTTCTCTTCTTGCAAAACACTCGGCAGACCTCCGTGCAGCCTCTAGAACTCGATGGGAGATGTTTTCTGTGCTGGCAAAGTTTCTCCTTGCCAGACAGAGTGGAAAAGCTTTTTGCTAAGATGTAGACGAGAAGAGAGGCTAAAGACGAAGGTACGGTGCTCTGCAGAGCTAAGCACAGCTCCCGGACCTCTTTCGGCGGAAGGCGCACACCGCAGAGCACTGTGAGCGGCAGAATCGTCTTTGCGCGAAGAAGCAGCTTCTTCGTCTCCGGGAGCCGGAGAGAGCGGCAGCTTCGCAAAGGTGATGAAACAAGCTGTACAACACTGCGATTGTGTGCGCAGCTTGCCAACTGAGAGAAAACAGTACCTGACCACTCTCCTGCCTTTTCTATTCACATGAACATTCAATTGCAAGCTGTTTTGGACAACTTTCTTTCTCTTCTTGCAAAACACTCGGCAGACCTCCGTGCAGCCTCTAGAACACGATGGGAGATGTTTTCTGTGCTGGCAAAGTTTCTCCTTGCCAGACAGAGTGGAAAAGCTTTTTGCTAAGATGTAGACGAGAAGAGAGGCTAAAGACGAAGGTACGGTGCTCTGCAGAGCTAAGCACCGCTCCCGGACCTCTTTCGGCAGAAGGCGCACACCGCAGACACTGTGAGCGGCAGAATCGTCTTTGCGCGAAGAAGCAGCTTCTTCGTCTCCAGGAGCCGGAGAGAGCGGCAGCTTCGCAAAGGTGATGAAACAAGCTGTACAACACTGCGATTGTGTGCGCAGCTTGCCAACTGAGAGAAAACAGTACCTGACCACTCTCCTGCCTTTTCTATTCACATGAACATTCGATTGCAAGCTGTTTTGGACAACTTTCTTTCATTTCTTGCAAAACACTCGGCAGACCTCCGTGCAGCCTCTAGAACACGATGGGAGATGTTTTTTGTGCTGGCACAGTTTCTCCTTGCCAGACAGAGTGGAAAAGCTTTTTGCTGAAATGTAGACGAGAAGAGAGGCTAAAGACGAAGGTACGGTGCTCTGCAGAGCTAAGCACCGCTCCCGGACCTCTTTCGGCAGAAGGCGCACACCGCAGAGCACTGTGAGCGGCAGAATCGTCTTTGCGCGAAGAAGCAGCTTCTTCGTCTCCGGGAGCCGGAGAGAGCGGCAGCTTCGCAAAGGTGATGAAACAAGCTGTACAACACTGCGATTGTGTGCGCAGCTTGCCAACTGAGAGAAAACAGTACCTGACCACTCTCCTGCCTTTTCTATTCACATGAACATTCGATTGCAAGCTGTTTTGGACAACTTTCTTTCTCTTCTTGCAAAACACTCGGCAGACCTCCGTGCAGCCTCTAGAAGACGATGGGAGATGTTTTTTGCGCTGGCACAGTTTCTAATTGCCAGACAGAGTGGAAAAGCTTTTTGCTGAAATGTAGACGAGAAGAGAGGCTAAAGACGAAGGTACGGTGCTCTGCAGAGCTAAGCACAGCTCCCGGACCTCTTTCGGCAGAAGTCGCACACCGCAGAGCACTGTGAGCGGCAGAATCGTCTTTGCGCGAAGAAGCAGCTTCTTCGTCTCCGGGAGCCGGAGAGAGCGGCAGCTTCGCAAAGGTGATGAAACAAGCTGTACAACACTGCGATTGTGTGCGCAGCTTGCCAACTGAGAGAAAACAGTACCTGACCACTCTCCTGCCTTTTCTATTCACATGAACATTCGATTGCAAGCTGTTTTGGACAACTTTCTTTCATTTCCTGCAAAACACTCGGCAGACTTCCATGCAGCCTCTAGAACACGATGGGAGATGTTTTCTGTGCTGGCAAAGTTTCTCCTTGCCAGAGAGAGTGGAAAAGCTTTTTGCTAAGATGTAGATGAGAAGAGAGACTAAAGACGAAGGTACGGTGCTCTGCAGAGCTAAGCACAGCCCCCGGGCCTCTTTCGGCAGAAGGCGCACACCGCAGAGCACTGTGAGCGGCAGAATCGTCTTTGCGCGAAGAAGCAGCTTCTTCGTCTCCGGGAGCCGGAGAGAGCGGCAGCTTCGCAAAGGTGATGAAACAAGCTGTACAACACTGCGATTGTGTGCGCAGCTTGCCAACTGAGAGAAAACAGTACCTGACCACTCTCCTGCCTTTTCTATTCACATGAACATTCGATTGCAAGCTGTTTTGGACAACTTTCTTTCTCTTCTTGCAAAACACTCGGCAAACCTCCGTGCAGCCTCTAGAACACGATGGGAGATGTTTTCTGTGCTGGCACAGTTTCTCCTTGCCAGACAGAGTGGAAAAGCTTTTTGCTGAGATGTAGACGAGAAGAGAGGCTAAAGACGAAGGTACGGTGCTCTGCAGAGCTAAGCACCGCTCCCGGGCCTCTTTCGGCAGAAGGCGCACACAGCAGAGCACTGTGAGCGGCAGAATCGTCTTTGCGCGAAGAAGCAGCTTCTTCGTCTCCGGGAGCCGGAGAGAGCGGCAGCTTCGCAAAGGTGATGAAACAAGCTGTACAACACTGCGATTGTGTGCGCAGCTTGCCAACTGAGAGAAAACAGTACCTGACACTCTCCTGCCTTTTCTAATCGCATGAACATTCGATTGCAAGCTCTTTTGGACAACTTTCTTTCTCTTCTTGCAAAACACTCGGAAGACCTGCGTGCAGTTTCTAGAACACGATGGGAGATGTTTTCTGTGCTGGCACAGTTTCTCCTTGCCAGACAGAGTGGAAAAGCTTTTTGCTAAGATGTAGACGAGAAGAGAGTCTAAAGAAGCAGGTATGGTGCTCTGCAGAGCTAAACACCGCTCCCGGGCCTCTTTCGGCAGAAGGCGCACACCGCAGAGCACTGTGAGCGGCAGAATCGTCTTTGCGCGAAGAAGCAGCTTCTTCGTCTCCGGGAGCCGGAGAGAGCGGCAGCTTCGCAAAGGTGATGAAACAAGCTGTACAACACTGCGATTGTGTGCGCAGCTTGCCAACTGAGAGAAAACAGTACCTGACCACTCTCCTGCCTTTTCTATTCACATGAACATTCGATTGCAAGCTGTTTTGGACAACTTTCTTTCTCTTATTGCAAAACACTCGGCAGACCTCCGTGCAGCCTCTAGAACACGATGGGAGATGTTTTCTGTGCTGGCACAGTTTCTCCTTGCCAGACAGAGTGGAAAAGCTTTTTGCTAAGATGTAGACGAGAAGAGAGGCTAAAGACGAAGGTACGGTGCTCTGCAGAGCTAAGCACCGCTCCCGGCCCTCTTTCAGCAGAAGGCGCACACCGCAGAGCACTGTGAGCGGCAGAATCGTCTTTGCGCGAAGAAGCAGCTTCTTCGTCTCCGGGAGCCGGAGAGAGCGGCAGCTTCGCAAAGGTGATGAAACAAGCTGTACAACACTGCGATTGTGTGCGCAGCTTGCCAACTGAGAGAAAACAGTACCTGACACTCTCCTGCCTTTTCTAATATCATGAACATTCGATTGCAAGCTGTTTTGGACAACTTTCTTTCTCTTCTTGCAAAACACTCGGCAGACCTCCGTGCAGCCTCTAGAACACGATGGGAGATGTTTTCTGTGCTGGCACAGTTTCTCCTTGCCAGACAGAGTGGAAAAGCTTTTTGCTAAGATGTAGACGAGAAGAGAGGCTAAAGAAGCAGGTACGGTGCTCTGCAGAGCTAAGCACCGCTCCCGGGCCTCTTTCGGCAGAAGGCGCACACCGCAGAGCACTGTGAGCGGCAGAATCGTCTTTGCGCGAAGAAGCAGCTTCTTCGTCTCCGGGAGCCGGAGAGAGCGGCAGCTTCGCAAAGGTGATGAAACAAGCTGTACAACACTGCGATTGTGTGCGCAGCTTGCCAACTGAGAGAAAAGAGTACCTGACCACTCTCCTGCCTTTTCTATTCACATGAACATTCGATTGCAAGCTGTTTTGGACAACTTTCTTTCTCTTCTTGCAAAACACTCGGCAGACCTCCGTGCAGCCTCTAGAACACGATGGGAGATGTTTTCTGTGCTGACACAGTATCTCCTTGCCAGACAGAGTGGAAAAGCTTTTTGCTGAGATGTAGACGAGAAGAGAGGCTAAAGACGAAGGTACGGTGCTCTGCAGAGCTAAGCACCGCTCCCGGACCTCTTTCGGCAGAAGGCGCACACCGCAGAGCACTGTGAGCGGCAGAATCCTCTTTGCGCGAAGAAGCAGCTTCTTCGTCTCCGGGAGCCGGAGAGAGCGGCAACTTCGCAAAGGTGATGAAACAAGCTGTACAACACTGCGATTGTGTGCGCAGCTTGCCAACTGAGAGAAAACAGTACCTGACCACTCTCCTGCCTTTTCTATTCACATGAACATTCGATTGCAAGCTGTTTTGGACAACTTTCTTTCTCTTATTGCAAAACACTCGGCAAACCTCCGTGCAGCCTCTAGAACACGATGGGAGATGTTTTCTGTGCTGGCACAGTTTCTCCTTGCCAGACAGAGTGGAAAAGCTTTTTGCTAAGATGTAGACGAGAAGAGAGGCTAAAGACGAAGGTACGGTGCTCTGCAGAGCTAAGCACCGCTCCCGGGCCTCTTTCAGCAGAAGGCGCACACCGCAGAGCACTGTGAGCGGCAGAATCGTCTTTGCGCGAAGAAGCAGCTTCTTCGTCTCCGGGAGCCGGAGAGAGCGGCAGCTTCGCAAAGGTGATGAAACAAGCTGTACAACACTGCGATTGTGTGCGCAGCTTGCCAAGTGAGAGAAAACAGTACCTGACACTCTCCTGCCTTTTCTAATATCATGAACATTCGATTGCAAGCTGTTTTGGACAACTTTCTTTCTCTTCTTGCAAAACACTCGGCAGACCTCCGTGCAGCCTCTAGAACACGATGGGAGATGTTTTCTGTGCTGGCACAGTTTCTCCTTGCCAGACAGAGTGGAAAAGCTTTTTGCTAAGATGTAGACGAGAAGAGAGGCTAAAGAAGCAGGTACGGTGCTCTGCAGAGCTAAGCACCGCTCCCGGGCCTCTTTCGGCAGAAGGCGCACACCGCAGAGCACTGTGAGCGGCAGAATCGTCTTTGCGCGAAGAAGCAGCTTCTTCGTCTCCGGGAGCCGGAGAGAGCGGCAGCTTCGCAAAGGTGATGAAACAAGCTGTACAACACTGCGATTGTGTGCGCAGCTTGCCAACTGAGAGAAAAGAGTACCTGACCACTCTCCTGCCTTTTCTATTCACATGAACATTCGATTGCAAGCTGTTTTGGACAACTTTCTTTCTCTTCTTGCAAAACACTCGGCAGACCTCCGTGCAGCCTCTAGAACACGATGGGAGATGTTTTCTGTGCTGACACAGTATCTCCTTGCCAGACAGAGTGGAAAAGCTTTTTGCTGAGATGTAGACGAGAAGAGAGGCTAAAGACGAAGGTACGGTGCTCTGCAGAGCTAAGCACCGCTCCCGGACCTCTTTCGGCAGAAGGCGCACACCGCAGAGCACTGTGAGCGGCAGAATCCCCTTTGCGCGAAGAAGCAGCTTCTTCGTCTCCGGGAGCCGGAGAGAGCGGCAACTTCGCAAAGGTGATGAAACAAGCTGTACAACACTGCGATTGTGTGCGCAGCTTGCCAACTGAGAGAAAACAGTACCTGACCACTCTCCTGCCTTTTCTATACACATGAACATTCGATTGCAAGCTGTTTTGGACAACTTTCTTTCTCTTCTTGCAAAACACTCGGCAGACCTCCGTGCAGCCTCTAGAACACGATGGGAGATGTTTTCTGTGCTGGCAAAGTTTCTCCTTGCCAGACAGAGTGGAAAAGCTTTTTGCTAAGATGTACACAAGAAGAGAGGCTAAAGACGAAGGTGCGGTGCTCTGCAGAGCTAAACACCGCTCCCGGGCCTCTTTCGGCAGAAGGCGCACACCGCAGAGCACTGTGAGCGGCAGAATCGTCTTTGCGCGAAGAAGCAGCTTCTTCGTCTCCGGGAGCCGGAGAGAGCGGCAGCTTCGCAAAGGTGATGAAACAAGCTGTACAACACTGCGATTGTGTGCGCAGCTTGCCAACTGAGAGAAAACAGTACCTGACCACTCTCCTGCCTTTTCTATTCACATGAACATTCGATTGCAAGCTGTTTTGGACAACTTTCTTTCATTTCTTGCAAAACACTCGGCAGACCTCCGTGCAGCCTCTAGAACACGATGGGAGATGTTTTTTGTGCTGGCACAGTTTCTCCTTGCCAGACAGAGTGGAAAAGCTTTTTGCTGAAATGTAGACGAGAAGAGAGGCTAAAGACGAAGGTACGGTGCTCTGCAGAGCTAAGCACCGCTCCCGGACCTCTTTCGGCAGAAGGCGCACACCGCAGAGCACTGTGAGCGGCAGAATCGTCTTTGCGCGAAGAAGCAGCTTCTTCGTCTCCGGGAGCCGGAGAGAGCGGCAGCTTCGCAAAGGTGATGAAACAAGCTGTACAACACTGCGATTGTGTGCGCAGCTTGCCAACAGAGAGAAAACAGTACCTGACCACTCTCCTGCCTTTTCTATTCACATGAACATTCGATTGCAAGCTGTTTTGGACAACTTTCTTTCTCTTCTTGCAAAACACTCGGCAAACCTCCGTGCAGCCTCTAGAACACGATGGGAGATGTTTTCTGTGCTGGCAAAGTTTCTCCTTGCCAGACAGAGTGGAAAAGCTTTTTGCTGAGATGTAGATGAGAAGAGAGGCTAAAGACGAAGGTACGGTGCTCTGCAGAGCTAAGCACCGCTCCCGGGCCTCTTTCGGCAGAAGGCGCACACCGCAGAGCACTGTGAGCGGCAGAATCGTCTTTGCGCGAAGAAGCAGCTTCTTCGTCTCCGGGAGCCGGAGAGAGCGGCAGCTTCGCAAAGGTGATGAAACAAGCTGTACAACACTGCGATTGTGTGCGCAGCTTGCCAACTGAGAGAAAACAGTACCTGACCACTCTCCTGCCTTTTCTATTCACATGAACATTCGATTGCAAGCTGTTTTGGACAACTTTCTTTCTCTTCTTGCAAAACACTCGGCAGACCTCCGTGCAGCCTCTAGAACACGATGGGAGATGTTTTCTGTGCTGGCACAGTTTCTCCTTGCCAGACAGAGTGGAAAAGCTTTTTGCTAAGATGTAGACGAGAAGAGAGACTAAAGACGAAGGTACGGTGCTCTGCAGAGCTAAGCACAGCCCCCGGGTCTCTTTCGGCAGAAGGCGCACACCGCAGAGCACTGTGAGCGGCAGAATCGTCTTTGCGCGAAGAAGCAGCTTCTTCGTCTCCGGGAGCCGGAGAGAGCGGCAACTTCGCAAAGGTGATGAAACAAGCTGTACAACACTGCGATTGTGTGCGCAGCTTGCCAACTGAGAGAAAACAGTACCTGACCACTCTCCTGCCTTTTCTATTCACATGAACATTCGATTGCAAGCTGTTTTGGACAACTTTCTTTCTCTTCTTGCAAAACACTCGGCAAACCTCCGTGCAGCCTCTAGAACACGATGGGAGATGTTTTCTGTGCTGGCAAAGTTTCTCCTTGCCAGACAGAGTGGAAAAGCTTTTTGCTGAGATGTAGATGAGAAGAGAGGCTAAAGACGAAGGTACGGTGCTCTGCAGAGCTAAGCACCGCTCCCGGGCCTCTTTCGGCAGAAGGCGCACACCGCAGAGCACTGTGAGCGGCAGAATCGTCTTTGCGCGAAGAAGCAGCTTCTTCGTCTCCGGGAGCCGGAGAGAGCGGCAGCTTCGCAAAGGTGATGAAACAAGCTGTACAACACTGCGATTGTGTGCGCAGCTTGCCAACTGAGAGAAAACAGTACCTGACCACTCTCCTGCCTTTTCTATTCACATGAACATTCGATTGCAAGCTGTTTTGGACAACTTTCTTTCTCTTCTTGCAAAACACTCGGCAGACCTCCGTGCAGCCTCTAGAACACGATGGGAGATGTTTTCTGTGCTGACACAGTATCTCCTTGCCAGACAGAGTGGAAAAGCTTTTTGCTGAGACGTAGACGAGAAGAGAGGCTAAAGACGAAGGTACGGTGCTCTGCAGAGCTAAGCACCGCTCCCGGACCTCTTTCGGCAGAAGGCGCACACCGCAGAGCACTGTGAGCGGCAGAATCCTCTTTGCGCGAAGAAGCAGCTTCTTCGTCTCCGGGAGCCGGAGAGAGCGGCAACTTCGCAAAGGTGATGAAACAAGCTGTACAACACTGCGATTGTGTGCGCAGCTTGCCAACTGAGAGAAAACAGTACCTGACCACTCTCCTGCCTTTTCTATACACATGAACATTCGATTGCAAGCTGTTTTGGACAACTTTCTTTCTCTTCTTGCAAAACACTCGGCAGACCTCCGTGCAGCCTCTAGAACACGATGGGAGATGTTTTCTGTGCTGGCACAGTTTCTCCTTGCCTGACAGAGTGGAAAAGCTTTTTGCTGAGATGTAGAGGAGAAGAGAGGCTAAAGACGAAGGTATGGTGCTCTGCAGAGCTAAGCACCGCTCCCGGACCTCTTTCGGCAGAAGGCGCACACCGCAGAGCACTGTGAGCGGCAGAATCGTCTTTGCGCGAAGAAGCAGCTTCTTCGTCTCCGGGAGCCGGAGAGAGCGGCAGCTTCGCAAAGGTGATGAAACAAGCTGTACAACACTGCGATTGTGTGCGCAGCTTGCCAACTGAGAGAAAACAGTACCTGACCACTCTCCTGCCTTTTCTATTCACATGAACATTCGATTGCAAGCTGTTTTGGACAACTTTCTTTCTCTTCTTGCAAAACACTCGGCAGACCTCCGTGCAGCCTCTAGAACACGATGGGAGATGTTTTCTGTGCTGGCACAGTTTCTCCTTGCCAGACAGAGTGGAAAAGCTTTTTGCTAAGATGTAGACGAGAAGAGAGACTAAAGACGAAGGTACGGTGCTCTGCAGAGCTAAGCACAGCCCCCGGGTCTCTTTCGGCAGAAGGCGCACACCGCAGAGCACTGTGAGCGGCAGAATCGTCTTTGCGCGAAGAAGCAGCTTCTTCGTCTCCGGGAGCCGGAGAGAGCGGCAACTTCGCAAAGGTGATGAAACAAGCTGTACAACACTGCGATTGTGTGCGCAGCTTGCCAACTGAGAGAAAACAGTACCTGACCACTCTCCTGCCTTTTCTATTCACATGAACATTCGATTGCAAGCTGTTTTGGACAACTTTCTTTCTCTTCTTGCAAAACACTCGGCAGACCTCCGTGCAGCCTCTAGAACACGATGGGAGATGTTTACTGTGCTGGCAAAGTTTCTCCTTGCCAGACAGAGTGGAAAAGCTTTTTGCTAAGATGTAGACGACAAGAGAGGCTAAAGACGAAGGTACGGTGCTCTGCAGAGCTAAGCACCGCTCCCAGACCTCTTTCGGCAGAAGGCGCACACCTCAGAGCACTGTGAGCGGCAGAATTGTCTTTGCGCGAAGAAGCAGCTTCTTCGTCTCCGGTAGCCGGAGAGAGCGGCAGCTTCGCAAAGGTGATGAAACAAGCTGTACAACACTGCGATTGTGTGCGCAGCTTGCCAACTGAGAGAAAACAGTACCTGACCACTCTCCTGCCTTTTCTATTCACATGAACATTCGATTGCAAGCTGTTTTGGACAACTTTCTTTCTCTTCTTGCAAAACACTCGGCAAACCTCCGTGCAGCCTCTAGAACACGATGGGAGATGTTTTCTGTGCTGGCACAGTTTCTCCTTGCCAGACAGAGTGGAAAAGCTTTTTGCTGAGATGTAGACGAGAAGAGAGGCTAAAGACGAAGGTACGGTGCTCTGGAGAGCTAAGCTCTGCTCCCGGGCCTCTTTCAGCAGAAGGCGCACACCGCAGAGCACTGTGAGCGGCAGAATCGTCTTTGCGCGAAGAAGCAGCTTCTTCGTCTCCGGGAGCCGGAGAGAGCGGCAGCTTCGCAAAGGTGATGAAACAAGCTGTACAACACTGCGATTGTGTGCGCAGCTTGCCAAGTGAGAGAAAACAGTACCTGACACTCTCCTGCCTTTTCTAATCACATGAACATTCGATTGCAAGCTGTTTTGGACAACTTTCTTTCTCTTCTTGCAAAACACTCGGCAGACCTCCGTGCAGCCTCTAGAACACGATGGGAGATGTTTTCTGTGCTGGCACAGTTTCTCCTTGCCAGACAGAGTGGAAAAGCTTTTTGCTAAGATGTAGACGAGAAGAGAGGCTAAAGAAGCAGGTACGGTGCTCTGCAGAGCTAAGCACCGTTCCCGGACCTCTTTCGGCAGAAGGCGCACACTGCAGAGCACTGTGAGCGGCAGAATCGTCTTTGCGCGAAGAAGCAGCTTCTTCGTCTCCGGGAGCCGGAGAGAGCGGCAACTTCGCAAAGGTGATGAAACAAGCTTTACAACACTGCGATTGTGTGCGCAGCTTGCCAACTGAGAGAAAACAGTACCTGACCACTCTCCTGCCTTTTCTATTCACATGAACATTCGATTGCAACCTGTTTTGGACAACTTTCTTTCTCTTCTTGCAAAACACTCGGCAGACCTCCGTGCAGCCTCTAGAACACGATGGGAGATGTTTTCTGTGCTGGCACAGTTTCTCCTTGCCAGACAGAGTGGAAAAGATTTTTCTAAGATGTAGACGAGAAGAGAGGCTAAAGACGAAAGTACGGTGCTCTGCAGAGCGAAGCACCGCTCCCGGACCTCTTTCGGCAGAAGGCGCACACCGCAGAGCACTGTGAGCGGCAGAATCGTCTTTGCGCGAAGAAGCAGCTTCTTCGTCTCCGGGAGCCGGAGAGAGCGGCAGCTTCGCAAAGGTGATGAAACAAGCTGTACAACACTGCGATTGTGTGCGCAGCATGACAACTGAGAGAAAACAGTACCTGACCACTCTCCTGCCTTTTCTATACACATGAACATTCGATTGCAAGCTGTTTTGGACAACTTTCTTTCTCTTCTTGCAAAACACTCGGCAGACCTCCGTGCAGCCTCTAGAACACGATGGGAGATGTTTTTTGTGCTGGCACAGTTTCTCCTTGCCAGACAGAGTGGAAAAGCTTTTTGCTAAGATGTAGACGAGAAGAGAGTCTAAAGACGAAGGTACGGTGCTCTGCAGAGCTAAGCACCGCTCCCGGGTCTCTTTCGGCAGAAGACGCACACTGCAGAGCACTGTGAGCGGCAGAATCCTCTTTGCGCGAAAACGCAGCTTCTTCGTCTCCGGGAGCCGGAGAGAGCGGCAACTTCGCAAAGGTGATGAAACAAGCTGTACAACACTGCGATTGTGTGCGCAGCTTGCCAACTGAGAGAAAACAGTACCTGACCACTCTCCTGCCTTTTCTATTCACATGAACATTCGATTGCAAGCTGTTTTGGACAACTTTCTTTCTCTTCTTGCAAAACACTCGGCAGACCTCCGTGCAGCCTCTAGAACACGATGGGAGATGTTTTCTGTGCTGGCAAAGTTTCTCCTTGCCAGACAGAGTGGAAAAGCTTTTTGCTAAGATGTAGACGAGAAGAGAGGCTAAAGACGAAGGTACGGTGCTCTGCAGAGCTAAGCACCGCTCCCGGGTCTCTTTCGGCAGAAGACGCACACTGCAGAGCACTGTGAGCGGCAGAATCGTCTTTGCGCGAAGAAGCAGCTTCTTCGTCTCCGGGAGCCGGAGAGAGCGGCAGCTTCGCAAAGGTGATGAAACAAGCTGTACAACACTGCGATTGTGTGCGCAGCATGACAACTGAGAGAAAACAGTACCTGACCACTCTCCTGCCTTTTCTATTCACATGAACATTCGATTGCAAGCTGTTTTGGACAACTTTCTTTCTCTTCTTGCAAAACACTCGGCAGACCTCCGTGCAGCCTCTAGAACACGATGGGAGATGTTTTCTGTGCTGGCACAGTTTCTCCTTGCCAGACAGAGTGGAAAAGCTTTTTGCTAAGATGTAGAGGAGAAGAGAGGCTAAAGACGAAGGTACGGTGCTCTGCAGAGCTAAGCACAGCTCCCGGGTCTCTTTCGGCAGAAGACGCACACTGCAGAGCACTGTGAGCGGCAGAATCCTCTTTGCACGAAAACGCAGCTTTTTCGTCTCCGGGAGTCGGAGAGAGCGGCAACTTCGCAAAGGTGATGAAACAAGCTGTACAACACTGCGATTGTGTGCGCAGCTTGCCAACTGAGGGAAAACAGTACCTGACCACTCTCCTGCCTTTTCTATTCACATGAACATTCGATTGCAAGCTGTTTTGGACAACTTTCTTTCTCTTCTTGCAAAACACTCGGCAGACCTCCGTGCAGCCTCTAGAACACGATGGGAGATGTTTTCTGTGCTGGCAAAGTTTCTCCTTGCCAGACAGAGTGGAAAAGATTTTTGCTAAGATGTAGACGAGAAGAGAGGCTAAAGACGAAGGTACGGTGCTCTGCAGAGCTAAGCACAGCTCCCGGGCGTCTTTCGGCGGAAGGCGCACACCGCAGAGCACTGTGAGCGGCAGAATCGTCTTTGCGCGAAGAAGCAGCTTCTTCGTCTCCGGGAGCCGGAGAGAGCGGCAGCTTCGCAAAGGTGATGAAACAAGCTGTACAACACTGCGATTGTGTGCGCAGCTTGCCAACTGAGAGAAAACAGTACCTGACACTCTCCTGCCTTTTCTAATCGCATGAACATTCGATTGGAAGCTGTTTTGGACAACTTTCTTTCTCTTCTTGCAAAACACTCGGCAGACCTCCGTGCAGCCTCTAGAACACGATGGGAGATGTTTTCTGTGCTGGCACAGTTTCTCCTTGCCAGACAGAGTGGAAAAGCTTTTTGCTGAGATGTAGACGAGAAGAGAGGCTAAAGACGAAGGTACGGTGCTCTGCAGAGCTAAGCACCGCTCCCGGACCTCTTTCGGCAGAAGGCGCACACCGCAGAGCACTGTGAGCGGCAGAATCGTCTTTGCGCGAAGAAGCAGCTTCTTCGTCTCCGGGAGACGGAGAGAGCGGCAACTTCGCAAAGGTGATGAAACAAGCTGTACAACACTGCGATTGTGTGCGCAGCTTGCCAACTGAGAGAAAACGGTACCTGACCACTCTCCTGCCTTTTCTATTCACATGAACATTCGATTGCAAGCTGTTTTGGACAACTTTCTTTCTCTTCTTGCAAAACACTCGGCAGACCTCCGTGCAGCCTCTAGAACACGATGGGAGATGTTTTTTGTGCTGGCAAAGTTTCTCCTTGCCAGACAGAGTGGAAAAGATTTTTGCAAAGGTGTAGACGAGAAGAGAGGCTAAAGACGAAGGTACGGTGCTCTGCAGAGCTCAGCACCGCTCCCGGACCTCTTTCGGCAGAAGGCGCACACCGCAGAGCACTGTGAGCGGCAGAATCGTCTTTGCGCGAAGAAGCAGCTTCTTCGTCTCCGGGAGCCGGAGAGAGCGGCAGCTTCGCAAAGGTGATGAAACAAGCTGTACAACACTGTGATTGTGTGCGCAGCTTGCCAAATGAGAGAAAACAGTACCTGACCACTCTCCTGCCTTTTCTATTCACATGAACATTCGATTGGAAGCTGTTTTGGACAACTTTCTTTCTCTTCTTGCAAAACACTCGGCAGACCTCCGTGCAGCCTCTAGAAGACGATGGGAGATGTTTTTTGTGCTGGCACAGTTTCTCCTTGCCAGAGAGAGTGGAAAAGCTTTTTGCTAAGATGTAGAGGAGAAGAGAGGCTTAAAACGAAGGTACGGTGCTCTGCAGAGCTAAGCACAGCTCCCGGGCCTCTTTCGGCAGAAGGCGCACACCGCAGAGCACTGTGAGCGGCAGAATCGTCTTTGCGCGAAGAAGCAGCTTCTTCGTCTCCGGGAGCCGGAGAGAGCGGCATCTTCGCAAAGGTGATGAAACAAGCTGTACAACACTGCGATTGTGTGCGCAGCTTGCCAACTGAGAGAAAACAGTACCTGACCACTCTCCTGCCTTTTCTATTCACATGAACATTCGATTGCAAGCTGTTTTGGACAACTTTCTTTCTCTTCTTGCAAAACACTCGGCAGACCTCCGTGCAGCCTCTAGAACACGATGGGAGATGTTTTCTGTGCTGGCACAGTTTCTCCTTGCCAGACAGAGTGGAAAAGCTTTTTGCTAAGATGTAGACGAGAAGAGAGGCTAAAGACGAAGGTACGGTGCTCTGCAGAACTAAGCACCGCTCCCGGACCTCTTTCGGCAGAAGGCGCACACCGCAGAGCACTGTGAGCGGCAGAATCGTCTTTGCGCGAAGAAGCAGCTTCTTCGTCTCCGGGAGCCGGAGAGAGCGGCAGCTTCGCAAAGGTGATGAAACAAGCTGTACAACACTGCGATTGTGTGCGCAGCTTGCCAACTGAGAGAAAACAGTACCTGACCACTCTCCTGCCTTTTCTATTCTCATGAACATTCGATTGCAAGCTGTTTTGGACAACTTTCTTTCATTTCTTGCAAAACACTCGGCAGACCTCCGTGCAGCCTCTAGAACACGATGGGAGATGTTTTCTGTGCTGGCACAGTTTCTCCTTGCCAGACAGAGTGGAAAAGCTTTTTGCTAAGATGTAGACGAGAAGAGAGGCTAAAGAAGCAGGTACGGTGCTCTGCAGAGCTAAGCACAGCTCCCGGGCCTCTTTCGGCAGAAGGCGCACACCGCAGAGCACTGTGAGCGGCAGAATCGTCTTTGCGCGAAGAAGCAGCTTCTTCGTCTCCGGGAGCCGGAGAGAGCGGCAGCTTCGCAAAGGTGATGAAACAAGCTGTACAACACTGCGATTGTGTGCGCAGCTTGCCAACTGAGAGAAAACAGTACCTGACCACTCTCCTGCCTTTTCTATTCACATGAACATTCGATTGCAAGCTGTTTTGGACAACTTTCTTTCATTTCTTGCAAAACACTCGGCAGACCTCCGTGCAGCCTCTAGAACACGATGGGAGATGTTTTTTGTGTTGGCACAGTTTCTCCTTGCCAGACAGAGTGGAAAAGGTTTTGCTGAAATGTAGACGAGAAGAGAGGCTAAAGACGAAGGTACGGTGCTCTGCAGAGCTAAGCACAGCTCCCGGACCTCTTTCGGCAGAAGTCGCACACCGCAGAGCACTGTGAGCGGCAGAATCGTCTTTGCACGAAGAAGCAGCTTCTTCGTCTCCGGGAGCCGGAGAGAGCGGCAGCTTCGCAAAGATGATGAAACAAACTGTACAACACTGCGATTGTGGGCGCAGTTTGCCAACTGAGAGTAAACAGTACCTGACCACTCTCCTGCCTTTTCTATTCACATGAACATTCGATTGCAAGCTGTATTGGACAACTTTATTTCTCTTCTTGCAAAACACTCTGCAGACGTCCGTGCAGCCTCTAGAACACGATGGGAGATGATTTCTGTGCTGGCAAAGTTTCTCCTTGCCAGACAGAGTGGAAAAGCTTTTTGCTGAGATGGAGACGAGAAGAGAGGCTAAAGACGAAGGTACGGTGCTCTGCAGAGCTAAGCACCGCTCCCGGACCTCTTTCGGCAGAAGGCGCACACCGCAGAGCACTGTGAGCGGCAGCATCGTCTTTGCGCGAAGAAGCAGCTTCTTCGTCTCCGGGAGCCGGAGAGAGCGGCAGCTTCGCAAAGGTGATGAAACAAGCTGTACAACACTGCGATTGTGTGCGCAGCTTGCCAACTGAGAGAAAACAGTACCTGACCACTCTCCTGCCTTTTCTATTCACATGAACATTCGATTGCAAGCTGTTTTGGACAACTTTCTTTCATTTCTTGCAAAACACTCGGCAGACCTCCGTGCAGCCTCTAGAACACGATGGGAGATGTTTTTTGTGCTGGCACAGTTTCTCCTTGCCAGACAGAGTGGAAAAGCTTTTTGCTAAGATGTAGACGAGAAGAGAGGCTAAAGACGAAGGTACGGTGCTCTGCAGAGCTAAGCACCGCTCCCGGACCTCTTTCGGCAGAAGGCGCACACCGCAGAGCACTGTGAGCGGCAGAATCGTCTTTGCGCGAAGAAGCAGCTTCTTCGTCTCCGGGAGCCGGAGAGAGCGGCAGCTTCGCAAAGGTAATGAAACAAACTCTACAACACTGCGATTGTGGGCGCTGTTTGCCAACTGAGAGTAAACAGTACCTGACCACTCTCCTGCCTTTTCTATTCACATGAACATTCGATTGCAAGCTGTTTTGGACAACTTTCTTTCTCTTCTTGCAAAACACTCGGCAGACCTCCGTGCAGCCTCTAGAACACGATGGGAGATGATTTCTGTGCTGGCACAGTTTCTCCTTGCCAGACAGAGTGGAAAAGCTTTTTGCTGAGATGGAGACGAGAAGAGAGGCTAAAGACGAAGGTACGGTGCTCTGCAGAGCTAAGCACCGCTCCCGGACCTCTTTCGGCAGAAGGCGCACACCGCAGAGCACTGTGAGCGGCAGCATCGTCTTTCTGCGAAGAAGCAGCTTCTTCGTCTCCGGGAGCCGGAGAGAGCGGCAGCTTCGCAAAGGTGATGAAACAAGCTGTACAACACTGCGATTGTGTGCGCAGCATGACAACTGAGAGAAAACAGTACCTGACTACTCTCCTGCCTTTTCTATTCACATGAACATTCGATTGCAAGCTGTTTTGGACAACTTTCTTTCATTTCTTGCAAAACACTCGGCAGACCTCCGTGCAGCCTCTAGAACACGATGGGAGATGTTTTTTGTGCTGGCACAGTTTCTCCTTGCCAGACAGAGTGGAAAAGCTTTTTGCTAAGATGTAGACGAGAAGAGAGGCTAAAAACGAAGGTACGGTGCTCTGCAGAGCTAAGCACCGCTCCCGGACCTCTTTCGGCAGAAGGCGCACACCGCAGAGCACTGTGAGCGGCAGAATCGTCTTTGCGCGAAGAAGCAGCTTCTTCGTCTCCGGGAGCCGGAGAGAGCGGCAGCTTCGCAAAGGTGATGAAACAATCTGTACAACACTGTGATTGTGTGCGCAGCTTGCCAAGTGAGAGAAAACAGTACCTGACACTCTCCTGCCTTTTCTAATCGCATGAACATTCGATTGCAAGCTGTTTTGGACAACTTTCTTTCTCTTCTTGCAAAACACTCGGCAGACCTCCGTGCAGCCTCTAGAACACGATGGGAGATGTTTTCTGTGCTGGCAAAGTTTCTCCTTGCCAGACAGAGTGGAAAAGCTTTTTGCTAAGATGTAGACGAGAAGAGAGGCTAAAGAATCAGGTATGGTGCTCTGCAGAGCTAAGCACATCTCCCGGGCCTCTTTCGGCAGAAGGCGCACACCGCAGCGCACTGTGAGCGGCAGAATCGTCTTTGCGCGAAGAAGCAGCTTCTTCGTCTCCGGGAGCCGGAGAGAGCGGCAACTTCGCAAAGGTGATGAAACAAGCTGTACAACACTGCGATTGTGTGCGCAGCTTTCCAACTGAGAGAAAACAGTACCTGACCACTCTCCTGCCTTTTCTATTCACATGAACATTCGATTGCAAGCTCTTTTGGACAACTTTCTTTCATTTCTTGCAAAACACTCGGCAGACCTCCGTGCAGCCTCTAGAAGACGATGGGAGATGTTTTTTGTGCTGGCGCAGTTTCTCCTTGCCAGACAGAGTGGAAAAGCTTTTTGCTGAAATGTAGACGAGAAGAGATGCTAAAGACGAAGGTACGGTGCTCTGCAGAGCTAAGCACAGCTCCCGGACCTCTTTCGGCAGAAGGCGCACACCGCAGAGCACTGTGAGCGGCAGAATCGTCTTTGCGCGAAGAAGCAGCTTCTTCGTCTCCGGGAGCCGGAGAGAGCGGCAGCTTCGCAAAGGTGATGAAACAAGGTGTACAACACTGCGATTGTGGGCGCAGCTTGCCAACTGAGAGAAAACAGTACCTGACCACTCTCCTGCCTTTTCTATTCACATGAACATTCGATTGCAAGCTGTTTTGGACAACTTTCTTTCATTTCTTGCAAAACACTCGGCAGACCTCCGTGCAGCCTCTAGAACACGATGGGAGATGTTTTTTGTGCTGGCACAGTTTCTCCTTGCCAGACAGAGTGGAAAAGCTTTTTGCTAAGATGTAGACGAGAAGAGAGGCTAAAGACGAAGGTACGGTGCTCTGCAGAGCTAAGCACCGCTCCCGGACCTCTTTCGGCAGAAGGCGCACACCGCAGAGCACTGTGAGCGGCAGAATCGTCTTTGCGCGAAGAAGCAGCTTCTTCGTCTCCGGGAGCCGGAGAGAGCGGCAGCTTCGCAAAGGTAATGAAACAAACTCTACAACACTGCGATTGTGGGCGCTGTTTGCCAACTGAGAGTAAACAGTACCTGACCACTCTCCTGCCTTTTCTATTCACATGAACATTCGATTGCAAGCTGTTTTGGACAACTTTCTTTCTCTTCTTGCAAAACACTCGGCAGACCTCCGTGCAGCCTCTAGAACACGATGGGAGATGATTTCTGTGCTGGCACAGTTTCTCCTTGCCAGACAGAGTGGAAAAGCTTTTTGCTGAGATGGAGACGAGAAGAGAGGCTAAAGACGAAGGTACGGTGCTCTGCAGAGCTAAGCACCGCTCCCGGACCTCTTTCGGCAGAAGGCGCACACCGCAGAGCACTGTGAGCGGCAGCATCGTCTTTCTGCGAAGAAGCAGCTTCTTCGTCTCCGGGAGCCGGAGAGAGCGGCAGCTTCGCAAAGGTGATGAAACAAGCTGTACAACACTGCGATTGTGTGCGCAGCATGACAACTGAGAGAAAACAGTACCTGACTACTCTCCTGCCTTTTCTATTCACATGAACATTCGATTGCAAGCTGTTTTGGACAACTTTCTTTCATTTCTTGCAAAACACTCGGCAGACCTCCGTGCAGCCTCTAGAACACGATGGGAGATGTTTTTTGTGCTGGCACAGTTTCTCCTTGCCAGACAGAGTGGAAAAGCTTTTTGCTAAGATGTAGACGAGAAGAGAGGCTAAAAACGAAGGTACGGTGCTCTGCAGAGCTAAGCACCGCTCCCGGACCTCTTTCGGCAGAAGGCGCACACCGCAGAGCACTGTGAGCGGCAGAATCGTCTTTGCGCGAAGAAGCAGCTTCTTCGTCTCCGGGAGCCGGAGAGAGCGGCAGCTTCGCAAAGGTGATGAAACAATCTGTACAACACTGTGATTGTGTGCGCAGCTTGCCAAGTGAGAGAAAACAGTACCTGACACTCTCCTGCCTTTTCTAATCGCATGAACATTCGATTGCAAGCTGTTTTGGACAACTTTCTTTCTCTTCTTGCAAAACACTCGGCAGACCTCCGTGCAGCCTCTAGAACACGATGGGAGATGTTTTCTGTGCTGGCAAAGTTTCTCCTTGCCAGACAGAGTGGAAAAGCTTTTTGCTAAGATGTAGACGAGAAGAGAGGCTAAAGAATCAGGTATGGTGCTCTGCAGAGCTAAGCACATCTCCCGGGCCTCTTTCGGCAGAAGGCGCACACCGCAGCGCACTGTGAGCGGCAGAATCGTCTTTGCGCGAAGAAGCAGCTTCTTCGTCTCCGGGAGCCGGAGAGAGCGGCAACTTCGCAAAGGTGATGAAACAAGCTGTACAACACTGCGATTGTGTGCGCAGCTTTCCAACTGAGAGAAAACAGTACCTGACCACTCTCCTGCCTTTTCTATTCACATGAACATTCGATTGCAAGCTCTTTTGGACAACTTTCTTTCATTTCTTGCAAAACACTCGGCAGACCTCCGTGCAGCCTCTAGAAGACGATGGGAGATGTTTTTTGTGCTGGCGCAGTTTCTCCTTGCCAGACAGAGTGGAAAAGCTTTTTGCTGAAATGTAGACGAGAAGAGATGCTAAAGACGAAGGTACGGTGCTCTGCAGAGCTAAGCACAGCTCCCGGACCTCTTTCGGCAGAAGGCGCACACCGCAGAGCACTGTGAGCGGCAGAATCGTCTTTGCGCGAAGAAGCAGCTTCTTCGTCTCCGGGAGCCGGAGAGAGCGGCAGCTTCGCAAAGGTGATGAAACAAGGTGTACAACACTGCGATTGTGGGCGCAGCTTGCCAACTGAGAGAAAACAGTACCTGACCACTCTCCTGCCTTTTCTATTCACATGAACATTCGATTGCAAGCTGTTTTGGACAACTTTCTTTCATTTCTTGCAAAACACTCGGCAGACCTCCGTGCAGCCTCTAGAAGACGATGGGAGATGTTTTTTGTGCTGGCACAGTTTCTCCTTGCCAGACAGAGTGGAAAAGCTTTTTGCTGAAATGTAGACGAGAAGAGAGTCTAAAGACGAAGGTACCGTGCTCTGCAGAGCTAAGCACAGCTCCCGGGCCTCTTTCGGCAGAAGTCGCACACCGCAGAGCACTTTGAGCGGCAGAATCGTCTTTGCGCGAAGAAGCAGCTTCTTCGTCTCCGGGCGCCGGAGAGAGCGGCAGCTTCGCAAAGGTGATGAAACAAGCTGTACAACACTGCGATTGTGTGCGCAGCTTGCCAACTCAGAGAAAACAGTACCTGACCACTGTCCTGCCTTTTCTATTCACATGAACATTCGATTGCAAGCTGTTTTGGACAACTTTCTTTCTCTTCTTGCAAAACACTCGGCAGACCTCCGTGCAGCCTCTAGAACACGATGGGAGATGTTTTCTGTGCTGGCAAAGTTTCTAATTGCCAGACAGAGTGGAAAATCTTTTTGCTGAGATGTAGACGAGAAGAGACGCTAAAGACGAAGGTACGGTGCTCTGCAGAGCTAAGCACCGCTCCCGGACCTCTTTCGGCAGAAGGCGCACACCGCAGAGCACTGTGAGCGGCAGAATCGTCTTTGCGCGAAGAAGCAGCTTCTTCGTCTCCGGGAGCCGGAGAGAGCGGCAACTTCGCAAAGGTGATGAAACAAGCTGTACAACACTGTGATTGTGTGCGCAGCTTGCCAACTGAGAGAAAACAGTACCTGACCACTCTCCTGCCTTTTCTATTCACATGAACATTCGATTGCAAGCTGTTTTGGACAACTTTCTTTCTCTTCTTGCAAAACACTCAGCAGACGTCCGTGCAGTCTCTAGAACACGATGGGAGATGTTTTCTGTGCTGGCAAAGTTTCTCCTTGCCAGACAGAGTGGAAAAGCTTTTTGCTAAGATGTAGACGAGAAGAGAGGCTAAAGACGAAGGTACGGTGCTCTGCAGAGCTAAGCACCGCTCCCGGGCGTCTTTCGGCGGAAGGCGCACACCGCAGAGCACTGTGAGCGGCAGAATCGTCTTTGCGCGAAGAAGCAGCTTCTTCGTCTCCGGGAGCCGGAGAGAGCGGCAGCTTCGCAAAGGTGATGAAACAAGCTGTACAACACTGCGATTGTGTGCGCAGCTTGCCAACTGAGAGAAAACAGTACCTGACCACTCTCCTGCCTTTTCAATTCACATGAACATTCGATTGCAAGCTGTTTTGGACAACTTTCTTTCTCTTCTTGCAAAACACTCGGCAGACCTCCGTGCAGCCTCTAGAACACGTTGGGAGACGTTTTCTGTGCTGGCAAAGTTTCTCCTTGCCAGACAGACTGGAAAAGCTTTTTGCTAAGATGTAGACGAGAAGAGAGGCTAAAGAAGCAGGTACGGTGCTCTGCAGAGCTAAGCACCGCTCCCGGACCTCTTTCGGCAGAAGGCGCACACTGCAGAGCACTGTGAGCGGCAGAATCGTCTTTGCGCGAAGAAGCAGCTTCTTCGTTGTCGGGCGATGGGTAGATATAAGTCCAATTGTGTCAGGAACCCACGTCTTAAAAAGGAACCCACTATGCCGCGGCAAAATATCCAAATATGGATAACATTGTAAACAGACCAGTGAAGAGATTTCTGATTTTATTTCCAGCACATCAGTCTCATAATACAAGAAGGAGACATGACAGCTCACTGATCCACCCCTTAAATGTCTCCCCCAGGAGGGCTCATACAGCAATACATAAAATCATCTCAATCTAGAGTTCAGCCAATCACACACAGAAAACACATATTGACAAGCATTCTATCCAATCTCATAAAGTATACGTAATCGTAGCTAAAACAAAGACTGGTTCATAAGAGACAATGAACAGAGCTCTATTCATGCTAACCTTCTAAAGATATACATTAAATAACCTTGTTGCCATCCTAAAACCAATTCTACAGAGACCTATTGTTATTTGTCACGTCTACTGCTTGGGAAACTTTTCTGCTTGCATGGGAAACTTTTCTGCTTGCATTTGCAATGCTAACAGAACTTCAGTCTGAGACCTATACCTTTTTTAACCATTTTCTAAAAACCCTCTAACCTTATGGATTCCAACATTCGTCTCCGGGAAGCGGAGAGAGCGGCAGCTTCGCAAAGGTGATGAAACAAGCTGTACAACACTGCGATTGTGTGCGCAGCTTGCCAACTGAGAGAAAACAGTACCTGACCACTCTCCTGCCTTTTCTATTCACATGAACATTCGATTGCAAGCTGTTTTGGACAACTTTCTTTCTCTTCTTGCAAAACACTCGGCAGACCTCCGTGCAGCCTCTAGAACACGATGGGAGATGTTTTCTGTGCTGGCACAGTTTCTCCTTGCCAGACAGAGTGGAAAAGCTTTTTGCTAAGATGTAGACGAGAAGAGAGGCTAAAGACGAAGGTACGGTGCTCTGCAGAGCTAAGCACCGCTCCCGGACCTCTTTCGGCAGAAGGCGCACACCGCAGAGCACTGTGAGCGGCAGAATCGTCTTTGCGCGAAGAAGCAGCTTCTTCGTCTCCGGGAGCCGGAGAGAGCGGCAACTTCGCAAAGGTGATGAAACAAGCTGTACAACACTGCGATTGTGTGCGCAGCTTGCCAACTGAGAGAAAACAGTACCTGACCACTCTCCTGCCTTTTCTATTCACATGAACATTCGATTGCAAGCTGTTTTGGACAACTTTCTTTCTCTTCTTGCAAAACACTCGGCAGACCTCCGTGCAGCCTCTAGAACACGATGGGAGATGTTTTCTGTGCTGGCACAGTTTCTCCTTGCCAGACAGAGTGGAAAAGCTTTTTGCTAAGATGTAGACGAGAAGAGAGGCTAAAGAAGCAGGTATGGTGCTCTGCAGAGCTAAGCACAGCTCCCGGGCCTCTTTCGGCAGAAGGCGCACACCGCAGAGCACTGTGAGCGGCAGAATCGTCTTTGCGCGAAGAAGCAGCTTCTTCGTCTCCGGGAGCCGGAGAGAGCGGCAGCTTCGCAAAGGTGATGAAACAAGCTGTACAACACTGCGATTGTGTGCGCAGCTTGCCAACTGAGAGAAAACAGTACCTGACCACTCTCCTGCCTTTTCTATTCACATGAACATTCGATTGCAAGCTGTTTTGGACAACTTTCTTTCATTTCTTGCAAAACACTCGGCAGACCTCCGTGCAGCCTCTAGAACACGATGGGAGATGTTTTTTGTGTTGGCAGTTTCTCCTTGCCAGACAGAGTGGAAAAGGTTTTGCTGAAATGTAGACGAGAAGAGAGGCTAAAGACGAAGGTACGGTGCTCTGCAGAGCTAAGCACAGCTCCCGGACCTCTTTCGGCAGAAGTCGCACACCGCAGAGCACTGTGAGCGGCAGAATCGTCTTTGCACGAAGAAGCAGCTTCTTCGTCTCCGGGAGCCGGAGAGAGCGGCAGCTTCGCAAAGATGATGAAACAAACTGTACAACACTGCGATTGTGGGCGCAGTTTGCCAACTGAGAGTAAACAGTACCTGACCACTCTCCTGCCTTTTCTATTCACATGAACATTCGATTGCAAGCTGTATTGGACAACTTTATTTCTCTTCTTGCAAAACACTCTGCAGACGTCCGTGCAGCCTCTAGAACACGATGGGAGATGATTTCTGTGCTGGCAAAGTTTCTCCTTGCCAGACAGAGTGGAAAAGCTTTTTGCTGAGATGGAGACGAGAAGAGAGGCTAAAGACGAAGGTACGGTGCTCTGCAGAGCTAAGCACCGCTCCCGGACCTCTTTCGGCAGAAGGCGCACACCGCAGAGCACTGTGAGCGGCAGCATCGTCTTTGCGCGAAGAAGCAGCTTCTTCGTCTCCGGGAGCCGGAGAGAGCGGCAGCTTCGCAAAGGTGATGAAACAAGCTGTACAACACTGCGATTGTGTGCGCAGCTTGCCAACTGAGAGAAAACAGTACCTGACCACTCTCCTGCCTTTTCTATTCACATGAACATTCGATTGCAAGCTGTTTTGGACAACTTTCTTTCATTTCTTGCAAAACACTCGGCAGACCTCCGTGCAGCCTCTAGAACACGATGGGAGATGTTTTTTGTGCTGGCACAGTTTCTCCTTGCCAGACAGAGTGGAAAAGCTTTTTGCTAAGATGTAGACGAGAAGAGAGGCTAAAGACGAAGGTACGGTGCTCTGCAGAGCTAAGCACCGCTCCCGGACCTCTTTCGGCAGAAGGCGCACACCGCAGAGCACTGTGAGCGGCAGAATCGTCTTTGCGCGAAGAAGCAGCTTCTTCGTCTCCGGGAGCCGGAGAGAGCGGCAGCTTCGCAAAGGTAATGAAACAAACTCTACAACACTGCGATTGTGGGCGCTGTTTGCCAACTGAGAGTAAACAGTACCTGACCACTCTCCTGCCTTTTCTATTCACATGAACATTCGATTGCAAGCTGTTTTGGACAACTTTCTTTCTCTTCTTGCAAAACACTCGGCAGACGTCCGTGCAGCCTCTAGAACACGATGGGAGATGATTTCTGTGCTGGCACAGTTTCTCCTTGCCAGACAGAGTGGAAAAGCTTTTTGCTGAGATGGAGACGAGAAGAGAGGCTAAAGACGAAGGTACGGTGCTCTGCAGAGCTAAGCACCGCTCCCGGACCTCTTTCGGCAGAAGGCGCACACCGCAGAGCACTGTGAGCGGCAGCATCGTCTTTCTGCGAAGAAGCAGCTTCTTCGTCTCCGGGAGCCGGAGAGAGCGGCAGCTTCGCAAAGGTGATGAAACAAGCTGTACAACACTGCGATTGTGTGCGCAGCATGACAACTGAGAGAAAACAGTACCTGACTACTCTCCTGCCTTTTCTATTCACATGAACATTCGATTGCAAGCTGTTTTGGACAACTTTCTTTCATTTCTTGCAAAACACTCGGCAGACCTCCGTGCAGCCTCTAGAACACGATGGGAGATGTTTTTTGTGCTGGCACAGTTTCTCCTTGCCAGACAGAGTGGAAAAGCTTTTTGCTAAGATGTAGACGAGAAGAGAGGCTAAAAACGAAGGTACGGTGCTCTGCAGAGCTAAGCACCGCTCCCGGACCTCTTTCGGCAGAAGGCGCACACCGCAGAGCACTGTGAGCGGCAGAATCGTCTTTGCGCGAAGAAGCAGCTTCTTCGTCTCCGGGAGCCGGAGAGAGCGGCAGCTTCGCAAAGGTGATGAAACAAGCTGTACAACACTGTGATTGTGTGCGCAGCTTGCCAAGTGAGAGAAAACAGTACCTGACACTCTCCTGCCTTTTCTAATCGCATGAACATTCGATTGCAAGCTGTTTTGGACAACTTTCTTTCTCTTCTTGCAAAACACTCGGCAGACCTCCGTGCAGCCTCTAGAACACGATGGGAGATGTTTTCTGTGCTGGCAAAGTTTCTCCTTGCCAGACAGAGTGGAAAAGCTTTTTGCTAAGATGTAGACGAGAAGAGAGGCTAAAGAATCAGGTATGGTGCTCTGCAGAGCTAAGCACATCTCCCGGGCCTCTTTCGGCAGAAGGCGCACACCGCAGCGCACTGTGAGCGGCAGAATCGTCTTTGCGCGAAGAAGCAGCTTCTTCGTCTCCGGGAGCCGGAGAGAGCGGCAACTTCGCAAAGGTGATGAAACAAGCTGTACAACACTGCGATTGTGTGCGCAGCTTTCCAACTGAGAGAAAACAGTACCTGACCACTCTCCTGCCTTTTCTATTCACATGAACATTCGATTGCAAGCTCTTTTGGACAACTTTCTTTCATTTCTTGCAAAACACTCGGCAGACCTCCGTGCAGCCTCTAGAAGACGATGGGAGATGTTTTTTGTGCAGGCGCAGTTTCTCCTTGCCAGACAGAGTGGAAAAGCTTTTTGCTGAAATGTAGACGAGAAGAGATGCTAAAGACGAAGGTACGGTGCTCTGCAGAGCTAAGCACAGCTCCCGGACCTCTTTCGGCAGAAGGCGCACACCGCAGAGCACTGTGAGCGGCAGAATCGTCTTTGCGCGAAGAAGCAGCTTCTTCGTCTCCGGGAGCCGGAGAGAGCGGCAGCTTCGCAAAGGTGATGAAACAAGGTGTACAACACTGCGATTGTGGGCGCAGCTTGCCAACTGAGAGAAAACAGTACCTGACCACTCTCCTGCCTTTTCTATTCACATGAACATTCGATTGCAAGCTGTTTTGGACAACTTTCTTTCATTTCTTGCAAAACACTCGGCAGACCTCCGTGCAGCCTCTAGAAGACGATGGGAGATGTTTTTTGTGCTGGCACAGTTTCTCCTTGCCAGACAGAGTGGAAAAGCTTTTTGCTGAAATGTAGACGAGAAGAGAGTCTAAAGACGAAGGTACCGTGCTCTGCAGAGCTAAGCACAGCTCCCGGGCCTCTTTCGGCAGAAGTCGCACACCGCAGAGCACTTTGAGCGGCAGAATCGTCTTTGCGCGAAGAAGCAGCTTCTTCGTCTCCGGGCGCCGGAGAGAGCGGCAGCTTCGCAAAGGTGATGAAACAAGCTGTACAACACTGCGATTGTGTGCGCAGCTTGCCAACTCAGAGAAAACAGTACCTGACCACTGTCCTGCCTTTTCTATTCACATGAACATTCGATTGCAAGCTGTTTTGGACAACTTTCTTTCTCTTCTTGCAAAACACTCGGCAGACCTCCGTGCAGCCTCTAGAACACGATGGGAGATGTTTTCTGTGCTGGCAAAGTTTCTAATTGCCAGACAGAGTGGAAAATCTTTTTGCTGAGATGTAGACGAGAAGAGACGCTAAAGACGAAGGTACGGTGCTCTGCAGAGCTAAGCACCGCTCCCGGACCTCTTTCGGCAGAAGGCGCACACCGCAGAGCACTGTGAGCGGCAGAATCGTCTTTGCGCGAAGAAGCAGCTTCTTCGTCTCCGGGAGCCGGAGAGAGCGGCAACTTCGCAAAGGTGATGAAACAAGCTGTACAACACTGTGATTGTGTGCGCAGCTTGCCAACTGAGAGAAAACAGTACCTGACCACTCTCCTGCCTTTTCTATTCACATGAACATTCGATTGCAAGCTGTTTTGGACAACTTTCTTTCTCTTCTTGCAAAACACTCAGCAGACGTCCGTGCAGTCTCTAGAACACGATGGGAGATGTTTTCTGTGCTGGCAAAGTTTCTCCTTGCCAGACAGAGTGGAAAAGCTTTTTGCTAAGATGTAGACGAGAAGAGAGGCTAAAGACGAAGGTACGGTGCTCTGCAGAGCTAAGCACCGCTCCCGGGCGTCTTTCGGCGGAAGGCGCACACCGCAGAGCACTGTGAGCGGCAGAATCGTCTTTGCGCGAAGAAGCAGCTTCTTCGTCTCCGGGAGCCGGAGAGAGCGGCAGCTTCGCAAAGGTGATGAAACAAGCTGTACAACACTGCGATTGTGTGCGCAGCTTGCCAACTGAGAGAAAACAGTACCTGACCACTCTCCTGCCTTTTCAATTCACATGAACATTCGATTGCAAGCTGTTTTGGACAACTTTCTTTCTCTTCTTGCAAAACACTCGGCAGACCTCCGTGCAGCCTCTAGAACACGTTGGGAGACGTTTTCTGTGCTGGCAAAGTTTCTCCTTGCCAGACAGACTGGAAAAGCTTTTTGCTAAGATGTAGACGAGAAGAGAGGCTAAAGAAGCAGGTACGGTGCTCTGCAGAGCTAAGCACCGCTCCCGGACCTCTTTCGGCAGAAGGCGCACACTGCAGAGCACTGTGAGCGGCAGAATCGTCTTTGCGCGAAGAAGCAGCTTCTTCGTTGTCGGGCGATGGGTAGATATAAGTCCAATTGTGTCAGGAACCCACGTCTTAAAAAGGAACCCACTATGCCGCGGCAAAATATCCAAATATGGATAACATTGTAAACAGACCAGTGAAGAGATTTCTGATTTTATTTCCAGCACATCAGTCTCATAATACAAGAAGGAGACATGACAGCTCACTGATCCACCCCTTAAATGTCTCCCCCAGGAGGGCTCATACAGCAATACATAAAATCATCTCAATCTAGAGTTCAGCCAATCACACACAGAAAACACATATTGACAAGCATTCTATCCAATCTCATAAAGTATACGTAATCGTAGCTAAAACAAAGACTGGTTCATAAGAGACAATGAACAGAGCTCTATTCATGCTAACCTTCTAAAGATATACATTAAATAACCTTGTTGCCATCCTAAAACCAATTCTACAGAGACCTATTGTTATTTGTCACGTCTACTGCTTGGGAAACTTTTCTGCTTGCATGGGAAACTTTTCTGCTTGCATTTGCAATGCTAACAGAACTTCAGTCTGAGACCTATACCTTTTTTAACCATTTTCTAAAAACCCTCTAACCTTATGGATTCCAACATTCGTCTCCGGGAAGCGGAGAGAGCGGCAGCTTCGCAAAGGTGATGAAACAAGCTGTACAACACTGCGATTGTGTGCGCAGCTTGCCAACTGAGAGAAAACAGTACCTGACCACTCTCCTGCCTTTTCTATTCACATGAACATTCGATTGCAAGATGTTTTGGACAACTTTCTTTCTCTTCTTGCAAAACACTCGGCAAACGTCTGTGCAGCCTCTAGAACACGATGGGAGATGTTTTCTGTGCTGGCACAGTTTCTCCTTGCCAGACAGAGTGGAAAAGCTTTTTGCTGAGATGTAGACGAGAAGAGAGGCTAAAGACGAAGGTACGGTGCTCTGCAGAGCTAAGCACCGCTCCCGGACCTCTTTCGGCAGAAGGCGCACACCGCAGAGCACTGTGAGCGGCAGAATCGTCTTTGCGCGAAGAAGCAGCTTCTTCGTCTCCGGTAGCCGGAGAGAGCGGCAGCTTCGCAAAGGTGATGAAACAAGCTGTACAACACTGCGATTGTGCGCGCAGCTTGCCAACTGAGAGAAAACAGTACCTGACACTCTCCTGCCTTTTCTAATCGCATGAACATTCGATTGCAAGCTGTTTTGGACAACTTTCTTTCTCTTCTTGCAAAACACTCGGCAGACCTCCGTGCAGCCTCTAGAACACGATGGGAGATGTTTTTTGTGCTGGCACAGTTTCTCCTTGCCAGACAGAGTGGAAAAGCTTTTTGCTAAGATGTAGACGAGAAGAGAGGCTAAAGAAGCAGGTATGGTGCTCTGCAGAGCTAAGCACAGCTCCCGGGCCTCTTTCGGCAGAAGGCGCACACCGCAGAGCACTGTGAGCGGCAGAATCGTCTTTGCGCGAAGAAGCAGCTTCTTCGTCTCCGGGAGCCGGAGAGAGCGGCAGCTTCGCAAAGGTGATGAAACAAGCTGTACAACACTGCGATTGTGTGCGCACCTTGCCAACTGAGAGAAAACAGTACCTGACCACTCTCCTGCCTTTTCTATTCACATGAACATTCGATTGCAAGCTGTTTTGGACAACTTTCTTTCATTTCTTGCAAAACACTCGGCAGACCTCCGTGCAGCCTCTAGAACACGATGGGAGATGTTTTTTGTGCTGGCACAGTTTCTCCTTGCCAGACAGAGTGGAAAAGCTTTTTGCTAAGATGTAGACGAGAAGAGAGGCTAAAGACGAAGGTACGGTGCTCTGCAGAGCTAAGCACAGCTCCCGGACCTCTTTCGGAAGAAGTCGCACACCGCAGAGCACTGTGAGCGGCAGAATCGTCTTTGCGCGAAGAAGCAGCTTCTTCGTCTCCGGGAGCCGGAGAGAGCGGCAGCTTCGCAAAGGTGATGAAACAAGCTGTACAACACTGCGATTGTGGGCGCAGCTTGCCAACTGAGAGAAAACAGTACCTGACCACTCTCCTGCCTTTTCTATTCACATGAACATTCGATTGCAAGCTGTTTTGGACAACTTTCTTTCTCTTCTTGCAAAACACTCGGCAGACCTCCGTGCAGCCTCTAGAACACGATGGGAGATGTTTTCTGTGCTGGCACAGTTTCTCCTTGCCAGACAGAGTGGAAAAGCTTTTTGCTAAGATGTAGACGAGAAGAGAGGCTAAAGACGAAGGTACGGTGCTCTGCAGAGCTAAGCACCGCTCCCGGACCTCTTTCGGCAGAAGGCGCACACCACAGAGCACTGTGAGCGGCAGAATCGTCTTTGCGCGAAGAAGCAGCTTCTTCGTCTCCGGGAGCCGGAGAGAGCGGCAGCTTCGCAAAGGTGATGAAACAAGCTGTACAACACTGCGATTGTGGGCGCAGCTTGCCAACTGAGAGAAAACAGTACCTGACCACTCTCCTGCCTTTTCTATTCACATGAACATTCGATTGAAAGCTGTTTTGGACAACTTTCTTTCTCTTCTTGCAAAACACTCGGCAGACCTCCGTGCAGCCTCTAGAACACGATGGGAGATGTTTTTTGTGCTGGCACAGTTTCTCCTTGCCAGACAGAGTGGAAAAGCTTTTTGCTAAGATGTAGAGGAGAAGAGAGGCTAAAAACGAAGGTACGGTGCTCTGCAGAGCTAAGCACCGCTCCCGGGCCTCTTTCGGCAAAAGACGCACACTGCAGAGCACTGTGAGCGGCAGAATCCTCTTTGCGCGAAAACGCAGCTTCTTCGTCTCCGGGAGCCGGAGAGAGCGGCAGCTTCACAAAGGTGATGAAACAAGCTGTACAACACTGCGATTGTGTGCGCAGCTTGCCAAGTGAGAGAAGACAGTACCTGACCACTCTCCTGCCTTTTCTATTCACATGAACATTCGATTGCAAGCTGTTTTGGACAACTTTCTTTCTCTTCTTGCAAAACACTCGGCAGACCTCCGTGCAGCCTCTAGAACACGATGGGAGATGTTTTCTGTGCTGGCACAGTTTCTCCTTGCCAGACAGAGTGGAAAAGCTTTTTGCTGAGATGTAGAGGAGAAGAGAGGCTAAAGACGAAGGTACGGTGCTCTGCAGAGCTAAGCACCGCTCCCGGACCTCTTTCGGCAGAAGGCGCACACCGCAGAGCACTGTGAGCGGCAGAATCGTCTTTGCGCGAAGAAGCAGCTTCTTCGTCTCCGGGAGCCGGAGAGAGCGGCAGCTTCGCAAAGGTGATGAAACAAGCTGTACAACACTGCGATTGTGTGCGCAGCTTGCCAACTGAGAGAAAACAGTACCTGACCACTCTCCTGCCTTTTCTATTCTCATGAACATTCGATTGCAAGCTGTTTTGGACAACTTTCTTTCATTTCTTGCAAAACACTCGGCAGACCTCCGTGCAGCCTCTAGAACACGATGGGAGGTGTTTTTTGTGCTGGCACAGTTTCTCCTTGCCAGACAGAGTGGAAAAGATTTTTGCTGAAATGTAGACGAGAAGAGAAGCTAAAGACGAAGGTACGGTGCTCTGCAGAGCTAAGCACAGCTCCCGGACCTCTTTCGGCAGAAGGCGCACACCGCAGAGCACTGTGAGCGGCAGAATCGTCTTTGCGCGAAGAAGCAGCTTCTTCGTCTCCGGGAGCCGGAGAGAGCGGCAGCTTCGCAAAGGTGATGAAACAAGCTGTACAACACTGCGATTGTGTGCGCAGCTTGCCAACAGAGAGAAAACAGTACCTGACCACTCTCCTGCCTTTTCTATTCACATGAACATTCGATTGCAAGCTGTTTTGGACAACTTTCTTTCTCTTCTTGCAAAACACTCGGCAGACGTCCGTGCAGCCTCTGGAACACGATGGGAGATGTTTTTTGTGCTGGCAAAGATTCTCCTTGCCAGACAGAGTGGAAAAGCTTTTTGCTGAGATGTAGATGAGAAGAGAGGCTAAAGACGAAGGTACGGTGCTCTGCAGAGATAAGCACCGCTCCCGGACCTCTTTCGGCAGAAGGCGCACACCGCAGAGCACTGTGAGCGGCAGAATCGTCTTTGCGCGAAGAAGCAGCTTCTTCGTCTCCGGGAGCCGGAGAGAGCGGCAACTTCGCAAAGGTGATGAAACAAGCTGTACAACACTGCGATTGTGTGCGCAGCTTGCCAACTGAGAGAAAACAGTACCTGACCACTCTGCTGCCTTTTCTATTCACATGAACATTCGATTGCAAGCTGTTTTGGACAACTTTCTTTCTCTTCTTGCAAAACACTCGGCAGACCTCCGTGCAGCCTCTAGAACACGTTGGGAGATGTTTTCTGTGCTGGCACAGTTTCTCCTATCCAGAGAGAGTGGAAAAGCTTTTTGCTAAGATGTAGACGAGAAGAGAGGCTAAAGACGAAGGTACGGTGCTCTGCAGACCTAAGCACCGCTCCCGGACCTCTTTCGGCAGAAGGCGCACACCGCAGAGCACTGTGAGCGGCAGAATCGTCTTTGCGCGAAGAAGCAGCTTCTTCGTCTCCGGGAGCCGGAGAGAGCGGCAGCTTCGCAAAGGTGATGAAACAAGCTGTACAACACTGCGATTGTGTGCGCAGCTTGCCAACTGAGAGAAAACAGTACCTGACCACTCTCCTGCCTTTTCTATTCACATGAACATTCGATTGCAAGCTGTTTTGGACAACTTTCTTTCTCTTCTTGCAAAACACTCGGCAGACCTCCGTGCAGCCTCTAGAACACGATGGGAGATGTTTTCTGTGCTGGCACAGTTTCTCCTTGCCAGACAGAGTGGAAAAGCTTTTTGCTAAGATGTAGAAGAGTAGAGAGGATAAAAACGAAGGTACGGTGCTCTTCAGAGCTAAGCACCGCTCCCGGGTCTCTTTCGGCAGAAGACGCACACTGCAGAGCACTGTGAGCGGCAGAATCCTCTTTGCGCGAAAACGCAGCTTTTTCGTCTCCGGGAGTCGGAGAGAGCGGCAACTTCGCAAAGGTGATGAAACAAGCTGTACAACACTGCGATTGTGTGCGCAGCTTGCCAACTGAGAGAAAACAGTACCTGACCACTCTTCTGCGTTTTCTATTCACATGAACATTCGATTGGAAGCTGTTTTGGACAACTTTCTTTCTCTTCTTGCAAAACACTCGGCAGACCTCCGTGCAGCCTCTAGAACACGATGGGAGATGTTTTCTGTGCTGGCACAGTTTCTCCTTGCCAGACAGAGTGGAAAAGCTTTTTGCTAAGATGTAGACGAGAAGAGAGGCTAAAGACGAAGGTACGGTGCTCTGCAGAGCTAAGCACAGCTCCCGGGCGTCTTTCGGCGGAAGGCGCACACCGCAGAGCACTGTGAGCGGCAGAATCGTCTTTGCGCGAAGAAGCAGCTTCTTCGTCTCCGGGAGCCGGAGAGAGCGGCAGCTTCGCAAAGGTGATGAAACAAGCTGTACAACACTGCGATTGTGTGCGCAGCTTGCCAACTGAGAGAAAACAGTACCTGACCACTCTCCTGCCTTTTCTATTCACATGAACATTCGATTGCAAGCTGTTTTGGACAACTTTCTTTCTCTTCTTGCAAAACACTCGGCAAACCTCCGTGCAGCCTCTAGAACACGATGGGAGATGTTTTCTGTGCTGGCACAGTTTCTCCTTGCCAGACAGAGTGGAAAAGCTTTTTGCTGAGATGTAGACGAGAAGAGAGGCTAAAGACGAAGGTACGGTGCTCTGCAGAGCTAAGCACCGCTCCCGGACCTCTTTCGGCAGAAGGCGCACACCGCAGAGCACTGTGAGCGGCAGAATCGTCTTTGCGCGAAGAAGCAGCTTCTTCGTCTCCGGGAGCCGGAGAGAGCGGCAGCTTCGCAAAGGTGATGAAACAAGCTGCACAACACTGAGATTGTGGGCGCAGCTTGCCAACTGAGAGTAAACAGTACGTGACCACTCTCCTGCCTTTTCTATTCACATGAACATTCGATTGCAAGCTGTTTTGGACAACTTTCTTTCTCTTCTTGCAAAACACTCGCCAGACCTCCGTGCAGCTTCTAGAACACGATGGGAGATGTTTTCTGTGCTGGCAAAGTTTCTCCTTGCCAGACAGAGTGGAAAAGCTTTTTGCTAAGATGTAGACGAGAAGAGAGGCTAAAGATGAAGCTACGGTGCTCTGCAGAGCTAAGCACCGCTCCCGGGCCTCTTTCGGCAGAAGCCGTAAACCGCAGAGCACGGTGAGCGGCAGAATCGTCTTTGCGCGAAGAAGCAGCTTCTTCGTCTCCGGGAGCCGGAGAGAGCGGCAACTTCGCAAAGGTGATGAAACAAGCTGTACAACACTGCGATTGTGTGCGCAGCATGACAACTGAGAGAAAACAGTACCTGACCACTCTCCTGCCTTTTCTATTCACTTGAACATTCGATTGGAAGCTGTTTTGGACAACTTTCTTTCTCTTCCTACAAAACACTCGGCAGGCCTCCGTGCAGCCTCTAGAACACGATGGGAGATGTTTTTTGTGCTGGCACAGTTTCTCCTTGCCAGACAGAGTGGAAAAGCTTTTTGCTAAGATGTAGACGAGAAGAGAGGCTAAAGACGAAGGTACGGTGCTCTGCAGAGCTAAGCACCGCTCCCGGACCTCTTTCGGCAGAAGGCGCACACCGCAGAGCACTGTGAGTCGCAGAATCGTCTTTGCGCGAAGAAGCAGCTTCTTCGTCTCCGGGAGCCGGAGAGAGAGGCAGCTTCGCAAAGGTGATGAAACAAGCTGTACAACACTGCGATTGTGTGCGCAGCTTGCCAACTGAGAGAAAACAGTACCTGACCACTCTCCTGCCTTTTCTATTCACATGAACATTCGATTGCAAGCTGTTTTGGACAACTTTCTTTCTCTTCTTGCAAAACACTCGGCAGCTCTCCGTGCAGCCTCTAGAACACGATGGGAGATGTTTTCTGTGCTGGCAAAGTTTCTCCTTGCCAGACAGATTGGAAAAGCTTTTTGCTAATATGTAGACGAGAAGAGAGGCTAAAGACGAAGGTACGGTGCTCTGCAGAGCTAAGCTCTGCTCCCGGGCCTCTTTCGGCAGAAGGCGCACACCCCAGAGCACTGTGAGCGGCAGAATCCTCTTTGCGCGAAGAAGCAGCTTCTTCGTCTCCGGGAGCCGGAGAGAGCGGCAACTTCGCAAAGGTGATGAAACAAGGTGTACAACACTGCGATTGTGTGCGCAGCTTGCCAAGTGAGAGAAAACAGTACCTGACCACTCTCCTGCCTTTTCTATTCACATGAACATTCGATTGCAAGCTGTTTTGGACAACTTTCTTTCTCTTCTTGCAAAACACTCGGCAGACCTCCGTGCAGCTTCTAGAACACGATGGGAGATGTTTTCTGTGCTGGCACAGTTTCTCCTTGCCAGACAGAGTGGAAAAGCTTTTTGCTGAGATGTAGACGAGAACAGAGGCTAAAGACGAAGGTACGGTGCTCTGCAGAGCTAAGCACCGCTCCCGGACCTCTTTCGGCAGAAGGCGCACACCGCAGAGCACTGTGAGCGGCAGCATCGTCTTTGCCTGAAGAAGCAGCTTCTTCGTCTCCGGGAGCCGGAGAGAGCGGCAGCTTCGCAAAGGTGATGAAACAAGCTGTACAACACTGCGATTGTGTGCGCAGCTTGCCAACTGAGAGAAAACAGTACCTGACACTCTCCTGCCTTTTCTAATCGCATGAACATTCGATTGCAAGCTGTTTTGGACAACTTTCTTTCTCTTCTTGCAAAACACTCGGCAGACCTCCGTGCAGCCTCTAGAACTCGATGGGAGATGTTTTCTGTGCTGGCACAGTTTCTCCTTGCCAGACAGAGTGGAAAAGCTTTTTGCTAAATGTAGACGAGAAGAGAGGCTAAAGAAGCAGGTATGGTGCTCTGCAGAGCTAAGCACAGCTCCCGGGCCTCTTTCGGCAGAAGGCGCACACCGCAGAGCACTGTGAGCGGCAGAATCGTCTTTGCGCGAAGAAGCAGCTTCTTCGTCTCCGGGAGCCGGAGAGAGCGGCAACTTCGCAAAGGTGATGAAACAAGCTGTACAACACTGCGATTGTGTACGCAGCTTGCCAACTGAGAGAAAACAGTACCTGACACTCTCCTGCCTTTTCTATTCACATGAACATTCGATTGCAAGCTGTTTTGGACAACTTTATTTCATTTCTTGCAAAACACTCGGCAGACCTCCGTGCAGCCTCTAGAACACGATGGGCGATGTTTTTTGTGCTGGCACAGTTTCTCCTTGCCAGACAGAGTGGAAAAGCTTTTTGCTGAAATGTAGACGAGAAGAGAGGCTAAAGACGAAGGTACGGTGCTCTGCAGATCTAAGCACCCCTCCCGGACCTCTTTCGGCAGAAGTCGCACACCGCAGAGCACTGTGAGCGGCAGAATCGTCTTTGCGCGAAGAAGCAGCTTCTTCGTCTCCGGGAGCCGGAGAGAGCGGCAGCTTCGCAAAGGTGGTGAAACAAGCTGTACAACACTGCGATTGTGGGCGCAGCTTGCCAACTGATAGAAAACAGTACCTGACCACTCTCCTGCCTTTTCTATTCACATGAACATTCGATTGCAAGCTGTTTTGGACAACTTTCTTTCTCTTCTTGCAAAACACTCGGCAGACCTCCGTGCAGCTTCTAGGACACGATGGGAGATGTTTTCTGTGCTGGCACAGTTTCTCCTTGCCAGACAGAGTGGAAAAGCTTTTTGCTAAGATGTAGACGAGAAGAGAGGCTAAAGACGAAGCTACGGTGCTCTGCAGAGCTAAGCACCGCTCCCGGGCCTCTTTCGGCAGAAGCCGTACACCGCAGAGCACTGTGAGCGGCAGAATCCTCCTTGCACGAAGAAGCAGCTTCTTCGTCTCCGGGAGCCTGAGAGAGCGGCAACTTCGCAAAGGTGATGAAACAAGCTGTACAACACTGCGATTGTGTGCGCAGCATGACAACTGAGAGAAAACAGTACCTGACCACTCTCCTGCCTTTTCTATTCACTTGAACATTCGATTGGAAGCTGTTTTGGACAACTTTCTTTCTCTTCCTGCAAAACACTCGGCAGGCCTCCGTGCAGCCTCTAGAACACGATGGGAGATGTTTTTTGTGCTGGCACAGTTTCTCCTTGCCAGACAGAGTGGAAAAGCTTTTTGCTAAGATGTAGACGAGAAGAGAGGCTAAAGACGAAGGTACGGTGCTCTGCAGAGCTAAGCACCGCTCCCGGACCTCTTTCGGCAGAAGGCGCACACCGCAGAGCACTGTGAGTAGCAGAATCGTCTTTGCGCGAAGAAGCAGCTTCTTCGTCTCCGGGAGCCGGAGAGAGAGGCAGCTTCGCAAAGGTGATGAAACAAGCTTTACAACACTGCGATTGTGTGCGCAGCTTGCCAACTGAGAGAAAACAGTTCCTGACCACTCTCCTGCCTTTTCTATTCACATGAACATTCGATTGCAAGCTGTTTTGGATAAATTTCTTTCTCTTCTTGCAAAACACTCGGCAAACCTCCGTGCAGCCTCTAGAACACGATGGGAGATGTTTTCTGTGCTAGCACAGTTTCTCCTTGCCAGACAGAGTGGAAAAGCTTTTTGCTGAGATGTAGACGAGAAGAGAGGCTAAAGACGAAGCTACGGTGCTCTGCAGAGCTAAGCTCTGCTCCCGGGCCTCTTTCGGCAGAAGCGGCACACCGCAGAGCACTGTGAGCGGCAGAATCGTCTTTGCGTGAAGAAGCAGCTTCTTCGTCTCCGGGAGCCGGAGAGAGCGGCAACTTCGCAAAGGTGATGAAACAAGCTGTACAACACTGCGATTGTGTGCGCAGCTTGCCAACTGAGAGAAAACAGTACCTGACCACTCTCCTGCCTTTTCTATTCACATGAACATTCGATTGCAAGCTGTTTTGGACAACTTTCTTTCTCTTCTTGCAAAACACTCGGCAGACCTCCGTGCAGCTTCTAGAACACGATGGGAGATGTTTTCTGTGCTGGCAAAGTTTCTCCTTGCCAGACAGAGTGGAAATGCTTTTTGCTAAGATGTAGACGAGAGCAGACGCTAAAGACGAAGGTACGGTGCTCTGCAGAGCTAAGCACCGCTCCCGGGCCTCTTTCGGCAGAAGGCGCACACCGCAGAGCACTGTGAGCGGCAGAATCGTCTTTGCGCGAAGAAGCAGCTTCTTCGTCTCCGGGAGCCGGAGAGAGCGGCAGCTTCGCAAAGGTGATGAAACAAGCTGTACAACACTGCGATTGTGTGCGCAGCTTGCCAACTGAGAGAAAACAGTACCTGACCACTCTCCTGCCTTTTCTATTCACATGAACATTCGATTGCAAGCTGTTTTGGACAACTTTCTTTCTCTTCTTGCAAAACACTCGGCAGACCTCCGTGCAGCTTCTAGAACACGATGGGAGATGTTTTCTGTGCTGGCACAGTTTCTCCTTGCCAGACAGAGTGGAAAAGCTTTTTGCTAAGATGTAGACGAGAAGAGAGGCTAAAGACGAAGGTACGGTGCTCTGCAGAGCTAAGCACCGCTCCCGGGCCTCTTTCGGCAGAAGCCGCACACCGCAGAGCACTGTGAGCGGCAGAATCGTCTTTGCCTGAAGAAGCAGCTTCTTCGTCTCCGGGAGCCGGAGAGAGCGGCAGCTTCGCAAAGGTGATGAAACAAGCTGTACAACACTGCGATTGTGTGCGCAGCTTGCCAAGTGAGAGAAAACAGTACCTGACCACTCTCCTGCCTTTTCTATTCACATGAACATTCGATTCCAAGCTGTTTTGGACAACTTTCTTCCTCTTCTTGGAAAACACTCTGCAGACCTCTGTGACACTTCTAGAACACGATGGGAGATGTTTTTTGTGCTGGCACAGTTTCTCCTTGCCAGACGTAGTGGAAAAGCTTTTTGCTAAGATGTAGTCGTGTAGAGACGCTAAAGACTGGATGAAAGCAAATGACACCCATCTTCAAAGAAGGCAATTAGGTGTGCTCGGAAGAGTCCGAACCAGCCAGCCTGTTTTTTATCTCCAGGAAGTTTATGGAGCAGCTATTCCTGGAAAGACTTGCCCGGCACATGAAGTACGGCAAACTCAGGTCGTCAGCATGGATTTTCCGGGGGAATTTTTTGCTGAACATCTTTTTCAACTCCTCTGATGAATCGACTGGTCGATGAACGGAATTTTGACTGCCTGGGCCTCAGGGAGGTTTTTGGCATTTCTCTGCATGGCAGCACACATACATACTGGAAGCAATAATGCTAAGGGGAGGGAACCAGTGTCTTTTCAGTGATGCTGAGTGAAAAGACAAGAGGCAGTGGGCACACTCTGAAATACCGGATATTGCCTTTGAACATCACCAAAAGATTTTTTAATGTGAGGGTGACTGAACCATGGCACAGACTGCCCAGAAAGGCTGTGGAGCCTGGATCTTTGAAGACATTAAAATTACACCCAGATAGAATCCTGGGCAAGAGGCTCTAGGTATCCTGGTTTAGCAGGGGGGTTGGATCTGGTTAGCCCCACCAACCCCTTCCACTCTCAGTCGTTCTGTGCTAGTGAATTCTCTTGGAGATGCACTTCAAGCACTGGCATGACAAAGTTCTGTGCAGAGATCCAAATGGACATGGGATCTAAGTTCCTTAAGCAGTGTTCAAGAAGAATATAAAACTCTGGGACAAGTATCTCTTCCCTAACTGAATCCCTTTCAGGGGTAAATTCCCAGCTATAGAAAGATCTTCTGATACGCGTGCATTAGACTGACACTGGCTGAGCAAATTTCTCCCTATGTGTATCTAAGACCAGTTAGGATCTTCACCCAAAGTGTTGTCAACATAGTCACAGAATGTCTACTGTTAAGAAGTGACAACTGACATCAGAATGGCAAATATTGGTCCACAAAATGGATGAATGGATGGGAATCATCTACTTGGGTTAAAAACAAAAATACAGAGTTGGTCTTTATTTCTCAATTTCATTGCAATATTGATAAGGGAAGAAAAAGACCTAAGTCCTTGACTTTCTTAACTGGAGGAAAGATTTTAAAAATTCCTTGTAAAAATGTATTATCACTATCAGACTATTGAAACCATTTGAGATTTGAGTTGGGAAAAAAGATCCGAATTTGTCTAGATAGTGGCAAAGAAGCCAAGAAAATAGGAAAGAAACAAAAAGAGAGCAAAAGAGTCAGCTTCAGCGGACAAGCTCGTTCTGGAAGTAGTCTGCGGGGAAAAGGAACTCCCAGTTGAATTTCCAGTGTATTCCTGCGCTGCTTTCACTAACTGCTCAATGGAAAAACCAATCCTTTTGTATAACTTCTCCCAGCAAGAAAAACTCCAACAGGTTGACACCACCATCATGCCTGTTCCAGACATATTGAAAAGAGAAAGGATGATTTTCTTGAAAAGCTACTTGCATAAAAGTCGCAAGACAGTGGAGGGATTCCCACATTCTCCTTCCTCCATCTGGCTTGAAAGTATGTTTGATCAAATATGCAACAAAGCACATGATTTATAAGGTAGAGTCAAATGGATGGTTTGGGAATTGATCTCTTGTTGATAGTAAACTTCATATCCACTCTGTGTGACCTTTCTAAAACAAAATGTGGAGCGGAGGCATGAATCTGCCACAACAAGGGTTAAGCAAACCTACACACTCCCGTTCACATGCCCCCCCTTCCACACACACCTAGGCACACACAGAGATCAGCATAGAAGATCATGAACACCTTGGAAAAGACTGAAATGCTAAATGCCTCTCTTTATGGGCAAAGGAGCTGGTGCAATAGTTCAAATGCCTGGTACAAAAATTCTGTTGAACATTTAGCTCCTATTTAAAAGACAGCTTTTCATTTCATTCCATTTACAAATCATTTTCATTTCATTTGTTTCTTTTAAATTACTTAGTTCTCATGTCTTGTATGTCTAGGAATATTTTCTTTGAAAAAAAGGAAAAAATAGGTGAGATCTTTTCAGCACAAAACATTGCTTGATAGAATTTTAAACCATCGTGATATGGAAGAATTGTTCTGTCCCTCTCTAAGGTGGAAGAAGTATTTGGATCACAGATCATCTACAATGAAATACTTGACATGTTTAAGATGCTTTCAATCCGTGGCACTTTTGTTTCTTTTCATTTTCTTGTGGTGTTGCTGATGTTTTTTTTTACATTTATTTTATTTCCACAGAGATGTCAAATGTTAGTAAACAGAAGAATATATATTTTAAATGGAATCTGAAATTAATTGTTATAGGTCCTTAGTGATTTTTGTTGAGATGCCAGCTGCAGTCATCATCTTATTTCAGATGAAGTGATTACCAGTATAAGCTTATGGTATGAAGCAGGTAATAGTTCACAGAGTAATGGAGTTCTGCTTACCATTTGCAGATGTTCTGATTCTTCATTTGCTACTTTAACTTGTAACCACTCTCTTTTTTGGATAGCTAGAAATCTGTGAGAGAAACTACAGCAAGATTCCTTTGTCGTTAGATACTTGATATGACAATATTAGGAGAAGGGGAAGGAGAAAATGGTGTTTAGCTCTGTTTCCATGAAGATTCAAACCCTTTGGTGGTGTTCTGAAATACCAACAACCCCAAAATAAATTGCAGCATTGGAATTGCAGTAGCAAAATTTATTTTGATATGGATGTATTTTTGATTAGTAATGTATAGCAAGTTTTTGTAAGGCTTCAAGCCCCTGCCCCCTTCTTTCTTAATTTCTCTCCCTACAAAACTGAAGAGAAGAGCCTAAATATCATTAGGAGCTGGTGCCTTGTGTAGAATAGTTTTGAACAGAAGGAAAGAGGGTAATTGATAACCTAAAGCAAACAGCAAGAGATCTGCCTTGCTGTCACAAGTCTGCTGCATCTCTGAGAAAGCTTGCTGTGCTATTAGAGTCACAATGTGCTCAGTAAGGAAATCTTCTTGGGAAAAAATATCTTTTCGCAATTACTTGAAAGCAATAAGCAGATGTGTATTCTCCGATGCATTTTCAAAAATTACAGAAGTTTAAAAATTTTGATCAAAACCAGTTTGTTTCATTACTTGAGGAGCTTTTCTAAGCCAAGCTCTAAGTTCTCCTCATGTTGCTGTTGTGTAGCTGAAGCCTAGAGCATGAAGATGACAGAACTCGGTTCTCACAACTGTAAATAAAGCTGGAGGAAGGTTGTGGATGTGCAGGAACCGATTGTCTGACGTTAGCAGCAGATCAATGCACAACAAATGTGAATAGCACTGGATGGGTGCTGAACACATATGATTGTAACCTTAGTCTGAGAGAGATTACCTCTGGTTTGCACCCTGGTGGTGATTCTAACCCTAGTCTGAGAGAGATCACCTCTGGTTTGCATCCTGGTGATTCTAACCTTGGTCTGAGAGAGATCACCTCTGGTTTGCACCCTGGTGATTCTAAACTTGGTCTGAGAGAGATCACCTCTGGGTTGCACCCTGATGATTCTAACCACATTAATCGCTTCATCTGCAAATGAGATGATGAGTGCAGCTGGCATCTCTACTCACGGGCATGATCCCTTACCAGCGTACAGCATTTCTCCCCAGCAGCATTCATGTGTATCTTACTTCAGTGACTCATAAATAATTATGTTCTTTTAGCTGCAAATTAAGTGGCTGATGACTGAGGTTTTTCTGGGCAGCATACTGATAGATTATGTATGGTTAGTACTGTTCATATTGTTTTGTGCTTGTGGGGGTTTATTCCCTCAAAACCTGTACTTGTAGGTCTTAGAGATTATTTTTTTTTAATGATTAATTTGGTAAGACTTCCCTATCATCTTTCTCCTTGGATTACTGGTAGAAATTTTCTTCCTGCTGTTTGTTACATACCTCCCTGAAGGATACTAATCGTTTTATGTATGTACCTTTCCTTGAAAATATAACTAGGTTACTTTGGCAACCAGCCGTATGTTCTGGAGAAGAGATTTTTTATTTTTATAGAAGCCTCTCACCCCCAGAGACAGGAACAGTGATCTTGAATGTCTCCATGGGTAAAAATCAATGGATCTTTACTTATTTGTATATATGCTCCAATGTAGTTTTCTGTTGCCCTGAGTTTCTTTTCATGATAGAGTTCACCTGAGTCTGAGCATCTATTTTGGTTGCTACAATTAAAAGGTGTCCCTCCTAATGCATACCTGTTGCATGGCTGTGTAACTGTGCTCTCATTTTGTGATAGCATGGGCATTCTAATTTAGTCTTGCATGGTGAATTATTCTGGGAGTCCACATTGCAAATTGCCAAGTCTGGCATTCCCTTCTCTATCAGGTCCTTTTGCCCACTAAGGAATAGCTACACCTTACTGATTAGTTTATCAAGACAGACTGTACATTATTGCTTATAAACTAAGTTGCTCTGGGATAATAATGCTTCTGCGCTGTCGATGAATGAGTAAAAATTTGAACATTACCTTCACATATATATGTGCATGTGAGGCACAGGCTTTTCCCATGCCCCTTGCCATCAGATGCTACTCATTTTCTGTTGTTTGGACAGCGTACAAAATAGCATACCCTGGAGACAACAGGGCTGTGTTGTGAATTCCTGTTCCTAGCCAGCCCCTGGAAAATGTTTTGGTTTGGAATATGGGAAGAAATGAAGCTGTGGGGAAACGGTGTTTGTCCCTGGTTAAAGAAAGAGCTACCTTGCACGCTGTGAGATGGGCTGATACATACATTGTGTGAATCCAGAGTATGAGGAGACATTCACCAGGGTACTGTATTTTTCCTCACTAGCAAAAATAAACGATTCCGTTTCAATGCCATTTCCCAATTTTTGATATCCTTCTTGCCTCATTTCCCAAACAACTCTGAGCTGGGAATGTCTTTCATTCCCGCTGCCTGTGTTGTTTGTTCTGGCTACTGGATCTTTTCCATTTCTGGGAGATGCTGCATCTCTCTGTTTCTCTGCCAGACTAATTCTTTTTTGCTCCAGTGGGCTTTGTGCTTGGAGCAGAGAGTGCAAAATGCCTGGTCAGAAGTGTTACAGTTTCAGGGAAGGTAGATGGTGAATTTCCAGGCTATTTCTATTTTGGGTTTTGTTTGTTTCCTTTCTTCTTACTGTTATATGCTAATAGGTTTTTTTTTAGTTTTTCTCTCTGTACTCTCTTCCAATATAGAAATAACATTTTTCAAAAATCCTCCAAGGTCCCATGAGGAAACAGTAACCAGTCTTTCATTTCTTTGTGTAGGCACACACTCAGAAGGGCAGAGGGCACAGTCATCCTGTCAGTGCAGCACAGAGAACAGTGAAATATCAGTAGAGGATTTGTTTCTTCCTGCTATCCTAACTTTTTTTCTTTGTTGATATTAAAGCATAAGTTATTCTTAATGCGGTTCTTCCTTAAACATTCCTTGTACGCTGATAGGCTCAGCAAAGGTTTGGTCACTGGGGAATGGATGACTCAGGCTTTTACACTCTGAGTCAACAGTCACAATGAGTAGATTCATATACTTTTGGCATGTAAGTACAAGCTGGTGCTTCATTTCACTGTGTTTTGTCGATGAATTTTTCCAGAGTTAATTCAGACATTCTGAAGCATTGAGAAGCAACATAACCTGTGCTCTGCTTGGGCGTAGGTTATGGTGGAAAGTGAGTTGATGTTGTTACCTGCTCTCACAATGCTACATTTGCAGTTAAGGAAACAGCCTCAGAATGCCTTCCATGCTTGTATTTTTATCAGTTTCTCTTTGAGGGGCATGCCTATACTACCTAACAAACTTGTTTAAATATATAGCATACTTTCCTAACTGCGTAATGTTTCACTTTGTCCACTTTGTTTCTTTGAAGACCTAAGGTGCTGATAGTAAAATTGTTGAAAGGGCGATAATGCAGCATGGGGCTGTGGAGCTTGCCAGGCTGTGAACAGGATATAACAAGCTTCTATTCTTTGGCATCAGCTTAAAAGTAGTCCTTTTGTTTTGTGAAACTTTTAATTTGGGCTGTTTTGAAGGGAAGTGATGTACTGTGGCTCAAACTGGCAACTTCTGTGTTCTTTACTGGGATAACTTTATTGAATATCCTCTCTGACTGAAAGGAGAGTGGTGAACAACACTAGTCCAGTGTCACAGTAGAGATAAATAACACTGTTATCGAAGTAGATGCAGGTTTCATTTAATTTCATTTATCCTCTGCACCAGTGTTTCCCGAAGAGTTCTGATGCTTTGTGCTGATCCTCCCTACTGGAGATATGCAGATGAGTTATTTTTCTGTCAGCTCTGTCCAATGAAAGTCAAGATCGTGCTGCTAGGCCACCTTTTTACAGGAAAAATAATCTAATGACTGGATTGCAGTACTGTCATGGAAATAAATTGCCTCCTATGTTCAGATAGCAGCAAGGTGGTGACCACTTAGTGCAAATCTTCTTCCTATTGTTAATGGTTTCTCAGTAGCATAAAAGCCTGTGCTCTTGGCAGCTAAAAGATTTAGTCACATCTAGATAATGTATTTGAGACAAGACACAACTAGATCAAATGATTATTTGTGAGGGTTTTGCCTCGATTCATCATGCGGTAGTACATTTTCCAAGAGTTCGGCTGCAGAGCTCCTACCAGAGACACTGATAAGGTTTTTTGGGGGTCTGATTTTGTTTTTCCTAGGTGTCTCTGTGTGTCTTTGTTTTTCTCACTTTTGTTGCATTCTAGTGAGTTGTGAGCCAGCTAGCCTTCCTGTGTGGTAGGTGTGAAAAATTGGACTGTCTCGCTGTTCCAGCCTCTGGTGAACATGAGCTCTCTTGCCATTCCTCTGAAATTGTGCTACATTCTAAAAAGATGATTATGGAGTGCAGTATTTAAGGGTTGTATGGTGGCATGAGGTCAGGTTCTGTGGGGGGAACTGGCTGTATTTGGAAATCTCAGTGATCTGCTACTACTCGTGATCAGCTTTAGAGAGGACAAAGTCAAATAGCGTCAGAAGGTGTCTGCTGAGCCTTTTGACAACTGCTTTGCACGACATCGACTGTAATTTTTAAGATGATGTCAAGTAGTGCTAGTATTCAGTCATTTTAATAAGGCAGTGAGTCTTAGCAGCAAAGACTTGCTGGCAACTCGCTGTTTGAGCCTGGTGCTGTTACATCAGCTCTTTTGTGAAGGCTTCATCATGCACAAACTTTTATGCTTATCCCACTTTTTCCACCAAATTAAAATAGGGGTCAATTTGAAACTATATACCAGGAGATTTCATTGGCAATTTGGGCTAAAGCAAAAACTTTAATCTCTGAAGGTTAGATTTAATTGTCTCCCTGCCTCTCTTAACTGTAATAAAAGAGTAGTGAAAAAGCTTCAGCTAGTTTTCCTTTTATTTACTCCAGCAGCAGGTTCGAGCCCAAAGGAAAAAAAAAAAAGGTGTAAAACAAGCTGACTTGGCCTTTTGTATGTATCAGAGCTTTTGTAGCATTGGTTTCTCATCAGACCAAGCTTGCTTGCTGTGAGGATAATCTGACTCACCTTTTGGAAAGGTAAAGGTCAGCTGCACTTGAGGAAGCCCCTGGTAGGCAATGCAGGCTCATAAAAATACTCTCAGCTCTTTCTTGACAGTTACCTTCTCTGGACCATGGTCTTGTCTTTGCTTGCCTCAGGCTTCTGGGAGCCCAGGATAGTTTATTGCCCTGCAGAAAGCACTGGGTAGATCCCACAGCAGTGTTCACTGCTGTATATTCCTGTATATATACATATATATATATATATATATATATAAAATACATATATATTTCAATGCATGGCTCATTAATCTGTGTCCCTTCTGTGGAGTAGCTGATGATGCGTTTATTTATTTCTTCCTTCCTTCTTTTTCTTCAGTGCTTTGACCCTTTCATTTTGAAGGCATAAGGTGTGGAAGTGTAAAGAATGATCTCATGGTAAGGGACTCTGAGTCCAGGATAAAAGTGAATTATTAGAACAGAATTTCTCTCTGAGGTAGAATGGGTTTTAAGAATGATGCCACATAGGCAGAATGCATTTCTCATTTGTATACCCTGACAAAAGAATTGATTGTTGCTGCCTGCTTTTAGGTATGTAGATTTATACCTGACAACTAGCTCTAAGTTCACAAGTAGTAACAAACGATAGAAACCAGCTTAACCACTGGTAGCAATTAGCTGTTTTAGAATGTGTTTGAAAAGGTTGTGTAACTGGGGAAATTGTCAGACAAGAGAAGATCCAATCAGGCTGCTAAAAGAGATTTTGTGGGCAAATGAAATGAGTACTTCGGTAAAATTCCTTACTATTGCAGCGTATGCGCGTGCACACTGGTGGGCTGGGGCTGATGAGCCTCTGGCAGGGAGCTTTGCAGAAGCTGCAAATGTTTTCAGTGGAAAGGAGACCTCAGCTCAGTTCTGCGGCATGTGACTTCCTATTTCGGTAGGTTACTTCCAAGGGACTTCCTCTGTTAAATGGACTCGTCTCTGGAGATTTAATCTGGAGCTGGAGCGTGGTCTGCTTTGTCCTGTGCCTCTGACAGCACTTTCCTGGAGTTTGCTTTGGAGTATTTCATTTTTATTTTGCACTGTCTCCAGCGTGCAAGGGTCTAGTGGCTGCTACTCGTGATCGGAAGCTGAGCACGTTTGTCCAGGTCTCAGTGGTGCATCCAGCAGAGCACATTGCCGCGCGGTATTCGAGCACTGAAATCGTGGAGGTGAGAGTCTTCCTTACTCAATTAACATGCTGATTGTTCCATTGCTCATTTCTTCCTTAGAAAGTGAGTTAGGAATAAAACAAGTTGGTGCATAGTGCCAGGTAAGACAAGCACACCCTGGCAGTTAGTAAAGCATACTGAAGTGTGCTGTAGTTCTTGGCATTTAAGCAGGATCAAGAGAAATTCACTTGGCTTCTCATGAAAGCTCTGTTGTTCCAAGTGGAGGCATGGAGAATATTCCAATTCTCCAGACACAGGTTTAGAATGAAACAGGGAATAGTTGCTCTCATGAAGGGACAAGGCAATGCAAAATAAAACTTAATTAAGAGTATAGTGAGTTTGGAAAGTATTTTTAAATGCAGAAAAGCATAGGTGTATTACATGGTCTGTTATCCTATTTGGTTTTTGTTCTATTTTTTCCATTAAAGAGCTGATGCTTTTGCAATTTGAAAAATATTACTCTAGATCTATAATTTGGGAAAGAAATGTGTGTATGTAATGTCTGTGACTTTACATGTAAGAATTAGTAATTGGTACCATACGTGACAACAAAAGTCGTCTGAGGCTGCTTTGCTAATCCTGACTTTGCCCTGTAAGCATTGGTGTCAGAAACAGCGAAAATGGTTCAGAGAAAATGAAGGGTGAGCAATGTAGATGTAACTTGCTTAACTTACAGGGGAGATTCATTAAGAGCAGGAAAGTCTCATTGTAAACACACACATGATTTCACCAGAGGCTTGTTTTAACTCTTAAATACAATGAGAATATTTCATGAGGTCTTTGTGTGATTACTTTCAACCAACTACTAATTAAATTATTATGATTTCAGCCCTCAACCATCCTGAAACTGTCTAATTCAAATATCTTGTATCTGATCAGGATGTCTCATTGCAGACTGTCTGGAATGATGTTGTGCAAAAGATGGATAGATAACCATGTATTCTTTGAAATAGAAGTTGATGCATTTCCTAATACAATGTCCTAGACCTCAATAAATTCCTGAATTTGTTTTATCAAGGTTCTTGGCTTTGTAGTCAAGCTTTGGTGGAGGGCAAGGCAGGGTCACAGAAAGTTAATCCGTAAGATAAATTACCTTTGTCGTGCACAAGCCTTTTTTTTTTTTTTTTTAATTACTTAATGGAAAATTTAATGATACCCACCTGGTAATCTTTGGCAATTAGGTGTAATTAAACATGAAGAAATTATAAATAATGTTTTGCATTATTCATTTAATTGTACATCTTTAGCTATGATATAGTTAGTTCTGTGTACAGCTTTTAAGTGTAATCATAATGTTTCAAAGCACAGGAATTTTATTTTATAGCAGTACAGCCTAAAGAGGAATATTTCAATCCCCTCTCCACAAAATCAGTATCCTTAATGTAATACTGAGAGTCTCTGTAGCATTTCTATACACTCAGTATTGTGGCTTAATGAAGATTGCTCTTTTTTGTATGTGTGTGCATGTTAAATCCTTAGTTCATCTAAATTAAGATGAAATTTTGGTACTTTCAAAAAGTGTTGAGGGAGTAAGAAAGGTTTTTTGGTTATTATAGGTTGTATTCCAGAACCTGGTACTAGCTGAGCTGTTTAAAAATGTGATAGCAGGCTCTGCCTCTGAAGCACTTCATATCCTTCCCAGTTAAAAAAACTTTCCAGGAAGTTCTTGTAGTTTTGTTTGGGTTTTGCTTGTTTGCTTTTAGCTTTCCTGATAAAGTTTTAAGGCTGTTTGTTTTTTCTCTTTGATTGGGTAATAAAACTGAGCTGTTTCCATCTCTCTGCTGTAGACAGCTGGCACCCTCTGGGTTTCTGTACCTCCACAGTGACACCCTTCACATTGCTCAGCTGTCCTTACTGAGTGTTTGCCCATGTTGCACAGGGTACAAAAGATCCTCTGTTTCTGACTGGTGTGACCTTCCCACCGGAATACCCCATCTATGAGGAAACTAAAATAAAACTCACGGTCTACGATGTCAAAGATAAATCCCAAGACACGGTAAGCGCTTTGCTTCAGTCCGTGCACAGATCTGACTGAGGAATGAGTTTCTTGCTGTGTTGTTCTTCGGCTCTCATTAGCAAATTGGGGAGATGGTTTGATGTCAAATTGGTTTTGTTGTTCTCTTGTGCCTAAAATCTACTTCATCTGTTGTTGATATGTTAGAGACTAGAGAAAGAGAACCATGCACTTAAGGTGGGCTTTTTGCTATTGGCTTTTTAACTGGTTACATGAGTCAGCACAGGTATTCCTGGCAAAGAAAAGACTGCTCTCTTGTGCTTTTTGAGAGCAGAGAACACATGGAATAGACTCTGATAGCACTGCTGTGAATAACTTTTCAGAAATATATTTCTGATAATATTTTACTTCTCTGCATAAACCAGAATGACAGTAGAGCCTGTAACTTGGGAGAGAGCTACTCCTATTTAATCTCTTGGGTGGTGATACCTGCAGCTTTCTGTTGCTGCTTTTGTTCTTGATTTGTAGCAGTCCAAACTCTACAGCTAAAGGTGAATCATTTGGGGTTCCAGTGTTGTAGACTCTTGAGTACAGAGTCAGCTTTTTATTCTTGGGAGTTACTCACTTGGGCTGATACATGGAGGTCAGAGGAACAATCTGAGTGGTTAAACTGCCAAATAAAGAGCTTGAGTACTATTTGATGTGTTCCAGATAATCCAAGACAGCCTTAGACAAGGGCTAAGCCTTTGTCTTAGCCTAGGACAGAGCTAGATGTCATAACAGGACCTGTGGGAGATGTGTATTTTTCTTCTGCAGCAGGCTGGAGTCCAGCTGATTAGTTTGCTCTCAGCCATCAAGAATGGCCACGTTGACACCTGTGTTGAATTGACTGAATTGCTCTGTAGTTGGCACCCAGCATGATGAAAGCAAGTGCAAGCTTCTGTCCTGGCTGTATATATGTTCATTATCTAGAAGAAGGTAATCGAGGACATGATTTGAAGCTTGGGACTGTCTTTGAGCTGCTTACAAAAGTAAAGTTCTATGTTTTGAGAACTTGTAATTTTTTCAGGTAGAAAATTATTGGTCTATTTGTTTAAATTTTCAACCTTTGTGAGCCAGCAGGTTGCTTCTGTCCCCTCACTGTGCTCTTTCATGGGAATATGTGGAGTGTCTTAAGCATCAAATCTGAATTTCTTCTCTGTTTAAGAAGGGAAGGGACATGTATATGCATTTTATAATGTATATATTTTAAATTTGGTGTTGGATTAGACTACAGGGACTTAAAATGGGATCTGCTGTTTCTTCAATAGAGTTGTCACCTGTGGACAGGTAACAGGCATTGAGTTAATGGAGTTGGACTTTGTCCTTCCCTTCCAGTTTCATTTTGACTGACAGATGCTGGAAAATAATATCCTATCAGTAAGTGATAAAAGTGAACTGGGTTGGTAGTACTTTTTCCCTGTGTTACTGCTTTTCTAGCTCCAGGCTCCTCTACTGCCACTTATGAAAGAGAAGATCTACCCTAGAGAACTAATAGAACTTGATAAGCTTTTTGCAAACATGTAAGGACTTTCTGTAACTGTTCCTTACAATTGTAGTTCAGGACTAGAGTCTCTCCCAGGGAATCCCACTGATGTAGCTTGTAAATCACGAGATAATACCTTTCTCTTTTGTCGTAGCATTTGTATTGTTCCTATGTGAAACATTCTAGATCTGTGCTGTAGGACCTTTTTGTGGGGGCAAGTATTGATCTCATCTCTGATTTACATACATTTAGCATTTTTTACTACTCAACCATTTTAAGCTGGATGTAGGCAATAAAAAATTAAATAAGATGCAAGATTTAAATCAAGATGAGCTGCAGCATATGTGAATGACCCCAGGCTACCCTAGTTGCAACTTCGTCTGTGGCAATATTTCCACTTCTGTTTACATCCCAGAATCTCAGTCATGCTATCACTTGACTTTCTTACCTGTAATTAATTAGAAACCATCATGCTTTCTATTAGTTTGGGTGATTTTTTTTCAAGTCTGGATGTTTATGTAGGCTCATAAGAGTCAGGTTAAAACGAGCTATAATTTGATATCATTACCAGCATAGCTGCAACAGCACGGATCTCCATGCTTGGAGATCAAACCAAACAAACTGGATATGTCCCTTTGGCAGTGAAACTGCTCCCAGGGCTGTGGTGTCACAGCTCTGATTCTCCAGTCTGCAGCAGAGCTGGCTTTCCTGTTCTTCAAAAAGTGCTGCCACGTATTACAGCTGCCAAATGTAGTCCCACCATTCCTCCAAACGGACAGGTAATCCAGTTTTGGGTGGGGGGGAATCCAGGCCTGCTAGGCATGCCCTGCTCTTCCAGGCTGTGCTCCAGAGCAGATGTGAGCTCAAATCATTGGGCATTTGTAGCAGAAATAAACCTTGGATTGGACTGTGAGCTGTTCTGCAGAAATCGTGTTACAGCAATAATTCCCACAGCATCAGGGCTGTGCTACTGCTTGCCTCAGTTAATGAGCTCAAAGTAGTTAATATCTCTTGTCACAAATAAATACTTTAACTTTTCTTATTTATTTTGATGCAACTATAGGAAGTGAATTCTGTGCATGAATTAAACTCAGCAGGATTTTACTACCACAAATAGAAGACTGTAGAGAAGGCGGGAAAAGGGCAGTGAGTACATCACGGGTAAAGCATTTTCTTGTTGTCAAAGGTTTGACATTGGCACAAGGCCAAATGCCCCCATGAAAATACACCTTCTCTGGTGTCTGCTGTGAGATTTTGACCAGGAATAAACAAAGCAGGCTCTCACTTGAAAAAGAAGAAAAATTTATTAACTAAACTACAAAAACAATTACCAAACTACACACAAAAGAAAGGGGAAAAAAAAAAACACAAGGAAAATGAAAACCTCACAAAAACACTCTCCTCCTCCTCCTCCCCCCCCCAAATTCCCAATACAATACAATCCAAAATCAATTCTGGGTCCAGCACCACCCTTTAGAATACTCGACTTCAGTTCCTCAAGAGGAGAGGGAGTCCTTCCATGTGTCATGGTGGCCTTTTCCGTCCTTGTTCCGGTGCTCTCACCACCGGACCAGAATCAGGGCTGCTTCCAGGGTTGTCCTTTTAAGGAGGCTGTGTCCAGTTCCAGAAAAGCTCAATCTCTCACCTCTGGGACATCTGTCCCCCCCATATTTTATATACCCCCTGGGGCCGAGGGGTGCCCACACTGAATCTTCTTTGGCTCTGGGACATTTCTCCCCCTGGACTCAGTCTCTGTATTACACGGAAACATAGCTCTGTCCATGGCTACACAAAAGAGTCCAGCATAAAATGCCACTCCCTCTTCTCCATCTTTCCAACATCTCTCACTCTCTCTCTCTCTCTGGTCCAGACCTTCATCACTCGCTCATTTCCTTCGTCCTCCTCCACTCTTATCTCTCGTCTAGGAAGGGGTAATGTTCTGTGAAGTTTTCATTGTCCAAAAAAAAAGGGTGAAAAACTCCTCCAAGCGGCTGGACTCCTGGCTGCACCCCCCCCATCTCCTCAGCCGGGCTGCCTGCTGCCAGCACATGTTTACTGCTTTCAAGGTAACGGCACACAAACACAGGCTGCCCTCTCTCTCTCTCTGTCTGTCTCCAAGGGGGGGGAACAGGCTGCCCATTGCTTCCTGGCATTTCTTTACTTCTTCCTTCCACCCTTGGGGGGGGCCAGGCCTACCTCTCCCGGGCCGGGCCGCATGGCTTTTCCCCTCCCCCCGCCCAGCCAGCAACTGGGCCGGGGGAAGAGACCCAACTCCTTCGCCGCCGGAAATCCAAAGAGAAGCTGCCGGGGGAGAGCCCTGCTTTTACCCTGTGTTCTCAGAGGTGGATCCCAGTGCCCAGTGGTTAGGCCAGATGGCAATATTCAAATCTGAGCACTCATTGGCCCCATCCACACAACATCCCAGAAATCCTGTTTCCGGGTCAAACCATGACACTTGGGTTTTGTTAAACCTGGCTCTGACTGTACAAGAGAATTTGCTCTCATTTTCAAATCTGCTGGAATTTTACTATAATAGAAAACTAACTAAATACTTCTTGAGTTGTGCACACAAGTGATAACATTAAAGTGAAAGAAGATGCTCCTCATTGAGAAACAACCAGAATTTATTTTTGGCCTGCTCTTTAAAAAAAAAAAAAATCTTGAAAATTACCTTTCAATGCTAGTATTCCTGTACCAGGAAGCTTTTAGTTGCTTCACTCTTGACTGTCACTTCACTTCCATTATGTAAGAAGTATGGTTTAATTATATTGAAATACTGTGCAGCTGGGATCACATTCACTCTGCTTGACACCCGGAATGTTCAGACTGCACTTCTCACTTTTTATGCTTCTCTGTCTGATGTTGATCATAATTATATCTTGGCTGTGTCAGATTTTATGTTATTGCGGCTTTTTAGGTTGATGAAAGGGGGGTTTTTGTTTGTTTTGACTAGTCTTTCTAAGTGATTTGTTACTGTAAGTTTTCACGTAAATAGAAACTTTTAAGAAAGACTATGGTATTCCCAGTTCACTTAGATATACTCAGAACAACGTAGCTGAAACGCTTATGAAATATCCTTTAAATATTTCCAGCGAAGCCACGCATACAGATCGGTGGGTAATGCCATATTGTGAGAAATGCATAGTGACATCTGTTTCTACATCACAAAGATTTTTCTTCTCATATTGCCGTGGGCAAATTTATGTTTTGCTGGCTTGAGCTACACTGTCTTTAGGATTTTATAAAGTTGGGTTTTTTGTAATGCTGGGGCTGTACCTGTTCTATGTCATTGTCAAATAAGATCAGAATTATAGGCTTATAAATCGTTGAAAAATTACCTCTGTCCCACTTTTGCACAGGCATGCTGTTCTTACCTTTCTTATAGGCATGTAGGTTAGCCCAGTTTGGTCTGGCAAGATTTAGAGCTGAAGCTGGGCTCATTCTCTGGGACAATACTGCATAGCACGAGTCAGGTACCACTGCTGCATGGCAGAGCCACAGAGAATACAAAGCTGATGGTTTTGTGTTCCACTGAGAGAAGTCTACTCAGTGTGGACTCCTCCTCCTCCTCTGCTCCTCATCTGGGAGGCAGTGGGTGTTGTTCTTTGTTTGGAATATGTCTATCCTGCAGCAAGAATTAACCTCATACCCAGTGAGTTGGCCACTTCTTTTTCATCCACACATGGACAAGTGCTGGGAACAGAGGCAGGAGCAACTTTCTGAACCTGCTGGGAACTTTCTATATCTGATCTTTGCGTCATCCCTTCAAAGATAATCTCCTTTGGATGGATATTACTATTGGAATTCATGTGCGGTACTGAAAGTTACACACAGCCACTCCAGTGTTATCTCCTGAGGGCAAGGAGAAACTGGATGTATAAAATACTGTTAAAATATTGCATTTGACAGTCCGGTCTCCCTTTTTTTACTCCCCAAATTTCATCTTAATCACTCAGAATAAAAGTCGACTCATTTGATAATCTTAGAAGTAGTGGGGCTAGAAGTTCTGTTTTTGATATGGGAATATATCTTGTAAAGTGGCAATTTAAGATTACTCAGGCTTTAAATAACTTGTCTTCTAACTTTTGGGGTTTAAATTTTCTATTAAACCTGTTCACTGGGAATGATATTTTGCAAAAGGCTTTGCTTTGTGTGTTTCTTGATTTTGCAAGCGCCCCTGTTAAAATTGAATCCTGCTGGGGTGAGCTGGAAAATGAGGCCTGTCCATCACGACAGAGGCGTTTTGAGTTAAGCCAAATCTGAAGTGACAGCGTTCTGTGTTCCCTTGTGGGCACTGATCCCTGTTACACCACCACCACCATGCAGTTTGGTCCTTGTGCCTTTGCCATCTCTGCTGAGGGGACACTGGAGCACCAGGAGTGCTGCAGGGCAGTGTGTAAAATGCATTGGCAGAGATCAATGTGAAATCTCTACCTCGCCTTCCCGTTCTCTGCCTGCACCACAGTGCACACAGTCCCTCATTCCTGCGAATGCTAAAAATACCGAAACAGTTTATCTTCAAAAGCTGAAGCAAAGTGGTATACTTTGTTTAAAGACAAAAACACCTAAGTCTTCCCTTTATCAGTTGTGTTCCCTGCTGTCTCTGCAGGATTTGCAGAGAAATATTGCCTTAAACTAGAAACTCCTATTATCTCATTCTCCGTAATAGAGCAGTACTGTAGTCTGCTACAGTCCTACCCACAGAAGTACTTGCATTAAAGCTTTAGATGTTCATCTTTCTCTGCAAAATCATCTATTTTTTTCATAAATATATATTTGATGATAGATTTAGTTTTCCTTTTGCATCAGGCTGGATGTTCTTACTAAACATCATTATTAGGAGGAGGAGAGGAACGTCTTTTGATTCTTCGAGGCACCTGCATGTTGAATCCCTCTAAAGTATTGTCAGTTGTTTCCGTATTTTTTAAAAGTCTTGGATGCAAAAAGGGAAAGTCAAACTACTGACTTTTCTTTGGGTTTATATTGATATAAATTCTTTCTTTGAAGTGGCTGAGCTACAAATAGGTTTCATATATCTTAGTCTATCTGTAAGAGAATTGAGGAGAAGTGTCAAGACTGGTCAAGTTACAGTTATAGGCTTAAAGTCCATTTGTAGCCTTACTGCTCTTTGCACCTCACCTTTGAAAATTTAGTGGGAGGATTTGGTTTTGCAAAAATCTTTCTCCCTTTGAAACTATCTACTACTTTTTCTCCTACCCTTTTATTACTTTTTTTTCTTTTCTTATTGAGGAAAACTCCTCCCTCTTCCTGTATCTTCAGGGAAAATTGTAACCTACTGTTTGTTAATTTTCTATTTTCTTTTCCTTTTCCACCTGCTCTGCCAATCAAATGTTATTTGCTGCCTCACATCAGGCAAAGGTTTGTTCTAAGAGCTGACATTTGGGCAAAGGTTTGTACAAGTACCTAGCAATGAGACTAATGGTATTCTCTGAGAGTTTAAAGGGTTGCCTTGAAAATTGCTTAGGAAGAAAAGAACGAATTAGTAAATGATTGCATTTTCCTGTAAATTTTACTGGACAAGGCACTGGAGGAGCTGCTCATCCCTCAGGAGGGATGGCTGGTGCTGGATACTGAAGCCCTCCTAGGGAGCCCAGGCACACCACAGGGGTGAAGGATTTCCTTGAGCTAAATGCAGCAACATGGAAATGTTAGAGTCACTTCAAGGATGAGATTTGTTTGTTCTCATTGGTCATTTTTTATTTGTTGTCAGTTTTTCATTTCTTGATCAGTTCTTCCAGCTCAGATGCACGGGTAGCCAGACAACAGCTGGCCTTGCTATTAAAGTCTGGAGCAAAGAAGGCATTTGAAGTACCTCAGCCTTTCCCTCGTCTTTTGTCTCTGTGTGTCTCTGCATCCATTAAAGATGAGGTTCTCCTTAGCCCTCCTTTTGTAGCTAACGTATTTATAGAAACATTTGTTACTGTCTTTGATGGCAGACGCCAAATGAAATGTCAGCTAGCCTTTGGTCTTTCTAATTTTCTCCCTGTATAAGCGAATGGAATCCTTGTAGTCCTCCTGCATTGCTTTCCCTTTCTTCCAAGGGCCACAAACTCTCTTTTTCTCCTTGAGTCCCAGCTCTAGACAATCCTAACAGAGCCCTTCCTAACATGTGGGGCTACCCCACCTCCTATCTCCTTCCTTGCTTACCCCTTCTGAAGGGTTTGTAGACATTGCACCCTTTGTAGAGATTGATGTCAAACAGAGCAAAGTATCCCATCAGGATTGAAAAGATGAAAAGAAAGGTGTATGGAGCAGTGGTAAGTCTGCCCTTGCTTCTGTGCTATGAGAGCAGGTACTCAGAGGTTGGAACCAGATTTTTCTTTGGAGGTTTTGGAGTGTGTGCTCTGTGAAATTGAAAGCAGCAAATTCAATCTGTTAGAACAGATTTTTCTTCCTCTGCCGTGTGCCTCATAAAAGTGTCTTTTACAGTTACAGCCATGCTTGTACCAGTAAATGTTTACATTTGAAAATTTGTACCTAAAAACTAAAGCTGAGGAAATAATTCTATTAAAAAATAACGTTAGAAACATATGCACTGGACGTAACGTGAGACTTTATCTTCTTGAGCAAATTTTTGCTGGAAGAGCACAGTAAATTGCTCTCAAAGCAAACTAGTTCAACGTTTTGTACTATGCTGTATTTTAAATATTTGATGAATAAACATGAAAGGCTTGTGTAATCATTTAGGATTTCCAATGCTGTTAGAAGTGCACGTATCATTGTATTTTACAGTAATCAAAGCCTCTTGATGTAATCATTATGCAGTATTTTACAGAGCTAAATTCCCATGTGGCTGAAATTCTCCATGCTTGTCTTTCTTCATGCCAAAAATGAGGATTTTGTTTTGATCTGTTCTTTGTTTTGTCCTGTTCGTCACAGATTGTGTGATCTCAAAGAGAGGGCAAGAATCCCTGCCTTCTAACATGCATCGTTTTTAAACAATGCAGCTTGCGTAGTGATGACCAGAAAGCCAGGAGAACAAACGAAAAAAATGCAGTCTTGTAGCATGGTCAGAATTTAGTGCATGTGGTCCTGTCAAAATCTCAGCAGCATAAATGTGAATGAGCACTATCAACAGCAACAATTGTGGGCCCAAGGTTTCAGTGTGCAAAGCAGTTACTGCATTCAGCAGAGCATCAGCTGCTTTGTAGTGTTCTGGCAATTTGTGGTGTCTGAGATGTCCTTTCACCTTGAATTTATTACTTTTAGGTGAGATCTTGGGTTATAACCAAGGATTCACTGACACAGGGAGACATTGGTTATGTTTCTATTTATTCTTTTTTTGGTGGTTTTTTTCACCATTCTTCAGTGATGAGAATTCAGTGCATTTTGTTCCCCCTCCCTTCTGTCCTCCCTTCCCACCTCACCCTCCACCACCCTCCTGAGTTCTTCTCATTGCAATCATGGTATTTTTAAAGCAAGAATAGTTGAATACTTTTAGAGTACCATGCAGCTGTTGATCTTTATTCTTGCAGGCTTATCATCCTTAAATCCCTTGCTGTATACACAGTCTCACTAACGTCAACGAAATTCAGAGGTCTCTCACTGGAGAGGAAGTAGAGGAATGTATTTCGTCTGCAAGTTGCTAAGCAGACATGTTGTCACACACATCAGGAATAGTAAGTAAGCAGAACATTTCTAGCATATGTATTCTTGTGAGATAAAATGAAGGTTTTGAGTGTGTCTATGTTATATGTTAGTCTGACTTGATATCTGCCTTGACAACCCTTTCTGGTGGAATCTGAAATCATTTTACTTCATGTATCTCACTGTTGCCTATGGTTGTCTACATTGCTCAGCTTTTTGGTTCTAAGGCAAGACCGTGGGCATTTGTTACTGTATTTTTAGTGAAAGAAAGAAAATTTCTAGATCTCTCCGTGGAGTAGAAGTCTGGGTCTTTTAGCAAAAACAAATTGTGCAGGTGTAAGTGTCTTAGAAATTGGTCTCTACTATTTCCATCAAAATCTGGCAGCAGCAGTTGGAGCAGCATTGTATCACAGCGCTTCAGGGTTTTTTTCCCTACTTTACAGAAGTTTTACTGGGTGTATTAGAAGTGCATCCAGAGTTACAAGCTATTTCCTTTCATTGCAACAGCATCTACACTGTGAGTAGTTGTGTGTAGGTATGTTTTGTCTTAAAATGCAGATCCATGAGTTTGTGTTGGAAAAATAATTTCTCTGTTGAGAACCCTTCAGACAGGTTTGTTTGCTTCTGAACAGAAGGTCTGTGTCATGAGGGACAAATGTGATTTTTTGCCTGTAGAAGGCAGCGGTTAGTATGTTTTTGAGATCCTTGGAAGGCTTGGATTTTGGCACACAGCTGCCTCAGCGAAATCGAACACTGAGGTCTTTGATTGTTATAGCTGTAGATTCTCATTGCCTCTGTTCCTGCTGAATAACTTGGCAGCTTTTCAAAAAGAAGTAATTGCTAGACTCTTGCTAAAGAAATTATCTCTGAACGTGGAAGCTCTGGATGGTTACTGCCCAATTATTGCTACCCTGTTTTGAAATAACGTCATCCCTGTGAGACAAGGAAGGTTCTGGATAATTAGCTGGGTCCAAATGGCTTTCAGGCTTGGGTATGACAGAAGACTGTCTTTGCAGTATAAATTAAAGTATAGGCACATAGACCCAATTTCATTGAGAGGCTTCCCGAGAGACTTTTCTCTCTGACCCAAAATAGTCATGTCCAAAGTTTCATTGCCCATTAAGACGACCTTGGCATTATCAGCCTGCAGTCCTCTCGTGGTGAATAACTCTGTCTGGACTTAGAATTAGCCCTGTACAGAGTATTTGATAGTAGGGCAGGGATGTATTCCTTTTCTCTACTGCTTTCTGAAGTTCCTTAGGCAGCATCTCAGTGGCCCCTGGAAAAGGCTCCTCTCGGAGGGACCACAGGGCCTGAAGTGTTCATGTCTGTTCTCAGGCAGGCGAAACTCATAATGAGCAGGGTATTCAGTATGAAGACAAAAAGCCTGTTGACTCCAGTGGCATAAACTCCACAGGAATAGGACACTGGCATTCTTAACATCTGAACTATTGTTCCTCATAATCCATGAGCTATCTTTTGAAGGAGTTGAAGAGACGGTAACAAGAAGTGAAGGGGTGTTATGCAGTTTGAAAAAGCAAAGCATTATTTGCCCTGGGTTTGGTTTGTTTCCCCCCTTTTCCTGCCAGTTCATTTTTTTTTCCAGATTTGCAGTTTGGTTTCCCTGCTAGGTGTGCAGCCTGTTCTGTATGCTCAGCATGGACCACGCTGTTTATTTGATGTTTCTGAAACTCCTAGATGAAGCTGCTTTTAGAGTTACCTGATTTTTTTTCACTTTTATTTTAAGACAAATTGGATGTAACCATTGACTACAGGTGTCTATATGTGATGAATTTTGCAAGTATTTTTCTTAATATCTTAAAAACATGTTCAGAGAATATCAAATTGTCTAGTGTGCTTGCCTATACCAAAATAGTGATTCAAGTACTTTATTTCATTTTATTGTGGTTGCTCATTTATGTGATGTATTCATGTCTTGTTCAGGATTAGCCCTGCAACATATGAGAAAAAGCCTTCAATACTTTATTAAAATAATTTAATTTTTCAATGAAATATGTAAGTTGGCTTTTCCAAAGAAGGAAACGTTGTCATTACCATTAAACTAATGTAATAATATTGCATTATTATTAGCAGTTATTTTAAGCAGATCATCACTTTATCTTAAATTAGCCTCTCCTGTTACTGTGAGGCCATTCACTTCTAATAACACCTCACCTTCCTGAAGAACACAGTGGTTAATGGGGACGTTTGGTTTGGCTCATATTTCTAAAATGCTTTCATTTTCTTGTCCTCCATGAAATTTAAACTGTTCTAAAAGCTGATATTAGACAAAGTACCCTTTAAATGTTTGAAATAAAATTCCAAGAATGTTCACCTGGTGTGTTTGATTTCCCTTGAATTAGGTTTGGTTTGGTTTGATTGGGAGATACTTTTAGGGGGGAAAGGGACTGTTTCTGTCAAGATCCTTGGCCTGATAGTGCTTTAAACCTCGTAGGCCTAGCTGGCTGGATGAGTCAGAATTTCCATGTGGTGTAACTGCTGGAGCTTGAGCTGGCTCGGAGTTTGCGGGCAGGGTGCTGCTTGCAGCCTGGAATGTAGGTTAGTGTCTCAGCCACAGTGGCATTTGCAGGAGACAGGGCTAGGATTCTAAAAGGTGCATGTCCTTACATGAAGGTTTCTACATTCATTTCTGGAAGGCAGCTTAAGTTGTTTCCTTTAATCTCTTACTCCTCCTCCTGGTTTTCAGAGCAGTAAGGAGGTCACATATAGGTGGATTATTTTCTAAGCTAGGTGTAAAGACTGGAGTTTGTACCCAAGAGCAGAGTGTGCTGCTTAGTGCTCTTTTTCCTGTGTGCTGCTTCTAGAGTCAATATTAACAAAGTCCTATGAAAAATGAAAACAGTCTATGATAAAACAATGAATAGCATTGAAGGTCTGCTGCATGTTAATAGAGCAGTTCGTATTCATGCAGGAGGAATTTGTATACCTGTATTTAGAGACATGCAGTCTTAGAAAAGATGCTACTTTTTGAGGTATAGTTTCTTCAAGATGTTTAAAGGAAAAGGCTGGAATGTAGGCTACGGTATCAGGTATCTTTATTTACATTTTTTGTTTGTTTGTTTGTGTTTTCCTCTTTCTAAATCTAGATAGTCCTTGTTACTGCTGATCAAGTTCACTGTCTCTCCTTAACCTTTCAGTTTTTAGGGAAGGGAGCTGAAGTAGTGCTTGTGTTGCTACATTTGATTAGCTTCAGATCCAGAGCTGGAAATGTACGAGTTCTGTTAATAAATCCTTTTCTCTAGTGTCTCTCTGGAAGTTGAAGTGATGTGTGACTGCAGGATTTCCCTGGTGATATCACTTCAAACACAGAGTTGTTTGCAACATGTACTGAGTGCTCCCACGTCTTTCTTCTGAGGGTTCTGTTAAAAGTGTTACTGTTCACATAACTCTGAAAATTTCTTGCTAATGAAAATTTTCTTTGCAGTAAATGTACATGAAAATTTACCTACTTTCAGCTCCAGAACTTGTATTTGAATCCAGTCTTTTCAGATATAATGGGATTCTTAATCAGTCTGTCCTTATTTGGAACTGAAAGGAAATTTGTTGAAAAAAGCAAAGAGAAAAAGGGAAGAGTAGATTCCTCACTGATCTTCATGGAAATTGTTAAATTTGCCATGAACTTTTTATGTTGCTCATGGTGCTTGCTGCTGTAGTTCCCTTCTGTTAATTTCAGAAAGTTGAAGAGTCAGGTCAGTAGCAAATGAAACCAGTTCTGCTGACAAACTTACAGATTTCTGAAAAGTGCCCTAAAAAATAACAGTTTCTTTTCAATGGCTTTATGATTTGTGGCATCCTCTGTTTCACGGTCCTACCTTGTTTGTCTTTTAAAGCACAACACATCATACCCTTGAACAAAAGGGAGATTTCTGACATAAATTTCACTGAATATTTTTCATTCAGTTGGCTGCTGCAAAGGCAGTTGATTCTTATATAATTTTCATTCACCTGTAGAATTAGATTTATGTAATTTGTGATAGGCTCTGCTGCATGTCACTATTTGTTACTTTTTTACCTTTTAGCATGGATTTACCACAGCAGTGCAAAGAAAAAAGGCAGTTTATCCTGCATGACAAAGTTACTCCCCTAACACACAGAGTTTGCACGTAACCTACTAAGACTGTAGATGTTACTATTTATGTGCTGTATAGCCTTTGGGGAAATCATAGCTTATACACTGGGCTGGAAAAAGACTGAAAGGTCTGGAATGGGACTGGATTGTCTAAGGTGCTTTTTAAGAAGGAAACATGAGTTTTTAATGTTTTTTCATTTTTTTCCTTCATGTTAGAACTTCTGCTGTAGCTGAAGAGTATGTTAACTCTTATGGGTAGATTTTATAAAGGTATTCTGATGGGAGATACTTATACACCTGGAGATGTCAATGGGCTGCTCAATGGATTTGAATCAAATTAGACATCCAATTTCCCATTTTTTTTAGGTATTTGAGATACTTTTTTTTTTTTTTTTTTAGCCCCATGTATCTCCTCAGGCACTTTTAAAACTGCTTGAAGAAATGTGTCAGCACCATTTTCAGACTCCGTGTGCATTTGAAAAATGTGACCCTGACTTCTCCAGAGTGGTGCCCAACAGAGCATCTCTGTTAGAATGCAGAGTTCAGCCTACCTACACAAAGCAGTATGCTCCATTAACTTCAGAGAGGAAGACCAAGCACCTTTCCAAGAATTCATTAATCAGGGGTCTGGATGAAACACATTCCTGGGAGTCAAAAAACAAACACATTTTGCTTCCCTCTCCATCCTTTTTTAGTGAAAAAACTTAGCAATAAAACTCTTAAACTGAAATATGAACGTGTGTTCATTACTCCTGTTCTTACAGTCACAGGAAGGTCCATGAAGGCTGTGATGCCTTTTGCTTCTAAATCTTTGTTATAAAGGACCACTGGAAAGGAAAGTAAGTGTTTAGAACAGCAACAAGAATGCATTTAGGAAATTTCAGCTCTGTCAGCAAGTCCTTTCTGAAATTCCTATTCTCTTGCAGGGTTTTTTGTCAAAGAAGATTTTGATACAGGGACCTCTTATTCTGACAGTGTGAATATATGTAATGCTTATTATTTTTAAAATTAATTTTAAAAGTAATTGGTTTGAGGTGCTTGAGTGTGATGGTTTGGTTTGGAAGAGGTTCTTCGGCTGGGTTAGTTTTGTGGGGGGTTTTGTTATTTGGGTTTTTTTATTGTTCATTTTAAGTAATTAGCGAGAATAGGGTAAGGAGGAATGAGGAAGGTTGTGTTGGGGGCTACAGTACCGATCCTGTGCTTATGTGGATGTATGTAATTAGCACAACAATACTGTCACTATTTTAAGCAAGGCAATGCTCTTACTCTTTTACACACCTCAGGACAAAACAGGAATTTTGGGTGCTTTGAGCCTGTGCCACTGAATCCAGGCCAGGTGGTTAAAACTGTGCCAGATTCATAGCTGAGTGTGTCTGCTGTGGCCCAGAATAGCAGTCATGGTCCCCAGGGCAGTGCAAGCATAGCAGCAGTCATGGAGTGCCCAAAAGAATTCAAGAGGAGTACAGCCCAAAGGGAATTTGCAATTTTTCAATTACATTTGAAGATATGGTCATTTGGAAGATAGGATTCAGTTAGGTTGAAAACGAATCTTTTCTGAAAGAAAAATAATTATGCTGAGTCACAAGGGGATCTCTTGTTTAAATTATTTTGGTATTATTCAGTCTTTAAACAGTGACTTGTATCTATTTTTATCTATTTGCATTTGGATGCAAGGAAGTTCACTTTTTCTAGTAAGGTTCTGCCACTTTTCTTGTCACTAGTTCTAAATAGAGGGATGCTGAGAAACTTAGACCTGCTTGGAGTCTTTAATACACTGCTATCTGTCTGGTTTGGGTGTCCCCACGTGCTGTGGCATAGTGTTTGGGATGTTCCAAAAGCTTCAGTTCTTTGCTTTTGGTTAAAGACTACCCCAGCTTTTAGACTCTACTGATATTAGCCATCTGCATTCTAACTAAGTAGAAAAGTTGAGTTTCTTCCTTGGGATGCCAGGGGGCTACCAGCGGCTTTAGAATTTATTTTCCATCCTGGTGCAACAACTTGTTTGCGCATAATTTTTTCACCTCTTCCCCAAACCAGCGTGCATTCCACTGCCAAAGGCAGTTCCTGACTCCAGTGAGGAGTTCTGAAGCAGTATTATTCATGCCCCTTGTGAAAGTATCACTCGTGGAGAGGAATGGTTTTAGTTTTCTGCAGGTAAATTCCTCATAAGTAATTCATTTTATCTCTGGGGGTCTTGGGCTGTGGGAGAAGGCAAAGTTACTCATTTCAGCCCAAACTCTTTTGTGTGGTGAATTCTGACCAGAATGGAGGAAGAGTGCCATAATTTAAAACAGTTTCTGAACAGCTAAACCAAGTAAAAAACCTATAGTGTGTTTCTTTTTTCCTTCTTTTTCTTTCACAAAGGTATATAAATACACAGCAATCAAGGTAATAGAAACAGATTTTTTTCTTTTAATGCTTTTGTAGCTAGAGTTCATCTGTCTACCTGAAATGAATAGGGATCCAAAGCTTTTCCATAGATTCTTGGTTTATTAACCCTTTTTTGCAGCTGCAGATACACTGGAGTGAGTTCCATGGAATATTACTGTGTGTGATGGTCAGGAATGTGATTTGAGCTGGCATTTCGTTTAGTTACCCGACTGAGCTGCCTTTAACTTAAATGTTACTGTGTGTAACCTTTGCTGAAATATTTTGTGTTGTCCTGCTTGGCTGCCAGTCAGCCTCTGGGGGCTTCACCCTGACTATTCACTGCAGCTTGTTTTCACTTATTTTGAGTATGGTGGTGTTGCTTGTTTTAATATGCAAACAAGTGGAGAGGTTTTTTGTTTGTTTCTTTAAAATTTGAAATGTGGGTGTCAGGTTTTTCTGATCTACTGATCTACTGTTGTACAGAAATTACTGAAGTTTGCAGGAGCATGAGACCGTTTATGAATAATTTTCTTTCATATATGGAGAGAGCAAATCTTATTCTCAGAAAATAAAGAGCAGGAAAGTCAGGAGTAGATAACCGAACAGTTGTTTAGTGCAGTCTAATGTGTGTGTGTCTCCTCATGGAAAGTGGTGTATATTAAAATATTTGTACAAGAAAAAATTTCTGTGAAATCCTATTATAAATGCTAGTAGATCACACCCAGGAATATATTTGCCAATGTTACGGTAAGGATTAAAAGAAAGTTAAAAGACATGTAAGTGAAAGTTAAAAGACATGTATGCGAACTTTGATAATTTTGAATTTGAAACTTTGCAGATGGAGTTTGTTAAGGCCTTAATATAAAAAGGCTGTGAATGTGGGAGTTTAGAAAAGCAGAGATGACTTTCCTTTGTGATGCAAACTTGGTGGCCAGTGAGCTGGTTGCTCCGAGTCAAGCACAGAGCCTAGTTTGATTTGTGGTTACTAACAAAAGAATAAGATATACAGAGAAAAGAGTAAAACCCTTTTCTGGGTTCAGCGTGACCATGCCGACTCCTGGTGTCTGGAACCAGTGAATGTGCTGCACTGGCCCCGTGCCACGGGGCAGCCTTTATCTGTGCCCTGCAGGCACGAGGAATTATACTGCCACATGATTCATGGGTTGCCAACAGAGCAGGATTTATACAGAATGCATTGGAGCTGTTTATTATCAGCACAGGATGTGGGAAATTTAGGGGAGAAAAAAAGGGAGAGGAAGAAATACTGCTGTTAATACAATTGAGCTGCATAACTGGAAGTGGCTTTTGTCGTTGCTTTGCTATATGGAGGCAGTGCTGGAAGCAAACTGAGCATCTGCTCAGGAAGTTTGGTGTTCTTAAACGATGTTCACCAGGCACTGGTGCTTATCTTTACAGAGAAATATGCAAGACAAAATGGAAGCCAGCCTACAGACGTTCTTTCCTGGAAAGTGTAGTTTGCTGGGATGACACTGTGCTTATGTCTTTGGTGAAATGGAACAAGAACAGTAGCTCTGCCCTTGAGAGATCTTTAGCATCCACAACACAGTAGATGAACAAAAAGGTTAAACCTTGAATAATTCTTTGTCATTTGAAGATCACTTTTTAGCAGGGAAAAAAAAATATCTTCCAGACTTCACTTGGATTTGTGGGGTTATGGTAGCTATAGTACTGGCAGGAGCTCTCTTGTGTGTAGGCAGGTGAAGTGCATGATTGTAAAATGATCATCAATACATGGCAAACCAGAAGAACCAACAGGAATTTTTTGGCCGTGAGACTAATAATACTTCTCATGATGCTGACATTTCCAGTTGCTGCTTCTTAATGTTGTCTTTGGAAGAACCAAGTTTCTGTGATTATATGTTATGGATAACTGGTATGGTATTTTTAAGTAGAAACTGAAGTTAGGAGTAAAATGGGTTCTGTCATTTGGAAGAACTTGGAAGAGACATGTGCCAAAAAGTAGTCCTTCAGCAGCTGTGTGCCTTTTCCCAAGGCTTCTACCAGCTGTGTTCACAAATAAAACTTAAAAAGAGGGAATGGTAATTTTTTTAAATGAAGGCATTTATTTGCATGAGTTTCCTTTTTATGTCCATAAAATAAAAAAGAGTAACCAACTTAACTTTTGTTTCATATGCCAGTGGTAAAACGTCATAATGACTTACATGAAAAGGAAACTTCTGCAGCAAACTTTATTATCAAATTCTTGGTAGTGAAGAATGGAAAAGAGTAGAAGTTTGGCCTACCAGCAAAGAGAAGTTTCTGATCATGGGAGTCCAGGAATCCTGGAAGGATGCTTATGACATGTGATCCATCCTGGTGCTGTCCAGGTTGAGGTGTTAAATACCAGCTTTCCTCAGCAGGGCTTTGTAGATCACTGTGTTCAGCTCACTGTTAGGCAGGAAAAGCAATTCTCTCTTCCAGGAGAGAAATATCTCAGGAGAAAATACGCCTGGGTTGGCACATGGCTTTTGAAGAAAAGAAGGGTCTGGGTGCTGAGTGCTGTGCAGTCTGACTTCCCTCTGACAGAGGCTGAAAATGTCATTCTTTGTCCTGTTGTGAGTCATGGTGAGGAATTAAGGGAAGTGCTGCCTCAGGAAGGACGTGTTTCACTGTGGCAGCATGGAAGGAATTGCTGTGTGCTAAGGACAAAGATGCTAGGTAGAAAATAAATTAACAGTTGAATTAAATTGGGGTAGAGGAAACAAAAACTACCATGACAGAAACGAGAGGACAGGTGGAGCAGAGAATTGATGTCCTGGCTCCAGCATCTTAGGTCCTCCATTCTGCAGGACAAAGGCATTTAGTTTTACATAGACATGGATGGCTTTTATGAGATGAATATTGACCAGAAAACAGCTTCCATAAATGTCTAGCTTTTGAGCTTGCTATTTCACACAATCAACCTTCCTGCAGAGGTCTGCAAGTCTGTCACTCTTGTGTTTGCAAAACGTTCTTCATGGGCTTCATTCAAGGGCTCTTGGTTTATTCTTACATGCACAAGGGAAAAGGGAAGTATTGTTAACTCAGACCCTCAGACCAACCTTGAGAATTCTTGGCGTTTTTGAGGACCTTCACATGCCCTGAAACTGTCCCTCTCAAGGTATTTGCAATTGTGGATTGCTCAAAGGTTTGTGGTAGAGAGTGGTACATAAATCACTGCCTTTCTGTGCCATGAGATTTGTGTGGAAGGAGGAGAATTTTAAGCTGCAGTCTTTAAATCACACCTGTCATGCACACTTTGTTAATCCTAACATAATCTTGAGCTGAAGCCTCACATGAAATTTAGATCAGTGCTGGGCCTTCCTTTTAAAAGAATGCTCAGCTATTATTTTTAAATGTGTGCTTTCAAGTCCAAGCATGTTTTAGTTTTTGCAGGGAATGATTACTGAAGATCATTAATGTGGGTTTTATTCCACTCTGATCTTTTCAAAACCAAAAGATAGACTTCAATAAAGAGCATTTTATTAATGGCTCTCTGATGAGGTCTGTGCTGATAGCTTTGGAGTTAAGGTTCTTGCAGCAGTATTAAATTAGGTATTATTTCAAGATCTTTAGTGCTTAAAGCTGAGCAGAGTGACTTAATGAAATCACAGACTGCAACAAAAAGAAATTATTCTCGTTTAGGCCATGTCTATTGAAGGTGCATAAATAAACAATTGGTATACTTTGGTTTAACTGCCCATTTTCGTTCTTGTACATCTGAATAAAGATGGTTTTTAATGGTGCTAATATTTATGTGCAAATAGAGGAAATTGTAGCGAATTCTAGGAGATGTGTATGGAAATACTTATTGTGATTTTGCTGGTGTTTGGTTCTTTTTAAAGTTAAATTATTAGCTTCTTAGATTTTAAAAATATTTTTTTGATTTGCTAGCCAAAATATTGAAAAGCATTTTGAGCCTTTTTATTCTTTCCTTTGTGAAATAAGCTAGAAGTGACAAAATTAATTTTGGCCAACTTTATGGAAGTTTTAAAGATGGAGAGAAGACTCAGGATTAATTTCAAAATAATTCTGATGATACTGGTACTGTACAAAATAATGACTAAGTTGGGGCATATATGTGAGAATGGGATTTTTCTGTCTTCAGAAAGATGTGATAAACTTTTATATGGGGTGTTTCAAATGATGTGTGTGAAACAGACACTGTCTGTCTCCCTTTAAGGTTAGACTCTCTACTCATCTCCAGTGTTCATTGACCTCATTACATCCTCATGTTTTGTTTGTCATTTTTCAGTGTGGCTGTTGCTGTTGTGGATGAGGACTTGGACTCTTTATTTGTGGTATGACAAATAAAAGTCATAAATCTGTGTGTAGGAGGTGTTTTGGGTTGTGTTTTTGGGGTTGTATTTTTGGGGTTTGATTCTGAATTAACTTGGACAATTCAGCTGCTGGATATGGCTTTTTTAACATTGGAAATTGAATGGGTTTTATTAGAAAACTGGGCACGTGACCCTTGGCATTCATGCTAGCTTAGTTAATATCTTGAAATGTTTCCTGGAATTAATTAGATAAAAATGAATGCATTTTTATCTAATGGAGTTTTGTCTTGCTTTTGATTTTTGTCAGAAGGACCCATCTGTAAGATGGTTGAGTTGGAGGACTCCTTTTGGAGGGCTTTTCCAACACTGATGATTCTATGATTCCACCATAATAGTAATATTGGATGCAATGTGGGTCTGCAATAATTTACGGAGAATTTATAGCATGAGTTGTGCGATGTTCTGTGAATACAACATTATTTCACATATAAGCTCTTCCTTGTTGCATATATCTTTTTCCCTTTTAGTTGAGTTGTGGAAGGGGAAGCCTTTAAACATTAATTTTCCAGAACTACCATTATCCTGCCAGCACATGGGATGCTGTGCTATTGGGGATGCTATATCACCAGCTGTCCTCAGGCTGAGGAGGTTACCATATTTTCACATGTAAAGTTACTGTTCATATCATCCATCATGTGTTAAAATGGTTTTCTTTTACAAATAATGACTCCCTTTGTCAGGGAAGGAGGTTCTGCTCCATGTGGAAGGAGTGAAGCTGCTCTGTACTTGGCTGAATTATGATACCTACAACTTGTGGCCTGTGGCCTTATGATACATGAGGCCACCAACACATTTTTGGAAGCACAGACTATGTGGTTTATTAAACTGATAGAATCTCTCACTGTTTTTCAGAAGTCCCTCCTCAAGATGTTGCATTATCTGTAGTGACCCATTTCAAGTTATGTATATTTAGATTTGTCTACGGCAAAATGTATCTGTTCCTTTCACTTTATTTAGAGAGAAATCAACTCTGTCATCTAATTTAGATTACATAAAATCCTTGCTGTGGAAATGTGCACGTGCTTTTTTCAACCCTTATTCTTGCGGTATGATGGAGAAAACACAGAAATTTTCAGAAGCACGAGCTTTCTTTAGTTCCTGAAGGAACCTTGGGCCAAGAAAAAAGTGCCTGTTTCCATCTTACATCAGCTTGTCTGATAACAGATCCTATCTTTCCCAGAAAACAATGTCATGCTGAATTTCCAAATAAGAAGATGCAATATAAAAAGGAAGAAAGAATCTGTAAGTAATTTCTAGAAATAGAAGTGTGGTGGTCAAATTTCAGACCTAAGCAGCTTTGCCAACAATATTGTTCCTAATAGATCCTTTTATTTGCAGAAAAAGCATCACTGAAACAGTTCCCCAAAAAAAGGCCACTTTTCAGGTTCTGAAAAAACTCTTATTTTGTTTTTTCTAAGCAGTGAAAATATTGAAATATATTTGGCTCTCTGAGCCTTAGCATCTTTCTGCATTAATTCTGAAAGAGGCAAAATGATTGCTTAAAAACATACACCTAATGTCTTTATTCACACCTTGTGCTTCGTAAGAATCAGAGTTTAATTACTTATCTCAGGCAGCTGTGACTATGAACTTTCCTGAGCCTGCTTATCAGTCTGAAAGTAGGGAGCTCATTTCTTACCTGGTTTTAAGTAACATCTCTGCAAGAGCTTGATCATGCTTGCAGAAGAGGATTACCATGTCTTGCAGATTGCAGTTGTGCTTTAAAAAAAGTAGAATTGACGCTGTAGAGGAGGGAAAGGGTTTATCTTTGTGTGGCAGTCAGGCACAATGACGCACACTCTGGTGAGGAAAGCTGCTCTTCCTGTGAAATGGTTTGGAGAGCAAAATCACGTGTGTTTAATGGGGATGTAGCCATGAATACAGTATCACTGATGGGAAAATGAACTTCTCTTCACACAAACCTGTGTCTGGTACAGGAGAGAGAAGGTGCTGTGTGAAAACTGCTTTTTACCTTCGCTTGTAGGCACAAAGTTTCTTTTGGGTTGCTGCATAGTGAAATAGTCCCACAGAGATACTTGTTCCCAGTGATACCTCCTCCTTCCTTTAAAGCAGAAACTAATTTAGATTGTGGGACAGATGACACATTTGTCTGGAAACTTCTTCCAAAGCCAGCAGTGAATTTATTTGATAAATAAATAAATAAAACTCCTTTCAGTTTCTCATCTCAGAAGACAGGGAGCAAAGGGCAGAGCACTAGCAAAAACTATTTAAAGATAGCTGATCAGGAGGTTATGGGTTTTAGTGTTTGTGTACTTAAGAATTTAATTCTTGCTATGCAGGTTTAACTGTTTTAACCCAAGAAAAAATGCTTTCTCAAATGAAAAAAAACAATTGTACATTTTTTCTTTTTAGATAGCTTTAGAAATGTTTATATTTGGGTAGTTGGGAGTGTTTATATTTGGATAGCTGGCAACATTTATTTTCCCAGGATCTTCTGGAGGCTCTTTAGAGAAAATTCCTTGCTCCCCTCGAGCGCGGATTGTTAGAAATGTGGACGGAGCATGTGGGAGCCCTGGACAGAGCAGTAATTCTCATGAATTCTCATGCTGCTTTTCCACAGGCTGGAAGGGACATTCACTATGGAAGTGCAGCTATAATCTTGCTAGAACAGACTTTTGTGAATAAATAGATCCTGTCTATGAAGGCAAAAAAAAACAGAGCTTGTAGGAAGCCCCAAATATTTTCCTACTCCCTCTCATCTGTCTAAAATACACCTTCTGCCACAGTAAATCTGATGAGCAATTTTACCCCTAATTCTGTAAAGGAGAAGTGAAATCCTATCCATTAGGTAATGCTAGCACCAGACCTCAGCCTCAGCTGTTTTTTAAACATTATCACAAACTGTCAGGAGAAGAAAAGAAAAATCCTTCTTGGCAAATATAATTTTCTTTGCTTTTGTGGATGTTTGTGCGAGAGTCCTTCAGCTTCTATGTGTTAGAGAAAAGTTTGGTGTGTGCAGAAATTTCCCTTAGTTCTCCTAAAAAAAAAGCGTTTGCCAGCTGGAACAATGCAAACAGGATGAAATAAAGTAGACTCTCAGTACATGCCTCTGTGCTTTTCTAATAACATGAAGTTTTTTGGGTGAACAAAGACTTAATACATCAGAAACAAATGGTGTGAAGGAAAAAAAAAGGTAAATTAGTTGTTCAAAGTGTGACATAGGACTGGAGCAGATGATGTGATTTGGGGAATGCAGAGCTTATGGTATGACAGTGTACTGGAAAAGATTGGCTTATTATCCTAACAAAATGAAGTACAAGAGGGCATATGATTCCTTTCTCATTGATTCATCAGGAGACCAGTATGAGGAACAGAAAAGAATTACTTATCTAAGACACCATGTTGGCAGAAGAGCAAAGGAGTATAAACTTGCCATGAATAATGATGGGCTGTAGATTAGGAAAGGACTCTGAGCTATCATTGCAATCCTGTGTTTTGAATGACCTTCCAGTCAGAAGAGAGGCAGAGGAAATAGGAAATTAAAATAATTTCAATGTGTAGTTAGAAAGTGTTCACTTTAGAATCTAAAAATTTATGTTAAAAAGTTACCATAAAACATGGAGTGGGGGATAAAATCTTCACTGTTTTTTGGGGGTGATCTTAAAACCACTGTTTGCTTCTATATTTGGTTAGTTTGGTACCTCACATGAAAATAACTCTTTCAAAATATTGAACTCAAGGCCCCCAGCTGGAAATGCACTTAGGTCTTCTTGGCAGAGGGATAATACAAGCTCCTCAAGGGAACTTTGGAGGTTCATGGACTGCTCCAGCAAGTTAAATTCTGAGTTCTTCATTTCAGCTTCTGCCATGAGTCAGAAGACAGGGGTATTTTGTGTGGAGTCTTGAAGGGTCTGGACTTGTTTAAGGCAGCAAGACTTTTTTTCTGTGTTTAATATGTGAATAATCTTTTGTCACTTGAGTAGATGTTGCAATCTGGTAAGGAACTGGAACACTTGGATATACCTCTAAAAAATGAATAAAATCAATCTTGTTTCTTGTAACTGGTTCGTCAGTGGAAATGGCATCATGCTTAATTTATACTAAGATTTCTTACTGCAGCTTCTATGGTAATAGATGCAAATTATGAAACGTGGACTTTAGCATATTCAAAAAAGGCTGTTTATTCGGTAAATCAAAATATAGGATTTCAGTTTATTTTGTCAGATATTCACAGTCAAATTTTAAATTTTGCTGAAGTTTTGAGGCAGAAGATCATGTTCTGGAAATTTTGTTATGCCATTGAGCTCATCTGATCACTCCAGTAATACTTGCTTTAATTCATGTTGTCTGCCATACACTGAAGCGAGGTGGAGCTGACCTGAGTGTTCATCAGACAACTGTAGGAGCTTTTTACCAGCTTGGGCTTGCATCCTCTCAAGTTTCCTATTTCCTTCATCGCACTAGAGTGAGTATTTTTTGGGATATAATTTGTCAGAACATCTGGATTTCTTTGGCTGCCATTAGCTGCTGCCTTGTTTGGACTGTGGAGTCTGTCTCGGGGATTTTTGAATAGTGCCATTGCAGTGACTAGGCTGAGGTGTTTGGATCTGGGAACACAGGTCCCCATTGCCTGCTCCATGTAAATGAAGAGCCAGAAGAGCTTAGGAATGCTCCAGCTGTAGCTTGCTGACAGAAGCCAGAATTTGCTTTTTGTGAATTTTATTTCACAGTGGAAGAAAGCTGGAAAGAGGAGGCACCGCAAGCACTTTGAAGGGTATTTTTACTCTTCAAATTTTGCAGATTGTTCCCAGCATAAAACAGACTTCAACAGGTTCATTCCTGGGAATTATTATGGGGAGGAGGCAAGGCTAACTGGCTGATTGTAACAGCTACAGACTTAAATGTGATTTTCTGCTCTATTTCATTAAAATTATAACTGACCAAATGCTTAGAATATTCAGTACCTATTAAGACTTTAGAAGGCTACTTTGCATCATTGGGCTTTGTTCAAAAAAGCCTGAAAAATGGCAGAAAAAGCCTGTGGCTCATTAGCTTGCTACCAGTGGTCATGGATTGCAAAAATTCAACTGCTTAAAAAAACCCCAGTGGGTCTGTGCCAGTCAGCACTCATCACTGTGGGGCACTGGGATGCCTGAGTGTCCCTGTCACAGTTATACACGTTTTTCTTTGTCACTTTTTATCTGTGGCATAACCTTACGTGACAAAGCTTTCTCTGCAGAAAAAATGCTGTTTCAAATTGGTTAAAAAAATTGAATCCAGTCTCACGCTGTGTGCTGTGTTAAGAAGGTAAATAAACTCTTCCTTCCTTCCATTTTTTTCGTTGCATATACTAAAAACATATTAAAATTATTTAGATTTATGTTAAACTCAGTCTTTGCTTGGGGGATCTCGTGATTCTTCTCTCGTGCCATATCAGTTGCTATACAGCAAGTGATAGGGGCATACATATTTTCCCTACTATCTGTAGTAGGAAATATATATATATATATATATATACACACACAGGCACATATATATATATATATATATATATATATATATATATATATAAAAATATTTTGTAAGTTTAAACTAATTAATATATAATAAAAATCATGCAGTTATTATGCAATGTTGCAGTAATTTGATAAATCTTATATTCCCTTTATTAGTTTTCATCTTTAATGAAGTTTTAACATTTATTAGTTTCGCTGACTATCAGGTTTTCCATTGGAACTGTAGAATCCCGCAATACCACGTGCATGTCCATTTTGAAAAGATTTTCTCTTTTGTTTTATATGGACTGTAGGAAAAACTGATTGGTTTTGTGGCAGAACCCCATAACAGTTTTGGCATTTTAGGCTCACCCAGCACAAACACACAAAGCTGCAATTTGTTTGACTGGGAAATTCCAGGGAGTCGTAACTCCTGGACTCTGATGTGTTTGGCATTGAAAACTAACTCTACTCTTGTGCATCTTTCACTTGCACGAACCTTCATCACACTGCCCTTTTCCCAGTGGGTTCACAGGCCTCCACTGTGGTGTAAAAAGGTAACTGTGTTGTTCTACACACAAAATTACAGGAATGGATAGATGCCAAAACCTTTGCTGCATTTAGTCCAGGTCACAAGCTGTGTTTCTTGTGTGCCTTTGTGATCTCTTTGTGTCACAAAGGTAAAGCAGTAGTGGTGCTATTCCCTGCAGGCATGGGCTTACCCCGGTTGTGAATGACCTCCCCACTCAGAGGTTTGCATTTTGCACAGGAAAACCTAGAGAGAGTAATGGGAAAACTGAAATTCTAACAGAGTAGTGGAGGTTTGGGAATAAAATCTGACTTTCTGTTTGCTTTTAGATTTTATAGTTGTTCTGGATGGGGCCAGAGGGGAAAAGTTGATTTATGACGTGGTTTTAAAAAGTGTGGCAGTTTGTTTAATCAAGAAATGCGCTGGGAGGATATTTGACCTGTCAAATCCTCTGTATTTATCTCCCATTTTTTCTCTTCCATTTTGTGGACTGGGACTAAAACTGACTCGTTTCTTATGTTTTATAAGTTTTTATGAGCTGACCTGATGTTTATAATGAGGCCTGTGTGAACACCCCATAATGATACCCCAGTAATTGCAGCATTCAGAGAGTTTGTTCGGGAACTCAACCAACAGACAGCCTGATAGTGTTCAGCCTGTACCACCCATGTATGTATTTACATACACATATGTGGCTTCTCTTTTGATAAATGTCAAATAGTAAAACTGCTTCCGAAATTGCAGATATTTGCACACACTTGGATCAAGGCACTAGATTTAATTTCAAACAAAATATACTTTGGGAAGAAGAGAGGTACGGTCTAATGTACAGTCTAATTTAAAGGGGTTAAAACCCAATGAAAACAAATAAACATAGCTGAACCAAAAAGTATTGCAAAATGCAGCAGAAGTTTTTTCTGTATTTTAAGTCCATTTGAAATTCAGGAATATGCTTTTATTATATGGAAGACTCTAGGTTAGTCAGGTGTTGACATCCCTTTCTGCTCCTGTGTTGGGTCAGAAAAGCTGAAATATGTTCTCCTGAATTGATATTTTATCCAGCAAAAGAAGGAATTAATATTCTTTGATTCTAAATTAATGTTGAATTTCCTTGATTTCAGTATGTGTAAAAGAAACATTAGCTTTCTCTTGCTGTGAAATACAACGTAGTCTCATATAAAAACGCATACACTGTTAAAAATATGAACTGCTGTTGGGTTACAAATACGTAAGTAAATTATGAAAAGGAGTGTTAATTCTTACATTATTAGTTTATTTCTCTTGAATAAATAGCCATAATAATAATTAGAAAATATAAATACCTCAGGTGTTGGGCCAGATGTCACTTCTTTGAGGCTGGCACATAGAGCAGCTTTTTAGCATCTTAAAATGACACAGCATTTTTGGTTTGGTGTTGATACTCCATCTTTCTTTTAAGAAACAGATTGCTCTAAGTTATTTCCTCAGCTTCAAAAGGGAAAGATGGGTATCACCAACAAGAAAATGCCAGTAATTTCATTTTCATTCAGGGCGTGAAGCATTTAAAGGTTAATTTTAGATAAAAATATCATGATTGAACATTTTATACTAGCTTTCTGTAGATTTCCAAATGCTTTGGAGTTGCTAATGTATTAGTGTGGAAAATCGAAATGTAAAATTGCATCCATATGAGGACTCCCACAGATTTCTAAAGTATGCTGTCCCTTAATAAATTAATTATAGCATTTTTTTTACTATCTCCAGGCTTTTGTGGAAAAATCAAAGTTCTCACTGTAGGAAATCAAGGGATAAGAGCTGGCTGAGAAAAGCTGTGGTTCTGCTTTGTCAAGTCTTTGTGGTAGCCTTTATATTGGTGCTTTATAACAACATGTATTTAGAATAACAAACAGACAATTAAATTATCTTTACATTAAAGGAGTGTTTCTTTTTGTGCACTAAGTTGCAGCTAGAATAGAAGAATTGAGGGTCACTTTTGAGGGCATGGGGAAAAAAATGAGTCTTTTGCAGAGAGATTTACAGAAGGAGTTTGATTATTTCTTGCCTTTTTTTCCCCTCCCTTCTCTCAGGTCCACACCAGTGTCCTACCTGACCACAAGGAACCAAGAGCAGATGTTGGGGTAAGAAATCATTTTCAGTAATTGATTTTTTTTTTTCCATCTCATTGGAAGGCACTAACACTCAGTGCTCAACAGGAGCTGAAAAGCTTTTTTAATAGCGAAAGTTTTTGGTGGAATGAATAAAATAATCAAGGCAGGAGTGGCAGTCTCATGGATTGATGTAATCCCATTCACATCTTTTTGAAAACCTCTTTCAACTGAAGCTATCCTGAGACCAGCATAACCCTGTAAAGTCCTTGCTAATATCAAGCAAGCAGTCTGGATGGGAAGTCATTTTCTGAGAGGGCTAAAACCTCATGGATAATATGGGCCCCTGGTGGGAGTGGGAAATGTTGGTCCTGCTCGAGCTGAGTAGAAGAACAAAGCTCACCTGGTGCAGGTGTCAGATCTGTCTGCAAATATGGAAAATGCCTGGGGGCTTCAATTTTTTAGCCTAAGGGTTTGACTTTTCTGCCTTACAAGGGCTTCCTTGGCATGGTTTTCAAGACTTCAGCTAGTGTTTGAAAAACCTGTAGCTTGGCAGCAAGTTCAATCTTAGTGAAATAATCAGTGTGTTTTAGCTTTCCATATAGCTATTATAGAGACTTTTCTCTTTGGCTAGTTGAGATTATTCATCAAACTACTCAAGGCGAGTGTCTTTAGATTTGTGTCTGGAACACTAGCAAAATTCCGAAGGAGCATTACTCTGCGATTAGGATTACAGCACAAATTTTGTTCTAAAGCCTACTTTTCAAGCCTTTCCAAGTCATGTGGGCAAAGTTAAATTGGTTTGTAGACTGCCAGTTCAGGCCCCAGGGTGGACTATTGGTATCTGAATCAGTATAGAAAAAGTATTCTCCAGTTTGATATTAGACCCCTTGAACATTAGCATAACTCTCTTAATTTGGGTCATGGGATCATTTGAAATTTTATTTGATTTTGCACATAGCTCTGTGCTGTCAAGCAAAGAATTTCTTTTTTTCTAAATAAGCATATGAATATGAAACAGAGAACTAAGTAGAACATTTTAAGCCGATAAAATCATTCACCTTTAATTTCATGACACAGAAGAAGTAGATCTGATGCTCAGACATGTTTAGTGGGTACAATGACCAAAGCTCTTTGGCTTTATGAGAGAGCAGTGTAGTTGTCTCTTGGCCCTGGTCACTTGAGGATTCTGACTTAGGATTCTTAAATATATTTATGGTTCTATTTTGCTGCAGAAAGAAGCCCCAGGTGACCAAACCTTATATCAGTTTCATTCCAAATAGCCCTCTTCCCCTTTCCAAGCGGTCAGGTTTCAAATACAAACACTCAAATGTCATGAAATGCCAGAATAAAGGCTGCTGTGGAGAGACAGTGCTGTGGAATGCGTTCTTGCAGCATGGAGAAGGATATGCTCTTGGAAGAAGATGAATAATCTGGGCTAAGTGTGTGTGACCACAGAGTTTTAGTGTGGAAACACTCTCACACTGACTCATCCAAAGGAAGACAGAACCACCTGTGTGTTCACTCCAGCAAGGCTGTGCATCACCATGTGTTGCACCTGGATGTCTTTTTTTGTAGAAGTGCCTTTAATTTTGGCATTGAAAACTAACTGTGCTCTTTGCTTGTGTGGCTGTGTTATTTTTCTTCCTTTCTTCCTGTTCATCGCTTCCCAAATTCAATGTTTTTCCAGCCTGCCCTAGACACTCGTGTCCTTGTTCCATTGCTGCTTACATGCTGCTTAGGAAATCTAAGGCTGTGCCATTTATGGGAACAAGCCTTACCTCATGACTCAGTTTATTGAACTGCAGACATGCAGTTTGCAGTTTACTAACTGCACTGTGGGTGCTTGCCCAATTTCAGAGTTGGTGTTTGAACTGTACGTTGTGTATGGAAGAAAACTTATCTTAGTGTAAAGCTTTATTGTTTGCATTCAAGCACACAACATCCTGCTGGCTTTCCTGAAAGAAAGCAGGCTGAAGGTTTGTTTTTTTTTTTACCAGAGAAGTAACTCTTCTCAGCAGTGACAAATTCTTTTCTGTTTTCCTTGAAGAGAACATTGCTCTCTGTAGGCAGCCTCTGTTGACTCAGAGCAACTTGATTCTTCTTTCATTTGTATAGCCAAGAATGTATATAATTTAGCCTGGAATTCTAATTTGCCATTCCAACAGTAAACTTAGTGTTATGTAAGAAAAACCAAACTTTGTGCCCTTCTTATTTTTTTTTGCTAAAAATTAAACATAATGTCATGATCTTCTTACAATTTATTTAGAGCAAGTGATGTTGTGTTGTACATTTGAAAGATAAATTGGTAGAAGATGGCTGTTAGTTTCTTGCCCATTGTTCCCAAGGCAAGAATACTACTGCTGGCCAAATTGACAAAATGGGATCTCAGCAGGATATGAGCAGAGGTTAAAAAATAGCCCAAGTGCAAGAGAAGATTTAACCCTTTTTCCTCTTTGTACTTTGTTATGCGTGAAGAGTGATTTTTATAGAAGAAAAAGATACAGTGGTGTAGCCTAATTTAACTTTAGGCATTCTAGTTACATTACCACATTTCTCTGCAATTTTAATGCAGTAAATAAGTTCACCTTACAATGGAAATAGAGGAAAACACTACTTAAAACATTGCCAAGAACTAGAGAAATAAAACATTTCTATTAATAAACTTGTGCTGAACTCAATTTAAGAATGCCTTCCTAGCACATACATTCATATTTTGAATACGTGGATGGTAGTGCCAATGGCTTGAGGAAAAACCATAACAAGAACAACTTTGGTATAACACTGAAAACTTAGCACTTCTTGTAATCCAGAAATTAGAAAAATAGGAAGGAACAGATGCAAAATGCAAATACTGGTACTGAATGAAAATCTTCCTGTGGCTGTACATCTTACAACCTGTTATTTTGTCAGGTTGTTAGACTGTTCTTAATGGAAATGAGAAAGGTTCCTGCCCATAAAACCAAAGTTTTTAACAGTTTACTGATAATCATGCTGCACAAAAAAAATTCTAGAGGATTAAGTATCAAACTGTTATATTGAAATGCAATATTTTTCTTTGTAGCAAAGAAAGATTTTCAAGTGTGTGAGCAAAAGAAATAACAAAAATGAATGAATATGTTATCTTTTCTTTCTGCTTTGATTTGTAGCGAAGCTTCCTGGGCTGTGCAACTTTTAGAGTGGGTGATCTGGTAAAGTCAAAGGAGCAGCAGTTGACCCTCACCCTCAGGTAAGTGTTGTAAATCAGGGTTTTTCTAAGTACTAACCTTTGGCATTTCTCATCCAAAGAATGGCAGCAGAGATAGGGAAGGGTCTGCAGCACGAGTCGAACAAGGAATGGCTGAGGGAGCTGGCATGTTCATCCTGCAGAAAAGGAGGGTCAGCCAGACCCTGTCACCCTCCACAGTTAACTGAAAGGCCATGTTGAGAAATGCAGGTTGGTCTCTTCTCCCAAGAGGTAGCAAGGGAGCTTCCCATGTGCCAGATTAGAAAAGGTCATTTTATACCATGATAACCTATGGAAGAATTGTAGAGAACTTGGCATAGGGAATATTCATTCAAAGTTTCCTTTAGAAAGGAGCATAAAATTGTCAGTTTTGTTTGGTGTGTGTGGTTTAAAGAATTAGCAGTGTACAGGTTTTTTTAGGCACGTTTAAAGAAGGTGGTCCTAATTATTGAAGGTGTCTCCCACATGAAAATGCTTGTGGTCTCCTGAACTCGTTGTATGCAGCTACACTGAGACTGCAGGGGGTGTGATACAGAACTCTAATCAGTGACAGGGTACAGACCTAGGTTGATGAACTCCAGCTTAGTGATCGTAAGAATCTGTTCTTACAGGAATTCAAGTTGTCTTCAGCTCTTTGGGATAAATTTGGTTTCCCTAACTGACATATTGAAAATTTGATCTGGAAGATTGTCTCCAACAGGTGGCACAGTAATTGACAGAACGGAAAGCTTCGGTTTCAGAGTAAATATTTTGTATCTCAGCCATCCAATTTGTAAGCAAAAAGTTAAGATGGAAAACTCATAAGAAATAGATGAAAAAATTGGTTTTCATTAATATTTTTAGTCTTGGTTGCCCTCTTTGTTCAGCTAACACTAAAATACAAATGTACCAATGAAATTTAATTTGCAGACACATTAAATGGTAGGGTTTAGTCAGTTGGATATTTTTTAAGAAAAACATCCTAACCTTTCAAAAGTGGGTTTGTTTTCTGGTTATGACTATTGGGCAGCAGAATGTCAGTAGAAATGATCCACATTTCTTTGATGGCAATTTAACCAGAGCAGTCTACTTATTTAAGCTTGCTTTCCTCTAATTACCCTGCAATATTAGTACCTCTCAGGAGGATAGAGGATATATCAAGGGACTTGTCAGAGCAATAAATTCTATTTAATTCTTGTTGATATTCTTTGGATAGGAGTTTATCAGGGCATGCCTGTGATTGAGATACTCCTTTGTTAGATTTAAAGTAGAGATTTAAGGACCCAGAAATAGCTCTGTGGTGTGCCCTGTAAAGATTGGTGTAATTATAGAATCTGCTTAATTTTTAACTGAGTTTTCTTTTTCTTTTCCTTTTTTTTAGTTATGTTTTTCCTTTATCTTTCTGAGGTACAATGGAACAATATAAAAGTGTTTTCAAAGGAGCATTCTTGTGTTTTTCTGTTATTTTGTGGAGAGCTGGCTTGTGTCTACAAATTCTTACTGCTGACACACAGTGCTCTACTTCCCTTTTTTTCTACCATTGTGCCCTAATAGTGATTAGGGACACAAGTTACAAAACCTCTGCAAAAGAAGTTTTTATTTTGATTGTCCTTTCTTCTCCATAAAGGTGTCCTAAACTGGTGGCTGAGTGTTTCTGGTAGATCTATGCAGTAATCATCAAAACACAAAAAGATTGATTTGCAGAATTACTTCAGTGTACACAACAGGTGTTGGGAGAGGAATTTAGTTATTAGAGATTTGGGATTGCAGTTTTCAATATGGAATTTATAAGAAGAGAGAGGTTTTCTATAGACTTGCATGTTTCATTTTGCAGTGATAACGCAATGTCACTTGCTTCCAGCTTTCTCATACAGTTGTGATGATGAATGGCAAAAAATGGGCTGTTGAATGCAACAGAAGTATTTTTCAGTAGGAGAATGTTTCTTAATATTGAGTGTATGATACAGTGTGTCTGATGAAAAAAATAAAATCACACTTTTTTTTTTCCTTTCTAAATAAGAGCTAGGTATACTGGTTGCTAATTTAGCAATAAAAGCTGATTTTTTTTTTTTTTTTTTTTTTTTAGAAGATTGGAGGCAAATGCCTGCTGTTCTCAGTCCATCTTGTTCACTTACTTTTCCATCACTAGCTTGTTACCTTTTTTCTCCCTGGATGCCTTGGTCAGCATTTTATGGCCAGAAGGAGTAAGGTGGGCACAGATTCCTGCTGCTCGTGGTGTTACTGGCTATCTCCTTCCCTCACATTTGGGGGAACTAATACTGACCTGGGGATCCTTAAGGACCTGGGATAGTAGAGAAATCTGTTTCAAATGCAGGTGCTCTGCTGACAGGTATCAGATGAGTGCTGATCCTTGTCCCAGGGTGCCAAAAAATATCAGCAATTTTCCATCTCCATAAGCCAGGTGGGTTTTGTCCCGTGTATGGGCTTCTTATGTTGATGCTGAGTTTATTCTCTTGGCCAGATTCCCCATCCCAACTCGCCCTAAGCAGGTTGTCAAGGTGCAGTCCTTTGTTTTGTGGGGATGTGTCTCCTCACTCATGACTGAAAGCAATTTGGTGCAGGGACCGTCTTCACTGCACCGTGTGAGTGCAGAGTGCCCTTCTCAGCTTTATTAAACTACAGCAAATAAGCTGATCTCATTCTAATGCATTGTGAAGTATCCTAAAACCAATTGATTCCTTATCTGGTGCTGTGTTGAACAGTGTGTCTGTGTGAGACTTTTTACATCTCTACAAGCAAAGGACATGAGGTGTATACATAATGTGTGTGTGTGCTCAATACTGTTAGTGCAAAGTAAAATTATGCAGGGTTTTATCCTACTAAGGTATGATCACTAAGCTTTTTTTTTTTTCCCACTCCGTCACTTCTGTTTCTCTTTTTAAATTTTCTTTCAAATGAAATTTTAATCTCATGGTATTGCTGGAAAGTTTGAAATGCGTGTTTTCAAGTAGCTGAAGACTCTCAAGCACTGCTGGTGTTTTAAAATCAGTCTGACAGTTTTACCCTGGGCATTTACAGAGCTCTTCGTTGATTTGTATGCCTGTAGCATTCAAAAGAAACTTTGGGTTTGGGATTTGTTGATTTTGTTGTTGTTGCCTTTTTCGTTAAAATGTGTCTTCGTATTTCTGTGTGGGAAGATAAGAACTGGAGAAAGGAGTGCAACTACAGTGCAACAAGTCCCACTGTTTAGTTTTATTGTGTTGCATTACCTTCTCTTACAGGTAACACCTGTAACAGATTGTAGTATTAAATATGTATTAGACCAGAACAGGAGTGATTTTGAGAAGAAAATAATAATAAAAAAATATATAAAAGTGGAATTATATCAATCACTGTTTTTAAACCCATACAAAATACATATTGCTCCTTGTGCAGGCAAACAGTGCAATGCTCGTTATCATACTGAGGCCAAGCTTTTAATAATAGCACCAAGGGAAATATTTAGGATTCTAAAGAACAGGAGACAAGGATGAGAAAGTGTAGTTAGCATTTCCATTTTACTGGAGCAACAGGCCCTGTTGGTTTGGATCAGTTCATTTGCTTGGCACTTTGATCGGAACACCTTAAGCTCCTGAAAAATTGTCAGTCTCATAACCACACACTTTGGCTTCTAAAGATATGTGATTTGCTGACATCTGCTGTATTCCCTTTCTGCTGGGGATGCTGCAGTGCATTTGTTGACAGAGCCTAGTTTGGGTGCTGGTTTGACACAAGAAGGAGCAGTCAAGCCACACGGCTGTAGCAACTCCAGGGAAAGTTCTTCATTCAGAAGGCCCTTTCAATATTATTATGTATTTCTGCTCATAATTTGGACACTGAACCCTTACTGCTTTTCTTCTGGATACTTCTTAAATTAATACAGGCTTCTTCAATTGCAAAAATATCTGGAACTGGTTCATTTTTAATAGTCTCTTTATTGTCAGTAATTAATTTGGCTTAGAGCAGATGAAGTTTTACACATGTAAAATATGAAGAATTATGTTTATTTTGCAAGGTTTTATAGAAGACCAGATTTGTGTAGTTGCAAGATGAGTGTATTCTACTGAGTGCATAGTAAAGCCTAATGGTTTTCAAGGAAGATAATTATTTAATTTGAAAGCTTGGGGGTAACTATTTTTTGAGACTTTACTGTACGAGCTGAACTTGTTTAATGGGTCCCTTCCAACTCAGCATATTCAATAATTCTGTGGTTTAATGATTTTATGACATTGAAGTTTTCTATGTATTCTTTTTTCTTGATTCATCACTCTTCATTTCCACTGCTCAGAAAAGACACAGTATTGCCCCACACGTATTTGTTTTGATTCTCCTTCCTCGCTGTGTTTTTGTAATTGTGCTGAACTTATTCTCGTCATTTCCTTTTTGCCTATTTTTGCTTGGTGCCTTTTGTTACCCTTTCCTCATTATTATGAAACTATCAGTTACTCTTCTTTCCTTCCTTTAAAAAAAAAAAATCTAGCTGTTCAGAAGAAGTCAGGGAGATAAACTTGGTGCTGTGCTGCCAGTGAAAGCTGAAAAAGCATTTGGTATCTTTCAGGAGTTTAAATCCTTGTTTCTTCCTAAAGGAAGTCAGCAATGCTCTTCCCTCGGTGATGTACATCTAAATTATTTGTTTTTGATTAATTGAAAGTAAACTATTTATGGGGATGATAATGAAGGAATTCACCTGTAACTATACTACCATTCCCATATAGTTCAAGAAATGGGATGGATTCTGAATAATTTCTCTGTGGAGGGATTACAAAGGGAAACGTGATATTCAGATTAGCTTCACTGTTTTGGTTTTGCAGGGATTCTGTTAATACACTCTGTCCTTTCTTTGCAGATTGTTAGGAAACAAAGCCATGTACTCTGCATTGGGATTGCAGATCCTAAGTGGAATATTGGTGCAGTGTTACAGCCCTTTATCCAATGGTCCACAAAGAGGATAAGGTCTAGAATGAGAACCTGGCAGTGTTCATGGATTCATGCACCATTCATAGCACTTACCTGTCCTCAGTGTTGTGATGAGAGCTTTCATTGTCCTGAAGAAGTTGCCTCATTGTTGTTAACATTTGGTTTGTGATGGTAAATAGCCAGCTCAGTAGCGGTGGCTGCACTTTACAGAATGGAGAGGGCACTAAATATTTACTGATGTTATTCTAATTGAAAGGATTTGATGCTGCAAGTGACCCGGTGTCATGGGTTGGTTTTTTTCCCAGGACATCTGATGGTGGAAAGACAGTTGGTACCATTGAAGTCAATCTTATGAAGATGGGAGAGCTGGATGAGGGGGAAACAGACCACATCACAGCAGATGCTCAGGATCAAAAGGTAGAAACTCAGTTTATTGCACAAAGTTAATTAGAATGATCTGTTGTACCAGATGTCTAAAATACTAATTACCAAATTGGGTTAAGAACTTAAAACAAAATTTGTGGCGCAAGTGCTGTGTAAACTTATCTCCCTCATCCAAAAAAACCAAATTCATGAAGATGTACAGAGTAATATCCTAACCTGAGTTTCCTAGGCCCTCTCCTTCTTGAAGAAAAAAATAGCTTATTTTTATCTCAACTGAATATATTTGATCACTTCTGATAAAAACTGTCCAGAGAGATGCCATAAATACAGCTTCTTTTTTCCTTGGACAGCTGGTCTGGTTTCTGCCCTTGAAGTCCTGTTTATGTTGATTTTTATGTGCAATCTGTGCCCACAATACTGAAAAGCTGGAAGAATGACAGACAGGCAAAGCAAAGAAGAGGTAAATTCCCTTGCAAAGGGGCAGGTTCATCTGCATTAAATGGGAGCACACAATTTTTGCAGCCAGAATACAACAGTTCACTGCTTAACACTGTGGTGTATCCTGTTCTTCCTGAATAAAAGGAAATATTGCTACAGGGAATGCAGGATTTTTTTGTTTGGAAGTTACATATAAAACTATTTTTTGAGCAGAGGACATTATTTTCAGTATCTTTTCTGCATAGCAAAATCAGTCTGAGGGTAAATTTCACACTTTTTTTTCACTGCTTATCTCAGAGAACTTCAATGCCTTAGATGAGTGTGACCAGTTCCAAAAAAGCAACAAATGCTGTGAAATCTTCCTGACTTTGACCCGTAAAACTTGCACAATATAGGCAACATGAGCTGTTTTTTTCAGCCTTCTCTTTTATTTGGCTTTTCTTCCACTGCAGAATGTGGAATGAGACTCCTTGCAGTTATTGGAGATGTAGTTACTGAGCTCTGTTGGGCCTGGGGGACACAGAAGGCTTTAATAGCAGCTTTCTAGGGGTTTCTAATACTTGTAAAGAGAGACCAGACTCATGACCAATGTATGGTCTTTAAAGGAGTCCTTGGTTTGTACAAATCAGTGGCAACACAGTCTTGGATTATATGTTGATAGTGAGGATGCAATTGTGAGAATGGTGAGTCATTGAATTAATAAAAAATAAATAAGTTTTGAACTGGTGAATCACAAAATCTGAGCACATTTTAAGGACTTTTTTGTGCTTCCTGCTTTTCCCTTGTTTAAAAATTAATGAAGGGTTTTCTTGCACTGTGCATGTGAAAACTGCTTTGTCTAAAGAAACCTCTTCGAAAGTATGGAACTTGTCAAAAATGGTTTTAAACTAAAGTGCCTTATTTTTATAGTAAAACGTATTAAGCTAAACTATTACTATCTCTCAACATTTCTGCCATAATACTGGTAGGAAACATTTCTGTTTTGTTATGGAACAGCTGATCATATTTTTTTCATTTTCTTGGCTATAATTCTGATTGTGTTTCAGTATCTTGGAACAGAAATATAAAGAAAAATGTAAATTCTAAGTAAGACTTTGGAAGTTTGTATTATTATCACTCATGGTTTTCAGCCTACCTTTTATAAACTGCCATGGATTTATCTCAGACCCCCTGAATGTGTCACATCTGTATTGTATTTTTTTGCAGTGTGCATTGGTTCGTGAGTGTACAGCCACTGAGGGCATAAGTGGGAAGGACAACCTGCCTTCCTTAAATGCAGGTAAGAATTCCAATATCTGTAAGAGACAGCTCTTGCAACTCCACCTCTGGTCCTGTAGAAATCACACAGATTCGTGGCAGAGCTCATCAATGTCTCTTCAAATGCTGCACAGATGTTCAAGTTCAATATTTTAGTGTTTTATACATGTTTGGCATTATCATTTCACGGAGAAGTTTGAATAAGTGTGTGTCAATTGCGCTTTCTGAAGCAGTGCTGAAATCTCCATCTCCTGCATCTTTACTGTTCAGTGATTTTCAGTGACTAAAAATCACTGTCAGTGACTTCCATGGGCATGGAATTACCATCATTAGTTTCTGTTGTGTCATTGCACGGCATTCTGTAAAATAATTCTGCATTATTTGTAAGTGAATACCCAGGACAATCAATCTCTCTCATTCATAACTGGTGAAGTGGCAGTTTCAGATTGATCTGGAAACTGTCTGTCCTAGAATGAAGGGAGCTGTTGGCAAGGCATTCTCAATTCTAGGCCAGCTTGGGCTTGAGTGCATGGTGTTAAACTAGATCTGTTTTTCTTTCATTATCTGAGGAGTATTACATGCTGATGTGCTGTGCCATAAAACCTTTATTAGCCCGAGTTTATGAATCTCCATTACTCGGCAATAACAATGTCACAAATAAGTTATATGGGTCATCTAAAACCACAGCACTGTCAAGAATTCTGTGTTTGCTACATACCGTTGAGGAGGAATGTTACCAAACTTTTACAACTTTTTAAAATCTTTCTTGAAACTTTTTAATCTGATTTCTCTGATAGGGCAGACTTTCTGAATCTGCTTTGCAGTCTGAAGGAAGCCCTAAAAACTGCCAAAAATTAAGTTCTTCCATATGTGTGTGAATATTGCATTTTTTTTCTGTGAGTTGTTGAGATTAGATCAGAATCAGAAAAAATATGTTCTAGAGAAATACCATTTATTTTCATCAATTCAAAGTGAGAAAGATGTTAATTGAGAATTTCTGAATGTGCCGGAGCTACATCCGGCTCCAGAAATTCCTGAACTGGAAATAGCTGGAGGCATGGAGGGTATCCTGTGTCTCCAGGTGTGTATTTATGGCTTTTCTTGGGCACAAGATACAGAGGCCAGGTGAAGGATTTCATCTAGCCCAGTGCAGTTCTTTGGTTGTGATTCTGTATGTCATCCAGATTAGTGAGACTTGAAGAAATGACATTTCTGCCAGAGAACGATGCTGACTCACAACAGATTGTTTTCTGTTTGTTGCCTCCCTTGTATAGGTCTGATTGGGGTTTTTTGTTGACTTCTTTTGTATAGGAAAATGCTGTAGGTTGTGAATATGTTTTGTTGGAACTTCCAAGGTAGATGTCAGTTTTAGGAATATTGAAGTCTCGATCAATTTGTCAAGAATATTTCCATGTGATTCTACAGTGTATCTAGGCAGCGTTTTCACATTTGTTATTGTCATATACAAACACAATATAAAACCAAAGCCCACCCAACACTACTCGGGTTTATAAAGTTATAAAGTCAAACACACCTTGAAGAGCTTTTTTTTTTTTTTTTTTTTTTGTCATTTTTTGGGTTGTCAGGCTTTTTTTAAAGAATTGAGGGGAAAGAGGTGCATATGCAAGAAATGACAGCATGCAGGCTATTGGGAAGAGTTTGCACTCACAGGAAGTTTTTCTCAGATAAATAATTAGTCTTCAGTCTGTTTCCTGTATTTGTGACTTTCTCTTCTCGTGCAGCATCACCTCCACTTTCCTGCTGACATGCTGTGCTCATACAGAACTGCCCCCAGAACAGTATGTTTTCCATATACATTCATATTTAGTTCACGTGTATGCTGCTGTAAAGCTTTCTGGTATTTTCTTGTTGTTTATCAGGCCTTCAAAATGATGAAACTGAAAAAAAAAGCTGCCTCTGTGAATCCTTAAGCTTGTAGGCATAGAAGCATGCTGGCATTCTTGTGAAATTTAAATCCTAGGATAGGGAACTCTCAGCCCTCCAGTGAGTTATGAGATGCTTGTTGAGCGAGTGGGAATAAGCAGTGTGTTTCAGAGCCTTATCACTATTGCTTCTATACCTCCAGAGACTGAATTTACGTCTCAAAATTCAGTTACTTATTTATAATGCTGGAGAGTTTGCCAGTTGTTTACATGTAAGCAAATTGCATTCTAAATTAAAAAAGAAAGATAAGAAAAGTAATTGAAATTAAGCAAAATTAGGAAAGCTTTAATTATTATTCCTGAGGTAATACACATCATATTCCTATGCTACAAAGAAAGATATAAATAGGAACACTGTTAGCAAATTAATATATGGCAAAGATATGCTTTGATCTGTGTTCAATAGGGAATGAAAATAAAACCAGAGTATTCAATCTTTTATTATTTTTATTGTACTTTCAGGGGAAGCAATGTGAAGGATATTGCATGGAATAAAAAGCACAGAGGTTCTTCATATTAAAAATGACAATGTCCAAAAATATTCATGGGTAAATATATGGCATTGGCTTTCAGGCTTGATGCTGTGGAGAAAAGCTTTTAAAACAGAGTTTTCTCTTTTTTAACCACTGCAGTTCATGTGGATTTTGGGTTTTCTTCAATGCCTCTCATGATCACTGTCTGAGTACAGCAAGGATTATCTTTATGAAACTTCCACTCATTTTAATCACTACTTTTTATGAAAACCAATTCTAGTCTCACCCTTCTTATTGTACATGCCCTCTAGAATTTGGTTCTAGACAACTTGTTACAGGTAGAAATTAATTATTGTTGCAGTTGGAGGGGAAGATACTTCTGAGATTTTTATGGAGTTGCATGCCTTCAGTAGTTCTGTTTATAAGGAAAAAACATCAAGTACTTATGCAGCTTTTATTGGCCTTAAATCTTAAGCTTTAGCAATACTGCATATTGGGATTATTTGGGAAAAATGCCCAGGCTTTTTTTGACTTTGTAAATGAAATTTTCTTCTTAAACCCATGGATTTGACCATTTAAAAAACTTACAACACACTTGAGATTATCCCCATCTGAAAATTCAGACCTGAATCAAAGACCTGAAGATGAAGCCAGTACCTGGAGAGGAGTTTAATAATTCTAGCCACAATAAAAGTCACAACTTTGAATCCATATTTTTAGTGTTCTTTGTCCCTTGGTGCAGTTGTGATGGGTTTTCTGGGCTTTGTTTTACTTTGTGATGGTGGCAACATTGGGGAGATGGGAGGAAAGAGATTTTTCAGATACATATTTGCATTAGGTTCTCACAGATTAATGTGCATTTTTCAGTGTAGTCGATTCTGAGTGTGAATTTAAGGGCTGCTCTTGGAAAAAATCCCTTGATAAACTCCTTAGGAAGTAGATATAAAAAGGTAAAATAAAGAATCTTTTGTGTCAGGGGCATCATCATTTAAAATGTCCAGGTAATATGCTGATCGGGGGGCACAACAGAAAAAACAGTACCAACTCAAAATTATCATCTGGTTTGGCAGTTTTCTGTTTAAGGCCAGACTTGAATTAGCCCTTGAATTAGCCCTTAGTTTCCTGAGGTTTGAACATTGAGATATTTTGGGTATTGATAGTAAAGAAAAATTGCTCTTTTTAATATGTCAGAGAAATTAAGCATCTCTTTCGCTTATTTCACAATACTGAGTGAAAATTTAGTTTTTGAAAGTAAAATCACTAAGAACTAAAGGCAAAATTACTCTAAAAAGGCTCATAAAATGACAATAAAATGGCAAGAAGTGCTTATAATGTACTGTAATTAAGAAATAGTTGGCTTCTGATTGTAAAGGCGTAAATTATAACATCTGTATTGTCTCACCCTTCCCAAGAGATTGAAAATAGAATAAAAGTTTTTTAAGACTCGGTTGCTCCATCTCTGGATCAGAAAAGGGCATAATCCAACAACAGTTTTTCATCCAAGATTGCTGATGAAAGACATCTCAGTGGAGTGATGGGAATATAGAGCAGTGCGACCACTTAAACATTGCTCCTTTCTTCGGGTTGCAAGCAGTGGGTTTATTATCAGTGTATTTAAATCTCTGGTCTTCTTTTAGGCCTTTCCTAAAGGATATTTGTTAAAAATCCTGATTGCTTAGATAGACAAGGCAGTTTGGGTACCTTTTATTTTTAATTCTCTATAAATCAGACTACATAAACATTAATGGTGTCTGTGAAATGTCTGTTAGAAGCTGTCACTGTTAGTAGCTGTCACTCATTCCAAGTCAAGTGATGTTCTTATGTCACATTGCAATAGTGATCTGAAAACTGTGTGTGTAACATATCGACAGGGCTGTTATATTTATTTCTATGTAGTGGCAGTGTCTTGACCCCATCAAAGTTCCAGGTAACTCTAATATGTTCAAGTTTCCTTTAATGCAGAAGCACACCTCCAATTTGCATTAATGATTTGTGTGTGCATGTCCAGGGGAAGATGCAGCTGAACCCTGAGTCCTGTGCAATTTATTGGAATTGTGAGTGGTGCTGGCAAGCTGTGGTGGTGGCTGTACTGAGTTCATTGTTCATTTGTGCTCTCTGGTTTTCCTAACTCCAGCTGAAATGCAAGAAAAGAGAGTCTGATTGACATTCTCACTACTTTGAAGACCTAAATTCAAAAGTTAGCTACTCTGCTGGTAAAATGCGATTTATTGATGTACTAGTAATACTTTGCCCTCCACATGCTGGTATAAAAATGAAATAGATATTAAATGTTTTTAGTGGAATTTTAATGATACTAAAATTAATTTTGTAAGCTAGGGGGAAATAATATAATAATTATGCAGGTTATTGTCATAAATGTTTGGACTCATATAAGCACATGAAAGCAATGATATTATTTTTGCTCTTTGCAGTGTTGAGAAACCCTGTTTGTAAGTTGTATAGATTCCCTACTTCTGACAACAAGTGGATGCGGATCCGGGAGCAGATGGCTGAGACCACCCTCTCCTTCCACGTTCCTAAAGAACTAATAAATCTGCACATAAAGGAGGACATGAGAAGGTAAGGAAGAGGCAGCAATATAAATTATATTTTTCTGACTTTGAATCATGCAGACGAGGAGCTAAAATATATTTATTTGTAGTATGAAATGGGCACTTTTATAGCTGCTAAGAATTTACAGCTGTAACTGAACAGAATTGATTGCTCAATAGGACTCCAGTGACCTCATAAGTTCTGAGCAATGAACTGTGCTAAAGTGCAGTCATGGCTTTAAACCTGTTAGCACCACCGTTTGATTAACAATTTAAATATTCTGGAACATTAGCATTTTATAAAGGATCAGAAAATGACAGGGGGCTGAGCAACATTGTGCTGTGTTTGGCTATGTGTCTGGGTAGAGTTAATAACATAGACAAACATTATGCCATGAAAAATGACAAGTTTATAGTGAATAAAGGAGCAATGAGGATAAAATGGACATTCCTTTAGCTAATCTAAATTAGTTGGCATAAGAAAAGGATTCCAAAGTAATGTTTGTTTGAAACCCTAACGTTTGGCCTCATAACCCAGAGAGATATCTGAGAATCATAACAATGTGTATGGCCTGGAGAAAAAGGAGAATAGAGAACACAGGTGTCCCAAAAGCCTTTGAATGTCCAATTTGCCATTGCAGTGATTAAAATGGAGCCTGTCCTTGAACCCTTGTAAGCTGTGCTGATAAAATTTGGGGAAACATCTTTTTAAGTAACCCAGGGCTACCCTGAAGACAGTGCCTCCTTCTTCTTCCAGCGATAATGGATGATGTAGAAGATATTGCCTCCTTCCTCATGCAAGTTACTTAACACATAGATGGGCAGCTGGTCTCATGTGTAAGAGTGATGCTGGGACCCAGTGCTGCATTCCAAAGCCATCCTGTGCGCTTTGAGGCAATTCCTTCCTGTTGTGTCACATCCCAAAACAACCTGTTGTGGCTGTTTGTTCTGCAGTATCAAGCTTCTTTTCCTTTTTTTATTTACCCCATCTGTTGCTTCCCTGTGATGTTTATATGCCAATAGAACAGCATGTGGGAGGCTGGAATCTTGATTTTAATAAAGTCACTGGACTGATACATCCTTATGCATGGTGATGATGGGTTATAAAATTCCTATGAATTGTTATAATAGTTTATTTTATTCATTTAGTACTGTGTTTAGGCATTTATGGCCTCATCTTGTTTGAGAATACTTATGGGCAAGGTTTTTGCAGTAAGCAATAAAAATAGATTATACTGAGTCTCACAGTTCATGCACTTCCCATATTTTCATTTGCCTCATGGGTAAGTGCCTTTTAAATGTTAGAGGATTACTTGAACCACTTTTACTACTTCTGCATTATTCTCTCCAAAGGCATAATACAAGTAATAGCCCTTGTTGTTGTATCATATTATAGAATTCACCTCCCTGGACAAACTCCTAGTAAGAATTCACCATGGTGGGGTTTTCTCTTCACCAAAATAAAGATTTGAAAAAGAAACAGAAGTAACAGTGGCACAAAGATTGAGATAAGTGCCTCTGATTTTCCTGACTGCCGGTGTGGTTGAGCTGTTCAAGCCTAGTTGAAAGTGTGGGTGTGAAAGAAAGAGACCAAGTGATTGATGCAGTCTGGAGGAGGAGATAAGACTAACCAAAATGAGCAACACTATGTAGAATACCAGCAGATGGTGGGAACAGGAGCATCTGTGTCATCTACCATCATATAAGAGTGTGAGTTGGAGCTTCTGCTTTGTCTGGCCTTTCTTTTTCAAGAAAAGCAATTGTGGAGATGTGTGTTCTTGTGGAGTCCTTACACTTGTAGTCTAGTAGAACGTGTGAGGAGGATGCTGCTATATTCGGTGTGGGCTCAAGTATTCTTCTCTGTGTCTTTTCCCCTCTGTTAGTATAAAAGGATAAATATTTCTGTCTCAGAAGCCACTTATCATACTCAGCCTGTTTCATTTTTTTTATTGTGGCTTCAATATAGTCAGGCCTGAAGCAATTATCTATAAAAATGTGCCAGTAAGTGTTAATGCTATTCAGTATTCATTAAAAATTGTAGTTTAAATTCCCTTTTCTCGCCATCTTGAGATTGATTGTCTCTTGATAAAACTTCAGTGTTCATTGTTAACCAAACCCTTTCATTTATTGACATGATGCTTTGAAATTTGTAACTTCTAACAGTATTTGACTTTATTTTAACTTTAAGGGAAAGAATTTAAAGCAGGAATGGAAGCAAAATGATCTTAAAGTAGGAAGGGAGAAACAAGTTAAATTTAGCTTATAATTGTCTACACTTTTGTATAATAAAAAGTGTAGTGGATAGAAATTTAAAAGGAACTTAAAGTTTTCATCTCTTAGGAACCATATAAAATCGTATCATGGCTTTGCAAATCCCAGTCTATTCTCCTCACATGCATAGGAAAAGAGGCTTTAAAATAATTTTAAATGTATTTGTTGCCATTTTTGGGGTGGGTAGTTTGCTCATGGGGTTCTGGTGGGGTTTCTTTTGTCTCTTTTTTCTGCTTTGTTTTCTCTTTTTCTGTTTCTAAACAACTGTTCAGGGCATGCAAAGGTAAGCACAACTCACATTGAAGTTTTTAGTTGCCTGTCGGGTCAGGCTCACCAAAACTTGAAATAATTTTGGGAAATTCTGTAAGGAGACAAAAATTGCAACTGTTTTCAAGAGAGTCTAAAATGAGATTATTAGTAGAGAAAGAAAAACATGCCTTTTTTTTTTCTTTTTTTTCTTTTTTTTTTCTTATTGACTCCTCCGTAATAATTATTTGCCTGGTTTGGAAACAACAGAGTGAAAAAGCTATGAGTATTTTATTTCTGGAGGGAATGTTATATTGTTTGTCTGGAGTTTATTGCCTATATATCACAGAAGCATATCTTGTAGCAAAGAAAAATGAGAGTAATTTTATCTGATTCTGTTCTTTAAAAAAAAAAAAAAAATTGAAGTGGTTATCCATACATTTTAAAGTGAACTTTGTTAGGAAGAATAATTCCTGTGCTCCTTTCCTTAGAAGCTTCTAAACTTCCATTATGTATGAATGATTGAGTCATATCCCAAAGCTATAGTTTATATTTACTCCAAAGCTGCTGTTTGATAAATATTCAGAATTTTTAAGCTGTTACAATATTACAGAAGTTTTGCAAATATAATCTGCAGAAATGTCCCCTCTTGTTTTGAATCCTGCTAAGCTCTTTGCTTCTGAGGTGTTGTAGTGTGTTTTTAAGTTTCTTGTTTTGTTCCCCCATTTTAGGTATTATTCTCTCCCTGTTCTTTGTAAGATGGTTCTTCCCCCTCCAGTTTTCCCGCCACAGAGTCTTTGGCAGTTATGTTACCACGGTTACCCCTGTCCCCCTTATTTGTCAATCTCCCAAGTTACATAACTGCTCCTCCCTTATCCCACCATATAAGTAAAGTTTTCCTCCTCCCTGGGCCCAGTCAATCACCCCCCACTCCTCCCTGCTTTCGAGAACATTCTTCTCTCTGGGGGTCATAGTTGGCTGGCGTCCCAGGGCCCCTCCTTTGTTCTATGTTTATTGGATAAGTTCTTGTGTCAGTTTTCTTATGTACCTCCCCACATGTTCCCCTATTGGTTAGCTGGGCTTCCCCTCCCGTCTCCACCCCTTCCCTGTAAAACTCTGTCTCCCCCCGTGTTCGGTGCCATTTTGCTGTGGGTTTTTCCACCTGTTGGTTTGCCCTGTGCTGCCTGTGGGCTCTTCAATAAACCGACGTTTTACCCCCAGCAAGTGGTCGCCTCCTCTCTCGTCTCGTCCAGCGCGAACCCAAGTCCGCAATCCAGCCCAGCCCGAGGCCAGGACGCCAAGGGGGGCTGGCCTCAGATGCGCAGGGGCGTCGGCCGCTTTACCCCTTCAGCTAGCCGGACTTAGGGCCGTGTACGCCCTCGCGCAGTTTGCCGTCCAACGTGGGGGCCGACGAAGTGGACTTTTGACCACGGACTGGACCCTGCGGAGTTGGGATTTACTTACCCTCTGGACGCCAGACTACCCCGGGTAGTAGCAGGCTTCGTTTTAGAAGCAGCGCTCCCCGGCGGAAGGGAGTCGGGACTCCTCGCACCCTCAGAGGACGACTCCCCGAGACGAGTGACCTTCGCCTGGTTTTTTCTTTGTCGCCGCAGCAGGATTGGTGAGTTCGGGCCCCGTCCTGGGGACTCTCCGGCTTCCCCTCTGCCTTTTTAACTTTCCCTAGGGGTATATGCCCTGCGTTGGGGACCTACCCCCCCGCCTTCTCTCCTTGAGGTTTTTCCTCGTCCCCGCGCCGTTTTTGTTTTCTCTTCCCTTTGGGTGCCGGATTTCCCCAGACGTGGGGCCGCACCCATCACCCAATCTCTTTTTCCCTCCGGCTGTTTACCCAGACTTTGGGGCAGTGGGGGGGGCAGGGGCCGGCGGCAGGCGGCTCATTGTTTAAGTTCTCGTTGTTTCCCGGGCGTGCGGTTGCGTCATCAGAGGATTTTCCCCCTTTCTAGCGGTAGCAGTTTCTGCTCTAGAAAGGCGCAATGGGTGCCGGCTTGGGAAAATCCCAGAAGGAGGTTTATTATGTTGTGAAGGGTTTGTTGCTTGGGGGTGGTCAGAAAGCCCGCAAGCAGGAGTTAAAATGTTTAGTTAAGTGGGTATTTTCTAGGTTTCCCGAGGTTTCCCCGGAACGCGTAAAAGAGCCGTGGTTTTGGGCAGCCGTTGTGGCAAAATTAGAAGAGGCCATAAATTCCGGGGAGACAAAACTAGCCACCGTGGCGTATTGCGCGCGCAGAGTTCATGCGACACTCGGCGTGCCTGTGGAGCCTAAGAAATGTCCCGCGGTTTCTGGTTTGTCCCCTCGTTCTCCTCGTTCAGTTGCCCTTGTCCCCCAGACCTTTCCCTCGTCCCGTAGGCATGAGCCCTCGAGGGGGATTTTGAGGGCCGACCAGAGGCAGGGGGTCCATCCTGCCCCTGCTCCCCCTCGACCGGCTCGGCCTCCCCCTTCGAGGAGCCCTGGCCAGGCTCCTTCTCTTCCCTTACCCTCTACCCCGGTCCCCAAGTCCCCGGTTCCAAACCCCAAAGTTGTTCGGTTTTGCGACGACCCTCAAAAGGGGTCCCTTGGTGCCCGAGATGGCGGGGCCACGCGGCCGCTCCCGCCAGGGCTCTTTCTTCTCCTCCTAACCCTTTCCTCCCTAATGCTAACCCTTTCCTTCCCCTGGACCGAACCTCTTTTTCGGTTGTCCCTCCCCCATCTCTTTCCTCTGCTCCTTCCATTTCTCCGCCCTCCGATCCTCCGTCGGCTCCTCCCCAGGTTCCTCCCCCAGTTCAGCCCCCTGTTTACTCCTCCCCTGCTCCACCTTCATACTCTGCTCCGCCTCCGAACTCCACCCAGGGGGCGGAGAGGGGCGGTGTGCCGCGCCCACTCCCTCGCCCTGCCCCATTGCCAGACTCCGCCTCAACCTCCTCCAACTCCGGTTCCCATGGTCCCCCTTCCGGTTCTCACGCCTTGTGTTCGGGGTGGGGGGGGATGGATGACTGGAAGCCGGGGCAGGCGCCTTTATTGGAAGCCGCTCCGGTTACGTACCACCTCAGCGGGGAGGGGAGCTCTCAGGCCCAGTGGGTGCCTTTAGCACAGGCCCGGATTAAGAAACTGTGCAAGGCGCAGAAGGACTACTCCCGCGGGTCTGAATACTTCCGGGGTATGCTCCGGAATGCCCTTGCACAGGGAGATTTGGTGCCGGCGGACCTGAGGGCCCTTTTCTCTAGTTTAACAAGACCCATGGAGTTTAGGGTCTGGGTGGGGGAATGGAGGAGGGAGATAGTGGAGGTTCTCCCGATTCTTTGGGGGAATCCTTCAGTGTCTCATGACGCGGACGGTTTGGCAATTTCCCAAGAATATCTTTTAGGCGAGGGACAGTGGGCAGAGGGGATAGCTCAAGCAAAGGCCTTGTTCTCGTCTCAGCTTGTAGAGACCGCTAAGGCAGCAGAGCGGGCCTTTTATAAGCTAGAGGTGATGACCTCCCAATGGGAGGACGATGAAGTCCGGCAGGGGCCGCAAGAGCCTTACATGGTTTTTATCGAGCGCCTCTACAGATACGTGGAGGCGCAGGCGACCGGGGACGACGACAGGGAGAAGATGCTCTGGAGGATGGCGTATAGCAACGCCAACCTAGAGTGTCGGAAGGCCATCAGGAGGCTCCCTCGAAGTCCCCGGCCCACGGTGGAGGCCATGATAGAGGCCGTGGTAGGCCAGGTATCCTTACCATCGCGGCCTAAAAGAGCCTCAGTGGCTTTTGCGGAGGACCCCGAACCGGACTTCTTTGATATAGAAGCTGCCCCCGTTGCCGGGCCCCCAACACCCGGGTCCGGCAGAAGATCAACAGCCACCCACCCCTGCCACCTCTGTGGCAAGACAGGGCATTGGATGCCTCAATGCCAGATGCGATTAGATTATTTGGAGTATAGAAGGAAGCGGGAAAAGGAGGAGAGTAAGGGCACAAAAAACTAGGCCTGGAGCGCAGCCCCTCCCTGCGCGAAGACAAAAATGCGGCAGGCCACTTAACAACAAGCGGGGAGGGAGGAGACGACAGAGAGCTGCCGTACACACTGCCGGATTTGTCTTACTTAGTACCAGACTTGACACATACCTGTGGTATTCAGCCTACACCTGCGTTTGACACCATGTCCTCTGTCCCTACAGGCTGCAGCTAACTAGGGACTTCTATCTCCCTAGTAGTGACATCCAGCTGGTGTCTGTCGACCTGCAACACCCGGGTCGCTGGAGGAAACTTGGACGTTGCAGGTGGACAGTCGTCGGGGACACAAAGCACACACCGCGAGACATTCACATCATCCCTGGTCTAGTAACTACCGACCGGGACCGTTTCGCGGTAGGGCTGTACTGTGTCCGACCCCCACTCTTCCTCCCTAAGGGACAGATCATTGCCCAGGCTATTCCGGTTCCAGATAAAGATAATTGGAAGAACTCCGTGGAGAAGACATCGCCTCCGACAGTAGCCTGGGCACAGCTGGTGGGGAGGGAGAAGCCCCGCCTGACTTGTCAGCTCTCGTTGGGAGGGGACAGAAAGATCGTGAGGGGTCTTTTGGACACAGGTGCGGATGTGACGATCATTCCCTCTCGGGAGTGGCCGTCACATTGGGACTTGCAAAGCGCTGCGGGCACAATCTCAGGTGTTGGGGGCCTTCAATTGGCCAATCAATCTAAGAGCATTGTGCAAATTAAGGGGCCCGATGGGCAATTGGCCTCTATACGCCCGTTCGTTTTAGATTATACCGAGCCTCTCTGGGGAAGGGACCTACTAGCCCAGTGGGGAGCCAGAATTGACCTCCCAAAGGCTCCCCAGGTTTTTCGGGCAGTGGCCACTGAGGAGCGCCAGACCTGGAAGCTGAATTGGCTGTCAGATAAACCAGTACAGGTCTTGCAGTGGCCACTCAACAAGCAAAAATTAAAAGCGCTCAATGAGCTCATTCAGGAGCAGTTACTGAAAGGCCACCTGGTGGAGACAATGTCTCCTTGGAACTCCCCAGTGTTTGTCATTAAGAAGCCTAATAAGGACAAGTGGCGGCTCCTGACCGACCTCCGCCAAATTAACAAACAAATAATGGACATGGGTCCTCTTCAGCCAGGGATGCCTTCCCCAGCAATGCTCCCCCAAAACTGGAATTTGGCAGTTATAGATATAAAAGATGGTTTTTTCCAGATTCCCCTGCACCCAGACGATGCCCCGCGCTTTGCGTTCACGGTTCCATCCATCAATCGTGAGTCCCCAGCCAAGCGCTATCATTGGCGAATGCTTCCGCAAGGCCTAAAGAACAGCCCTGTGATCTGCCAATGGTATGTCGCTTTGCTGCTGTCACCCATACGTACAGCCCTCGGGGATGCCGTCATCATTCACCATTACATGGACGACATCCTCGTGTGTGCACCCGACCACAGTCTGCTTGCCCATGCGCTTGACCTGACAACCACTGCGTTGGTTGCTGCAGGGTTCGAGCTCCAGCAGGACAAAATTCAGCGGATGCCACCTTGGAAATACCTGGGCCTCGAAATCACAAAGCGGACCATTGTTCCGCAGGAATTGGCTATTAGGACAAAAGTCCAGACCCTAGCGGATGTCCATCAGCTGTGTGGGTCTTTAAATTGGGTGAGACCCTGGCTAGGCATTTCAACTGAAGACCTAGCCCCCCTTTTCAATTTGTTGAAAGGGGGAGAGGGGCTGAGTTCCCCTAGGGCTCTCACCCCAGAGGCAGGGGTGGCTTTGGAGAAGATACAGAAAGTTATTTTGGCCAGGCAGGCCCACCGTTACCATCCGGGCCTGCCCTTCAAATTTATTATACTGAGAAAATTGCCACATCTCCATGGCGTGATACACCAGTGGGACACCAGTGTAAAGGACCAGGGGCTGGGTGACCCCCTGTTAATTATAGAGTGGGTGTTTCTCAGCCACCATCGGTCCAAAAGAATGACACGGCCACAGGAGTTGGTAGCCGAACTGATCCTCAAAGCAAGATCGAGGATCAGGGAGCTGGCGGGGTGTGATTTCGCATGCATACATATCCCAATTAAATTAGAATCAGGACAACTCAAATTAAAGACCTTTGAAGAACTGCTGCAAACGAATGAATATCTTCAGTTTGCACTCGACAGCTACACCGGGCGCATGGCAGTAGATCGGCCGGCCCACAAATTATTCAATTCGGAGTTTAAATTATCGCTGAAAAAGGTTCAGAGCAGGAAGCTGCTGGATGCCTTGACAGTTTTCACAGACGCGTCTGGAGCATCCCACAAGTCAGTAATGACTTGGAAAGATCCTCAGACTCAGCAGTGGGAGACTGATATTGTTGTTGTGGAGGGCTCTCCACAAGTTGCTGAGTTGGACGCAGTCGTCAGGGCATTCCAGAGGTTCCCTGGGCCTTCTAATTTGGTTACAGATTCTGCATATGTCGCAGGTGTAGTGTCTCAAGCTGAGTCTGCGGTTCTTCAAGAGGTCACCAGCAAAAGATTATTTGAGTTGCTTAACAGGCTCGTCGAGCTAGTCTCCCACCGCGAGCACCCTTTTTATGTTATGCATGTGAGATCACATACTGATCTGCCCGGGTTTATTGCGGAAGGCAACCGTTGTGCCGACTCTCTGGCCGCGGCTGCTGTTACGCAGGCCCCTCTCCCAGACGTGTTCGGCCAGGCTAAGATCAGTCACCAACTTTTCCATCAGAATGCGCCTGGCCTGGTCCGGCAGTTCAGTCTGACACAGGATCAGGCCAAGGCGATAGTGGCCACATGTCCCCAATGCCAACAAGATCAGATGCCTACTGTGGCCTCAGGGGCCAATCCCCGAGGTTTGGCGAGCTGCGAAGTGTGGCAGATGGACGTGACGCATGTCCCATCTTTTGGTCGATTGTGTTACGTCCATGTCTCAGTTGATACCTTCTCTGGGGCTATCTATGCTTCTGCCCACACAGGTGAAAAGGCAGCGGATGTGCAGAAGCATCTGCTTCAGGCATTCGCTGTCTTGGGCATCCTTAGGGCCCTAAAAACAGATAATGGCCCTGCGTATACCTCCAAGGAGCTGCGGAGCTTCCTGCAGCAATGGGGAGTAGTCCATACGACTGGCATCCCCTATTCCCCAACAGGCCAAGCCATGGTGGAGAGGGCCCACCAGAGCTTTAAGAAGATCTTATCCCGGCAACAACCGGCGATGAAGGTGGAGACCCCCCACGTCCAGCTGTCAAGGGCATTGTACACGCTTAACTTTCTAAATTGCTCTTTTGACAGCCAAAATCCTCCAGTGGTCCGGCACTTTGGCAGTCACCAGCAGCTGCAGCCTAAAGCCAGGCCACCGGTTCTTGTAAAAGATCCGGAGACCTGGCGGACGGAGGGCCCCTTTGACCTGGTGACCTGGGGGAGGGGATATGCCTGCGTGTCCACTCCCTCAGGCCCCAGGTGGATTCCATCTAAGTGGGTCAGGCCCTTCGTCCCGAAACAGAGGACTAAGAAGGAGGCAGTACCACAAGTCCGGCAAGCTTGTTGGCGTTGGCGGAGGAAACTACACCATCAATCTTTGTCTTTCTTTCCGGATCTTCCCCCAGTTACAGAAGAGCCCTCTCCTCCAGCTTCTCCTCCACCCCTTGACTTCCTATGTCATGTTTCCTCCCATTCACCCCCTGCTCCAGCTCTTACCCCCTGTATGTTTTACTTAAACTGGTTGTTTGGAGAAGAACCATTTTTGTGAATTCGTCATACTTTTACTATCTTATCTCATTTCAGTTACATGTACCCCATGGCCCCCGTTTCAACATCGCTGACTCCCATCCCTAGCCTGCTAATGGCGATCATGACGACCTGCGGACTCCTTTTGCCACCTTCGGAGCCATGGGTCATCCCCCAGCGGAAAGTCGACGTCTGGCGTGCCTTGGCTCAATCGTTAGGACAGGACAGTATATGCCTAGACACCGGCGCAGCAGAGGACCCGATGTCGCCTTGTGGGGATCCCTTTCTCTCCAGGCGAGTTTCTCCCTGCCTTCTAAAGTGCCTTTAATGCTATCCTAGCCCAGAGCCTCACTATCCTCCCCAGTTGTGATTCCTCCAACGCCTGGAGAGACGGAATGAGCAGGTTAGATCCTGCACCCTCCGAGCCCACAGAGTTACATTTCCTCGGTTCGACCAATGCATTAATTTGCTTTCAGTTTGATTATACAATCACCCCCGTCGAGAGGGGTAGTGAGGTAGTGCTACAGTCCAAGTTAGAATACCAAGCTAAGCAGTGGTGTAAGGCTGTCCTAAAGATCCTCGGCCCCACCACTACCAGACGGACCCCTTACTCCCTTCCCCGAGGCGTGTTTTTAATTGTGGCGACCGGGCGTGGGCAGGCATCCCCTCTGGCCTGGTCGGAAGGGCCGTGCACTTTTGGCCGGCTGACACTGTTTACCCCCAACGTCACTCAAATTATCAATTGGAAGAAGACAAACATCACATCTAAATTGGCTAGACCTAAAAGAGATCTCAAGGATCTCATTGAGGATTGTGATGATGAAATTACTCATTGGTCACACTCAAAATCCGTCGCCTTTACCATCTTGTTGCCTTGGGTATCGGTGGCGAAGGCTCTAGGTGAATTGGGCTGTCTAGAGTGTTGGGTGGCTAAACAAGCAAATTTTACTTCGGCCGCGCTCTACGACCTCCTCACAGACGAGGAAATAACAAGGAAGGCGACACTCCAAAACAGAGCAGCAATAGATTTTCTATTGCTGCTCCATCATCATCACTGTGAGGAGTTTGAGGGCCTCTGCTGCCTGAACCTATCCTCTCGAGCCAAGGACGCCAGACATTCCATCAAGAGGCTGCAAGACCTTGTCCATCAGGTCAAGCAAGAAACCTCTGACTGGCTGGGGGACATTTTCAAGGGTTGGGGCCTCAGCGGGTGGGCCGGTTCCATAATAGAATCTGTTTGCAAGGTTGTTCTGAGTTAATTAGTACTTTTAGTTTTCACTATTTTGATCCGCGGTTTGGTCCAGAGACTAATGGTCAGAGATACCTCAGCATCTGTCAACCATGCCGCAGTCCCGTCGGACAAGCCCATCGAGCTGGAAGACCTCTCCTCGGAGGCCGAAGAAGCTACAGATGAGGAAGGGGCGACCGCACCGTCCTTCGACCACCCAGGGGCGGGCGGATTCCAGCTCGAAGAAAGCGAGGCCTGGCCGGACCAGCCGCGAGATCCTGAATTTTAAGTTTCTGTGGACTTCCCGTTCTTTTTATTTTATTTGTTAAGAAACGGGGAGATGTTGTAGTGTGTTTTTAAGTTTCTTGTTTTGTTCCCCCATTTTAGGTATTATTCTCTCCCTGTTCTTTGTAAGATGGTTCTTCCCCCTCCAGTTTTCCCGCCACAGAGTCTTTGGCAGTTATGTTACCACGGTTACCCCTGTCCCCCTTATTTGTCAATCTCTCAAGTTACATAACTGCTCCTCCCTTATCCCACCATATAAGTAAAGTTTTCCTCCTCCCTGGGCCCAGTCAATCACCCCCCACTCCTCCCTGCTTTTGAGAACATTCTTCTCTCTGGGGGTCATAGTTGGCTGGCGTCCCAGGGCCCCTCCTTATAGGATAAGTTCTTGTGTCAGTTTTCTTATGTACCTCCCCACATGTTCCCCTATTGGTTAGCTGGGCTTCCCCTCCCGTCTCCACCCCTTCCCTGTAAAACTCTGTCTCCCCCCCGTGTTCGGGGCCATTTTTGCTGTGGGTTTTTCCACCTGTTGGTTTGCCCTGTGCTGCATGTGGGCTCTTCAATAAACCGACGTTTTACCCCCAGCAAGTGGTCGCCTCCTCTCTCGTCTCGTCCAGCGCGAACCCAAGTCCGCAATCCAGCCCAGCCCGAGGCCAGGACGCCAAGGGGGGCTGGCCTCAGATGCGCAGGGGCGTCGGCCGCTTTACCCCTTCAGCTAGCCGGACTTAGGGCCGTGTACGCCCTCGCGCACTGATGTTTTGCAAAAGTAGATTTCAGAAGCTCATTTTGCTTAGCGGAGGCCAAAATCACTTAGTCTTCTAGGTTTTGAATTTGTCATGTTTGCTTTACTAGGAAACACATCATTAGATTTTTGAAGCTGTATGTATAAAAAATTGCTACTTGGCCTTCATACAGCATTTTCAGCTTATGTGCTTTTTAATAGCACAATTGTTGTTTGACACAGTTACTGGTTGAAGTGGATTTTTAAAGTTATTCAATGAAATAAGTTAACATTAAAGTATTAAAATATTATTAAAAATTTCAACAATTGTATTAGTGTGAACTGTAAACTTTTTCAAAAATGTAAAATATTATGGTTTTTCCACTCTGTGTACTTTTAGAAAAGGCCTTTCATGTAATAATAATAAAGCTTGGTACTGTGGAGTATTGTTGATGGAGTTTAGATATAGAAAAGACAACTCTTTTTTCATTCATAACTCAGAATTTTATGGAGTCAACAACAGCAGTGATAAACTGTAAAAAGACCACGAGACATAAATCCAATTTAAATGCTCTGTCTTCTATAATTTCATTAGAAAAAGAAATAGATATAAAGTGAGGCTATGAGACTGTTTTCTATGGAAGTGTCTGCCATATAATCCTGTTTTCTAATGGTTTTGATTTTGCTGGAGTTTAAAATGCAAATAAATTCAGAAATCGTAGTCTTTAAAATTTCCACGCTGTGTATGCTCTAGATTGCTATAGCGCTGTACTCTCACTTTAAGCATTGTTGATGTGTCTTTTTTTGCCACATATTGAAGACTGAATTTTTACTTCATTGATTTGTACATGTTTCTGAGGAGAAACAAATACCAACCTTGTCACCAGTAATGGGGACAGGATTTGATATTTCTTGAAGACCTATTAAAATTAATATTCCCATTGCTATTGATGTCAGTGGAGTTAACTCTCAAACTTCAGTTTGAGACCAGCAGCTCCAGGCATGAGCTTAGATGGAGGCAGGGATGTAGTTCTTGGATAGAATACTCTATTCCTATACAGAAGGAGTAGTAAAGTTTTGGAAGCCAGCCAGGTCCAAACATTGTTGCTAAAACTATTAAATCAGACACCATAAATATTAAGGGCCAAAACATTATCGCTGCACATAAACAAAATTGCATACCCTGACAAATTTTACACATTTTGCTGAGAAGGAAGCCCTAAGATTTTAATTGAAAGGGAACCTCATGTTATACTGCTAAAAACTGGCAAAGAAAATGGTCCCTGAGAATGTTTGGTTTATCCTCTCAAATCCCTTCGTGACAGATTGTTCTTATGCTACAGCATTACCAGTTTGTATTGCTGGAGGAAAGTTTAATTGGTTCAGCTTCAGGAGCAATTAAATGGCAGAAAGTAATAATATCGTTAACATAGACTGTCAGCAAGTCCATGTGTTGTGTCTTTGTTTCCATGTTGATATTTTCAAGAACATGTACAAATGCAATGCTTTAATTCCGCTTCCAGTGCAGTCTCTCTGGTTTTGATTGTCACCTACACCAGGAGCAGAGGTCTGCCTATGGAGCTTGTTCTGACTGCACTGCTCACACTAATGCAAAGCTAATAATGATGGGGAAAGCACCACCAGTGTGTTGCTGTTCCATTTAAGAAGTCATTTTAAGGCTTTTTTGACTAATGGTCAGATCTGCTGCTCACATAAGTGAGCTCTGTGTTCCTGCGCTGCAAGCTCACTGGTCCTTTCCTCCCTCTTTCCACCTCTTCTACCCTATTTTTGCTTTTTCTTACATAATTTTTCTGTATGCAAGAACTGTCTTCTGGAAGACTTTTTGGAGACTTCCAAGAATTACAGTGGAACACTCTTCTTGATGCTCCAAGGGAAATAATGAAAACTGGTTGTGTTGCAAACATTTTCTCCTGTTAAATTCCAGATGTTTGAAGACTGACTGAAGATCTTTTATTTTCCTTAAAAGCAGGTCCCACAAAATGGCTTTGGGAGAGATACAGGAGAAACTTCCTCTGCAAGAGGAAAAACCGAACAGAAAGCCCAAAATACTAAGCTTGTTTGTGCAGGAAATTCAGATGATCTCTATTTCACTCAGGTCAGCTCTCAGGAGTGTACAGGAAAACTGATAATTTACTAAAGGATTTCCTTTTGGATTTCCAGTGACCTGTTTGGTTACCACAGCAGTACTTTTTTGACCTGATGAACACTGGACATGACATTTTAGGGAGCAGGTGTTGGGATTTTTTGTGTATATTTTGTTTTGAATCCTGAAGAAATGTGGTGAGAGCTGATGTGTTGATTAAACTGAATTTGTAGAAACACTGCTAGAAATATGTGTTTATGAAATGTTTATGAAAGTATACAAAGAGTAGTGCATCAAAACAACCATACTGAAAGTTTTGCAGGAAAAAGAAACTTTATATTCTTTCCAATGTTGTTTAATATCTCTTGAGATAAAGTTACTTGCTCTGAGCACAACTCTCTGGAGCCTGGAAGCCTTCTTTCCTTCATGAAAGAAGTGGTATTTCATTTTGAAGGTTACTGCATTTATACCAGATGAGTTTTGAGCACAAAAGTTACTGCATTATCTACTGACATAATTTATTGTTTACTTGTAAAAGAGAGATGAAAAGCAGATCTCACAAGCAGTCCGAAAACGGATTTTATTTCAATTAGAAATCTTTCTGATGTTTTGTAGCAAACTTGTTTTAGATTAATTTGGATGAACCTTGATAGATTAATGAGTTAATTAGCGCCTTCCCTTTTTGCTTTTTGGTACAGGAATCAGGAGCTTAAAGACCTGGGAGAGCTTGCTCCTCACTGGGACAACATGCGCAAAAGTGTAATTGCTCACTGTGATCAGTTGCTGAGCATGTACCAGGACACTCTGGCAGAGCTTGGGAAGCATACAGGTGGGAATCTGTGATTTTATCTGGAACCTTTCAGAGCTTACTAGATTGTTAGCTATAAAATACTGGCATATTCAGTGGGAATAAAATACATAAAAATCTTAGAATCAAAGGATGGTTTGGATTGGAAGGGACCTTAAAGATTATCAAGTTCTAGCCCACCTGGACCAGGTTACTCAAACTCCCATCCAGCCTGGCCTTGAATACTTCCAGCAATGGGGCATCCCCAGCTCCTCTGGGCAGCCTGTTCCAGTGTCTCACCTCCCTCCACATTAAAGAATTTCTTCCTTATGTCTAATCCAGATCTCCTCATTTAAGTTTGAATCCCCTTGTCCTGTCATCACATGATCTTGTAGAAAGTCCCGCTCCAGCTTTTATTGTAAGCTCCCTCCAGGTACTGAGGCAGTAAGGTTGCAATTGCATCAGCCTGAAATCTCTTTCCCAAGCTGAACTGTTCCAATCAGCATCTCTGTGGCCTCCTCTGGACTCACTCCAGCAGGTCTGTGTCCCTCCTGCGCTGGGAGCCCAGAGCTGGATGCAGAGATCTTGGTCACAGAAAAGGAGAAATCCGATTTGAGTGTATTAAAAAAAACCAGTCTCTAACTGAAAGTCACCTTTTTGAAAGCAGTCGGTCAGCTGCTTAAATATTTGGTGGGGGAAAAAGCTCTTGTGTTGCACTAAATGTTGTATAATTATTTCCATTTTGTTGGCAGAAGTGACGTTTCTTGTATTTATGATTGTTTGTCATCATCAGAATATCCCAGTTCCAATTTTGGCATCTACTGTCTAGCCCAGTATGGCACTTCCTGATTCTGTTTTAAATAGTATCTATATGTATTTTCAATCTTTGCCTAATTAATCTTGAAAGCGCTCCATAAAGTGTCGTAAACAAGCCAATAAATACAGATAATGACAGATCCAATGTAATAATTATAACATTCAGGAAGATATTGAGGGGACATTTTGAGATTTTAAAAAACAGACAATATAATCTCTTAAACATAAACCCTGCAAGACCTGTGTTGTGCAAAGTGGCTTTCTAAAGGGTTTATAATGTTAAAGGACCCATCTTAATTGGGTCTTGAGAGAAATAATGTGGTCCTGGGAAACTGAGGTCATCCGGGAGGAGCAAATCAGCACATGTAAAAGAGAAAGGGACATTAATCAGAAAACAAAGCAGTCTAATACAAGATTGTATACAAGATCAGAAAAGCGAGCCAGACATAGATTTGATTTAATACTGTAGTTGAACAAATAGTTCCGTTGGGAGCACGTTGAAATTCAAGTACTTCTGAAGTAGAAATTGCTAAGATTAGGGATGTGAGTACAATTTTAATTCAGACTTTTCAGGTCAACATATTTCAAGGCATGCCAAAAACCATTTTGCTGTTCAGTGTAGCCAGTGCAGGTGTCTTTCTTCATCCTAAAACATCGCCTGAGTTTGTGTTGAATTGTTCAGAAGGGCAGATGGCACCTGCAAATAAAATTTCTCCAAAATATGCTCATGCTTCCCCAGCACAATAATCTCACGTTGGGCTTTTTGAGTGATACCCACTTGAACTCAACCAAACTATTTGGGAATTTAGTGGAGAAGGCTGTTAGGAGACCACCTAATTTCTTTTTGAAGTTGAGAGATTGCTGTGGAAGTATGAGGAAGCCACATTAGTGTTAGACAGCAATTTTGGTTTACCAGCATATTTATTGAAAATGGATGTTTAAGAAAGTTAAAACTATTTCAGATTTGAGTTGTTTTGGCAAACACTTTTATCCTCAGTTATGGGAGAATTTGAGAGAATGTAAAGCATTTTATTGTAAGGAAATATACCAGGAAGATATAAGTGTTAGGAAACAAAAAGCCCAGTAATTTCAGGTAACTCTAAAGCACAGATTTGGTGATATTGGGAGGGAGTGGAACTTTGAAAATTATTTGTTTGTTTCAATCTGCATCATGGGATTTCCTGTCTAATCTAAAATTTTGACTCCTGGCTGTGCTCTTCATCTGTATTAAATTATAATTTTAAGTTCCTAACTTAGGGAGCAGCCTGAGCATGCTTGGCTGGTCTGGAGCATCGTTGGTGCCCTCTGGCAGAGTGGTTTATATTGGGAGGCTCAGTGCTCAGTCCTGTGGCAGTTTCAACAGATAAACACTAGCAAGTCTTGATTGGGCAAGCAAAAAACAATTTAAAATATTTTCTTTATCTTTTTATGTGTTTGCTTCAAAAAAAGGCTGAACCTTGGCAAAACTTATTTAAAAATTCCATCTGAGTGAGAGGAATTTTAGTTCTAGTAATTAATAGTTGGCGAAATGATAGAATGTTGGAAAAGTGGCCTAGGTGAACGTTGGGCTGCCTGAGTTAGAAGACAAGGCCACCTCTCTTTCCTAATCTACACCCTTTTATTTTATACAGATTCTGTATTAAATGTGTTCAGGTAAATTATATTTTCATGCTGTCAGACTTTAATTATTTTTCTTTACGCTACCAAAAAACTACTCAGATTCTAATGTTTTGGAAATATACAGCCATATTAATTTGTTTTGTTTTGTTTTTCCAAGGCATCATGCCTCCTCTGAACAAATATATAGCTTTTCTTAAGATAGTTTGTGTTTCTTTATTTGACCTTTCTAGGAAGAACGCATAGCCTATTCAATACAATACTTTTCTTCAAAGAAAATAATCTTACTTGGAAAAATGCAGTGCCATCATAGCTCTGTAACCTCGCAGTTTTAGCACAGAATATACACAATGCACATTAACTGCTGCGTTGTCTCCAGCAGACTACAGACTGATTTCAGACAGCAGGGAAGAGTATCTGTCTCCCAGAATAAAACAGATTGCTCTGTGAATTAAATGCTGCTTTGCTGCTTCCAGTATGGATACATGCTGAGACTCAGTGAACATTTCATCTCCTAATATATAATTATCCATTGAAGGTAAATTAAAGACAACTCCTCACATACAAGTATTGTCTCCCTTTAAAAGGAATACAAAAACATCTGGGTGGTTAAGACAATGATTCTTTAAACTTTTGTTTTTCAGGTTCTTCCTTTAAATCAAGCTGTAGCAAAGGAGAAAAAACACTAGAATTCATCCCAATAAATCTTCATCTGCAAAGAATGCATGTGCATAGTCCTCGATTGAAAGGTAAAGAAATTCCCCAAGTATGACTAAATGTGCTTTGAAACACAGTTTCACTGAAATCTAGAAATCACATCCAAAGTCAAAGCTCTGCAAGGAATTTCCCTGCCTCGTCTTCTGATGCCACAAGTTGTGGACAATTACTGCACATCTTGGAAAACTAGGGGCTGGTTAACTAAATTTCTTCCAAGTTCTTTTCTAAAAACAGATTCCAAGAATGTGCTCATGTTGTTCCTATGACACTTCAAGCAAATAAGTAAATGGAGAATATGTGCTATTTTGGCTCAGTGTTGAGTGAAAATACTGCAAACTTCCAACATCTCCTGGAAAGGGGGATAACTTTCTCTAACATGGTCTGTGGTTCTTTTTAACACAGAATTCTGTTGTTGCCACTTGCATATGATTTTAGCAGCTTCCTTTACAGATCAAAGATCATATTGATACATATATATGACCAAATGGCACAGTGAATAATTTGTTGATCAATTGAGATCTGATAAATTTGCTGTAACTACAAACACAGAAATTACATTCTGATATGGTTTTTGCCTTATTAATACACTCTGCATCTAAGATTGTAAAACAGGAAATAAAAACAGTGGTAAATTTCCTGTTTTGTACTGTGTGAGTATACATCCACTTCTAAATTGGGACACAGGGGCTTCCAATTATCTGTTAGATACTTGTTGGTTCAATATTTTGTTATTTGTTTTACTAAAAAACTGTGCCTCCAAATATTTCAACAAGATGGGGATTTATAGTGACATAATGTGATAACACAGATTTTAATTTAATGTTTTCAAGTTAATTAATTAACTGAAAAGGATTTTTAGGTTTGTAATGGGGGCCAGAAGCTTAACGTTGTCTTTTCAACAAAACCTCTTTGTGAACAGGACACTGTTCTATTTGCTAAATAAAAAGAGAATTTGAGTGAAATCTGTGACTTACTTAAGCACCCACAACTTTTACAGTACTGGAGTTTTGTTTTGCTTTTTAATGAATTTTCTCCCTTCTTCTCCAAAACCATTTTGCTTTGCACACATCATTAATTGATAATCAAAAAGAGTACAGGAAGAGATAAATGTTAGAATTGTTCTAGTTGTCTTCCAAATTTGGATCTTCAAATTATAAAACTCTGCCTCTGTTAGTTAACTGATGTTCTTCCCTGTGTCTTGTATTAGATATATGCAGGCTAAGCAGTTTGCAGCAATTGCTAATTGATCTGGAATAGGCAGCACTTCGATATGAAGTTGGTCTTTCTCAGCTCATGCTTTGCTTGGCATATATCAAAGGACACCTGGAATATAACCAGGAGAATGATACTGGAAGGGGAAGAATAAAAATTCATGGAGGTGGCATTTAAACAAGCTAATGATCCATGGAGGTGTCATTAGCCCTTACACTATCAGATATCTTAATTTTGGGAATGCAAGATAGGTTTTTATCCCATCTATTGTATATACACATTGGTATGTGGGTTTTTTTGTGTTTGACATGTATAATAATAGGTTTGCTTTTCCTGAACTTTTGTTTGGGTTGTCATTGAGTACTGAAATGGAAGAGAAAGTGTGCTTAAGCTTTCAGTAGGAGTAGCTTTGAGGAAAAATACTGTTTTCCTATGGGTCAATGGTATCCTTATCCATTTGATAAACCCCACATTGTGCTCTGTTCATCATACTAGAGAACTTAAATCTGTATATTGACATAGCTTTGCTTTTGTTTCTGTTTGCAATATGTGCTTGTTTTAAATAGATTTGGTGAACTGAAGTGGTTTTTGTTTTGCATCTGGCCAGTTTAAGACACTGACTGCCTCCTCCTCCTCCTTATTGTCAAGTATCAGTGGAGTCCTAATAGCTGAAGAATATGTATTAGTGATAATCTGTATAAAGACCTAAAAGAATGGGCTATTTAAGAACCTTGAGGCTCACCTTAGGCAAATGAAATTATGTCACTTCTCCTTTTAAGTGGATATTGAAGAGTCACCAACTCATTAGAGCTCAAATCAATTTGAGCAAATGTGTTCTGAGATTCAGCTCAGGAAGTAAGGCATAGTTCATTAACTGTGAATCATTTGTACAGTGCTCATGCTTCTGGGCATATTTATCATCACAATGCAAGTTCTATTTTAGGAGAGGTCTAGATTTTAATTTACATGGGAAACTTCTTTGAGGAATAAAACAGTTCTCAAAAAACATCCTGTAACGTTTCCTTTAGAAATGCATTTTAAAGATGAGGCATTCGGAACTGCACTTTTGTACCTCCAGTAAGTTCAGGTACAAAACAGGTACTTACTGTAAATGTAAATTTTTAAACTTAGAAAAAAATAGTTATGTGGTGTGGGATGTAATTAAATCTTCATCTCCACCCTGAGAATCAATCACGAGCTCTTTGAAAAATGATGTTTCACCTCCAGTTCTGTAAGCATATATCCACAAAAAGAATTCATCCCCTATGTCATAAGGCACCAGGTATATACAGAAAGAGACAACAGATTGTTTTCTCAGCAAGCATTTCATTAGTATGATTTATTTCCTATTCTGGTAGCTTCTCAACTGAGTTTGTGTTTATAAACATATATAAGAAGTGTATATCCTAGAGCAGGGCTCACCAATTCAGCATTAAACACCATTATATCTGAAAGTACAGTAGCATTACATCCGAACAAATTGAAGCTAGAAAAGGAATAGGGATTTTTACTAGCCTAATTGACTTCTCTGGGAATGCAGTGAGTTTGTTGTTATTTGAAATCTTTTAATCAAGATTAGATGCCTAAACAAAGAGATGCCTTCACTCAACCAAGAGACAAGCTTGATGCAGGAATTATTAGCTGTGATTCAGTAGTCTCTATTATTCAGTCAGACTATTCCATCAAAATGGTCTCTTTTGACTCTAAAATGCTTGAACATGACTACAAGTTAAATAATGAAAGGGGCAATAGAGTGGAATACGCAATGGGCCAATTTACTTGTCAGCTTTGTAAACTGCAGAGCTGGAATATTCTTCTACTCAGTGGCACATAATTTACATATAGCCATAAATCAAATGAACTTTTTAAAGTGTGCAGTGGCTGTATAGAAAGATTGATTAGCTCTTGGGCCTTCTTGGGACATGGATTATCAATTATTCCCTGGAAATTATATAGACTTGTCCTTACTTTTTGTGGAATAGATGTCATAGTGTTTCCATGATTTAGGGATAGAAGCATTCAGATGTCTGTGTTCCTCTGTTCCCATTCCAGATGCTCTGTATGATGTTATCACTGTGGGAGCCCCAGAAGCAAGGATTTAAGAATGGTGGTCTCCGGAAACTGCTGAGTAAATTTGAGGCTGAAAGACGAAAGTAAGTATTCTTTCCAGCAGCTGGGAAAATACCATTAAGGTTGCATTAAAATGCTATAAGCTCACTGAATAACAAAACAGTTTATCCTGCTGAATGAATGGAAGATTAAAATCTGGTAGGATTGAACACTGCATTCATAAAATATTCCCCTTTTTTCCCCTGCTTTGATGAAAATTGAAACACGCTCTACTTCTTGTGTTAAGACCAATTTTGAGTAAACACAGGAAATTACCTCAAGCTGTGCTGCAGGGTGTTCAGGTTGGGAGGATTTCTTCATGTAAAGGGTTTTTGTGCATTGGGACTTGTGGTGGAGTCATCATCCCTGGAAGTGCTCAAGAAAAGGCAGGACTCGGCACTCGGTGCTGCGGTTTAGTTGATATGGGGGTTGTTCTGTCAAAGGTTGGACTCGATGATCTTGGAGGTCCTCTGCAACCTTAATGGTTCAAAATTATGATTTTTTTTCCTTGTATTTTAGGAAGCTGGAGGTATATCAGTACTTGAAAACCTGCTGTTCAGAATGAGCGATCTCTTTGGCAATTCTTGTGCTAAGAGGAATGTATCTGTAGACAATTTTTAAATACAGAAATTGTAACTTAAGGTAGCAGCTTTATTTCTGACAGGCCTGGGTGTATGCTAAGGTAGAAGTATTTTTAGTACGCTGTGAAAAAACAAACTACTCTTATTCTTCAGAAAGCCAAAATAAGACTAATCAAAAATAAAGGTTTCAGTTTATTGTGGAGCTCAAATGCTTTGTTCACTGTTGAACATGCGCCAAAGTGTTAGTCACATCTTTTCCTAAGAATTGGATGTATTTGTGTTTGTTGCTGTGGCTGTTCAGATTTTTTCAGTAGTTGTGACTGCTCAGTGCTCCAGCTGATGGTGCCAACTGCAGTGTTACAGCATTCCAAAGGGAAAGCAGGGAGGGAGTGCTCTGATTTAAATTACCATGACAGTCCACAGCAAATTAATTCCATTATAGTCAATGCTCAAAAAAGTTTCATGGATAAAATATCATAGAGAATAAAAGGGAAATTATTCAATTCTTCTGTTGACTTCTAGGTTGAATAGGAGCTGGCATTAATATTAACATCAAACAAAACCCAGCAGATCTAGTTGCTTTGAAAGCTGTATTATTGAGGGGGTCTTGCTTGCCCTACACAGTATAAAAACCCTGTTAAATCTTCAAAAAGCTTTCATTTCCCTGACCACCTCTGATGCTGAAACCTGCCAATGAAACACGTACATCATGTTGATCACATAAGACGCATCGAGAAACTCGGTGTTAATATTCTGCTGTCAGCAAACTGGTATGGGCAGCCTCATCCCCATCATATGAGGGCCTAGAAAGTACATGTTTTCTGTTGAAGAAAATGCCTGAAGACACTTCTTAAAGTATTTTCTCCTTTACTATCTGATTAATGCAGTTGCAATAGTGATTTGTGGGTTTTTATCATAAAAATTTATAACTGAAGCCGCTAGATATAAATAATATAATAGACATAATCCTTTAAAGTTATATGATATAAAGTAGCATTACAGTTCTCACAGTGCTCACCTTTCAGAAAATGAACCATTTCTTACTACATTCTCAATCTTATAATGGACAAATTTATTTCACTCTGGCGACAACAGTGCTACTTTGCATGCACCTGTTTATTTTGCTGGATAAAGGTGTTTTGAGGACACCTTGTGTCCCCCGGGGCACCTTCTGCAATTTGAATTTCCTGTTTTATGATGGGGCTAGATTTTCTGAAGATTTTGTTGAAGGAAGAAGTGACACCTTGCGATATCAGTCAGAATACAGAACGAACAGGAAAAATGCAGATTCAGCAGCCGTTTTCTCTAGGCTAACTGAGCTGAAGACCTAATGCAGGACGTGGGAAGAGACTAGTTCTCAGCCAATCCTAGCAGCTGTCTAGATGTGACAGAATTGCCTTGCGTGTTTTTGACCTTCAGTCTGATTATTAGAGCAGTTTATCAAAATATTCAACAGTGTCAGCATATTGCAATATATTTCTTGCGCAGTCTTAGACTTGTGGAATTTGCAGACAAAGAGAAACAGTTATCTGGTAGCATTTGCAGTTGCAAAACAAAAACAAGACTGAGACATATGTTTTGTGAAAGTTTATCAAGCAGAAGAATGTGGAAAATGTGTATGTGAAGATAGTTCTGGCGTCTTTTCTATTACACAGAATATCAATCTTTGTGCAGACACAAAGGGAAAGTCCTGTATAATAATATTTACAAAAATGCAGTGGCTTTGCAATTCTTCTCTCATTTATTACCATCAGGAATGTCATATCCAATTTTTATAAAAGGCACATTATAAAAAAAAAATAGGACCTGAAATGAGAGCAAGAAAGGCTTTTCTTTTAAGTGAAAAGTTTCTGGTATGTGATCTGAAGAATGTCCATAAAGCAAGTTTAGGACTGAAATGACCGCTGACAGTCATGTGGTTATGGTTAATGATGGCGCCAATATATGGAAATGGTCAAGTGTGGTTTTATATGCTTAGTGAAAGCTTTCAAACTTTTCCCAGAAAGCATTATAATACAGTTTTCAAAAGGTACCTGAGTCATAATTTACATATGAGAGGTATGTTTTCATTATGCTGCTGCTATTCTGCACTGGACCTACCCATGCGGCCTTTACCCTAATGCAGAAGTTTCATGCAGTTTGTGCCTTAGGACACCTGTGAAAAGTTTCTATTCTGCCTAACAGTGCTTACATACCAGAGCTGCATGCAGCACTAAGCTTTAAAAGTAGCTGCAGAGGAGGGAATGTCGCTTACTTGTGAGTGGGAATATCTGTTTGTGAAGGCTAAGGCCAGAGAAAACCTCAGCTAGTCATACATGCAGCAGTGTGAACACAACAGTTAGAAACTTCAAACGTGTTGTTTCTGAAAAATAATTACACATTCTTCTAGGGGGATTGAGAAAGTTGCTCTCAAATTATGAGAGGAACTAAATATTTGAAGTTGTGTCGTGCTTTCTAGGGTTCTGAAAATGTTTAAATTGTCCAAATAATTACCAGTCTGGTAGTGCACTTCATTCTGAAGAGTCATTCTCTCTTCACTAATTCCTTTACTTAAAAGCTATGATTTACTTAATTGCAATGAGAACTGCCCACACCTTTGGTGTCACTGCCCTCTTTCTTACAAGTGGTGTCTGTAGCTTTTCTGCTGCAATATTCAGTGAAGCCTAGAGCTGTGGGAGATCAGTGAAAACTATCTAGGATTTAAAGACTGAGGGAAATCCCAGAAAGGAGTTAACTTGATAACAACATTAGCCAGATTCAGCCTGCAAAAAGGACTTTTTGATAAAGGGAGGGAAAAGCCTGATGGGGAATTAGAGAAGTGTCAAGACTTTTAAGACTATGTCTTCACTGCAATTAACATAGACTGTTGCTCTTTGTCCCTGCCCTATCCACTGAGCCTGCTGCTTGAGGGTTCCAGTGGATGTAGTGCCAGATCTGACTCTGGAAGTCATCTCACTAACAGGCTCTCCACCTCAAAGGCAGAACTGTGGCAGTTTCTTGATTACTCAGAGGGACAGAGGTTTGCTTGTTTTTCCTAATTCATTAGGAGGGACAGTTTATATTATTCACTTTGCTGAAATACTCAGAATTATGACTTCTACTAGACATGGGTCTAGTAGACATGAGTAGCTCATGTAAGTTGGAGATGCGTCGTAATTTAGATGTGGCTGGTAGTAATGGCAGCTATATGCCATTAATCCTGATTGCTTCTACAAAGAATTGTATCTAGGAATGAAGACATTGGTGAAAGACAGAAAAATAGAATGGATATTGGGGAATAGAAAATTAGAATTGGGTATTGAGAGTATACCTCAGCAAAATATGTAAGCAAGAGCCTTCATTTTAAAACTGCTTGAAGCTATCCTTATTTGCCAGAATCATAGAAAATGCTGAATTGGAAGGGACTGATCAAGATTTAGTTTCTAATTTGTAGAAAACTAAAGAGAAGGAACTAGAATTCACTCAATAAAAGGCACAAAGGGGAACTGGGGGTAGGGAAGAGATCTGGACAAAGACTGAAATGAAAGCGAATGCATAAAGTTCAGAGGATTGAACAAGTGTCAGTATTTGGTCTTGGTATGCCAAATTAAGAAAGAAAGAAAGTGGTGAAATGGCTGAAGGGACTGAAATACTTCAGACAAAAAGGAGAGAAGGGAGATACAAACAGTACCAGCTGGGAGTAGCATGTACATTCCTCTGGCATTGGTGATGTGCCAGGAGGGGCTTGGGTTCTTTTTTTCCTGTTTTAATCTGAAGCTGCAGAAGATTTTGGTTAGTTTCTCTGAAAGACTAAACCAGGGCTTTATAAAAGGAAGGGTTACGTACCAGAGGTTCAGGTGAGGAGCTGTGGGCTGCAGGCAAGAGCCAGTGGGTGTGTGCATGCTGTCTGAAGTGGTGTTTGAGAACAGTGGTGTAAGAGGATATTGCATAATTTGTAGGGAGGAAAAGAAGAAAGAGGGATAGGAGAAGTCCTGCAAAATAATTGCAGTAGTTTGAACAGTGGACAGTAGGAAGTTTGCAGTGTGCATTTGTGTGGTTTTGAAGTAATTCACTTCCGCACCCATTGCTGGGTCTCTTCTTGCAAATCAGATGCCTGTTCTTTATTGGAGATAACTCTGTTTATCGTCTCTTCCTGGACATCATTGAGGCCAATCAAAACACAGTGTGGGCCACTGATCAATTCAACCTTAATGGCCCACTTGGAAAGACTCGGTGAGGCAGTCAATTCTCTTTTGGGGAGCTCAGTTGGAAGAATAAGGAGCCTTATGCTCTTTGATATTATTACCTGACTTTGTCAAATATTTTCTGTCTCTAGAATTACAGTGTTTAAAAGAAACACATAAAAACATGGGGGTTTATGTTCAGATCACCCACTCAAAGGAATTTTGCACTGTATTACTTGGAGCATGTGGTGGTGGGCTGTTTCATGCCGTTTATGCTTTTACTGTTCAAGGAAAGGTTTGTTTTTACCCTTAAATGCAGGATCAGTGGTGTCTGTGAAGTTCAGGCATCTGGCTTTTTTTTTTTTTGCAAAAGCAGTGGTAAGATTTTTAGCACCATAAGCATTGCTGTTAATGGCAGAAATGAATTTGACATGATGTGACTCTCTGTTATCACAGCACTGGATACCAGTGTATTTACTATTCACCTGAAAACACAGCCAAGGCAAAAGAAGTTCTCAGCAACATCAGTCATCTGCAGCCTCTCATATCAAGCCATGCAGACCTGCTGCTCAGTTCTGCAAGCCAGCGTTCTCCAGACAGCTTGAAGAACTCTTTAAAGATGCTTTCAGAAAAAGTAAGATTCAAATCCTCACTGCAATGGAAAATGGAGTAACCAAGTCTCTCTAACTGCTGGGGAGGAAGGGGGGGGGGGTTTCTGCATCATTTGACTTTCACAGCATCAGGAAATGTTAAATAAACTCAGCTAAAATAAGCATCAAAATGTTGTTATTAGAAAAATAATGTTATTTAGCATTTCTGTAGGCCTTCCGTATAGAAAATTAATGAAATCTATAAAGATTGCTTTATTAAAAAGTGTAATTAATTTAATTTCATGTAGCTTCTTCATCCTCTAGTGGCTACATAGTGGAGTTTATGAAAATATCAACAATTATAAATAATTTTGTAGTATGAGAAGTCTTTTTTTTTCATTCTCTTTCTATGATATTTCAAGCTGCTGGTTATGGGAGGTAGTTCAAGCCAGGTTGGTGTATAAGGTTTAGAATAACAGCATGATCAGAAATGGTGATGCAGCCTGGAAGGAGAAGCTGGGAAATTTGCTCTAGGAGATCTCAAAGTTTATTTCTCTTTTTCCTATTATATCTGTCTGTAGCTGTAACCTCTTCCTCATTTTAGTTCCTTTAGTTCTAAATTAGAGAAGATAATGTTCGCCGCTGGTCTCACAGACTGATAATGGAGATTAGCTGAAGCCTGTAGTGCTTCCCAGCATATGTTACCCTATAAAAATATGAGCCCTTATATGAATAACAATATGAACTCTGTGACCTGAGAGCTTGTGAAGAGTTTCCCATTTCTCCACGGGCCATCCCTTCAGCAGTATGATCCCAGTATGGCTCAATAACACGATCAGTAACCATTTCCATGCATCTTCAGCTATTGGGAAGTGACAGCCCTGTTGGTCTGTTGAGCACCATTACCCCAGCAGCTCCTCGTGCCATAGGAGGGTTTCAAATATTGATATTGAGCTTGGCCACTTGCTGGGAAAGCATTCCAGAAGAGCACTAGGGAGAGGAACATCGCTCTCAGCGGCAGATGTGTGAATCCACACTCGCTCTGAGAATGTGGAGTCGCTCTGAGCGTCAGGGGTGATGGAAGAAGGCAGAATTCAGCCTGGAAATGAAACAGAGGAATTTAAGGAGGGGGACTGTAGTGATTATGGTGTACCTCTGGATGCAGGAGGGCATTTTTAGCTGTGCATAGAAGAGTGAAGCTGCTCTGTTAGAGGTTAGTTCAAAGAAATCTGTATGCACAGGCAAAGCCAATCAGGCAAAGAAGGGTTTGTTCTGAAGATCCAAGGGGTGGTTGCTGAGCAATGTGCATTTTCTCTGCCATTGGCCTCTGGACAGGAGGAGGGGATGATTTCAGAGGCAGGAGCCATGGTACTAAAGTACTGCTTGAACCATGGCTCGCTAGAGACTCTGGCTATAAAAAGGGGACAAAAAAGACAATTCATTCAGTTTGCTAAAGCCTTAGGTATTTTACATTTATAGCTGGTGGCTTAGTTGAGTGTGTTCATATCAGCTTTTCAGGACCAGGATTAAATTGCTGTTAGTGCATGAGCTCAGGTTCCCAGAAGAAGGAGTCTCACCCCATGTACTCCTTGGATGTCTGTCTAGCCTCCACCTTTTGCTTGGAAGAGACAAATCCAGTTGTCTGAACAACTGCAGCAGGAGTGGTTCAATACCTGCTTCCCTGTCTATTACCAAATGCACTCCTAGGAAAAGGTGGACAATAGAGAAATAGGGTGGATTGCTGAGGAAGCAAGTGTGCTGGGACAGCTGCTTGTAAAGAGGGGAGGAGAGATGGGGAAGAGAGACCAAGAAACAGCTTCAGGAAAGAGAAATACAATTTCAAAGCCCTAAACTCAGTGAACCCACACAATACTGAAATTAGATCCCTCATGGTTAATTCAAAGCCTTATATTGCTGTCTTGAAATATTCTGTCTGTATAGTCTGGTACAGTACTGGAGAACCAAGACTACCAGAGTGTTCCTGCTTGCATTTAACACAGAGTAGCACATGCTCTGCTGAGTATAATGACATGATATCTGCTTGTGCTCCTGAGGCATATGTAGTGCTTTGCTATTCCATCTTTCCTGCACTTTTTGTATGTAAAAAATAAATGCTCTGATGTTTTAACTGGATAGATATTTAGAAAGTAAACATCTGTTTGAAGCCATAAAAATTATTTGCCTGGTGATTAAATTCTGCAAGTTTATTAAAAAACATATCACTTGGTATATATAAGAATTCTTTCTATAATTATTAGGTAGCAGTGAGTAAATCTGAATTATCAATAATGTGAATTACATTAAAGTGTTCATGTTGGAAATGGAAGGACTGGCTGCATGGATTGAAAGTGGAAAATTAAATCAAATAATTCCACTGCTGCTTCTTAAAAGGAGCTTATTTTCTCCTGTTAAGCATCTGCATATATAATTTACAGTTTCCTGTAGTGTTTTCCTGAGACTAACCTTTTATCATCCCTTTTTGTTAGTTGATTAAGGAAGCCTTTAGCTATCGACAAGTGTATCAGCATTTGCAGCTTGCAGCAGGCTTGATAAATTAATTTTCCAGCTATGCCTATCTTTGTTTGCAGAAATACTCTTTAGTAGAGTATCTGAAAGAATTTGCAGAGTTTTTATTTCTTTGTATAGACTGGTTTTGTGATTTCAGTGCAGTTTCATAAATAGTGATGTTCTGCAAATTTAGCTGTACTGAGCTGTTAGAAAGTGAAGTTAAAACATAGACTGCTGTAAAACCAATGGGATCTCTGAATGGAATTTAATTACAGAATTATTTGAGTTGCTGCATGAAAAATGGAGTCGCACTTCTGTACTGATTTTCTTTTAAAAACTAAATTTCCCTATAAAATATTTCTATTCAATTATATTACTTAAACTTTGCAGTCCTAGTGGGCATTATTTACATCAAGCTATCCAATTCTCCTAATTTTTTGAAATGTAAAGTTTTTTTGAGCGTTATTCTGAACCAGAAACGTGAAATTTTCTCGAACAGACATTGTGGGGAAGGTAGATATTAAACCTCAGCAAAACCATGATATTGCTGTTTTTAAGGGTAGACAAGTAATGGAGTTTCAACTCTCTTGCTATGGAACTGTAGAAGTGTTGAAGAGGAGCTTTGCTGTTACCACACAACCCCTCAAATCTCATTGTGCCATGGTAAGGCAAAGAATGGTGGGGTGTGATAGCACTATTCCCCAGAGACTAAGTCATTCTCCAGGCATGCACCATCTGGGTTGGAAATGTAGAAAACTGCAATTGTCCTGCAGAGCAATTCAGGACAACGAGGAGACAGTCCTGAGAAAACTGTTAAAAAATGGCCTTTCCCTCAGGCACCAAGTTGGTAATGAGGAGAAGGAATGGGTCTGGTAATATCGCCAGGGAGATGAGTAGCGTTGCCAAGTCTAAAGAATCCCAAGTCAGGTCTGATTTTGGTTTTAAAAAATCAATAATTTTTCTTAGATGTGCCTGCAGTTCTTATTTTTAGAACTGTAGAGATTTATTTGGAGTAAAATTTTCAGCCCGTCCATGTGAAACAATTCAGAAAGCATTTTTTTGGTAAACATAATGAAAATGGGAAAGGCAGAAACTTCTCATTTAAGTACCTCACCTAGCAGCTGGAGCCTTAAGAAAACCATTAATTTTTTAGAGCCTTTCTGTCTTAAATATCTGTAAACTTTTGAGAGGGTCTTGAGACAGGAAGGCAAGAAAAAGAAGTTGAGTAGGAGTGGGTGCAAAAGAGGAACAGGTAGCATGAAGAAAGGGATAGGATAAGAAATGCAGAAACTGGGAGAAAAGACTTCCAGGAATCTTCTCAGGAGTTCCAGGGAGGTGCTGGCACTTGGCACTTGTTTGTTTTGGGGTTTTTTTGGCTACTTTTCCCTCCAGTTTTTGCATAAGCAGCACATAAGGGCTGAAGAGAGCTTGGCTGGGCAGCCCTCATTTTTGGCATTTCCTGCTGGTTGAGGCTGGATCCTCTGACTCTTATCTACATACCTTCCCACATCCCTGTTTAATTAAGATTGTCTGCACAAAGGCATACTTTCCTTGTTGAGGTGGAAGGGAGATGAATAATGCAGGGAGGTTGAAGGATTTTAAAAATACGGTAAAATGCCAGCTGTAACAGTCAACATAGAAAAATGATGCAGAGATTGAATAGCATCTTCAGAAGACCTGAGAAGACAACTTCAGAGTTTCCTTTCTTTAAAATATACAAAAAAATCAAGCTTGAAATCAGGTGTCACCTACCATGATATCTGGGTTGACACCTACCAGTAGTAAAATTTATCTGTGGAAATACTGCTTTTGCAGATACTGCTATTTCAGCATTGTAGAGTGGTGGGTTTTATTTAGAGAGATTATTGAACTGGTTAATTGTGTTTTATCTTACACTTATTCAGAAATCATTGTGCTGTGGTTGGTTACTCTTGGAAGTGGTTCTTGTTGAGGCTTGCCTCTGAGGTGAAATTTGGAATTCAAATAAAATGTGAAAAGATTGTGATCTCTGACAGATAATGTGCTCCTGTGTTAATGCTTAGAACACTGGGATTGTAGAATGTGATCTCTAAAACTCTTGAAATTTTCCTCATTATTTGTTGGCCTACTTTGTTTTCTGCCTCCCAGGCAGGCCTGAAACAAATAGCCGCTCTGCCTAAGGATAATTCAGTGTTACACAGCTTTGCTGCCATACCACATTCTTTGCTCTAACCTTTCCATTGGTTTGGTTTTTTCCCTAGACGGAGTTATTTGTGCACACGTTCAAGGACCAGCTGGTGAGAAGTGCCCTTCTAGCGCTGTACACGGCCCGGCCTGGCTGTGTGCTCAAGAAACCAGCTGTGCCCAGGAGCAGTGCAGAGGAAGGGGCTGATGCACAGCACCAGGACCATCCTGCTCACGTCAAAAGGCAGGACTCCATACCCCATCATTCTGAGTATGATGAGGAGGAGTGGGTAAGTGGACAGAAACCCTTGGCCAGTGAAACCCTACAAATTAGCATAAGCCACCTCAAGCCCTCAGTGTCCTTGTCACATGCCATTGCAGGGGGCAAAGGGGTGCAAAACTGTAAAATTGTGCTTCTCAGATGCATCGCAGATATGCAGATTTTGAAGCTAAATTGCAAGGCTTTGCCTAAGTACAGTGTGCTGCTCTGAGACTGCCTAGTTGTGCATAGAACAGTGAAGGTGTTGAGTGTATTCTTGCCCAGACACAAGAATAGTCTTTGTTCTTACTTGGGTTGGTTTTGCTAGTTGGGCAGATTTAAGGACTGGAACAGTATATGCTGTTCACAGGGAAATGTTTTTTTTCTTCCCCACCCCCTGCAACACCCCTCTCCAGCCCTCAGGCTGTAATCATTTTAAATACACTGAATTAACCCTCAGCCCATTGCCCCTAGACTCTGTTCTTAGAAACTGTCTGAGGTTCTGTAAAAGAATTAAATACAGTGTTTGGATTTTAACATTCTTAGCATATCTTTCAAAGATATGTATTATTTATATGGCTGAAATGTTATAAATCAATTATTTTGGTGGATGTCTTCTTTAATAGGTCTGTTACTTTATTTCATACGTACTCAAGCTATTTTTATTCAGTCCAGGCTCATGCTTTGAGTTCATCACTGTATTCTCATAGACGTAAAGGATGTCAGCATATTTATCTCTATTGTAAATAATTAATAACTTGTGTGAGCTATGGTATTCCACCTAACCTGTAATTTTTTCCACACCAAAAATAAAGGAAGAAGAATATATTTCTTCTAGAAGAAAGGCAATTATTTCCAGCCCCATGCATTAAGTATTCGTGAGATTTAAACAATGAATAACTCATTATTTCATTTGTCCTCCAGTTTTAGAGCCTTTAATTCACTTTTTCTTGTTTTCTCAACAACCTGAGGGGCTGGAATGGTGCTCTTTGCTTGAACTAAAGCCAAAATGTTTGTTTTTAGCTGTTGAAACATTTAGAGATATAAATAACACAATAGTTTTTGTAAAAGAGATAAATTTTGCACTGGAAAAAGTGGCATTTGTGAAAGCTGCATTTTAATTTAGTACTGCAGTTCAGCATCTCTGAAGAGAAGATAGCTTTGCTGTAATTCATAACTAAAAGCCGCCAGGTGCTTGGTCCTCACCTATTAAACTGCATAAGTAGGTCATTTTAAACAGCATTCATTTTTTTCTGCTGAATTAGTAATCTTGATTCAAATTAAATGTATCTTTCACTGTTTTCTGAATTGAGCTGAGTCAGAGTCATTGTCAAACTTGAGACAGTATAAATTTTGGAGAAATTTTGTGATTTTTTCTGGATTTGAATGGTTAAACTTTTCAGTTATTTCTGTCAGTAGAGGTGATATGAGTTTTAATAATCAAATTGTGATTAGCACGATGGAAAGAGAAAGAATAAAGGCATGTAAAATTTGAAAAAACACTTAATCCACTGTGAAACACAACTATAAAGGGAAAAACTTTAATATATGTTGCTTTGTATGCACAATGCTCTATCCTCCTTTGCTGTTGTAGGTTTTTTCCTCACTATTATCAGTACTAAGTGTTATAAGTACTATTATAAGTACTAGTGTTACATTTTGCAGTTGGAACTTTAGTTTTGCCTGAAATCTACATCCTTAAACAACTCTTTAAGCTGACCCTTGAAGCAGCCCACGAGGGTGTTAATCTCTGAGCAGAGCTCAAAAAGGCCTTAAGGAATTATCTGAATATCCACTGAAATGAAGGCGACACAGCATCTTCAGAGTGCTTGGACGTGCAGATGCTGTGCCATACATGGCACAAGCAAAGCACACAGCTGAAGTGGTGTGTATGGAGGGACAAGAAGTGACTGAGGAGCTCTGTGGTGAATTCGGAAAGGCTGAGAATCCTTTAAAAACAGAAACAGCCTCTGGGACTCCACTGGCTGGCAGTGTTTAGAAGGAAGACATCCAGTCAGGTGCAGTGACAGAAAGGAGTGTCCATTCCTGCTCTCTGAAATGAGGAAGGTGTCTTAGTTTTTAATGATACTTTCTGATCAGATGGAACTTAATTACAATTTTTTCAGTTGGATGAATGAAAGAGAATTATTTTACAGGCTCATTTTTAATTGTCCTAGGAGAGGTGCCCAGCTTTCACTGATGCCAAGGCCTGCCTTTCCATCTTTTCATCTGCTTAAGAAGATGAAAGGTCAGTGCTAGGCTACAGGAAAATATTCTGGAAGTAGTAAAAGATGACAATAAGAAGTGACGAAGTGAAGGGAGACGGCCCATCTTAATTGATCAGCATCGAACTCCAATTTATTGATCTAACATGCACATTTTTATAACCGTGTTAATTAAGTTCATACATATTGCAAAACCCGAGCTCATCATTGGCTACAGATTACACAGCAACCCCTCCTCTTGTTTTCAATACCTGTGGTTTGTTATTGAGACCAAAACTTGTGTTTCTCATCCTGTTATTAACTGTTCTCAAGGCCTCCATGTTTGTCACTGCTTTCCCATCACTACCCAAGGACAAGGTATTTACTTGTTATTAAAAACAAGCCTGAGAACTTTGCTGTTTACAGCTGCCTTTTACTTTTCAATCAGCTGTATATTTTCATGACCTTTTTTCCTTCAAGCCATGTCTGAGCAAAATTCTCCAACAAAGAAACGGATTAATTTCTTCTCATGGAGAATCATAGAAGCCACTTGATTTTCAGTGATGGGAAACTGCAGTTTTACTTGAAAATTGTTCCTGCCAAACTGCAGAATTTCAACAGCCTTCTTAGATAAACGTGACTGCCTTTGGTGCAGACAGAATAACATCTCAATGAATGATAAATAGATGCCTCTACATTTTCTATCTGCCCACAATCCCAGGAGCCTCCTGTGTGGAGAAAAGGGGCTGTGAAACAGGCCCTTGCTCCCTCTCAGTTGCTTGTATATAAAAAAGCCAGATACATGATAATAAGAGTGAGCTTTCTGTCAACAGATGTTTATGAATTTCGCTTCTAAACCCTCAGGGAACGTTTGTGGGAATATTGTATAGAAATCATCTCAATGCTGGGTTAATAGTTGGTTTGAAAAAAGTGCTCTTTCCGATGTGAAACAAGGGCTCATATTTGTGTTGCTTGTGCAATAACTCCAGATGCTCTTTAAGAGCTTAATGCTTTTTTTGTGCAGGAATTAAGTTCCCCCATCACACAAAAGAAAAGGGAAATTAGATTGCTCCAACTTCTCTGAGCAACCTCACTTGCATATTCCTCAGCAACTTCAGTGACTGAAAGCTCTGAAGCTCCCTTATACTCTGGAGGATTCTTCATAGAATCCTTCTCCCCAGAATTATGCTTGTGGGCGGTAAAAATCAGTAGTTTCACACATATTGTAAATGTTTTTTCAGGATTGCTTGAAGTGCATAGAGGAGGAAACTTTTGAAGGAATCTATACCTGCCCTCAGTCTTTTGTGTCCTCAGGAGGAGGGAGCAGGGCATAAGATAAGATCCCTCTAGTCAGGCTGAAGCGAGGCATATAGTTGAAAAGCGACGTTAGATTTAAATGTTTGCCTTAGCAGTGGCTCTAGATTTGCCTCCACTCAAAATCCAAGGGTTGCCATTTAAACGGAACTATGCTATTTCTCTGAGTTCTCAGTTTTCTTTAACCTTCTCTCTTGGTATTTTTGCAACTTCATTTTTCTGCCTGAAGACCTGACAAATACATAATGCTTCTGGCTCTGTAAAATACAAAACAAAGCAGTGATGTTAAATTCCCATTTTTAACCCTCAAGCAAACTCTGGTTGCTCTGCAATACTTTCAGAATGACTCAGCATTGAAACATATACTTGGAGAGGGAAGGGTGGTTTCTGTGGGTTTGTTATGGTTTGGTTTTAGTCTGATTGCTTGTCTTGTGAACAGCCTCATTACTTGTATGGCTTGGTTTCTTCCTTCTTATTCAGTGCTGCAAAAGTGGGTGCAAAAGCTTTGATTATCCATAACAGCTCTTTCTTATGCTCCACATGATTTCTTTTCCTCTCTGCTTGTACAGAACTTTTTGTACCTCTCTATTACTTCCCTAATTCTCCTATTGTAAACTCAGTTAAGTGTGATGGTTGCAGTTTGTGTGAGAGGTGAGGAACAAAACTGAAATTGTGTTAGCTAATAAATATGCCATGACAGCAAGTTTCTCATTTTAGTCCTTGAATTAACATTTTCTTCAGCAGAGTAACTGATGTGATAAAATACAGGATATGTTAAATTATCAAAAAGAGGTTATTAAACACTGTGACAAAACTGGCCCACACAAGGTTTCATTTGTCAAGCTTTGAGTGTGTCTGTACTCTTAAGGTATCATTTAAATAGACAAGCTGCTCAGTTCCTTGCTATTAGACCTGAAACTTTGTCCGCATTATGTCGAGTTTGAAGCGCTTGTGCACAGTGTCTAAAACCATAAAAGTTTGGGTTCATTTACGCTGCAAGAGAATCTCCATGAAAAAGGCTCAGGTTGGTAATAGGCTGAAGGATGAGAGGAGCAGTCGTATGCTAACATCATGAATAACTTACTATTGTCCCTTTTTGGTTTTTTTTCTGCAGTAACATGCAGTGATAATTCTGGTCTTTTCAGGACAGGGTCTGGGCCAACGTGGCAAAGAGTTTGAACTGCCTTATTGCCATAGTGGACAGGCTGCTTGAAAAGGACAACATCAGCAACATCAAAGAGGGTGAAAATGAGCCTTCAGCAGAAGATTGCAAGGTGTTGCATACAGGCGGTAAGCAACCTCCCCTAATTTTTTTTTTTTTAGTCATTGACAAGAGTAAAGAAAAATTTGCACAGCTACAGAAAAGTCATCTAGAGAAGACTCCATAGTATCTTTGATGAGAGTGCTAATGGCAAGGTTTACACATTTGTGGGAGGTTATTTATCAAAGTACAGCTTTAATGTGTGCTCAGACTGCTTGCCATGTGCAGTTGTTTGTGCTAGAGTGTAAACCTTTTGAAACTACAGTCTTTTCTTTTTGTAGGCTGATGTAATTTAATTTACTCTAGATTTTACTTGCGTGTAGTATTTTGAGGAAAAAAAAAATTGGACTGTGTCTTACCCCATAGAAAATTTGTAAGGAAAGGTGAACATTCTGAATCAGTGTCATTCTCCTGCAAATGCTTCTGCTTTTCTGAGGTGATATACTGAGTTTTATTTTCTGATTTGATAAAATTCATGTTTACCTGGATATACCTGTCAGCCTGTGTCAAAAGGTCAAATGGAATAATTCAGTGGGATGATGTAAAGAAAATTTTGTGACAAGGGTCCTTGTCACCTTCTGATCTTCTCCTTCTCATCTTCTGATCTTCTTCTGATCTTCTCCTATGATTCATGTTTGCATTCTTGATGCATAGATTATATCTGCTTAATAAGTCTAATGGGATTTTCTAGTCTGAAAGTGTGTTGCAATAAATGAAACAGATCCTTAGTGATGGTGGTAGTAGTCCTAATGGAAGGACATCAGAGCCAACCTTTGTGCCACTCTTTGGCTAAATAAATCAACTCCCCATACAAAACAACAAACCAACACAACTGCTTTATTTTGTACAGTTTTGTATAGTTTCAATTTTCTTTTTTTTCATTGTGCATTTTATCCTGTGTCTTCCCTTACATGTTCTCCACGGAATTTAATTACATCATTTTATATAAAGACTTTTAAAGTTATCAGTACTCACTTGTAATTTATTTCTTACACAACAAGAATTAAAATCACTTTTAAAGTTTTATGTCATTTGTGTAGTACTGGTGAGATCTGTGAATTCTGGTTGTAGTATTGATTTTTAATGCAGCTGTAACATCTGCATTTTACCAGTGTGAGAGGTTTATGCTGGAGTCCTGGCATCCTTGTTTTCAGTGCAAGATGTGTTGGACTTGATTTTGTGTGATTTGTTCAGAGAGCAGCTTATTCCTTATCTGTTTGGTTCTCTAAGTTTCTGTCTACCAGGCATGTAATGTTAGACAGGAGGGTGATATAATCTCTGCTCTCTAGTGAAGGCTTGCAGGTGAAAAATATCAACACAGCTTTCTACACCTTTCCCGCCTTCCTCAGAGAAAGTACAAATATTCAACAGCTAGGTAGGTGTAGTTTTGAACTTGGGAGAATCCTTAGATGGTGGGCCTTTTACAGACTTTTACAGACTTTTCCCTAATTTCCTTCACTCTCTTCAACCCCCTGAGTATCTCCTCTGCTATACGCCGTGTTATGGATTTAACCAGCACAGGCAAATGAAATATTGGTTACAACTTTTAGGTCACAAGCCAAAAACAAAAAAGGAAAAAGCAAAGTTGCATCATTTAAAGTACTGTAATAAGGCAGCCATCAAGTCATCAAGTAGAATGAAAGGTAGCTCTTGCTTAGCAATAATGATAATAGTGATGGTTAGAAAATTTTAGATGAGCTTCATCCAGCTGAGAGGTTGTCTTCTGGAGCTGGTGGGCCAAAGACACAAAAAATATCCAACTGCTATGATGCTGGAATAAATCCTTGCTTTTTTCTTCATTTCAGAGCCATCCCTATTTCTCTTGAATAAGTACAGGTGTCCTTCAGTGAGAGCAGTGCTTTTGTTGAGCTGTCCTGAAAGTTCTCTAACACTCCCTCGCATGAGAGCTGCAGAGATCTGTGGGGCAAACTGCTGTGTTTTCATGTCCTTTTTGAGTAAGACATCGTTTTAGGAATGCCTTGGACAGTTTATAGGACTTTCAAGGTCACATAGAGATGGAGACGTTTTAAAATTGCTTTCTTTTATAGGACTAACTTGAAAGATGGAGCTTTCCGAAGAGCTTTCCAGGTGTGTGCCAAAGTTGGTTCCCTAATGATTTTCAAAACTTTGGGGCCAGAATTTTTCATGCTTGACTTCTCTATGAGAGTGTGGGTGTAGATGTTTGTTTTTCTCTGCATCTCCCTCTCTGAAATTTAACGTGAAACCCTAAGGCTGCACTGTGAAGCAACTACACAGAGGTTGAGATTCCAAGTTTACAGTTACAAATTTGGCTTTAATTCTGCTTCATTTTAAACTTGAAGCCTGATTATGAGTTCACAGCATTTTCCTAGATACAAAATCACACTGTGTACGCCCATAGATACATTTCTAAAATAACAGACTTTTGCACTACTTAAAATTCACAAACGTGACATAAATGAAAAGCTTGCCACATCTTGCTTATATATTATACATAATTTGAGCATATTTGAGCATAATGTATTTCATTGATACTGCAAATATATGGCACAGGTTGATCTTTAAGTCTGAAACTGCTTTAGTTGATACTCAGAGAAATTGGGCTGCTTTTGTAAGAAAAAGAATGCAGAGTTTTGAACAAAATAATAACAAATAAGCCTTGAAGTATGAGATTAAATTTTTGCTTATTTAGTGAACCTGACTGGTTTTTTGTAGCATATAGCAATGAAAGACCTTTCAAAAAATGCACATCTGTTCATTTTAGATGATAGAAAATATTATGACAATATTTTGATGCAATAGCATTTTCATATAAATTTAGATATTGTTGTAACATATATTCAGAGTTTCCTAAAGTAGGTTGATATTTGCAGTCTCAGTGACTATGGCATTGTGTGATCTTACTCTCTTTTTTCAAACATGTTTATATTTGTTGTTTGGAATCTTTGTAATTGGAGATACTGGAGCACTTTTTTTTGCTGTACTCTGCCTTTCAATGTGAATTATACCTTCCTTAGCCTTAACTTTTCATGCAGTCTGACCTTTGAGTGTATTCTAAAGACTGAATTTGAGTTACAGTTACCAAGGTAACATGCTATGGTTTCATCAGTCGCAGGATTATGAATCCTCTGCAGGATAAATCAGGAAGAGTAGAAGGATTTTTAAGGAGAGGGCTTTTTTGTTGTTCTTCTGACTCTAGTCTGGTTTGCCTTGGAGAAATATGTGACAACATTAAATTCTTTTCACTTTTGCCTTTTCGTTTTCCGTGAGAGTTGTGATGTGAAAGCCTGTCCTGCAGCATTAGAGGTGCCAGTGGAACACAGCGTTGGCTCTGGTGCTGGCACAGCCCCGACAGATGTCTGTGCTTGGCTGCTGCATGTGGCTGCTGTTTCTGTCTGCTGCTCGTGCCTCCTGTCAGAGCTCCCACCCAGCCGTTCCCTCGCTGCCTCTGCGTGAGGACTCCCCCATTTGATACACACAGGATCCACCTAGCATCACAAACAATTTGAGTTGCCAGTGTGATTGCACCTGGATTTTGCCTTTAAGTGAATTATGGAATCATGAGCTCCGTGAACTGGCCCTTGATAACCTTCAGCATAGGTTTGCAAAGAGCACCTGGGGAACATTGCCACATTTCCTAGCTGGAATTACAGGAGACCTCTGTTCATACTCACATTGCTACAGACACATGTGGGTTTATTTTTCTTGTATTATCTCATACCTGTTGGGGACTATATAAGTTTAGATTCAAAATTTCGGACTTTCATTGCCCTGGGGATGGGGACTACATCTTTCGTTGCATCCCTTCCAATGCAGGCTGGTAGAAGTGGGAAATAAAGCTATGTTCTGTGGGAAATAAAGCCGTGCTCTAGTTTTATTGGAATCTTCAGAAAAGCTTTTATTATAAAATATTGTTTAGTCATGAAGATGAAAAATTTTTCTGTGGTCTGTGTCCTTGAGCAGCAGACATAATTTATTTAGAGCAGTCACATGTGAAAAGCTTTCTCTTTCCTTCCTCTTCCTCACATTTTTCCTTCCTTTTCTTTGAAGCTTGTATTTACAAAAGTTTTACTTATGCTTTTTTTTCCCCTTTTCCCCTCTCTTCTGTGTCATCCTTTTCTTTTTGATAGGATCCTTATCTGGGCTGAATGTAGCCCAGGAATACAAGACAATCCCCTTCAGCAGTACTTTCTCTAAGTACTTTGGCTAAAAACAGAAGCTGAAAAATATGTAAGGGAAAGACTGTTTAACTGAATCAACAAACTAAAACAAGATATAAGAATATTTAGTTGCACAGCATTCACAGAACCTTCCTATGCTTAAAGTGTATTAGATTTTCTTAGCTTTGTCTTTTATTACCTTTGTCCTCTCTTTCTGTTTTCACTCTGACTAAGCATGCTGAGATGCTCATGTAGGTATTATTGGATGGTTTTGGGTTTAGCTATTAATCCATGTGACAGTGGAGAAAATCTTGGATGGTTGCAGTGGAATAATAAATCCCAAGAATTCCAAATTTCTGGACACCCAAACTGTGCAAAGCAAACTGCTACCTTCAAGTGCAGGAACACCAGGAAATCTTATTCAGGTTTTTATTGTTCCTGCAAGAACTGCCGCAGCATTATGAGTACAAAGCCTCCTCCTTTTTCAAAGAGCTTAGCCCTCAGCTGCAGTTCAGCTGAGCTCCAAGAGCTGCGTGGCAAAATAAAGAAATAAGGCACTGACCTTTTTATGGTGCAAAGTTGAATATGTGCAATCTTCTGTCTTTTTAAACCTCCCTTTTAAAAAAAAAAAAACATTAATTCAAAGACTGTTCCTTTCCTAAGTCAGTAAAATCAAATTCTGGGTTAATTATTTCATGCTGATTTTAGGGATTTACTGCTGCTGTGTTGGTTGGTTGGTTTGATTTGCCTGCCTTTTTCATTAAAACAGAGTTTGTCTAATGATCACTTTGTGATATAAAGACAACTCATTTATGTTTTTTTACCTCTAATTATTTCAATTCTGTCATGGAATATTTTTATGATCAGGTAGTGAGTGATTAATTTAAGTGAAACGTTACCTCGTGGGTATCTGCTGTTACATTTATACGTCACATTTATATTTGTGTTTCTTACATTTGTGTGGCTGTAGTGCCCCCCTTTGCTTTAAGGGCACAACATTATGCATTCTTCTGCTTTTTCTTTAAGGTTTGGTTTTTTAACTTCATACCATTCAAGTTTTGAAGTGACTTAAAGCAATTTATGGATTTTAGGTGGCACAAATAGCAGTGACAAAATTGGCTTTTTTAATCTGTTGCTAGGGCTAAAGGAGATAGGAGTACTATGCTGAAGCATCCTTTTTGGTTACCAGCATATTTTAATGAGCATTTCAGTGGGCCTGACTTTGAAAAGACCAGAAGCTTGCTTTTCTGCCAAAGTTTATAAAATTTAACATGTGGTTTGACATATTGCAACTTGGATATGAGCACGCAGAACTGACTAGCTGGGTGCTAAGCAGGTCATTTGCCTGCACAGCCTGTTGATTACAGGAACATGGGGCTGAAGGGCGTTTTCCAGTAACCAAAGGGCAAATCCTGTCACAGACTGAGCTGCCATCACTCTCTTGGCAATGAACATGGAATATTTACTCAGTGCTTTGTGGAACATGCACTTTTGTTTTAATCTCATTCTAACTGCATAGCGGTGGTACTGTCCTTTTAGTTTCATCCTTTAATTTTTTAATTTAATATGTTTGGTTTTCATGCCTTGTTTTAGTTTCCCGTGGCTGACTAGCTCTATTTTTGTGCTGAGTTTCTTTGCTTTATCCGGAGACTCTGACAGTTCTTCTGGATGCTAAGTGTTCCAAACTGACAGGCTGCCCATGTCATTTTAGCAACCTGACAGTCATCCCGGAGTCTCCTTGTCGCTTCTGTTCTTGCTTCTAATCTCCTTTTTTTAGATGGTCACTCATTCAGTTAATTCTTCACCCCTTCTTCAAACAATTTTCCGCTGTGATTTTAATTTAAAAGAAAGTTGAGATCCGAAGGCTCAATGTGTGTGAGTCCATGAATGTGTTAAAAGCAATCATTTGTATTATTCCTTTCCTGAAGTGATTCTACAAAGGTATTCTGAAAAATATCTTATTCTAAAATGTATACAATATGATTTACTGAGTCACTCTAAGAGAACTCTTAGACTTTAGACTTTGAGCTTACTTTGCTGCTGATGCTTTTATTGGCATATGTATATTGCTTAAATTAATAAAGGATTGTAATTTGACTGAGACTTTAGATTGCCTGATCTGTCTACACTGGCTTCCAGTACATTACACTTTTTTGTCTACCTTATTTCTAAACTCGTCTGTGTTTTGCAGCAGCCTCTGGTTGTTCTTTTGCTTTTATTCCCTGGAATAAACACCACAGTTAGTTCTTGTTATTTTCTCCTCAGGAAGAGGGGAAATCAAGTTGCTGCTCAGTCTTTTTCATCAGCTTAAGGAGATTAAATCTTGGTAGCTCTGCGCTGCAAGCTCTCCATTTTTCCAGCAGCCTCTCTAAAACGTGTACACCAGCGTTTGGCACACAGCGTGTCATCACTCTGTTAGCCAATGACATGTATAAAATCACCTGGAGCTTGTGCCTGGGGGTGGCTCATGGTCTGTTTTGTCAGGATGACACTCGCTTCAGAACTGCTTTTTTCCAGGGAATGCTTCCTCAGTCTGTGTTACTCATGGTTAAATATGTATGACTGTGGTAAAACTCATGTTGTCTGACCACAAAGTTAACAAAGAGCTCATCCGATTCTCTGTGCATGCTCTGTCCTTGTTCCCCTTTCCTGCTCCTTGCTTTCTCTAATTTCTCCCAGCTTTCAAAGCTCTCTGCAGTCTTCTTGGCTGCAGTTTTATTAATTTGTGTGTTTTTCTGGAGCTCAGCCAAATTGACTGGCAACAGGCAGCTGTCTTCTGCCTCAAGAACTTCCTCAGTTCTAATGAGGTTTTACTGGCCTGACTCAGAATGTTACCTGAAACAACACGCTGCTGTCTTGCACCTAATTACAACAGATTTTAATTATCATTGATTCTTAATTACACTGACCTACAGAAAATATGAGCCAATTATAGACTGTTGCATTGTCAGTTGCATTCCCAACTTTTATATAGATTCTTCTAGAGTGTTGATTTCCCTCATTTCAAACTGTACAATCAAACTGAGATGTAGATTCTGAAGGAGGGGGATTTATTTATTTGTTTTTATTATTTGCTCAACTTAGGGGTAGGCAAAGCCATATGCAACTACCAGGCAGGTCTGATTTTATTAAATCATATAAAATTCAGGAGTAGCTGGGATTATTGGGCAAGTTTGTGTAAGGTGTTCCAATTCTCCTCCATTCCTAGTTATCACTGTTTCATTTGTAATGTATTAAGGAATCACATTTTTCAATCATTTCATGAGTGTTTTTTTTAATATGCCTAGCGTGTATTTTCATAGAGAAAAACATGTTTCAAAATACTCTGCATCTCTCTGATAGAAATAGCTAAAATGAGTTCAAAATGTCTAAATGTTTAAAGAGAACAACATAGAATCTAAAAAAAAAGGAATATGGTCTGAAGCTTTTTATATTTCCAGCCTGTAGATTAAGTAGGTGATACCCTTCCAGATACCTATTTGTTATTGTGTTTTACCCTCCAGCACCCACCTTTTCTTAAATATTTGGTTATTCTCTCTGGTTTTGCATTTTTGATGCTATTTCATTTCTTACATAGCCAGTTCTGAGTCCTGAAAGGAGACTCCATCGCCACTGTATTAATCTCTGTGTGCTAAATGAGGTTTTATGTGTTTCCCTGTGTACTCTGTTTGTGACACTTGAATACCAGTTTTACAGGGATGCTGGGACTGTTGGAAAAGGCCATTGTTTCAGAGTGCAGTTGGATTCAGGCCAGGGATTTAACCCCATTCCCAGTGGTAAGATGGAATCCTGCTTATAAGTATGTTCTCCAGTGGCATTTGTGGTCCCACAGTGGTCTGGGGAGAGCTGCAGGGGTTGTTTTAAAGGGAAGGGTGATGTGCACAGCTGCTCCTGCCATCCTTCCTAGTGAAGAAGGGTTTTTCACTGCGAGTTTTCCAGTCTGGAGCAGATGACCTGTCGTGTTGTAGGTGACTGGTACGAGCAGCTGTACCCGCTGGTGGTCACGCTGAAGGACTGCATGGCAGAGGTGGTGACCAGGGCCAAGCAGTCCATGGCCTTTGTCCTGCTCCAGGAACTTGCCTGTGGCTTGCCCCAGTGCCTGATGCTGACCCTGAGGAGAGACATCGTCTTCAGCCAAGCAGTAGGTTGTCTTGTGTCGCTCACTTCCTTCTCTTGCTCTAATTAAAAGCATACTCTTCATGCCAGTGTTTGTGGGTTTCTTTCTCATTGTTTTTTTTTTTTTCCCTTACAATTTGATACAGCTTTTTCATTTATTTTCCATTATATTCACCTAAATAATTTATAATGTGGTAAGAAATTAAATAGGAAGTAGAAATCCATGGTACTGGCTAGGCAGCATCCAAGCCAGGGAGATTTTTTTCTCCTGGTCACCTTGGAAATAGGGAGAAGACAATTTGTTTTCAGTTTGTGGCAGTGTTTTAAGTGTTTAAATACTATTAGCATGTCTTTCCTTAGAACTGTCTTTTCTTGGCAAATAACTGAAGCTCTTTATGTCTTCTCCTGTATATCATGTTTTTTTCAGATAGATTTTTTTCTAAACATTTCACTTAATTTCTCTCTTAAGTTGGCAGCTGCCTAGGAGATTCAGTTACATTAGATGTTGAACCACTTTCAAATCCATCAGAATTCACATGTTTAATTCACAGTCTTGCATGTTTGAAGCCTGACAAGTGAGGTTCTGGTCTTATTTATGTCAGTGTAAATAACACACAATGATACAAAACAAATTAAGCTTATCTAATATACCTTAACAGAATATTTCACTACCGTATACACCCCCAAAAAACCCATCAAAATACATTATTATGAAATCATGTACTTAGTCACTAAACAGAAATACCTATGCTGATTTCTCAAATATGTAGGTGCTACCTCTGTTGTGTATAATGATGGCAAGCCTCATTTTAACTGTTTGTCTTGTAACAGTTGAAATGTCTTGTATCTGTTTGTCTTGTAACACTCTTGCACATGTTTTAATTATCTTTACAACTCGCTGGATTGGTCTGTGGTTTTGCAATCAAATTGCACACAGGTTTACATGATCAAGGATTTTTACAACAGCTTCACACTGTTGGATTGCTGGTGCAGTATGAAGGACTCCTTAGCACATACAGTAAGTATTGCTCTTGGACAAAGTTCCTTATGTTCCCTGCCCAGAAGTTACCCAGGAAGTTCTTATTTTAACCTCAGCAAGCCTCTTATTTGGCTTGCTGAATCAAATCTTGTCCTTACAAGACAGTAGACTTGCACATAATAGCACAGCTGAAGTCATTGACACTGTGTTGTTAATTCTGCAGCAAAAGTTATTAATCTGTTTCATTCTGAGTTCCTCAGAGAACACGGCCTGCTTATTGTTCCATGCAGACCTGACCCAAAATAGCAGGTTTATAAAACTAATGCAAACGGAAGATTTAAACACTTACTGCTTTTATCAGCCTCGGCCCTGATCCCCAGTGCTGATAATGTGAAGATAGCCTGAAAACAGTTTCATAGTTTGTTACACATGCCATTATTTGATATGTATTAAAAAGGAAATTTGGAGGGAGAAATTGCCTTATCTTTCAAACTTTGAACTAGATCTATTGGAATCATTCCCTGAATCAGAGATTTTGACTAAAGTAGAGGAATTTAGCATTTGTGCAGCTTTATTATGCAGTTGCTCATTTGGAGATAGCTGTCTTCTTCATTTTACATGATGCTTGTTTTTATTCTCAAAACCTTTGTCCTCCATCAGCAGGAAAGCCTTTTGAAAACTTTCAGAATAGACAAAAATGGCTTTTCTGAGGTTATTTTATGTCTATATAGAGCAGGCTGATTTTCAGAATTGCTTAATACTCATGGTTACCATTTAGGGCACAGAATTGTCAGCAGTTCAAGAAATGAGTCTGGTTTTATGTAGGTTACTGTAATGTGGATTTAGAACTGTGATTTTTAGATGCACAGACTGGAAAATATATTGCTTTGCCCTGACCTATACAGTGACTGATCTGCCAACTCTGTTAATAGTCTCTTTAATCTTTTCATGTAGGTGAAGAAGCAGGGATGCTCGAAGACATGGCTGTGGGCATTTCAGATTTGCAGAAAGTAATGTTTAGAGTAATTGAAGCCAAGTCAGAAGATTTTTTGCCTATTATAAGTGGAAGGCGGTAAGAACTTTGTTTCTTGGAGCCCAGGAAACTGAGCTGCAGTTTTAATCTGTAGCCCATGAAACCCGTCTAATGGTTTTCTTGTTGCTGAGTTCTGTTTTATTGAAAGTGCATTGTTTTACTTTTTAGAAGGTGAGTTAGTAGGGATTCTAAAAGCCAGTAGGCTCTGGGTTACTCTCCTGATAAAAAGCTGAAGTTCCAGTTACTAATACAGATTAATCTGAGCAGCGTCTGTGTTGTGCAGAGCTGCTGGTGCATTATTCACACATGGATACTGAACCCTGGACAAGTGACAAGGCCATTGTTTACAAATGTGGTCTCTAACTGAGAAACTTTGCTTTTGAATGTCCTGAATTTGTATTTCAGCATGAGAAATGAAACTGCAGTTCCAAGAGTTAGGCCTTGATTGTTTTTAAGATGGAAACCAAAAAACTCCGATGCCACTTAGTATTAAAAACTTAGTAGTCACTTTTAAAAATGGAAGCCTTTTTTAGCTGCTGAAAATCACACAGGACATAGGCAGTCTCAGAAATCCTTGCACAAAATCACTTATCCTTTATGAATCTCACGTGAGTACTGCTGAATGTCAGGACATATACTGCAATACTCCGTTTATTTTGGCTATTTGAGGGTTAACAAGATTGGAATGGATTTTTCATCTTTATTATTATTCTAGTCTGAAGCTCCAAATAGTTTTATTTTGCAAAAATCACTTCCTTAATAGTATCATTGCTCTTAAGATGACTGTAAATTAAATTCAGCTAAAAGCAGGAACTTTTAGAAAATATATGTTTCCTCTGAAGGGGGCTTTCACCACTGATTTACTTAATTAATCTGGATGATTCACTCTCATCATATGGGCTTTCTGAGAAGGGATTGAATAAATAACAGGAAGGCTGGAATATGATAGGCAATACAATGGGAATAATTAAAATTAAAAAAATTTTAAAAATAAAATCTACAAGGTTTATGTGGAGGAGTGCCATTCCTCTTAGAGCTGTGATAAGACTGCTCCTATCAAACAGCATTGGAAGTGAACCGTAAAAAGAAAAGATGAAAAGGTGAAAATCTAGTTATTTTCTAATAATTTTTTTAGAAACCCTCCATTTTTATTTTGGTTGTTATATGGTATGGCTCAATAAATGAGAGTGAAAGACTGTAGAAATGCAAGACAGAAAAATCAAACTACAAATTCTTATCTTGAAGAGTCAGCATATTTACTTGTAATTGTTTTTTCTAGGAAAGTGCTTAAACCTGACATTCTGTGTGCACAAACAAATCAATCCAAAGTGTGTGGCACTGTCTAGCAGTGCACTGATCATCTGGTGTGGGTGGTAGACACCAGCCACCCAGGGGAGGTGAAATTCTGTTCAGGAGCTCACATGCTTTTATTAGAGGCCATTCTTTTATTAGAGGCGCTTTTGGAACATTCTTTACAGAATCACAGAATATTTTGAGTTAGAAGGGACCCATATGCATCATCAAGTGCAACTCCTGGCCTTGCACAGGGCTTCCCAAGAATCACACCCCGTGCCTGAGAGTTCAGATGCTTCTTGAACTCTGTGAGGCTTGGTGCTGTGACACTTCCCAGGGGAGCCAGTTCAACCTGCTCAACCATTCTCTGGCTGAAGAAACTTTTCCTGACATTCAAGAACCCCATCCTCACTCTTGTTTTCATTGTTGCTAGTGAACATTACATTATAGAGGTCCAGCTCCCAGCAAAGATGTTTCAGCTGCTGCCACAAGAGATTAAAGAGGGAAAGCTGCTTCGCATGTATCCAGTGCTCTTTAATGTTGGAATCAATGAGCAGCAAACACTGGCAGAGAGGTAAGGAAAAGTCACGTTGCATTTTCTGTCCAAGTACTCCATGCTGGTACAGGCTATCTCTCAGGATTAGAAACAAATCTTCTTTGTTATTTGCTCTTAGACAATCTCACATTGACTCAGTGTGTATTTTCAAAGGTATTAAAGGAAATAAACACAAGCTATGAAGCAATGTAGAACAGTGAAAAAGTCCAGATGAAGATAAGATCATAAGCAGGGCTCCGTTTCACAGAGTTGGTGCCATGTTTCTCTTGGATACAGGTGCAAAATGGATTTCTATTTCAGATGCAGAATTTTGGTTGTATGCAGTACTCTGAAATTCTCACACAAGTTTGAAAATTCAAAATTCTTACATCTTGAAGATGGGTTTGAAGAGACCAAACAAGTGATAAGCTAGAGAAATTAGTACTCCTCTGCAACAGATTGCTGGAAACTAATTAATTAGTATAAAAATAGTCATGGATTCACCAACGTATTAATTTTCTCTTCCAAGAGAAGGGTATCTGTCAGTCATGTTAAATTACCACATTTGTGCAGGGCTAAAACTGCAAAGTAGAAGTCAAGATGTCAATACAGACAGCTACTTTGTTAAAACTTCTTTTCTTTTAGCTGCTTTTATTAACAGAGCGTCCAAAATACCTAATGCTTATCTTGAGGTTGCATTTGCTCTAAGCCAAAAGCTTATAGCAAAGCTGTAGCTGGAGTAATGGAGGGATACAGTGAAAATCCTTAACCTGGGTAATAGGCAAGAAGTTAAACACCACAGGATTTTATCTCCTGTTCACTGTAGACAGCCAAGTAAACCCAGTCTTTTAAAGAAGTCTACTAAAGAATGTCATCAGGTAGCTTTGTGAATGTTTATGGGACACTTCTCCAAGTTGAGTGGTGGTATGTGAGAAAATTTAGGCAGAAAGTTGAAATGGGAGACATAGACTGAATCTAAAGACAGTAAAATCTGGCATTTTACTGTGAAAGAGCTGGATAGCTGGTTAGAGAACTTGGAAACTTCTTGAAAATGAAAATAGGTTATTCTGATGACATAAAGAGAAAAGTGCTGAGAGGAGTGACGTGGCCAAACTCATAATGTGCAAAACCAACAAAATCAGTCATGACAGTTCTGAGTGGGACACTCAAAAAATAAGAGGTAAGACATGATGTGGTAAGCAAGAAGCAGGCTGGTGGGAGCTTACACGAGTGAGATAGGCAGGAAGGACTGAGTTATGAATAGTCTGAGGAAAAATTTGACAACATTTAGAAATAGCCTGATTACCTGGGGGCTTGTAGAGGAGTTGGTATGAAAAGATGCCTGGCTTGCAAGTGAAGTGGCAGGAAGTGTTGTTCCCAGTGGTCATTTTACATTGTGTGCAAAGAAAGCCATAGGAGAAAACAAAATAACTGCATATTTATAAATATGGATATGTACTAATATCTGCCAAGAAAATAAGTTCAATGCAGAAGCAGCTTTAATGCATGCAGTTACAGTCTGCTTTTGTCTTAATTCAAAATGCTGCTTAACTCCTAAAGTTGTACATTTGTTTTTGAGACTGAAAACACCACACACGATTTATGGCTAAAAACATGGAGGGGTTTGTGGGATAAAGAACCTGAGAATATAAAAACACTTTCGTGGCAAATTTCTAGGAAATGTTACTGTATTAGAAAAAAAATCTTTTAATTTGTTTTTTGATAGAATACACTTGAGAATGTTTCCGATTTAAAAGAAATGTTCTCATGTGACAGTGCAGCAATGGCTACTAAGGAAGTAGTTACATCTTCTCCCTGTGGCCTGTTGAAATATTTGCTTCCCTTGTTCCCAATTTAGCAGCATATTTGGTATCTTCTGATCTGTGTCCCCTTCTCTCTGAGTTTCTCACTTATCTGCCCATGCCTCTCTTCCTGTACTCCTCCATTCCCGTTTCAAATCTATTCTGAAGATGAATTTCAAAACTTTGGCCCTAATTGTCATGGGGACATTCGTGTCTTTACAATCATATCTCTTGTAGTACCGTGAGATTTAGTTTCTTGGCATGTGAAATGTGGCTGTTGTAGAAATCTTGGTCTCAGAGAGAAAGATATTTGTTTTTATAGCTACAGTTATTTTGTAGATAAGCTTCTCTTCCATCTTGTGTCACTTCCATATTATCCAGCTCTTACAGAAATTGGTATGCTTAAGCAGTAGCAGCACTAAGAGATGGAGAGTTGGTGTTCTCTGCCTGTGGTACCCAATTTTTGGAATTGGAATTCCCCCAAAGTGCCTTTCCATTTATTCACGATTTGTGAGGGGAAAAGAATAAGTGCCTTATTGCATGTTTGTAAATAGATTGCTTTGTTAATAAACTTTTGGAAGAAGTATGCATCAGCGATGATCTCGTTTCCAAAAATTAATTCCAAAGCATACAAGAACTTAACTACTGCATGTTTGACAAAATCTAATGCATTTAGCACCAAAGTTATTTCTTTATGCAAAGAAATAACTATGAAGGATAATTTATCTTTTGTTGTTGTTTGTGGGTTTTGGGTTTTTTTCATAATTTATTGTGTATTTTCATAGGTTTGGAGATACCACTTTGCAGGAAAACATTAACCAGGAAAACTTAGAGCTTCTCAAAGAATATTACAAGTTATTTACAGAAAAAATGCCTCCTGATTGTGAGTACAAAATAATGCAATGTCCAAATCGGTTTGAAAAGCTTTGAGTAGGTAGAAGGTGATAAGACAGTAATATTAGCAGAATCCCATAACTTGTTCCATAAATTTAAACATTTTGTACCTGTACATGACCCTGCTGGTCTCAGGAGTGATTTCAGGCCTTGTGCCACAGCAGAAACTACAGAGAAAATGAAACAGAGGAATGATGAACTGAACAGCTATTTTAAGTTATTAAAATAATAAGTTTGTTAATATTTCATGTAGAGGACAGTCTGTACCTACTGTATTTTTACATAAATACTTGGTGGGCAATTTCATCAGCTTCAGTCATACCCTCTGTTCTTATTCTGAAAATATGTTGAGGTTTGGTGAACCATGGAGAAATCTGCAGATCAAATACAAGCAATGAGCCACATCATCATTATATGAACGACAAGGTTTCATTGGAATAGGCCCTGTATTCCACTTCTGTAGAACTTCTGTATTATAAACATAAGCATTACTATGCTGTTACTCTGATTGCCAGAAGCAAGGACTGAAGAAAACATCTGCATCAATCGAATCCTGTTAGTTTTAATGCCCAAACTATAGTCCCAAATGTGGGAGATTTAACTGCCTGATGTTTAAATGCTATGTAAAACTTTAATACATCACATGCGTATGTATACATGTTTATCTCTTATATCAGGATGATTTTAATTTGTTAATCATTTTGACAGAAACAAAAGCCCTTCCTAAATGATGGGCAGGATGCCCATCCATCCCCCCACAGACCTAGTATTTATTTCCAGGATGTCTACAGAGAAACTCATACAATAAGTTGGGTGATTAATTGAGGGGAATCTTGCTAAGAAAACATCCTCGAAAAACTAACCTCATGCAGGTTAGGACTAAGGTAGATCTGCTACCTCATAAATGGATTTTATTTTATAAAATACTGCATGCAGACAGTATTGGCTACTTTTCATTAACACAATTTAAACTTGTACTGCCTTCCTGAAGGATTATTAGTGAGCCACACAGTTCCTGGACTTCTTTCAGACTGTGAAGGCTTTTGAGAACTAATTGTGTCTAGTTCATCGTGTATTTTCTGGTTATTATAACTTTCTTGCTTTTTTTCTTTACCTTTAAGAACTCAGTCTCTTCTTTATACAATTTTTTGTGGAACATAAAGCATCTTTTGGTTCCACTGCCCTTCCCAGTAGCTCCCTGCCAGTATACAGAGTCAGTCTTTTGCCTTGGAGAAATGTGCCTTTTAAACCAGCCCCCTGGGAAAAAAGGGAAGCTCTCAAACTTGTTCATTTGTGGCAGGACTTAATCCCACTCCTGTTCCCCCTCGTCTGGAAGACAAACCTCCATACAAGGCTGGCAGCAACCCTGGTGCTGGGGCCACGTGAGAGGCATTCAATATTGATGGCTTTTTGATGGTTTTGTCCCACCTATCCAGATAATTTCCTATAATGCCAAATCTGTGCTACAAAATCAATGCAGGACTGTGTTCCCAAAGCTGTCAGTTCCAAACAGTGCTCAAAAAGCCCAACAGAATTTGAGCATTTGCAGCCCTATTTGCCAGGCTGTTGGATCCACCCTTGGCAGCCTCCCTGGCCTGCTGCCTCATTCATATATTCCCTTTCAAAGAATTCAATTTCCCACTCCCTGAAAGGTATTGCCACCTTCGCTGTTAGTTTTCCTCTTGTGTCTGTATTTCTCCTTGGCAATAATAGTCTTGCTTGTAACTAAGCATCCACTGACTTTCTGTCTTTAGGATGAACATACACTTCGTCATTTACCCATTTGTTAACTTCTTAAATTCTTTTAGCAGAAACTGAAAATAAGAGCATGTTTCCAGCAAGGTTCCTACCAAAAATGCTGACCAAATATAGCTCAAAATGGTACTGCTTTTATAGAAATACTAAGACAGTAAGGGTCCAAAAACGTAAGATAGTTGTTTAGTAGTACGTAAGTACCTGAAAACAAAAAGGCTGTTTGGTATTTCCAGGCTTCTCCCCCTTATCAGCCTGATTTGTGGGGGACCCAAGGAGTTTAGGCCATTGATCATTTCCAGTCAAGGTGCAACCCCTTTGGCAGTACTGTGAATTAGGAGACTCTTGCTGTACCTGTGCTGAAGTCATCCCTCTGAGATGTCACGTTTTCTGCTGTGACCCAAAGGAAAGCTACTGGGAGCAATAGAATGTTTAGTGATACATTTGCATCATCTCAAAGCATCTTTGCCATTTTGTGCTCTCTGTTTTAAAGAAACAGATGCACCCATAAGTGTAATAGTCTAGCAGAGTGTGATGTGGTTTTATGTGCTCTACATTATCTAATGTACAATCAGAGCTTGTGATACAGAGGTAAAACAATCCACATTAAAATTATTGCAAAACAGATTCTGGATGTACGTTTTCCTCCCTTTTTCTTTTTTTCTTGTTTGTTTGTGAGTTTTTTTAGACAGCACAGTATGACTGGAGCAACTTAGTTCTTTTTGAATAGATTTAAAGTACTTCTTCCTATGAATCATGGATAAGGGAAACTACAGAATTTATTAGATGTAAAAGGTAAAAGCCTGTTGATGAGAGGGATCATTCCAACTTGGATCACGTTAGGAGAATGGATATTGACCTTCATTAATACTTCCCTCATTTTTTTTCTTCCAATTGAGTATAAGTTTTTGGGCTTGGGTTTGGGGCTTGGGTTGTGGGGTTTTTTCCCCTCACTGGATGGATAATTTACTTTCTCTGCTTGAAGAAATCCATTGATCAATTTAGTTTCACTTTGTTCCACTTGATTCTGGCCCCTTTATTTGGTGATAACTATGATTTAAATTCTTTTTACTTTGCCACCATGAGAAGAAATAATTTCAAAAAACAGATTCTGCATGTTTTTATTGATTTTCAGAACTAGCAAGGATAAATGCAACATTAGAAAAATCCCTCCTCTATATACATATGAAACAGAGGGGGAAATTAAATTGCCTACTCTTGAATTTTTGCTGGAGATGTAGGATAAATTAAACTTCAACTTAAATTCCATACCCAGAACAAGCAGGTAAATTTTTGGATTTTAAGCAAACTTGAAATTATTTTCTACTTCAAAATAAAGCCCCACTTAATTTCAGGAGAAAGATACTTTGTTACTTTTTAGAGGGGATACTAAGTGCTGTTTAACCCTTATCTTACATTATAGAAAAATCTAAGGCATATTTTAAAACAAAAACTAGATGTTTCAATTTGAAAACAAAACCCTAATTTTTTACTTTAATTTTAAAAAATAATCATCCCATCAAAGCAGGTTGTAATACACTCAGTTTTTTTTTTATTTTTCTGATTTCTTTTGAATGTCTGTAATAGCTGATGAACAGAACTACAGCAGAGATTTGGTTTTGTTTTTCACCATCCATTTATAAGATAAAGGTTGAAGATACTTCAAATTTCCACGTGAAGATCTTAGGGAGGACAAGGCAATACTCAAAAGACATAAGGTTTGCTTATTCCTTAAATATTTAGCTGGTAATTTCTATCCTGTGTTCCAAAACAAGGCTGTAAATAATAGACCTGTTCTTTACCATGAGCATTCTTTAGTCGGGACAATCATATCACCAACCTTATCAAAATGAGCAACTTTTTTCGTCCTTTTTTCCCAGGTTTACCACATTTTCAAGAACAAAATGATTTAAAGGGATTGCTAGAAAGTCTTCATCAAAATATCCAGGCCAAAAAGAGAAAGAATGTAGAAATCATGTGGCTGGCTGCAACGGTGAGCTCTCTTGTTTCAAAGAAATTGATGAACTAACCATAAACTCATTTTCATAAGCTTGCTGACTTTGTAACTGCAATGGATTTTAAGGAAATGACTGGAAAACTCACTGGTTAAAGGAGGCAGATGTGCTGTAATAGTTTTTTGCAGACAATTTCTTTTTCTCACTTTTTAAACTGGTAGAACCTGCTAGAATTTGAGTGATTTGTTTGATATCCATTCTTTGATAATATAAAATTACTCAAAATAATTTTTTAGTGTCCTTGAGGTATGATGTGGGACACGATTGCTTGGTTCCCTTACTTTAACTTTCTGAAATGTGTATTTCTGGTCCTAGTGATCTACACACTGTTATTCTATATTCCATTTATTTATTGAAAAAGATGTAAGAAGAAAACTTTGTCAGTGCAGTAGCTGTGCAATATCACTTTTTTATTGCAGTGGAAGTACAAGATTCCACATATGAGCCCATCACTCATCCAGAATAATTACCTGGGATTTTTTTACTTTATTTTATAAATGATTTTTTAATATTTTAAAATTTTTTTAGGACTCATTCACATCGAATAGCCCCAATGAATCGGGGGCTTCCAAAGATACTAGTGCAAAGAGAATTAATCTCTTTAATGAAACAGTTCTTTCACATAATTATTTAAGCAGATTATCATATAGTACTTGTTTTAAATCCCAGTGCAACTGTTCAAATTTTTAAACAGATTTAACTTTTAAAATTTTCAATTATATGATGGAAGAAACACTCATAGGTTCTCCTTCACTATCCTGTACCTCTTTGGATTCTAAGTAAGATTCCCTTAATTGGTTCCCTAAATTAAACTTTTGAGATTGTCCTCACCATGGTATCACAAAGAACTTAAAGGCTCTAAGTATTTTCTGATTTTTATAGAATTTAATAGTATTTATTGTTTAATAGAATTTCTAAGAATGCAATTAGCATTAGATGAAGAAACACTTATTTGCTGGACTGACACTGGTCATGTTTCAGTTCATGTTCCAGTTCATCCTGCGAGCTCTCCCATGATAGCCAATGCGGGAAGTTTCTTTTTGTGATTCCTGCTGTAGTTTATTGCCTTGCTGCATTCTCACAAACATTTTGAGGTTTTGTACCATTACAGCTGTGATTCCCCAGGGATAGGTGTAAGCAAAGTATTACCTTTTCTCAGGACAGGTTATATCTGGGAAATGGTAGATTTGGGCACAGAAGCTCTCCTTCAATTTTTCTTTTTCTAGTAAAATATCATTTGAAACCATAGTATAAACTAATGGAATGATACAACCACAGATTGATTCCTAAGAGGAGGAATCATCCTCCAAAATGTCATGTTTCCTTTATGTGTTATAACTTTTTCAAAGTATAAGTGAAAGTAGACAATCCATGGCAGCAATTTGTTAAACTTTATTAATTGTGAGCCATACATTGAACAGTTCACCTGTTGAAAATAAAAACTATGTAAGTTAGATGTGTCTGACTCCATACCTTCACAAGAAGTTAGTCTGCTACATTCATGTTTGTGAGTTAAGACTCACCATATCTTCATTCATCAGATATTCAGACAATTTAGCTTTCATTGAACAGGGCAGCTGCTGCATTCAGTGAGGAAACGGTGAAGGAACTGTTTCTTTTATAGTTATGAAAGTCCCATGTCAAATTCAGGAATTCAGTGTACTGGTACTAACTTCCAGAAGATGTTTTCTTCTTGAGAAGTGCTGTAGCTGTCTGGAAGCCCTCGCTGGGCTTGCAGAGCTGTAGGGCTGCGCAGCCTGGTAGGAAGGAAGGGCTGACCTGTGGGGCCTGCCCGTGTTTCAGATTTGCCGCAAGCTGAACGGAGTGCGCTTCACCTGCTGCAAGAGTGCCAAAGACAGGACATCCATGTCAGTGACGCTGGAGCAGTGCTCCATCCTGAGGGACGAGCACCAGCTGCACAAAGACTTCTTCATCCGGGCGCTGGATTGCATGAGGAGGTACGTGGGGCTCCATGGAACTCTGAGCCAGGCCAGGGCTGCCAGCGAACAGGGCCTGAGGCTGGTTCTGAGGGCCCAGCAGAGCCTGAGGCAGGTTCTGAGTGCCCAGCAGAGCCCAGGGCCACGGGCACACAGGGTCTGAGGGTGGTTCTGAGTGCCCAGCAGAGCCTGAGGCTGGTTCTGAGTGCCCAGCAGAGCCCAGGGCCACGGGCACACAGGGTCTGAGGCTGGTTCTGAGTGCCCAGCAGAGCCCAGACTGGTGCTGAGTGCCCAGCAGAGCCCAGGCTGGTGCTGAGTGCCCAGCAGAGCCCAGGGCCACGGGCACACAGGGTCTGAGGCTGGTTCTGAGGGCCCAGCAGAGCCCAGGCCTGCCTGCACAGGGTCTGAGGCTGGTTCTGAGTGCCTAGCAGAGCCCAGGCTGGTGCTGAGTGCCCAGCAGAGCCCAGGGCCACGGGCACACAGGGTCTGAGGCTGGTTCTGAGTGCCCAGCAGAGCCCAGGCTGGTGCTGAGTGCCCAGCAGAGCCGAGGCTGGTTCTGAGTGCCCAGGGCCACGGGCACACAGGGTCTGAGGCTGGTTCTGAGTGCCCAGCAGAGCCCAGACTGGTGCTGAGTGCCCAGCAGAGCCCAGGGCCACGGGCACACAGGGTCTGAGGCTGGTTCTGAGTGCCCAGCAGAGCCCAGGCTGGTTTTGAGTGCCCAGCAGAGCCCAGGCTGGTTCTGAGTGCCCAGGGCCACGGGCACACAGGGTCTGAGGCTGGTTCTGAGTGCCCAGCAGAGCCCAGGCTGGTGCTGAGTGCCCAGCAGAGCCCAGGGCCACGGGCACACAGGGTCTGAGGCTGGTTCTGAGTGCCCAGCAGAGCCCAGGCTGGTGCTGAGTGCCCAGCAGAGCCCAGGCTGGTTCTGAGTGCCCAGGGCCACGGGCACACAGGGTCTGAGGCTGGTTCTGAGTGCCCAGCAGAGCCCAGACTGGTGCTGAGTGCCCAGCAGAGCCCAGGGCCACGGGCACACAGGGTCTGAGGCTGGTTCTGAGGGCCCAGCAGAGCCCAGGCTGGTGCTGAGTGCCCAGCAGAGCCCAGGCTGGTTCTGAGTGCCCAGGGCCACGGGCACACAGGGTCTGAGGCTGGTTCTGAGTGCCCAGCAGAGCCCAGACTGGTGCTGAGTGCCCAGCAGAGCCCAGGGCCACGGGCACACAGGGTCTGAGACTGGTTCTGAGGGCCCAGCAGAGCCCAGGCCTGCCTGCACAGGGTCTGAGGCTGGTTCTGAGTGCCCAGCAGAGCCCAGGCTGGTTCTGAGTGCCCAGCAGAGCCCAGGCCTGCCTGCACAGGGTCTGAGGCTGGTTCTGAGTGCCCAGCAGAGCCCAGGCCTGCCTGCACAGGGTCTGAGGCTGGTTCTGAGTGCCCAGCAGAGCCCAGGCCTGCCTGAGCAGCAGCCTGACTGCTGCTGGGTCACCTCAGGGCAGGCTCTTTGCAGCGGTGTGTTTTATCTGTCATTAACAGTTTGTGAGACAGATATGTGAAATCTTGCAAGGGTCAGCTCACCGACTGTAGAATATGAGCAGTAGTCTGAGCAGCAGTTGCTTTTAAAAAAAGTTATCTTTCAATTTTGAGGGTATTTTAAAAACCATTTGCGCAGTCATTAAATTTTTTGTTCGACATCTACACAAACACTGAGAAAGCAAAAGAAAAATTTGTTACGCATGGCAATTCTTACTAGTCACGTTATTGAAAAGAAACATCCAAGTAGGTTTGGACTGGTGGTGTTTGCCACTAATACCTGATGAAATCTTTACTGCGCTTTAGAAGAAGTGAATTAAAACATGTTTTATTCTAAATTGCAACTATGCAGAAATTGAGGCTGATATTATCAGGAATGTGTAATTAAAAGATGTAAAGATTTTTCATTACCTGAGTCTTTGATGAATAAAAAAACCTTCTTGAGCAAACAAATGTCAATCATAAAATTAATCCACATGCTAGATTATCTAAAGAAACTTTCATCATTGGTTTTAATGAGCTTAATCATATAGTTTTAATCATATAGTAACAGTTCTAATCACATTGTCAAGAGGAGTTTTAAAATGTGTATCCCCGACACTAGAATAACATATAACAAAGGTCACTGCAAAACTAATAGAAAATATTTTGGTCAGCCTGCAAAGAAGTAACTGAATCATATCTTGGACTTTTCTTAAACACAAATTGTTTGTATGGTGGCTTTATAAAGATCCTAATAAGTAAACAAGCATGTTTACGGTCTGTAATGGGTAATTCTGGACCTTCATATTTATTATTGCCAGAATAGGTGCTTAATGTGTAGACTAATACTGTAGGTTTGCCCACATAAACCCTTTGTCCTTTGGCAAAGATAGCTGCTCTGAAGAGAAAAGGTAATTTTATAAAGAGTAAATGAGCTGAGATGGCTTAGCTGTAGGTTTAGTTGACAAGTGCTACTAATGCAGTGAGATGTGGTGTGTTGAACTGAGCTGTATTGTTTTGGATGTATTGCACCTTGCATAAATCCCTCAGTCTCTGTAGTGATTCAGTGAGTGAATGAGTTTTGTGCAGTCTTTCATAACTACATATTTTATCATTAATGAATTCTGAGTTTTCTGTGTTAAATTTTGTTTTTTGGCATTTCAAATGCTTTTTTTTTTTTTTCTGGTATGTCTCCAATAAATACAAAAGTATGTAAACTACAGTAAGTTACCAGACAGGAAAATAATTTAATTACATAAAATCGCCATAATGTTAGAATAGCTTTGAGTAGAGTAGGAGATTGGAAAATTTTCACAGACATAAATATAATTTTAAAAAACCTGAACTTGTTAGTAAAAAAATGTAGTAGGTTTTTGTAGATCAAAATATAAATGGTTTTGAGTGGGTTTATGTCATGTGAGTGATTTGAAAGTTGAGAAGATTAACACATTAGTTATATTTGCAGGCAACAGTAATTTGAAGTCACAGAAGAATGTTGTAAAGGCAAAAAAATCAGAATAATACTTAAAAATTAAACAAGCAAATGGGTATATGAGGTTGAAGCACCATTACAAAAATGTAAAATCTATCAGTTATGCTGTACTTTCAAACAGACAAAAGCTTTATCCTGCTCTTGCCCTGTATATGAATTTCAGAACTGAATTAAAGTAGGTGAAAAATGAGTTACTTTGACTTGGGTAATAGGATTGTCTGAGGACTAAAGCAAAGGCTTTGCAGTAGTGGCAGTAGCATACAAAATAATTTGCACCATCAGGATAGTAAAGAAATAAATCTTCTAACTATGCTGGTTGCTATCAGTCTAACACAATACTAGAGGTTTAAAAATAAAATACAAAAAAACCCCAGCCAAATTCCTCTTTTTCCCTCCCGAATTCAAAATTTTCACGTCTAAGAAGAGAACCTATTTTCCTTCAAGGGCAGACAGAGAAAAACTATTTGCCATTTAATTTGCAATTTTAGCAGTTTTTTTCCCAATGAATCTTCTCTAGATCACTTTGTTAAAGTTTGTCAATCAAATCCCTTTGTGCTGATTGCCACAAATTGCTTTTAAGCCTTTCAGAAGAACAAGTAGACATGAAAAATTCAGTTTTACCATCTAGAATCCTAACAGTTTGGGTTGACCTTTGAAAGGCTTCTTTTAAGAGTTAACAGTGGGAGGTAGAGACTGCTGTGAAACTAAGTGAACTGTAGAAGTAAATGGTGATTCAAAAGCAGACTTTATTGGAAATGCCATAATTTTGAGATATGAAAATTATAAAGGTGCCTGTGTAGCCATTAGACTTTTTCTTTGTCTGCCAGTGGTGACAGAGCTTTTGCAGTGGAAAAAGGAAGCATGCGTTTACAGGTTCATGCTTCCTTGCCACCAGCAGCTTGGAGATGCTGCCCTCCTGTGTGCTGCTGCTTTTCAGCTTCTTCAGGGTGCCCAGAATTTTGAGCAATCCAGAAGTGATTCCCAAAGTTTCAGCGTATTTGCCTTGGTGTACATTGCATAACTCTGTTTTGGAAAATACTGCCTGTAGCTGTTCTTTTAATGACTTAGTTTGTAAGTGGAATTGTTGTCGTTTAGTGATAAACTCTACAATGTTTGTTGCTTCTTTATAAAAAAAGGCTGTACAAGAATGCTTCTATTAGTTCTTCCTTTCACTTATGAAAAATGTGGAAAATGAAGCAATGATGGCAATGCACACTTTCTCATTTACAATATGTAATAGATGGCTTTGTCCTCAGTCATAAGTCGGGCCATTATGATGCTGCAATTGATGTGTACCTGGAGCAGCCATTCTATAAATAATTCCACATATTATAATTTCCTTGATATAGGTTTGTGACTTCCATTGATCTTAGTGACAGGCATAGTTCAGAATGAGGAAAATCAATATATCATCCCCTCTGTATCAAGTGCTTGTAATTCACATCGTATTAAAACCCTGTTTATAATGTCTCTGCCACTTCCAAGTCTCTTTTTGCAGGCATCAATATTCTTATTTTTCCCTTCACCCATACCTGAATGTTTCCTATCATTCAGTGTTAAGTCTATTCCAAGAGACAGAGAGGCACAAAACTGGTTTACCTGAGTTCATTGCAGTATCTGTCACATGGTTCTATTTTTTTGGTCTTTAGAGCTGACTGCTGTTAAGGGAGGATGGACTGGTGGGCAATGCATTATGAAGTAGCTCTGTAAAAAAAAATAGATTTTTTTCCCTTTTTAAAATTTATTTCTTTTCTGACTCTATTTAGCTTTATTGTTTCAGTGACAGGATCCCTTTTGGAGGCTGTGGGTCATGAATAACTGTCGGAGAATGACTTAAAGAAAAGGCCATGAGACATAAAATTGAGAGAAAAGTATAAGGGAAAAGTAAGGCCGTTTCTAACAGTTCTCAGCCTTCTGACTTGTATAAACAATTAGACTCTCTCAGGCATCATTCTATAAACAATAAAGTTCTCAGCTTGTCTTCCCATGGCAAGCAGAACACCGTCCTTGGGAAGGCCTGTTATCCTGAGAACAGATGTAGAGGTTTTGGGAACACTAGTTTCTGTTTTAGTTTCTAGTTTCTGGTTTTGGTTTCTGTTTTTAATAACAATTGTAGGTATTCTAAAACAAAGGGAGTGGTTAGAAGTTTCTCTGTTAGCCTATCATGACATTGGATTACAGAATATTCATGGCGTTCGTTAGCACTGTTATTTAAGGTGATTGATTGATCAATAAAGTTGGAGTTCGATGCATTACCAGGATGGTCGTGTCTCCCTTCACTTCAATATATGGTGACCCCGACGTGATAGCGAACACCACGGGGAAGCGAACGCCACGCGAAGTGAAGACAGGTTCGGGTTCCGTAAGATCGAAACTGCAGCCGGAACGGCGAAGAAGCGCGGAGGACAAAGCGGAGGGTAACCCGCCGGCCCGCGCCGCGCTGCGAGCGACTATACAGATAGGCTCGTCCGAGACATGCGGCCGCGACCTTGATTTGAAGAGCTGCAACGTGCGCACATAGGTATGGAAAGGCAAGCCGCATATGAACTTTTTATTACCCTTTTGCAAAAACGGCAAATTAAGGGAATAGATTTACAGAAAGATTTACCGGGTCTTTTAGCGTATGGCCTAGAAAGGGGGATCTTTATAAATCCTCACACAGTTCACGAATTGTCTGAGTGGCGTAAATTTGGTGATTTATTGTGGCAGGCTACGTTAGATGATGATAAAACTGCTAAGAAGTGGGGTAAATTATGGCGGGTCGTTAACACCGAACTGTTGCGGATTCAAGCTGAAAAAAGGGCTGCTCACCAGGCTACTGCCGCTTACGATCGTAACAAAGAATGCCATCAAGATAGGGAATTTGATAAGAACGCGGGAATTCCTCTTGGTCCCGCGACGCGGACAGTTTTATTACCTGCTTCACCGCCTCCCTCGGAAAGCCAGGCTATGAGTCACACTATGAGCCAGGCGCAGTCCGCCTCGCTGCCCGCCGCGCAGCCCCCCCTAACGAGCCAAGCTCCGCGGGGTGCCCTGTTGTCTGCTTTGCCGCAGGCTACACAGAGCACCTCTGACTCTCCCGTACCTGCTGCGTCTCAGCAGCTGGGGCCAGATACGTGTACTCCGTTCCCGATAAGCGATCAGCCGGTCCCTGGGTCGGAAATCGGCTTGGCGGCGGCGATTGCGAGGGAAAGACGGGACGCGTGGGCTGCCCTGGCCAAAGATGCAATTGACAAGGGAGATCAAGAGCTGATAAGTTCGGCTCGAGAATTGGCTTGTCCGGTTGTCTTTAACCCCCAGCCTGGAGGAGGTTTTCAAGCTACAATTAGCGCTCTTGACTGGAAGCTGTTATCTCAGTTGCGAGCTACTGTTAGTCAGTTTGGCTTTAAAAGTGAACCAGCTAAGCAAATGCTCGATTATATTTTTAACACCAGTATCCTCCTCGTTAATGATTGTCTTGGCATAGTTAAATTAATCTTTACCTACCATCAACAATTGCTGTTTAATGATCATTGGCGGATACTTGTTAGTGAGTGTGTGGCAGTTCAAAGACAGCCGGGGGATCCCTTGCATGGTATCACTATTAATGAGCTTATGGGGCTGGGGCCTTTTCTTCGTACTGAAGCACAAGCCTTAATAGGCCAAGAAAAGTGCCGGGAGGCAATGCGGTTAGTCAGACTCGCGATAGATAAGGTAAAGGAACCAGGAGGGGTACCAGTGTATATGGGAATTAAGCAAGGCAAAGATGAGACCTTTGGCGCTTTTGTTGATAGAGCTGCGGCTGCAATTGAGAGAGCCGGAGTAGCAGAATTTATGCGCGAGGCTCTCCTTAAACAGTGTTGTATTCAAAACTGTAACTCTGCTACTAGAAACATACTTAACACCTTAGGTGCAAATTGGACTATCGAGGAAGCATTAGAAAGAATGGCGCTCATTCCTACTGGCCAGCAGGCTTTTGTGGTAGATGCACTTAAACAGATAGGAATAGGTTTGCAAGAACAGGCAAGGTCCTCTCAGAGTCAGGTGTTAGCCGCTTTTGCACCTCTTCAAACGTCCGCTGCGTTTGCAACATCAAATAAAGAGGGCCGCACGAAATGCTGCGAAGGCACGGGCCGCTTGCGCCGGGAATGCCAAGCACCAACAGAAGTCATCGCTGCATCATCGGTACCTTTTCCTGCCCCTAATCCCCCGCAACAGGAAGCCTTCAACCCGACACCACAGGAAGCCACCGCGGGCGAAGCTGAACCGCTGCGAAGGGAGTAACCCGCAGCGCAAAGCAGAGATGAATTGGCAAAAGGACTTAACAGGACTTTGGACTTATAGTTACGGTAAAGGGATTTTCCATATGGTTTACGGATTAATGGAAATGTGTGAATTCGGTGATTTATGGTAGAATTGCAGTGCTGTGCTACTCCGAACTCGGCATGGGCGCGCCGGAGGCAGCGGCGGGAAGATCAAAAGCCGCCGCCGCAGGAGCCGCCGCGCGGGAGTGGCCGCGCCGCCCCGAGAACGGAGCCGCCGCCGCAGAAACCAAGCCGCGCCGTGCCGGAAGTGAACAAAGAGCGCCGCGGGGGGAGCGACCGGAGCCGCATCGCCCTCATGTGTGAACTGGGGGCCAGATGTCCACGGGCGGCCAGTTGCTGCTTGGGAACAGTGACTGGACATCAGAGAGCAGGTGATGGAGGAGCAATCATGCTGTGCATTGAGAGTTTTCGTCCTGCACACTCCTTAGCGGATTCCGACTTCAGAGTGCTTTTTCGAGCGGGAGCGTTTCTCCCTCTGCCCCGTAGCCGGCAAAAGCTACAGTTTAAGATCTAACAGCCGTAATAACTGTGACTCTTGTCAACAAAAGAAAAGATTCCTATTGCAATTAAAAGACTAGTGAAACTAAACAAACAACACCAAGGACTATTGCTGTCAGGATGTTTTTCACCTAAGTTAGAGAGATCTTTTGTTCTCCCCAGCACAGACTGTAAAGCAGAAATCAGCGTAAAGGCCGATTTGGCTCGGCATTGGTTATGCTGTCTTGGAAACATCTGTATTACCAGAGACTTTAAACATTAGAAGCCCGGATGGCTGGGCCGGTGGAACATTAGACTTTAAAGCTGTGTTTTGAAAAATTTAAAAATGTTGAGATGTGTTGGATTGATTGTATGAGTGAGATGTTGTGAGTGTGTTTTTGGTATAAATGCTGCAGCAAAAAACGTGAGAAAGGTTGTTTTGGTTGAGTGTTTTGGAATCGGGCCTGTGAGTGAGTTATAGTGAATGCCATATATTATTTCTATGGTAAGTTTTATCTGTTATTAAGTAGTTTAAGTTGGGTTATCAATTAAGTGCCATTAAATGTTAAGGTTAAGTTTGTTGAGCTTGTTTTCGGTTGGGTTCGAGGTCTTTTAAGTTTAAATTATATATAGGTTTGAGTTGTGTGGGATTTGAAGAAAATTAATTTTTGCTAAGTATTATTAAGTAAGTTAAGTTAGATTCTGTTAAGTTTGAATTAGATTTAAGTGATTTTACATGATTTGCAAATAAGTCTGTTAAGTTAAATATTTTAAGTGCTTTAAATGCATACTACTTTTAAACCACTCCAAATTAACAAAGGACTGAGAATCACCCAGTTGATGCCATTTGAGCCAAATGACTAAAGGATTACAAACTGAAAACTGACTTTGAACATTTCTGGGAAGCTCATGAAAAAAGGTGGATGTGATAACTTCAAGGACAGAAAGAATCATTTTCAGGCTTTTTCACCTTCTCTCCAGGTTCGCATGAATGAAAACAGTTAACAGCTTTCTTTTCTTAGTCCAATTACCACCTGTTGTGCAATGCCTGATAAGGCCTTAACACGCCGTTGCTGGACGACCAGAGAACTGATTGACATTATTGAATCATTATCATCTTTACATATACGAGGACTGGCAAAAGAGGACTGTTTTGAATATCACAGCCTAAATTGTGCTGCTTGGGTTGCACTGTTTTGTGGGAGTTGTGATCAGTTGTTACTTTTTCATTTATGGTGCCACACCTGTAATTATAGGCACATCTGGGAACATAATTGGGAGCAGGCACTACGGAATTAGACAAGGCTAAACACTGCTTCAGCTTCAGACCTTTATAAATCTCATGAGCAAAAATCTTAGCTTATTATCGATGGGAGGTACAGTGTATTTTGAAAAAGGTTAAAGATCAAAGTGCTTCATATATAGCCTCAATAAGGTGTAGAAAACTGGTGCCTTTAACACAACATTCTGTTGTAGGCCCTATAAGAAGAGATCCCAATCAAGCATTAGATAATTGCAGTTCAGCTTTGATTACTCTAATTTCCAAAGGATGACTCAGCATAAACAGACATGGGCTACTCTGGATTCATCTCTAAACCTGGAAATAGTGTCCAAACAGCTTTATAACCAGTGTAAAGGCTACTATTATGACACCTAGGAAATTACCCACAGGAATATTTCTAATTTGTGGAGATAGAGCCTGGAATGGAATACCAGCCCAAGTGCAGGGTGGATCTTGTTATTTAAGCAAGTTATCATTATTCCACCTCTGAGCACTGGTTCTGATCCTTCTCCACAGGATCACATTTCTGACACTGAGTGTCCTGTTTATCCTCAGGCCTTTGGTGCAGCTGAGCCCTGGCAGAGTGGGGTCTGCACTTCTCTTGACATCTGGTAATGCCTCCTCCACAAGAGTTTCTATGAGGAAAAACTTCACCATTATCTTACCTTGTTGCATTCAAAAAATAGTAAGATAATAGAAAAAACCTGCAAACTAACCTCCTTTCTTAAAAAGAAAAAACGGGGGAAATGTCGGAGAATGACTTAAAGAAAAGGCCATGAGACATAAAATTGAGAGAAAAGTATAAGGGAAAAGTAAGGCCGTTTCTAACAGTTCTCAGCCTTCTGACTTGTATAAACAATTAGACTCTCTCAGGCATCATTCTATAAACAATAAAGTTCTCAGCTTGTCTTCCCATGGCAAGCAGAACACCGTCCTTGGGAAGGCCTGTTATCCTGAGAACAGATGTAGAGGTTTTGGGAACACTAGTTTCTGTTTTAGTTTCTAGTTTCTGGTTTTGGTTTCTGTTTTTAATAACAATTGTAGGTATTCTAAAACAAAGGGAGTGGTTAGAAGTTTCTCTGTTAGCCTATCATGACATTGGATTACAGAATATTCATGGCGTTCGTTAGCACTGTTATTTAAGGTGATTGATTGATCAATAAAGTTGGAGTTCGATGCATTACCAGGATGGTCGTGTCTCCCTTCACTTCAATAAATAACCTCAGGATCTCCTGTCATTGGGCATGTTTCCAATAAAGCCTCAAAGCAGTAACAAAGGCCATGACAAATCCACTGTCTATGGTGAATCCTCCATGCTGTCAGCCTTATCATCGTTCTGAGCTGGGCACAACACCTGTCACGTGTTTCTGACATTGAATACAAAATTTGACTCAGTGTGGCACACACTGTTTCCACTTGAAACGGTTAAGGATATTTCAGGGTGTCTTAGATAAAGTGCCTATCAAAAATCTCCCTGAAGCACGAGTTCAAAGAATGAATGATCTGGACAACAAGTATTGGGCTTTTGATGAGCCAATTATAAAGAAAATATCTCCTTTTTTAAAGAGCTGTTTGAGGACATTAAAAATGAGTGAGTTGAGGAGGAGGAATATCTGACCTCCACCACCTTTTCTTTTTTCTTTTAAAAGTATAAGCACAGTGCAAACAAAACTTTCGAAAGGCAAGCCTGACTTCCAGTATAGATTTTTACATCATTCTATGGCTCTTTAGAAACTTAACATCTCTATTTGGAGGTGGAAGCTGTAGATGATTTGCATCACCTGATGTGCTGATAGGAGCCTGGGCATTAAGTAACAGTAAGGTCCAGTTTTGGTGCTTTGAACTGCCATCCATCTTGTTTTCTAAAAGTTAATTCACCTGTTGTGATTAGACAAAGCTAGCATGCAAGTAGTTAGATTATTGTAAAATATTGTTTGGTGTTCACTTTTGAGGTTTTTCTAGTTGCTTATGGAAAACTTCATTAATTTTCTCATTCATCTAGTGCTTTATTGCTTATTAAGAGCTTCCATTAAAAACTCGGTCTTAGCAGAAATCAACAACCAGATGTTTATAATCACCAGACTGAGTAATACCAGGTTTCTTCCTGTTATATTTCACTTTGATTAAGATTTCCTGGAAGAGTGTGTGGGAAAAGTCCTGTATGCATGTTCATTATCTATTGAAAATCCAGTTCCTACAGCTGAATTACCATGGCTTTGGCCATGTTCAGCTAAATCTCAGGAAGAACAACACTGCCAAGTCTAAAATGTAGATAAGAAAGAAGCAGGAAATGAGAGTAAGAGGGCAGTAGTAGCATACAACAGCGAGTTAAAGCTATCAAACATGAAATTTCTTCTAGAAGTTACTGGCCTCTAAACCAGTGTTCTTCTCAGAGTGATATAACTTGGACAGGGAGGGCTCATAACTTCCTGTCTGCAGTCCCAGCAACCTACAGACTGTCCAAAGGTGGGAGGGGGCACACAAGGATGAAGCAACCAGCTGCTCTTCCAGACAAGGTGGTTTTGTGATAGCAGATCCTGCATTCCTTCAGGAGAAAGGTGACGGAGTGTCAGGCTATAGCTCTGGCTGCCTTGTAAAGGAAGCAGCTAAATACATTTCTAGGTTTATCTTTCCTCTCATTTTAGACTCCCTTGATCCCTTCATAAACTTAGTTTCCTATTGTAGGAATGCTCTCTGGCTCAGATAATCATCTTTTCTTGTCCAGCAGCCTGGTTTCAGGTTTTTTTTCCCTGAGTCCCATCCTTTGGGATGGAACACTGGCTCAGGGCCAGCCACCATCTCTGGGGGCTAGCCTAGTGCTTAAGATGTACATGACATGAGAGAATTCAGCATTCAATCTCCACATTATCTTTTTCCATTTTTTATTATGATGCATTCATAAGGTGACCAGGCACATTCTGTTATACAATTGTGCTTTCAAATAATTAGGGTCCTATTCAGCTTCAGACACTGGATCTGAATTTTTCTATCTCAGGTTCTTTAGGGAAGGAATCTAAAATCATATTGGATACCAAAATAAAAGGAGAGATGTAATTGTGTGTCATCATCAGCCCCCGTATTTTATAACCATAATTTGAGGAACTGTCTTTGATGTATGGGGGTTTTCTCCCTTCAGCCTGCTGCTTTTTCTTTTTCCAATGAGCATTTCCCTGTTTCTTACTCTCTTGCAGTAACATCTTAGTGTGTGGTATTTTTATAGAAACTCTTCTGACAGTGGCTTTTCTCAGCTTAGTTTTAGCAGTAGTTTCTACTTGTTGCTTTCTGTGGCAGCTCTGGTTTGGTGAGTGACATTTTGTAAGCGTGTCCTTACCATTACAGCAGCCACTGGTGACCTTTCACTGGAATCCCTGGCAGCAACAAGTTGTTTCTCAGTATTAACCTGCAATACAAGTCCTGGTAGCTGTTTGCAGGGCAGTGACCAGAGGAGTTTCCATTTGGATCATTATGTACCTATTATGTATTTCCTACTTTCATGATGTTGTCTGCAGTCAGCTGGAACTAAACCCAGGAATGGAGACAGCAGTATTATATTGCTATCCTATTCTCTAGATCATCCAGAGATAAAGCTGGGAGATAGTTTGGGGAATTTGCATTCTTAGTAGTGGAGGTCTCTGCTATAATTTGTATGAATAGAAAGCACATGTTTGTAAGGAAGTTAATGCAAAGGAAATGTTGGAGTCCTGCCAAAGTGCACAGCCCGCTCCACAGCTGACTCCTAATGATAGAACAGTTAAAGTAGTTTCTGCAGCCCTGGGACTTAGTGGTGCTGCAGTTGTCCTGTGGGTCTAACCAAACCCCTAATGCCACAATCCCTGGGCACTGGTTTGGCTGTGCATCTGCAGTGCTGTTCCCGTGCCCTGGTCTGGGTTTACTTCCCTGCCAGCCTGTCTCCTCTCCCCAGCCTGCAAGTTGCCATGTGTGTGTTGTCTTCCAGCAGTGGGAAAAGCCCTTGGCTTTTCTGCTCTGTTGGAGATGCTCCTAATGCCCCAGGAAGGTGCCAGAGCGCGTTTCTGCCTCTGCAGAGTCTTGTGATTCCAGACAAGGCTTAGCCAAGATCTACAGTCCCTTAGACCACGGAGATCAGCGCGTGGGAAGGGAATCACTGCTCCCTCTCTCTTCTGTTAAGGGATGACATCCTTTGGTATGTGAACCAGCCTCTTTTGTTAGGTTGCCTCTTGCTGAGGGAGACAATGCCTCTGTGTGTGCTGCTCAGGAACTTCACTTACTGCTCCGTGAAATTGTTGTGTAGTACATAGATAAGAAACCTTCCTTTGTGTCCCTCTCATTCATCCTATGGGTTTTCTGATGTATCATCAGCTTTAATTTCATGCTACAGCCTCCCCTTGGCTGCACGTCTCCTTACCCTTGTGGGAACACTGTAATGTGTGAGCCTTCTTATCCCACATTTCAGTTTAGCTGAACTCAGTCCTTGTGCCCAAAGAGGATATGTACACATTGCTGTTCCTTCCCCTCACACCGAGAGCTAGCATGTGCCCTTTGCTTTCTAGAGAAAGACAGGCTAAAAAGGCATCATATTATCTGCAATAGATCACTGAGATACACCTGACTTTAAAAAATATATATATTTACTCTTCAGCCCCTCTCCACTCAGCATTTTTCAGATTTGAGGAACTTGTTTAGATTACTGAAACATTGAAAAGACTGAGGTGCAATCTGATCACACAGTCATGTATTTTATAAAACCCCGTTCTAGGATCATCTGGTTAATAGTTTGTGTCCTGGGTGAACTGAAAATCTGATGAAAATACATAATTCCTGTCAAAATAGTGTTGGCTTTTATATTTGATTTGCAACCATCGTTCCAAAGTTGGTGGTTTTTTAATTTAAATTCCTTTATAATTCTTTCATAACTGTTGATAGCAGAGCATCTACAGAATACAAAGTAATCAGCTCAGAAAGGTTTGCAGCTTCCAACAAACTGCCTTGTGGTGTGTAGTAAGTAAAATATGTGAGGGTCCAGAGTAGTTTGTTGTGGAGTGTTTTTCACATGGTTTTGGTTTGGTTTCTTTAGGGTTTTAGCTCATGGTGTTTAACCAAGACTGGCATGGTCTCTGTTCTAAGTTTATTTCTCCTAAATGGTTGTTACATTGAAAGCCTCAGGAAAGCAAATGAAAATGGGTAAACTGGCACTGTGGCAGAGGCATTATTGGCTGGTTTTGAAGTGATCAAAGTAGCATCAGGCAGAGGCAAGCAGCTACAACAATATCTCATTCTCAAAGATCCATTAAATTATTCTTAAAATCCACAAGAGACTGCTTTGATAATATTGGCTATAACTGGTTTGAGTATTTATTCCACTTGCACTTTTTAAAGTCAAATGTTTTTTGATTTAAAAAGCTTATAATTGACAACCAAAGGGCAAGAGAAAGAAATGCTCTTGGATCTCTTTCAATTTTAAAGTGGGAGAAAACTAGTACAGAGGTGCCAAGTCCTTTATGACATCATAGTCCTTCCTTTGTTTGAAATTTCATTTGAATCTACTTTTTCTTTAAAAGGGCCTCTTCTCATAGACTGTTTTGCTTTAAATAAGAGTCCTGTTGCTGTACTTGAGTGTGCAATAGCAAAGCTTGTAAATAATGTTCATTACCTTACTGACATTCACTTTTCTGCATAGTACTAATTCTGTTTTCACACTCCTCCTTGCTACTTGGGTTCATGCTGACATAGCAAATGCAGCAATGCTGGCTGCACAATTCAAGGCTCTCTGCCTTCTGGACACTGCTGAACTGGTGTTTAAGCTTTTGAGTGCTGATGGATAATCTTCCCTCAACATCATCCTGAATAAAATCCTCTCTGGCTTTCCTGCTGTGTGGTAGCCTCAGGGAGAAGGCTGCTCCCTATGTCACCTTTCTCTGTAAAAATTTGCTATCACAGTGATATTATCAGCAAATTTGTAGATAACCACATTAAAGTTAGTTTGACGTTCATTTGCCGTGTGAAGACGCTTTTTGAATTTATTTTTCAAGTAATTTGGCACATATCAGACGACTATGATGCTGTTTATTTTCTCTCCTGTGCCGTGCAAGGAGCCCAAGATGTGCTGCCAGATTTATTATCTTCATGTGATGATCTTTGTTTGTAAATGAAAATTTTGGTGGGATAGAAGCTCTAGGAAAATGTAGGCATTTCATACAATGTGATCAAGCTCTTGTTCTTGGTTTTCAGAGAAACTTGAGTGCAGTAACATTTTTCAAATCAGACACATTTTCTTACTTTTACACCAAGGGTATTCACTGGCAAGACAATGCTGGGTACAGTAGTGTAGAAAAGTATTTGTAGGCTTAGCAGACTATTTAAAAATCTTTTTGTGACAGATGTATCTCAAATTTTATATTTTCTATCCTAAAGGCAATCGTTCTTCCTGCTGTCACAAAGCATCTTCTTTGGTGCAGCACAATAGGGATTAAAAAAACCTCATTTCAGTCTTAACTTAATTCCAATCTGAAAAACTTGCAATGAGGTGGTAATGAACTTGAACTTAGTACAGATTACCTCCTGCATGCTTACACAGATGTTCAAACACAAGACAGATATTTTTGAGACATAGTTCTCTTCTGAGAGTGTTTCTCTCTTGAGCAGATTAAACCCTGACATTTTCTGCTTTGCTTGTTGTTGCAGCGAATACGGTAACACCGTTTGGAGTTCACCTCCTAGGTTTGAATTAGGTCTACATAAATTCATACCCAGAAGAAGTATGGCTCATGATTATCAGGATGAGATCCTTGTAGCAAATAATAGGTTGTTGAGATGAAGAGGCTGATCCTCTGATCAGACCAATCAAAGCCATTTGGAAAGCAAAACTCTATGCTAATGTGTAACCCGATGGAATAATGTGTCCACACTGGGCTAGGAAAAGTCTAAAAGCCTTTCTTCAGACAGGACCTACACCTGGTACTACTGTGGGCTGCTTTATGCAAATACTACAGCTTTGTTATTATTGCACCACAAAATGCATTAGGCATCCAATTTCCTTTGTAAATGAAGCAATACATTACTTCAATAGCTACTTTTGAAGCTTTCTGCAACTTAAACCACAGATGTTAAAACTATTGGAATTAAATGAACCCCCTCTGAATTGTAATCCTTGAATAAACTAGAAGGGGTTTTTTAATTATAAGTTTTATTAAATTAAAAATATACTACAATGGAGTGGAAAAAGTCAAATGATCTTATATGGCAAAAATAAAAACTTGAAGCTCGCTATCCATACTCCATTGGGTATGGAATGCCAAAAGAGAAATAATACATTTCATCTTGTTGCAAAGCCTAATGTTCTGTACCACATCATAATGTAGCCCAAACCTGACAATTCCTGGCTCATAAATCTCTTGGTTTTTCTTTTATTTACACTACAGACAAAAATCAAGTCTGTCCTTCAAAAGTACTCTGTCGTCAAGTGAGCTTGAAAGTTTATGTTGTTATCCATCATGTTTGACTATGTTTATGGTGCTGGAGATAAAATCTAGGCTTGTGAGCTTCATATTTTAGGGGATACAGTGGCAGTGCAAGTATGGACTTGAGATTATGAAGCTCTTTGAAGATGAGAGGGAAAAAACATTTGGGCGATTGGCATTGGAGAAGTTACTTCCAAAGACCACTGAATTCAGTGCAACACTTATAATCAAGCTATTTCTATCATAAAACTTTAGATAGCTATTGTATCCCAGCTAAGGACTCAGGTTCCCAATACTGTCCTGGGGAGGATGGTTAGTAGCCTGATTTAGGGGCCCTGAATCATCCTGGGGATGCTCTGTAGAACTAGAGGAAGCCTGGGCTGTTAAATTTGGCACCCAAAGACTTGCCACTCATGGTTAGGGAATGTTGCCTTTTAAAGGAGTTGGATCAGGTCTCAGAAGTGTATTCTGTAGTTGTCATGGTAAATACCTGAAGGTGAAATAAAGGTATGAGGGCAAAACTTAGCTTGAGGAAAATTTTGCTGACATCAGAACCTGATGGGCTTTTAAACATATGCTTGTCACTAGACACTAATTTATTTATTATCATGAGGTCAAGGAAGCCAGGAGTTATTAGAAAGAAGAAATGGGTAAGAAACGAAATGTGTACTGTTAAGTTACTCTTTAAACTTTAGCTGCTACAAGATAGAGGCTGCTTGTTTGCTCAATTCATATGATAACTACTGCATGCTTTGCAATAAGGGTAGAAGTCCACTTTGGTTACTTTCCTTGTTTACATAGAGAGCAGTAGCTATCAAGTGATGTAGTTATAGTGCCCTTATGCTAAATTCTTGTTTATTTTCATAGAAAAACTTTATTTGATAACTCTTCCAGACAAAGTTACTTTAGCTTGCATAACTTCAGCAACATTACAAATTCTGCAGATATTTAGCCATTTTGAGTAGATACATGTGCAGAAGTTATACTTCTATACTGAAGAACACTTTTTCAGTATTTCGTTAGATGTTGCTCTAGTTTTTCTACCATTGTGATTTGATGTGTTTATTTTTGAAAAAGAACTTATAATCAGTGTTCCTTAATAAAAATATGCAGCTAATAATTTGAATGAATGGGAGGGTGAGGAAGCTTTCTAAATAAAGTATGTCCTGTTTATGGAAGCAAGTGTTTGGTAGAGAGCTCTTTCCTTGCCCTCAGGTTGTCTGTTGCTTCTTCGGTTGTTGAATTCTTCTGCACTCGAGAGAACATTATTGGTCAAATCTAAACCCATTACTTTTCCATTGAAATTTCCATTATCTGTGAGCAATTCCATCTTGGGGAGGATTATAATATTTCTCATATTCTGTAGTGTTCTGCATGTGCTTCATTACTGTGCACCATACATGGGAAAATGTCATTTATTATTTCATACATCAAAATACTCTGTCTGCATTGATGAGCCTTCTTGTCTGACAAGTGCAGCTGCTGGCCTGCACTCACATATCTTTAGCTTTATTTGAATCTCATATCTGCCATCATTAGCTATTCATGCAAGCAGGAAAAGCAAAGGAAATAGTTCAAGGAATTCAGAGTGCTTGCTTTAACCAACTCCAGTGTTCTAAGAGAGTAGCAAGGATATTATGAACAACAAAGAGAGCACAAGCCCTGTCCCATGTGTACATTAATGAGATAACAAGAGATGCCTGTAGCTCTGCAAAGATAATTTTTTTAAAATTGCTTTTGCTGTTTAATTGCAGCTTTTGTGTTTTATAGATTTTATTTAAGCTATCAGTAGCTGTACATTAATAGTGCATTTAACACAGAATTGAATATTAATAAAAAGGGACAAGTGGACTAATTTCCATGTGTAAACCAGGCTCTGACAAGATGATGTTAACTGATAATAAGTTTTTAATAAAGGGTAATTGAGAATAAAGCTATAAGAATTGTTGAGATCTTTAAAAAATAACCAAACCGAAATTGTTTAGTTACCAGAAGCCTGTAAGTGCTGTCCAACAGACATAGAAGCTCAGGATTATCTAAAAACCAGGGACAGAATCAGCCTGCTCAGATGTTTTTGGAGGGTGGCTGCCCTTTTTCGTAGTCCCCTGGCCACGAGCAAGTGCTAGAGAGGACTGTGAGTGCTGACATCCCTCACTCACCTGGAAAGGCAGCATTATTCCTAATGAGGTTAATGTGGAGTGAGTTGCAATATAATTGAAGGACATTAGCATTTATTAGAAATTGAAAAGAAAGCGGAATTCCTTAAGGCCTGACATTACAGGCATTTGGAGAGGATGAAATGTTTCTCATTAACAACCTGTGTGCTTTTTGGCTGCACTGTAGGTTTTTCTGTATGAACACCTGGCCTCTGGCTCATATTTATTTGATCCAAACACCTGAAGCATATGAATAAGTGTTATTGGTTTTCCTAGTGACTGAAGAAGGCATGGCCAGAAACATAAGCATACCAGAATATATGAATGTAATACAAATGTAATAAGAATGTAATCTTATATACGTATAAGAATATAGTTGAGAACTGTATTCTTATAAAGAGAGTGTAAAATCAGAGGCACTGGCATTGCCTCCAGCACAACCTCAATCTGTGTAGTCTAATATTTTGTAGTTATTTCAAAATACAGGGTTTTTCTGGAAAATTGGAGCAGTGTTTAGCTAAAGTCGGAGCACCGTGAGATGATGAAACTCTGAAATGTACCTTGAGCTGTTTTCCTTCCAGTGCACATAATAAGCAGTGCATATAATAGAGTAGGAAAATGCACTGCAGACAAAGGTCACTCTCCACCATCCCAGTGAGACATTTGTACCCACTTGCTACCTTCTGTGTCCCATCCTGGGGAAGGAAGGAAGGAAGGAATACTCCAACATTGCTATTGGCATGCTGCTTCTTCAGAAGAAAATAATAATGGATGAATGTTTCCCACAAAATCTTGGATGGTTCCTTTTTTTTTTTTTTTAATGTTTTGGATTTCTCACAGGAAAATACCCTCTTTTCCCCGTGATTGCAATTGCCACCAAATGTGGAAAGCCCCATTGCTGTTCTGCTTGGCAGTTGCATATGTGGCTTGCTAAACATGTGCTTGGGAACATTCATACTTAAAATATCTCAAACCCAGAGACTCCAAAGTTTCAGGAATTGGCAGGTTCTGTAGAAGGTCCCAAGGCATTGTAGTTTAAACTCTGGTGATAATGTTTCAGCACCACTGGTCATGCGCTTGAGGGAACACAGTCTGCAACGCAGGAAAGACTGACTTTATAAGAAACTTCATATGTATCTGATAGTTCAGTCCAGGTCAGGAAATAAATTGCCATTTTTTTCATCTGTCAGAGACTTAGCTCATGGTTAAGTGCTGCTGACAGTGCAGTGAACTCCTCTTGTGCTCAGGGAGTCTTGAGCATAGTTCATAGAGCTTATCCTGAGAACTGCGTCTTTGATCTTTGGCAAACTGACAATTACTGTTACTGCACTGAGCAAAACCACGTCCTTCAGCTCTTTGTAACAGTGAGAAAAATGTAGCGTTATTGCAGAGAGGAAGGTATTTGCTCCTGTGTTATAAATTATTTACTCCTTTCTGCCAGCAAAGATTTAGGAATGCAGAAGGTAAATAAATGGCTTATTGAATTTTTAGTCTTTAGTGATCTCAAATCTTCTGAAAGTCTTTTTTTTTTTCTTGATACTGGGGGAAAAATAGTATGGGCTTTCATCTCTTTATTCTCCCTTTCAGTGCAGTGGTATTTTTGCTTAAAAAGTGAATCTGTGCTAATATTGTCTTTGTGAGATACAATGAACTTCTTAACAAATCTGCAGTAGCATTCAAATAAAGATTTCCTTACAAATGCAGCTTAACAACCAAAGAGAAAATGCTTGTATTCAATATTGTTTAAAAGATTTCAGTTTCAGTTCTCCTCCTTGGTACTTGAGTGAAGAACAGACTCCAAAATTTCAGCCATCTTCTAAAAAGATACTGAAACAAAACAAGTAAGATGAAAGAATTACATTCACTCCTAATTTCTCATAGAAAGGTTTATTTCTCTAAGTCTCCACATTGTACCTATTAACAGAAAAGATGACAAATGCATTCAAGGCATTTAAATTAGAATTTTATCCAGCCTTGTCATTTGCCCTGAAGGAAGTACATGGAAAAATTGTGTGTTTCTGATTCAAATGGAGTTTTCCTTGCATTTTCCAAAGTTCTCTAACAATCTACCTGCTGAAGAGAGGAGAAGATGGTTTATTGGTAGTAATGTTGGGACACAATTTTCAGGTTGCTGCAGTGTGCATCCCAGCCTATGCATTTTTTGGATAGGTTGTTTTGGTTAGCTCCCTACCTAACCAAAACAGGGCTGCATTTTTTTTCCTGGTGGCAGCTAAAATCAGATTTAGATGCATTTTTCTTTGTGGCTGGGGAATCTATATGTGCACAAATTCACCTTGTATAAATATACCCCCAGACTGTGTGCTGCTGAAAGAACAGCTGGGATCAGAACAGATAAAATCTCAAACTGGTTTTGTGGTTTTTAAAAAATGTATCAGTGTGTTAGGTGAAAGTTTTTTTAATGAACTGACATTATTTAGCTGAATTATTTAGAGACTAGCAGTTGTCTGCAGTTTATGACTCACACTTTGGTTAATCCCATGAAGAGACTATGTCTCTTGGTGTCATTAATGAAAAGCAGTTGCATTCCTCCTTTCATATATCTCAAAGTGAAAACCCAGCAAGTCACAACATTCAAATTTAGAATTCCTTCTGTTCAGCACCCTCCTCCCTTAAAATACCTAAATTAGGGATGCAACATAGATTAAATGATGTTCTGTTTACACCAGCAGTTCTCTGACCTTAATTCTGTCATCCTACCCATAGATTTGGACATCTCGAAATGAATAACAGATTTTAAGCTTCATCTTTCACACGTGTCTTTTAACTAGTGTAGGAAGCCCTTTCTGCCTCTTAAATCAGCTTTGCTACTTTGTCCTCAGCATGGGGAAAAAGACTAAAAAAATTTTTGCCAAAAGAAAAGGGATGACTCACAAAGATTTATTTTCATGGCCAACAGAAAGTATTTAAACCTGATTAGACATATGAAAGAATTTATCATGGATTTATGTTTCACTGTGCTATGTGAGCTAAATGTATAACTACATCTTCAGTAAAACTCTCTTGCTGTGACAGAAACAGTCTGGAAACAAGTGTGACTCGCTAACCAATTATGCCAGTGCCCTACCCTTACGGAAGGGAAATGTTGGATCTGTTCAGAGCTCAAGTGAATGTCAAACCCGTGGGGTTTTGCTTGGTTGTTTTCCTGCACAGAGATGCAGACCACATTGGCTTTAGTGTTGGTCGTACATTAGACTGAATTTGACACCTTGTAAGAGAAATTTGTCAGGAAAGATTTCGCAACTTTGACCTGAGAAATTCCCATACACATGTAATCCTAATACTTTATAGAAGAGTGTCTAGGAAGATTATTAGAACCATACTTTTTGATAGACAGAGAAACCTTTGTAAAATTGATGTGTAATACTACAGAGGACTATCAGTAAAAAGCAGAATGAAATAGCAAATCCTTTCCTTGGAGTACAGTAGAGGTGAAAATCATGTTTCAGAAACTGCTCTGCTGTCTCGACAGGTAAAGAAGAATCTCCTCTGCAAACCCATCACTTTCCAGTTCTGAAGCTAATCTCTCACACAGTCACCACAATGACTTTGCAGGACTTGAAGCTTCTGGCCACAGCTGTAAATTGAAAACCTCTGGGGACAGATGCTAGAACATGATCTCAGTCATTTTATACAGTGAAATTATTAAATGTTTGCGGATGCAGTTTTGGCAGATTAAGTGTGCTCTCAAGTGATTCCAGGGCACTTTGGGAGTTGGCATGACCAGGATACTGTGCCCATGGGGCAGCATCTGCTGTCCATTTTGGCAGATTAAGGGACACAGGCACAGAAAGTCAACTTGGCTTTGCTGTTCAGATGCTGAGGGTGAATTTAGCCTGCTAATGGAGGTGTCCTAAATGCACCAGTGACAAAAATTGTGATTCTAACTGGAATTTTTTCTTAATGTTTCTTGTATTTTCACTATAACTTTTTTACCACATAGATACTCTTTAACATTGAGGGAAAACCATTCTTGAAGGCATTCTGTATCAGTCAAAAAGGAAAATATTAATTCTTCTGCAATCAGCAGAGATTTCTAAAGTGCTAAGATGAACACTGGTAGAGATGTATATTACCCAGTAGCATGTTTTATGCATATTAGATATCAAGCTTGAAACTGCCCTTTTCCCGTCTATTCTTTGGAGTTAATTGTATGTTAAAAAGTAAACATAGACAAATATAGGGGTGTTGCTCTGTGTGAACCAGCAATTCGGGAGATGTTTCCATGGCCCAAAGCTGGAGTGAGTTGTGCTGTTTTGTTGCCTGCAGTGCAGGGTGTGTGCCTCTTTCACTTGCTCTGGGAAATCCAAACACAGCTAAGCTGATAAAATAGGTCATAAATTTGCACATTTATAATTATTTTGACTTCAAGGAGAACACATACACAGCAGAGCAAAAGAGCAACTGTGTAAATTGAGTTTTGACTTCAGCATTCCTTCCAAAGGATCCCTGTCCATGTCAGCACATAAGACAACAGGGTTTTCCCGGATGTGGTTGTGTGGCTGTGGGACCAAGTGTCTCCTTGCCTGTTATTAAATATTGCTGCAAGAGGGTTTCTTTATTAATCTCTTGCTCTGTACTGAACTGTTAAGGCCTGTTCATAATAGTGCTGAAAACCTGTACCCTGTCCAGCACTGAGCCTCCAGTAGCTTGCTGTCTCTGACCACCTCCTCAAAATTGAATTTTTAGCTCTGTACAGACTGAAACTCCGTAATGGTTTTGAGCCCAAACCCCACAGTTACTTCACAATAGCTGATTTTCAAGATCTAGGTGTCCTATCATCATGACTGCACCATGAATCTGCTGCATGGTCCAACTCAGTGGTCAAGCCTCATATTGTATGATCTACTTTCCTTTCTATTTCCTAAATATTGCATTAGAAAAGTCGTGTGTTATAACCAAGCAAGGAGAGAAGAAAGGAGTGGGGAAATAGAGGATTTCTATTCTAGCAACAAGAGTAGGGAAAAACTTGCATTACAAAAGGTTAAAACAGGAGGAGGGAGTTTAGTGTGACAATTTGATAAAACAGATTTGATAAACAGTCTGGGGTTTTTGTGTATGTTTAAATAGCAGCTTCCTAAATCACTAACTGAATTTCTCAGTATTCTTGGATCTAAGACTGCTTATCAGTTTCAGCAATTCTCGTTGTTTTGAGCTGAGATTATAGGATCATGTAAGCAGCAAAAATTGATTTCTAGCATCTTCTACTTTATTTAGTGCCATGTGGATTTGAGGGAAAAAATTTAAGTTATTAAATGCGTATCAGAAAAAGAATAATTTTAAAGATCATTGATACAAAAGATGTCTCTGCTGATTCCCCTCCCTTAGCTTCCATTTTGAAACAATGCAGAACCATTTTTTGTTCTTAAAAATTGTTGGAGGTTTATTGCATCAACTTCATATTTCAAAATAAAATTTTGTTTCCCGATGTTCCTTTATATGTTTTATCTGAGTTCTGCTCTGATACTGAAATCCTTCAGGACTAGGCTGATACCTGTTTATTTCCTTCTGCATGATGTTTTATTCTTCTAGATGTGCTAGTGCAGCAGCTTGGTAATGGCTAGGAGATGTTCACAAGGATCCCACATTTTCTCTTTGAAAAAGTTAAGGCTGCCTTCTTGAACTGTAGTGCTGTACATTGATACAGGTGATTATTCTCTGAAATGTTTCAGTCAATCCCAGTAACATGTATCATGTAGAAATTAGGATGCTTTCGTTCCAAAAACTTCTTAAGAGAAGCTGCTTCTTGAAAGCTGCTTATGAACTTGACTGTCTTGAAATAAAAGGAATAGGTAAGTTATCAAAATTGTGTAAGACTGAGAACTGTTAGCCATCCTTTCTATTTGAAGAAATGTCTCTACTATTACCAGATGGCACTCTAGAGAAGCAACTTACTTTTGCTATTTTCTGTGTCAGCACCGAAGTTTAAGAAGAAAAACACATCAGGACCAGAAAAACCTTGCTTGAATCTGTCTACAAAAAAAAAAAGGGAAATTCCCATAAAGTACAAGTGCAGTAGGACATGAATTCAAACGGTAGTCACCACTAGCACGTGGGACACCTGTTAATAGAAAGCTGCCTGTTTATTCCACCTGAAGAAATCGTGTAGAAGAGTTCAACGTTTCCAGTGTTGCTAATAACTGTAGCTGGAAAAGTTCTAAAAAAGAAGCATACATCCCAAAATGTGAAAATCATCTCCTCCAAAAACGTTGCTCAGGGACATCAGTGTGACTGACAATCGAAAGCCAGAATGTGCCCTCATGTGTGTGCTTGACTCTCTTAAGGACTTGAGAGGCTTTTTCCTCACACCATTTTCATCATCTCTGCTTCACTACTTTGAGGTCCAAATAATTTATCAGCTGAATTTGAAAAGAACAAAAAATACCTGCTGTTTTGCCTTTGCCTCATTTGATAAGCATGTAGCAACTCCTAACAGGAGTTTAGGATGATAAAACATCAAATGAGATAGAAGGCAGGCTGAAATGGTTATATTGTCATTAACTTACAGAACCCTTGGCTGCTACAATGTGTTTGTGCTGTGCCGGAGGTCTCAAATGAACAATTTGAGAGTAAATGAATAAAAATTGTATGATAGGTTAGTGGGGTGTTCATGACTCCAGATGTTGCGAACTTAGGTGGTTTCACTACTTCTGTTTAAATTATTTGTAAAATAGAAACTTGCTGGTTATTTTTCAAGTTTTCTTCCTTCCTTTTGCTGTTAAAGTTCAATTTGTGATGGAGATAACGTCTGAAACTATGGCTGTACCTTCACACCTGAGCATGTAGCACCCTTAGCGCTCTGTTCTGGTTGTGCTGTCAGTCAGAAGCCACATGAATCCAGCTGACAGGGCACTAGTGGGATTTCTGCTGTTTGCAGTGAAACTCCTCCAGGGTGGGGTGAGCCAGGGGAAGCAATGTTATGGTGCTGACAGCTGGGTGTAGGTCTTTGCTTTGTTCAATAGTCACTGCAGAGGACACTTTGGGGTGTGTTGGAAGGCACTGTCACTGCACTGCACTGAGAAATGTTGGCACACGCTATAGCAAGGCATCTGACCCTGATCAAATATTCCTCCTCAATTAAAAGCATGCGTAGCTATTCTGCTCAGCTTGTTCTTAGGAAGCTAATAATGGACTTGGATCCTCTTGCTCTATTTTGGCGACATCTTATTGAATCATGCATTGAATGATGTGACTAATTTGTGGAACAGAGTGCCTGTGCATCAGCTGTTCACGGTTGCTTTCCTGGGGGGAAGATAAACTTTTTATGTTAAAAGACACCGATCATTCTTTTCAGCATATCAAAGAACAAATGTACTGTAGGCTTTTCTGTTGGGAAAAAAAAAAAAAAGAGAACAAATGGCTTTTATCTGTATTTCCATCATTACTCCCGCATAAATCTCACTGAAGCTAATGTGACTTGTAGCAATGCAGATGAAAGCCAGACACTGTTGAGATGTGGAGTCCAACAGAGCAAGGCACACCACAGAAGCAGGAGGGTTCATCCCTGTAGGAACAACCTGCAAGTGTGTGACTCAGCCTGCTTGGAATGAACCATTGGTGTGCAAAGCCAGGGCTCTCCAGATTGGTGTAAACAATCAATCTGATTAATGCAGTGGCTGTGCACCCTACTGAATGCTCAACTTCACTGCTGCCCAGATGGATTTCTCCAGAAGAAAAAAGTTTGGTGTGTGCATAGGAGCACACGTGATGTCTGTGATGGAAGGGATGCAGGGCAAACAAAAATCACCCGGACTCTGTGACTGGGAAGGAAGAGATGGGACTGGGAGGGTTGAGCTGGACTTCTCATGAGTTGTGGGCATAAGGGGAGTAAGCTGAAACCTGCAGGCTCACCTTGAGGAGTTGGAAGGGAGTAAGGGGACAGGGTCAAAGGGACAAACCTGTGGGATGCTGTGGAGATTAAAAAAAGAAAAGGAAAACCAGCAAGCAGCAGGTTCTTAAAAAAGTATATAGAAATACATAATGGAGGACAACATTAACTGGGAACAATAAAGTTAGTCCTCCCAGCTGATCACAAATAGTAATGTCACTGTGAGCAGAAGAGGAAGGCAGTTCTGTAGGTGGGCCCTAGGACAGAGGCATAGCTGGAGCAGTCTGATAGAGAAACACAGAATTACTTATTTCAGTGCTGACAAGGCCAATAAACCATGCAATCAGCTTAATTTCTTGATAGTTTCTGAGATAATGTCTACAGCAAAGTCTCAGTTCTGCCCAAGTTCCATCCATGGACACTTGAGATCTGTAGAACAAAAGCAGCAAACACCCTGCCACCAGCAATTACTTTGACCTAGATGAAAATAGCAGGGGTTTTATTTTTTTATCTCTTATTTTGCTATTCAAAATAGTATGTATTGATCCCTTTATTAGTGTAACATACAGACTGAAGTTCAAAGCAAAGACTAAGACTAAGAACTTATTATGGAAGGCTTGTTCAAAAGAGAAATTGGGCAAGGAAAGGTTTTGATCAACCCCCCCTTGCCTAGGGTTCCACCTGCAAACGCAGCTCTTGCACCTCTCTTGCTATCCAAGCTTAGGAAATGTAGCACTGCCCTTTAACACACGAGTCAGAAGGCAGGCTTTCTGTAAGGTGATGTGGCTGCTGCTGTTTTCAGAGTATCCTCTTCATCTTACCTGCAGCTGTGGGACAGTAAAGATAATGTCTGCCAGCTTTTTCTCTCTTGAAAGCAAGAGCATACTTGTGACCTGTCCTTCTGAAAGGGCACTGCATTGTCATCTGATATATTTGGATATTCTCAAGTCCACATTAAAATATGGCAAGTTATCTTTTCATCACAGGATATTCATAGTAAATAGAAAAAAAAAAAAAATCTTGCCAGTCCTTGCTGCCCAAAGGAAGTCTATAAACAGGGCTCCTGAGTGTATGCAAGTAAGCTTCAGAGGAATTGAAGAAGTGTGGTTGCAGTGTGAGTAATTGTACTTACAGAGAATCTGTCAAGAATACAAAAGGCAAGCCTGGCAGTGGAAGTGTCCCTGTTGCTCTGGTAGGACAAGGACCACACAATCCAGCGTGATTCAGTAGAACTTCCTTCTAAGTAGATTAGCTCCTCCCTGTGTTGACTGATAAAGATACAAGGTGATTTACTTACAGGAATGCAGGTGCGAGCCTTTGAATAAAAAGAACTGCTATGGACTTTGAGTCACCAGCAGTGATGAATTTTTGAAGTCAGTTTACCATCATTTAATACTATTTTAGAATAGCTGTTAGTGTGTGGCCTTTTCATTTCTGCCAGTAAACTTCCTAATAGATACTGAAGCAGGACTGAAAAGCCTGTGAGCACCATGGAGACATCATTTGTTCAGTGTTGCATTATGACGTACTCATGATCTTTTTTTCTTTGCTTCCTTAACTTTTTTTTTCAACCTCCTTATTTCATTTCTGTTCAGTGTGTGTGTTGATTTTAGTGATGGTGTAGTTCATTGTGGAAGTGATTTAATGTTCACTTGTGAATACTACTCCAAGGCACCTAGTAGCATTAGTATGCTAGTAGCCGCCCAGTGATGGTGCTTCCTGTGTCAGCTGTAGAACACAAAAGTTATACTGGAAGTACTTAGATAAATCTATTTCCTCAAAATGGCTCTGTACTTTCATTTTGTCAAAATGCCTGCGTGTTGGCTTTCTTTGCTGCTGAAATGCTGTTCTATCTGTTCCTAACTTCCCTGTTTAACAGCAGACAGACCCAGGAAGCACTGACTGACTCGGATGATCCCGAAACAGGCTGTCTAACTGATAACAAGCCAACTGCTCGACACTTCTATCCTGTCGCCTTGCTGCTTGTCAGCTCACACCTGCTGGTTGTGTGGCTTATTTTAAGTCTTGCTTTGCTATTAGCCAAATATCAATAAACTTTACTTGTGTTCCTTTCTTTTCTACAAACAGCAACGAACTAACTCTAGAAAAAAGAATCATGTTGTAATATTTCTACAGTCTCAGACCCCAAGGATTCATCTTTAAGATTCCCATGTCTGAAATGTACTGTGTTTTCATTCTTTTTTCTGAACTCCGAGAAGTATACTATGCATTGAGTGAATTGATTTGCTCTTTCTGTTCATGGTAAAGCTTTCCCACTGTAATTAGCGCAAAGAAAGCCCACTTACAATGCTGTCACTGTATAGAAGTTGTGGAATCCTGAATGCTTGAATCCCTCTTTCCAGAGTAATTAGTCTGACAAAAAAAATTTGCACAACACAAACTAACCCCTAGACAAATATGGCAGGGCAATGGTTTGTGAGACTTATCTTCCGTTGTGTTTTTTCATTGTAACTAGCTGACGGGATTGTTTTCGTTTAATAAATTATTATTACTTTGCTACAACTAACCCTTTTCTGTAGAGTAAATAGAATATACTAAGTTCTGTTTTGTAATGAAATTAGCCTGTTTCTAATTGTTGCTTTAGTTGCTTTTGCTTTCAGTACACTTTTATATTCTTTTTAACAAAGTCCTGTTTATGTCTTGATGCACCACTTTGGCACTTGTGACTTTTGTACTGTATGTGAACGAACATCCTTCCTTTATAAAGCAGAGAGGTGGATTGGGCTGTTTGAAAAGCCATTCTCTCTTTTTTTCATTGCAAAGCTGAACATACAGCAAATGAAGCAGAGATGAAACTTTCCTTCACGAATCTCTAGGGCCAGACTTAATAAAATTCCTTATTCCTAGAATGTGCATTTTAGGGCAATGTATACTCACACATATATAGCAAATCAATTGAAAAAGAAAGGTATGAAAAGGTTTAAAAGGCAAATATATTTCTGGAATTAGAACAAAATGTATCATTAAAGTTATTAAATTTTTTTACTGAACTTTAAACCTCAAGGGCAGATATATTAGGGGGATGGAAAATCTTATCACCTATTTCTGAGGGCAATAAGTGTACTGGGCCTGGCCTTGGATTTAATTCTGTAAGATGTATCATCACTCATGGAAAACAAAAATGTAGAGTTGAATCCTTGTTATTTTTACTTCAACTGTTGCTGAAACTCTGCAATGAACAAATAAAGCATATTTATTTATTCTATGTTTCATGAAGTTGTACTTTTTCCCCCTTTCACTAGAGAAGGATGCCGCATAGAGAATGTTCTGAAGAATGTCAAATGCAGAAAGTATGCATTCAACATGATACAGCTGATGGCTTTCCCAAAGTACTACAGACCTCCAGAGGGGACATATGGAAAAGCTGACACCTAAGTTTAACAAAAGTGTAATCAGGAGCATGTATCATGCTAATTAGTGAATATAACAACTGCTGTTTATGACATATGAATTGGGAATGTATGACCAGTGGAGGTGTTATTTTTAGCAGGTTTTATCACTTTACACTGAAATGAATCTGATTAGTCATGAAATAAAACCATGAAAAAGCAATGGACTGGATATTCTGAAAATCAAATATACTCAACTTATCTTTGTGAAATTGAAGCTTAGTATGACTCATAAGCCAGCTGGAATTAGTTTCTGGGGTCATTTGATTGAAGATTAAAAAGGGAAATGGCATTTGCTGTAGGAACAGAGATTAGTAATCTGGAAGGTGGCATTCTGACTCCAAACCAAACCCTGAGATTTGATTTAAGGGGTATCTTACTGCTGGAAAAGGTGTTTTCTGTAACCAGCAGAGCACTGAGGTCTTGATCACTAAGGATTAAACCCTTCACAGAAATGTTTATGAAAGATGCTAATGATAATACCTGGGCTAAATATAATTTTGGTAATTACAATTAGCTTCTTTACATAAGCGTGGTAACTTCATAATGTGTTTTTAGTAATTGCAGACTGTAATTTCAGTAATTCCATTTTGATTCCCTGCGGTTCATTTGGATGTATCACTCTTGGTTTTCTGTACCCCAGCCAAATACCACTTATTTCACTTTCACATAGATCACACTGAAATCAGGGCGATTAATTCCACAAGTCATGTGACTTGAATTTCACCTCCTCTTTAGTGTAAACCCTTAAAAGCAAATTTTCTTTAGTGCTAGGGAAAATAAGTTGTATATACAGGAGTTAATGTATCTTTAGACTCTGAAAACTTGTATGTTATTAGAAAGCCTAAAATAAATGTTATGAGTAAACTGCTGTACTAGGACTAGTTAGCCACAGCAGCTGATTTATATCAAATTTGTAATGCTGCAGGTAGACACTCTAGGATGAAGAGCTATCAGCTTTAAAAATGAATGTTAATGTTCTGCCAGCTGGTGTTAATCCTGAAATTTGTCTTGCAAAGAACATTTGTGTTTTCTAATTGTGTCTATTTACTTCTATTTACCTTCTTCTGCCTCCCAGAGAGGAATACAATTTAAAATTCCCAAGTATTCACTGGTTACTGACCTTTATGCAATGCCTTCTTTTTATATCTAGAGCAGAAGTATGAGAAATGTAGCCTAATGAAACTACCCTGGGAATTTGAGCATCTGTAGGAAATTGTAATTGCCATGGATAAAGAAGTAGACGTTTGCTTACTCCTATGGAAGTCAAAGAAATCTCTATACACCGTGACTTTTAATTAGTTCTTTTTAATCCATTAATATTCATTACTGGGTATAAATCTGTAACTATAATAGAATTTAAGAGCCTGATTCTGCAAATTCTATTTGGGTGATCCATGGAACTGATCTATCATTTGCCTAAAATTAAATCCATCTTGTGTATTTGCAAGATCAGGCTTTGGAGTTTGTAGGAAAACATCAGAAAGAGATTCTTGTTCTAATACTCATTGACTTCAGTGGAGCCAGAAATTCACCTATACAATACATTAGCTAATTGGAACTATTTTTTCCAAGAAAAGTAGATAATGTAAGTAGTGTTTTGGTGCATTAGTTTTTTATTTCTATTATATAATATGCTGTCATTAATTGCTTCCTTTTTCTTGGAATGTATTCAGTATATGTCAGAAGAGTTGACAATGCATCACAGATAAGCTCAGACTCATGAGAACATAATGCCTTGATTTCTTCTTGTCATGTACCAGTAGAAGGGGACAATACTCATTGGGTGGCTGGATATGTGCATAAATTAGTGTTTGTCTATTAATATAATGTAGCTGATCTGTGTGAAACTTTCTTCTGAATTTATGGAACATAATCTTTCCTAGAAAAGTAATTTTTCTTGTGTCAGGCTGCTGCACTAACCCTCACTATATACATGTTTATTATTAGCTTAAAGAACCCCTACATATGCAGTTTAGAGATAGTGATAAATTCCTTATGGGTCTCTGAAATAACCTCCAGGCATGCAGTAGAGAATGCCAACCATTGCACAGTAATTCTGAAACTGTCTGTAAAAATCTCAGTGGAGATGGTGCTCTTTGCTGGGTGCTATAGGTACCTAGACTTCTTTATCTGAGTCCCATTGGCATTCTGTCACATTAAAATATGAAATTATTCTAGATTTTCTTGCCAGGAAAATAGTATTTCAAGATTGTGCCTCAGCATTTTAGCCCTGCCCAGGCTCTAAATTGCTGTTATCACTACCATGTTATTTTTGCGTTGAAATTGTTTTTCACGCTGAAGCCATGGATTTGATGAGGAGAAAGAAAAAATGGCACTGGATTGCTATCCTTTTTGTTTTAGCAACCATTCACAGTATGTTCTTGTGAAATTAAATAAATCCCTTATTTGCTAAAGATAATTAGACAAAACCACAAATACATCAGTCAGCTGCCGTGAAGCCTCGTGCTTGGGCCATTACAGAAGAGTTGCCTGAGCTCTGTGCTAAATAGTGCTGAAATTTTTCTCACTGATATTTGGATTGGAACATCTTGTTGTAGGTCTGGAGAGCTTTGTAAAACCTGCACAAGCGCTCCAAGTGTCCTGGAAAAACCTCATTGCTTCAGTAGCAAAACAGGCCCAAAGATTTTGTTGTTTGGTCAGTGCCTGCTGGGGCTACTGTGGTCCCTGTGGGCAAAGGCTGTGCCGTCAGCTGGCCATGGATTCAAAATTTTGGGGTTTTCTGGTTTGCCTTTTATGGAGAAACAAAGAGGGGCTTGCTGCAGGTTGATGGTTGTGCTACATGGAGTACATTTACTCTTTGTAGCAGCTGCTCCCAGCCCTGTGGGTTGTTTGAGTGTCTGACAGAGGAGTTAAATCATCCCTGGGGTCTTGCACATTATCTTCTAGCTCACTGTGCATTTCAGTGCACTACTTAATTTTTATGAGCAAACTACATTTTTTGTCTTGCAGAGGGATAACATAAGCAGAGTGATTTTGATGGTGGCTCCACAAAAACTGTTCCATAACTGCTGTCTTAAAACTTTTGTAAGGTATAAAATAATCTGCTTTTAGAGGAGGGCAGTTCTTAAGGGCTAGAAGATGAAAATTCAAAAATACATCTGGCATCTAAAGCCAAATCTTGTCTTAGAGATGATATTATTTGTAGAAATCTAATCAGGATCTGTCTCGAGGAATCCTGAAATAAGGGCTTCTAGCTTTCAATATTTGTACAATGCATCACACACTTCCATGGGGGTTTTGTACCACAGAGTAGTGACTAAATAGAGAGCTAGCCTAAAATAACTAAAAACATAAGGAAAGGAATGTTAAAGTATTTTTCCCCAGAAATGATTGTAATATTGTTATAATACATGTCTATGAGTGACATTATATTATCTATTGTTTATAATACATGTTTATGACTGACATTAAGCAGGCAGGGTATTTTTTTTGAGGTCTTCTGAGGAATTTAAAATGCATTCTGATTAATGTTCATACTTTGGCTTTTATGGAGCAATTAGAAAGCAAAAATTTTTAATCATGTTGTGTGATTTTTGTCTATGTGAAGCTATGTATTTTGATGGAATCCTAGCAATGTCTGTGTTATAAAAAAAAATAATTTAGGAGGACAGCTGAAACAAAATATTAACTGGGAAGTAGCCTTAAGGAAGCCCTTTGCAATGCAATTTTAATTTTTTTCTGTCTGAATTTTGCCATTACGTAAGTGAAATGAGGAAATTAACAAACAATTTTGTGTCTAAATCAATCTCTCCTGATGAAAATTCACTTAGTTGCAGTGGAATAACTTGTAATGATATTCTAAATCTTCATTAGTAATTTTGGTATAAAGAAGTGCAACACTCTGTTCTGAAGCCTACTCTATAATATGCCTATTAAAAGTTTCAGGAAAAAATTATTTTTATTTCTAGATTAAACACAAGTTCCAAGAAATCCTTTGGTCCATTTAAAAAAAAGCATGAAATGCACTGAACATCCACCAGTGTAATAAAGAAAGGAATTGCATTGAAAACTATGCAGCAAAATTACTTGTGTGAGTTAATGTATGTAATCACTTAACAGTCTTATACGTACATTGTGCCAGTTGGTTATGTTGTAAACTTGAAACTATTGATATTTATATTTATGCTCTTTTTTATTATAAAGAACTGCGCTGTATAGGTAGTGCCATGAGGCATGTTTGCATCTTGCTTTTCACTTCCTTGCAGCTTAAAAGCAGATGTTTACAGTGGAAATGGTTTAAAGTAATTTGCTGTTCTCGAAAACACAAACTTACCTTGTATATTGTGTGTTTACAAAAAAAAAAATCATACAAATGCTTTTTAGAGAGAAAAAAATCACAGATTTCAGTCCTTAAAACACTGGGGTTTTCCCTTAGCCGTACAACACCTCAACTGTTGTGCTGCCAAGCATTTGGCTTGCACTCTGCAGGACTCAAACATTTATTTTCTTTCTTTCATAGCATCTGCTGAATAAGTAATATAACAGCCGTGACTATCAGCATGATACTCACGATCCAAGTTAAAAACTTACATTTGCTCAGATATGAGCAAATACTTCAGGATAAATGAACTGTAAGACACTTGTGAACCAGCGTCTCCCTATTCCAAAGAGCTGAAACATAAGGCACAGGATTTGTGTGCTGGCTGGGAAAAAAGGTTACAGTTGGAGTCTGTGCTAACAGAGTGCCCTGGCCATGCCAGGTTCAGAGCAGTGAGAATTCAACCACGCTGCAGTGGTGTTTGGTTACTCCTTCCTTGCATGCAAAGTGCCTTGAAAGTTTTCAGCACTTCTGTTTATGAATGGCCTGACTTTAAAACTTCTAAAATCCCAAATTACTTTGGTACTTGTTTTCCTTTTGTGTAGCTGTTCCTTGTGATGTTCCTGTCTTACATTCTGGAGCACACAGGGCTGTGTATCAGTAACATTAACAGGACCTCAGTCCGCAGCATGTGTGTGTCCAGAGAAACAAAGCACAACTATAGGAATTCAATGCTTTTTATATTTCAGGGTTTATCAGTTTTGTTTCATTGCTGTCTGTAAGCCATGTCCATTGTACACTATGTGTATATTTTTATTTAAATAAATTTAATGTTTATTTTTTATGTTTCTGACTTTTCTGTTCGTTATTCATTTTTCATTGTCATTGCGGTGGCGTTGCCCAGAGGGAGGATTGTCCATGCTGATGAGAGTGTGTTCCCTCCTGAAGCAGTTGGGGGAAGCCCACTCACAGGTCTCATCACCTCTAGGAGCAAGGATTTAAGAAAAGTTCTGAAATAACATTTAAAAGCCGGCAATGGGCAAAAATTTATAGTTCATATTCTTCTTAGTCTTACCTTAACTTTCATCTCAGAACCAGGTGGGTCATGCGTTTTCTAGTTCAAAGCAAACAAAACATTCCAATGCCCATAAGGAGATCCCTTTCACATAACTGTTGATCTTTAATTCAGGTGGGATCAAGGCTTTTCGTAATGAAGACTTTTAAAAAGGTGATGTGTCATGCTTTGTCTGGTATCACATCTTCACCATCTCAGCAAATTATTTCCTTGGGAAATAATTATGGATTGCTTCTGTGCTGTTTTCTTGAGTTTCTGTTGGAATCCGGATTTATTATATGATCTCTCACCACAATGAAAGGTAAGTTCCCCATGGCTGGCTGAAATGTAGCAAACAGATCTTCTGTTCGGGTATATGATAAAATGTGGCTCATCTGTACTGTCAGTACTACGAGTAGAAGGTGGTTGCATAATTTAGTATCTCTGTTTATATGTTAGCATTTTTAGTTTTACTAAAATATATTTAGTGAGATTTTAACTACTTGCAGAGTTCTTGATAACCTTTAGAAAACACTGGGAATTGGTGCTTCTTTGGAAATAAATTAAAAAGCTGTTAGCATTCATCTAACAGGAGCCTAGGAGTTTTGTCTCTTAGTAATAAAAGTGAAAGTATTTTTAAATTACTTTGTCTCACTTTGCATGTTTATGGATTTTATTTTCCTCGTAAACTGGGAGCCGCTTTCTTCTCACAACGATGTAAGACAGAAAAGGAGAAAGAACCTACAGCTGAAGTGAGATGATAGAATAATATGATAGCAAAAATATGTTTTCACTGATTCCCTTTCCAGTGTTACTTCAGAGCATGCTTGAGTATGTGACATAATATTTCTGAACCACAGTTTGCAGGGTTCCACACTGGGCTGACCATTGCTGCCTGTAACAGAATGTGTTCACAAATGCTGCTTCTGCTAGGCAAGAGCTTGATTTTGAGGGAAAAATGGTTGTTCCACTTTGCACATTCTGCCAACAGCAAGGGAAGAGGACAGTGCTCCGCTGAGGAGGTAAGGAGTGTAACAATGCATCAAGGTTTAATGCTTTTTTTATGATAGATAAAAATTGTAGTCACATCCAAAGGTTACAAAGCATTTTAGATAAAGAAAAGATAAAGAGAATTTTAGAGGTTGATTGCAAGTCCTAATGTAAATATAAATTACTTGCTTCTAAGTACTTTTAATTAAGTTTAAATAGGTTAATTATTTATACTGTTCAACGGGAATATTTGATACATATCAAGGTAATTTTCAGCAGGAATTAAAAACAACTCCCAAACTCACAAAATAACATCATCTAGTATAAATGAATACTTTTAATGACTACCTTTACCTCCTCACGATACACCACCTCCATGCTTTGTTGAAAGAAAGAATTAATTAAAAAAAATTAAATCAGGGTTTTTGCTTTTTTAATATCAGTATGGGAAATAGAAGTGATCATTTCATGGGTGGGAAGTAGTAGGTGTTAGCAGGTTTTTTGTGTGTGAATCCAGTTAGTGTACTTAGGTATAAAATACTGAGTAAGAGTTCAAAAAACAAAAAAGTGGAGCACCCAGTTTATATTCACATATTCAATGGCACGGTTAATGGACATCAGCAGGGGAGATGTGATCCCACACTTTTTAAAAATCAACAGGAAAGCAGTGCACACTATGCAATTCGCTTTTGCATTAAACTTATTAAGTCAAATCAATTTTTACAAGCACATAGGCTAGAGTTCTGGAACTTAATTCCTTTTGATCTTCCGCCTGCTAAATTCTGCTTCCCATTGTGCTACCATGCAGTTTATTTTTAACAGATAATTTGTTTGGACACCATTAAAATGAAAATATGACAACTTCTAGTGCTACTAAGGCACTGAAATTCCTGTCAAGTTATTAATTGTCTGCACTCACACACACAAACAGACACGCAAACAGCCATTTGCACAAGGGAAAATTGTAGAGTTAAGAAAATATCGCTGCTATGTTCAAGAGCATGAAGCACACAAAACACAGGATCCTGACTTTTGCAAAGCCAGCATTACAGAATACTCCCACTAATTTCTGTGCTTGAGGTGCAGCCCCCATACCTGTTAGGTGTCTGGAGAAGAAGACTGCTATGATGTGACAGGTTTTAAATGGAACATTTTGGGGCTGAGTCAATTGATTTTTCTTTTCATTACAATATGACATTAATTCAAAACTCTTTTCTATGATTAGTGTTCTGAAAGGCACATTTCCGAATTACGGATTCTTTTTTCAGCTGAGCACTGCTTAGTGTTAGGGAGAAGGGTGGATGCACCTTAGCTAAGAAGGGAACTGTGTGGATCAAATGGCCTTCAGATATTTTCATGGTGTGTGATTGCACTCTCATGGATCATAAATACTGTCATAATCCTGTGACCTACTAAATATGCTGGCCTTTTGTTTTGCTCTAGCACCTCCTATCTCCTTTTTAAGTTATGATCTAATTAGCAATTCATGATTTAATGAATAACCTACATAAGTAGATATGAGTTCATGTCCTCAAAGAAGATACTACAAAAGATAACCAGACACATGAGAAGTTCCTTCTATGGATTAAATACTCTGGTGAGTCTCGATCTGAATCATCTCTGTGTCAATAAATCCCTGCCACTATCAGCAATATAGATCTATGACACCACAGGAAGCTTCTAGTACTTAGTTTTCCTCTGCCAGAATTTTGTTTTACAATCTAGCTTCCTGCTTTCATTGCTCATCTGGTAACTTGAGAAGTTGCAGCCCTCTTGCATGGTACTAAAAGCTTTATTCCACTTCAACAGTTTCCTCAATCATTTTCTCCCAGTGTACTGCTCAGTTCATGACTAGGTTTGACAGAAAATGTGTCATAATATCTCCCATTTCTCTAGTGTGTTATTGAAACAGCAAAATGAAGACTAATAGCAATTAAGGCAACTTAAATTCCAGATCAGCACACAAAGCAGATAGGAGAGTTTTATATCTATTCTTGTTTGAGGCAGCTGGATGTTCATACTTATTTTCTTACTCTGTGCTTCCCTGCAGCAATCCATGTCCCAGGAGCTTGACCTTGGGATGCTGGCTGTATGTCAAACTCCTCTATCTCTTTGCCTGGTGTTTGCTACAGTTTTTATTGGCTGATAATCTTCATCCTCTTCCACTGTCTAGAAAAGGACATAAAACAAAAGGGAAAAAGGTGTAGTGCACAGTAATATGTATTTCTCTTCATAACAATGAGTGTATATATATATATAAATATATATATATATATATATATATATATATATTGTGCACCAGCGGGAATACAGACATAACACTTTTTGTCTCTCTACTTTATTCTACAGCAAATTACCATCACTGTAGTGATACATTCTTCAGCAGTGAAAATGGAACGGATCACAGTTTTCTGAGTTGCTAACTGCATTGAGATTTTGCAAATGATGCAAGATGTAACACATTGCCATCACAGTTCTGAGACTGCAATCTGAATTTAATGCTGCCTTATTTCATTTGACCTGCTGGAGGAATTGTGATAAATTCCACATCAAAATGTTTTCCAAAAGAAAATTAAACCTTTGCATTTCTCTCATTGATAAATTAGCTATCATTAAGACTACCACATTTTAAAATGACATGTTCTTACTAAGATGGGTCTTTATTATAATTTCACATTTTTTAGTATGTTTATAGGTAGTTGATAACTTATTCACTTCCTTTTCCCTGTAAAGACTTTTATAACAAGTTATTTATATCTGAACTTACTATAACAAAGAGAACCAGAGAAACAATGGTCCAAATAGATGGATATGGGAAAAATTAGTTGTGCCGGTCTATGGCATGTCAGATCCTATTTCTTTATTCAATAGAGTTTCCTAGGACTTGAGACCAGAAGAAATAATGAACTCCTCCATGCTTCATAAAGTATGGCCAAATAACCCCATATACCTGAGAGCAATACAAATCCAAAGGCCATTGGATGTTCAGTCCTTCTCAGAGACTGTGACTGTGACTGATACCCACATGTGCATACAGACTCCTCAGGGGGATGCGGAGGAATCACTGCAAGCCTTCTCATGGGCTCTTCTTCACCAGAAGTGGGTATTTTATCCAGTACTGCCTAGTGAACCCAAAGCTATACAGCATGGGAAATGGGTGAAGCCTTTAGGTAAAGGAAGGAGCACTTGTGCAGCTTAGCTCATATCAGGGAAATTTCTCCCCATTGGCAGGAGGGATGATGAGGGGGACTCCATGATATCAGCAGGCTAATTAATTACTTTATTATACTATTATTCTATACTATATTACACTACATCTAAACTGAAACTGAACAAGAACTCCACGGAGCAAAATCTTGTGACTGTCTCCTGACCAACCATCCAGACTCAGCTTGCAAAGATTGGTAAAGAAAACAAAACACTCACACAAGAATCCTATTACCACATTCCTTCAGGTAAATAATCTTCCAACACATTCCACACGTTCACAAAACAACAGGAGCAGCACATGAGATAAGAACTGTTTTCCCTCTGTCCTTCTCCAGGAAAAAGCCTGAGAGAGATAATTGTCTCTCTCTGTTCAGAGAATGTGAATCCCACAAGTTCATGCTAGGTTCATGTCAGGTAGTCCTTAGTTTTAGGACAGGCAATTCAAAAACAGCAGGTTGAAATATATAATCAAGGATTTTATGTTAAAGTGGAGACTTGGTTTATATGTCACTTCTGTTGTCTATATTTAGTCTAATTGTCATTTACATTCCCAGGAGAAAAATGGCCACAGCCAGAAACATCATCAATCCAATTCTTTAAGGAATGTGTGACCTGTCCTCTAAAGATATTAGTCTTTATCTAAGTTAGGAAGGGACTAAATAGGGAGCTCTGAAAAGCAGTTTAAATTAGACACCTATAGCCTAAGTTAGGATTTCTGAATCCTAGTCATAGCAGCTGCCAGCTGTCAGTGTTGTTCAGCTGAGGAAAGGAAAATAAAGCTGTTGTTAAAAAAATACAGAGAAGCCTAAGATGTGTTAGAAAAGCTTTTTCAAGAATGCTCAAGGTGTGGAAAAGCAAGATAAATGCTGTTTTAAGGAAGTGAACATGGGGTTGTCTCGATATGTCTGTACTATGTTGCCAGTCTGCCAAAATTCAGTACCAAAAATCCTTTTTAATAATCAAGCAGCGCATCTTGAATTTAGCCAGCAGCAACATTTACTCTGCAGTGACATTAAAAGTAAGTAATTTATGACTGTAGCCCTCAATCTATTTGCAGACAAGACTGTAATATTGAAAGCTGGCTATTGGTCAAATTGCTTATCTAGTTTTTTACTTGGTGAAAGGAAGTTTTGAAATGAAAGGTAAATAAAATACTTTTCAGCTACATGTAGGGGCTTAGTGTGCTCTCTCTCTCTCTCTGGGCTAATTCAATAGCAAAGCCTGTGCTGAGCCATAAGGTCAAGCTTTTTAACTTGGAAAGGTTAGAAATCATTGTTATTGAAAGCAAGGCTGACAGCACAGCAGGTATGGCCATCAGTGGAATACCTGGCAGCCCTGTGGCTGGAGCAGCAGTGGAAGGGGGATGCAAGACTGCTATTTCAAGGGAAAGAACCAACAGCCACATTGCTTTAAGCATCTGGATTGTGAGATTAGGCTGACAAATAAAGCAGCAGCTTGAATACCATATCCTGAATTCCTCTCTGCAGAGACGTGCTTCTCTGAGCTTGGAGGAAATGTAAGGAGTTGCTGCGACTTGCACTGAAATCACAGAATAATCACAGCAGTGCTGACAAAAAATTTGCTGGCAGTTTTCACATCTGCATGGCTATAAAAAGCAATGGCATTCAAATATACAGCAATACATTGGCTGCCCCAAATACCCCTTGGTCTCCTCCTTGCCAAAATGGCTTCCCTTTGTCTTGAAGGAAGAAAGATAAATGGGGCGATTCTCTCTTCAGAAGTTGCTGCCTGTCAGTGGAATAGTGAATAGTCAGCACTTCCAAAAAAGCTCTTTTAATGGCACCTACTTCTCAGTCATTGCAACAGAATTAGCTACTCAAACAGACGGGTCTAGCAATCATTCCAAACAAAATCAATTCTCCTTGGGAATATTAAACATCTTGGGACTGTAGAAGGGTTGGGTTTCGTAGAGGTAGGGTTGGGGTTTTTGTTTCTCTGGCAGCCCTTCAAGACACATTTCAGGTGTAACCACTAACGAAAGCAGCCCTGAGTGTAAACCCTCTGACAGGGGGAACAACAGATCTCCTTGGGTCTGGGGCCAGAGGAAGCACCACCATGGAGAAAAACCGTCAGTTGAAGCACTTCCCTCAATTCCTCACAGAGACACTTCCCTCAATTCCTCACAGAGACACTTCCCTCAATTCCTCACAGAGACATTCTTCATCATCAGCATCACACATGGGCAGGCAGGAGTGTTGTTAACATCCAGAAAACCAGCGTGTTTGGTGAATCTTGGTAAGTTAATTTCCAGGGAGGGTTTTCCAGAGTTCTGTGTTACTGTCCACGGTGGGGGCACCCTGCAGGCCAGCACAGGTGTCTGTGAGCCTCCTGCCACAGCTCCTCGGGGCTGTCTCACTGCAGGGACAGCAGAACCCTCTGGAAGGTGTGAGGGGGTCCTTTGGGAAACTCTGAAGAGTATCTTTGAGGAAGGCCGCTCTTCCGAATTGTGTCAGAGGCCTGTGGAGGGGCTGCAGGAGCCCTAGGGACACCCAGTGAGGCCAAGACAGGCGTGAGGCCTTCTCCTCGAGGAGCTGGTGTTGTGATGGTGGTTTTCCTCCTGAGGAAGCTGCCATTGATCAGCCAGTTGAGGCAAATCCTCCACTAAGCAAAGGCTCCATCTTGACAGGCTGAGCTGAACAGGAGATCCATTTAAAAAAGGAAGAAAATAAAAAGGAAAGAAATCAGCTCTCTCAAGTGAAACTTGTTGCACAGGGTCTTCCCACTACTGCTGTGGTGAGTATTTGGAGAGAAGACAACAGGCTCCCCTCAGAGCCATGGCAAGGTCAGGATGGGGTCCCTGAGGGGATTGTGCTGTGCCCATGGCCTCAGAGCATAGATCATTTCAGCAGGGAATTGCTATTTCCAAGAGGGATTGCATCAGACCTGCTTGTGCAGCACAGCCAGGGATGGCAACTCTGCGAGGAAAAATCAGGACCTTCACAACTTCAGAATCCTTTATTTTGTAACCTAGTAGCATGTGAAAGGGAGTACCTTTAATTCTCTTTCTGTTTTAAAAATCCACTTGCAGAATGTAAAAGAGCATTCGAAAGCAAGCTGCCTGTTTGTTCTCTGCCTTTTCCTTGACTGCTTCCTTTTCAGAGGAGGGCAGTGCTGCTCGTCTGTCTGTCCTCTCTGCTCCAGCAGTGGCTCTGTAAGGGGAATTCGGATGGCTTGTGCTGAATCTTTGCTGTTCTGCCATCTGAAAGCACAGCCCACTCTGATGGCCTGTGCTGAATCTTTGCTGTTCTGCCATCTGAAAGCACAGCCCACTCTGATGGCCCGTGCTGAATCTTTGCTATTCTGCATCTGAAAGCACAGCCCACTCTGATGGCCTGTGCTGAATCTTTGCCGTTCTGCCATCTGAAAGCACAGCCCACTCTGATGGCCTGTGCTGAATCTTTGCTGTTCTGCCATCTGAAAGCACAGCCCACTCTGATGGCTTGTGCTGAATCTTTGCTATTCTGCATGTGAAAGCACAGCCCACTCTGATGGCCTGTGCTGAATCTTTGCTGTTCTGCCATCTGAAAGCACACCCCACTCTGATGGCCTGTGCTGAATCTTTGCTGTTCTGCCATCTGAAAGTACACCCCACTCTTTCCCCCAAGTGCTGCAGCAGAGCTGAGGTACCAGGTGGGTCTGTGTGCTGCACAGAGGAACTTGAGGGGAAGAAAGATTTTTTCCCATGAGGATTCTCATTTGACCTTATGACATTGCCCCCAGCATATGATTTAGGAGGACAACTCCAACCATTTCACTAAGATCAAACCATTTGGGAAAGAGACAGTAATGGGAGGAGTTAAAAATAAATTTCCTTTTGCTTTTCCGAACCAGCTATCTGAAATCATATTGAACCCTTTTCTAGTGCCTTAATAATAGCAAAATCCTTGGTGATACTTTGAGAGGTAACACCTCTATTTAGATTATTTTGTTTTATACATGCCTTTTTATTATTATTTCATTTCAGAAAGATTCAATTTGTGACTATGCTGGGTATTTTGCACCTGTGGTTTTGTTTAAAAATATCTTCTTTCCCTTGGAATCAAACAGATTTTATATTTCCTCTTCCTAAGTTCAGCATTGGAAGATTTCAAACTGCTGTCATTTGGAACTGATTGCTAATAAATCTTTATTGAAAACTATAACAGTGAGATAAATAAAGTTTACTCTTCTCTTATACTTGTGATAGTACTTAGAATTAGTTTTATACTCTCCAACAGTTTTCTTTTAAGTGAAGAGTGCAACTTTAAAGAAGCACATTTTCACTGTCGGGTTTGGGTTTTTTTCATTCTGGGGTATGTTATATTTCTCAGCAGGTTTTACAGGAAAAGTAGCAGCTGAAATATCAGTGGAATTACTGCTTAATTACTTCAGCTTTATGAATAAGCCAGCACAGACTTTTTAGCTTTGTTGGAAGAGAAACCTCATCACCTGTATTTCATAGGTCACTGGAAAAACCAAGATTGGCACGGAGTTTACAAGTGCCCGCTTCTTACTCTCGGGCTGGATTCAGCTCCTGCAGTTCTCGTGGACATTGATGGTCCTTTCACATTATGATGGCAGAAATCCAGCAAGAACTGACTATGTGTGAGTGTGTGAATGCCATTTTGGTGCTGCATTGGGTTCCTTGGACTGAAGGTGACTGAGGGGTCCCTGAGCAGTAAAAATGTTTGTCCTCCCACCTTCAGCCTCCTTGTCCTGCAAGGCAGGTATTCCAATATCCTGCTTGGTGCTGCCTTGGGGGCCACCGGTGTGGAAGCACAACCATTTGTATGCCAAAAGTGTTTTGAAGGAAGCATTCTTGACAATAATTTCCTCATACACACTGTGTTTTCTTGCATCTAAATCATTATTTCGTGCCACTGAAGGGGGATGGAGGAGGAATATTAAGTACAATAAAATTGCTGCCTCTGTGAGGCAGGGCGGGACACGGCTGTGCTTGAATTCTTGATGAATGAGGTCATTTATGGGCTTCCCCACACAGAAGGGATCTGCTCAACACTTTCTTCTGACACATGGTTCCCATATGAAGAGATTATATACCACATTAAGGAATGCGTAATTCGTGATCTCTTCAAAGAATATTCCAGGAAAGGTGAGGGAGAATCCGATACTGCTGAAGGTGTATTTAAAGCCTCTGCCAACAAGATCATCCTAAGGATTAGAGATTTTCTTAGTCATTTTGCTTTCAGTGCTGCTGACATTTCTAAATAAGAGGCTGACAGTAAACTAATTCAGAATGAGTTCATGCCTTCAGGCTTTTATCATGCTATAGACACAGCAGTTTCCATAGGAAAAAAAAGGCAGTGCAGAGGATAGGGTGTGGAAGGCTTTGCTTGAGTCAACATTTCTCATGTCAGCAGTGTTTTAGATTTCCTGTTGTAAAGGATCTTTCAACTTCAACAGATACCAGATGCTTTTTTTCTTCATCTTTTTCTTAATCCCAAGTTGCCAGCAGCCGTTGTAGAAATAAAAAATTCTGTCTGGTTCTGCAGATGCGTGCGTGACTTTTAATTAACCCAGTGAACACATATAGATCCAATTTGCTGTATCCATTCATCTGTACTTGAATTAGGGTAAGGGATGTCTTCAGTGCTGTAATGTAGTAAAGTTTATTTTTAATTAACCTGCTTTGCACTTGTAAGTGAAAGCTAATTAGTACAGCTCATTCATTGTTTATATCTAGGAGCACTGGGAATAGTTTGATTTCTCTGCCTACTTGGTTCTGAGCCATAAATACACATCCACTACCTGCAACTTTCAGGTTTTTCACTGAACTGACACCAGTATTTGTAGGAGTTCATATTATATACCAACAAAGTTTTCTTAGGGCAGGATCCTGGAAAAGATTTCTGAATCTTTGTCCATGTTACCTCTAGCTCTTGCTAGTATGTGAATCGTGGATCTGAGTTTTGCAGATAGAACCAATTTTTATTCTTCTTAAGCAGCTGTGAATTATCCTTAAATAACTTCTCATTTTGGTGAGGGAGCATACTGAACCATAGAAAACTGGGGGCTTACAGAGCCCATCTCCCTCCTTTCACTCCTGAGTGATATTTAACCTGCTGGCACACCATTGAGATGTCAGACAGAAGGGAAAACAATGCATCCTTCCTCTGCCCCCCAAAAATCCAGTCAGATTTTCCCTGTGACTTCCAGTGTTTAATCTTGGAAAGATTTTCCTGATATCATCTGCCTGAATTTTCCTGGAATGCTGTGGACAGCGAATCTCTCAGGAAACAAATGAGCTACAGCAGAATGGCCTGGGCAAGATGTTGGAGGGGAAAATGTATCACTGGAGGTCATATTCCATGTTGCTACACAGATGCCCAAAGCTAAAAAAATATATTGCAAACTCTGGTTTTCTGGGGGATAAGTGGAGAAAGACTGGGCCAGGGTGTATTCTGAGCTTACTGGCTCCCTAAAGGGAGTAAACAATGGCAACAAAAATACCCCTGGTGTTCTATAGCTGCTGTCAGCTGGAGCTGCTGAAAAGGTATCTGCTAATGGTGCACACTGCTAAATGTTTTATTTCCTGACAGCTTTTCTGAATAAACAATTTAAGTTGGATTTTGTTTTAAATGTGATCCTGCTGCATTCTTTATGTGGTTTTTTTATTACTCCTCAGTGCATAAGCCCTATAATCAGCAAATGGCAATGTTTCCTTGTAGAATGCAAGTGCAACTTCTTCTGTGGATGCCCCTGATTCCCCCTCCCTGTTGGTCTGCACTGAGGGAGGTCAGTGCGTAAACCTAGCACGGCACAAAGCAATCAAGGCATTTTTAGCACCCGTGCATGCCAGAGAAAAGAAATCAGATCCCAGGACAGGACAAAATAGGAGCCTACCAGCTTGTCAGAGCAGCGAGTTGTTGGTGGAACAAAACTTCCCTCACCAGTTATGTTGTTAATGTGAGTGCAAGCCTCAGCATGCTCACAGACAGAACCAGCTTCCTGATGCTGCTGAAAGTGTGATAGCTGATACGCTCTTGGCCTCAGGTGCCACATTCACTGTCAAACAAGCCCTCCCAAGCATTTATTCCTGCACAGGTTGTATTGCTGGACATGATTCAAAAAGTGCTTTAACTAACACAGACAGCCTTTTTAAAGGCTGTGACAGATCCTCGTTATAAGCCACTTTTGTTTCAAATCAGTAAAACAAAAAAAAAAAAAAAAAAAAAAAAAAAAAAAAACCAGGCAAAGGAGTTTCTATACAGGGAATCCTCTGCTCTATTTAATTCTTGTTTCAGATTTTCTTCTGGTGGACAAATGTATAAGTGACCTTATTGAATAAAATCTGCATACAAATTTGGTAAAGGCAACAAGATCTAAACTTTTACTTTAATAGCTGAAAAGTGAACTTATCATGCCTTTCAATGACTTTCCTTGGGAGTAAGGATGGGAAGAGTGACCAGCAGAGATCAAACCACACAATAAGATAAATGGTTAAATATTTTTAGTTAAGAAACACTGTCTTTGAAGATTCTATGCATTAACAATCAAGTCTTAGTGGCCTGTATGGAATGGAGAGCATTATCAAAGATTATGTGGGGACCTGTGTCCAGACAGTCTTTAGAATGTCAGTACATTCCACCTGACTAAGCAGAACCATTGGATACTGCTCTGCAGTGCTGCTGTTATTGCAGCAATGACAAACATTCTTTTATTAGTGCTGTCCAAAGGTAAAAAGGAAAGGTAAGGGTATATATGACAAGTGCATTCTCTTGACTGTTTTCTTCCTGCCTCCCCACACCCTTAGTGATTTAGCAGAATTCTAGTAAGAGGGAAGAAGATAAGAAAGGTGATTGGAAAAGGACTCTGTCTTTATGAGACGCTAATGTGTGCTTTAGGAAATCACCTGCCAGCAGGGAAAGTTTTTCACTTGGGCAACTAATGCTTTTGTGCAGTGAGGGTGCCACGTTTTGACAATTTGTAATGTCAGTGCTGTCTTTGGGACCTTTTACTCCACTTGATTTCCCACAGTGTTTTGTGTTCTGTGTCAGCTGCAGCTTCATTGAGTCATAGAGTGCTCTGGGTTGGAAGGGGACCTTAAAGACCATCTTCTCCCAATCCCTGTGCCACGGGCAAGGACATCTATTTTACTAGACCAGGCTGCTTGCAGTCCCATCCAATCCTCAGGGCAGCATTTTCTGTCTTTTATCAGCTGCAAATCCTGGCTTTTCATTTGCCATATAGAATTTTCCCTTTAATTTATTTTTCTGGAACTAGGATTTTTATTGAGAGTATGGTGTAATTTCTCAGGAGTCAAATAAGCAAATTCAGAAATCACAGAATCTGTGGACATAGAGATTCTGCTAATGTAAGCCATAGCCAAACCTCTGGAGATATATGGGATAACTGGCTACACGATGGTCAATCAAGTTTGATACAAGTGTCTGTGGAATCCACATAAGGGAACTACTGTAAAAAATCCCTCTCTCTGTAGCTAGGTCTGAGCAGTGCCCAGCTGGAAACTCTTTGGTTCTGAGTTTCAGATGTGCCAGCATTCAATAAACCATTGTGTGAACTCCAGAGGAATATTCCGCCATTCTTCCCCTAAGATAAGTCAGACACTTTAATTTGTATTGTGATAACTCCTGCTGACACTGCTCAGAAATTAAGATCTTTCTTTGCATTCCAAATGAAAATTAAGCTCACTGAAGAGAGACCCCTTGTACCAAAATGCCTGCAGAAATGATACTAAAACAAAATGGATTTTCAGGCCAGGTTTGAAGTTTGGTCAAAATATCCAAAACTGGGATGATCTTCTTTTCCAGTCTGCCTTGACGTTTTGTGATAAAAGGAAATATTGCAATTCTTCTGTAAGTTTTTGTTTTCAAAACATTTGTTTTGAAAGTGACACATATTAGATTTAACCTCTCAAAACCGCTTCCCTAATCTGTGAGTTGGGAATTGAAGGAATTTGGGGTTTTTTTATATAACCATGGTAATGAGTCCATGGCAAAGACCACCACCCTGCCTGTGTATGACTTTCTGTCTAGCCACAAGCCAAACTAATTGGTAATTGTTTGACAGGCACTTTCTTTGGTATCACAGAGCTTTCCACTTCTTTTTAAAGCACTTACAGGGTGGATTTCCACAGTGAAGAGACTGACTAGATGTAAAAATTCCCAGAAAGAGCATAAATAACCCAAATAACTAATACTGCTGAATTTTCCCTGCCCATTCCCTTAAAATTTTTTGAAAGGTAAAAAAAGATTAAAAAACTACAGAGAATTGGTGTGACATAAGTACACCAAATTCAGGAGTCCTTTCATCAGAGTGAGGTGATGACTTTTCCGTGCAGGAAAGGATGATTTCAGGATAAATTTGAGAGTGTCTCCATCAAAGAGCACCAAACTGTGTAAACCAGGATTGGGCTGTGAGATGCCAACTGTAACTTGTACGAAGTGAAATACACAAAGTGTGGTAATTGTCTTTATAATTTAACTCCATTTTTAATAGTTTTCCTGAAACTACTATGAAAGAAGCTCAGAATTGAATTGTTCTTACTAATTGTTCTGACATAAACCAAACTTGTATCATGTACTCCCAACTGTATATGGATTTACTATTATTGTGTCATTTCTTTATTGCAGTATTCTCTGAGGTTTTCAGGTGGAGACTTAATAAAAATAATTAAATAGTGCTGCCCATAGCAAACAATAATAATAAAGAATCAGGTTAATCCACAAATATACTCAGCATACTAAAAAGGAAAACTATCCAAGGAGTAATCGTGGTCCTAATACCAAATTAATCCTCTTGAAATAATAAGCTTTTCAGTCTGAGCTGAAAATGCAGTGCCTGAGTGCAGCTTGAGACCTTCCATGAGCTCTAAGGAGTACAGGCAGGAATTAGAGACTCTGAGAATGTCAGAGTGCAGATGTCCTAGGGCTGGCTGTGGCCTCATGTCGAGCTGACAGTAAGTGCTGTCAGAGCTGGCCTTCACTCCAGTAACACTGCCTTTCCATGCCAGTTATAAAACAATAATTGCTTTTCCACCCCACAGACAATGCCAGCAGAAAAGACATGGTGGATATTAAAATATCCCGTTTAAATTCCAGCTCTGGATATTTCTGTGGTTGAAATAACACTCCTCATGGAGTTTCCTCCATCTCTACCCAGCCTGTCTAAACCAAGAAGGAAACAGAGCTTCAAGGGGAAAGAATAAAAAAGGTGGATTTTTCCTTGTGAGAAATGCAGCTCTTTAGACTTCCTGGCTGGCTGCTCTGCATAAATTAATAACCTGAAGTAAATATAACGAGCAAGTATTTTCTCTAAATTAAATTTGTGGGGAGATGCAGAGTTGATCAGGCTGTATTTAAGTCTAGACAGTTTATGTTAATTATGGTTTCCTGAGGCTGTGGTTACTTCCAGCAAACTGCTTTTGTTGGCAGTGTCCACTCAGTGGATTATCCTTTTTGCACATTGTATTGTTTCACAGGAAACCTCTTTTTACTTGTTGGACCTTTATGATGAGAAACAACAACACAGCAGCAGGTGAAATTATTTCTACATTCCTTCATTTGTTTTGATGAAAAATCAGTGGCACATAGGACTCTTTCAGGCTTCTGCCACTGTTAATTTTCATATAGAATTCACAAAGGATTAATCAATGCATTTGTTTGAGAGTATCTCTGGGGATGTTGCTGGAGAAAATCGTGTTTAGGCTTGTTGTCGACTTTCTGCACATGACTTGAACCAACACTTATACTAATTTCTCAATCTACTACAACTGCTCTGGCTTAAATATAAAATAAAGTTCTGATTGATCTCATGTTCAGGTTTATTTTTTTGGAGGGGTGGTGGTTACAGGTGTTCAATGAAAAACCTCACACTTTTAAGACTAATTATTTTCTTTCTTTTATTTTCTTTGTCAACATTGTGGTTTTAAATTAAATGAAGCAATTGCCTAGTACATATTTCTCAATTTTAAAAATGACAAATAATGGATGAACGGCATTCCTGAGGCAGGGAAAGTTCCTCAGACATTGTACAAGACTGCAGAGAAACCAAAGAGCCTGCTCTGTCAAAGCTGATACACAGCAAGAGCCCAACAGGTGAATTTTTAAAAGCTGCTTAGATAAACATGGGTGAAGCACTGCCTTATATGCACCTGCTCGAGGGTTTGGTTTTACTCCTTCTCCTCAGAGGTTTTACTCCTTCATCACTGCTTCCTGCGAGGAAACCAGAAGCCCAAATCGTGAGTGTCTGATGGAGGCTGATGAATTGCAGGAATGGAGCCTTGCTATTAGACTATAGGAAACATAACATCTTTGAAAAAAGGTATTAAGGATTCAGGAAATAAAAAAGGTAAAAATTAGGAAGTAGTAGTGGATAGCATAAAATAAAGGCAAGTTATGTACTAACTCCAAAAATTGTTCTTGTGATGCAAATTACACGAGTTTCTGTCTTTATAGTTTGTATTAACATTGCAAAAATATAGAAATGTTATTATTAAGTAGTTATTCTTTTTACTGAGGGGGAAGGTGCAGAGACAGTGCAGAACCATGATCTGAGTAGGATTAAAAGTGAGAATGAAGATAAAGGTATTTTCTGTGTTCAGGGTTTCCCTAGATGCTCTCCAAATCAAGAGGGAAATGTTATGGAACTAACAATGCAGTGCTGTGTGTTGTGGATAAGATCACTACTACTATACAGAAGATATAGGAAATAACTGCACAAAGGGGAAAATCAACTAAGACCTGAAAAGTTTGATGGGATATGATCTTATGAGACAGGATATTGGATTTTCACTGACATTAGAACTTGCATTTTCCAAGTGGGTAAAGAGGAATGTGGGTGAGTTAGAGAATGCAGCACTGGATGAACTAACAAATCTCTATTACGTTATTACAACATATTCAACTCAGATTGCATAGACATTCTTTTCACTGGTAACAGCAGAGCTGTTCTATTTATTTGGCATGTGTACATCCTCATTTTCTAAAGCAAAATACATAACTCTGTATTTTACCACATTCTTGGGCCTCACTGCATGAAATCCCTCCACCAGCAAGGAGCTCAGCTTGCAGTCTCCTCTCTTTCTAGCCTTCCATTCCAGCTACCAAAGCTGGACAACCCCTGAGACTAAGGGGAAGACACATTTAATTGGTTGTGATAATTCTTAGAAAACTAGATTCAACTAGGACAGTAAATCCACGTAGCTGGATTGCTGTACTTACTGTAAGTGTCAAGAAGATCAAGTGACTGCAACTAGGAAAATATATAGAAATTTGAAATGACTCAGCCAAGAAATTCTGACACAGTGAATGTGTGCAAGTAGCTGGGATAGATTCCAAACAGAGGAATGAACGTTTAAAAATATTACAAAATTTTCTCATATAGAAATACTTTGTTGAATGCAAAAGTATTCAACATGTATTTAATTCGTTCAATTTCATTTCCATACATTTTCTTCTTGAAAGTGTGTGTCCTGGAAACAGATTGATTTCAGTACAACACATGGCAGAATAAAGTTCAGGCTCTCCAGTGGGATTTGAATCTGGTGGGTGCTGTAAAGATTATAGAATTCCATAACTGAAAATCAGGTGTGCTGCCTTGGAGGGGAACCTGCTGGTGGTGAGAAATGGATTGGTGCTAGCAGACATCCTTTGTGCAGGTTTAAATCTTGCTTCAGTTTGTTATTTGTTTCACTTATATTGTTCTGAAATCACGGTCCTGAGAAGGGCTTGTCTGAACAAGAATGTCTCACGTGAATTACTTAAACCAGATTATAAAACTGCAGTGCTAAACTATGCAAAAGGGTGTGTGGAAATATTTGGTCTGGTTTAGGCTGTGCATTTTGGTGATTTTTTTTTTTTTTAATAAATTGTAGGTAATCACATCAATGCTCTGGGAAAAACATTGGTTGCCATCCTGGAATGAACACATATGGAATTTTTAGAGACAAACACTGCTGAGTTCTGGTTTCTGTGTGAAATGGAACTTAATAGAAAGTAGGGAATTTAAACAAAGGGCTACACAGATTAGGCAGAAAACAAACCATGTGGATTTATAGAATTCCGTTTGTATTATTTTTCAATAGATAAGTCAATAAGGCTGTAGAGAGTTTTAATATAGGTAGATGTCTTTAATTATGAAGATATGAGATATTTTACAATAGGACAAGGGAGAATGGTGGGGGTTTGATCTCAGAAGAGCCTATCAGTATCTTGGGGCTGCAGAGTGATGTCTCCACATTGAAATAATGGCTACAATTAATTGTCATGTATCAGGACTTCAGTCAGATGCCTGAGACAATCCTTCCTCTCATACTAACTTGGTTTCTGGCATTTTTATTTATAATTTTCCTTCTCTGAAACACTCAAGATTTCTTAGAGTTGTGGATCACACAGTGAATCCCAAGCAAGGTGGGAGGTGGGACAGAGGCTCCTCTCCACTGCTTTTCATGCCTTACTAATATGTTCACGGTGATATTGGATGCCTGGGCTATAATTTTTTTCTGCAGGTCAGAGTGTCAGGCACCTTTAAAAATGTTTTAATCCGCTTTCCTAGGAGAGCAAGGTTCATATAATCATGTCTGGTTTTTTCCCTCCAATAATCTCAGAAACTGTTGGCTAATTTTACTGAAATGGCAGGAAAAACTGTAGCGTTAAAGGCATTAATCTTCCACGGGTTTGGGGCAGCAGGGTTAATGCCATGGCACAAGCTGTGTTCAGCAGTGAGAATTTGCTCTGTGAAAGACACTGGAGCAGACACTGAGGAATAAATACGACAGAGAAATATCTAAATATCTTTGGAATATCTAGGGAGCTACTGATTTCCTCTTGGTTTTTATGCAGTAGCCTTTCCGAGATTATCCTGGCATGTCTCAAATGAACTCCTGGTATTCCATGGCTTTCAGGTTTCATCTTTCCTGGTCTATCAACAGCACTGGCAGGCCTTCTTTTAAAGAGCTGACATGCTTTGGCTGGAGATCACTGATCATTTCTGCGCTGCGTAACTCTCTGGCAGGTGAAGGGGTCAGCCCTGGTGGCCTGACATTGTCCTCCAGTTTTATTTAATTTGGAGAAAAAGCTCTCCTGTGCAGTTTGCCCTGGCAGTGCACCACTGGAACTTTCTCGTGAAGTTAACAAAGCCAGTTCTTGGTGTGATATCCACCTTGTGCTCCTGAAGTACAGTAAACATAAAAATCCATCTTCCAAAAAAGGAATGAGTTCTGGGTTTTGTTTGGTTTTGTTTGTTTGTTTGTTTCTTTTTGTATTGTTTTGGGTTTTTTAATGGAAAATGTTCTGTCATGTCTCAAAGGTTGTCAGGCTTGAAAAGAAAATGGGTTACACTAAAAAGGCTTGGATCTATCAAGGCAAATTCCCTTATGAAAGCTAAAAACATCACTTAGTACCATGTCTGCAACTGAGAGGACAAAATCACTGTGAAAGTTATACAAGGTCTGCTTTTGATCACCAAATGAAAACTAATCAGCTGTGGGGTTTATGTGCAAAACCAAAGTAAAAAGAAACAGGTTCATATAAAATCTTTGTCTTATTCACCGACTGTGTTTCACTAGTCTTTTCAATCCACTTTTCAAATTTACCTTGTGGCTCTATTATATTTTATACATACTTATTTTACTCATTCACCCCTTTTTCTGCAGCCAACTCTATAATGGCAATTTTGGGTATTCAAATCCTTATTTAAGATGTTTTCATTTTGTTAACTGCTCTTTGAATGCAACCAGTTATCTTTCTGGATTAAATTAATTGATTACTATTGCTTAGTAGACTGATAACTTTTGAATCCTTCTAGTTTCACAAAACACACTAAACTGATACAGAAAATGTAATTTTCACTGTCTCAAAAATACTATATTTTCTTTTTATCAAAGAACATGAGTGACAAAATGTTAGGTAATATGTAGAAAATTATCACTCAGCACATTAAATCAGATTATCTCTCAATCCTAGTATGACCATCAAGCTGTTCAACCTTGGTTACCCAACAAAACAAATATTTATTATCCTCAAAATCTGTGCAGTGAAATGTCATATCAAACATACCATAACAATTCTCAGGAGAAGATCAATACAGCACATGGGCAGCAAAAGCTACTGATGTGACAGAGATAAAAAGCATCCCTCCAGAAATCTTGGTAACAATTTTTAATGAAACATATGTGAAAAGTGCTGCATTTCTCCTTACTGATTAATAGGGACCCAAAGCGGAGCAACATTCAGAAAAGAAGTGTCCTCCTTTCTCAAGTGGAGCCTTGGGACTCTTCATATTGAAACACAATAAAATCTTTGTGTTTCTCAAACAGCCACTGATTTTAGAAAGAATTCCATGGCATAAAAATCCATCTTTCTTTACCTAAAAGAGTCGATAAAGTATTTTTATTTTATGGGTAGCCTCTTTTCCCAGCATTACTTCACCACAGATTTTCAGGAGAAGTCACGACTGACTAGTGCTCAAAAATTTCTTCTGGTGGCCTTCAGAGTAAGACAAGAATTGTCTAAATTAGGTTAACTATGGAGTTTGGCAATCAGTAAAAGGATAACAACAAAAACCCATTCTCCTTTCAATTTGTGATATGCGTTTCAGGTTTTAGTATGTGTTTTGAGGATTTGAGTGTTTTCAGTCTCATCAGACATTTTCATGTAGAAACTAGGCTACAGAGGAAAGCAGCATTTCAGTGCAGATGTTGAAGGCAGTGACAGTTTTGGATTTTCACCGAGTCTAGTGAATATTCCAAAAATAAATACCTGTTCCTGAAAAGCATCAGCTCAAAGAGGGCAGCCCAAATCCTACACCAATGCAAGTGTGGTAGTGCCTCTGACACATGAGGAGCTGACAACTGGAAGAGACTTGTCACACAGATCACCTCATTGGAAGAGAATAGCCTGCCCAGAAAAAGGGGCACTAAAGATTCTGTTCCATTTTCTGTAGCTGTCGACAGAGGTCTGCTCTTCCCAACGGCCTCAAGCACTCCTGATCTGAAAAGGGGTGGCTGAATTAGGTCTTGCCCTACATTCTTCCTCTGTGTAGGTGCCAGCGGCCATCAAGCAAGGATTTTCAGCGAAGGCAAGCAAAGGTGAATAATAATAATAATTCACCTCAGGAACTGGTCCCCGTTCTGGACGGTGTGTGCACCTTTTCCCCTGCAAAACATTAACTCCATGTGAAGTGGGAACTCCAGGAATTTCTTTTACAAGAACTGACATCTTGGCTTTCTCTTTAGGTCACCATGGAATGCTTCACTCCTCCATGGGCCCTTTCACATCAGAAAGTGACAATGACTAATGACAACGACTGTTTCAGTTTGAATTTTCATGGGGGAGACAGAAGGTCAGGAGTTGAGACCATCCAAAAGAGAGGAGACTTGCCACAAATTGTAGGAAAATGGTAGTGGGCTTTTAGCCGTATATTGGAGGTAAAGTTTTTCCTCGAATTGGCTGACAGCACGTGACTGTCAGGATGTTATTTTTTATACTTTATTAATTATGTTCTGAAAATAAGCTTATACATTTGAAGTAAATGCTGGGACAGAATTTTGTGGGGAAAATGCATAATGTAGAAGATAAAGCACAGCAGGACTCTGAAGCTCACATGAAGGAGAAATTTTGAGAAGAGGGAATGGGGAGGACAGTGTAAGATTCTCAAGATCTGCGCTAAAATGGTAAGAATTAAGGTTATTGATTATTCTGGAACATAACACAGTATCCTTCTAACCTTCACCTTTAAAGACCCCCCTCAATTTCATGAAAATAGTCTTTTTTCACAAGGCAGCTTAAACTTTCATCACAAAATAACTTTTCTACCATTTCTGTATACTACAGAAATACAGTTCAAAGCCAATAGTGTCAGAGGGCATTACATTTAAGGGTAAAACACAAATGAGAAGAAACTGGTGTTATTCAAGACATGTTCCCTATTTTCCTCTGCAATATTTGATATGTACTAATTTTTAGAAGACAACTCCAGGGGAAATATTTTCTTAAAAATAAAATTTTTGCATAAGCTTGTGACCCTTGTACTGCCTATAGGCTCCTGAGGTTCTCACCAAATGGAAGAGATATTTTTCTATTGGCAGGGACTCAATAGAAGAAAGAAGGGAAAAAAAATCCATGCCCCAAAAGAATAGCTTCATGGGAAAATGTATTAAACAGTGAAAGAACCAGGAAAATTAGAGCTAATTTAGATTGACAGTGTTTTCAAACATGTCAGAACTAAGTGAACTTTTTAGGCAAAAATGTTGTGCTAGATCCCTAGAGGACATAAATAATGATATCCATTATCTTCCTCATGAGATAAAATCAATATTTTATTTTTAAAGGCCTTCAAAAGAGATGGAGCTCCAGATTCTCAGAGGCACAAAATACCAGTGTAAGCAGGATAGAGTGTCTGAGGCTGTGTGAGCCTCAATCCTACTTTCTTTATCTTGGAAAGTTGCAGAGGCTAAAAATGGCCTACAGACATTTCAGATGATCCTGATCCGAGGCATCTGGTTTCCATGAGGGTTTTTGTCATTCATTGAGAACAGTGAAATTATTTCTGGAATGCTGAAAGGCGGGACAGAATCAGCACAGCCTTTGTTAGAAGTGGGATCTGCAGAGTCAGAAATGCTTTTCCTTGGAGTGATCTCATGTAGTCCATGCAAACTTTAGATTTAGAATTTAGCTGCCCCTCAGGTGGAGTCACTGCTTCTCCTCTGAGCTGATAGCTGACCCAAAGAGATGGGCTTGCCGATGTCTGCAGCAGCATTTGGCAATGACTCAGAGCAGCAATTACTGACTCACAAAAGAACCTTTTCCACTAATGCATGTTTCTCGCCATTTTCCTAGGCATGGGAGGCTGTGACTCACTGCGTGCTTCAATTTAGAGGAAATGCACGATCAATGTCGTTTACAACTCACTCTTTTGGACTACTGATGCCTAGATATGCAGCTGCAGGCAGGTAAATGAATACCATTATCACAAGAGAGACTACCAATTCTGGGATACTGAGAGCCAATTCAGGACCCTCCTGCTTGCATGTTGATATGGGGATTTTTGTGTTGGGAGGGTTTTTTTTAAACATCATGAGTGAAAATAATTTGTTAGAGACACAGAGGAATTTGATGAATACTAGGAAAAGAAATGTTCTTATTTTTGTTATTTAAAAACTTTTAAGCAGTCTCCATAGAATATAAATGCAGTGCAAAGACGTTCTGTTCTTATCTTATAAATACCAGTGAGAACAAGCCCATTAATTTGTAATACTGCCAAGGGTTGTACTTATGAAGCGTAGAATGTATGAAGTACAAAACAACAATTTCTATTCAGTCACAGAACAACTAAAATTAGGCTATACTTTGAATTCTCTATGGCAGAAAATGAAACCTTCAAGTGAAGAAAATGAAACCCTTTCAGGGTTTTTTATGTTTGAGCAATTAAAACACCTCATAATTCCACAGTATATGAGATCCAGTGGAAGACTCATTGAAATAGATCAGAACAGATTCTCTACATCACATTAACGATTTGAGCAACCAAAACATGCTTTGAATTAAATACAATGACAAAATACTAATCTTGATTTCATTTTAATAAATTCCAGAGATGGATGGTTGTCATATATGTGTGCTTTCAGTTTCCCTGCAAGGCATTTAAAGTTCAGTTGTATAGTGTGGTTTCATACATTGAAATATTGTAAATAAGTTTTAAAAAACAACCCAGAAGACCATTTTCCCCCCAAAAATATTTTTGACAAAAAAATAGCAGCATTAAATGTATGTTTGACAAAACAAATTTTGTTTGGAAATTTGGACTAGATCTAAAGTTTCAAATGTCAGCTTGAAAAATTCTCTAACAGAGACTACCAGTCTGTGAAGCTTCATGTTTAAACTTAGGCTCTGCAAGAGTCAGAGAGCTACATTGATGGTAATTAGAAAATTTTTTGTTAGATTAAGTGGGTTAAGGTTATTCAGAGTAGCTCTTTCACACTGTCCAGTGACTTAAGCATCCTCAAAATAGTAGTGGACTGCTCACTATACTCTGAGCAGTTATTTCATTTTTATAATTCCCTTTTTGACATATTCTAGGTGTGTCATGAGGGCTTTCTGTGTCCCAAGGACTTCACGTTTGGGAACATTCAAAGGAATAGGAGTCATAATGCAAAAAGTATTTCAGTTTTTATGTAGCTCCACATGTCTCGGCATATTATAGAATTTTATCTGTGACTTTTTTCCTGTAAGGAACAGAGTCAATTCCCAATACTTCAAAACCCAGCAGTGGTTTACATGTTTTTCTATCCACACTACTCCATGTGCATTACACATACAGACACACTGCTGTATATTATAAAGTGGGTAGGTTTATGCACATTATAACATGTATGTAGTTACACACAGACACACACAATTAATATGCTTTATACCAAAGCTATATTCTGTACAAACTACTAACAAAACCCCAGACCATGACATGACAAAAGAATTAATTTCTTTTAGAACCTTTTGGGGTTTTTTCTGGATTGCAGGAAAGTATTTATTAAGAAAGCATAGTCTTTCAAACATACCAGATAGTACACTTCCATCAATTTATTTTATTTAGTGACAGAGAAAAAGTAACACTTGTAGTAAAAGAACCAAGAAACCCTATAAATTGCTATCTGGTTCAACACCATTTCATAGAAGTTCTTTGAGAAAGAAAACAATTCTTTTTTTTACAAAGCTGTCCTTTTAGAATTTGTTCTACAACCTTAATTAAAACATTTGACTATGGGGTAGAGAGATGTTGTGGGTTTTCCATTATATTTCAGTTTAAAATATCTTTTTATTATCTTTTAAAATGTGAAAATCATGGTAGCCGTTTGCTTCAGGTGACAACTAGAAGGAGTATGAGATATTTTGGTAGTTTGATTTGTGCTTTGACTATAAAACTTTATGATGCAGCTTGTCTTGATGAGAAATCTTATAACTTAAGCAGTCCTCTAATTCTCTCACACTTGCTTTTTCAAAAGGGATAAAATAAAGATTTTGTGTTGAATTTGGCTCAGCTGAGTTTGATGGCATAAATGAGGGCAGAGGCTAAGCCTGACTGTGGAAGTGGGACCTTCGAAGGAATTTGGCTGTGGGCACATGAAAAGCAAAGCAGAGCAGCTTATTCACAGCCTCATCCGGCTTTTGAATTTGATGCTTTGATATGATGATTTGATATCAGTAAAAGGGTCAAACATATTTTAAACTAAAGAGAGCAATTGAGTTGAGAGATAAAATAGTGCAAATTGGAAAGTTTTCACGTTTCACAAACTGCTCAGCGCTGCAGAATGAGACTGGAATATTTTTAATTACCCTTAAATGTGACTAAGCTGTGTGTAGGTTTCAGAAGCAGGTGAGTCAGAGGAGGAAACCTCACTCCTCAGCAAGGATTTGGACCATCTGAGATAAATCAACATATGTAGAAAATTAAATCTGATTTAATAATGATGAAATTAATAGAAAATTGTATTGTTTTATTTTTAAAAGCCTGAAGCTTACTGCTTCATTCAGTTTAAGAAATGAGAAGAGAAATAACAGAGTGGAAGGGTATCATCACAGAGAGAAACCCCCTCAGAGAGCAAGCTTTTAATTAAATCATAACAGATGCTGACCTAGGCATTGAGGGGAATCAACGTTTCTGATTTGTACAGCATTTAAGGTGATACAAGAGGTGAAGAGTGAAAAGCAGGGGAATTCATGTATGCATTGGTTTTATTCCTCCTGGGATCACAAAGGTCATTGGCAAAGTTCCTGCTGACCATAAAGTCGCATGCTCAGGCCCAGCTGCTCACGTTGTTGTTCATAAAGAAAACAGATTTATGCAACTGAGCCGCTGAGTGGAGGGGTTTATGGGGCGCTCCCGGCGCTGTCTCATGGAAGGACTGCAGGAGCTTCTCACAGGGTCGGGGGGAACGCCTGGATCCGCGCTTGGATACGTGGAGCATCACTTAAAGGAGGCGCCGAGGGACGAATCTTGGTGCCGGGGAGCAGCAGCCGAACAGGTGAGCCCGTGTGGGTTTGGAGCGGGGAATTTTCTCCTTCCCCTTTGCAATTTCATCTCGCCAGTCCCTCCCCGGTTCCCTAGGAAGAAAAATGGAGCTTATGAGGACAAAAGGGATTAAGGAGAAGGAAGCAGCTACTCTTCTTTTATTGTCTGCGTTTGAACTGAGGGGATCCCTCTTCACTTGGGGTTTTAAGGGTGATGATTGCAGGAAAAGCTGCCTTTTCCAGGCTGTTAGGGGTATTCCGGGGGTGACAGGGAATCCCTGCGTTCTATTTTAAGGGGAATGGGAAAAGTATTCTTGTGGTGTTATGGGTTTGATTTGAAGGCAGCCCACCCCATTTTCATCACCCTCGGGTTTAAATGGAGGGGGCAGCCCTGGTGTCCCTCCCTTTCAAGGGTTTGAATGGAGGTCGAAATCGCCCTTTCCCATCAGTCGAAGACTTTCATTTAAGGAGCGCCCCTTCTTTTCTGCTCTCGTAGGGGACGAAACTGAAGGGGAGAACGCATTTCTTTGCCCTTGTTGAAGTGAGGAAAGGAAAGGGAAGATTTATATAGAAATATAAATCTAAATATAGAAATATACAGTCAATATAGAAAGATATTTGTAAAAACACGACTGAACGACGCCGCCTTCGGCCGAATGGAACGAGCTCAGCCGAACCAAGGCGAGACCGGCCGAACCTGACGGGCTCGAGCGAACCGAGGCCAGGCTTGCGAGGCTGCCTGAACGGAGCCGAGCTCAGCCGAACCGAGCCCGCTGCTCTCGTGCGCGCTAATTAGCGCGAGTGCGGTCACAGCCCAATGAGCTCCTGTGCCACCCCGCGCTCCCGGTCGTGTCGGTGCGATGGCCGGGCCGCCCGCGGGACGCGGCAGCAGGAGAGCCCCGAGCCGGGCGAGTTTAACGTGAGGCGGCGCCGCTTGCCCGCCCTCGGGGAGGCGAGCCGAGCCGAGCTCAGCCGAACGCGCAGAGAGCGGCTCCGAGTTGGGCCGAAGCGCGCCGAAGGGACGAATGCAGCCGAATGCGGCCGCCAATAGCCGAGTTTAGCCGACAATAGCCGAGTTTAGCCGAAGAGCCGACTGGAGCCGAGTGACTCCGGAGCGAGCCCAGCTCCCCCGAGCGCAGCCTCCCGGGCAGGGCGAGGCGCCGGCCCGGGCTCGGGGTGCAGCCGGGGCTCTGTGAGGCTTCCCCGCCTGTCCCTCTCTCTCGCCCTCCTTCCTTCTCCCCGTATTCGCCTTCTCTCGCTCCCTTTCCCCCATTCCCTCTCCCCCCACAACCCCGGCTCCTTCCTGTCCAGCCCCTTCCCCGCTACTCCCTTCCCGTTCCCCGTTTCTGCCTCCTCTGTCCACCCTCCCTCTACCCCCTCCCGGGCTTTCCCTTCCCGTGCCGCTTTCCTGCACAGCCCGCCCTCCCTCGCCGCCCTTTGTCATGCCCTGCTCTCGCTCCTCTCTTCCGGTGCCCGCTTTCCTTCTTTGCCGCGCAGCCGCGGGGCTCGGGGTGCCGGAGAATGAAGGCCCGAGGGTATGAGGATTCATCAGTGGTGCTGTTAACACAGTCAGAATGGCTCAGTGACTCTGTGCCAGGCTGGTGTGGCCTCAAAGGCTGCCCCTGCTGCTGGCAGAGTGTGTGAAGCGTCTGCTGAGCGGGCAGCGGCATCCCCCCGAACACCTTCTCGCAGCAGGGACGGAGATGGAGCCAGCCCAGTGCGTGGAAATGGATCTCTCCAGCTGAACGCTCAGGTGAAGCGAGCAGAGAGCGTGCTCAGCATGAACCAGGTGAGCTGCACTTCTCCAGGGTAATGATTCTTGCACCTTCAGAGCCACAGTATCGCTGAGCTTTTTTTTTCCCCAGGCTTTCCATCACCTCTCAAACAGACGAATGCTCCCCTTGGAGGCTGCTGTGCCCTGGGGAGCCTGGCAGGTGGCCCCGTTGGTGAGAGGAGGGCAGCTGCAGGCAGGCAGCCCCCAGGAAAACACGGGAGTTTCAGTGGTTTCTGATGCCTGAGGAACGGGGAGATGGCGTGAGCTGAGCAGGAGTTAAGCACGGTCGTACAGAGGCCTGGCTGTTATGATTTAAGATGGCTTATTGAATATCTGTAGTTTCTATAGATATTTGTATATCTGTCCAAGTAGGATATAGAGCCTTGTGCAGGAGAAAAAGAACTCTTGATGTAAGATATGACCTGGGGGGGCATCATGCCAGGCTATCCCTTCCAGATTTGGACGGCTTCAGTGTCTTGTGTGGCATGATGGGAAGTTCTGAAAATTAAGATTTCCTCTTTGGTGCGGGTCAGATGGGTGACGCCTGGCAGCTCGTGCACTGCCACTGTGCTAACCTGTGTGCCTCTCCTTCCCTCCCTTCTCCACAGGCAGCGCAACACGGGAGCAGCAGGGAGAGCTGGCTTTGTCCTGGAGGATCCAGGAGCTCGCGGTGGATATCTGAGCCTGCAGCTCCAGGCTGCCGCAGGACGGAAGGGCTGCACACAACCAGAGCGTACAGGTACTGTCACAAACGTGGGCTGTGGTGGCTGAGCCCTCAGGAGCTGGCGGTGCCAGCTGGGAGAAGAACAGTAGCTTCCAGCCTTTTCTTTTGTCTGCGTTTCCCGTGTTCAGTCAGTCTGATTATTTCTGGGCATTGCCCAGTAGGGTGTGAAATGCTTCAGGGGCTAAAGGGGGAAAAAAAGGGAAACACAAACTATAATCCACACCTCAGGAGGGAGAAGACATCTGTCAGGACAAACTCTTAAGAGAAATGGGATGAAGAATACTTGTTTATTCAGTCTTTGGTATGTGTAGCTAGTTCAAAGAGGTCTCCCAGTCCTTCCCATTAGCAGAGCAAAGGAAGAGCAGCAAAGCCCTCAGGCTAAGCCATTAAAAGCAGCAGCAGCAGCTTTGTGTGCTGGAGTGTGGCAGGCATTCCTAGGTTTGCTTTTTGGTTTTGCATCTAGCACTGGTAGAGGAAAGTTCTTTGCAAGGTGATAGTTCCAGCCTTGTATTGAAATGTGAGCAAAGAGGAACTTTGTCAGTTGGATTGGGGTTTATTCACAGCACTTGTAAACAGAGTTAACATTCAGATAACATGTGCAGGGAGTGTGTGCTGTGGGTTAGCACAAGTGACAAAGGAAGTGGGACAGGGACAGGGCACTTTTCCCTTCAAGGTACTGTCTTTCTCTGGAAGAATGATGTGAGAGCAGAAAAGTTGCAATGGCACTGCAGTTCCCTGCACAGAATATACCCAGGGAGGTGAAGCACAGCCCAGTGGTGCCATTCACCTGCGCCCCAAGGGGGAGCATCGGTGAAGTGAGGAGGACTGAGGAGCTCTCCCCTTGAGCAATCACAACAGTCATGTCAACGAGTGTCACCCTTTTCCAGACCACTGGCATGTGCTTGGGGACAATAACCTGTGTTTTTTACAGCCAGGTCTTCTGAGCCGCTGCTCACTGCTCGCAGTGAAAAGAAACTTGTGTACAGGCACTCTGCAAAATTGTCACCTCAGATGCCACTGAAGCACAGCTTTGGCTTTCAGGCATCTCCCCTGCAAGCTGTCCCTTGCGGCGTTTCCGCACTGGATTCATTGTAAATTCATTCCTCCCATTTTTTATTTGTAATTTCCAAAGAATATCAGTCGACTTTGACAGCCTCTTCAGGGCTCCCCAAGCTTCATACCACACCTAAATGCTCGTTTTCACTGCCTGAAGGGCTTCTCTCACCCGAGTGATTCTATGAATTTGGCCTGTACTTCAGCTTAAGGGGAAAGCTGTACATTGATTGCATTTTGGAGAAAAAGATTTGACCGTCCAGCTGTAAATTTATCTTGTGTTTTGCCTTCCAGGTTCGCTCGTATTGTAATTTGCAAATGGCACGGCAAATGCCACGAGAGCAGCTGGTGAAGGTGGCTCAGAAGCAATGACAAGAATGTGCTGCAAAGTTGGGTCCAGCAGTCCAGCTTCCCGACACGGTAGGGCAGGCACACCTTTTGATAAAGCATCAAACGCTGTAGTTTTTATTCTTGGTGTTTGTCTGCGCTCCCATTCTGATCACCCCTTGAAGTATTATTTTTCAAAATGATATCTAGGAGAGAAATCATGTTTATTCAGGGGGAGCCATAATTTTCATCTGTTCCAAATGCACCAGGTGTGTTTTAAGGCCTGCACACACAGCAAGAGCCGCAGAGCTTGTTGTGCAGTTTCCTGCAGCACTGATTCATTCTGTATTCCAGTAACCATGCCCTGGGCTGCCAGCCAGGCTCAATGCCAGGAGCGGGAGGAGCAGACCCGAGAGGTGCTTTGGGTGGAGCCCAGCCAGGTTTCAGGCAGCCCGCAGAGTCTGCCCTTGCAGTCCACGCCGGTCTGCTGTTGCCATCTGCTGGAAAAATCCCTAATGGATATTTCCAAAGGTGGGGAGGAGCATCCGCTCCTGTCACGGACCTGCTGGGGGCTCTTTGCCCTCTGGCTCCGTGCGCTCTGCCCAAGAACAGCGTGTGCAGCAGGCTGTCACCGCTCTCTGCAGGGTGAAGCACCTTCAGCCAAGGTCAGTGCAAGAGCAAAACAATCCTGCCAGCAAAGCCTGCTACTAGAGAGGCAAACAATGATCCTTCCCCAAAGGAATTCATCCTTCTTCTCCCTTACAACTCTCCTGTGTCATCACACGGCAGAATGGTTTGGGGTGGAAGAGATGTTGAAAACGACCTAGTTCCACCCCTGTCCTGGGCAGGCTCACCTTCCTCTGGGCCAGGGTGCTGTGCTGTCGCAGATCAGGTGGCAGATCTGTGGAAATTGTAATGATATTATTAAAGCGTGTCTCTTATTGCCTTGCCATTCGTGAATCCCGAGGCTGTCTTGTCCTAGTTTAGCTTTCTGATGTGGAGGAGCAGAACTGCCAACTGATATGGATTTTGGTGCTCTCTGTGGAGTGACGTCCTGTAAAATTTCTGTCCCAGGAATGCTGTCACGATGGCTCTGCTCCATAAAGAATGACACGGCCTGATTGTCAGCAATTTTTGCTGCTGCAATAGTGTAAAAATGCTAAAATTTGAACACCGCTTATTATTTCAAAAGAGAATATTTTAAAACTGGAAGAGATAGCTGAAATTACACCTGAAAGGTAGCAAGAGCAAATACATAGAATATTTCTCCCTGTTTGTAGATATACTTTTCATTCAAAATTATGCTGATGGGGATATGCTTTTATGTATTTAGTGACTTTACAGATTTATTCCCCGAGTTTTTTGAGTTCACAGAGTCATGGAATAATTCAGGTTGGAAGGGGCTCTAAAGATCACCTCGTTCCGAGCCTGGTGCCGTGGGCAGGGACACGGTTCCATGGACCAGGTCGCTCTGAGCCTGATCCCAGAGCACCAATGGGCCTTGGAACACTTGCAGGGATGGGGCAGCCCCAGCATGTGTGAGCAACCTGTGCCAGCCAGTTGCCAGAGGAGGAAGAAAGCCCTTCCCAGCTGGAGCAGAGGCTGCTGCAGCTTGGCGCAGCCTCGTGTCACCGAGCGTGTGAGGCAGAAGGGCCCTTCCCGTGGAGGGAGAACGGCACTGAAAGATCTTTTTTGGGAGGAGCGGAGCAATGGAACGCCAAAGCAGCCTTCAGTTCTTGCAGCAGAGTTGGGAACAACTGGAAGCAGGAGCAGAGCTGGCCTGGTGCCTGGCAGCTCTGCAGGCAGTGGGGATGGAGAAGGTGCAGTTGTCTGTCTTCTTGGCTGAGTCTTGAAAAATGAGGCACTTTTCTGTAGGTCCTTTTCAAGCATTACGTGGCAGTTGCCCCTAGAAGTCCAAAGACAGCTGTTTTCTTAGCAGGAGGAAGTCAGGAAGAGGCAAAGCAGGCAAAGACATCAGATAAGTCTGGATAAAAATCTTGGCTAAGCTGTTTTTTCCCCCTCCTCCAAACAGGCAATTCTGAAGCGCTGAGCAGAGATCTGCCCCCGGGAGGCAGAGCAGAGCCGATCTGTGAGAGCTGACACGGGAGCTGTGGTGAGGACAGCTGCTCCCCTGCCTCGGTGTGCGACCTGCTGAGCTGCCGTTCCTGTGCTGGGAGTGTTTCTCCTCTCATGCAGGCAAGCCAGAGAGCTCCTAGGGAAGGAGCAGGTAAGGTTGAAGTGCCGAGATCTCCCCGGTAAGAAGTGCCGTGACAAAAGGAAATGGCCTCAAGTTGCAGCAGGGAAGGCTCAGATTGGCTTTGAGGACCAATTTGTTCACTGAAAGGGTGGTCAGGCGTAGGAGCGGGCTGCCCAGGGCAGTCCCCATTGCTGGAGACATTTGAAACATGGCAAGATGTGGTGTTTAGGGACCTGATTTGGGTGGGGGCTTGGAAGTGCTGGGGCAGCAGCTGGGCTCGATGGCCTTAGAAGGCTTTTGCAGCCTAAAGGACGCTATGGTTCTGGAAAGCCTCGACCCCTCTGGCTCCGACACAGCACCTGGATGCTGACGGAAGGAGGCTGGTCATGGAGCCTGGAGGTGCCTGTGCCACAGGGAGGGAGAGGGCAAGGCAGCGTCACCTGCAGGGAGGGTCTCGTCCCCAGAGAGCGGCCAGTGACTCCATCCGTGCCCGGGGCTCTGGGTGCACCCTCGGGGTGGACACCTGCCCTCAGGTTTCCCTCTGGGCACCCGGGGAGGGAACCGGGTCCATCCGTGCGGCAGCTCCAGGGCCTGCAGGCTCTGGGGCCCTGCAGCCGTGCGCCCTGTCACAGGGCGGCAGGGACGTGACACTGCCCGGCCGCGCCGCTGGCCTGGGATCCTTGCTGCTTTCCTCCCGATCCCACATGGCTGTAGCAGCAATCTTGTGTCTTTTCTTTAAAAGTGTTCTTGGGAGAGTTCAAAGAGAGGGTAATTAGTTATGTCAAAGCCTACAGATTTGACCTGTTGGCACTCAAGAGAAAAGACAAGAACCTGCTTGGCATCCTTGTGCCTGGAAGTCATTGTGACCCAGGGAAGCGAGGAAGGGGCTGGCCGAGGTCACTGAGGCTCTGAGATGGAGGTGAGTTTGCATTCCAGTTGATTGGAACGGAGGCTCATCAGAAGTTTCCTCGGCTATCCAAGGCACAGAGCCCTGGAGCCAGGTGAGCCTGAGCTGCTGCACGCTTGCTGTGAGCTTTGGGGTGAGGGTGCATCGTTGCAGGCCTGGGATGGATTGAAATGCGCTGAGGAAAGCAGAGGGAGGGAGGGAGGGAAATGCTCTGTTAACTTGTGCCAGTTCTTCTGTCAGACTCATCACGGCGGGACAGCATGGAGACTGAAAGTGTGAGAAGATGCGGAGGGGAACAGAGAATCTGACGGGAGCAGCGAACGAGCACGAGTGCACGAATTTTGCTTTTTGCTTGGATGTAAACTCAGGAGTTGAAAGGAATTTGGGAGTGAGAAGGGACATTTCAGAAGGAGAAGAAGAAAAAGAGGTTGTTGTTGTTGTTACAGTCCTGGCAAAATCTTTTGTTCTAGCTAATAAAAGAAGTTAGTTTAAGAAATAAAAAGAAAAAGGTGTAGTGTTTTTTTTTTTTTACTTGACTATTATATTCATTGGTGGTATATGGTGTGTTGTTTTATTTCTTGGTATTATTAACTCTGTGTAAATTGTTTTTTGAGTGAAGCTGACTTTCTGGATGGGTTGGTTTGTATTTGAGGCAGGATTAATTTCAATGGGATTCTTTGGGTTGGGTTTTACTGGGATTTTTGTTTTTGTTTGTGTTTGCTGTCTGTATAAACATAGAGCTTTGGTAGGGCCAGCTGGGCTGCTGGAGTTTTGGGTGTGAATTTATGAGATGGCTTTTGTTAAATGCAGTTTTTAATTTTGGAAAGGTTTTTCAATGTAGTGGTTTTAAGGTGGTTTTAAAGAATTCATTGTATTGTTTTCTGTTGTTTGTAGTTGGTGTATGATAAGGGATGTGGTGTGACTTCTTGAACGCTATGGTTTTAGTGTTCCTAAGTTCTGATTTCTTTCTGGTTCGATAGTTTTTTTTATTTTTTGGGACAGGGGCATTTATATGGTGGGTTTTTTTAGGCAATACGTTTTTTAATTTAGGTAGTGATGTTTTTTAGTATTTTAATAGTTTAGGTTTTTGATTTTCATGGTTTTAATTATTTTTTTTTAATTTTTTCAAATAACTTTTCTAGATGATAGGTTATTATTTGTGCATTAGCATAAAGGTAGAGCTTTGGGGACTTTTTTTAGTAATGTTTAGGGTCAGTTGTACAGTTTTGAGTCTCGTGAGTTGGTTTGATTTAATTTTTACTGGGTGTTTGTTTTTATTAGCAGTTGTGTCATTTTCAAGGTGTATTTGAGTTTTTTGGGGTTTTTGAGATAGTGGTTTAGGAGGAAGTTTATGATGAGAATGTGCGGAGGTTTTGGGCTACTTTATAGTGGGATTTAAAATTTATTGACAGTTAGGTTTATTTGAGTTTTTATTAGGGTTCAATGACGTTGTGGGACGTTTGTTCCGTTAGTAATAGCAGTGGGTTTTGTTTTGATGCGCTGCGATGGGACGAGCATGTGCTGCGCGCCGGTGCTGACAAAGGTACGGTATTGTTGTGGTTCTGGTGCGTGGGGTTAATGAACTTGTATGGTTTAATATAGAGATGAAAATAGAAATAAATATACATTTAAAAATGAATATAACATTAGAGTGGTAAACATAAATATAGATAACAGATACATACATAAAACTGTAATACATGGTATATAATTGTAACATCATATAGATAAATGATAGTCTATTATATATATATATATACACAAAGATACATAAATATAGATAGTTAATATGAAAATATTTAAATGGAGTTAAAATAAATGGGGGGGTTTTATTAGGTTATAGGCTGGGGTTTTTAAATAAGTGATAGAAATAAAATATCAATTCAGATATACAAATATATATACAAATACAAATCTCTATAAATATTTAATTTAAATAAATATAAGTAAAAGAAATCTATAATACAGAAAATACAGATCTCTTATTATATTAGAAGGTATTCTCTCTAATATATATAATATCTATGAATAAAATAAATTAAAATATCCATATGAATATCATTTTAATTTTGAAAAATAAATTTACTTCCTACATTTTTAAATCTGGTTCAAATAAAGGGGCGTCCTTGCTTTTCATTTGGTTAGAGGCAGGAGTTTTATTTTAAATAATATAAGTAATATAGAAATGTGGATCTTAAGATAGAAATATGTAATAAATATATAAGGAGAAATTGCTAAAATATGAATATAAATTTATATATAAATATATGTAAGTAATATGAAGAGTTGTAGTGTAGAATGTAAATAACATTATACGGCAATATAAATTATAAATGGGAATATAAATATAAAAATATGTAAATATAGCTTAAAAGAAAGGGAATGTTTTGGCTTTTATTTAAGTAGAGGCAGGGGTTTTATTTTGAATATTATAAGTGTTCCAGAAGTAAAAATCTTGAGGCAGAAATATTTAATCAATATAAAAAATATGAATAAAAATATATAAAAATTCATAAATAACTACTCGCATCAGATGTAATATAGAATATAAATTTATTTTTAACTTGACATTGGTAAAGATAAATGTATAAGTAAGCAATAGACATTAATATACCTTATAAATACAAATATGAATATAAAAATTGAACTTTAGGATAAAGTCTATTTAAATATTGTTTACAACAAAGGGTTGGGGTTTTTTTTATTCCTATTGTGTTAGAGGCAGGGTTTTTATTTTAAATAATATGAATGTAGATATTATTGTTATTTATTTCTAAATATGGAGATATACAATCGAGATATAAATATATATATAAAAACACAAAATATAAAGAAATACCAATAATAGGAAGAGATGTAATGAAGAATACAAATAACAGTATACATAAGTGTACATTTTAAATGTAAATATGAATATGAACCTGAAAACTAGAATTTTAAAAAATATTTGAATACCGTTGAGAAGAAAGGGCTTCTTTTTGGCTTTAATGTGGATGGAGGCAAAGGTTTTATTTTAAATAATGCAAGTGTTACAGAAGTAAAAATCGTAACAGAAATATATACTTACTATGTAAAAATATGTATAAAAATATACAAATAAATTTAAGTTTTAGGGATATATGCAATATGGAATAGAAATGTATTTATAAAAAGAAATGTATAAATGGACAGTGTACATCAATATACATTGTAAATAGAAATGTGAATATTAATAGGAAAAAACTTTTAAAAAAATATTTAAATATTTTTTAAAAGACATTGTTGGGTTTTTTGGGGTTTTTTTTGTGTGTTGTGTTTTGTTTTGTCTTTTATCCTATTAGATTAGAGGCAGAAGTTTATTTTTCCTCTTCCCCGTTGTTTTGGGGCATTTATTTCAGAGCAGTTTTCGGCGGGGGCCGCCCCTGTTCTTTTTCGCCGCCTTCCCTGCCCGCAGCCCCGAGGCGCGCTGCGCCCCCGGCTGGGGCGTGCGGCAGTGCTGCCGCCTTGTGGGCAGAGCGCGGTACTGCAGCCCTGCACCGAGAGGCCGCCACCTTGGGAGTGGCGCGTCACGGGTGTCGCGGACTTTTAATTGACCTTCTCAGCATGGCGGCGAAAAGGGCGGGGAAGTGGAGGACCGGGGTGGGTGTAAGTGGACTGCCTGCACAGAATACTGACGTCATGGCGGCTCCGACGGATTTTTCTGTGGCGTTTCATGTGTACCCGACACATGCTGTGGGCTCAGCGGCGCCGCGGGCGGGGTAGTTTGGCGGGTTTGTGCCAGGCATCTGGGGTAAACGCCTCGCTGTGCCGGGGTCCTCTGACGGCCGCTTTCGCGCCCTGAGGGAGCCGAGCCGGGCCGAATTGTTCCGAAGAGCCGAAGAGCCGAGGGTGGCCGAAAACAGCCGAGTTGACCCGAAGGGCCGAGGGAAGCCGGAAATAGCCGAGTTGACCCGAAGAGCCGAGGGTGGCCGAAAACAGCCGACTTGAACCGAAGAGCCCAGGGCGGCCCAAAATCGCCCAGTTTACACCAAGAGACCATGATAGCCGACTGGAACCGATAGCCGAGTGTAGCCGACACTGGCCGCATTTAGACAATGTGCCCAATATGACCGAGTTTAGTCGAACCGTGCCGAGTTCGGCCGAAGAGCCGAACTGAAACGACTTTAGACCAAGAGCCGAACCAAGCCGAATTCAGCCGAGTTTCATTCAACAGAACCGAACAACGCCGCAGCGCTGTGCCTGCAGTGCGCCTGTGCAGGCGGCAGGGATCGCTGTGCCTGCAGTGCTCCGAGGCAGACGGCAGGGGGCGCTGTGCCTGCAGTGCGCCTGTGCAGACGCCAGGGATCGCTGTGCCTGCAGTGCGCCTGTGCAGACGGCAGGGATCGCTGTGCCTGCAGTGCTCCGGGACAGACGGCAGGGGGCGCTGTATAAAGTAAGTAGAAAATATCAACTCTCTATAAGAAGGAATAAAAGCTCTATGTCACGTGCAGCAGTAGAAAATTTCAGGCTCCCAGGGAATAAATAGTTTTCTTTAAATCCTTTTCGTTTTGGAGTTTTTTTTTTTTTTTACTCCCAGGTAGCCTGATAGTTTCTACTGCTGTTTTTTTATTCTAAAGCTAGAAAGGTAAACCAAGATCAGAAATACAAGAAAGGGAAAGGGAAGGGAAAGGAAAGGAAAGGAAGCGGGAGAGCAAGAGGGAAGGGAAGGGGTGAAAAACAGAGTGAAAAAAGAAAAAAGGGTTGGAGGGAAAAAGAGAGGGCATTCGGGAGGAGCGGTGGTGCCTCAGGTCCTTCCCCGCCCAGGGGTGAAGGTCCCGTTTGATGCCCGGGAGGGACTGCAGGTCCCGGCGCTGGGGGACGGAGCCGTGGCTGTCATCCCGAGACTACAACTCCCGGCAGGCCCTGCTGCCGGCGCGGCGCGTGACGCAACGGCTGACGCGGCACATGACTGGCTGGCGGGCCAGGCGGGCGCGCGGGGCTGTGCGGGAGCCGCCCCGGGCGAGCACGGCGAGCACCTGTGAGTTTTTTTTTTTTCCCCTCTAAATCGGGAGTAAATATAGCTGAGTAAAATTAGCTTGGTTTTGTTCCTTCTTTTTTAACTGAATTGTTTTTATTAAAAATCCTATTTGAATGTGTAGAAAAAGTGGGGGTGTCCTGTAATATATTGTAGCTTTTCTTGTTTACAGGGTACTCGGAAAATACGTCTCCCTTAGAGTCCCACAGAAAGGTTCTCAGTGCGATCTCTATCAAGGTATGTATTTCCAAAGAAGTGATCCCTTTAGATATTTGCCTGTGTACCTTTTCCTGTTATTCAGAGCTTGCCTTCTGTGGGTTTTATGACAAACCTGTAAAACCGGTTTTGCAAGTCTTAATCGTTGAAGGCAGCATAGAGCCTGTTCTTGACCAGACAAAGGGAAAAAGTGTGACTTTGAGGCTGAACTTTTTCATTTGACTTGTCATTTTTCATTTGACTTGTCTTGAATTATTTAAGAATAGAGAGAACTAGAAAAAGAGAGAAATAGAATTGGTTATTGAGCACTCCTCAAATGCTCACCATGATTCAGTGTAGAGCCAAAGGGCGGGGTGATGGAACAGAACTCTGTGCTTTAGAAGGAAAGAAATTTAAACCTGACCTCCACAGAGTCTCACTAACTTCTGTTGTTTTAAAATACAAAATACGTTCAGGAAGTGTTGGAAGTTAGTATTTTGGGAAAGAAATGGCAGTTCCACAGAACATTCCATTTAACAGTAAATTGGAGGAGAGCCCAAGAGAAATTTTTCATCCCTTGATAGAAAAGGTAGGAAGTGACTTTTTTTGGTTTGGTTCTTTTTTCTTTATTATTTTCTGGAAATAAAAGTAATTAAGTATAGGTACTACTGGTCTGTTTCTTCCAGTAACAGGTGATAATAATAGTAGTAGTAATAGTAAAAATAATAATAGAAATAATAATAACAGTAATGTAATACTACTTAAACTGTCTTTATCCATTGAACTGGCCATTTCAAATCAAAACTTCTAAACACAAATCAAACCATCATCCTTGTAGAATCTTTCACAGCAGTGGGCTAAAGATCCTGGTTTTGTTGACAGGATTTCTTGGCTCTGGAAGAACAAGAGGGAAGTAGAAGCCTAACTACTTCTAGCTCACAGACCCGTCCAGTGAACAGAGCTTTGTATTTTGATGGGCTTGTGATGACTTTGAAATCAATTGGTCATTACAGTAAAAAAAATTAATGTTTTTTTGAACGTGACAGCAGAAATAACTTTAAGCACCAACTTAATAATAATAGATCACCAATTTAAGTTAAAAATTCATGCTATACTATCAAAATTTAAAGGTAAATGATTATGTATTAGGTGATGGTATAAAGTGTATGTTCTAATGTGTAGGATGTATGCAAAGATACATACATACCTGAAAGTCCTTAGAGGAAACAAATTTTTATGTTTGCTGTCTGACTGTTTATCATACAATATTTGGTTTTATTTTGCAGGGATCGGTGAATTTTAACTTTGGAGTCCTCTATGCTAAGGATGCTCAGCCTGCAGATGATGAAATGTTCAGTAATGGTGAGTTTTTCACTTTCTCTTTAATTGCTATTCTGATCTGAATAAGAAAAAAACAAAAGCAAGAGAAAAAAAAAGGATGGTTTATTATTTTTTACACTGTTATGTTTGTTTCCTCAGTATTTGCTGCAGCTCTGCTTACCCAAGCTTTGGGTTCCTTCTGTCCCACTGGGAGTTGCCCTGTTTGGTTGCATCTGGTGAAATTCACCCCGAGACCTTACAGAACTAGCTCAAACTACGTGAGAGCCATTTGCAGTTCTCTCCACACACCTGGAGAATGGGTGACGTTTCTGAGGATGTGGCAACTGTACTTCTATCAAAACTCAGTCTGTGAAATTTCTGGGGAAAACCCTTCTGTGTCCTGAAGGGCTCAAACTCTGCTGAGGATCCAGTTATCAGGTGCTCACCTGGATGGTTCCAGCTCTTAAAGTGAACACTTGTACTCTTGCCCTGTAGTTTACATCCATTGTATTTTTGTTGTTTTGCAAGATTTTATGTCTTTGCAAAATATTGTGCATTTCGCTCTTTGGAACCTCTCAGATTGTTCTTTGGTGTAGCGCCACCTCATGGGACACTTGGCTGCTGTCCTAAAGGAGATGGTCGCTAGAATTGTAAATTCTGGAGAGTTTGTAAGTCTTCTGTCCCCAGGGAGCTGCCATGCTTTGTTTACTTTTGTTCTGTTGGTTAGGCGCTGCTTCTCATTGCAAGTATGAATTTCAAACTACCCTGTTCTCTTTTTAACTGTTTTCCTGGTTCTCTCCGTACGGCAGGGAAAGACTCTCGTATCCTTGTCTTCAGGCTCGGTGCTGTCCACGAAGATATGGAGACTAAAAAAATCATAAGAAGCGAAATATGACTGCAGGGAAAACAAGCTGGAGAGAACAAAAGGTGATATTGTTATCCTTACCCTGTGTTAGAAACATCCACTGTGCTTTGATGCTGGCAGCTGCCAGGGGCTTGTTAGCTCTTTTTAGGCAGGTGTAGGTGTTCGCTTGTAGGTTTTTTCTCTGGACAAGTCAATTCAAACTTTGCTAAGCTTATATTTGCAGATTACTCTCTAGCACAGTCCAGCATGACATTTTTGAATGCTGTAAAAAAAACATGTTACTTGGAAATTGCTAATGATGAGAAGCTTTAGGGGAAAATAAGATTTCAGGGTTGGGAGACGTGAGAAGAATTTTGTGGGGATGTTAGACTGAAGTAAAGCACACTTGAGGCTGGACTGGCACGCTGGCAGGTCCCCTATTAAACAGTAGTGCTGAGATTAGCCTGGGGGTTGCCCATTGTTTCTGTAGAAATCAGTGTTTCCTGGTCTTCAGAAGTAAGCTGCTTTGAAAAGCTGGAAGGTGCAGCATGGTGACAATCCGTGTGCTCGGGATTAAAAGTAGATTTCAGAATGGTCCTAGGCTTTTGTCTTTTCCTCGAAGCCGATGTAATCCTATTGAGGAGCTTTTAATTCTGTGCTGCCACGTCATCGATCAGGGCCCTGTCGTACTAATCATCATACAGATACAAAACAAAAAATCGGACCCTGTCCCAACCACTTAGAGCCCAGAACACGATTTCCTCGGGCTGCCATTTGTGTGCCATCGGCACTCACCACGGAAGCGAGCTGGGGATTGTTGCAGCTGCTGGGAACAAACCGCTCCTCGTCACACAGGAACGGAATTGGGACGACGCCTCGGCCAACCCCTCTCTGCCATCGTCTCCTGAATCTGCAGCAGAGCAGTTCCGGTCCATCCGGGCACGTGTAATCCAGTTCCCGATGATCTGAGCGCACGGAGCAGCGCTCCGCTGCCGTGGGGGGCTCAGGGAAGGCAGAGTGTGCATTGTCATCTTCCTGAACCTGCAGACGAATCACAGTGAGAAGCCACAGGGTGGAAATCAGTCGCATATATGCTAAACTAAACTTGCAGGTTTTTTTTTAAGAATTGTTTCTGCTTGTTCTTTTTTGTGCTTCAGCGCTTAGAAAACCTCTCTTTAAAATCAGGTCAGTTCATCAGTTGAACCTTTGTTTGCAGACCCTCAGTGAGCAGAATTTGTTGCAGACTCAGTGCACGCTGTGCCGGCCTCCCGGGAGTGTGAGGGGCTCACGTGTGCTGCTTTTTGCTTTAGGACGCTCTGAGGTATTTATTCCTTTTGGGATACATGATGAGAATTGCCAAGAGACGTAGTTACAAGGTATGACATGGGGAAAAAGCCTGTGTGGTTGGAACGTTGTTGCTGTCAAAAGTTAATTTTTCCTTCTTTCTTAGCCAGTAGTTAGCTTTTTGCTTAATTTTTGTGGTATCATTATTTTATTGTTTAAAAAATGGCTTCAAAATCACTTTGGTGGTTGGTGTTGGCCACCAGTACCTTGTTCAGATTTGCCTATTTGCTTGTAGCTAAAATGTTCACATCTTGTTTATCATTCTATTTAAGAAACTGCTGCCCAGCCAACTAATAACTGAATATGCATCTGTCTGGGACACGGAGAGAGGATTTAGGTAATGTCTTTGTTTCCAGAAAAAAGTTCCAGTGTAGTTTCTAAATAGAGGAGAAGGGGATGAAGACTCGGGGCTCTGATGCCATTGGGGCACCCCAAGGACCCCAGGAGAGGGAGCCCCGCTGCAGTGCAGGAGCAGGTATGTTCTCATGTAATACTGAACAAATTATAAATATAAATATGACAATTATAAGCATGAAAATATTTTTTAATATAGTTAAACAAAGTGGGTTTTTTCATTTGTCAATAGGCAGTGTTTTGATTGTAAAAATTATAGCTACAAATAATATAAAGGGAGAAATCTAAGTATAGAAATAGAAATATATACAGATATATATAAAATTTAAACCTATAAGAAAAAATTAGTAAATACTTTCCTAGAATTTTGTATCTATTATATATAATTATGAATATAATGCATCAAAAGAAACTATAAATATAAATGTGAATATAATTATACAAAAGTATAAAAATATTTCAATATCGTTCAAAAGAAGGCTTTTTTTTGTGTTTATTTGGTTAGAGACGGGGGTTTTATTTGGAATCATAGAAGTATTATGGAAGTATAAATCTAAATATAGAAATATACAGTCAATAAAGAAAGGTATTTATAAGAACACGACTGAACGACGCCGCCTTGGGCCGAATGGAACGAGCTCAGCCGAACCAAGGCGAGACCGGCCGAACCTGACGGGCTCGAGCGAACCGAGGCCAGGCTTGCGAGGCTGCCTGAACGGAGCCGAGCTCGGCCGAACCGAGCCCGCCGCTCTCGTGCGCGCTAATTAGCGCGAGTGCGGTCACAGCCCAATGAGCTCCTGTGCCACCCCGCGCTCCCGGTCGTGTCGGTGCGATGGCCGGGCCGCCCGCGGGACGCGGCAGCAGGAGCGCCCCGAGTCGGGCGAGTTTAACGTGAGGCGGCGCCGCTTGCCCGCCGTCGGGGGAGGCGAGCCGAGCCGAGCTCAGCCGAACGCGCAGAGAGCGGCTCCGAGTTGGGCCGAAGCGCGCCGAAGGGACGAATGCAGCCGAATGCGGCCGCCAATAGCCGAGTTTAGCCGACAGTAGCCGAGTTTAGCCGAAGAGCCGACTGGAGCCGAGTGACTCCGGAGCGAGCCCAGCTCCCCCGAGCGCAGCCTCCCGGGCAGGGCGAGGCGCCGGCCCGGGCTCGGGGTGCAGCCGGGGCTCTGTGAGGCTTCCCCGCCTGTCCCTCTCTCTCGCCCTCCTTCCTTCTCCCCGTATTCGCCTTCTCTCGCTCCCTTTCCCCCATTCCCTCTCCCCCCACAAGCCCGGCTCCTTCCTGTCCAGCCCCTTCCCCGCTACTCCCTTTCTCTTCCCCGTTTCTGCCTCCTCTGTCCACCCTCCCTCTACCCCCCCTCCCGGGCTTTCCCTTCCCGTGCCGCTTTCCTGCACAGCCCGCCCTCCCTCGCCGCCCTTTGTCATGCCCTGCTCTCGCTCCTCTCTTCCGGTGCCCGCTTTCCTTCTTTGCCGCGCAGCCGCGGGGCTCGGGGTGCCGGAGAATGAAGGCCCGAGGGTATGGGGATTCATCCGTGGTGCTGTTAACACAGTCAGAATGGCTCAGTGACTCTGTGCCAGGCTGGTGTGGCCTCAAAGGCTGCCCCTGCTGCTGGCAGAGTGTGTGAAGCGTCTGCTGAGCGGGCAGCGGCACCCCCCCGAACACCTTCTCGCAGCAGGGACGGAGACGGACCCAGCCCAGCGCGTGGAAATGGATCTCTCCAGCTGAACGCTCAGGTGAAGCGAGCAGAGAGCGTGCTCAGCATGAACCAGGTGAGCTGCACGTCTCCAGGGTAATGATTCTTGCACCTTCAGAGCCACAGTGTCGCTGAGCTTTTTTTTTCCCCAGGCTTTCCATCACCTCTCAAACAGACGAATGCTCCCCTTGGAGGCTGCTGTGCCCTGGGGAGCCTGGCAGGTGGCCCCGTTGGTGAGAGGAGGGCAGCTGCAGGCAGGCAGCCCCCAGGAAAACACGGGAGTTTCAGTGGTTTCTGATGCCTGAGGAACGGGGAGATGGCGTGAGCTGAGCAGGAGTTAAGCACGGTCGTACAGAGGCCTGGCTGTTATGATTTAAGATGGCTTATTGAATATCTGTAGTTTCTATAGATATTTGTATATCTGTCCAAGTAGGATATAGAGCCTTGTGCAGGAGAAAAAGAACTCTTGATGTAAGATATGACCTGGGGGGGCATCATGCCAGGCTATCCCTTCCAGATTTGGACGGCTTCAGTGTCTTGTGTGGCATGATGGGAAGTTCTGAAAATTAAGATTTCCTCTTTGGTGCGGGTCAGATGGGTGACGCCTGGCAGCTCGTGCACTGCCACTGTGCTAACCTGTGTGCCTCTCCTTCCCTCCCTGCTCCACAGGCAGCGCAACACGGGAGCAGCAGGGAGAGCTGGCTTTGTCCTGGAGGATCCAGGAGCTCGCGGTGGATATCTGAGCCTGCAGCTCCAGGCTGCCGCAGGACGGAAGGGCTGCACACACCCAGAGCGTACAGGTACTGTCACAAACGTGGGCTGTGGTGGCTGAGCCCTCAGGAGCTGGCGGTGCCAGCTGGGAGAAGAACAGTAGCTTCCAGCCTTTTCTTTTGTCTGCGTTTCCCCGTGTTCAGTCAGTCTGATTACTTCTGGGCATTTGCCCAGCAGGGTGTGAAATGCTTCAAGGGCTAAAGGGGGAAAAAAAGGGAAACACAAACTATAATCCACACCTCAGGAGGGAGAAGACATCTGTCAGGACAAACTCTTAAGAGAAATGGGATGAAGAATACTTGTTTATTCAGTCTTTGGTATGTGTAGCTAGTTCAAAGAGGTCTCCCAGTCCTTCCCATTAGCAGAGCAAAGGAAGAGCAGCAAAGCCCTCAGGCTAAGCCATTAAAAGCAGCAGCAGCAGCAGCAGCAGCAGCAGCTTTGTGTGCTGGAGTGTGGCAGGCATTCCTAGGTTTGCTTTTTGGTTTTGCATCTAGCACTGGTAGAGGAGAGTTCTTTGCAAGGTGATAGTTCCAGCCTTGTATTGAAATGTGAGCAAAGAGGAACTTTGTCAGTTGGATTGGGGTTTATTCACAGCACTTGTAAACAGAGTTAACATTCAGATAACATGTGCAGGGAGTGTGTGCCGTGGGTTAGCACAAGTGACAAAGGAAGTGGGACAGGGACAGGGCACTTTTCCCTTCAAGGTACTGTCTTTCTCTGGAAGAATGATGTGAGAGCAGAAAAGTTGCAATGGCACTGCAGTTCCCTGCACAGAATATACCCAGGGAGGTGAAGCACAGCCCAGTGGTGCCATTCACCTGCGCCCCAAGGGGGAGCATCGGTGAAGTGAGGAGGACTGAGGAGCTCTCCCCTTGAGCAATCACAACAGTCATGTCAACGAGTGTCACCCTTTTCCAGACCACTGGCATGTGCTTGGGGACAATAACCTGTGTTTTTTACAGCCAGGTCTTCTGAGCCGCTGCTCACTGCTCGCAGTGAAAAGAAACTTGTGTACAGGCACTCTGCAAAATTGTCACCTCAGATGCCACTGAAGCACAGCTTTGGCTTTCAGGCATCTCCCCTGCAAGCTGTCCCTTGCGGCGTTTCCGCACTGGATTCATTGTAAATTCATTCCTCCCATTTTTTATTTGTAATTTCCAAAGAATATCAGTCGACTTTGACAGCCTCTTCAGGGCTCCCCAAGCTTCATACCACACCTAAATGCTCGTTTTCACTGCCTGAAGGGCTTCTCTCACCCGAGTGATTCTATGAATTTGGCCTGTACTTCAGCTTAAGGGGAAAGCTGTACATTGATTGCATTTTGGAGAAAAAGATTTGACCGTCCAGCTGTAAATTTATCTTGTGTTTTGCCTTCCAGGTTCGCTCGTATTGTAATTTGCAAATGGCACGGCAAATGCCACGAGAGCAGCTGGTGAAGGTGGCTCAGAAGCAATGACAAGAATGTGCTGCAAAGTTGGGTCCAGCAGTCCAGCTTCCCGACACGGTAGGGCAGGCACACCTTTTGATAAAGCATCAAACGCTGTAGTTTTTATTCTTGGTGTTTGTCTGCGCTCCCATTCTGATCACCCCTTGAAGTATTATTTTTCAAAATGATATTTAGGAGAGAAATCATGTTTATTCAGGGGGAGCCATAATTTTCATCTGTTCCAAATGCACCAGGTGTGTTTTAAGGCCTGCACACACAGCAAGAGCCGCAGAGCTTGTTGTGCAGTTTCCTGCAGCACTGATTTATTCTGTACTCCAGTAACCATGCCCCGGGCTGCCAGCCAGGCTCAATGCCAGGAGCGGGAGGAGCAGACCCCGAGAGGTGCTTTGGGTGGAGCCCAGCCAGGTTTCAGGCAGCCCGCAGAGTCTGCCCTTGCAGTCCACACCGGTCTGCTGTTGCCATCTGCTGGAAAAATCCCTAATGGATATTTCCAAAGGTGGGGAGGAGCATCCGCTCCTGTCACGGACCTGCTGGGGGCTCTTTGCCCTCTGGCTCCGTGCGCTCTGCCCAAGAACAGCGTGTGCAGCAGGCTGTCACCGCTCTCTGCAGGGTGAAGCACCTTCAGCCAAGTTCAGTGCAAGAGCAAAACAATCCTGCCAGCAAAGCCTGCTACTAGAGAGGCAAACAATGATCCTTCCAAAGGAATTCATCCTTCTTCTCCCTTACAACTCTCCTGTGTCATCACACGGCAGAATGGTTTGGGGTGGAAGAGATGTTGAAAACGACCTAGTTCCACCCCTGTCCTGGGCAGGCTCACCTTCCTCTGGGCCAGGGTGCTGTGCTGTCGCAGATCAGGTGGCAGATCTGTGGAAATTGTAATGATATTATTAAGGCGTGTCTCTTATTGCCTTGCCATTCGTGAATCCCGAGGCTATCTTGTCCTAGTTTAGCTTTCTGATGTGGAGGAGCAGAACTGCCAACTGATATGGATTTTGGTGCTCTCTGTGGAGTGACGTCCTGTAAAATTTCTGTCCCAGGAATGCTGTCACGATGGCTCTGCTCCATAAAGAATGACACGGCCTGATTGTCAGCAATTTTTGCTGCTGCAATAGTGTAAAAATGCTAAAATTTGAACACCGCTTATTATTTCAAAAGAGAATATTTTAAAACTGGAAGAGATAGCTGAAATTACGCCTGAAAGGTAGCAAGAGCAAATACATAGAATATTTCTCCCTGTTTGTAGATATACTTTTCATTCAAAATTATGCTGATGGGGATATGCTTTTATGTATTTAGTGACTTTACAGATTTATTCCCCGAGTTTTTTGAGTTCACAGAGTCATGGAATAATTCAGGTTGGAAGGGGCTCTAAAGATCACCTCGTTCCGAGCCTGGTGCCGTGGGCAGGGACACGGTTCCATGGACCAGGTCGCTCTGAGCCTGATCCCAGAGCACCAATGGGCCTTGGAACACTTGCAGGGATGGGGCAGCCCCAGCATGTGTGAGCAACCTGTGCCAGCCAGTTGCCAGAGGAGGAAGAAAGCCCTTCCCAGCTGGAGCAGAGGCTGCTGCAGCTTGGCGCAGCCTCGTGTCACCGAGCGTGTGAGACAGAAGGGCCCTTCCCGTGGAGGGAGAACGGCACTGAAAGATCTTTTTTGGGAGGAGCGGAGCAATGGAACGCCAAAGCAGCCTTCAGTTCTTGCAGCAGAGTTGGGAACAACTGGAAGCAGGAGCAGAGCTGGCCTGGTGCCTGGCAGCTCTGCAGGCAGTGGGGATGGAGAAGGTGCAGTTGTCTGTCTTCTTGGTTGAGTCTTGAAAAATGAGGCACTTTTCTGTAGGTCCTTTTCAAGCATTACGTGGCAGTTGCCCCTAGAAGTCCAAAGACAGCTGTTTTCTTAGCAGGAGGAAGTCAGGAAGAGGCAAAGCAGGCAAAGACATCAGATAAGTCTGGATAAAAATCTTGGCTAAGCTGTTTTTTCCCCCTCCTCCAAACAGGCAATTCTGAAGCGCTGAGCAGAGATCTGCCCCCGGGAGGCAGAGCGGAGCCGATCTGTGAGAGCTGACACGGGAGCTGTGGTGAGGACAGCTGCTCCCCTGCCTCGGTGTGGGACCTGCTGAGCTGCCGTTCCTGTGCTGGGAGTGTTTCTCCTCTCATGCAGGCAAGCCAGAGAGCTCCTAGGGAAGGAGCAGGTAAGGTTGAAGTGCCGAGATCTCCCCGGTAAGAAGTGCCGTGACAAAAGGAAATGGCCTCAAGTTGCAGCAGGGAAGGCTCAGATTGGCTTTGAGGACCAATTTGTTCACTGAAAGGGTGGTCAGGCGTAGGAGCGGGCTGCCCAGGGCAGTCCCCATTGCTGGAGACATTTGAAGCATGGCAAGATGTGGTGTTTAGGGACCTGATTTGGGTGGGGGCTTGGCAGTGCTGGGGCAGCAGCTGGGCTCGATGGCCTTAGAAGGCTTTTGCAGCCTAAAGGACGCTATGGTTCTGGAAAGCCTCGACCCCTCTGGCTCCGACACAGCACCTGGATGCTGACGGAAGGAGGCTGGTCATGGAGCCTGGAGGTGCCTGTGCCACAGGGAGGGAGAGGGCAAGGCAGCGTCACCTGCAGGGAGGGTCTCGTCCCCAGAGAGCGGCCAGTGACTCCATCCGTGCCCGGGGCTCTGGGTGCACCCTCGGGGTGGACACCTGCCCTCAGGTTTCCCTCTGGGCACCCGGGGAGGGAACCGGGTCCATCCGTGCGGCAGCTCCAGGGCCTGCAGGCTCTGGGGCCCTGCAGCCGTGTGCCCTGTCACAGGGCGGCAGGGACGTGACACTGCCCGGCCGCGCCGCTGGCCTGGGATCCTTGCTGCTTTCCTCCCGATCCCACATGGCTGTAGCAGCAATCTTGTGTCTTTTCTTTAAAAGTGTCCTTGGGAGAGTTCAAAGAGAGGGTAATTAGTTATGTCAAAGCCTATAGATTTGACCTGTTGGCACTCAAGAGAAAAGACAAGAACCTGCTTGGCATCCTTGTGCCTGGAAGTCATTGTGACCCAGGGAAGCGAGGAAGGGGCTGGCCGAGGTCACTGAGGCTCTGAGATGGAGGTGAGTTTGCATTCCAGTTGATTGGAACGGAGGCTCATCAGAAGTTTCCTCGGCTATCCAAGGCACAGAGCCCTGGAGCCAGGTGAGCCTGAGCTGCTGCACGCTTGCTGTGAGCTTTGGGGTGAGGGTGCATCGTTGCAGGCCTGGGATGGATTGAAATGCGCTGAGGAAAGCAGAGGGAGGGAGGGAGGGAAATGCTCTGTTAACTTGTGCCAATTCTTCTGTCAGACTCATCACGGCGGGACAGCATGGAGACTGAAAGTGTGAGAAGATGCGGAGGGGAACAGAGAATCTGACGGAAGCAGCGAACGAGCACGAGTGCACGAATTTTGCTTTTTGCTTGGATGTAAACTCAGGAGTTGAAAGGAATTTGGGAGTGAGAAGGGACATTTCAGAAGGAGAAGAAGAAAAAGAGGTTGTTGTTGTTGTTACAGTCCTGGCAAAATCTTTTGTTCTAGCTAATAAAAGAAGTTAGTTTAAGAAATAAAAAGAAAAATGTGTAGTGTTTTTTTTTTACTTGACTATTATATTCATTGGTGGTATATGGTGTGTTGTTTTATTTCTTGGTATTATTAACTCTGTGTAAATTGTTTTTTGAGTGAAGCTGACTTTCTGGATGGGTTGGTTTGTATTTGAGGCAGGATTAATTTCAATGGGATTCTTTGGGTTGGGTTTTACTGGGATTTTTGTTTTTGTTTGTGTTTGCTGTCTGTATAAACATAGAGCTTTGGTAGGGCCAGCTGGGCTGCTGGAGTTTTGGGTGTGAATTTATGAGATGGCTTTTGTTAAATGCAGTTTTTAATTTTGGAAAGGTTTTTCAATGTAGTGGTTTTAAGGTGGTTTTAAAGAATTCATTGTATTGTTTTCTGTTGTTTGTAGTTGGTGTATGATAAGGGATGTGGTGTGACTTCTTGAACGCTATGGTTTTAGTGTTCCTAAGTTCTGATTTCTTTCTGGTTCGATAGTTTTTTTTATTTTTTGGGACAGGGGCATTTATATGGTGGGTTTTTTTAGGCAATACGTTTTTTAATTTAGGTAGTGATGTTTTTTAGTATTTTAATAGTTTAGGTTTTTGATTTTCATGGTTTTAATTATTTTTTTTTAATTTTTTCAAATAACTTTTCTAGATGATAGGTTATTATTTGTGCATTAGCATAAAGGTAGAGCTTTGGGGACTTTTTTTAGTAATGTTTAGGGTCAGTTGTACAGTTTTGAGTCTCGTGAGTTGGTTTGATTTAATTTTTACTGGGTGTTTGTTTTTATTAGCAGTTGTGTCATTTTCAAGGTGTATTTGAGTTTTTTGGGGTTTTTGAGATAGTGGTTTAGGAGGAAGTTTATGATGAGAATGTGCGGCGGTTTTGGGCTACTTTATAGTGGGATTTAAAATTTATTGACAGTTAGGTTTATTTGAGTTTTTATTAGGGTTCAATGACGTTGTGGGACGTTTGTTCCGTTAGTAATAGCAGTGGGTTTTGTTTTGATGCGCTGCGATGGGACGAGCATGTGCTGCGCGCCGGTGCTGACAAAGGTACGGTATTGTTGTGGTTCTGGTGCGTGGGGTTAATGAACTTGTATGGTTTAATATAGAGATGAAAATAGAAATAAATATACATTTAAAAATAAATATAACATTAGAGTGGTAAACATAAATATAGATAACAGATACATACATAAAACTGTAATACATGGTATATAATTGTAACATCATATAGATAAATGATAGTCTATTTTATGTATATATATATACACAAAGATACATAAATATAGATAGTTAATATGAAAATATTTAAATGGAGTTAAAATAAATGGGGGGGTTTTATTAGGTTATAGGCTGGGGTTTTTAAATAAGTGATAGAAATAAAATATCAATTCAGATATACAAATATATATACAAATACAAATCTCTATAAATATTTAATTTAAATAAATATAAGTAAAAGAAATCTATAATACAGAAAATACAGATCTCTTATTATATTAGAAGGTATTCTCTCTAATATATATAATATCTATGAATAAAATAAAATATCCATATGAATATCATTTTAATTTTGAAAAATAAATTTACTTCCTACATTTTTAAATCTGGGGGGCGTCCTTGCTTTTCATTTGGTTAGAGGCAGGAGTTTTATTTTAAATAATATAAGTAATATAGAAATGTGGATCTTAAGATAGAAATATGTAATAAATATATAAGGAGAAATTGCTAAAATATGAATATAAATTTATATATAAATATATGTAAGTAATACGAAGAGTTGTAGTGTAGAATGTAAATAACATTATACGGCAATATAAATTATAAATGGGAATATAAATATAAAAATATGTAAATATAGCTTAAAAGAAAGGGAATGTTTTGGCTTTTATTTAAGTAGAGGCAGGGGTTTTATTTTGAATATTATAAGTGTTCCAGAAGTAAAAATCTTGAGGCAGAAATATTTAATCAATATAAAAAATATGAATAAAAATATATAAAAATTCATAAATAACTACTCGCATCAGATGTAATATAGAATATAAATTTATTTTTAACTTGACATTGGTAAAGATAAATGTATAAGTAAGCAATAGACATTAATATACCTTATAAATACAAATATGAATATAAAAATTGAACTTTAGGATAAAGTCTATTTAAATATTGTTTACAACAAAGGGTTGGGGTTTTTTTTATTCCTATTGTGTTAGAGGCAGGGTTTTTATTTTAAATAATATGAATGTAGATATTATTGTTATTTATTTCTAAATATGGAGATATACAATCGAGATATAAATATATATATAAAAACACAAAATATAAAGAAATACCAATAATAGGAAGAGATGTAATGAAGAATACAAATAACAGTATACATAAGTGTACATTTTAAACGTAAATATGAATATGAACCTGAAAACTAGAATTTTAAAAAATATTTGAATACCGTTGAGAAGAAAGGGCTTCTTTTTGGCTTTAATGTGGATGGAGGCAAAGGTTTTATTTTAAATAATGCAAGTGTTACAGAAGTAAAAATCGTAACAGAAATATATACTTACTATGTAAAAATATGTATAAAAATATACAAATAAATTTAAGTTTTAGGGATATATGCAATATGGAATAGAAATGTATTTATAAAAAGAAATGTATAAATGGACAGTGTACATCAATATACATTGTAAATAGAAATGTGAATATTAATAGGAAAAAACTTTTTAAAAAATATTTAAATATTTTTTAAAAGAAATTGTTGGGTTTTTGGGGTTTTTTTTGTGTGTTGTGTTTGTTTTGTCTTTTATCCTATTAGATTAGAGGCAGAAGTTTATTTTTCCTCTTCCCCGTTGTTTTGGGGCATTTATTTCAGAGCAGTTTTCGGCGGGGGCCGCCCCTGTTCTTTTTCGCCGCCTTCCCTGCCCGCAGCCCCGAGGCGCGCTGCGCCCCCGGCTGGGGCGTGCGGCAGTGCTGCCGCCTTGTGGGCAGAGCGCGGTACTGCAGCCCTGCACCGAGAGGCCGCCACCTTGGGAGTGGCGCGTCGCGGATGTCGCGGACTTTTAATTGACCTTCTCAGCATGGCGGCGAAAAGGGCGGGGAAGTGGAGGACCGGGTTGGGTGTAACTGGACTGCCTGCACAGAATACCGACGCCGGCGCGGCCCCGGTGGTATTTTCTGTGGCATTTCAAGTGTACCCGATCCAGGCCGCGGGCTCAGCGGCGCCGCGGGCGGGCGTATTTTGGCGGGTTTGTGCCAGGCATCTGGGGTAAACGCCTCGCTGTGCCGGGGTCCTCTGACGGCCGCTTTCGCGCCCTGAGGGAGCCGAGCCGGGCCGAATTGTTCCGAAGAGCCGAAGAGCCGAGGGTGGCAGAAAACAGCTGAGTTGACCCGAAGAGCCGAGGGTGGCCGAAAAGAGCCGAGTTGACCCGAAGAGCCGAGGGTGGCCGGAAATAGCTGAGTTTACCCGAAGAGCCAAGGGTGGCCGGAAAGAGCCGACTTGAACCGAAGAGCCCAGTGCGGCCGAAAATAGACGAGTGTGGCTGAAAACAGCCGAGTTTACACCAAGAGACCATGATAGCCGACTGGAACCGATAGCCGAATGTGGGCGACACTGGCCGCATTTAGACAATGTGCCGAATATGACCGAGTTTAGCCGAACCGTGCCGAGTTGGGCCGAAGAGTCGAACTGAAACGACTTTAGACCAAGAGCCGGACCAAGCCGAATTCAGCCGAGTTTCATTTAACAGAACCGAACAACGCCGCAGCGCTCTGCCTGCAGTGCGCCTGTGCAGGCGGCAGGGATCGCTGTGCCTGCAGTGCTCCGGGGCAGACGGCAGGGGGCGCTGTATAAAGTAAGTATATAATATCAACTATCTATAAGAAGGAATGAAAGCTCTATGTCACGTGCAGCAGTATAGAAAATTTCAGGCTCCCAGGGAATAAATATTTTTCTTTAAATCATTTTCGTTTTGGAGGTTTTTTTACTCCCAGGTAGCCTGAAAGCTACTACTGCTGCTTTTTTTATTCTAAAGCTAGAAAGGAAAACCAAGATTAGATATACAGGGAAAGAAAGAAAGAAAAGAAAAAAAAGAAAATAAGGAAAGGAACTGAAAGGAAGAAAGAAAGGACAGAGGGGCCAGCTGTCTGTCATCTGAAATTCTGCATTGCACAGGATGCCTCCCAGACCCCAGCTGCCAGCACTGCAAAGTCAGGCTGCTTTTAAGGTTGAAAATGTCCCCAGCAATGTGCCATCAGGAACCTGAGCTGGTGAGTTACACTTACCTGGGGCAATGGGGGGCATTTGCGTCCAGTGCCCGGGGGCCCTTAGTGGCCGGCTGGCTCCTCATATTCTGCATTGCACAGGATGCCTCCCGGAACCCAGCTGCCACCACCGCAGTGTCTGGCTGGTTTGAGGGTGCCAAGTGGCCCCAGCAATGTTCCATCAAGAACCTGAGCTGGTGAGTTACACTTCCCTGTGTAAAGGGCGGCGTTGGTGTCCAGGAATCAGGGGCCCTTAGTGGCAGGCTGCCTGCTGAAACTCTGCATTGCGCAGGATGCCTCCCAGACCCAAGCTGCCAGCCCTGCAGGGTGAGCCTACTTTGAGGGCCCCCAATGTGTGCAGCAATCTGCCATCAGGAACCTGAGCTGGTGAGTTACACTTCCCTGTGTAAAGGGCAGCGTTGGTGTCCAGGAACCATGGGCCCTTAGTGGCAGGCTGCCTGCTGAAATTCTGCATTGCGCAGGATGCCTCCCAGACCCAAGCAGCCATCACCGCAGTATCCGTCTGGTTTCAGGATCCCAAATGGCCCAGCAAATCTTCCATCACGAACCTGAGCTGGTGAGTTACACTTCCTTGTGTAATGGGCGGCATTGGTGTCCAGGGTCCTGGGGCCCTTAGTGAACGCCTGGCTCATGAAATTCTTCACTGTGCAGGATGAGTCCCAGCCCCAAGCTGCTTCCTGTGCTGAGCTGAGCTTGTTTGAGAGTCCCAAGCCCCTCAAGCAATATGCCACCAGGAACCTGGGCTGCTGTGTTTTGCTTAACTGGAGAAAGGGTCAGCCTTAGTTTTCAGGAGCCTCTGGCCAAGAGGGGCTGGCCGTCTGCCTGCTGAAATTCTGCATTGCGCAGGATGCCTCCCGGACCCAAGCTGCCAGCACCGCAGAGTCAGGCTGGTTTTTAGGTCCCAAATGGCCCTGTCAATCTGCCATCAGGAACCTGAGCTGGTGAGTTACACTTCCCTGTGTAAAGGGAAACATTGGCGTCAAGAACTCATGGGCCCTTAGTGACCGGCTGTCTGCTGAAATTCTGCATTGCACAGTATGCATGCCAGACCCACGCTGCCACCACTGCAAAGTCAGGCTGGTCTGAGAGTCTGAAATGTCCCCAGCAATCTGCCATCAGGAACCGGAGCTGGTGAGTTACACTTACCTGGGGTAATGGGCAGCATTAGTGTCCAGGGCACAGGGGCCCTTAGTGGTTGGCTGTCTGCTCAAATTCTGCATTGCTCAGGATCCCTCCCAGCACCAAGCTGCCACCTGTGCCTAGTTGTTCTTGTTTGAGACTGCAAAGCACGTCCAGCCATCTGAAACTAGGAACCTTGGCTGCTGAGTTTTGCTTACCTGGGAAGAGGGACTGCACTAGTGTTCAGGAGCCTCTGGTCCAGAGGGGCCAGCTGTCTGTCATCTGAAATTCTGCATTGCACAGGATGCCTCCCAGACGCCAGCTGCCAGCACTGCAAAGTCAGGCTGCTTTGAAGGTTCAAAATGTCCCCAGCAACGTGCCATCAGGAACCTGAGCTGGTGAGTTACACTTACCTGGGGCAATGGGGGGCATTTGCGTCCAGTGCCCGGGGGCCCTTAGTGGCCGGCTGGCTCCTCATATTCTGCATTGCACAGGATGCCTCCCGGAACCCAGCTGCCACCACCGCAGTGTCTGGCTGGTTTGAGGGTGCCAAGTGGCCCCAGCAATGTTCCATCAAGAACCTGAGCTGGTGAGTTACACTTCCCTGTGTAAAGGGCGGCGTTGGTGTCCAGGAATCAGGGGCCCTTAGTGGCAGGCTGCCTGCTGAAATTGTCCATTGCGCAGGATGCCTTCCAGACGCAAGCTGCCAGCACTGCAGTGTCTGGCTACTTTGAGGGCCCCCAATGTGTGCAGCAATCTGCCATCAGGAACCTGAGCTGGTGAGTTACACTTCCCTGTGTAAAGGGCGGCGTTGGTGTCCAGGAATCAGGGGCCCTTAGTGGCAGGCTGCCTGCTGAAACTCTGCATTGCGCAGGAGGCCTTCCAGACCCAAGCTGCCACCACGGCAAAGTCAGGCTGATTTGAGCACCCCATATGGATCCAGCAATCTTCTCTCAGGAGCCTGGGCTGCTGAGATTTCTTTTTCTGGGAAAGGGCTGGCCTTGTTGTTCAGGAGCCCTTGCCTGGAGTGGCCGGCTGCGTGCTGAAATTCTGTCTTGCGCAGGGTGCATCCCAGGCCCAAGGCGGCACCAGTTCAAACTCCCGCCGCTTTGTCCTTGGCACGTGTCCCGTGCTACCTGCCATCAGGGACCTGGGCATCTGAGTTACACTTAGCTTTTTAAAGGACTAGCATTGGTCTTCTGGCCCAAGGGCCCTTAGTGGCTGGCTGCCTGCAGAAATTCCGTATTGCGCAGGATACCTCTGAGACCCAAGCTGCCACCTCCGTAAAGTCAGGCAGGTTTGAGAGTCCCAAGTGACTCCAGCCCCCTGCCATCAGGAACCTGAGCTGGTGGGTTACGCTTACCTGTGTAAAGGGCAGCATTTCTGTTGAGAGCCCAGGGGCCCTTTGTGGCCGTCTGCCTGCTGAAATTCTGCATTGCGCAGGATGCCCCCCGGACCCAAGCTGCCACCACCGCAGAGTCAGGCTGGTTTTTAGGTCCCAAATGGCCCTGTCAATCTGCCATCAGGAACCTGAGCTGGTGAGTTACACTTCCCTGTGTAATGGGCGGCATTTGTGTCCAGGGTCCTGGGGCCCTTAGTGAACGCCTGGCTCATGAAATTCTTCACTCCGCCGGATGACTCCCAGGCCCAAGCTGCTTCCTGTGCTGAGTTGAGCTTTTTTGAGCGTCCCAAACCCCTCAAGCAATATGCCACCAGGAACCTGGGCTGCTGAGTTTTGCTTAACTGGAGAAAGGGTCAGCCTTAGTTTTCAGGAGCCTGTGGCCAAGAGGGGCTGGCCGTCTGCCTGCTGAAATTCTGCATTGTGCAGGATACCTCTGAGACCCAAGCTTCCACCTCTGTAAAGTCAGGCAGGTTTGAGAGTCCCAAGTGACTCCAGCCACCTGCCATCAGGAACCTGAGCTGGTGGGTTACGCTTACCTGTGTAAAGGGCAGCATTTCTGTTGAGAGCCCAGGGGCCCTTTGTGGCCGGCTGCCTCCTCAAATTCTGCATTGCGCAGGATGCCTCCCGGACCCAAGCTGCCAGCACCGCAGAGTCTGGCTGGTTTGAGGGTCTGAAATGTCCCCAGCAATCTGCCATCAGGAACCGGAGCTGGTGAGTTACACTTACCTGGGGTAATGGGCGGTATTAGTGTCCAGGGCGCAGGGGCCCTTAGTGGCCGGCTGTCTGCTCAAATTCTGCATTGCTCAGGATCCCTCCCAGCACCAAGCTGCCACCTGTGCCTAGTTGATCTTGTTTGAGACTGCAAAGCACGTCCAGCCATCTGAAACTAGGAACCTTGGCTGCTGAGTTTTTCTTACCTGGGAAGAGGGACTGCACTAGTGTTCAGGAGCCTCTGGTCCAGAGGGGCCAGCTGTCTGTCATCTGAAATTCTGCATTGCACAGGATGCCTCCCAGACGCCAGCTGCCAGCACTGCAGAGTCAGGCTGCTTTGAAGGTTCAAAATGTCCCCAGCAATGTGCCATCAGGAACCTGAGCTGGTGAGTTACACTTACCTGGGGCAATGGGGGGCATTTGCGTCCAGTGCCCGGGGGCCCTTAGTGGCCGGCTGGCTCCTCATATTCTGCATTGCACAGGATGCCTCCCGGAACCCAGCTGCCACCACCGCAGTGTCTGGCTGGTTTGAGGGTGCCAAGTGGCCCCAGCAATGTTCCATCAAGAACCTGAGCTGGTGAGTTACACTTCCCTGTGTAAAGGGCGGCGTTGGTGTCCAGGAAGCAGGGGCCCTTAGTGGCAGGCTGCCTGCTGAAATTGTCCATTGCGCAGGATGCCTCCCAGACGCCAGCTGCCAGCACTGCAAAGTCAGGCTGCTTTGAAGGTTCAAAATGTCCCCAGCAATGTGCCATCAGGAACCTGAGCTGGTGAGTTACACTTCCCTGTGTAAAGGGCGGTGTTGGTGTCCAGGAATCAGGGGCCCTTAGTGGCAGGCTGCCTGCTGAAACTCTGCATTGCGCAGCAGGCCTTCCGGACCCAAGCTGCCACCACGGCAAAGTCAGGCTGGTTTGAGGGTCCCATATGGGTCCAGCAATCTTCTCTCAGGAGCCTGGGCTGCTGAGATTACTTTTTCTGGGAAAGGGCTGGCCTTGTTGTTCAGGAGCCCTTGCCTGGAGTGGCCGGCTGCGTGCTGAAATTCTGTCTTGCGCAGGGTGCATCCCAGGCCCAAGGTGGCACCAGTTCAAACTCCCGCCGCTTTGTCCTCGGCACGTGTCCCCTGCTACCTGCCATCAGGGACCTGGGCGTCTGAGTTACACTTAGCTTTTTAAAGGACTAGCATTGGTCTTCAGGCCCAAGGGCCCTTAGTGGCTGGCTGCCTGCAGAAATTCCGCATTGCGCAGGATACCTCTGAGACCCAAGCTGCCACCTAGTAAAGTCAGACTGGTTTGAGAGTCCCAAGTGACTCCAGCCACCTGCCCTCAGGAACCTGAGCTGGTGGGTTACGCTTACCTGTGTAAAGGGCAGCATTTCTGTTGAGAGCCCAGGGGCCCTTTGTGGCCATCTGCCTGCTGATATTCTGCATTGCGCAGGACGCCTCCCGGACCCAAGCTGCCAGCACCGCAGAGTCTGGCTGCTTTGAGGGTCCGAAATATCCCCAGCAATCTGCCATCAGGAACCAGAGCTGGTGAGTTACACTTCCCTGTCTAAAGGGAAGCATTGGCGTCGAGGACTCATGGGCCCTTAGTGACCGGATGTCTGCTGAAATTCTGCATTGTGCAGGATGCCTCCCGGATCCACGCTGCCACCACCGCAAAGTCAGGCTGGTCTGAGGGTCTGAAATGTCCCCAGCAATCTGTCATCAGGTACCGGAGCTGGTGAGTTACACTTACCTGGGGTAATGGGCGGCATTAGTGTCCAGGGCACAGGGGCCCTTAGTGGCCGGCTGTCTGCTCAAATTCTGCATTGCTCAGGATCCCTCCCAGCACCAAGCTGCCACCTGTGCCTAGCTGATCTTGTTTGAGACTGCAAAGCACCTCCAGCCATCTGAAACTAGGAACCTTGGCTGCTGAGTTTTGCTTACCTGGGAAGAGGGACTGCACTAGTGTTCAGGAGCCTCTGGTCCAGAGGGGCCAGCTGTCTGTCATCTGAAATTCTGCATTGCACAGGATGCCTCCCAGACGCCAGCTGCCAGCACTGCAAAGTCAGGCTGCTTTGAAGGTTGAAAATGTACCCAGCAACGTGCCTTCAGGAACCTGAGCTGGTGAGTTACACATACCTGGGGCAATGGGGGGCATTTGCGTCCAGTGCCTGGGGGCCCTTAGTGGCCGGCTGGCTCCTCATATTCTGCATTGCACAGGATGCCTCCCGGAACCCAGCTGCCACCACCGCAGTGTCTGGCTGGTTTGAGGGTGCCAAGTGGCCCCAGCAATGTTCCATCAAGAACCTGAGCTGGTGAGTTACACTTCCCTGTGTAAAGGGCGGCAATGGTGTCCAGGGTCCTGGGGCCCTTAGTGAACGCCTGACTCATGAAATTCTTCACTGCGCAGGATGACTCCCAGCCCCAAGCTGCTTCCTGTGCTGAGCTGAGCTTGTTTGAGAGTCCCAAGCCCCTCAAGTAATATGCCACCAGGAACCTGGGCGTCTGAGTTTTCCTTAACTGGAGAAAGGGTCAGCCTTAGTTTTCAGGAGCCTGTGGCCAAGAGGGGCTGGCCGTCTGCCTGCTGAAATTCTGCATTGTGCAGGATACCTCTGAGACCCAAGCTGCCACCTCCGTCAAGTCAGGCAGGTTTGAGAGTCCCAAGTGACTCCAGCCACCTGCCATCAGGAACCTGAGCTGGTGGGTTACGCTTACCTGTGTAAAGGGCAGCATTTCTGTTGAGAGCCCAGGGGCCCTTTGTGGCCGGCTGCCTCCTCAAATTCTGCATTGCGCAGGATGCCTCCCGGACCCAAGCTGTCACCGCCGCAGAGTCAGGCTGCTTTGAGGGTTCAAAATGTCCCCAGCAACGTGCCATCAAGAACCTGAGCTGGTGAGTTACACTTCCCTGTGTAAAGGGCGGCGTTGGTGTCCAGGAATCAGGGGCCCTTAGTGGCAGGCTGCCTGCTGAAACTCTGCATTGTGCAGGATGCCTCCCAGACCCAAGCTGCCACCACCGCAGGATCCGTCTGGTTTCAGATTCCCAAATGGCCCCAGCAGTCTTCCATCACGAACCTGAGCTGGTGAGTTACTTTTACATGTGTAAAGGGCAGCACTTCTGTTTAGAGGTCAGGGGCCCTTTGTGGCCGGCTGCCTGCTGAAATTCTCCATTGCGTAGGATGCCCCCCAAACCAAGCTGCCACCACCGCAGAGTCAGGCTGGATTTTAGGTCCCAAATGGCCCTGTCAATCTGCCATCAGGAACCTGAGCTGGTGAGTTACACTTCCCTGTGTAATGGGCGGCATTGGTGTCCAGGGTCCTGGGGCCCGTAGTGAACCCCTGGTTCATGAAGTTCTTCACTGCGCAGGATGACTCCTAGCCCCAAGCTGCTTCCTGTGCTGAGCTGAGCTTGTTTGAGAGTCCGAAGCCCCTCAAGCAATATGCCACCAGGAACGTGGGCTGCTGAGTTTTGCTTAACTGGAGAAAGGGTCAGCCTTAGTTTTCGGGAGCCTGTGGCCAAGAGGGGCTGGCCGTCTGCCTGCTGAAATTCAGCATTGCACAGGATGCCTCCCGGACCCAAGCTGCCAGCACCGCAGAGTCTGGCTGGTTTGAGGGTCCGAAATATCCCCAGCAATCTGCCATCAGGAACCAGAGCTGGTGAGTTACACTTCCCTGTGTAAAGGGAAGCATTGGCGTCGAGGACTCATGGGCCCTTAGTGACCGGTTGTCTGCTGAAATTCTGCATTGCACAGTATGCATGCCAGACCCACGCTGCCACCACTGCAAAGTCAGGCTGGTCTGAGGGTCTGAAATGTCCCCAGCAATCTGCCATCAGGAACCGGAGCTGGTGAGTTACACTTACCTGGGGTAACAGGCCGCATTAGTGTCCAGGGCGCAGAGGCCCTTAGTGGCCGGCTGTCTGCTCAAATTCTGCATTGCCCAGGATCCCTCCCAGCACCAAGCTGCCACCTGTGCCTAGTTGATCTTGTTTGAGACTGCAAAGCACCTCCAGCCATCTGAAACTAGGAACCTTGGCTGCTGAGTTTTGCTTACCTGGGAAGAGGGACTGCACTAGTGTTCAGGAGCCTCTGGTTCAGAGGGGCCAGCTGTCTGTCATCTGAAATTCTGCATTGCACAGGATGCCTCCCAGACGCCAGCTGCCAGCACTGCAAAGTCAGGCTGCTTTGAAGGTTCAAAATGTCCCCAGCAACGTGCCTTCAGGAACCTGAGCTGGTGAGTTACACATACCTGGGGCAACGGGGGGCATTTGCGTCCAGTGCCCGGGGGCCCTTAGTGGCCGGCTGGCTCCTCATATTCTGCATTGCACAGGATGCCTCCCGGAACCCAGCTGCCACCACCGCAGTGTCTGGCTGGTTTGAGGGTGCCAAGTGGCCCCAGCAATGTTCCATCAAGAACCTGAGCTGGTGAGTTACACTTCCCTGTGTTAAGGGCGGCATTGGTGTCCAGGGTCCTGGGGCCCTTAGTGAACGCCTGGCTCATGAAATTCTTCACTGTGCAGGATGACTCCCAGCCGCAGGCTGCTTCCTGTGCTGAGTTGACCTTGTTTGAGCGTTCCAAGCCCCTCAAGCAATATGCCACCAGGACCCTGGGATGCTGAGTGTTGCATAACTGGAGAAAGGGTCAGCCTTAGTTTTCAGGAGCCTGTGGCCAAGAGGGGCTGGGCGTCTGCTTGCTGAAATTCTGCATTTTGCAGGATACTTCTGAGACCCAAGCTGCCACCTCTGTAAAGTCAGGCAGGTTTGAGAGTCCCAAGTGACTCCAGCCACCTGCCATCAGGAACCTGAGCTGGTGGGTTACGCTTACCTGTGTAAAGGGCAGCATTTCTGTTGAGAGCCCAGGGGCCCTTTGTGGCCGGCTGCCTCCTCAAATTCTGCATTGCGCAGGATGCCACCCGGACGCAAGCTGGCACCGCCGCAGAGTCAGGCTACTTTGAGGGTTCAAAATGTCCCCAGCAATGTGCCATCAGGAACCTGAGCTGGTGAGTTACACTTCCCTGTGTAAAGGGCGGCGTTGGTGTCCAGGAATCAGGGGCCCTTAATGGCAGGCTGCCTGCTGAAACTCTGCATTGCGCAGGATGCCTCCCAGACCCAAGCTGCCACCACCGCAGGATCCGTCTGGTTTCAGGATCCCAAATGGCCCCAGCAATCTTCCATCACGAACCTGAGCTGGTGAGTTACCCTTACCTGTGTAAAGGGCAGCACTTCTGTTCAGAGGTCAAGGGCCCTTTGTGGCCGGCTGCCTGCTGAAATTCTCCATTGGGTAGGATGCCCCCCGGACCTAAGCTGCCACCACCGCAGAGTCAGGCTGGATTTTAGGTCCCAAATGGCTCTGTCAATCTGCCATCAGGAACCGGAGCTGGTGAGTTACACTTCCCTGTGTAATGGGCGGCATTGGTGTCCAGGGTCCTGGGGCCCTTAGTGAACGCCTGGCTCATGAAATTCTTCACTGCGCAGGATGACTCCCAGCCCCAAGCTGCTTCCTGTGCTGAGTTGAGCTTGTTTGAGCGTCCCAAGCCCCTCAAGCAATATGCCACCAGGAACCTGGGATGCTGAGTTTTGCTTAACTGGAGAAAGGGTCAGCCTTAGTTTTCAGGAGCCTCTGGCCAAGAGGGGCTGGCCATCTGCCTGCTGAAATTCTGCATTGCACAGGATGCCTCCCGGACCCAAGCTGCCAGCACCGCAGAGTCTGGCTGGTTTGAGGGTCCGAAATATCCCCAGCAATCTGCCATCAGGAACCGGAGCTGGTGAGTTACACTTCCCTGTGTAAAGGAAAGCATTGGCGTCGAAGTCACATGGGCCCTTAGTGACCGGCTGTCTGCTGAAATTCTGCATTGCACAGTATGCCTGCCGGACCCACGCTGCCACCACTGCAAAGTCAGGCTGGTCTGAGGGTCTGAAATGTCCCCAGCAATCTGCCATCAGGAACCGGAGCTGGTGAGTTACACTTACCTGGGGTAATGGGCGGCATTAGTGTCCAGGGCGCAGGGGCCCTTAGTGGCCGGCTGTCTGCTCAAATTCTGCATTGCTCAGGATCCCTCCCAGCACCAAGCTGCCACCTGTGCCTAGTTGATCTTGTTTGAGACTGCAAAGCACGTCCAGCCATCTGAAACTAGGAACCTTGGCTGCTGAGTTTTGCTTACCTGGGAAGAGTGACTGCACTAGTGTTCAGGAGCCTCTGGTTCAGAGGGGCCAGCTGTCTGTCATCTGAAATTCTGCATTGCACAGGATGCCTCCCAGACGCCAGCTGCCAGCACTGCAAAGTCAGGCTGCTTTGAAGGTTCAAAATGTCCCCAGCAATGTGCCATCAGGAACCTGAGCTGGTGAGTTACACTTCCCTGTGTAAAGTGCGGTGTTGGTGTCCAGGAATCAGGGGCCCTTAATGGCAGGCTGCCTGCTGAAACTCTGCATTGCGCAGCAGGCCTTCCGGACCCAAGCTGCCACCACGGCAAAGTCAGGCTGGTTTGAGGGTCCCATATGGGTCCAGCAATCTTCTCTCAGGAGCCTGGGCTGCTGAGATTTCTTTTTCTGGGAAAGGGCTGGCCTTGTTGTTCAGGAGCCCTTGCCTGGAGTGGCCGGCTGCGTGCTGAAATTCTGTCTTGCGCAGGGTGCATCCCAGGCCCAAGGTGGCACCAGTTCAAACTCCCGCCGCTTTGTCCTCGGCACGTGTCCCCTGCTACCTGCCTTCAGGGACCTGGGCGTCTGAGTTACACTTAGCTTTTTAAAGGACTAGCATTGGTCTTAAGGTCCAAGGGCCCTTAGTGGCTGGCTGCCTGCAGAAATTCCGCATTGCGCAGGATACCTCTGAGACCCAAGCTGCCACCTAGTAAAGTCAGGCTGGTTTGAGAGTCCCAAGTGACTCCAGCCACCTGCCCTCAGGAACCTGAGCTGGTGGGTTACGCTTACCTGTGTAAAGGGCAGCATTTCTGTTGAGAGCCCAGGGGCCCTTTGTGGCCGTCTGCCTGCTGATATTCTGCATTGCGCAGGACGCCTCCCGGACCCAAGCTGCCAGCACCGCAGAGTCTGGCTGCTTTGAGGGTCCGAAATATCCCCAGCAATCTGCCATCAGGAACCAGAGCTGGTGAGTTACACTTCCCTGTCTAAAGGGAAGCATTGGCGTCGAGGACTCATGGGCCCTTAGTGACCGGCTGTCTGCTGAAATTCTGCATTGTGCAGGATGCCTCCCGGATCCACGCTGCCACCACCGCAAAGTCAGGCTGGTCTGAGGGTCTGAAATGTCCCCAGCAATCTGTCATCAGGAACCGGAGCTGGTGAGTTACACTTACCTGGGGTAATGGGCGGCATTAGTGTCCAGGGCACAGGGGCCCTTAGTGGCCGGCTGTCTGCTCAAATTCTGCATTGCTCAGGATCCCTCCCAGCACCAAGCTGCCACCTGTGCCTAGTTGATCTTGTTTGAGACTGCAAAGCACCTCCAGCCATCTGAAACTAGGAACCTTGGCTGCTGAGTTTTGCTTACCTGGGAAGAGGGACTGCACTAGTGTTCAGGAGCCTCTGGTTCAGAGGGGCCAGCTGTCTGTCATCTGAAATTCTGCATTGCACAGGATGCCTCCCAGACGCCAGCTGCCAGCACTGCAAAGTCAGGCTGCTTTGAAGGTTCAAAATGTCCCCAGCAACGTGCCTTCAGGAACCTGAGCTGGTGAGTTACACTTACCTGGGGCAATGGGGGGCATTTGCGTCCAGTGCCCGGGGGCCCTTAGTGGCCGGCTGGCTCCTCATATTCTGCATTGCACAGGATGCCTCCCGGAACCCAGCTGCCACCACCGCAGTGTCTGGCTGGTTTGAGGGTGCCAAGTGGCCCCAGCAATGTTCCATCAAGAACCTGAGCTGGTGAGTTACACTTCCTTGTGTTAAGGGCGGCAATGGTGTCCAGGGTCCTGGGGCCCTTAGCGAACGCCTGGCTCATGAAATTCTTCACTGCGCAGGATGACTCCCAGCCCCAAGCTGCTTCCTGTGCTGAGCTGAGCTTGTTTGAGAGTCCCAAGCCCCTCAAGAAATATGCCACCAGGACCCTGGGATGCTGAGTTTTGCTTAACTGGAGAAAGGGTCAGCCTTAGTTTTCAGGAGCCTGTGGCCAAGAGGGGCTGGCCGTCTGCCTGCTGAAATTCTGCATTGTGCAGGATGCCTCTGAGACCCAAGCTGCCACCTCCGTCAAGTCAGGCAGGTTTGAGAGTCCCAAGTGACTCCAGCCACCTGCCATCAGGAACCGGAGCTGGTGGGTTACGCTTACCTGTGTAAAGGGCAGCATTTCTGTTGAGAGCCCAGGGGCCCTTTGTGGCCGGCTGCCTCCTCAAATTCTGCATTGCGTAGGATGCCCCCCGGACCCAAGCTGCCACCACCGCAGAGTCTGGCTGGATTTTAGGTCCCAAATGGCCCTGTCAATCTGCCATCAGGAACCTGAGCTGGTGAGTTACACTTCCCTGTGTAATGGGCGGCATTGGTGTCCAGGGTCCTGGGGCCCGTAGCGAACCCCTGGTTCATGAAGTTCTTCACTGCGCAGGATGACTCCCAGCCCCAAGCTGCTTCCTGTGCTGAGCTGAGCTTGTTTGAGAGTCCCAAGCCCCTCAAGCAATATGCCACCAGGAACCTGGGCTGCTGAGTTTTGCTTAACTGGAGAAAGGGTCAGCCTTAGTTTTCGGGAGCCTGTGGCCAAGAGGGGCTGGCCGTCTGCCTGCTGAAATTCTGCATTGCACAGGATGCCTCCCGGACCCAAGCTGCCAGCACCGCAGAGTCAGGCTGGTTTGAGGGTCCGAAATATCCCCAGCAATCTGCCATCAGGAACCGGAGGTGGTGAGTTACACTTCCCTGTCTAAAGGGAAGCATTGGTGTCGAGGTCTCATGGGCCCTTAGTGACCGGCTGTCTGCTGAAATTCTGCATTGCACAGTATGCATGCCAGACCCACGCTGCCACCACTGCAAAGTCAGGCTGGTCTGAGGGTCTGAAATGTCCCCAGCAATCTGCCATCAGGAACCGGAGCTGGTGAGTTACACTTACCTGGGGTAACAGGCGGCAATAGTGTCCAGGGCGCAGAGGCCCTTAGTGGCCGGCTGTCTGCTCAAATTCTGCATTGCTCAGGATCCCTCCCAGCACCAAGCTGCCACCTGTGCCTAGTTGATCTTGTTTGAGACTGCAAATCACGTCCAGCCATCTGAAACTAGGAACCTTGGCTGCTGAGTTTTGCTTACCTGGGAAGAGGGACTGCACTAGTGTTCAGGAGCCTCTGGTTCAGAGGGGCCAGCTGTCTGTCATCTGAAATTCTGCATTGCACAGGATGCCTCCCAGACGCCAGCTGCCAGCACTGCAAAGTCAGGCTGCTTTGAAGGTTCAAAATGTCCCCAGCAATGTGCCATCAGGAACCTGAGCTGGTGAGTTACACATACCTGGGGCAATGGGGGGCATTTGCGTCCAGTGCCCGGGGGCCCTTAGTGGCCGGCTGGCTCCTCATATTCTGCATTGCACAGGATGCCTCCCGGAACCCAGCTGCCACCACCGCAGTGTCTGGCTGGTTTGAGGGTGCCAAGTGGCCCCAGCAATGTTCCATCAAGAACCTGAGCTGGTGAGTTACACTTCCCTGTGTAAAGGGCGGCATTGGTGTCCAGGGTCCTGGGGCCCTTAGTGAACGCCTGGCTCATGAAATTCTTCACTGTGCAGGATGACTCCCAGCCCCAAGCTGCTTCCTGTGCTGAGTTGACCTTGTTTGAGCGTCCCAAGCCCCTCAAGCAATATGCCACCAGGACCCTGGGATGCTGAGTTTTGCTTAACTGGAGAAAGGGTCAGCCTTAGTTTTCAGGAGCCTCTGGCCAAGAGGGGCTGGGTGTCTGCTTGCTGAAATTCTGCATTTTGCAGGATACTTCTGAGACCCAAGCTGCCACCTCTGTAAAGTCAGGCAGGTTTGAGAGTCCCAAGTGACTCCAGCCACCTGCCCCCAGGAAACTGAGCTGGTGGGTTACGTTTACCTGTGTAAAGGGCAGCATTTCTGTTGAGAGCCCAGGGGCCCTTTGTGGCCGGCTGCCTCCTCAAATTCTGCATTGCGCAGGATGCCACCCGGACACAAGCTGTCACCGCCGCAGAGTCAGGCTGCTTTGAGGGTTCAAAATGTCTCCAGCAATGTGCCATCAGGAACCTGAGCTGGTGAGTTACACTTCCCTGTGTAAAGGGCGGCGTTGGTGTCCAGGAATCAGGGGCCCTTAGTGGCAGGCTGCCTGCTGAAACTCTGCATTGCGCAGGATGCCTCCCAGACCCAAGCTGCCACCACCGCAGGATCCGTCTGGTTTCAGATTCCCAAATGGCCCCAGCAATCTTCCATCACGAACCTGAGCTGGTGAGTTACCCTTACCTGTGTAAAGGGCAGCACTTCTGTTCAGAGGTCAAGGGCCCTTTGTGGCCGGCTGCCTGCTGAAATTCTCCATTGGGTAGGATGCCCCCCGGACCTAAGCTGCCACCACCGCAGAGTCAGGCTGGATTTTAGGTCCCAAATGGCTCTGTCAATCTGCCATCAGGAACCGGAGCTGGTGAGTTACACTTCCCTGTGTTAAGGGCGGCATTGGTGTCCAGGGTCCTGGGGCCCTTAGTGAACGCCTGGCTCATGAAATTCTTCACTGTGCAGGATGACTCCCAGCCGCAGGCTGCTTCCTGTGCTGAGTTGACCTTGTTTGAGCGTTCCAAGCCCCTCAAGCAATATGCCACCAGGACCCTGGGATGCTGAGTGTTGCATAACTGGAGAAAGGGTCAGCCTTAGTTTTCAGGAGCCTGTGGCCAAGAGGGGCTGGGCGTCTGCTTGCTGAAATTCTGCATTTTGCAGGATACTTCTGAGACCCAAGCTGCCACCTCTGTAAAGTCAGGCAGGTTTGAGAGTCCCAAGTGACTCCAGCCACCTGCCATCAGGAACCTGAGCTGGTGGGTTACGCTTACCTGTGTAAAGGGCAGCATTTCTGTTGAGAGCCCAGGGGCCCTTTGTGGCCGGCTGCCTCCTCAAATTCTGCATTGCGCAGGATGCCACCCGGACGCAAGCTGTCACCGCCGCAGAGTCAGGCTACTTTGAGGGTTCAAAATGTCCCCAGCAATGTGCCATCAGGAACCTGAGCTGGTGAGTTACACTTCCCTGTGTAAAGGGCGGCGTTGGTGTCCAGGAATCAGGGGCCCTTAATGGCAGGCTGCCTGCTGAAACTCTGCATTGCGCAGGATGCCTCCCAGACCCAAGCTGCCACCACCGCAGGATCCGTCTGGTTTCAGGATCCCAAATGGCCCCAGCAATCTTCCATCACGAACCTGAGCTGGTGAGTTACCCTTACCTGTGTAAAGGGCAGCACTTCTGTTCAGAGGTCAAGGGCCCTTTGTGGCCGGCTGCCTGCTGAAATTCTCCATTGGGTAGGATGCCCCCCGGACCTAAGCTGCCACCACCGCAGAGTCAGGCTGGATTTTAGGTCCCAAATGGCTCTGTCAATCTGCCATCAGGAACCGGAGCTGGTGAGTTACACTTCCCTGTGTAATGGGCGGCATTGGTGTCCAGGGTCCTGGGGCCCTTAGTGAACGCCTGGCTCATGAAATTCTTCACTGCGCAGGATGACTCCCAGCCCCAAGCTGCTTCCTGTGCTGAGTTGAGCTTGTTTGAGCGTCCCAAGCCCCTCAAGCAATATGCCACCAGGAACCTGGGATGCTGAGTTTTGCTTAACTGGAGAAAGGGTCAGCCTTAGTTTTCAGGAGCCTCTGGCCAAGAGGGGCTGGCCATCTGCCTGCTGAAATTCTGCATTGCACAGGATGCCTCCCGGACCCAAGCTGCCAGCACCGCAGAGTCTGGCTGGTTTGAGGGTCCGAAATATCCCCAGCAATCTGCCATCAGGAACCGGAGCTGGTGAGTTACACTTCCCTGTGTAAAGGAAAGCATTGGCGTCGAAGTCACATGGGCCCTTAGTGACCGGCTGTCTGCTGAAATTCTGCATTGCACAGTATGCCTGCCGGACCCACGCTGCCACCACTGCAAAGTCAGGCTGGTCTGAGGGTCTGAAATGTCCCCAGCAATCTGCCATCAGGAACCGGAGCTGGTGAGTTACACTTACCTGGGGTAATGGGCGGCATTAGTGTCCAGGGCGCAGGGGCCCTTAGTGGCCGGCTGTCTGCTCAAATTCTGCATTGCTCAGGATCCCTCCCAGCACCAAGCTGCCACCTGTGCCTAGTTGATCTTGTTTGAGACTGCAAAGCACGTCCAGCCATCTGAAACTAGGAACCTTGGCTGCTGAGTTTTGCTTACCTGGGAAGAGTGACTGCACTAGTGTTCAGGAGCCTCTGGTTCAGAGGGGCCAGCTGTCTGTCATCTGAAATTCTGCATTGCACAGGATGCCTCCCAGACGCCAGCTGCCAGCACTGCAAAGTCAGGCTGCTTTGAAGGTTCAAAATGTCCCCAGCAATGTGCCATCAGGAACCTGAGCTGGTGAGTTACACTTCCCTGTGTAAAGTGCGGTGTTGGTGTCCAGGAATCAGGGGCCCTTAATGGCAGGCTGCCTGCTGAAACTCTGCATTGCGCAGCAGGCCTTCCGGACCCAAGCTGCCACCACGGCAAAGTCAGGCTGGTTTGAGGGTCCCATATGGGTCCAGCAATCTTCTCTCAGGAGCCTGGGCTGCTGAGATTTCTTTTTCTGGGAAAGGGCTGGCCTTGTTGTTCAGGAGCCCTTGCCTGGAGTGGCCGGCTGCGTGCTGAAATTCTGTCTTGCGCAGGGTGCATCCCAGGCCCAAGGTGGCACCAGTTCAAACTCCCGCCGCTTTGTCCTCGGCACGTGTCCCCTGCTACCTGCCTTCAGGGACCTGGGCGTCTGAGTTACACTTAGCTTTTTAAAGGACTAGCATTGGTCTTAAGGTCCAAGGGCCCTTAGTGGCTGGCTGCCTGCAGAAATTCCGCATTGCGCAGGATACCTCTGAGACCCAAGCTGCCACCTAGTAAAGTCAGGCTGGTTTGAGAGTCCCAAGTGACTCCAGCCACCTGCCCTCAGGAACCTGAGCTGGTGGGTTACGCTTACCTGTGTAAAGGGCAGCATTTCTGTTGAGAGCCCAGGGGCCCTTTGTGGCCGTCTGCCTGCTGATATTCTGCATTGCGCAGGACGCCTCCCGGACCCAAGCTGCCAGCACCGCAGAGTCTGGCTGCTTTGAGGGTCCGAAATATCCCCAGCAATCTGCCATCAGGAACCAGAGCTGGTGAGTTACACTTCCCTGTCTAAAGGGAAGCATTGGCGTCGAGGACTCATGGGCCCTTAGTGACCGGCTGTCTGCTGAAATTCTGCATTGTGCAGGATGCCTCCCGGATCCACGCTGCCACCACCGCAAAGTCAGGCTGGTCTGAGGGTCTGAAATGTCCCCAGCAATCTGTCATCAGGAACCGGAGCTGGTGAGTTACACTTACCTGGGGTAATGGGCGGCATTAGTGTCCAGGGCACAGGGGCCCTTAGTGGCCGGCTGTCTGCTCAAATTCTGCATTGCTCAGGATCCCTCCCAGCACCAAGCTGCCACCTGTGCCTAGTTGATCTTGTTTGAGACTGCAAAGCACCTCCAGCCATCTGAAACTAGGAACCTTGGCTGCTGAGTTTTGCTTACCTGGGAAGAGGGACTGCACTAGTGTTCAGGAGCCTCTGGTTCAGAGGGGCCAGCTGTCTGTCATCTGAAATTCTGCATTGCACAGGATGCCTCCCAGACGCCAGCTGCCAGCACTGCAAAGTCAGGCTGCTTTGAAGGTTCAAAATGTCCCCAGCAACGTGCCTTCAGGAACCTGAGCTGGTGAGTTACACTTACCTGGGGCAATGGGGGGCATTTGCGTCCAGTGCCCGGGGGCCCTTAGTGGCCGGCTGGCTCCTCATATTCTGCATTGCACAGGATGCCTCCCGGAACCCAGCTGCCACCACCGCAGTGTCTGGCTGGTTTGAGGGTGCCAAGTGGCCCCAGCAATGTTCCATCAAGAACCTGAGCTGGTGAGTTACACTTCCTTGTGTTAAGGGCGGCAATGGTGTCCAGGGTCCTGGGGCCCTTAGCGAACGCCTGGCTCATGAAATTCTTCACTGCGCAGGATGACTCCCAGCCCCAAGCTGCTTCCTGTGCTGAGCTGAGCTTGTTTGAGAGTCCCAAGCCCCTCAAGAAATATGCCACCAGGACCCTGGGATGCTGAGTTTTGCTTAACTGGAGAAAGGGTCAGCCTTAGTTTTCAGGAGCCTGTGGCCAAGAGGGGCTGGCCGTCTGCCTGCTGAAATTCTGCATTGTGCAGGATGCCTCTGAGACCCAAGCTGCCACCTCCGTCAAGTCAGGCAGGTTTGAGAGTCCCAAGTGACTCCAGCCACCTGCCATCAGGAACCGGAGCTGGTGGGTTACGCTTACCTGTGTAAAGGGCAGCATTTCTGTTGAGAGCCCAGGGGCCCTTTGTGGCCGGCTGCCTCCTCAAATTCTGCATTGCGTAGGATGCCCCCCGGACCCAAGCTGCCACCACCGCAGAGTCTGGCTGGATTTTAGGTCCCAAATGGCCCTGTCAATCTGCCATCAGGAACCTGAGCTGGTGAGTTACACTTCCCTGTGTAATGGGCGGCATTGGTGTCCAGGGTCCTGGGGCCCGTAGCGAACCCCTGGTTCATGAAGTTCTTCACTGCGCAGGATGACTCCCAGCCCCAAGCTGCTTCCTGTGCTGAGCTGAGCTTGTTTGAGAGTCCCAAGCCCCTCAAGCAATATGCCACCAGGAACCTGGGCTGCTGAGTTTTGCTTAACTGGAGAAAGGGTCAGCCTTAGTTTTCGGGAGCCTGTGGCCAAGAGGGGCTGGCCGTCTGCCTGCTGAAATTCTGCATTGCACAGGATGCCTCCCGGACCCAAGCTGCCAGCACCGCAGAGTCAGGCTGGTTTGAGGGTCCGAAATATCCCCAGCAATCTGCCATCAGGAACCGGAGGTGGTGAGTTACACTTCCCTGTCTAAAGGGAAGCATTGGTGTCGAGGTCTCATGGGCCCTTAGTGACCGGCTGTCTGCTGAAATTCTGCATTGCACAGTATGCATGCCAGACCCACGCTGCCACCACTGCAAAGTCAGGCTGGTCTGAGGGTCTGAAATGTCCCCAGCAATCTGCCATCAGGAACCGGAGCTGGTGAGTTACACTTACCTGGCGTAACAGGCGGCAATAGTGTCCAGGGCGCAGAGGCCCTTAGTGGCCGGCTGTCTGCTCAAATTCTGCATTGCTCAGGATCCCTCCCAGCACCAAGCTGCCACCTGTGCCTAGTTGATCTTGTTTGAGACTGCAAATCACGTCCAGCCATCTGAAACTAGGAACCTTGGCTGCTGAGTTTTGCTTACCTGGGAAGAGGGACTGCACTAGTGTTCAGGAGCCTCTGGTTCAGAGGGGCCAGCTGTCTGTCATCTGAAATTCTGCATTGCACAGGATGCCTCCCAGACGCCAGCTGCCAGCACTGCAAAGTCAGGCTGCTTTGAAGGTTCAAAATGTCCCCAGCAATGTGCCATCAGGAACCTGAGCTGGTGAGTTACACATACCTGGGGCAATGGGGGGCATTTGCGTCCAGTGCCCGGGGGCCCTTAGTGGCCGGCTGGCTCCTCATATTCTGCATTGCACAGGATGCCTCCCGGAACCCAGCTGCCACCACCGCAGTGTCTGGCTGGTTTGAGGGTGCCAAGTGGCCCCAGCAATGTTCCATCAAGAACCTGAGCTGGTGAGTTACACTTCCCTGTGTAAAGGGCGGCATTGGTGTCCAGGGTCCTGGGGCCCTTAGTGAACGCCTGGCTCATGAAATTCTTCACTGTGCAGGATGACTCCCAGCCCCAAGCTGCTTCCTGTGCTGAGTTGACCTTGTTTGAGCGTCCCAAGCCCCTCAAGCAATATGCCACCAGGACCCTGGGATGCTGAGTTTTGCTTAACTGGAGAAAGGGTCAGCCTTAGTTTTCAGGAGCCTCTGGCCAAGAGGGGCTGGGTGTCTGCTTGCTGAAATTCTGCATTTTGCAGGATACTTCTGAGACCCAAGCTGCCACCTCTGTAAAGTCAGGCAGGTTTGAGAGTCCCAAGTGACTCCAGCCACCTGCCCCCAGGAAACTGAGCTGGTGGGTTACGTTTACCTGTGTAAAGGGCAGCATTTCTGTTGAGAGCCCAGGGGCCCTTTGTGGCCGGCTGCCTCCTCAAATTCTGCATTGCGCAGGATGCCACCCGGACACAAGCTGTCACCGCCGCAGAGTCAGGCTGCTTTGAGGGTTCAAAATGTCTCCAGCAATGTGCCATCAGGAACCTGAGCTGGTGAGTTACACTTCCCTGTGTAAAGGGCGGCGTTGGTGTCCAGGAATCAGGGGCCCTTAGTGGCAGGCTGCCTGCTGAAACTCTGCATTGCGCAGGATGCCTCCCAGACCCAAGCTGCCACCACCGCAGGATCCGTCTGGTTTCAGATTCCCAAATGGCCCCAGCAATCTTCCATCACGAACCTGAGCTGGTGAGTTACCCTTACCTGTGTAAAGGGCAGCACTTCTGTTCAGAGGTCAAGGGCCCTTTGTGGCCGGCTGCCTGCTGAAATTCTCCATTGGGTAGGATGCCCCCCGGACCTAAGCTGCCACCACCGCAGAGTCAGGCTGGATTTTAGGTCCCAAATGGCTCTGTCAATCTGCCATCAGGAACCGGAGCTGGTGAGTTACACTTCCCTGTGTAATGGGCGGCATTGGTGTCCAGGGTCCTGGGGCCCTTAGTGAACGCCTGGCTCATGAAATTCTTCACTGCGCAGGATGACTCCCAGCCCCAAGCTGCTTCCTGTGCTGAGTTGAGCTTGTTTGAGAGTCCCAAGCCCCTCAAGCAATATGCCACCAGGAACCTGGGATGCTGAGTTTTGCTTAACTGGAGAAAGGGTCAGCCTTAGTTTTCGGGAGCCTGTGGCCAAGAGGGGCTGGCCGTCTGCCTGCTGAAATTCTGCATTGCACAGGATGCCTCCCGGACCCAAGCTGCCAGCACCGCAGAGTCAGGCTGGTTTGAGGGTCCGAAATATCCCCAGCAATCTGCCATCAGGAACCGGAGGTGGTGAGTTACACTTCCCTGTCTAAAGGGAAGCATTGGTGTCGAGGTCTCATGGGCCCTTAGTGACCGGCTGTCTGCTGAAATTCTGCATTGCACAGTATGCATGCCAGACCCACGCTGCCACCACTGCAAAGTCAGGCTGGTCTGAGGGTCTGAAATGTCCCCAGCAATCTGCCATCAGGAACCGGAGCTGGTGAGTTACACTTACCTGGGGTAACAGGCGGCATTAGTGTCCAGGGCGCAGAGGCCCTTAGTGGCCGGCTGTCTGCTCAAATTCTGCATTGCTCAGGATCCCTCCCAGCACCAAGCTGCCACCTGTGCCTAGTTGATCTTGTTTGAGACTGCAAATCACGTCCAGCCATCTGAAACTAGGAACCTTGGCTGCTGAGTTTTGCTTACCTGGGAAGAGGGACTGCACTAGTGTTCAGGAGCCTCTGGTTCAGAGGGGCCAGCTGTCTGTCATCTGAAATTCTGCATTGCACAGGATGCCTCCCAGACGCCAGCTGCCAGCACTGCAAAGTCAGGCTGCTTTGAAGGTTCAAAATGTCCCCAGCAATGTGCCATCAGGAACCTGAGCTGGTGAGTTACACATACCTGGGGCAATGGGGGGCATTTGCGTCCAGTGCCCGGGGGCCCTTTGTGGCCGGCTGGCTCCTCATATTCTGCATTGCACAGGATGCCTCCCGGAACCCAGCTGCCACCACCGCAGTGTCTGGCTGGTTTGAGGGTGCCAAGTGGCCCCAGCAATGTTCCATCAAGAACCTGAGCTGGTGAGTTACACTTCCCTGTGTAAAGGGCGGCATTGGTGTCCAGGGTCCTGGGGCCCTTAGTGAACGCCTGGCTCATGAAATTCTTCACTGTGCAGGATGACTCCCAGCCCCAAGCTGCTTCCTGTGCTGAGTTGACCTTGTTTGAGCGTCCCAAGCCCCTCAAGCAATATGCCACCAGGACCCTGGGATGCTGAGTTTTGCTTAACTGGAGAAAGGGTCAGCCTTAGTTTTCAGGAGCCTCTGGCCAAGAGGGGCTGGGTGTCTGCTTGCTGAAATTCTGCATTTTGCAGGATACTTCTGAGACCCAAGCTGCCACCTCTGTAAAGTCAGGCAGGTTTGAGAGTCCCAAGTGACTCCAGCCACCTGCCCCCAGGAAACTGAGCTGGTGGGTTACGTTTACCTGTGTAAAGGGCAGCATTTCTGTTGAGAGCCCAGGGGCCCTTTGTGGCCGGCTGCCTCCTCAAATTCTGCATTGCGCAGGATGCCACCCGGACACAAGCTGTCACCGCCGCAGAGTCAGGCTGCTTTGAGGGTTCAAAATGTCTCCAGCAATGTGCCATCAGGAACCTGAGCTGGTGAGTTACACTTCCCTGTGTAAAGGGCGGCGTTGGTGTCCAGGAATCAGGGGCCCTTAGTGGCAGGCTGCCTGCTGAAACTCTGCATTGCGCAGGATGCCTCCCAGACCCAAGCTGCCACCACCGCAGGATCCGTCTGGTTTCAGATTCCCAAATGGCCCCAGCAATCTTCCATCACGAACCTGAGCTGGTGAGTTACCCTTACCTGTGTAAAGGGCAGCACTTCTGTTCAGAGGTCAAGGGCCCTTTGTGGCCGGCTGCCTGCTGAAATTCTCCATTGGGTAGGATGCCCCCCGGACCTAAGCTGCCACCACCGCAGAGTCAGGCTGGATTTTAGGTCCCAAATGGCTCTGTCAATCTGCCATCAGGAACCGGAGCTGGTGAGTTACACTTCCCTGTGTAATGGGCGGCATTGGTGTCCAGGGTCCTGGGGCCCTTAGTGAACGCCTGGCTCATGAAATTCTTCACTGCGCAGGATGACTCCCAGCCCCAAGCTGCTTCCTGTGCTGAGTTGAGCTTGTTTGAGAGTCCCAAGCCCCTCAAGCAATATGCCACCAGGAACCTGGGATGCTGAGTTTTGCTTAACTGGAGAAAGGGTCAGCCTTAGTTTTCGGGAGCCTGTGGCCAAGAGGGGCTGGCCGTCTGCCTGCTGAAATTCTGCATTGCACAGGATGCCTCCCGGACCCAAGCTGCCAGCACCGCAGAGTCAGGCTGGTTTGAGGGTCCGAAATATCCCCAGCAATCTGCCATCAGGAACCGGAGCTGGTGAGTTACACTTCCCTGTCTAAAGGGAAGCATTGGTGTCGAGGTCTCATGGGCCCTTAGTGACCGGCTGTCTGCTGAAATTCTGCATTGCACAGTATGCATGCCAGACCCACGCTGCCACCACTGCAAAGTCAGGCTGGTCTGAGGGTCTGAAATGTCCCCAGCAATCTGCCATCAGGAACCGGAGCTGGTGAGTTACACTTACCTGGGGTAACAGGCGGCATTAGTGTCCAGGGCGCAGAGGCCCTTAGTGGCCGGCTGTCTGCTCAAATTCTGCATTGCTCAGGATCCCTCCCAGCACCAAGCTGCCACCTGTGCCTAGTTGATCTTGTTTGAGACTGCAAATCACGTCCAGCCATCTGAAACTAGGAACCTTGGCTGCTGAGTTTTGCTTACCTGGGAAGAGGGACTGCACTAGTGTTCAGGAGCCTCTGGTTCAGAGGGGCCAGCTGTCTGTCATCTGAAATTCTGCATTGCACAGGATGCCTCCCAGACGCCAGCTGCCAGCACTGCAAAGTCAGGCTGCTTTGAAGGTTCAAAATGTCCCCAGCAACGTGCCATCAGGAACCTGAGCTGGTGAGTTACACTTACCTGGGGCAATGGGGGGCATTTGCGTCCAGTGCCCGGGGGCCCTTAGTGGCCGGCTGGCTCCTCATATTCTGCATTGCACAGGATGCCTCCCGGAACCCAGCTGCCACCACCGCAGTGTCTGGCTGGTTTGAGGGTGCCAAGTGGCCCCAGCAATGTTCCATCAAGAACCTGAGCTGGTGAGTTACACTTCCCTGTGTAAAGGGCGGCATTGGTGTCCAGGGTCCTGGGGCCCTTAGTGAACGCCTGGCTCATGAAATTCTTCACTGTGCAGGATGACTCCCAGCCCCAAGCTGCTTCCTGTGCTGAGTTGAGCTTGTTTGAGCGTCCCAAGCCCCTCAAGCAATATGCCACCAGGACCCTGGGCGTCTGAGTTTTGCTTAACTGGAGAAAGGGTCAGCCTTAGTTTTCAGGAGCCTGTGGCCAAGAGGGGCTGGGTGTCTGCTTGCTGAAATTCTGCATTTTGCAGGATACTTCTGAGACCCAAGCTGCCACCTCTGTAAAGTCAGGCAGGTTTGAGAGTCCCAAGTGACTCCAGCCACCTGCCCTCAGGAACCTGAGCTGGTGGGTTACGTTTACCTGTGTAAAGGGCAGCATTTCTGTTGAGAGCCCAGGGGCCCTTTGTGGCCGGCTGCCTCCTCAAATTCTGCATTGCGCAGGATGCCACCCGGACACAAGCTGTCACCGCCGCAGAGTCAGGCTGCTTTGAGGGTTCAAAATGTCCCCAGCAATGTGCCATCAGGAACCTGAGCTGGTGAGTTACACTTCCCTGTGTAAAGGGCGGCGTTGGTGTCCAGGAATCAGGGGCCCTTAGTGGCAGGCTGCCTGCTGAAATTCTGCATTGCGCAGGATGCCTCCCAGACCCAAGCTGCCACCACCGCAGGATCCGTCTGGTTTCAGATTCCCAAATGGCCCCAGCAATCTTCCATCACGAACCTGAGCTGGTGAGTTACCCTTACCTGTGTAAAGGGCAGCACTTCTGTTTAGAGGTCAAGGGCCCTTTGTGGCCGGCTGCCTGCTGAAATTCTCCATTGGGTAGGATGCCCCCCGGACCTAAGCTGCCACCACCGCAGAGTCAGGCTGGATTTTAGGTCCCAAATGGCTCTGTCAATCTGCCATCAGGAACCGGAGCTGGTGAGTTACACTTCCCTGTGTAATGGGCGGCATTGGTGTCCAGGGTCCTGGGGCCCTTAGTGAACGCCTGGCTCATGAAATTCTTCACTCCGCCGGATGACTCCCAGGCCCAAGCTGCCTCGTGTGCTGAGTTGAGCTTGTTTGAGAGTCCCAAGCCCCTCAAGCAATATGCCACCAGGAACCTGGGATGCTGAGTTTTGCTTAACTGGAGAAAGGGTCAGCCTTAGTTTTCAGGAGCCTGTGGCCAAGAGGGGCTGGCCGTCTGCCTGCTGAAATTCTGCATTGTGCAGGATACCTCTGAGACCCAAGCTTCCACCTCTGTAAAGTCAGGCAGGTTTGAGAGTCCCAAGTGACTCCAGCCACCTGCCCTCAGGAACCTGAGCTGGTGGGTTACGCTTACCTGTGTAAAGGGCAGCATTTCTGTTGAGAGCCCAGGGGCCCTTTGTGGCCGTCTGCCTGCTGAAATTCTGCATTGCGCAGGAGGCCTCCCGGACCCAAGCTGTCACCGCCGCAGAGTCAGGCTGCTTTGAGGGTGCCAAATGGCCCCATTAATCTGCCATCAGGAACCGGAGCTGGTGAGTTACACTTACCTGGGGTAATGGGCGGCATTAGTGTCCAGGGCACAGGGGCCCTTAGTGGTTGGCTGTCTGCTCAAATTCTGCATTGCTCAGGATCCCTCCCAGCACCCAGCTGCCACCTGTGCCTAGTTGATCTTGTTTGAGACTGCAAAGCACCTCCAGCCATCTGAAACTAGGAACCTTGGCTGCTGAGTTTTGCTTACCTGGGAAGAGGGACTGCACTAGTGTTCAGGAGCCTCTGGTTCAGAGGGGCCAGCTGTCTGTCATCTGAAAGTCTGCATTGCACAGGATGCCTCCCAGACGCAAGCTGCCAGCACTGCAAAGTCAGGCTGCTTTGAAGGTTCAAAATGTCCCCAGCAATGTGCCATCAGGAACCTGAGCTGGTGAGTTACACTTCCCTGTGTAAAGGGCGGTGTTGGTGTCCAGGAATCAGGGGCCCTTAATGGCAGGCTGCCTGTTGAAACTCTGCATTGCGCAGCAGGCCTTCCGGACCCAAGCTGCCACCACGGCAAAGTCAGGCTGGTTTGAGGGTCCCATATGGGTCCAGCAATCTTCTCTCAGGAGCCTGGGCTGCTGAGATTTCTTTTTCTGGGAAAGGGCTGGCCTTGTTGTTCAGGAGCCCTTGCCTGGAGTGGCCGGCTGCGTGCTGAAATTCTGTCTTGCGCAGGGTGCATCCCAGGCCCAAGGTGGCACCAGTTCAAACTCCCGCCGCTTTGTCCTCGGCACGTGTCCCCTGCTACCTGCCATCAGGGACCTGGGCGTCTGAGTTACACTTAGCTTTTTAAAGGACTAGCATTGGTCTTAAGGTCCAAGGGCCCTTAGTGGCTGGCTGCCTGCAGAAATTCCGCATTGCGCAGGATACCTCTGAGACCCAAGCTGCCACCTCCGTAAAGTCAGGCAGGTTTGAGAGTCCCAAGTGACTCCAGCCACCTGCCATCAGGAACCTGAGCTGGTGGGTTATGCTTACCTGTGTAAAGGGCAGCATTTCTGTTGAGAGCCCAGAGGCCCTTTGTGGCCATCTGCCTGCTGATATTCTGCATTGCGCAGGACGCCTCCCGGACCCAAGCTGCCAGCACCGCAGAGTCTGGCTGGTTTGAGGGTCCGAAATATCCCCAGCAATCTGCCATCAGGAACCAGAGCTGGTGAGTTACACTTCCCTGTCTAAAGGGAAGCATTGGCGTCGAGGACTCATGGGCCCTTAGTGACCGGCTGTCTGCTGAAATTCTGCATTGCGCAGGATGCCTCCCGGATCCACGCTGCCACCACCGCAAAGTCAGGCTGGTCTGAGGGTCTGAAATGTCCCCAGCAATCTGTCATCAGGTACCGGAGCTGGTGAGTTACCCTTACCTGGGGTAATGGGTTAGGGTTAGGGTTAGGGTTAGGGTTAGGGTTAGGGTTAGGGGTTAGGGGTTACGGTTAAGGTTAGGGTTAAGGTTAGGGTTAGGGTTAGGGTTAGGGTTAGGGGTTAGGGTTAGGGTTAGGGTTAGGGGTCGGGTTAGGGTTAGGGTTAGGGTTAGGGTTAGGGCCGTTAGGGTTAGGGCCATTAGGGTTAGGGTTAGGGTTAGGGTTAGGGTTAGGGTTAGGGTTAGGGTTTTGGGTTAGGGTTAGGGTTAGGGTTAGGGTTAGGGTTAGGGTTAGGGTTAGGGTTAGGGTTAGGGTTAGGGTTTAGGGTTAGGGTTAGGGGTTAGGGTTAGGTTTAGGGTTAGGTTTAGGGTTAGGTTTAGGGTTAGGGTTAGGGTTAGGGTTAGGGTTAGGGTTAGGGTTAGGGTTAGGGTTAGGGTTAGGGTTAGGGTTAGGGTTAGGGTTAGGGTTAGGGTTAGGGTTAGGGTTAGGGTTAGGGGTTAGGGTTAGGGTTAGGGTTAGGGTTAGGGTTAGGGTTAGGGTTAGGGTTAGGGTTAGGGTTAGGGTTAGGGTTAGGGTTAGGGTTAGGGTTAGGGTTAGGGTTAGGGTTAGGGTTAGGGTTAGGGTTAGGGTTAGGGTTAGGGTTAGGGTTAGGGTTAGGGTTAGGGTTAGGGTTAGGGTTAGGGTTAGGGTTAGGGTTAGGGTTAGGGTTAGGGTTAGGGTTAGGGTTAGGGTTAGGGTTAGGGTTAGGGTTAGGGTTAGGGTTTAGGGTTAGGGTTAGGGTTAGGGTTAGGGTTAGGGTTAGGGTTAGGGTTAGGGTTAGGGTTAGGGTTAGGGTTAGGGTTAGGGTTAGGGTTAGGGTTAGGGTTAGGGTTAGGGTTAGGGTTAGGGTTAGGGTTAGGGTTAGGGTTAGGGTTAGGGTTAGGGTTAGGGTTAGGGTTAGGGTTAGGGTTAGGGTTAGGGTTAGGGGTTAGGGTTAGGGTTAGGGTTAGGGTTAGGGTTAGGGTTAGGGTTAGGGTTAGGGTTAGGGTTAGGGTTAGGGTTAGGGTTAGGGTTAGGGTTAGGGTTAGGGTTAGGGTTAGGGTTAGGGTTAGGGTTAGGGTTAGGGTTAGGGTTAGGGTTAGGGTTAGGGTTAGGGTTAGGGTTAGGGTTAGGGTTAGGGTTAGGGTTAGGGTTAGGGTTAGGGTTAGGGTTAGGGTTAGGGTTAGGGTTAGGGTTAGGGTTAGGGTTAGGGTTAGGGTTAGGGTTAGGGTTAGGGTTAGGGTTAGGGTTAGGGTTAGGGTTAGGGTTAGGGTTAGGGTTAGGGTTAGGGTTAGGGTTAGGGTTAGGGTTAGGGTTAGGGTTAGGGTTAGGGTTAGGGTTAGGGTTAGGGTTAGGGTTAGGGTTAGGGTTAGGGTTAGGGTTAGGGTTAGGGTTAGGGTTAGGGTTAGGGTTAGGGTTAGGGTTAGGGTTAGGGTTAGGGTTAGGGTTAGGGTTAGGGTTAGGGTTAGGGTTAGGGTTAGGGTTAGGGTTAGGGTTAGGGTTAGGGTTAGGGTTAGGGTTAGGGTTAGGGTTAGGGTTAGGGTTAGGGTTAGGGTTAGGGTTAGGGTTAGGGTTAGGGTTAGGGTTAGGGTTAGGGTTAGGGTTAGGGTTAGGGTTAGGGTTAGGGTTAGGGTTAGGGTTAGGGTTAGGGTTAGGGTTAGGGTTAGGGTTAGGGTTAGGGTTAGGGTTAGGGTTAGGGTTAGGGTTAGGGTTAGGGTTAGGGTTAGGGTTAGGGTTAGGGTTAGGGTTAGGGTTAGGGTTAGGGTTAGGGTTAGGGTTAGGGTTAGGGTTAGGGTTAGGGTTAGGGTTAGGGTTAGGGTTAGGGTTAGGGTTAGGGTTAGGGTTAGGGTTAGGGTTAGGGTTAGGGTTAGGGTTAGGGTTAGGGTTAGGGTTAGGGTTAGGGTTAGGGTTAGGGTTAGGGTTAGGGTTAGGGTTAGGGTTAGGGTTAGGGTTAGGGTTAGGGTTAGGGTTAGGGTTAGGGTTAGGGTTAGGGTTAGGGTTAGGGTTAGGGTTAGGGTTAGGGTTAGGGTTAGGGTTAGGGTTAGGGTTAGGGTTAGGGTTAGGGTTAGGGTTAGGGTTAGGGTTAGGGTTAGGGTTAGGGTTAGGGTTAGGGTTAGGGTTAGGGTTAGGGTTAGGGTTAGGGTTAGGGTTAGGGTTAGGGTTAGGGTTAGGGTTAGGGTTAGGGTTAGGGTTAGGGTTAGGGTTAGGGTTAGGGTTAGGGTTAGGGTTAGGGTTAGGGTTAGGGTTAGGGTTAGGGTTAGGGTTAGGGTTAGGGTTAGGGTTAGGGTTAGGGTTAGGGTTAGGGTTAGGGTTAGGGTTAGGGTTAGGGTTAGGGTTAGGGTTAGGGTTAGGGTTAGGGTTAGGGTTAGGGTTAGGGTTAGGGTTAGGGTTAGGGTTAGGGTTAGGGTTAGGGTTAGGGTTAGGGTTAGGGTTAGGGTTAGGGTTAGGGTTAGGGTTAGGGTTAGGGTTAGGGTTAGGGTTAGGGTTAGGGTTAGGGTTAGGGTTAGGGTTAGGGTTAGGGTTAGGGTTAGGGTTAGGGTTAGGGTTAGGGTTAGGGTTAGGGTTAGGGTTAGGGTTAGGGTTAGGGTTAGGGTTAGGGTTAGGGTTAGGGTTAGGGTTAGGGTTAGGGTTAGGGTTAGGGTTAGGGTTAGGGTTAGGGTTAGGGTTAGGGTTAGGGTTAGGGTTAGGGTTAGGGTTAGGGTTAGGGTTAGGGTTAGGGTTAGGGTTAGGGTTAGGGTTAGGGTTAGGGTTAGGGTTAGGGTTAGGGTTAGGGTTAGGGTTAGGGTTAGGGTTAGGGTTAGGGTTAGGGTTAGGGTTAGGGTTAGGGTTAGGGTTAGGGTTAGGGTTAGGGTTAGGGTTAGGGTTAGGGTTAGGGTTAGGGTTAGGGTTAGGGTTAGGGTTAGGGTTAGGGTTAGGGTTAGGGTTAGGGTTAGGGTTAGGGTTAGGGTTAGGGTTAGGGTTAGGGTTAGGGTTAGGGTTAGGGTTAGGGTTAGGGTTAGGGTTAGGGTTAGGGTTAGGGTTAGGGTTAGGGTTAGGGTTAGGGTTAGGGTTAGGGTTAGGGTTAGGGTTAGGGTTAGGGTTAGGGTTAGGGTTAGGGTTAGGGTTAGGGTTAGGGTTAGGGTTAGGGTTAGGGTTAGGGTTAGGGTTAGGGTTAGGGTTAGGGTTAGGGTTAGGGTTAGGGTTAGGGTTAGGGTTAGGGTTAGGGTTAGGGTTAGGGTTAGGGTTAGGGTTAGGGTTAGGGTTAGGGTTAGGGTTAGGGTTAGGGTTAGGGTTAGGGTTAGGGTTAGGGTTAGGGTTAGGGTTAGGGTTAGGGTTAGGGTTAGGGTTAGGGTTAGGGTTAGGGTTAGGGTTAGGGTTAGGGTTAGGGTTAGGGTTAGGGTTAGGGTTAGGGTTAGGGTTAGGGTTAGGGTTAGGGTTAGGGTTAGGGTTAGGGTTAGGGTTAGGGTTAGGGTTAGGGTTAGGGTTAGGGTTAGGGTTAGGGTTAGGGTTAGGGTTAGGGTTAGGGTTAGGGTTAGGGTTAGGGTTAGGGTTAGGGTTAGGGTTAGGGTTAGGGTTAGGGTTAGGGTTAGGGTTAGGGTTAGGGTTAGGGTTAGGGTTAGGGTTAGGGTTAGGGTTAGGGTTAGGGTTAGGGTTAGGGTTAGGGTTAGGGTTAGGGTTAGGGTTAGGGTTAGGGTTAGGGTTAGGGTTAGGGTTAGGGTTAGGGTTAGGGTTAGGGTTAGGGTTAGGGTTAGGGTTAGGGTTAGGGTTAGGGTTAGGGTTAGGGTTAGGGTTAGGGTTAGGGTTAGGGTTAGGGTTAGGGTTAGGGTTAGGGTTAGGGTTAGGGTTAGGGTTAGGGTTAGGGTTAGGGTTAGGGTTAGGGTTAGGGTTAGGGTTAGGGTTAGGGTTAGGGTTAGGGTTAGGGTTAGGGTTAGGGTTAGGGTTAGGGTTAGGGTTAGGGTTAGGGTTAGGGTTAGGGTTAGGGTTAGGGTTAGGGTTAGGGTTAGGGTTAGGGTTAGGGTTAGGGTTAGGGTTAGGGTTAGGGTTAGGGTTAGGGTTAGGGTTAGGGTTAGGGTTAGGGTTAGGGTTAGGGTTAGGGTTAGGGTTAGGGTTAGGGTTAGGGTTAGGGTTAGGGTTAGGGTTAGGGTTAGGGTTAGGGTTAGGGTTAGGGTTAGGGTTAGGGTTAGGGTTAGGGTTAGGGTTAGGGTTAGGGTTAGGGTTAGGGTTAGGGTTAGGGTTAGGGTTAGGGTTAGGGTTAGGGTTAGGGTTAGGGTTAGGGTTAGGGTTAGGGTTAGGGTTAGGGTTAGGGTTAGGGTTAGGGTTAGGGTTAGGGTTAGGGTTAGGGTTAGGGTTAGGGTTAGGGTTAGGGTTAGGGTTAGGGTTAGGGTTAGGGTTAGGGTTAGGGTTAGGGTTAGGGTTAGGGTTAGGGTTAGGGTTAGGGTTAGGGTTAGGGTTAGGGTTAGGGTTAGGGTTAGGGTTAGGGTTAGGGTTAGGGTTAGGGTTAGGGTTAGGGTTAGGGTTAGGGTTAGGGTTAGGGTTAGGGTTAGGGTTAGGGTTAGGGTTAGGGTTAGGGTTAGGGTTAGGGTTAGGGTTAGGGTTAGGGTTAGGGTTAGGGTTAGGGTTAGGGTTAGGGTTAGGGTTAGGGTTAGGGTTAGGGTTAGGGTTAGGGTTAGGGTTAGGGTTAGGGTTAGGGTTAGGGTTAGGGTTAGGGTTAGGGTTAGGGTTAGGGTTAGGGTTAGGGTTAGGGTTAGGGTTAGGGTTAGGGTTAGGGTTAGGGTTAGGGTTAGGGTTAGGGTTAGGGTTAGGGTTAGGGTTAGGGTTAGGGTTAGGGTTAGGGTTAGGGTTAGGGTTAGGGTTAGGGTTAGGGTTAGGGTTAGGGTTAGGGTTAGGGTTAGGGTTAGGGTTAGGGTTAGGGTTAGGGTTAGGGTTAGGGTTAGGGTTAGGGTTAGGGTTAGGGTTAGGGTTAGGGTTAGGGTTAGGGTTAGGGTTAGGGTTAGGGTTAGGGTTAGGGTTAGGGTTAGGGTTAGGGTTAGGGTTAGGGTTAGGGTTAGGGTTAGGGTTAGGGTTAGGGTTAGGGTTAGGGTTAGGGTTAGGGTTAGGGTTAGGGTTAGGGTTAGGGTTAGGGTTAGGGTTAGGGTTAGGGTTAGGGTTAGGGTTAGGGTTAGGGTTAGGGTTAGGGTTAGGGTTAGGGTTAGGGTTAGGGTTAGGGTTAGGGTTAGGGTTAGGGTTAGGGTTAGGGTTAGGGTTAGGGTTAGGGTTAGGGTTAGGGTTAGGGTTAGGGTTAGGGTTAGGGTTAGGGTTAGGGTTAGGGTTAGGGTTAGGGTTAGGGTTAGGGTTAGGGTTAGGGTTAGGGTTAGGGTTAGGGTTAGGGTTAGGGTTAGGGTTAGGGTTAGGGTTAGGGTTAGGGTTAGGGTTAGGGTTAGGGTTAGGGTTAGGGTTAGGGTTAGGGTTAGGGTTAGGGTTAGGGTTAGGGTTAGGGTTAGGGTTAGGGTTAGGGTTAGGGTTAGGGTTAGGGTTAGGGTTAGGGTTAGGGTTAGGGTTAGGGTTAGGGTTAGGGTTAGGGTTAGGGTTAGGGTTAGGGTTAGGGTTAGGGTTAGGGTTAGGGTTAGGGTTAGGGTTAGGGTTAGGGTTAGGGTTAGGGTTAGGGTTAGGGTTAGGGTTAGGGTTAGGGTTAGGGTTAGGGTTAGGGTTAGGGTTAGGGTTAGGGTTAGGGTTAGGGTTAGGGTTAGGGTTAGGGTTAGGGTTAGGGTTAGGGTTAGGGTTAGGGTTAGGGTTAGGGTTAGGGTTAGGGTTAGGGTTAGGGTTAGGGTTAGGGTTAGGGTTAGGGTTAGGGTTAGGGTTAGGGTTAGGGTTAGGGTTAGGGTTAGGGTTAGGGTTAGGGTTAGGGTTAGGGTTAGGGTTAGGGTTAGGGTTAGGGTTAGGGTTAGGGTTAGGGTTAGGGTTAGGGTTAGGGTTAGGGTTAGGGTTAGGGTTAGGGTTAGGGTTAGGGTTAGGGTTAGGGTTAGGGTTAGGGTTAGGGTTAGGGTTAGGGTTAGGGTTAGGGTTAGGGTTAGGGTTAGGGTTAGGGTTAGGGTTAGGGTTAGGGTTAGGGTTAGGGTTAGGGTTAGGGTTAGGGTTAGGGTTAGGGTTAGGGTTAGGGTTAGGGTTAGGGTTAGGGTTAGGGTTAGGGTTAGGGTTAGGGTTAGGGTTAGGGTTAGGGTTAGGGTTAGGGTTAGGGTTAGGGTTAGGGTTAGGGTTAGGGTTAGGGTTAGGGTTAGGGTTAGGGTTAGGGTTAGGGTTAGGGTTAGGGTTAGGGTTAGGGTTAGGGTTAGGGTTAGGGTTAGGGTTAGGGTTAGGGTTAGGGTGTTAGGGTTAGGGTTAGGGTTAGGGTTAGGGTTAGGGTTAGGGTTAGGGTTAGGGTTAGGGTTAGGGTTAGGGTTAGGGTTAGGGTTAGGGTTAGGGTTAGGGTTAGGGTTAGGGTTAGGGTTAGGGTTAGGGTTAGGGTTAGGGTTAGGGTTAGGGTTAGGGTTAGGGTTAGGGTTAGGGTTAGGGTTAGGGTTAGGGTTAGGGTTAGGGTTAGGGTTAGGGTTAGGGTTAGGGTTAGGGTTAGGGTTAGGGTTAGGGTTAGGGTTAGGGTTAGGGTTAGGGTTAGGGTTAGGGTTAGGGTTAGGGTTAGGGTTAGGGTTAGGGTTAGGGTTAGGGTTAGGGTTAGGGTTAGGGTTAGGGTTAGGGTTAGGGTTAGGGTTAGGGTTAGGGTTAGGGTTAGGGTTAGGGTTAGGGTTAGGGTTAGGGTTAGGGTTAGGGTTAGGGTTAGGGTTAGGGTTAGGGTTAGGGTTAGGGTTAGGGTTAGGGTTAGGGTTAGGGTTAGGGTTAGGGTTAGGGTTAGGGTTAGGGTTAGGGTTAGGGTTAGGGTTAGGGTTAGGGTTAGGGTTAGGGTTAGGGTTAGGGTTAGGGTTAGGGTTAGGGTTAGGGTTAGGGTTAGGGTTAGGGTTAGGGTTAGGGTTAGGGTTAGGGTTAGGGTTAGGGTTAGGGTTAGGGTTAGGGTTAGGGTTAGGGTTAGGGTTAGGGTTAGGGTTAGGGTTAGGGTTAGGGTTAGGGTTAGGGTTAGGGTTAGGGTTAGGGTTAGGGTTAGGGTTAGGGTTAGGGTTAGGGTTAGGGTTAGGGTTAGGGTTAGGGTTAGGGTTAGGGTTAGGGTTAGGGTTAGGGTTAGGGTTAGGGTTAGGGTTAGGGTTAGGGTTAGGGTTAGGGTTAGGGTTAGGGTTAGGGTTAGGGTTAGGGTTAGGGTTAGGGTTAGGGTTAGGGTTAGGGTTAGGGTTAGGGTTAGGGTTAGGGTTAGGGTTAGGGTTAGGGTTAGGGTTAGGGTTAGGGTTAGGGTTAGGGTTAGGGTTAGGGTTAGGGTTAGGGTTAGGGTTAGGGTTAGGGTTAGGGTTAGGGTTAGGGTTAGGGTTAGGGTTAGGGTTAGGGTTAGGGTTAGGGTTAGGGTTAGGGTTAGGGTTAGGGTTAGGGTTAGGGTTAGGGTTAGGGTTAGGGTTAGGGTTAGGGTTAGGGTTAGGGTTAGGGTTAGGGTTAGGGTTAGGGTTAGGGTTAGGGTTAGGGTTAGGGTTAGGGTTAGGGTTAGGGTTAGGGTTAGGGTTAGGGTTAGGGTTAGGGTTAGGGTTAGGGTTAGGGTTAGGGTTAGGGTTAGGGTTAGGGTTAGGGTTAGGGTTAGGGTTAGGGTTAGGGTTAGGGTTAGGGTTAGGGTTAGGGTTAGGGTTAGGGTTAGGGTTAGGGTTAGGGTTAGGGTTAGGGTTAGGGTTAGGGTTAGGGTTAGGGTTAGGGTTAGGGTTAGGGTTAGGGTTAGGGTTAGGGTTAGGGTTAGGGTTAGGGTTAGGGTTAGGGTTAGGGTTAGGGTTAGGGTTAGGGTTAGGGTTAGGGTTAGGGTTAGGGTTAGGGTTAGGGTTAGGGTTAGGGTTAGGGTTAGGGTTAGGGTTAGGGTTAGGGTTAGGGTTAGGGTTAGGGTTAGGGTTAGGGTTAGGGTTAGGGTTAGGGTTAGGGTTAGGGTTAGGGTTAGGGTTAGGGTTAGGGTTAGGGTTAGGGTTAGGGTTAGGGTTAGGGTTAGGGTTAGGGTTAGGGTTAGGGTTAGGGTTAGGGTTAGGGTTAGGGTTAGGGTTAGGGTTAGGGTTAGGGTTAGGGTTAGGGTTAGGGTTAGGGTTAGGGTTAGGGTTAGGGTTAGGGTTAGGGTTAGGGTTAGGGTTAGGGTTAGGGTTAGGGTTAGGGTTAGGGTTAGGGTTAGGGTTAGGGTTAGGGTTAGGGTTAGGGTTAGGGTTAGGGTTAGGGTTAGGGTTAGGGTTAGGGTTAGGGTTAGGGTTAGGGTTAGGGTTAGGGTTAGGGTTAGGGTTAGGGTTAGGGTTAGGGTTAGGGTTAGGGTTAGGGTTAGGGTTAGGGTTAGGGTTAGGGTTAGGGTTAGGGTTAGGGTTAGGGTTAGGGTTAGGGTTAGGGTTAGGGTTAGGGTTAGGGTTAGGGTTAGGGTTAGGGTTAGGGTTAGGGTTAGGGTTAGGGTTAGGGTTAGGGTTAGGGTTAGGGTTAGGGTTAGGGTTAGGGTTAGGGTTAGGGTTAGGGTTAGGGTTAGGGTTAGGGTTAGGGTTAGGGTTAGGGTTAGGGTTAGGGTTAGGGTTAGGGTTAGGGTTAGGGTTAGGGTTAGGGTTAGGGTTAGGGTTAGGGTTAGGGTTAGGGTTAGGGTTAGGGTTAGGGTTAGGGTTAGGGTTAGGGTTAGGGTTAGGGTTAGGGTTAGGGTTAGGGTTAGGGTTAGGGTTAGGGTTAGGGTTAGGGTTAGGGTTAGGGTTAGGGTTAGGGTTAGGGTTAGGGTTAGGGTTAGGGTTAGGGTTAGGGTTAGGGTTAGGGTTAGGGTTAGGGTTAGGGTTAGGGTTAGGGTTAGGGTTAGGGTTAGGGTTAGGGTTAGGGTTAGGGTTAGGGTTAGGGTTAGGGTTAGGGTTAGGGTTAGGGTTAGGGTTAGGGTTAGGGTTAGGGTTAGGGTTAGGGTTAGGGTTAGGGTTAGGGTTAGGGTTAGGGTTAGGGTTAGGGTTAGGGTTAGGGTTAGGGTTAGGGTTAGGGTTAGGGTTAGGGTTAGGGTTAGGGTTAGGGTTAGGGTTAGGGTTAGGGTTAGGGTTAGGGTTAGGGTTAGGGTTAGGGTTAGGGTTAGGGTTAGGGTTAGGGTTAGGGTTAGGGTTAGGGTTAGGGTTAGGGTTAGGGTTAGGGTTAGGGTTAGGGTTAGGGTTAGGGTTAGGGTTAGGGTTAGGGTTAGGGTTAGGGTTAGGGTTAGGGTTAGGGTTAGGGTTAGGGTTAGGGTTAGGGTTAGGGTTAGGGTTAGGGTTAGGGTTAGGGTTAGGGTTAGGGTTAGGGTTAGGGTTAGGGTTAGGGTTAGGGTTAGGGTTAGGGTTAGGGTTAGGGTTAGGGTTAGGGTTAGGGTTAGGGTTAGGGTTAGGGTTAGGGTTAGGGTTAGGGTTAGGGTTAGGGTTAGGGTTAGGGTTAGGGTTAGGGTTAGGGTTAGGGTTAGGGTTAGGGTTAGGGTTAGGGTTAGGGTTAGGGTTAGGGTTAGGGTTAGGGTTAGGGTTAGGGTTAGGGTTAGGGTTAGGGTTAGGGTTAGGGTTAGGGTTAGGGTTAGGGTTAGGGTTAGGGTTAGGGTTAGGGTTAGGGTTAGGGTTAGGGTTAGGGTTAGGGTTAGGGTTAGGGTTAGGGTTAGGGTTAGGGTTAGGGTTAGGGTTAGGGTTAGGGTTAGGGTTAGGGTTAGGGTTAGGGTTAGGGTTAGGGTTAGGGTTAGGGTTAGGGTTAGGGTTAGGGTTAGGGTTAGGGTTAGGGTTAGGGTTAGGGTTAGGGTTAGGGTTAGGGTTAGGGTTAGGGTTAGGGTTAGGGTTAGGGTTAGGGTTAGGGTTAGGGTTAGGGTTAGGGTTAGGGTTAGGGTTAGGGTTAGGGTTAGGGTTAGGGTTAGGGTTAGGGTTAGGGTTAGGGTTAGGGTTAGGGTTAGGGTTAGGGTTAGGGTTAGGGTTAGGGTTAGGGTTAGGGTTAGGGTTAGGGTTAGGGTTAGGGTTAGGGTTAGGGTTAGGGTTAGGGTTAGGGTTAGGGTTAGGGTTAGGGTTAGGGTTAGGGTTAGGGTTAGGGTTAGGGTTAGGGTTAGGGTTAGGGTTAGGGTTAGGGTTAGGGTTAGGGTTAGGGTTAGGGTTAGGGTTAGGGTTAGGGTTAGGGTTAGGGTTAGGGTTAGGGTTAGGGTTAGGGTTAGGGTTAGGGTTAGGGTTAGGGTTAGGGTTAGGGTTAGGGTTAGGGTTAGGGTTAGGGTTAGGGTTAGGGTTAGGGTTAGGGTTAGGGTTAGGGTTAGGGTTAGGGTTAGGGTTAGGGTTAGGGTTAGGGTTAGGGTTAGGGTTAGGGTTAGGGTTAGGGTTAGGGTTAGGGTTAGGGTTAGGGTTAGGGTTAGGGTTAGGGTTAGGGTTAGGGTTAGGGTTAGGGTTAGGGTTAGGGTTAGGGTTAGGGTTAGGGTTAGGGTTAGGGTTAGGGTTAGGGTTAGGGTTAGGGTTAGGGTTAGGGTTAGGGTTAGGGTTAGGGTTAGGGTTAGGGTTAGGGTTAGGGTTAGGGTTAGGGTTAGGGTTAGGGTTAGGGTTAGGGTTAGGGTTAGGGTTAGGGTTAGGGTTAGGGTTAGGGTTAGGGTTAGGGTTAGGGTTAGGGTTAGGGTTAGGGTTAGGGTTAGGGTTAGGGTTAGGGTTAGGGTTAGGGTTAGGGTTAGGGTTAGGGTTAGGGTTAGGGTTAGGGTTAGGGTTAGGGTTAGGGTTAGGGTTAGGGTTAGGGTTAGGGTTAGGGTTAGGGTTAGGGTTAGGGTTAGGGTTAGGGTTAGGGTTAGGGTTAGGGTTAGGGTTAGGGTTAGGGTTAGGGTTAGGGTTAGGGTTAGGGTTAGGGTTAGGGTTAGGGTTAGGGTTAGGGTTAGGGTTAGGGTTAGGGTTAGGGTTAGGGTTAGGGTTAGGGTTAGGGTTAGGGTTAGGGTTAGGGTTAGGGTTAGGGTTAGGGTTAGGGTTAGGGTTAGGGTTAGGGTTAGGGTTAGGGTTAGGGTTAGGGTTAGGGTTAGGGTTAGGGTTAGGGTTAGGGTTAGGGTTAGGGTTAGGGTTAGGGTTAGGGTTAGGGTTAGGGTTAGGGTTAGGGTTAGGGTTAGGGTTAGGGTTAGGGTTAGGGTTAGGGTTAGGGTTAGGGTTAGGGTTAGGGTTAGGGTTAGGGTTAGGGTTAGGGTTAGGGTTAGGGTTAGGGTTAGGGTTAGGGTTAGGGTTAGGGTTAGGGTTAGGGTTAGGGTTAGGGTTAGGGTTAGGGTTAGGGTTAGGGTTAGGGTTAGGGTTAGGGTTAGGGTTAGGGTTAGGGTTAGGGTTAGGGTTAGGGTTAGGGTTAGGGTTAGGGTTAGGGTTAGGGTTAGGGTTAGGGTTAGGGTTAGGGTTAGGGTTAGGGTTAGGGTTAGGGTTAGGGTTAGGGTTAGGGTTAGGGTTAGGGTTAGGGTTAGGGTTAGGGTTAGGGTTAGGGTTAGGGTTAGGGTTAGGGTTAGGGTTAGGGTTAGGGTTAGGGTTAGGGTTAGGGTTAGGGTTAGGGTTAGGGTTAGGGTTAGGGTTAGGGTTAGGGTTAGGGTTAGGGTTAGGGTTAGGGTTAGGGTTAGGGTTAGGGTTAGGGTTAGGGTTAGGGTTAGGGTTAGGGTTAGGGTTAGGGTTAGGGTTAGGGTTAGGGTTAGGGTTAGGGTTAGGGTTAGGGTTAGGGTTAGGGTTAGGGTTAGGGTTAGGGTTAGGGTTAGGGTTAGGGTTAGGGTTAGGGTTAGGGTTAGGGTTAGGGTTAGGGTTAGGGTTAGGGTTAGGGTTAGGGTTAGGGTTAGGGTTAGGGTTAGGGTTAGGGTTAGGGTTAGGGTTAGGGTTAGGGTTAGGGTTAGGGTTAGGGTTAGGGTTAGGGTTAGGGTTAGGGTTAGGGTTAGGGTTAGGGTTAGGGTTAGGGTTAGGGTTAGGGTTAGGGTTAGGGTTAGGGTTAGGGTTAGGGTTAGGGTTAGGGTTAGGGTTAGGGTTAGGGTTAGGGTTAGGGTTAGGGTTAGGGTTAGGGTTAGGGTTAGGGTTAGGGTTAGGGTTAGGGTTAGGGTTAGGGTTAGGGTTAGGGTTAGGGTTAGGGTTAGGGTTAGGGTTAGGGTTAGGGTTAGGGTTAGGGTTAGGGTTAGGGTTAGGGTTAGGGTTAGGGTTAGGGTTAGGGTTAGGGTTAGGGTTAGGGTTAGGGTTAGGGTTAGGGTTAGGGTTAGGGTTAGGGTTAGGGTTAGGGTTAGGGTTAGGGTTAGGGTTAGGGTTAGGGTTAGGGTTAGGGTTAGGGTTAGGGTTAGGGTTAGGGTTAGGGTTAGGGTTAGGGTTAGGGTTAGGGTTAGGGTTAGGGTTAGGGTTAGGGTTAGGGTTAGGGTTAGGGTTAGGGTTAGGGTTAGGGTTAGGGTTAGGGTTAGGGTTAGGGTTAGGGTTAGGGTTAGGGTTAGGGTTAGGGTTAGGGTTAGGGTTAGGGTTAGGGTTAGGGTTAGGGTTAGGGTTAGGGTTAGGGTTAGGGTTAGGGTTAGGGTTAGGGTTAGGGTTAGGGTTAGGGTTAGGGTTAGGGTTAGGGTTAGGGTTAGGGTTAGGGTTAGGGTTAGGGTTAGGGTTAGGGTTAGGGTTAGGGTTAGGGTTAGGGTTAGGGTTAGGGTTAGGGTTAGGGTTAGGGTTAGGGTTAGGGTTAGGGTTAGGGTTAGGGTTAGGGTTAGGGTTAGGGTTAGGGTTAGGGTTAGGGTTAGGGTTAGGGTTAGGGTTAGGGTTAGGGTTAGGGTTAGGGTTAGGGTTAGGGTTAGGGTTAGGGTTAGGGTTAGGGTTAGGGTTAGGGTTAGGGTTAGGGTTAGGGTTAGGGTTAGGGTTAGGGTTAGGGTTAGGGTTAGGGTTAGGGTTAGGGTTAGGGTTAGGGTTAGGGTTAGGGTTAGGGTTAGGGTTAGGGTTAGGGTTAGGGTTAGGGTTAGGGTTAGGGTTAGGGTTAGGGTTAGGGTTAGGGTTAGGGTTAGGGTTAGGGTTAGGGTTAGGGTTAGGGTTAGGGTTAGGGTTAGGGTTAGGGTTAGGGTTAGGGTTAGGGTTAGGGTTAGGGTTAGGGTTAGGGTTAGGGTTAGGGTTAGGGTTAGGGTTAGGGTTAGGGTTAGGGTTAGGGTTAGGGTTAGGGTTAGGGTTAGGGTTAGGGTTAGGGTTAGGGTTAGGGTTAGGGTTAGGGTTAGGGTTAGGGTTAGGGTTAGGGTTAGGGTTAGGGTTAGGGTTAGGGTTAGGGTTAGGGTTAGGGTTAGGGTTAGGGTTAGGGTTAGGGTTAGGGTTAGGGTTAGGGTTAGGGTTAGGGTTAGGGTTAGGGTTAGGGTTAGGGTTAGGGTTAGGGTTAGGGTTAGGGTTAGGGTTAGGGTTAGGGTTAGGGTTAGGGTTAGGGTTAGGGTTAGGGTTAGGGTTAGGGTTAGGGTTAGGGTTAGGGTTAGGGTTAGGGTTAGGGTTAGGGTTAGGGTTAGGGTTAGGGTTAGGGTTAGGGTTAGGGTTAGGGTTAGGGTTAGGGTTAGGGTTAGGGTTAGGGTTAGGGTTAGGGTTAGGGTTAGGGTTAGGGTTAGGGTTAGGGTTAGGGTTAGGGTTAGGGTTAGGGTTAGGGTTAGGGTTAGGGTTAGGGTTAGGGTTAGGGTTAGGGTTAGGGTTAGGGTTAGGGTTAGGGTTAGGGTTAGGGTTAGGGTTAGGGTTAGGGTTAGGGTTAGGGTTAGGGTTAGGGTTAGGGTTAGGGTTAGGGTTAGGGTTAGGGTTAGGGTTAGGGTTAGGGTTAGGGTTAGGGTTAGGGTTAGGGTTAGGGTTAGGGTTAGGGTTAGGGTTAGGGTTAGGGTTAGGGTTAGGGTTAGGGTTAGGGTTAGGGTTAGGGTTAGGGTTAGGGTTAGGGTTAGGGTTAGGGTTAGGGTTAGGGTTAGGGTTAGGGTTAGGGTTAGGGTTAGGGTTAGGGTTAGGGTTAGGGTTAGGGTTAGGGTTAGGGTTAGGGTTAGGGTTAGGGTTAGGGTTAGGGTTAGGGTTAGGGTTAGGGTTAGGGTTAGGGTTAGGGTTAGGGTTAGGGTTAGGGTTAGGGTTAGGGTTAGGGTTAGGGTTAGGGTTAGGGTTAGGGTTAGGGTTAGGGTTAGGGTTAGGGTTAGGGTTAGGGTTAGGGTTAGGGTTAGGGTTAGGGTTAGGGTTAGGGTTAGGGTTAGGGTTAGGGTTAGGGTTAGGGTTAGGGTTAGGGTTAGGGTTAGGGTTAGGGTTAGGGTTAGGGTTAGGGTTAG